>NC_053493.1:158764214-160236714 GCF_905171775.1 Rana temporaria
AGACCAAAATTAAGCTCTTTGGCATTAACTCGACTCACCGTGTTTGGAGGAAGAAAAATGCTAACTATGACCCTAAGAACACCATCCCTACAGTCAAGCTCAAAGGTGGAAACATTATGCCTTGGGGGTGTTTCTCTACTAAAGATACAGACAGACTTTGCCGCATTGAGGGGCAGGGACATGTATTATAAAATCTTGGATGAGAATCTTCTTCCCTCAGACAGAACACTAAAGATGGGTAGTGAATGCGTCTTCCAGCATGACAATGACCCAAAACATTCCCCAAGGCAACAACGTAGTGGCTCAAGAAGAAGCACATTAAGGTCATTAAGTGGCCTAGTCAGTCTCCAGACCCTAATCCTGTAGAACATTTGTAAAGCAGAGTGGACCAAAATTCCTCCTGAGATGTGTTCAAACCTGGTCACCAACTACAGGAAATGCCTAACCTCTGTTCTTGCCAACAAGGATTTCTCCACCAAGTACTAGGTCATGTTTTTCTTGGGGATCAAATACTTATTTTATTCACTGAACTGCAACTCAATTTATAGCATTTGTGTTTTTTTTGGTATTTTTGGTTGATATTGTGTCTCTTTTATTTAAATACACCTATGATAAAAAATGATAGACCCGTCATTTCGTTGTAGGTGGGCAAACTTACAAAATCTGCAGGGGATCAAATAATTATTATATATATATATATATATATATATATATATATATATATATATATATATATATATATATAGATATATAGATATATAGATATATATATATATATATATATATATATATATATATATATATATATATATATATACAGGGAGTGCAGAATTATTAGGCAAGTTGTATTTTTGAGGATTAATTTTATTATTGAACAACAACCATGTTCTCAATGAACCCAAAAAACTCATTAATATCAAAGCTGAATATTTTTGGAAGTAGTTTTTAGTTTGTTTTTAGTTTTAGTTTTAGGGGGATATCTGTGTGTGCAGGTGACTATTACTGTGCATAATTATTAGGCAACTTAACAAAAAAAAAATATATACCCATTTCAATTATTTATTTTTACCAGTGAAACCAATATAACATCTGAACATTCACAAATATACATTTCTGACATTCAAAAACAAAACAAAAACAAATCAGTGACCAATATAGCCACCTTTCTTTGCAAGGACACTCAAAAGCCTGCCATCCATGGATTCTGTCAGTGTTTTGATCTGTTCACCATCAACATTGCGTGCAGCAGCAACCACAGCCTCCCAGAAACTGTTCAGAGAGGTGTACTGTTTTCCCTCCTTGTAAATCTCACATTTGATGATGGACCACAGGTTCTCAATGGGGTTCAGATCAGGTGAACAAGGAGGCCATGTCATTAGTTTTTCTTCTTTTATACCCTTTCTTGCCAGCCACGCTGTGGAGTAATTGGACGCGTGTGATGGAGCATTGTCCTGCATGAAAATCATGTTTTTCTTGAAGGATGCAGACTTCTTCCTGTACCACTGCTTGAAGAAGGTGTCTTCCAGAAACTGGCAGTAGGACTGGGAGTTGAGCTTGACTCCATCCTCAACCCGAAAAGGCCCCACAAGCTCATCTTTGATGATGCCAGCCCAAACCAGTACTCCACCTCCACCTTGCTGGCGTCTGAGTCGGACTGGAGCTCTCTGCCCTTTACCAAGCCAGCCACGGGCCCATCCATCTGGCCCATCAAGACTCACTCGCATTTCATCAGTCCATAAAACCTTAGAAAAATCAGTCTTGAGATATTTCTTGGCCCAGTCTTGACGTTTCAGCTTGTGTGTCTTGTTCAGTGGTGGTCGTCTTTCAGCCTTTCTTACCTTGGCCATGTCTCTGGGTATTGCACACCTTGTGCTTTTGGGCACTCCAGTGATGTTGCAGCTCTGAAATATGGCCAAACTGGTGGCAAGTGGCATCTTGGCAGCTGCACGCTTGACTTTTCTCAGTTCATGGGCAGTTATTTTGCGCCTTGGTTTTTCCACACGCTTCTTGCGACCCTGTTGACTATTTTGAATGAAACGCTTGATTGTTCGATGATCACGCTTCAGAAGCTTTGCAATTTTAAGAGTGCTGCATCCCTCTGCAAGATATCTCACTATTTTTGACTTTTCTGAGCCTGTCAAGTCCTTCTTTTGACCCATTTTGCCAAAGGAAAGGAAGTTGACTAATAATTATGCACACCTGATATAGGGTGTTGATGTCATTAGACCACACACCTTCTCATTACAGAGATGCACATCACCTAATATGCTTAATTGGTAGTAGGCTTTCGAGCCTATACAGCTTGGAGTAAGACCACATGCATAAAGAGGATGATGTGGTCAAAATACTCATTTGCCTAATAATTCTGCACTCCCTGTATATATACATACACACATATACACACACACATATATACCTCTCCCAAACACAACATGTGCAGCACTTCAGCCTATGCCACAGCTACTTAGCCACTAATAGGAACATCATGACAAGGGCACATTTGGGTAAAAAGGCAGACAAGTTACAAATACAAGTGAATGATTGAAGTCTTCTATTTATATGTGTGCATTCCTTTACTTCACCTCACGTCACACCTTAGTAAATCAGGCGCGATGCCTATGGAACACCATTAGCATGCCATCAGCAGCTGGCAAATCAGCCACCAGCAATATACATTGGCAGACATTGAACCTCTAAAATGCATGAGAAGCTGGTTTCTACAAAACAGAGGTACCAAGGAGAGGGAACAATAACTATTATGGGAAGTAGTATTAATATTTTGTATAAGGTTAGGGCTAGTCCAAGACTGAGATACAAAAAACATAGGGCCAGATTCACATAGGAATGGGCTACGCTGCGGCGGCGTAACGTATCCCATTTACGTTACACCGCCGCAAGTTTTCAGCATAAGTGCTTGATTCTCAAAGCACTTGCCTGTAAACTTGTGGCGGTGTAACGTAAATCCGCCCGGCGCAAGCCCACCTAATTCAAATGGGGCGGGGACCATTTAAATTAGGCGCGTTCCCGCGCCGAACGTACTGCGCATGCTCCGTCCCTAAAATTTCCCGACGTGCATTGCGCTAAATGACGTCGCAAGGACGTCATTGGTTTAGACGTTAACGTAAATGGCGTCCAGTGCCATTCACAGACGACTTACGCAAACGACGTGAAATTTAAAAATTTGACGCGGGAACAACGCCCATACTTAACATTGGCTAGACCACCTAGAGGGCAGGTTTAGTTTTACGCCGCGTATCTCTACGGAAACTACGTAAAATTACTACAGCGACGGGCAAAGCGTACGTTCGTGAATCGGCGTAACTAGTCATTTGCATATTCTACGCAATGGAATCGCCACCTAGCGGCCGGCCTAGAATTGCAGACTAAGATCCGATGGTGTAAGTCACTTACACCTGTCGGATCTTAGGGCTATCTATGCGTAACCTGATTCTATGAATCAGGTGCATAGATACGACAATCGTATCTCAGAGATACGGCGGCGTATCAGGAGATACGCCGTCGTATCTCTTTTGTGAATCTGGCCCAATTTATATATATATTTGCACATACTATTGATTTATGATGCTCTGCAAAACCTCTGCTTTTTTATTTTATCTTAATTGCTTAAAACAACAATGAAATTTAGTGCCCTGAGTCTAAACAACTGTCAGGCCTCGTACACGCGACCAAGTTTCTCGGCAAAAACCAGCAAGAAACATGCTGGGAGATATTTTTTTGCCGAGGAAACCGGTTGTGTGTACATTTTCTTTGCGGAAACTGTTGAGAAACTTGACGAGCCAAAAAGAGAGCAAGTTCTCTATTTCCTCGACGGGAATGGAGAAACTTGCCTTGTCGAGTACCTCGACAGCCTAACAAGGAACTCGACAAGGAAAACGATGTGTTTGGCCCGTCGAGTTCCTCGGTCGTGTGTACGAGGCTTTACTGTTACTATTTTTTCAATAAGCTTTGGATTTCATAAGGGCTTTGGATAGGAATGGCAATATATCAAGAAGTGCACCCAAAACACACCACAAAAATGCACCGCAATGCATGTTCATCCAACAGTTGCAGAAACCCTACTTAGGAATATGTCTCACGTGTTACTGTAAAATACTTTGGGGGTAAGATCCCATGTGAATTTGTGTTTTCTGTAAAAGGCTACAGAAAATGTCACTACATTAATAAGAAAAAATATATACATACTGTATGCTTGATTCAAATCTACAGTCAAACTTGACAGTTTGTTGCAATAGAAGGAATCAAAAACAGGGCATCATGTATTATAAGAAGCAGGTGTGCGTATGTCAGTTTGCGTCGGGGTGTATATCTAACATGCCTGATATTGAATATTATTTTAACAAGTGACCTTATATCACATCACGCTAATCTTTATGCATTTTCTAAATACTTATCATCTCTGCGCCTCTCAAATCATTAAAGCAAAAGGTTAAAGGGATACACCATATTTGCATCTTAATTGCTTTCTCCAAAGCACATACGCAAGACACCAGGGCCTGATTCCATATTCAGTTTTGTACATGTATTATTGACAGCATAATGTAAGCACATTCATGGGTCACATCTCCTATATGCCCAGTGGGGACTCTGGAACACATTTTCCCCCATTAGAAGAGATGTGTTTTCCAACTGGGTAAATGACACTTATCGCAGCATGGTATAATAAATTGAATATTCTTATAAACTGCCCTACTGCATTGCTTGAATTTTACCAGACGCTAAATGTACAATTTTAATTCTCTGTAATATGTTATAGTGTAATAAACATTTTTTTATAGAACTTGCACATTTTGTTGATTTATGATGTCTTTTCAAACCCCAGATTTCACTTGCTTTAAAACAAAATTAAAAAAATGAAATACACAGCCTCAGGCTCCATGCACGCTGGAATAAAAAAACGTTGCTTATTCAGGAGTTGTGTGTTCTGCCTGTAGAAGCAACTCAATGTTATCCTATGTGTCCATACACATTAGGACGATTACAGGCATATTTTTGAGAATAACGTTTATGCCGCGTACACACGATCGGTCCATCCGATGAGAACGGTCTGATGGTCTTTCATGAAGCTCACTGATGGTCAGTCGTGTCTACACACCATTGGTTAAAAAAACGATCGTGTCAGAACGCGGTGACGTAAAACACAACGACGTGCAGAAAAAAACGAAGTTCAATGCTTCCAAGCATGCGTCGACTTGATTCTAAGCATGCATGGATTTTTAACCGATGGACGTGCCTACTAACAATCTTTTTTTTTCTATCGGTTAGGTATCCATCGGTTAAATTTGAAACAAGATTGCTTTTTTTTTAACCTATGGATAAATAACCGATGGGGCCCACACACGATCGGTTTGGTCCGATGAAAACGGTCCATCAGACCGTTCTCATTGGTTTGACCGATCGTGTGTACGCGGCATTAGAGGCAGGAAAAAAAAAACATCTCATTCGCGTTTCTGATTGGAGCTCACTGGCAGAAAAAACATAAAACTCTCCTAAACTCGTCTAAACTTTGTACAAAAAATGCTCTATATGGATGTTTTTTACTCCAAAAAGAACAGACATTTTTTTAAGCCCAGTGTGCATGGAGCCTCAGGCCCAGATTCTCAAAGGAGATACGACGGCGTATCTCCAGATACGCCGTCGTATCTCTGAGTCTGAGCGGTCGTATCTATGCGCCTGATTCTTAGAATCAGTTACGCATAGATTTGTATTAGATCCGACCGGCGTAAGTCTCTTATGCCGTCGGATCTTAACTGCATATTTACGCTAGCCACTAGGGGCATGTACGCTGATTTACGCCTAGAAATATGTAAATCAGCTAGATACGCGAATTCACAAACGTACGCCCGGCTGACGCAGTACAGATACGCTGTTTACGTTAGGCTTTTCCCGGCGTAAAGTTACCCCTGCTATATGAGGCATGCGGCGTACCAATGTTAAGTATGGACGCCGTTCCCGCGTCAAATTTTGAAAATTTTAAGTTGTTTGCGTAAGTCGTCCGTGAATGGGGCTGGACGTCATTTACGTTCACGTCGAAACCAAAACGTCCTTGCGGCGTACTTTGGAGCAATGCACACTGGGATATGTCCACGGACGGCGCATGCGCCGTTCGTAAAAAGCGTCATTTACGTGGGGTCACACAACATTTACATAACACACGCCCACATCTTCCAAATTTGAATTAGGCGGGCTTACGCCGGCCTATTTACGCAACGCCGCCGCAACTTACGGAGGAAGTGCTTTGAGAATACTGCACTTGCCCATCTAAGTTGCGGAGGCGTAACGTAAATAGGATACGTTACGCCCGCACAAAGATACGCCGATCTACGAGAATCTGGGCCATAGAGTCTAAGGCTCCATGCACACTGGACTTAAAAAACGTCTATTCTACAGGCGTTTGACGTTTTTTTCTCCTGCCTCTAGAAGCACTTCTATTGTGCTCTATGTGTCTTTGCACATTATTGACTGCTACAGGAGTTTTCTGTCAGGGACGTTCAGAGGCGGGGAAAAAAAACCTTCTCTATCGCGTTTCCTGGAGGAGTTTAGGAGCTGTAAAAACGTCAGGGGAGTGTAGTGCAAAAAACGCCTATAAACTAAACTCTCATAGACTCGCCTAAACTTTGTACAATATGCTTTCATTTTGCATCTTTTATTCCCTCGTTTTTCAAGCTAAAAACGTTGACGTTTTTTCTGCTCCTAGTGTGCATGGAGCCTGAACAACTGTTACTATTTATTTAGAAAACTTCGGAGAATTAATTTGGTTTAACAGACCAAAACATGTTGGAGTAGCAGCTTACAATTCCTTTTTTTATTAGGAGCTGGTACAAGTATAGAACACAACATTAACATGACAAATACAATGGAATAAAGACATTCAACATTGATTTGATGAGTGGAACAATTTAATTATCAGAATTAGCAGAGAAGGGCATCTGTATTCGATGAATCCTAGCCATGAGTCACGAATAACAAAATCACTTCCATCCTAATACTAATTTAAAATGTCATTTTCAGAAGTGAGATTTCGGAGGCAAAGCCATCCTATAAATCACACACAGTGGGGACAACATGCTGTATTTGGAACATGTAGACAGACAGTAGAAATTATTCTTATTTTATTTTATAAGCTTATAAAGGGTACGATGTAGTAAATAGTTTTACACCATTGCTCTCTGAGTTTACACTGCCAGAGGCAAGATTGTATTTAAAAATTTATATTGAAAATGGCAAGCAAATAGCTTGAGCTACCCACCATTGCTTTTGTAAAGCTATTAGCCTATAAGAACAAGACATGAAAGAAAAAGCCCTGTTCTATTTTTAGTACTTTAAAAAGCCTTTACAGTCATCAGGCAATCACATCTCATCTAAGTCAAACTCTAACCCTGAACCTGTAATTGTGTAACACTACAGTAATAGTAATGCTTAGACAGATGACCTATTATAAATGGGGATTGCAGTCAGATGCAGCATTCTATTTTCATGTTTTCCTATGATGAACGACCTTTAAATAAAAAATAGCACAGCTATATTTAGCTTATAAAGATGAAAAAAAAATGGATAAAACGAATAATGTACTAAGAAAAGCACATTGTTTTTTTCTAGTTTTAAGAGATAAAAGTGGAAACTGCTACCGGCATGCACACCCCATCCACCACCACCACCACTACTGGTAAGCTGTTTGGACAGCTACGAAGTCTTGCAATTGCTTTACTTTCCACAATGCGACATCACAAGCCATTTGCCTTTCACTGTATTTATTAGACCAGAACATGGCTGTGTGTCTTCATCAATGGATCTTGTGCCCAAGAAAACTAGAGAGCTGTCTGAGCAGTGGTATTATTGGGCAAAGTTGAAATATCTAATAGACAAGGGTCTTGAGTAGGGTAACCCTCCTGTGATATTATATGGTTACAGTTTTAATTCCTGCTGACCTATTTTGCGAAACCGCAGTATCAGTACCAAATTGTGGACTCTAGTACATTTATACATGTGTACTCTACTACATTCGTAAATCTGTATATTGTTTTATATGTTGGCCATCACAGGCAGATTTTCATTCATTTCATTCAGTAAAATTGTTATACTTTTCAGTCAGTAGTAACCCCCAGCTCTGCTGATCCTCTGGTTTGCGGATCGTCCTTTCTCTCTGGTCCCCGTTCACCTCTTACTTTATTGCTTCCATGCTGCTCAGCAGGTGTAACATTTAATAGTTTCTCCTGCTCCAGTCCACCAGCTCTTCCGATCCTCTGCCTCTCAGTCCTCTCTCTCTGGTCCACGCTCACCTTCTGCTATAGCGTTCCCATGTTGCATACCATGTTTGCGGTCTACTAGTTGCTGCTTTCCAGTCCAGACCCCGCTCACCTTCTTGCTGCTTCACACTGTACACCAGATGTGGTATCTGCACCAAACACTTCCAGAATATATACACATAATCTGGAAGTGACTACTGATGATGTCTTTCTTTTTCACTTGTTGGTCTCCCAGTGCACCCTGGGATATCTCATATCTGCAATACCTCCAAAACAAAGCGAAGCTAATGCTCATGAAAAGCCCCTCAAAATTTTCAGGTGCTGTAAGTGAGTGTTGTCATAGATTTCTTCGGAGACTTTGAAGATGCTTTGAAGCACAAAGAAAGTAACGTCTGGTATAATTTTTGAAGTGAAGCGAGGCAATGCAGAGCAAACACAACGTGTGAACAGTAACAAGAAAAACCAAAAACTGCGCTACAACACAAAAGATCACCAAGGCAGCAGCTAACGTGTGAAGTACACAAATAATCATAAAAGACAAAAAGCCGCGCCAAGATTAGATTAATATAGTCCACTAATAATAAATTATTATCGATGGATCAAGTCTGTGGTTTTAAAGCAGAGGCAGGGTTGCGCTCAATGATACAAAGACACTTGTTCCATATAGTGTGGCAAAACGATGTACTGATGGATGTAAATTCCTCCAACACCCAGTGACATGCATGCAGTTTGTGAAATCCTCCACCTGAAAAACAAAGCCTCTTACCAGACGGTAAGAACTTAAAGCGGATGGCTATAGCCCAGCCTCGGCCTTTATTTTCTCCAGGGATCACAGATCAGGAGTCCGCAGTGTCACAATCAAAAGATCACAGTCGCTCCATAGGAGGAAATGTATAAAAAAAGACGCATATAGCGTAATACAGTACAGTACCGAAATTTATTAAAACAGTAGTCTACTTACATCAATGTTGTTTAAAACAGTCATGTGTTAAAAATTGAACAAGCCGGCCGGCAAACAGGAGCCCTTCCTCCCGAGCGTGGTGACGTCACTGACGTAGCCTCCCAAACGCGTTTCGTCACAGGTGACGTTATCAATGGGGGTTGGGCTCTCGACAGTGAAGCACCATTAAATAGCCACCACTCATAACAAGAGGCAGCCCGGTTGATGTCATCCGCGCCATCTTAACTAAGGTTACATGCCCACTCGTTATGAAAGGCAGCCCAGTGGATGTAGACAGCGCCATCTTGAATGAGGTTACATGCCCATAACCAGGAGCGCGGCGCCACGCAACTAGGGCAATGTAACTCCTACATTACTTCATTACAAAATATATATTAAATACATTAAAAATTTGAAATTTTAAAAATTAAATTTGTTACATTTATTCTCTCCTGCCCGCTGCCCGGGTTCTTAAGGGAAAAGGACGAATAAACTTTACAGATAAAACTCTCCTCGAATGGAAACCTCGCAAAATAAGGGGGGGGGGGAAGATTATCCTGGCACTGGACTCCTCCCACCTCTAAGCCTTCTATATTCCAATCTCCCCAGGTAGGCGAAGGTCATCTTAAACCTTTCTAAATATTCCAAATGGTATTGGGAGGTGAAAACCTCTGTAGCCCCATATGGTTCCAAAAAACGCTCCAACACCCATAGAGGTATGGCTATTGCAATTAATTAAGGCATCCCAGAAATGAAATCAATTCTTTCTGTGATCTATTACCAATTATAACCACTTAAAGGTCATAACTATAAATGTCTCCCTAAACTGGTGTATTGTGCATAGAGAACCAGTGGGAACTCACTGAAACTTAAAGCTAAATTCAAAATTTACTTGACTGAATGAGTTCTAACGAGTATGTTATGCAAACAGAAACCTGGATAATCCAAATCCCGATATGCATAATTATAAAGTGGTTTAATGTAAAACAATTGTGTTTACTTAGTGAAAAAAAGTAATAAAATTTTTTTTTTAATAAGATTATATTTTTGACCGTAAAGGTCATATAAACATAAATAAATAGCAAAGATTCCTACTGTGTATATATTTAACCCTTCCCTTTCCGGACTATCTATTGATATCCAAACGTGTTTTTATATATTAACCAAAAAATTGTGCTTAAAAATTTTAAATGGTAAAAATTTTATAAATTTTCTTTTTATGAAAAATAGTGAACAAAATTTACAGAAAAACTTAGTGTAGAAAAATTATTTCTTATTCCACTTCCAAGGGTGCCTTTCATAACGGATACATGTTTATGCATTGTTAATAAAAGCGTTAACATCCGTATCTATGTTTAAACCAAACGGAGTATATGATTTTAATCGGTGTATCCAACCCATCTCCATTTGGGATATTTCCCTCACTAGGTTGCTCCCCCTCCAGTGGGGTTTGAATTTATCAATCCCTAGGAATAAGGTGTTAGAAGGGTCTCGATTATGTTTGAGTCTATAATGGTTGGATACTGAATGGTCCTTGAAACCTCCCAAAATGTTGGTTATGTGCTTGTTGACTCTTACTTGAAAGGACCTCTTGGTCCGGCCTACATATTGTAGGCCGCAAGGACATTGGATCAAGTAAACCACCCCCGTGGATGCACAGGTTATACATGGAACAATTTTAAATTCTTGGTTAGAAACCGTGGAAATAAATGTTGTAACACATCTCCTGGTATTAGTAGTCAAAGAGCAGACTCTACATCTTTTGCATTTGTAGTACCCCTTAAGTTGGTCAAAGAAACCTCTACTCCCCGTCGGAGGGTCTACCACATTACATGAAATTTTGTTCCTCAAAGACTGAAGTCCCCTAAAGATTACCTTAGGCCTATCTGGCAAGATACCTTTCAGTATAGGATCATTAATTGCAATATGCCAGTGTTTCTGAATCAAATGCGAAACTGACCGGTGTTGGACAGAATAATTGGTAATGAAGGGTGCACAATTTAAAAATTCGGCGCCCTCATCTGGTTTCTTATCTACCAACAGATCTTTCCTATCTATGGCAAGAACTTGATCCAGGGTTCTCTCTAGTTCTTCTTGGGTGTAACCCTTCTCTAAGAAGCGGTTAGTTAGTACTCTGGCTTGAACAGAAAAATCCTGTGGATCAGTACAGTTGCGTTTCAGCCTTAAGTACTGACTCTTAGGAACACCCTTTATCCAAGGGGCATGGTGACAACTGTCAGTTGGAATAAAGGCATTACGGTCTGTGTCCTTGAAAAAGGTGGACGTGACAAAACTGCCTTCCTTAATCCCAATATTTAGATCCAAATAATGGACACTATTTTGGCTTGCCTCATATTTTAGCTCTATTCCTCTCTGATTAGAATTGAGAGTGGCAATAAAGCTAGTAAGGTCCTCATATGACCCAGTCCATAGGAGGAGGATGTCATCGATGTATCTCGCCCATAGGGCGATCTGGGAAGAATCCCGTACATGGATGACATCCTCCTCCCACTTGGCCATAAATAAATTGGCCAAGCTGGGGGCGTATTTGGCTCCCATGGCTACACCGGTAACCTGTTTATAAAACTTATTTTCAAACTAAAAATAATTGGAATTGGCAGCAAATTTTAATAGTGCCATAATATAGTCCACCTGAATACTTGGTAATCCAGAGTCTCTTATGAGGAAATACTGGACTGCTTCTATACCCAATGTGTGGGGAATAATGGTATAGAGGGACTTGACGTCAATGGTGACCATCCACATATTAGCAGTGGGTGGAATACCAGATAAGACATTCATGATATGTTTCGAATCCCTAACATATGAAGGGATTTTTTTGACCAGAGGCTGTAAGTAAAAGTCAATATATCTGCCCACCCGGGACGTGATGGAATCTATACCACTCACTATCGGACGCCCCGGGGGGCAGACGGGATTCTTGTGAAGTTTAGGAAGGTAGTAAATGGTTGGAGTACGGGGTGCTCTAGGTACAAGGAAAAGTTTCTCCTTTAACGTAAGGATCCCCTCAAATACTCCCCTCTACCAAAATCTCCAGATCCCTTTTATATTTGCTTCTATGGTCACTAGGTAAGATGGAGTATGTGTTGGTATCATCAACAATGTTGTGCATTTCTTTCAAATAGTCCACCTTGTCTAACACAACAATGCCTCCCCCCTTATCTGCAGGTCTTATGATTAAATCCTTATTAGTACATAAAGAATCCAGTCCTTCTTGCAGAGATTTGTTAAGTTTGACTTTCTTAATATCCATTGCTTCCAAATCCCTCAGAAGGACATCCCTGAATACTTTCAGAGAAGGTGCCAATCCTCCTGGGGGGTTGAACAGCGAGGCATTGGAAAGGCCCGAATGAACGTAGCCATTTCCAAATGCTTGGTTACCAGATTGGATACCCACCATGTATCTTTTAATGTTGATCTTTCTAACAAATTTGTGGATATCCATATACGTTCCAAATTTGTTGAGACTCTGGGGGGGTGCAAATTTAAGACCTTTATCTAAAAGCGCCCTCTCAGAGTCAGTCAACGTCCTGGAACTCAAATTAAAAATCCCTCTACCTTCTACGTTTTGGAACGTTTGGGCTGTCCTGCGTCTCCTCCCCCCTCTGATGCCTCGCCTCTTTCGACCAACCTTTTTGTGCCCTGGTTGGGCCTGTGAAAACCCCAGTTCTGGGAACCACTGGGACCCACGGGTGTCCCAGAAGTGGCAGGGGCACCATATGGTGGATAGGGAGGAGGTGCAAACCAGGGTCCTCCCTGTAAACCCGAAAACTGATTGGCCTGAGAAGACTGATAGTCATCGGGACAATCCCTGTCACTCAAAGGGAAAAAGGCATTACTAGTAGGTATATTATAGTCCCATCCTAGTCTTGATTCGGGTGGAAAATACACCGGGGAGGGGTAATTGGAATCCCCCATTGGTCCCTGGCGCCAGTTATTAGTGCCGACAGGGTGATGACCCTGTCCTCTTAAGTCCCCTTGTCCCCATCCTTTGTCTCTAAGGGCTGGATGTGATAACCTATGAGGCTGGCTCTGAGGATAGCCAGTACCGCCTAAAGGGGCAGCTAAATTGTAATTATAGCCAAAAGCTCCCTGTGTGGGACCAGTACCCAAAACTGGTCTTGAATTAGATCTAGGTGGTCCAAAACGACCCAGATGTTTCACAAGTGGTCCCTTTGGGGGTCCTTGACTTCTCCTAGGTGAGGCCCTTGTGGGGGGGCCACCTCCCTTGACCTGAGGAGGGTATCTCCTAGGCCCTCCCTGATGGGAAGGTTCCCACCCAGGGGGATTGGTACCCAGTTGGTTGGATACCTCCATCTCAAGGTGTGATGGTTTATTTAGATCTTCCAGTAGTTTTTTCTGCCAGTTGAAGACTACACTGTTCTGGTAGTCTTCCAGATCTCTGTTAAATTTATTTTTCTTTTTTAACCTCTGATCCTTATCCTCTTTCTCTAAGAGGCTAAGGAGGCTAGAGGATTTAACTTTATATTCCTCGTTGTCCTTAGAGGGGTCTAAACTAGTTTTGATGGATTTAATCTCATCATCTAGTTTGATTAATTTGGCGACCTTTTTCTTGATCACAACGTGTGAACAGGACTGTAAGATAACCATTTTATTTAGAGACAGGTGCTTGGATTGGCATTCATGGTGCTTTAAAAAAGCATGTCCAATGCCACATTTTGAAGCAAGTATAAACACGCCCCAGGTAAAATGGTTACCTTACAGTACTGTTTACACTGTTTTGTTTGCTTTGCTTCGCTTCAAAATTTATACCCTACGTCACTTACTTGGTGCTTCAAAGCATCTCCAAATCCTCCATAGAAATCTATGACAATGCTCGCTTACAGAACCTGAAGCTTTTGAAGGGCTTTTATGCAGAATTTGCTTTTTTTGGAGGTATTGCAGGTATGAGATATCCTAGGATTCACTGGGAAACTAACAAACAAACCTGAAAGATGTCATCAGCAGTCACTTCCGGGTCATGTGCATATATTCTGGAAGTGTCTGGTGCAGTCATCACATCTGGTGTGCAGAGTGGAGCAGCAGGAAGGTGAGCGTGGTCCAGAGCAACTAGCAGACTGAACATGTGGTGTGCAACATTGGAATGATATGCAAGAAGTTGAGTGGGACCAGAGAGAGAGTTGAGTGGCAGAGAATCAGCAGAGCTGGGGGATCACATTAGGATTAACTAGCATATGGGGCGAGCAGCGTGTGAGCAATATGGCTAGAGGTGAGCGCTGTCAGAGAAAGAGGAGGATCAGAAAACCAGACGATCGGTAAGGCTGGGGGTTACTATTAAGCGGGGAATCAGCAGAGCTGGGGATTACTATGGAGTGAAGGATCAGAAAAGCTGGGGGTACTACCGAGTGGAGGATCAGCAAAGCTGGGGGTTCTACAGAGCAGGGGATCTGCTAAACAAAGTTACTTATGAGCTGTAAATCTGCTGAGTGGGACTACTACTTAGCCAGGGTTCTACTGGGTCCCTTTAAAACAAATGGAAAATCAATACACGCAAGGAATTTGCTAAGCCTAATTAAAGCTTTAAAAAAGCATCACCAAAGCATCACAGAAGCATCAAAAACACATACAAAAAACATGTTGAAGGGTCCAGGGCCGGAGGCCGGAGGGTCTATAGCACTAGTTCCTCATTCAACCAAGGAAGTCTAAAACAGTAATTGTAAGTCGAAGAAAAAATAATGTTTGTTTAACTAATTAATGTAAGATGATTTCATATAACTATGCAGAGCTGGATACTGATATGATTTTTAGCATACCTCCCAACTTTCTGAGATGGGAATGAGAGACACCTATCAGCAAAAGTATGCAGGCATAGGGCACACCCCTTGCCACACCCCCTCAAAGGAGAATTTTGCAAATAATATAAGATTGGTTAAACCCACAACTGCTTTTTTACCATTACTATTCCTTTATATTGGCTTTTGCCGTTTACAAATACAGCAATTAAGAAATCAGATGAAAGGTTTAGCACTGGGAAACACTTTTTGATAGCTAAAAAGTGCATTTTATACACATCTATATAGATCAGACCAAAATGAGGGACAAATGAGGAGGAAAGAGGGACAGAAAGACATTGCTCGAAATCAGGGACAGTCCCTCGAAATCAGGGACAGTTGGGAGATATGTTTTTAGTGAGGAGGGAAAGATCAGCTTTAAAGGAGGAATAGGGCCAAAGCTTCTCCTGGTGATCATAGTAGTGCATTTTGTTCTGCAATCCTATGACCTGTATTCAGCCGACAGCAAGCTGAAGCTTGCTGTCGACTGATGTCACTTAGCTGGTCCAGGCTTTGCAGAGATCTTGACTTAATGTCTGGATCCACCCAGATGCCTGCACTAACACATGGCTCAACCTCTCCACAGCCAGTGCTCCAGTGAGCACTGAAGGGGCAAAGCAGAGAGCCAGGCACTGACAGTCACCGCTCTGTGCTCACTGAAGACCAAGAATGAAGGGATGAGGACTGCAGTCTGTGAATGCTTAGTTCTTGGTCCACAGGTGGCGGGGGAGAGATGCTGCACCCAACTTGTTGAGCATGAATGTTTGCTTTTTTTAATACCCTACATTTCTCTTTTATTTCAAGAGCAGTTTGCACAGAACTAAAGCTGGATTATGTTTTGCTCTGGGGCCTAGATGTGTCAAGGGACACCATTGACTGCAGTGCACATTCTGGCAGCTCACTAGCTTTGTAGTTGTAAAGCATCTGCCCTAAAACTGATATTTCTGCCTTGAACTAATGCTTTGGGAGTCGGTGATCATGGATGCAATCAATGGCTACTCATTAAGGTATCTCATATTGCCTACATTAAAAACAAGTAGCTGTGTGAGCTCTTTAAAAAGATCTCACGTAATGACCAATTTGTGAATTGGAACAGCAAAGTGCATAGTAACCTATAGACATTCAGATGTACAAGAGTATTACTGGTCCACTTCCAACCAATGATTGCTGCTCTGGAATCTTTCTGGGTTGTCAGAAAAATCTGGATAGCCATTACAGGTCTAGCAATTAATATATAGAGTTTGTGAAGCAATGCATGGCAGCTAGAAGTGCAACAACAGGCAGGTTTTATCTAAACATGTGTTGATCAGTTATCTCAACTTGACAGCCATTTGTTAATAAAAGTCTTCTTTAAAGACCTGTGTTAGCAACATAGCTCATTCTGTTATACACTAGTGTGTGCGCTCTTAAATGACTGAAAATTAGGTCTTGTAAGGATTCTACAGGTCTTAAGTAGCCATTTAATAACTTATTAACTATACATGCTAAAGAGATTTTTAAAAGAAGACAACAAAGAGCAATCATATACAATAATTGCACTAGATTACCAAACCAAACTTTACTCTTCATTGAATATGAGAAAGGGTATTAAGACATGAGGGCAAACCTCAAATGGGGTAGAACAACTTTTATTCTGTTTGTTCTATTATGGTCTAGTAAGGGAGTACTTATTTTTTCCAGAATAACAGTTTAAAAAAAAAAGTGTTCACCAAGTTCCTTAAAAATGGTATATAAAGCTGGCAGCAGGATTTATTTTAGACTTACTAGCAAGTAGCATCTATGCAATACAAGAACCACCTGATTGAATATTAAAGGTGTTGTAAAGTCAGAAGGTTTTTTATCCTAACACATTCTATGCATTAAAGCGGAGTTCCACCCAAAATTGTAACTTCCGCTTAACCCACTCCTCGCCCCCTTACATTCCACATTTGGCATGTAATTTTTTTGGGGGGTTAGTGGGGGCTTCAGGAGGAGTGGGACTTCCTGTCCCACTTCCTCCTTCCGCCGAGGGGCATAGTAGGCGAATAGCTTAATCGCCTACAGGGAGGGGCTGCAGTAGGCGATCGCCTGGGACACACATGACAGGTCACCTGCGATCGCCTGTCCAATGAGAGAGGTGCCCGGCCGTGAAGCCGAAAGCTGTCACGGCTGGGTGCCCACACTTAGGATGAAGACGCCGGCCGGGGAGGGGGGGAGAGGAGCGGAGCCCCGGTCGGCGCATCGCTGGAACGTGGAGCAGGTGAGTGTGTGTTTATTAAAAGCCAGCAGCTACACCTTTTGTAGCTGCTGACTTTTAATAAACACAAAAAATGCCTGGAACACCCCTTTAAGGTAAAAAACCTTCTGTGTGCAGCAAAACCCTCTAATACTTACTGGAGCCCCCTCTCTCTCCAGTGATGTACACGAGTTCCTCTGCCGTCCAGGACTCTCTTCCTGATTGGCTGAGACACAGCAGCGGTGCCATTGGCTCCCGCTGCTGTCAATCAAAGTCAGTTAGCTAATCGGTGGGGTCGAATCAGGGCTCTGTGTCTTAATGGACACAGAAAGCTGTGACTCGGCTTGCTATGGGGGCACTCAACAGGAGGGAGGGGCCAGGAGAGCTGAAGAGGGATCAAATAGAGGAGGATCCGGGATTCTCTGTGAAAATCCAACTGCACAGGGCAGGTAAATATTGTATAACATGTTTGTTATTTTTAGAGAAAAAAAATTAGACTTTACAATCACATTAATTGTATTGATTGTTTAGCCTATGGGTCTTCAAACTTTGGCCCTCCAGTTGTTCAGGAAGTACAATTCCCATCATGCCTAGTCATGTCTGTGAATGTGAGGCCTCGTACACACAACCGAGGATCTCGATGGGCGAAACACATCGTTTTGCTCGTCGAGTTCCTTGTTAGGCTGTCGAGGAACTCGACGTGCCAATTTTCTCCATTCCCGTCGAGGAAAAAGAGAACATGCTCTCTTTTTGGCTCGTCGAGTTCCTCGACAGTTTCCTTGTCGAAAATGTACACACGACCGGTTTCCTCGGCAAAAAAAAAAAACAGGTTTTTGCCAAGAAACTCGGTCGTGTGTACGAGGCCTCAGAGTTTTACAATGCCTCATGAGATATGTAGTTCTGCAACAGCTGGAGGGCCGTAGTTTGAGAATCCCTGGTTTAGCCAAACTCTCGTTCTACATAGTTGTTTAGTTGTTGGTAAATCTAAATACCATTATACAGAAATTGTAAAAAATTGATGGTATCACGCATTGCCTTCTGTAGACAATTGGGGCCACATGAGCACCTCTGGCTAGGGACACCATAAAATAAAAAATCAAGAAAATCTCTGACCATTTGCTGAAGGTCGTTAAACTTTTCACACTGCTCTGTGACTTTTTAAATAGGACCATCTTCAGTCTGGTTAGCATTTAACAAAACCCCTTGTTCCTGCCCAGTGCATACTGTCATGGAAATAGCCCTATTAAATTCAAAGAGAGATGTTTACACATTTGTTGCAGAATTTTGTTCCAGCATGTTTCCACTGCCCCATTAGTGCAGTGAAGTGAACCATACTAATTGCCAGTTTAGGCTGCAAAAATCTAAACATTTGTATTCATAGAAAATCATGCTCGCTATGTGCACCTGACTGGTAAAGATCAACACAGAGCAGAGAGGCTTCATAACCCGTTTAGGGCTCTGCCATAATAACACCCACCGCTACATCAATTTACACAGAAGCTGACCCAAGTTGCAGACATTAGTGGCATACAGAACATTCCATGCCAACCCTTTTACCTTATTTTACAAGTAAAAGATATGCACACGTTAACATTTCAAAGCTGACAGACTAGGAGGCAGAATAACCTATGATCTGGTTTATATTTCCAAAGTAGGTAAGGTATGCTTTTTGGGAACATTACATTCACATGTGCAAAACCATGGCATTGCAGTATAAAAAAACAAAAATAAAATTGTTGCCTTTTCTTCTCCTTTATGTGTAACAA
Organism: Rana temporaria; assembly: GCF_905171775.1. NCBI lineage: Eukaryota > Metazoa > Chordata > Amphibia > Anura > Ranidae > Rana > Rana temporaria. The sequence goes on from NC_053493.1 coordinate 158,783,213, forward strand.
AATCATCCTTTTACACTGCAGTTGACTATTTTTTAAGTGTCTAGGTATGGATTGCAATATTAGAACTATACACCAGAATGTGAATGAAAATAATGATAATAATAGGAAAAATAATAATAATAATAAACGTTATTTTATTTGGCGCCTTTCTCTTTATAAAAAAAAATAAATAAAAAAAAATCTTTGCTACAAAACAAACATTTAAATGAAACAATCCAAGTGAATATTGTCACTCTACAACCTACACACTGATAGAGGGTTAATGGCACTGGTTATGGCATCTTCCACTCTGGAATCTTATGCATACTGTAAGGTGCAAAAGAAAAGCGAAATACCTTTGATTCCTGGCTACTTGTGGAAGCTGGAGAGTGGGGCTGTTCAGGATTTCCAAGTTCTTCCTCCTTCTCCACACTGTCTCCCATGGTGCTGCTTGGAGGGATCATTCTCTTTGCTTTGCAGCAGTATCCTCTCTCATATAGTTCAGTTAAATAACAAAAGCTGGCATCTCATTGGGCATCCGCCAGCGCTTGCTTGTCCAGTTTGCGCAGACGGGTCATCGTGTTTGTTTGTTTGTATTTAAATGCCTGGCTTAGTATTTCCCTGCAGACTCTTTGCAGTCTGCTGTCTATTCTTTCCAGGCAAGAAGTGTTTTGAATAGAATTGCTTTTGCAGGGTTGTGCAGCGTGCGGGTGAAGTATGTTCTCCCTTTATAGTAAAAAAGCCTGGAGGTATGGGACATGGAAGTGTGGCTGTCAGACCTGGTGATGGGGAGAGAAGTGAGCTGAAGCAGAAAGCCTGGGCTGCTTACACATGAGGCAGGGGAGGGAGGAGCTGCTTTATAATCTACAGTTTAGGATAGCTTGCATAGGCATGTGCTGTTGCTCTGCTGTCATCCATGGCTACACAAGGAAAGTGTGCTGAATGGACTAGCAGGCTATTTAAGAACGCATATTTAATTGGCTATACGCTGAAAGCGATTAGTTAAATATTCATCACACACCAGGAAAAGGAACACAGAACAGACACGCACTAAAAATGTGCATTCTTTATGTAATACATATAGGGCCAGATCCACAGTCAGTGGCGTAATTTTAGGCAGGCGTAGTGTATCGTAGTTACGCTACGCCGCCGCTACTTTGAGAGGCAAGTGCTGTATTCACAAAGCACTTGCCTCTAAAGTTACGGCGGCGTAGCGTAAATCTCCCGGCGTAAGGGCACGGAATTCAAATGATGAACAGGGGGCGTGTTTTATGTAAAATAAGCTTGACCCCACGTAACTGACGCTTTTCTCGTACGGCGCATGCGTGCGCATGCTCAGTATCACGTTGAATTTTCAAATGAAATTATGCCCGCTCAATGCCTAGACGACGTGAACGTAATTTACGCAAAGCCCTATTCGCAAACGTTTTATGCAAACGACGTAAACGACGTAAAATTCGACGCTGGCCCAACGTCCATACTTAACATTGCGTACGCCTCATAGAGCAGGGGTAACGTTACGCCGAAAAAAGCCTTACGTAAATTGACGTAAAAAAATGCGCCGGGCGAACGTACGATTGTGGATTGGCGTATCTAGCTAATTTGCATACTCGACGTGGAAATCAACGGAGGCGCCACCTAGTGGCCAGCGTAAATATGCACCTTAGATCCAACGGCATACTAAGACGTACGTCAGTCGGATCTAGCCCAGCTTCAGGCGTATCTTGTTTTGTGGATACAAAACAAAGATACGCCGGAGCATCCTAGAAGTTACGCAGCGTATCAATAGATACGCCGACGTAACTTCTTCGTGGATCCGGGCCATAGAAAATAAATCGATACACCGCACCAGCAATAGTGATATAAAGTGCATATGATAAATCACCAAATATTATGTACAAGATTAGTAACAGGTGTTTCAATGATAGAGTCATCCAAAGACTTTCTGGGTGGTACTAAAAAACCCCTGCTGATTGGTTGGTAAGTTGAGCTTGAAAATTCTGTGTATTTTTTGACATGCGTTCGCCCCTTCCAGTGCTCATTTCTGTGAAGACCAGTCATAGGAAGGGGCAGTGACTGTTGTTTTTTGTATTGTTGTCATTGTGGTCAGGCAACACACTAGTACCATTGCTGCCATTGTGCAATGTGCTGGGTGTTTAGTGTGTTCCTGCGCCTTTAAGGAGGGTTGGGCTCCCTCCAGTCATCTGCCTTTTGTCACAAACTACGGTGAACGAGAGTGAACCACAACTGCGGTTTAGGGAAAGATTTCAATGCACTTCTCTATGTAATGTGATTTTCAGTATTGGACCCCAGGCGTTACTCTAATCATAGAAAAAGAGTTTGGGGGTTCACTACATCATATCTCTTACATATAGGAATACATTGAGCTACTAAGGGAGGAGGTAGTACAACATATCTTCAACCCTTAGCCTTAAAAAGGTATAGCGAACATGTTCAGTATTTCAGGCCTGGAGGCCATATAGTATTAACAACAAATGTCAAGCACGTAGCATATGAAAATACTGTATGCAGATAACATATACTTAAAAGAGGCAACTGAAGTTTAAATGGTTTAAGAGTATATGTCCCTTTAACCACTTCAGCCCCGGACCATATTGCTGGTCAATTACCGGGCCTTTGCATTCGGCACTGCGTCGCTTTAACTGACAATTGCGCGGTGGTACGGAGAGCCAACCTAATTAAAATGGTATGGGCTCCACAACTCCTATACATCTTCCATAATTCACTGATGTGGATATCGAACAAATGGTTCAAAAGAATTGATACCCAGATGCGGGAGCTGTTATGGAAGAAAAAGGTAGCTAGGATTAGTTTAACTACTCTGCAATATGGAAAGGATAGGGGGGGATTGGCGGTACCTCATCCTAAAACTTATTTTCTGGCCTCTCAGATACAACAGCTGGCGGGATGGGTACGGGAAGAAAGGGAGGATCCGAATAGAAACTTGGTGACTGGTACGGCTCCCTCATTAAAGGCAGCCTCTCATCTTGAGATGGGCTTGCCCAGTATGCCACAGTCAGCACCTACAGGAACCCTCCTCAGAAAGGTATGGGGGGAGTTACGGAAAACTTTGGGGACAGAGGGTGTGCTACCATTCACTCCGATATGGAACAATCTGAGATATGAAGAGCTACAGGATATAGCAGGTTTCACTTCCTGGAAATAAAGGGGAATCTGGTTCTTTTCACAGCTGTACGAGGGTGAAGTGTTGAAAACTTACGAGCAGCTGTGTAGGGAATACCAATTAGCCCCCCGGGGCTTCTATCAGTATCTTCAGCTCCGGCATGCCCTACAGAAACAACAACAAATACGATCGCTGCTGGTAACATCACCGTAGCCTTTGATGACAGCGGTTCTGCAAGCAGAAGCTCGGAGAGGACTGATAACAAAAATATACGAGGGACTGTTAGCAACAATTCAGAATCATGATTCCCTTAGAAGCCGAAGGAAGTGGGTGGAAGACATCGGGGAGATAGACGGAGACCAGTGGGAGAGGGCGCTTGAATCTGTCCCGGTGGTGTCCGTTTCTGCGTCGCATAAACTGTCGGAACTTTTTATCCTACACAGGGCTTATAGAACTGCGCCTCAACTATATAGATGGGGAAGAAGGGATAATCCTATGTGCCCAAAGTGCAGGGTCCAACAAGGGGACTTTAGAGATGCCCAAAGCTCCATAGGTACTGGGAGGAAGTATCCCAGTGTATTACTAGAGTAGCACAGGTACCAGTCCCATTGGATCCACATATATACTTGTTAGGGGCCATTGACCCTGGAGAGTATACAAAAGGAAAGTATTATATGGTAATTAGACTGTTGTATTTGGCAAGAAAACTCATTGCTCGCTATTGGATGGCCTCGGGGGTCCCTACAGGGAAGCAATGGATTGCGTATGTCAACTCCCTTTTGGGTAGAGAACATCTGGCATATAAAAGAAGGAAAAAAGAGGGTAAATTTGAGGAAATTTGGCATGCCTGGCTGAGAGATACGAGTGTCGCACCACCAAAACTGTTGTTGGATAGATTTTCTATGTAGAATGCAGAGGGCAGGGGGGAGGGGGGGGGATATAATAAATAAAGAGATGTATATGGGTATATTATAGGAAAGCAAAAATGTTGTATAATGCATGTTAATTGAATTGCAATGGATGTCGAATAGACATATCTATGTATGAAATAAGAAAAGCAAAATAAAAATAAAGTGGATTTTAAAAAAAAAAACTGACAATTGCGCGGTTGTGCGACATGGCTCCCAAACAAAATTGACGTCCTTTTTTCCCACAAATAGAGCTTTCTTTTGGTGGTATTTTATCACCTCTGCGGTTTTTATTTTTTGCGCTATAAACAAAAATAGAGCGACAATTTTGAAAAAAAATGAATATTTTTTACTTTTTGCTGTAATAAATATCCCCAAAAATATATAAAAAAAACATTTTTTTTCCTCAGTTTAGGCCGATACGTATTCTTCTACATATTTTTCATTAAAAAAAAATGGAAAATAAGCGTTTATTGATTGGTTTGTGCAAAAGTTATAGTGTCTACAAAATAGGGGATAGTTTTATGGCATTTTTATTAATATATTTTTTTTACTAGTAATAGTGGCGATCAGCGATTTTTATCGGTACTGCGACCTAATGGCGGACACTTTTGACACATTTTTGGGACCATTGGCATTTTTATAGCGATCAGTGCTATAAAAATGCATTGATTACTATAAAAATGCCACTGGCAGGGAAGGGGTTAACACTAGGGGGCGAGAAAGGGGTTAATTATGTTTCCTGTGTGTGTTCTAACTGAAGGGGGGGTGGGACTGACTAGGGGAAATGACTGATCGCTGTTCATACATTGTATGAACAGACAATCAGGCATTTCTCCCCCTGACAGGACCGGGAGCTGTGTGTTTACACACACACAGCTCTCGGTTCTCGCTCTGTAATGACCTATCGTGGGTGCCCGGCGGTGATCGCGCCCGCCGGGCACGCGCGTCGGCACCAGGGGCCCCTATTGGCTGAAATGCGATATGACGTAATATTACGTGATCTCGCGCAGCCGAGCCGACCTGCCGCCGTATAACTGCGGCGGCTGGTCGGCTAGTGGTTAAGATATGCCACAACTGTTGTATGAAACCATAATAACTAATCCCAAGCACAGCAATAGTATAAACTTGAGATATGCAATATGTGAACAGGCTAATCCTAGAGCAATATATGTAATATGTAAGTGGTAATGGTACTTATCCGTTTGCAGAGCATGAGAGTTCATCAGCAATAGCAGAGTAATGTAGCATCAATGGGATTCTGTAATGGATGGTCTCCTTGTGGTGTATATCTTAGGGTGTCCCCAGAGCAATTTGCAGCATGGATCCAGGTAGAGGCTATTTAGGAGGATTAAGCTGTGGCTTAATGGTGGCATGGATCCGGCATGGGATGGTTTCCAGCTGAGGGGATCTAATGCCAGTAGTTTGGGTGTAGCGTAGTCCGGCTACGGCCGACAATAATAGAACAGCGTGTAGTAATCACGCTGTGCTGTTTATAGTAGCGAAGCATGTGTGGCAAATGAAGCATTGATTTCGCCGGGCACTTCCGCGTTCCACGCTGAAACGCACGTGGCACCGGGCGATGACGTCAGTGCGTGGTCGTCGTATGTGTTCCAGCGTGGAATGCAATACGGCGATGAAAGCGCCGTTTACACCCTTCATCTATCCATCAGCATACATGTGCTTCAACTGAGGAGACTCTTTAAATTATAGTCTACCAAGGGAAAATTGTATCGTGCTAAGGAAATAGTGAAATTAATACTGAAAAGTGTAATAATTGAACATAAATTTAAATTAATAAGTCAAGCAGCAACACCTGAAAACATGTGATATACACGTAACAATATAGAAAACAAAGAGAAGATGGGTTGCGCTAGAGAACTAAACACAACCTGATTAATGTGTGTATAGAGTGAAAATATGAGAAAGAATATTTATAGTTGAGGTATAAAAATATAAATTTAAATGTGAATAATAATATGCAATTCCTATATCTTAATCAAACTAATATAAATGTACTGTGGAACATGATCACTCAAGGTAATCAGACTAATATCATAAGTCCAAATAGAATATATCCAATATGAAGGAAACACCAGGTGAATCAAAAATTTTAGGAAAAAAATACTAAATAAATAAAAAATGATTTTGTCTCCACCCTCTGAACTGCACATGCACAGTTCCAGAGCTAGCCAAAGGGTGAACTGCCAAGCTTGGGTTCGGATCAGGCAGCAGGACGGGTCTGAGTGGGTGCCTGCATGGTGACGCATCGGGCGTGGTTTCTATTCACACGTCCCCCTGCCTGATTGGAGGCTGAGCCTGGCAGTTCACGATTGGGCTGGCTCTGGAACTACAGACTCAAAAGTTCAGAGCCAGCAACGTCAACAAGTTTTAAAGTCTATTCTAGCCACGCCAAGGTGAATGCATGTGTACGAAGGCACTCTCACTTACTGTTGTTAAGGGGCACTTTCTCTGGCTGATGTTAAGGGGCACTCTCTCTCTCTGGCTAATTTTAAGGGTCACTCTCACTGGCTGATGTTAAATGGACAGTCTCTCTGGTCAGTTTTAAGGGACTCTCTCTATGGCCGATGTTAAGGTGCACTCTCACTGGCCAATGTTAGGGGGCACTCTCTCTGGCTGATGTTAAAACATTCTCACTGGCTGATGTTAAGCAGCACTCTCGCTGGCTGATATAAAGGGGCACTCTCACTGGCTGATATAAAGGGGCACTCTCACTGGCTGATGTACTGGGGGCACTTTCACTGGCTGATGTAAGGGGGGCACTCTCACTGGCTGATGTTAAGCAGCACTCTCACTGGCTGGTTTAAAGGGGCATTCTCTCTGGCTGATGTTTAGGAGCACTCTCACTGGCTGATGTTAAGCATCACTCTCACTGGGTGGTATAAAGGGGCACTCTTACTGGCTGATGTTAAAGCCGGGGTTCACCCTAAAAAAAAAAATTCTAACATTACAATGAGCTGACCTGTGACACGGACATTATGCTGGTCTTTTTTTTTTTTTTCGTACATACCGTTTTATCTGTATTTTCTCCCCGGATTCCCCGCAGGAGTGGGCGTTCCTATTCACAGGGTAAGTGATTGACGTTCTTCCGACCGGCGCATACAGCGCGTCACAAGTTGCCGAAAGAAGCCGAACGTCGGTGCGCAGGCGCCGTATAGCGCCGACCCGACGTTCGGTTTCTTTCGGCAACTCGTGACGCGCTGTATGCGCCGGTCGGAAGAACGTCAATCACTTACCCTGTGAATAGGAACGCCCACTCCCGCGGGAAATCCGAGGAGAAAATACAGATAAAACGGTATGTACGAAAAAAAAAAAAAAAGACCAGCATAATGTCCGTGTCACAGGTCAGCTCATTGTAATGTTAGAATTTTTTTTTAGGGTGAACCCCCGCTTTAAGGAACGCTCTTTTTGGCTGATGTTAAAATCCACTCACTCTGGCTGATGTAAGGGCACTCCACTGGCTGATGTCAGGGGGCACTCTCTCTGACTTATGTAGGGGGGTACTCTGACTGTTGTAAGGGGACACTATCTCTGGTCTATGTAGGGGGCACTCTGACTGCTGTAAGGGGGCACTCAGTCTGACGAAAGGGGACATTTTGGCTTATGTAAGGCGGCACTGACTGATGTAAGGGGGCACTGATTGATGTAAGGGAGCACTCTGGAGGCACAGACTGATTTAAAGGAGCACTGTCGGGGGGCAGTGACTGATGTAAATGGGCAGTTTGGGGACTCTGATGTAAGGCGGTGCTCAGGGGGCTATGTTGCAAGGTGGGACTCTAGGGGAACTGATGTAGGGGGGACTTTGAAGACTCTGATGTATAGGGGGGATGCTGGGGACTTTGATGCATGTAAGGAATGTGGTGCTCATCCTGACTGAAGCATTTCATATGTTGTTTTGCTACTTACTCCTAACCATTGCGATCTGTACATTATGTTGTACATACTGTACATTCTGTACACGCTTAGATGGCCCAAGATTCCCGGTGTCGGTGGCGGCTGTTGCTAGGCATACGGCGGGTGCTAGCCGTTGACAGCAGGAAGCTGTCATTGACAGGAACTGTAAAAATACCACTTCAATATACAGTATGGTGCTTGACTCTCGCCATATAGGGGGCAGAATAGCAAAAGCTTGGGCCTTTGTTGAAACCCCTAAACAGTCAAAATTTCATCTGTACCTCAGTTCGGACGGATTTGTTAGCTCATCCTTCTTAATTATCCCCATTTTCCTAATCTGCGTAGTGGTGGTAATTCTTTAAGAATCTGTTGCAGTCATAGCAACAAGTTCTTAAATTGGCTGTAGTAAGCCAAATTTGTCACACGTGTCAGTAAGGTTTACAAAACTTGCACAAATGCTGGCCTGCATTAGGTGCAGGCAATTTTAAAGGGACATACTATACTGCTATAAGACTGTGATAAATGCTTCATTGAATGAAGTCTGTGTCCAAATCAAAATAAACGTGAGTTCAGACCTCCACTCAAAACTGAAATGTCACTCAACAGATAATTCAAAGCAGTATTAAACCCAAAAGCATAAAAAAAGTATTAAACCCAACATTTATTATATTGCAGCTTGCCAATTTTTAGATGTGATGGCTGTATTAGTTTTCGTTTTTTAGGCTTTCTCTCTTCTATTTTTATTTAGTGATCCAGCCAGCAAGTCTGTTGTTTTTCAAAAACATATGCTATCCAGTAGGGATGAGCTTGATGTTCAGGTCAAACGTAAGTTTAACCCGAACATCGGGTGTTCGCTCGTTCGGTTATTATGGGGCATTCTCAGAAAATTTGAACGCTGCGGAACGCCCCATAACGCACTGCGAGATCGCATTGATCATTGATGTGCATTGATGTCTGATGATTGTCCAAGGCATGCACCTGATCTGCATGCCTTGGCCAATCGCAGTAGGCTCTGCTGCGAGAGCCATAATTGGCCAAAGGCAGGCTGCTTACATACACAGCGGCTGTGTATAGAGTATGGTTGTGGACAGAAATAGATTGAGCTAGATTAGGCAGGCAGGTTAGTTAATGGCACTATATTTAATATATACTGTATATATATATATATATATATATATATATATATATATATATACAGTCTAGTACAGGGCTCAAAGTTTCAAGCCCTGAGCTTCTAGCCAGGCCTCAAGTGTTACTCGCCACCTGTTGCCTCACCTAACCCATACACTGCCCCGCCCCCAATTCTGCCCCTAAACACGCCCTTGTAGATTATATCTTGGACTGACACTGTTAAATGTTTTATGCCGAATCAAGTTACACAATTAAATATTGCCAACAACAACTTTAACAAAATGGGACAGGGCACTGAGGCAGACCAGAGGGACATGGCATTGGGGGAAGACCAGAGGGACATGGCATTGGGGGAAGACCAGAGGGACATGGCATTGGGGGAAGACCAGAGGGACATGGCATTGGGGGAAGACCAGAGGGACATGGCACTGGGGCAAACCAGAGGCATATGGCACTGGGGCAAACCAGAGGCATATGGCACTGGGGCAAACCAGAGGCATATGGCACTGGGGCAAACCAGAGGCATATGGCACTGGGAGGGAAGACCAGAGGGACATGGCACTGGGGCAAACCAGAGGAATATGGCACTGGGGCAAACCAGAGGGATATGGCACTGGGGTAAACCGAAGGGATATGGCACTGGGGTAAACCAGAGGGATATGGCACTGGGGCAAACCAGAGGGATATGGCACTGGGGCAAACCAGAGCGAGATAGCACTGGGACAAACCAGAGGGACATGGACTTTTTTACTTCTGCAAATATTGCTCTCCCTCTTCTTATGTACAAGACTCCCTCCTCCTCTGCCTTCTCTCTCTAGAACCAGGTATTTTCCCCCATTCTCTTGCTGTCTCCTCTGCAACATCTCTCTCTCTCTCTCTCTCTCTCTCTCTCGTTCCCCCTTTCAGTCGGGCAGTGAGGAGCTCCAGCACCAAGATTCACACACCTGCATAGCCAATGACACCGCACAGCATACTGCCGCTCTCTTGTTAGGGCAACTCTTGGTGAGCGCTGTGCTGCACTGCCTACCTGGGACACCCAGAGTGGTGATAATCGCAGTCCTCCAGCTCACTTGTTCCTTCCTGCTCTCTGCTCTCCAGCTACATTGGTCAGGTTGGGAAGCCAGGCTCAGAGAGGTCATACTATCAGGTCCCATGACTTAACGAGAATTGTAAGGAGAGCACCTGTGTACTGCTCTGCATGTGTGCGGCTCACCCGACTACTTTTCCTAGCCACGCACCTTTCCTCTTCGGCCGCCAATCGCAGCGTGGCTCTAAGTGTAGGCACAGATTGGACTGTTGGTCATGCAGAACTGTTATCACTCGCCCACAGCTTAAATCCACTAGCCAAATGCTAGTAGGCGAGTGGAAATTTTGAGGGCTGGTCTAGTATATATATATATAAAAAAAAAAAATATATATATATATATATATATATATATATATATATATACACACTCTGCATTTAGTGTAGACTAGATATTCAGTGTAGACTCTATACAGAGTCAGTGCAGGTAGTGTAGTAAATATAACACAGTATATTGAAGTGGTTAAGGGAAACCCTGTGCCAAAATGAAAAAAAAAATGGCATGGGGTCACCCCAAAATCCATACCAAACCCTTCAGGCCTGGTATGGATTTTTAAGGGGAAATTTGCACAAAATAAAAAACATGGCGTATGGGGGCCCCCCAAAATCCATACCAGACCCTTATTCAAGCAAGCACCCATGGCAGACCAGGAAAGGGGGGGATGAGCGAGTACCCCCCCTTATACCAAACAAAAAAAGTGTCAAAAAAATGACAGGAGAGTTTTTAAAAATTCCTTTATTAATGAGAAAATAAGGGCAAGCGGCTGGTATGGTTCAGGAAGGGGGGGCTCGCTTGTCCCCCCTTTCCTGGCCTGCCATGGCTGTTTACTCGGATAAGGGTCCGGTATGGATTTTGGGGAGACCCCACCCCATTTAAAAAAAAATGGTGTGGAGTTCCCCTTAAAATCCATACCGGACCCGAAGGGCCAAGTATGGATTTTGGGGGGACCCCATGCTGTTTTTTTTATTTTATTTTGGCGTAGAGTTCACCTTAATATCCCTACCAGACCTGAAGGGCCTGGTATGGACTGGGGGGACCCACACAAATATTTTCATTGATTTTTATCTACATTGCCAGTGAGTGAGCAATTTGAAATTACATTTTTCCTTTGGAAATTATATTTTGCTGCAGCACATTAAAACACATGAGAAAGATGCACCACTTTACATGCAAACCCAGGGACCCCCCAGGCATTTTATTTAAAGGAATATTAAATTTTTATTGTTTCACTTTAAGCATTATTAAAAGAACTGCTCCTGAAAAAACAGGCATTTAAAACAATTATAATTGCATCGGTACATATCCCCTAGGGTAGTACCCGGGTCCCCAAACATGTTTTATGTCAATAACTTGCATATAAGCCTTTACACAGAACACTTGATTTTTTCCCATAGACTTTAATGGTGTTAGCATGTTCGCACAAATTTTTATTTGCATGTTCTGGTGCGAACCAGGGGGTGTTCGGCTCATCCCTACTCTCCAGCAGAATGTATCAGTTTACATTGATTTGACAAACCACTTAATGCCAGGTGGGTGATTAAAATTATGAACTTTTATTTATTAATGCAAAACCTTTATTCCAAAAAGAAAAAAAAAGCTGTTTGCAGTAGCTGATTATATTTATCTAAATCTGCTAATAAATTTAGCACTCTCCTCCCCCAGAGTGATAATGCTGCTGTCTGCTGTGCCTCCTGTCCTCCTTCATCCAGAATTGTGTCGCACTAATTATGAAGTTATGTTACTGGCCAGATCACTAAATGAAAACAGAGGCCTAGTACACACTTACGGGTTTCCCGGCAGACTTTTTACCACCGGGAAACCCGAGGGGAAAACCAAGAACCTGCTTGGTTACTTTGTCCTCCTACACACGGCAGGGTTTCCCAACAGGAAAACTGCCATGAGAGCTTTGGTCGGGAAACCTGGTCATGTGTATGCTCCACCGCAGTCTTTTCCCATAGGAAAACTCCTGGCTTAAAAACCGCCGGCAATCCTGGCGGGAAAAAAGAGAGCTGGTTCTCTTTTTTTCCCGCCATTTTTCGTGTCAAGAAAACTGCGATGGAGCATACACACGGCCGGGATTCCTGACTAAAAGCTCTCATGGCAGTTTTCCTGACGGGAAACCCGTACGTGTGTACGAGGCAAAAGAAAAGAAAACTGATGCAGCCACCACATGTAATAATTGGTAAGCTGCATCACAATACATTTTTGGTTTTAGGTTTAATAGTGCCTTAAAGCGGAGTTCCGCCTAAATTTTTTTTATTAAAAGCCAGCAGCTACAAATACTGAAGCTGCTGACTTTTAATAAATGGACACTTACCTGTCCAGGGTGCCCGCGATGTCGGCAGCTAAAGCCAATCAATCGTTCGGCTCCCGGCTTCCCCCACCACCATCCTCGGTGAGGGAATCAGGAAGTGAAGCCTTGCTGCTTCACTTCCCATTTAGCTACTGCGTATGCGCGAGTCGTGCTGCACATCCTCACTGGTCCCTGCTATCTTCTGGGACCAGTGTGTTTCCCAGAAGACAGTGAGGGAGGACAGTCTTGGCACCGGACATGACGTAGGTCACCGCGATCACCGCAGTGATCTATGCCAAGAAGTGGGAGCAAATACCTGTATTACACAGGTATCTACTCCCCCCTGAAAAGGTGGCAAATGTGACACCGGAGGGGGGAAGGATTCCAAAAAGTGGAAGTTCCATTTTTGGGTGGAACTTCACTTTACCCTTTCTGTTTGAGGAAAGGTAAACAGCGTACACTTTAGAACACATATAGCACCCGTAAAATCGGCACCACCTTTACTTGCATTCTCCCACAGGATCGACATATTAGGCTTTATTACCTCTCTATTCTAGGTTAAAGTGATACTAAACACATACTGTTTAATTGTTTAATTTATATTGTCCCTTCTATTGCTATATGGTTGATGGCACTGCAATTATTTTAATTAAAAAAAAATGTAATTACCTTTTTTCTATCGATATACAGCTTTCACATCACCCAGATTTTTTCCAGCCTGTCTGCAGGTCACATGTTCAAAAAACAAACAGACTTTAGAATACAATGTACAAATATATAAAGAATATCAATACACTGTTTTAAATTGTCATACAAATATATATATATATATATATATATATATATATATATATATATATATATATATATATATATATATATATATATTTAAAATCATATCTTCCTTATTTTTTGGCAATAACATGGTGTGGGACTCGCAGGGGTCAAGTCCTGGGGAAAAAAGTGTGGGAACTCCCACCCAAGATCCACTCCCCCACCAAAAAAAAGTAAAAAATGATACGCTCATATGCATAATTACTAAACCGCATGTTTTTTTTTCCGCTCCACTGTACCCTAGTAATCCTTTATGTTACTGGCCGCTTCACGGGATTTAGAAAGAAGCAAGTTCTTTCTAAATCCTGCGATAACTCGCAGCAGACCTCCGCAATGTCCCCTGGGAACAATGACAAAAGCTCCCGGGAGACATTGCAGCATCTAGGAATACACTACCCGAATCCATATACAGGAAGCGGCCAGTAACAAAGGATTACTAAGGTTCTCCTGCCCCTGACAGTGACTCGAGCTGGGCATCGCCGCTTAGTGGAGGATTGGCTTGGGCGGCTCGGCTGCTCTAGTCCCTCAAAGGGAACTGAGTTCCTGCTGTGAAAAAAGTGCATGAACTCCGTTCCCACGTGTTCCCACAGGACTTGAGCCCTGTGTGGGAGGATTTCTGCCTGTCACAGGCTGTGTTACGGCCCTCCATACTTTGTCCTAGAATAAGAAGGAGGTGAAGCCTCTATCAATCTACATGTAATATGCCGCCCTTATTGTGTTTAGCTGGTTAGTGGACATGGAGGAGGAGGGGGGAAGTGGGCTGTCATTTACCACTGTGTATACGCTCACATGTGTGACTCTACAGTCACACGATCTGCTCAGATGTGATCGGGAGGAAATGCTCAGCATAGAAGCTCACTGAAAACTTATCATGTGAAGAGCTGCCAACATTGCTCTGCAAACCCCTAGCTGCATTAGGGTCTTGGACAGAAGGGGAAGATAGAGAACAGCAGGATTAACCATTTTGTTTGCAGAATACAGAAAATGAATTTCATATGTAAAAACTCCATAAGAGCTGGCTCCTTGCTGAGATCTGGTGTGGAATTTCTGATCAGAAGTGGAATTTTTGAATACAAGTGGAAGAGTTAAAACCAGGATTTGTTTTTAGCTGCTTTTAACTGTTTCTGCTGCAAGTGTTCAATTGTTTGTCTTTTTTTCTCTGACACTTTTTAAACAGCTTTTTTTTTCCTTTCTGCTAATTAAGGGGAGTGTTTAATTGTTAACAGGGGAGTGTCTAATTGTTAACAGGTGAGTATATAAGTGTCTGTAAAAACTCCATAAGAGCTGGCTCCTTGCTGAGATCTGGTGTGGAATTTCTGATCAGAAGTGGAATTTTTGAATACAAGTGGAAGAGTTAAAAACCAGGAGTTTAAAACAAGAGTTAAGACAGGAGTCTTCTAAAACTGTAAGTATTATCTTAATCTTCATACAAGTAATTATATTGTAACTGGGAAATGAGTGCTAGCAGGGTTGAAGGTTTTGCTCAGTGCACAGTGTGTCACATGTATGCAAAATTGGTGCAACAGCTCCAAGATGGATACCGCTGTGACAGATGTGAGCAGGTTGCCCTTCTGGAAGCTCGTATTAGAGATCTGGAGGAGCAAGTTGCAACACTGGGTAGAAATGACAACCTTGAAAGGGGTCCTCTGCTCGCTGAGCAAGTGGTCAGTAAGGTTGATGTGGAGGGTGGAGGGGAAAGTCAGGATTATCAGATAGGGAGATGGGTTAATGCAGTTAGAGGGAGTGGAAGGGGCGTGAAGAAAGGGAAGGCCAGTCCTGTATTTGTGCATCAAAACAAATTTGCCAAGTTGGGTGATGATGTGGAGGTGGCAAACACAGAGGTGGCAGCCCTAGATGTTACTGCTACCCCTAACAGCCGGGAGAGCAACCCATCTAGTAGAGGTGGGGAGGGGAGTGCAGGTAGGCCTAGACAGTTGGTGGTAATAGGGGATTCTATAATCAGAAGGACTGATAGAATAATTTGTCGCCAGGATCGCTTCAACCGAATGGTTTGCTGTCTCCCTGGTGCCAGGGTTCGGCATGTGGTGGACCGGGTGGATAAATTACTGGGAGTGGCTGGGCATGACCCAGCTGTCTTGGTCCACGTTGAAACCAATGACAGTATACATGGAAGGTGGAGGCTCCTTAAGAATCAATTTAAAGAACTAGGCTGCAAGATGAAGGGAAGGACCTCCAAGGTGATATTCTCTGAAATATTGCCTGTGCCATGCGCAACACAGGAAAGGCAGGGGGAGATTAGAGAGCTGAATGCATGGCTAAAGACCTGGTGTAGGAAGGAGGGATTTGGGTTTCTAGAGCACTGGGCTGACTTTTCATTGGGGTGCAACCTATATGCTAAAGACGGTTTGCACTTGAATGGAAGGGGGTCTGCTGTGCTGGGGGAGAGGTTTATGGGAATGCTGGAGGAGTATTTAAACTAGGATTGAGGGGGGAGGATGAATTAGAATTACATCGAGCAGACAGGTCAGTTAGTGGTCAGACATTAATGGAGAGTGGAATGGGGATAGATGGGGGGAGGGTTATGGCAGGTGACAAGAAAGTTCCCATGTTGCAAACAGCCATTGGAAATAATAGTGCCATTTGTACTACTATAAATTATATGAAAAACACCAGAGAAAAATGTAACAATACATTTAAGTGTTTGTTCACCAATGCCAGAAGTCTGCCAAGCAAAACAGGTGAGCTGGAAGCTCTGGTGCATGAGGAGAGCTATGATGTAATCGGTATTGCTGAAACTTGGCTTCAATCCTAGCATGACTGGGCTATTAATATTCCTGGCTATGCTCTCTTTCGGAAAGACAGGGTAAAAAGGAAAGGTGGAGGGGTCTGTCTCTATGTGAGAAGTGACCTAAAAGCAAGCGTGAAAGAGAACCTGGTTGATGGAGAGTGTGATGAGGCTGAAGCATTATGGGTGGAACTGCATACAGATGTGCGTAGTTCAAAATTAATCATTGGAGTTTGTTATAAACCACCCAATGTTAATGAGGAGGTGGAGACTCAGCTCCTTGCACAGATGGAAAGGGCTGCAAGGTCTGGGACGGTGATAATAATGGGGGATTTTAACTACCCAGAAATTGACTGGATTAATGGCACTTCTGGGACAGTTAAAGGACAAAAATTTAAAAACCTATTGCAGGACAATTTTATGGTGCAGTTTATTGAGGCCCCAACTAGGAATGATGCCCTGTTGGACCTGATAACCTGATAATCTCAAACCATGCAGAGCTTATTACTAATGTTCAGATAAAGGAACACCTGGGTAGCAGTGATCATAACATGATTTCATTTAATGTTAACTATAAGCAAGAAATACATACAGGAAATATTAAAACACTACATTTTAAGAGAGCAAATTTTCCAAGGATGAGGGCTGCTCTCCAGGACTTGGACTGGGAGGGACTATTGGCACAGATGAACACAGAACAGAAATGGGAATTCTTCAAAAAGACTGTGTGGAACCTCACTGCAAAGTATGTTCCCATGGGCAATAAGTTTAAAAGGCTAAAAATAAAACCTATGTGGCTCACGGTCAAAGTTAAAAAAGCTATAAACAATAAGAAAGTAGCTTTTAAAAAATATAAAAATGAAGGAACACTAGTGTTGTTTAAATGTTACAAAGAAAATAACAGGATATGCAAAAAGGAAATCAAGGATGCAAAAATTCAAAACGAACGACAGATTGCAAAAGATAGTAGGACAAACCCCAAAAAATTCTTTAAATATATTAATAGTAAAAAGGTGAAGTCTGAGCATGTAGGCCCCTTACAAAATAATCTAGAGTGGGTGACTGGGGACAAGGAGAAGGCAAATGTATTAAATGTTTTCTTCAGCTCTGTGTATACAATGGAGCATGAGGGAGCTCATGTCAAATCCACAATGGCTCAAAAGTGATATGGTCCAGAAATATTTAGACAGAATAAAGGTGGATAAAGCACCTGGACCTGATGGCATCCATCCACGGATCCTAGGTGAGTTGAGCTCTGTCATTTCAAAGCCACTGTATCTAATATTTAGGGACTCATTAAAGACAGGAATAGTACCACTGGATTGGCGCAGGGCCAATGTGGTGCCCATATTTAAAAAGGGAACAAAGTCTTTACCAAGTAACTATAGACCTGTTAGTTTAACTTCTATAGTTGGGAAGATACTGGAACGTTTAATAAAAGACCACATGGATGAGTTCTTGCTGAAAAAAAACTATTTAAGCAGCAGACAACATGGATTCATGAAAGACAGAAGTTGTCAGACAAACCTGATTTCCTTTTATGAAGAGGTAAGTAAAACCCTGGACAGAGGCGTGGCTGTGGACGTGATATATTTGGATTTTGCAAAAGCGTTCGATACAGTTCCTGCACACACGGCTCATGTGTGAGGTAAGGTCTACAGGATTGGATATATCAGTTTGTAAATGGATAGAAAACTGGCTGAAAGACAGAATTCAGAGAGTCGTGGTTAATGATTCTTACTCTGAATGGTCCAATGTTATCAGTGGTGTACCCCAAGGTTCAGTGCTGGGACCCTTACTTTTCAATATATTTATAAATGATATTGGGTCTGAGATCAAAAGTAACATTTCTGTCTTTGCAGATGACACCAAGCTATGCAGTGGAATAACGTCCTTGCAGGATGTCTCCAATTTACAAGCCGACCTCAATGCTCTGTCTAATTGGGCGACTAAGTGGCAGATGAGGTTTAATGTAGATAAATGTAAAGTTATGCACTTGGGGGCTAAGAATATGCATGCATCATACATACTAGGGGGAGTACAACTGGGGGGATCTGTAGTAGAGAAGGATCTGGGGGTTTCAGTTGATCATAAGCTCAATAATGGCATGCAATGCCAAGCTGCGGTTTCCAAAGCGAGCAAAGTCCTTTCTTGTATTAAGAGAGGTATGGACTCCAGAGACAGAGATATAATGTTGCCCCTGTACAAATCATTAGTAAGACCTCATCTGGAATATGCAGTTTAGTTTTGGGCACCAGTTCTCAAAAAGGACATCGGAGAACTGGAGAAAGTGCAGAGAAGGGCAACCAAACTGATAAGAGGCATGGAGGAGCTCAGCTATGAGGAAAGATTAGAAGAACTAAATTTATTCACTCTTGAGAAGAGGAGAATAAGGGGGGATATGATCAACAAATGTACAAATATATAAGAGGTCCATACAGTGAACTTGGTGTTGAGTTATTCACTTTACGGTCAACACTGAGGACAAGGGGGCACTCTTTACGTCTAGAGGAAAAGAGATTTCACCTCCAAATACGGAAAGGTTTTTTCACAGTAAGAGCTGTGAAAATGTGGAACAGACTCCCTCCAGAGGTGGTTCTGGCCAGCTCAGTAGATTGCTTTAAGAAGGGCCTGGATTCTTTCCTAGATGTACAGAATATAACCGAGTACTAAGATTTGTAGGTAAAGTTGATCCAGGGTAAATCCGATTGCCTCTCGGGGGATCAGGAAGGAATTTTTTCCCCTGCTGTAGCAAATTGGATCATGCTCTGCTGTTTTTTTTTGCCTTCCTCTGGATCAACTGTGGGTATGGAGTTGGGTATATAGGATTTTACTGTGTTTTTTATTTTTTATTTTTTTATTTTTTGTGGTTGAACTGGATGGACTTGTGTCTTTTTTCAACCTGACTAACTATGTAACTATATATATATATATTTATTTATTTTCTTATTAAAGGGCCCAGAGCTCCCCAGGGCCCCGGACGGCTACCCCCTTCTTTAGATATATTTTTTCCTTTTTTTTTTGTAAAGGCCCCCCCCGCTTCTCAATTTCGGGCGGCAGCACCCCCCCCCGGTTCTATGCTCCAGGGGGCCCATGCCTGAAGCTGTGTAAGGGACCCCATAATTCCTGATATGGCTGCCCTGGAGACAATGATAACCATGTATAATCGAACATCCACATTTAATCAAAGCAAAGAACGTCACATAGTGTAAATTGGCTAAAAACTTTAATGTGAATGCATAATACAGATTCTAGTCGCATGATGAGAAGCAAATACAGTATGCATATAAAAGGTCACAAAGCTGTACAGCAAAGGTTCAAACTTCAAGAAAGAGTGACAGTGTGGCGTACGTAGACTCTGTCCAACGCATTTTATCACATAGGATATCATCTGGGGCAGTGTTCTTGATTGCCATGACATATGTCCCAGTGTCACCAAACCAGTGTAAGCCAGTATCAGTGTTCTTGATCACTGACAGTCCCAGTGTCATAAAACCGGTGTAAGCCATAAACATTGTTTCTGATGGCAACCGCACCAGCAGCCAGCAACAGGGTTCCTAACTGCTTCCACACCAGTGCCAGTGACCCAGACTAGTGCAGCCAGAAACATCATTTAGTATTGCTGCACACCAGTTCCAATGCCACTAGACCAGAGTAAGCCAACAAGAGTGTTCCTGATCACCCCCATGCCACGCCAGTGTACAGACAGCAACAGTGTCACTGATTACCACCACACCACTCCCAATGTCTCCAGACCAGTGTAAACCAGCAACAGTGTTCCTTATTGCCACCTAACCAGCTCCAGTGTCACCACAGCAGTGTAAGTCAGCAATAGGGGTAATTTGATGAAGTTTAGCCTTTTCGCCTCAGAAAATAATCCCCCCGTTCGCAGACCCTCAAAAGTTGATCCCTGTAACAACAGTGTCAACAACACTAGACCTGTGCAGCCAGCAATAATGTTCCAGATCGCTAGCTTCACCAGTCCCAGTGTCACCAGAACCAGTGTCACCAGAGCGAGGGCAGCATCTAATGCCACGTACACACGACCGTTATTCATGTCTCTCAAGCCTGCCTTGTACACACATGATCGTGAAAAAAGTGCTCAAGCAAAGCGCGGTGGCGTACAACACGTACAACGGCACTATAAAGGGGAAGTTCCATTCGAATGGCACCACCCTTTG
The DNA here is from genome assembly GCF_905171775.1 of Rana temporaria. Lineage (NCBI taxonomy): Eukaryota > Metazoa > Chordata > Amphibia > Anura > Ranidae > Rana > Rana temporaria. The sequence continues at coordinate 158,803,430 of NC_053493.1, forward strand.
GGCTGCTTATGCTAATTTCCCTGTATCATAACTTGCTTCTGAGCATGCACGTTTTTTACCCCCTCGTTAAAGCATACACACGACCGTTTTTCACGACGTGAAAAACAACGTGAAAAAATAGACCATTTTTCTCGTCAAGAAAAATGCTCTGGAGCCTACACATGACCGTTGTTCACGACCAATTAAAAAAATTGCATTTTTCTCATCATGAAAAACGGTCGTGCGTACGCGGCATAAGAGCATGCAGAATCTCTAGCTGTACTAATGCCTGGGAAATGTAGCTCAAGCAAAGAGATGCACATGTTCACAATAGACGTGCACTGCAACAAAGCATAGGTTAAAGATAAAGAGGATCCATTAAGGACACATATACTGGCTGTTTAACCACTTAAGCCCTGGACCATTTTGCAGCTAAAGGACCAGGCCACTTTTTGCGATTCGGCACTGCTTCGCTTTAACTGACAATTGCGCGGTCAAGCGACATGGCTACCAAACAAAATTGACGTCCTTTTTTTCCCACAAATAGAGCTTTCTTTTGGAGGTATTTGATCACCTCTGCAGTTTTTATTTTTTGCGCTATAAACAAAAATAGAGCAACAATTTAGAAAAAAATTCAATATTTTTTACTTTTTGCTCTAATAAATATCCCTCAAAAATATATAAAAAAAACATTGTTTTCCTCAGTTTAGGACGATACGTATTCTTCTACATATTTTTGGTAAAAAAAAAATCGCAATCGTTTATTGATTGGTTTGCGTAAAAGTTATAGTGTTTACAAAATAGGGGATAGTTTATGGCATTTTTATAAAAAAATATGTTTTACTAGTAATGGCGGCGATCAGTGTTTTTTTTCGTGACTACGACATTATGGCGGACACATCGGCGCTGTAGGGGTTAAGTGTTCCCTGCATAGTGTTTCTTACTGTAGGGGGATGGGCTCTGTGTCACATGACACTGATCTCCGCTCTGATTACACAGAGCTGAGATTAGTGTCATTGTCTCTAGTCAGAGCCGGGAGATGCTTGTTTACACAAGCATCTCCCCGCTCTATACCTCCGTAAGACAATCGCGTGGATCCCCGTGATGATCGAGTCCGCGGGGCCCGCGTTCCGACTCGCGTGGATGGTGGCAGGATGGTGTGCGCGACCACACGGATAGGCATTTAAAGGGGACGTACATATATTTTGATATGCCTGTCCGTGCCATTCTGCCGACGTATATGTGCAGGAGGCGAACCACAGGGGTGGTACAGTAGTCAAGTTTATGACAGATAGGGTGCAGATCCACAAAGAAATTACACCGACGTATCTATTCATACACCGGTGTAATTTCTAAATTTCTGCGTCGTATATTTGTTTTGAATCTTCAAAACAAGATACGACGGCATCTCGGCTAGATCCGACAGGCGTACGTCTTAGTACGCCGTCGGATCTAAGCTGCAATTTTTCGGCGGCCGCTAGGTGGTGTTTCAGTCGAATTCCACGTCGAGTATGCAAATTAGCTATTTACGGCGATCCACGAACGTATGTCCGGTCGGCGCATTTTTTTACGCCGTTTGCGTTCGGCTTTTTCCGGCGTATAGTTAAAGCTGCTATTATGAGGCGTACTCAATGTTAAAGCGGTGGTTCACCAGCTATGACAACATTTTAGCATAAAATGAGGCATAGTAGCGCGAGCTACAGTATGCCTGTCTTTATTTTTTTAGCCCCGTACTCACTGTGCAATCGTAGAGACAAGATTCTGACTCCCCGCGGGGAATGGGCGTTCCTATGGAGAGGGAAGGTGATTGACGGCCGGCTCTGGCATGTCACGCTCCCCGAAGACAGCCGGAACAGGTCTCGGCTCTTCACGGCGCTATACGGCGCCTGCGCACAGACTATGCGCAGGCGCCGTGAAGCGCCAAGTCCTATTTCGGCTATTTCCGGAGAAGAGTGACGTGCCAGAGCCGGCCTTCAATCACCTTCCCTCTCCATAGGAACGCCCATTCCCCCCCGAGGGGAGTCGGAATCTTGTCTCTACGATTGCACAGTGAGTACGGGGCTAAAAAAATAAAGACAGGCATACTTTAGCTCTACTATACTCATTTTATGCTAGAGGAAAAAACTTTTTTTTTTTTATTAATAGGGTGAACCCCCGCTTTAAGTATGGCCGTCGTTCCCGCGTACAATTTAGATTTTTTTACGTTGTTTGCGTAAGTCGTTCGCGAATAAGAATTTGCGTAGAATGATGTCACCGTCGCAAACATTGGCTGGTTCCAGTTTAATTTCGAGCATGCGCACTAGGATACCCCCTTGGACGGCGCATGCGCAGTACAAAAAAAAACGTTGTTTACGTCGGGTCACAACGTATTTACATAAAACACGCCCCCATTAAAACCATTTGAATTCCGCTCCCTTACGCCGCCCAAGATACACTACGCCGCCGTAACTTACGGAGCGAATTCTTTGTGGATTTGGAAAAAAAAAGATAAGTTACGGCTTAGATACGCTGCGCCCGGCGCAAAGGTACGTGGATCTGCCCCAGAGTGTTAAGTGACACTTTAAATGTTATGAAATGGATTCAAAAATATTCAGTGAAAAGAAACTAGCTAAGCATATTGAGGAGAGGAAATATTTATACGGGGCTAGTTAAGACAATCTGGAGAACAATAAGAAAACCTTTTATATTTCCTTTCAGGTTTGCTGTAGCTGAGTTTTAATGTAAAAAAATACACAACGTTACTGTGTTTTACATCATTGTGGGAAAATTGTGTCCTTCAAAAACTGGACTATCTATTGGGTCATATTGTCATGATCAATATTTAACTGAAATATCAATTCATCCTTTATAAATAGGCCTCTGTTTCTTAGTATAAAAACATTTAGCTTCTCCACCTATTCTACAATTACATTGAGGTTAAGTGATATTGTCACTTGAGTTCCAATAGTATTTTCAGAAAATTAACTGGAAACAGAATAACTTAGATAATACTTGCTCCAGTTTGATTTGTTATTTTGTAGATGTTAAAGGAACCTGTGCCAAAATGTTTTTTTAATCACAGTTTCCATCACAGTTTAAATACCCACTTATGAAGAATAAAAAAAAAACAGTATTTGATTGGTTGATCAGTTGAATAAATACAGATTTATTTTATTTACTAAGCTTGGTGACGATTCATCATGCAACGTGAACAGCTTCTATTCCATTAATAAATCAAGCCTAGAGGACTAAAATATTCCTTAAAAACTGTTCAGTTTGCAAAGGCAATCATCACTTACGACCAGCATTGTCAGCCTGCTGTGTGAGTATTAACTTCACAATCCCTTGAAGTCAATGGGGTTTACACGCAGCAGACTGAGAACACTGCTCACAACCAGCAGAAATCTTTTTTTTAGTTTGTTTCATTCGTTTTTATTGGAAAGATGTATAAAAACATCATACAAACAACAGTTAGGTAGACAAATGGTACCCAAATGGGTAGGCTGAACATAAATTGTCTAGAAGTTACCAAATCTATACATGTATACTAATATATTGTCTGTATTTTCGGAGACTAGTGATAGAAATTTAAGGAACAAAACATAATAGACAACCATGTCCTCATTGAAATTTTGATTGATTGAGGTATTATAAAAGTAAACAATAAAAAGAACAATACATGCAACAATAAAACAACAATAAACAAATTAAGTGGGGTGGAGGGGGAAGGAGTTAAGACAATAAGGACCTAGGTGTGATCTATCTAGGTATGGTAGACAAATTTCAGGAAAGTGAAAAGTATATCATACATTAGTTAACATATCATACTTTAATGGTTTGTAGCCCATTGATTCCACAGACTACAATGATGGTCAAAGAGATGCTTGTTCCCATGTATGTGCTCCAGTAGGCTTTCAAATGTGTAGTTTTGTTTCACTATATCAATCACTTCAGACATGTTGGGTGCTAGGTTGGACCTCCATCGTCTGGTTATTAGTATCTTGGTGGGTAACTTTTCCTTTGCTCTCAGATAGGAAGAGTTCTATGCCTATGTTAAAAATTGCTAATGCTGGAAAGGGTGAGGTAATGATCCCAGTAATCTCAGAGATCATGCAGAATACTTTGTTCCAAAAGCTAGTTAAGTGCCTGTACGACCATAAGATATTCTTTATCTGGCCCACCGTACCACATCCTCTCCAGCATAGTGGAGATTGTGTAGGTATGTGTTTAGAGAGACTGTAGGGGGTTAGGTGCCATCTCAAAGCTATCTTTTGGCACAGCTCCCAGTGATTAGTACCCTTAGAGGCTTGGTATACAGCTTTGAATTTGACCGCCATTAGTGGTTAGTAAAGGTTTGCCTGATGTCTGGTTTTCCCATTTTAGGTTGGGAGTGGATTTATGGAATACATGCTTATTTTGTAGAAGATGTAAAATAGGGAGGTACCTTTAACTGAGGATGGTGCTTTTTGGAGAAATTGTCATCCTTGTTTGTGTAGTGATATTTCAGAAGATGTGAGGGAGTTTAGAAGATGGGATATTTGTAAATATTTTAATCGCTCAGTGGGCTGGATGTGAAATTCATCTTGGAGCTGTTCAAATGTTTTAAGGGTTCGCTCCTGGAACAAAAGTGTTATGCCACGTACACACGATCAGTCAATCCGATGAGAACATTTTCATCAGACCAAACCGATCGTGTGTAGGCCCCATCGGTTATTTATCCATCGGTTAAAAAATTTGAAACTTGTTTTAAAATTAACCGATGGATACCTAACCAATAGAAAAAAAACGATTGTTTGTAGGCACGTCCATCGGTTAAAAATCAACGCATGCTCATAATCAAGTCGACGCATGCTTGGAAGCATTGAACTTAATTTTTTTCAGCACGTCATTGTGTTTTAGGTCACCGCGTTCTGACACCATCGTTTTTTTAACTGATGGTGTGTAGGCACGACTGATTATCAGTCAGCTTCATCGGTTAACTGATGGAAAAATCCATCAGACCGTTCTCATCGGATTCACCGATCGTGTGTACAGGGCATTGGGGTCGAGACACCCTGTTCGACCCAATTAGATAGGAACATATGGGGATAATTGTTTCTAGAACTGTCAGCAGAATGGGTATTGGCATCATCTGCGATTGTGGTAAAGCTAGGGAGTGAAAGGTTCTCCACGCCAATAAAGAAGCCTGGGTAGGAAGAGGTACGTTTTCCAGTGACCATGGCATTTAGAAATTGGCTCAGTAGGTTGTGTAAGGATGGTGTGGGGCTAGTGGTCCTCTAAATATCTATCCAGAACTTATCTGTTGAGGAGGAGAACCAGCTTTGTATGTTAGTTAAGTGGGACCCAGTAGTCCTGAAGGTCAGTCATGCCCTTACCACCCGCATTTTTATGCTTAAGAAGTAATGTGTGGGAGCTGTGGGGTTTCAAATTTTTCCATGTATAATTCTTGAGTATTTTATTGGGTGTCACCACATGTACTTTTTTTTACTGGTGAGGGGAGGGTTATAATAGGTATAATCTTTGGGGTAGAAAAATAATCTTGAACGAGGCCAGGCGACCCGACCGAGAGAGCTCACACTTAGAAATGCGCTGGGCAGACTTTGTCAGCTTGTCGATAAGAGGAACATAGTTGGCATCAGCTAATTTTGTGGCATCAGATACAAATGTTATACCCAAATAGGGTATTCCTTCAGTGTTCCAGGTGTAAGGGTAGTAGGTTTGTAATTTGGTACGTTGGGTGAGATCAATACCGAGGTCTAGCGTAGGTATTTAGTAACGTTAACTTTGTAGTGGGAGAACAACATTTTTAAGTATGGCCTCAGTTGAAACTGATAAATTATAAAATACACTTAGTGCCATCATCCAGAATAAATGATGCAAAAATAGGACCAGAAGAGCATAGGGTGAGGGCCAGGGCCGGTACAAGGCAGGGGCGGGCGGGGCGAGTGCCCTGGGCGCTACCATTCCGTATAGGAGGGGGGCGCAGTTCTGACAAACAGGCACGACCGCCGCCCGCCAGACCAGTACACTTGTGTGTCACTGTCTAGTACTAGTAGTAAGCGCGGGCAGCGGCTGCCGAGTGCGCTCCTCACCTCCTGGCTCCCTTTCCTCTTTGTTTACTAACTCCCCCTATGGAGTCAGTTGGTCCATTCCAGCGCCGAGAGCCGCGTGACGTCACGGCCGGAGGCGGGCTGAGAGAGGGAGGACTCGGAGCAGCACTGCGCAGGGAGCTGTGTCTGCTGAGCTGGCTGGCAAGGACTAGTCACGAGGAGCCCGAGCGTGCCTAGGAACCTAGCAGCAGTGTGCTACGCTACAGTCAGTACTGCAAAGAAGACTACTGACTACTAAAAAGTAAGCAGAACAGAACAGAACCTGTTAAAGCAAGTAATTAAATGGCTGTATTGGGGGGGGGGGGGTAAGCTGACTGAGGTGATCAGCACTTTGTGTTATTTTGAGCCATGCCTTCTCTGACTAGCAAAAAAAAAAAATCAATTGCAGCCTCACTATGCCACTAAACGCAGCCACTGTACCAACACACGCAGCCACTGTGCCAACACACGCAGCCACTGTACCAACACACGCAGCCACTGTGCCAACACACGCAGCCACTGTACCAACACACGCAGCCACTGTGCCAACGCACGCAGCCACTGTGCCAACACACGCAGCCACTGTACCAACACACGCAGCCACTGTGCCAACACACGCAGCCACTGTGCCAACACACGCAGCCACTGTACCAACACACGCAACCACTGTGCCAACACACGCAGCCACTGTGCCAACACACGCAGCCACTGTACCAACACACGCAGCCACTGTACCAACACACGCAGCCACTGTGCCAACACACGCAGCCACTGTACCAACACACGCAGCCACTGTGCCAACACACGCAGCCACTGTGCCAACACACGCAGCCACTGTACCAACACACGCAGCCACTGTGCCAACACACGCAGCCACTGTACCAACACACACAGCCACTGTGCCAACACACGCAGCCATTGTGCCAACACACGCAGCCACTGTACCAACACACGCAGCCACTGTACCAACACACGCAGCCACTGTACCAACACACGCAGCCACTGTGCCATCAATTGTCGCCACTGTGCCCATCACACGCAGCCACTGTGCCCATCACACACAGCCACTGTACCATCACACGCAGCCACTGTGCCAATCACACGCAGCCACTGTGCCCATCACACACAGCCACTGTACCATCACACGCAGCCACTGTGCCCATCACATGCAGCCACTGTGCCCATCACAAACAGCCACTGTTCCAACACACGCAGCCACTGTGCCAATACACTCAGCCCCTGTGCCATCAATTGTCGCCACTGTGCCCATCACACGCAGCCACTGTGCCCATCACACACAGTCACTGTACCATCACACGCAGCCACTGTGCCAATCACACGCAGCCACTGTGCCATCAATTGTTGCCACTGTGCCAATCACACGCAGCCACTGTGCCCATCACACACAGCCACTGTTCCAACACACGCAGCCACTGTGCCAATACACTCAGCCACTGTGCCCATCACATGCAGCCACTGTGCCCATCACACACAGCCACTGTTCCAACACACGCAGCCACTGTGCCAATACACTCAGCCACTGTGCCCATCACACGCAGCCACTGTGCCCATCACACACAGCCACTGTGCCAATCACACGCAGCCACTGTGCCAATCACACGCAGCCATTGTGCCCATCACACACAGCCACTGTACCAACACACGCAGCCACTGTGCCATCAATTGTTGCCACTGTGCCAATCACACGCAGCCACTGTGCCCATCACACACAGCCACTGTTCCAACACACGCAGCCACTGTGCCAATACACTCAGCCCCTGTGCCATCAATTGTCGCCACTGTGCCCATCACACGCAGCCACTGTGCCCATCACACACAGCCACTGTACCATCACACGCAGCCACTGTGCCAATACACTCAGCCACTGTGCCCATCACATGCAGCCACTGTGCCCATCACACACAGCCACTGTTCCAACACACGCAGCCACTGTGCCAATACACTCAGCCACTGTGCCCATCACACGCAGCCACTGTGCCCATCACACACAGCCACTGTGCCAATCACACGCAGCCACTGTGCCAATCACACGCAGCCACTGTTCCAACACACGCAGCCACTGTGCCAATACACTCAGCCCCTGTGCCATCAATTGTCGCCACTGTGCCCATCACACGCAGCCACTGTGCCCATCACACACAGTCACTGTACCATCACACGCAGCCACTGTGCCAATCACACGCAGCCACTGTGCCATCAATTGTTGCCACTGTGCCAATCACACGCAGCCACTGTGCCCATCACACACAGCCACTGTTCCAACACACGCAGCCACTGTGCCAATACACTCAGCCACTGTGCCCATCACATGCAGCCACTGTGCCCATCACACACAGCCACTGTTCCAACACACGCAGCCACTGTGCCAATACACTCAGCCACTGTGCCCATCACACGCAGCCACTGTGCCCATCACACACAGCCACTGTGCCAATCACACGCAGCCACTGTGCCAATCACACGCAGCCATTGTGCCCATCACACACAGCCACTGTACCAACACACGCAGCCACTGTGCCATCAATTGTTGCCACTGTGCCAATCACACGCAGCCACTGTGCCCATCACACACAGCCACTGTTCCAACACACGCAGCCACTGTGCCAATACACTCAGCCCCTGTGCCATCAATTGTCGCCACTGTGCCCATCACACGCAGCCACTGTGCCCATCACACACAGCCACTGTACCATCACACGCAGCCACTGTGCCAATACACTCAGCCACTGTGCCCATCACATGCAGCCACTGTGCCCATCACACACAGCCACTGTTCCAACACACGCAGCCACTGTGCCAATACACTCAGCCACTGTGCCCATCACACGCAGCCACTGTGCCCATCACACACAGCCACTGTGCCAATCACACGCAGCCACTGTGCCAATCACACGCAGCCATTGTGCCCATCACACACAGCCACTGTACCAACACACGCAGCCACTGTGCCATCAATTGTTGCCACTGTGCCAATCACACGCAGCCACTGTGCCCATCACACACAGCCACTGTTCCAACACACGCAGCCACTGTGCCAATACACTCAGCCCCTGTGCCATCAATTGTCGCCACTGTGCCCATCACACGCAGCCACTGTGCCCATCACACACAGCCACTGTACCATCACACGCAGCCACTGTGCCAATCACACGCAGCCACTGTGCCCATCACACACAGCCACTGTACCAACACACGCAGCCACTGTGCCATCAATTGTTGCCACTGTGCCAATCACACGCAGCCACTGTGCCCATCACACACAGCCACTGTTCCAACACACGCAGCCACTGTGCCAATACACTCAGCCACTGTGCCCATCACATGCAGCCACTGTGCCCATCACACACAGCCACTGTTCCAACACACGCAGCCACTGTGCCAATACACTCAGCCACTGTGCCCATCACACGCAGCCACTGTGCCCATCACACACAGCCACTGTGCCAATCACACGCAGCCACTGTGCCAATCACACGCAGCCATTGTGCCCATCACACACAGCCACTGTACCAACACACGCAGCCACTGTGCCATCAATTGTTGCCACTGTGCCAATCACACGCAGCCACTGTGCCCATCACACACAGCCACTGTTCCAACACACGCAGCCACTGTGCCAATACACTCAGCCACTGTGCCCATCACATGCAGCCACTGTGCCCATCACACGCAGCCACTGTGCCCATCACACGCAGCCACTGTGCCATCAAACACAGCCACTGAGTGGCTGTGTTTGATGGCACAGTGGCTGCGTTTGATAGCACAGTGGCTGTGTTTGATAGCACAGTGGCTGCGTTTAATGGGCATACTGGCAGCACACTGGCGGCAATTGATGGGGCAAACTGGCAACAATTGATGGTTACAGACTGTGTTTGTGTTATTTTGAGCCATCATTGATTCTTTCTTAAAAACGGGGGGGGGGGGCGCAGTTTGCCATCTTCGCCCTGGGCACCAAATGGCCTTGTCCCAGCACTGGTGAGGGCTGCTAGTGCCGTCTAACCCTAAATGATCACCAGTCATGAAAGAGTTGACTAGGACTTTTCTGGGCACTAATAACACAACAAATAATTAACATAAAAAAAAATTATTGACATAAAAAACTGTACAATGTTAAAAACATTTGAGCCAAACCCCAACATAGAGAAACAGCGTAGTAAATAACGGAGAACCGTCACATGTCTGTTAAAGTGGAGAAGGCCAAGACCTCGACCGCTTTCATGGTAATACCGCTTCTTCAGGAGGATCTGTATGATATACAATACAGTTTACAAAACTAGCAACAATATGTACAAACAAAGTAAATATATAGTTACAATATTTTAACATCATGAGAACAGTCAATTGTCAAAAAACAAATGTCTAACTGGTCACCAAATGGAGTTCATGGACCAGGCTTCGGCTCAAATAAATACCACCCGTGGCGAACAAGGGGGAATCATGTGACACGCTCTAATAAGATAAATAACTTTATTTAGTGGTACTGAATACCATAATTAGTCTTATTAGGACCACCATGTGAGGATATGGGCAGCTAGGGGAAGGGGAGGGGAGAGGGAAGGAAGGAAAAAGGAGGGGAGGGGGGGTAGAAAGGAGGAGGGAGGGAAAAAATGGAAGGGAAAAAAGGGAAGAAAGGGAAAGGGGGGAAAAAAGTGAGGAAAAAGGGCAAGGAATAAGGGAAAAAAGGGGGGGGGGGCTGGAAGAAGAACAATGGTGGAAGAGGGGTGTGGAGAAACGGGGTGAATAGGGAAAAATGGAGGGGGAAAGAGGGAAGAAAAAAGAGGGGAAGAAAGGAAGGAAAAAAGAAAGGGGATGAAAGGAAAGGGCAGGAGAGAGGGTTAAAAAAGGTTGGAGGGGGAGGGGGGAGAAGGGGGAGGAAAGGAGGAAAGGGAGGGGAAAGGAGGGAAGAATGAAAAAAGGAAAGGAGAAAAGATAGCAGGAATTATCCGAGAAAGGAAGGAAAGAAGAGGAAAAGAGGGGAAAGAAAAAAGAGGGGGAAAAGAAAAGGTAACAAAAGGGGGGAAATGGGAGAGAGGAGAAGGCATATTAGCCTTTAAAATTAGCACTTTAGATTTCAAACGTTCGAGTCCCATAGACTTTAACAAGGTTCTAAAATTGACATGAATTTTTGGTCTATTCGCAGGTTCTGGTGCGAACCGAACGAGGGGGGGGGGGGGGGGGTTGGCTCATCCCTATTCCTCATCTGGGAGAATGTCCCATTATTGAACAATGCTAGGCCCTCATCAAAAGTTGTAATCACAGAGGTAACATCATTGTGAGGAGTTATAGTGAGCTTCATGGGGTATCCCCAGTTATATATGATGTTATGATTACGTAGAGCTTTCGTAATCGTCAAAAGCGATTTCCTTCTTTGTAATGTGTATTGAGAGAGGTCTGCATATAGTTGAAGGTAGGAGAATTGCTCGGAGATTGGTGTTACTTTGCAGAAGTTGATCCTTCACATGGTAAAAGTGTACCCTCATAATGACATCTCTAGGAATATTATCAGGGAGGTACGAGGGTTTGTGCAGGCGGTGGATCCTGTCAATTATTATTTCAGAGGTTGGAACAGAGGGTAGAACTGCTTGAATTAAATTGCAAGTAGTTATTCAGTTGGGAGTTTCAAATTCAGGGATACTCCTGAGTTTGACGTTATTCCGCCTGGAACGGTCTTTAAGGTCTGCGATCATCCTGATCATTATGGGTGTCAATGAGGGTATTGTGGGATGTTGAAAACTCCCCCATTTTATGCTTAATATGATCCACTGTTCCTCCCAGATCCTGCACCTCTGATTTGAAGTTGGTGACACATTCCATGCATGTATTTCATGGTTGCTTCTGACACAGGCTGGTTTGTGTCAGGAAAAGAGCTGAATGTGTCAGCTAAGTCTCGAGTGGTGTTAGAGGTATTGCAGTTAAGGCTTACCTCAATATGAGATGCACCTGCTGACAGCCTTGGTTTTCTTTTTGCAGGGCTCTGTGACATGGGTGTTGAGACTGCAGGTGATTGTGGCTGGAAAGCTTTTGAAGCTCCAGGCTTTGGAGGGCTGTGTGCAGAGCGACAGAAGCCGCTGTTGGAAGCTGACAAGCCACCACCATGCTCCATCTTGTGGATTTGGCAGCTCCGAGGGAAGGAAGAAGTGTGGCAACTTATTGTTGCTGGAGGCGTCCTTCCTCCTTCTCGTTATGTCTGCGGGTGCAGGGACACTCTGTGCAGGCAGCTTGCAGTGTTGTCAGCTGTACTAGGTCTCCTCTAGAATCAGTTATCCACGGGATAGCCGAGGAGCTGTACGATCAGGCATCCATCTATCAGCGCGGTAGCCACGCCCCCAACAAGCAGAAGTATTATTGGCCTGTTGTGCAAGTTCCTACAGTTGGCTGTTGAACTGAAATGTGTGAGACCTACTAGACAGCCTGTGGGTGGGGCTTAAGGCACCCTAGTTAGAACACTGGGGAAGTGCACTAATGCCTGTAACACAGGCTGGGGCCGCAGTCACGTGTATTCAACATTAGAAGCGCTCCAGATTTAGTGGGGTGCTTACACAGTTAAAACTTTGTAATTCGTGGTCATACTTCTTACACTGCTGACACTACAATACTACAGACACGACTTCTATTAGAAGAAGTACACCATTTACAGACACATGAGTTTTTGTGCATGCGTTCTGCAAGGGCATAAATAAAACAATTTTTTATATATGTCCTTGTCAGGGCCTGGACCTTGAACCTCTGCTGTGTCTGGCAATGACTTCTCTGAAATGCTGGACAGCACCCTGCCTGATCTATTGGACAACCCTGCCTTTCCTTCTGCTGAACCTTGAACTCTTTGCTTCACTCATGAACTTCCCGATTTAAGCACTTCCTGTTTGCCAGATTGTTGTGCTCACTCCTGCCAATATCCATCTTTCTCTGTCTTCCGAGCTTCTGTCCCTATCTTTTCTACCACTCGTTACCAACCCTTGGCTTGTTCCTTGGCTACACCTCTGCCTAATCCCAACCTGCAACTACCCATTACTGATCTTTGCCTTGTTTTCTGACTACACTTCAGTTTGGTGCTTACCTGCTATATCTGCTTCTGGCTTGCTCACAACCTGATAGGGCGATCCTAAGGACCCTGACCTCGTACTAACACGCAGCTAAATCCATCTCCACCATCAGGAGCTCTGGTGAACACTGGTTAGTACTTATACCCCGCACCTCAGGTCAGCCCGCGTCATTCACCAGGGTGACCCATTTGAATACGTATCTCGCTGGTCGGTGAAAGTCCCGCTACTGCTATAGCAACTGGCCTTCAAGCTTGACCCCTGATCATGACAGCCCTGTTCACACCCAACACTAGCACTATAGTGCAGATTTTCTTATGCACAGGAATCTGCAAAGTGTATTCAGTTTTCTGGTGGAAGGAAACTGACTTGACAACAACATTGTGGTGTGAATATTGCACATAGAGAACAATTGTTTTTTGTGCCCTTGCAAAGAATATTTGTTACATATCTCTGCGCATAAAAAATTCACATGTGATACCAGTGTTATGATGTGAACAGGACACAATTTCTTTGTGCCCTTACAGAGATGTACATAATAAATACACACATCTTTTCACATGGCAAAAACAAGCCTATGCAAGTCAAATCTGCCCTTTTTTTCTATCAAATTTTAATGCATTTAGGAAGGGTTTCATTGATCTTACCAATGCTAAGCTTGCTGCTATTAGAGTATGTTTAATAAAGTAGAACATATGCAGAGGGCAAGTTTCAATCCCTTTACCCAAGGGGTAAAGGATATATGGGGTGCAGGATATATGGGTAATAGAAGAGAGTAATTGAAAGATGTGTCCCAGAGGGGACAGTTCCACAAAATATGCTTTAGAAGGCCAATGTGCTCACAGTTTTTCCAGCAAAGCATGAATTGGCTTCGGGGAAAGCATGTTACCAGTCTTTGGGGGTTATTTACGAAAAGGCAAATCCACTTTGCACTACAAGTGCACTGCAACTGCATTTGAAAGTGCACTGAAAGTGCACTTGGAAGTGCAGTTGCTGTAAATCTGAGGGGTATATCTGAAATGAGGGGAAGCTCTGCTGATTTTATCATCCAATCATGTGAAAGATAAAATGCAATTTTTTTTTCCTTGCATGTCCCCCTCAGATCTACAGTGACTGCACTTGCAGTGCACTTGTAGTGCAAAGTAGATTTTCCTTTAGTAAATTAACCCTTTTGTGTTGTCACAATAGTATTCATTATAAGCGTGAAAAATTATACTTCTTTTAAAGTAAAGCTTCTTTTTTTATAACTAACAATGATAAAAAAGAAATGTCTATGTTTTTTAGGTTTGTTATGTGTTTTTGTCTATAGTTTGCAAAAAAAAATGTATGAATAATTTTGTTATCTTAAAGAGGAACTAAACTCCCCAAAATACTCACACCCACCTTTCAGCAATGTGGTGGTTACATCCTTCTTCGGCAAAAGCAGAGAAAAGGGGAGGCACCAACTAAATGTAGTGTAGCACTACCCCCGGAGGAGCTGCTGGTTTAGATTTGGGTTTTGCACGTTACCTCTAAGTTCGTTGTCCAGGGAAGAAAGTCTGTAGAAATTGCAATTTCCACACAAGATGTAAAACCTTCAACTGTTAGGTTTTATTTTTGCTGCATAAAACTTGTGAAGGAAGTGGAGAATATTGAGAGAAGGGGAAGGTTCAGGTACGCGGTACAGAATGCACAAAAAGATCTAAGTTCCAATATTCGCTACTCTCTCCTTAGTGGGTATTACTAATCCGGATAGACCCCTCTCACATGGCCTAGCAGCTGGGATGATGCACGGACAGTATGAGAACAGTCTCTGCCACAGACCATCTTAGAACGAAAGATGGATAGCCAGGAATCCCCTGCCACAGGATTTGAGTCCCGAACTTCCAGCCTTACAGTAAAAGAACCTTTAAGACAAATAGAGTAGTGGATCCCTTTATAACAAAGTCACCAGGCTTATCCCAAGACTGAACGGTGTCTGTCCCTTAAGTAACCTCTCCCAGAATGCACAGCGGTGGAGACCACATCCACTGGGCTGCTTCTGGGAAAAGAATACTCAATACACCCAGCCCGCTGCATTTCCAACCTTGACCCGTGGTGACAGCGACACCTACAGTCAAGTGGAAAATGTGCAACGCAGCTGAACTGGAACAGAAACCAATAATTTGACATAATCAATCTGAGCTAAACTACAGCTCAAATAACTTAAATTTACAAATAGCGTCTATCCAACAGGAGCAGGGCACTACACATATATGCTTTAGAAAGTTCAGATCATGTTAGAGAATTTCTCTTCCTGTTCAGCACTGCAATGAAGCCTGGGCATACAGCTAAGACAGCTGATTGGAGGAAAGGCACACCCCCCCGCTCCACTTTGGCAGAGACAGGCAGAGACTTGCAGAGCTGTCCTTTGACAGGGCAAGCCCTCTGCTAATCTATTTATAGCAACCTCCCCCAACACAAAATTTATCACAGTTGTCGGAGGACTTGTCTTGCTGATAACAGAAGAAGGGAGCAGGAGAAAGCCATGGGACTTAGAGATTTAATGATAGATAAGAAAACACTGAAGATATATGTGCCCAGCTCAAATTTCACGAATCAGGTTTACATCCACTTTAAGCTTTTTAGTCCAAAAAAATTCGAGAAAACTTTGCAAATGGTAGGAAGCGTTCCAATATCTGTGACTTTTTAATGTTACAGTTTCATGGGTTACTGTATTTAACAGAAAACAGTTGACTGAATCAGATTTTCTGGATTGCCACATATAAGTTACAGTGTCTTTAACAAACCACACAGTTAGGTTGACTGTATTCTATTTTTCTGCACATAACAACCATCTTCCTCTTAGATCAATTTGCCCCCCCCCCCCCCAATCTGTGTGCCCTCCTTACATCAGTGTGCCCCCTACCAGCATGGTTTTAGCAGCACAGAGGATGCCCTCTATTAGGCAGTGAGGTTGTAGTAATAGAACAGATCTTTCATCTGCTCTCGTCACTGTCGGCTGCCACAGCTCTAAGATTGTGTGCGTGTCATGTGTGGACATACTTACGAAGCTCTGCTCCCTCTCTGAGCACCTGGCGACATACATTTTCAGCCATGGCGCCCCTCTCAATGTAGTGCCCGGGGCACATTTCCCTCCACCCCCTCCCCCCTAATTCCACACCTGCCCATTTATACACCTGCCTGCTATCTTAGTAATAGTAAACAGAGAAGTGGTAATTGCCATAATTTATTCACATAAATTATATATACTGTACATGCTTTGTATATCATGCCATTGTATTTTATTTAAAAAAATCCTCTGCTACATTGCCATGCTTTTGTGTGGTCACATAATCTCTCTCTGTACTTTGTAATTTACAAATAGCGTCTATCCAACAGGAGCAGGGCGCTACAAATATATGCTTTAGAAAGTTCAGATCATGTTAGAGAATTTATCTTCCTGTTCAGCACTGCAATGAAGCCTGGGCATACAGCTAAGACAGCTGATTGGAGGAAAGACACACACCCCCGCTCCACTTTGGCAGAGACAGGCATAGACTTGCAGAGCTGTCCTGTGACAGGGCAAGCTCTCTGCTTATCAATTTATAGCAACCTCCCCCAACACAACATTTATCACAGTTGTCGGAGGACTTGTCTTGCTGATAATAGAAGAAGGGAGCAGGAGAAAGCCACGGGACTTAGTGATTTAATGATAGATAAGAAAACACTGAAGATATATGTGCCCAGCTCAAATTTCATGAATCAGGTTTACATCCACTTTAAGCTTTTTAGTCCAAAAAAAATCGAGAAAACTTTGCAAATGGTAAGAAGCGTTCCAATATCTGTGACTTTTTAATGTTACAGTTTCATGGGATACTGTATTTTTAACAGAAAACTTGACTGAATCAGATTTTCTGGATTGCCACATATAAGTTACAGTGTCTTTAACAAACCACACAGTTAGGTTGACTGTATTCTATTTTTCTGCACATAACAACCATCTGCCTCTCAGTTCCCATTATTTTGAGTAGGAGGATATCATGGGAGAGTAGTCAATTTACGTCTTGTAAACATAAGCTAATTATGTGTCTAAAAAACTATACTCTTCCGTGTTGGGTAATATGATCACATCCCCATTCTGTAATAGCTTAATTTGCTAACTACAAATAGGTTTATGCTTGTTAAAAATAAATTGTCTTCAATAACCAGTGTCTGACTGTTCAAAAGATGTCCATACACAGTGGTGAAGATAGACGTTCTGTCACCCGGGGCAAAGACTCAGTTCCCCCCAAAAGAGAACAGTGTTGGTAGTTTTTTATTTTTATTATTTATTTCCATTTTTTTATTATTTTTTACATCAATGCCCCCTTTTACATCAGTGTCCCCCTTACATCAGTGTTTCACTTACATCAATGCCCCCTTACTTTAAAATCCCCCTAACATCAGAGTCCCTCCTATCATCAGAATCACTTCTACATCAGAGTCAAACCTTACATAAGTGTACCCCTTCATACCTTACATTATTTCTCCCTTAAAATACTTCTTTCCTTTCATCAAAGTCCCTTCTTAAATCAGTGTCCCCTTTTAGATCAATGTCCGCCTCCTTACATCAATGCCCCATTACAGCCTTTACATCACTGTCCCCCCTTACAATAGCGCTTTTTTTGCATTAGAGCTTCTCCATACATCAGTGCCCCCTTACATCAACGTACCCACCCTTAGTTTCCCGCTTCCATCAGTGTGCCCTCTCCCCCTTACCTCAGTGTGTCCCCCTTAGATTAATTTGCCCCCCCCCCATCTGTATGCCCTGCTTACATCAGTGTGCCCCCTACCAGCATGGTTTTAGCAGCACAGGGGTTGCCCTCTATTAGGCAGTGAGGTTGTAGTAATAGAACAGATCTTTCATCTGCTCTCGTCACTGTCGGCTGCCACAGCTCTAAGATTGTGTGCGTGTCATGTGTGGACATACTTACGAAGCTCTGCTCCCTCTCTGAGCACCTGCCAACATACATTATCAGCCATGGCGCCCCTCTCAATGTAGTGCCCGGGGCACATTTCCCTCTGCCCCCTCCCCCCTAATTCCACACCTGCCCATTTATACACCTACCTGCTATCTTAGTAATAGTAAACAGAGAAGTGGTAATTGCCATAATTCATTCACAAAAATTAAATATACTGTACATGCTTTATATATCCTGCCACTGTATTTTATTTAAAAAAAAATCCTCTGCTACATTGCCATGCTTTTGTGTGGTCACATAATCTTTCTCTGTACTTTGGCATCTGCAGGGAAAGATCCTTGGGAGGGGCTTCTACTGCTCTGCTGATATATAAGCTCTACAATATAAGTCTGTGTCTAAATGACAAAAAAAATAAAAAAAAGTTTTCAGAACAGCAATTTAAATTAAATTATAAATCTAAAAAACTGCTTTATAGCTACCTATAAATCGTTATTGTACTGAATCCAATGTTCTTTTTTTTACTTTGGAGGTATTAACAATTACATTTGATATATTTAATATTGATTTACTGTATAATAAAACAAAGCTTTTCTTAGTTTCTTAGGTTCTTAGTGAATGTAATCAATCAGCATACTATATCCCACCCCCAAAGTGTTTAGCAATAGGAGGGCATTGGCGAGAAGGAAGGGATGGGAGTGTTATTTACCACTGTGTGTATTTCCTCATGTGTGTCCCTATAGATTAGAAACAGGGGTAAATGAAGAACTTAGACGTGAACTGAAATATGAGCATGTTCAGTAGATGACATTAGCTGGTCTACACAATCTCCAACTGCAATCTGTACACAGAGAAGATGCAAGGGGCAGCTAGATGCAGGAGAAACCAGGTATATTTCACGTCAGAAAAATGTTCTATAGCATGAGCGTTTTTCATAGTCTGGGTTTAATGACACATTAATAATACTTCCACATTTGATGAGAATGAGATGAGATGAGAAATCAAAAGAATGTGAATAAGACCCTTTTTGTATTATTGTATTATTATTATTGTTGTATTATTGATACTGTTTTACTGTGCACCACTTCGGGGGGGGGGGGGGGGGGGGGGTTGTGAGAAAGATAATATAATCATTCTTTCTCATTTATTACCAGTTATTGGGAAGCAGCAATTCTTTTTTGATTTTGTCTTTTCTAAACTCAAAAAAAGAAACAAGTTTGTATTAATCTATTGAATGAATAAAGCTTTGTACATCATGTATGCAGTAGATAAAGTAGAAAAAGAGTGGGATCCTATGAAATTGCTCTGGCAAATGTCCAGACTTGAGAAATCAAGGAAGAGGTCTTAAAGAATATGTTACCCCAGCATTTCAAAATCTGTATGTGTTGTATGTGCTTCTGCTAAAATGTATCCTGTTCTCTTTGTATGTCTTCATTTGTGTGGTGATCCTGCCAGTACGCTGACTTTCCTATTTCAAATTGATCATGATCAAATTGATCCTTGCACATATTTCTTAGCGTGGTCAGTTTTCTGGCTGTTCTCAAAGAACAGACTGCCTGTCCGTCAATGGCCATGACTTGTGGTGACACACTTATAAAAAAACAAACTTTTTTACTTACAACTTAAAACGGCCTTGCCTACACACGGTCGTGAAAAAAAATGCTCTAGCAAAGCACGGTGACGTACAACACGTACGACGGTTGAGCTGAGTTTGTGTTAGTAAAAGACGATTCGCGCTTTTTCTGTCTGTTGAATGTGCTTAGTCCATTACGAACGGTAGTTTTACCAGAACAAGCGCTCCCATCTCATAATATGCTTCTGAGCATGTGCGGATTTTTCACGTCGTTAAAGCCCACACACGACCATTTTTTACAACCCGAAAAACGACAACGTTTAAAATGTTGTGAAAAAATAGAGCATGTTAGAAAAAAAATGTGGCCAATTTTTTAGAATCCGAAAAGAAAAGAAAATGCTCTGAAGCCCACACACAATTGTTTTTAATGACGTTAAAAAAAAAACGTAATTTTTTAGAACCCAAAAAATGGTCGTGTGTACGCGGCATAAGTCTACGCCCCACACTATATAAGGCTGCCTGCACGTCGGCCCTGTGTGGTGTGTTGTTGGGGTGGACGAAGAGATAGTGTGATTTAGATTGAGCAGGCAGGTAGGTTATTTAGTTAGCTGCAGTGTATTTAATATATATATATATATATATACAGTATATATACAGTCAGTCTCATACATATATATATATATATATATATATATATATATATACACTGCATCCAGTGTAGCCTATCTGACTGCAGGCCATTCCACAAGAGAGTGCACCGGTAGTTGCTATTACACTTCTGGTGGTGTACACAAGACAGTGCACCCCTAGTGCAGTTGCTACTACTTTTCTGGTGGTGTTCACAGTACACAAGACAGTGCACCCCTAGTGCAGTTGTTACTACTTTTCTGATGGTGTACACAGTACACAATACAGTGTAGTGTGGTGTTGCAAAACAACATTTAAAGCATGTCCGGAAGGCCACCAAGGAGAGGCAGATGCTCACAGGCCACTAAAAGAGGGCAAGCAGGCTCTGTGTCTACAGTCAACAGTGCTGGCCGTAAACACGATGCATCCTCTGCATGTGGCCGTTGGGTAAGCTTGTTCTTTTTTTTCTGCTGCTGGTCCTGTTTTTGAGCCACAACATGCAGAAGGGTTGGTGGAGTGGATAACAAAGCCATCCTCATCCTCTGTCACCCAGGCTCAGAGTAGTTTGCCTGCCAAATCAGCTGTCAAAGCGGCCTCTTCCATTGGCTCCTTGTCAACAGTCACTCCTTCCCTAGCCCCACCATCATGCACGGAGGAGTCCCCCGAACTATTCAACCACAGTGTCAAGTACATGCTGCTGGAGGATGCGCTGCAATTTGAAGGCTCCAATGATGGTACCCATATTAAGGAAGGGAGTAACGTGAGCCTAGAGAGAGGGGGTGTCCAAGAAGGACAAGAAACTGGCAGTCATGTACCCCCAGCTGCAGCATACTGACAAGTTTGCTCCAGTGATGAGCAGGGAGGGGATGATGAGTTCACTGACTCTACTTGGGTGCCTAATAGAAAAGAGGAGGAGGAGGCCCTTTTCCAATGAGGCAGGATGCCCTCCAGGGTGCAGGTTAAGGGCAACCACCCTATTGCATCACACTGCAGAGCTAAGCAGGTTCAGAGCACTCTTGTCAGGACCTGGACTTGAACCTGGGACCTCATCTGTGTCTGGCAGTGAACCTTCTCACTGAGCTATCTGGGATGCTGGACAGCTCCCTGTCTGATCTGCTGGACAAACCCATCTGATCCATTGAACATTCCTGCCTTGTGTCTTGATTGCATTGAACCTTGAACCCCTTGCTCCTCCCACAGACTTCCTATAAAAGCCTTGTCTCTGCACTTCCTCTTTGCCAGGTTATTGTGCCTTCCCAGCCAGTGCCTTGCGATTTGTCTGCTCTGCTGCCATTGTATCTGCAACCACCTGTGTTTGACCCTCGGCCTGTTCCTGGACTTCTCTATTGCCTGATCCCAATCTGCAACCACCTGTGTTTGACCCTCGGCCTGTTACTGGACTTCTCTATTGCTTGATCCCAATCTGCAACCACCTGTGTTTGACCCTCGGCCTGTTCCTGGACTTCTCTATTGCTTGATCCCAATCTGCAACCACCTGTGTTTGACCCTCGGCCTGTTCCTGGACTTCTATTGCCTGATCCCAATCTGCAACCACCTGTGTTTGACCCTCGGCCTGTTCCTGGACTACTCTACTGCCTGTATACCTGTTCTGTCACTGCTATAGTAATTGGCCTCTGAGCCTGACTCCAGACCGTGACAGAATAACCTGGCCTAAAACATGGAGGCCGCTATAGCAAAGGCTGTGGCTCCTCTCAGGCAGCAACTTTTGGAGCTCCAGCAAGAAGTTCTGTTACTGAAAGGTACAGTAGGCCCAGCCCTGAAACCAGCATGCCCTGAGCCATTTGTGGTGATGCCAGAGAGGTTTGATGGTAGCCGTGCATCATTCTTGTGCTTCAAGGTGGATTGCGAGCTGTTTGCTCTTAAGCCTAGGACCTATGCCACCGATTTATATAAAGGTTCGCGCTACTATCAACCTGCTCACTGGACCAATCAAAGCATGGGCTCATCAGGTACTACAGGAAAGGAGTCCAGTCTTGGACAGCTGGGAAGCATTTATGTTAGCTCTGCACTCTCACTGTACTGTTGCCAAGAAAACCAGGGTTCCCAAGTCTGCTCCTAGCTCATGTGGCCTATGGGAACCCAGGGTACAGGAATACCCGGTACACATACGACTCTGAGCCATCCCAGTATGTGCCAAGCCGTGAAGCCCTAACACCACAAAGCCTTGGCATTCCTGTGGATATACACACACCTATCCTGGAAGATGTGGAACCAATGGAGATCGGGGTCATCCAGACCAAGCTGTCTAAAGGTGAAAGAGAGCGGAGGAGAGGTTATGGCCTTTGTTTCTATTGTGGAGAAATAGGTCACCTTATCTCCCTCTGCCCAACTCGCCCACCTCGACCAAAGGTTCTTCAAGTGTGTACTATTGGGACTCATCATGCTATCCCTGCTGTTCGGCCTGTGAACTGCCAAGGTTGCTTTAAGGCCTGTCCGTGTTCAATGGCACAAGTGGGTTCCCAGACTACGGTGGTCAACGATACCAGTGCCCCTCTTGAACCTGCAACCAATACCCCTGTGAAACCCCTACCATCTGGCCTAAAGGCAACTATGCATCTTCCTGACAACAGATCAGTTCCAGTAGTCAACCCACACTCCACAGTGGTAAATACAGTAACATCACCCTGTCCTGCCAAAGAACCACCTCCTGCTCCAGAA
This sequence comes from Rana temporaria, assembly GCF_905171775.1. NCBI lineage: Eukaryota > Metazoa > Chordata > Amphibia > Anura > Ranidae > Rana > Rana temporaria. The sequence continues at coordinate 158,826,336 of NC_053493.1, forward strand.
ACATCTTCGCTACTTCTTAAGAAAACGCCTGTTCCTGATACCGTCACCACTTCCGTAAAGTCTGGTTTCATCATTAATTCCAGTCCTGCCAAAGAAGTTCTACCACCTGACTGTATGTATGCCTCGAATGGCACCCTTATCCGTAAGCAGGAGCTGGAGATGTTTGAAAAAGCCTTGCAAGCAAGGAGAATCTCCCGGGCAGGAACTTCTGAAGCAATAATAAGGTTCACTCCCTAGATTAACAAAAGTATTCCACCAGAGGTTTCCTCACAAGCCAAGTCCTAGGACGTCCGGAGGACATCCTGAGAGGAGGGGAGTACTGTCAGGACCTGGACTTGAACCTGGGACCTCATCTGTGTCTGGCAGTGAACCTTCTCACTGAGCTATCTGGGATGCTGGACAGCTCACTGTCTGATCTGCTGGACAAACCCATCTGATCCATTGAACATTCCTGCCTTGTGTCTTAATTGCATTGAACCTTGAACCCCTTGCTCCTCCCACAGACTTCCTATAAAAGCCTTGTCTCTGCACTTCCTCTTTGCCAGGTTATTGTGCCTTCCCAGCCAGTGCCTTGCGATTTGTCTGCTCTGCTGCCATTGTATCTGCAACCACCTGTGTTTGACCCTCGGCCTGTTCCTGGACTTCTCTATTGCCTGATCCCAATCTGCAACCACCTGTGTTTGACCCTCGGCCTGTTCCTGGACTTCTCTATTGCTTGATCCCAATCTGCAACCACCTGTGTTTGACCCTCGGCCTGTTCCTGGACTTCTCTATTGCTTGATCCCAATCTGCAACCACCTGTGTTTGACCCTCGGCCTGTTCCTGGACTTCTCTATTGCCTGATCCCAATCTGCAACCACCTGTGTTTGACTCTCGGCCTGTTCCTGGACTACTCTACTGCCTGTATACCTGTTCTGTCACTGCTATAGCAATTGGCCTCTGAGCCTGACTCCAGACCGTGACAGCTGCTGACTCTCCGCTTATTTTGAAAAGTTCTTTCATGTGGGCCTTTTTTGACACGTGTGCAGCAGATCACACAAATTGCTAGCACTGCAACTGCTGTGGCATTTTCAGCTGGTAGACTCTGCCCCCTTTCGTGAATTTGTGGAACGTGCGGTACCTCAGTGGCAGGTTTCCAAACGCCATTTCTTTTCATGGAAGGCCATTCCGGCTCTCTACCGGCATGTGGAAGGCAATGTCTTGGTTTTGTTGGACAGGGCGGTCAGCAGTAAGGTGCATATTACCACTGACTTATGACTCATGGTGCAGCAGGCATGGACAAGGATGTTATCTTTCTTTTATGGCGCACTGGGTAACTCTGCTAGCAGCTGGGAAGGATGCAGGACAGGGTTCAGTATTGTTGGAGCTTGTTCCGCCACTACACCTCCAAAATGCTAGTGGTGATTCTGCCACAGCACTCTCCTCCACCCCTCATCTTCTTCTTCCTCTGTGGCCTCTTCCTCTGCAGATTTGTCCTCTGAACCAGTGGTGCTCCATAGGCGTTCAAGGGACTACGCAAGCACTCAGGCAAAAAGATGCCATGTGGTGCTGAGTTGGTCTGCTTAGCGGGCAAGAGCCACACAGGGGCAGAGATTCTGTCAGCTCTTCAGGGGCAGGCTCAGAGGTGGTTGACACTACGCCAGCTTCAGCCAGGAATGGTTGTATGCGACAATGGCACCAACCTCTCCGCCCTCCAACTGGGACACTTGACCCATGTTCCCTGTTTGGCTAATGTCCTGAATTTGGTGGTGCAGCTGTTCTTGAGCAGGTGCCCGGGCTTACAGGATCTCCTGAGGCAGGCCAGGAAAGTCTGTGGTAATTTCCGCTGGTCATATAATGCCAGTGCTCGGCTTTCTGACATTCAAAGGCAATGCAGCCTGCCCAAGAACCGCCTCATTTGTGACATGCCCACCAGGTGGAACCCAACATTGGCAATGCTGCAGTGACTGCACACACAGCAGAAGGCCATCAATGAGTACCTCTGTGAGTATGGCACCAGGACAAGGTCAGGTGAGCTTGGCTTTTTTTTCGCCACGCGATTGGCTACTGATTAGTGTTGAGCAGAATATGCCATATTCGATTTCGCGATATATCTCGAATATATATTCGAATATTCGAGATATATTCGCTAAATTCGAATATTCGTGATATTTTATCGAAATTGAATGCGATTTTTCGCTATTGCGAATGCGAAAATAATTGCGATTTTTTAATAACTGCGGTAGGAGCGCTCTGATTGGCTTAGAATATTCGTGATATTTTATCGAAATATCGCAACATGCGAATGCGATATTTATTGCGCAATTTCGAGATATGCTGGAGGAGCGCTCTGATTGGCTCAGAATATTCCTGATATTTTATCGAAATATCGCAACATGCGAATGCGAAATTTATTGCAGATATTTCGAAAACTGCTGTAGCAGCACTCTGAAATCGAATATGTATGATATTTTAACCAAAATACATATTGCGATTTTTCGATCGCGCATGCGCAATTGCGCGAACAACACGCGACCATTTCCTGGAGCCTTGCCAGTTTCCAACTTATGATCGCAGCGCAATCACACAGCAACATGGTTGGAAGCAATTTCACTAAGTCTGAGGAAAAGTTGCTGATTTGTGTAAGTATTTTGACCACTGTTATTTCATCATCTTCAACTGCATTTTAGTCTAGTTTAAAAGTTAGTATATATGATCAGATATTAGTATTTCACAAAAAATGTGTCTCCTGCTTTTACAAAACTACAAGTCCCAGCATGCCTGGACAGCTGCAGACACCCTGGTTGGCAAATGTGTATTTAGGCACTTTTCCTTGTTATTTAGCATAATGAATTTAACATTTTATTGGACATAGGACGTATGCGAACGTCCTGACTTCGGTGTCCTCAAGGCCCAAGGACGTTCGAATACATATTGCCCTTTAGATGTTGCAGAACTACAACTTCCAGCATGCCTGGGAATGCTGGCACTTCTAGTATTGTAAGTTCTGCAGGCCCACATTTTTCAGGCCTTTATGCACGGGTCTCTAAACTGTGGCACCCTAGATGCAGCAAAAGTAAAATTCTTAGCATGCACTGACAGACTGTGGCTGATGGGAGTAGTAGTTTTGCAACAGCTGGAGGTGGACTGGTCTTGAAACCCAGAGTTAGGTAACAAACCCGTAGTGTTTTGCAACCATTCTGCCTCCAGCTGGTTATTTTCTGTTGAAAAGCCTGTGGCGTGCAAAACACAACCCAAAAACTCCACCCGGTGCAAGGAAAAATTTGCACACACCTAAAGAGTGACATCACAAAAAACTGCGACGGTTGCATACGTCAGTGGTCCTCCGAAAAGGTCCCGTCTCTGACCCCCCGGGGCGTTAGGCTCCTAGGCTCCTGACAGGGAAAAGAGTTACTGTGGTCCATACAGCCGAAGCCATATGGACCCATCTCGGTCCAAGCAGCGCAATCAACACGCGAACAACACGCGACCATTTCCTGGAGCCTTGCCAGTTTCCAACTTATGATCGCAGCGCAATCACACAGCAACATGGTTGGAAGCAATTTCACTAAGTCTGAGGAAAAGTTGCTGATTTGTGTAAGTATTTTGACCACTGTTATTTCATCATCTTCAACTGCATTTAAGTCTAGTTTAAAAGTTAGTATATATGATCAGATATTAGTATTTAACCAAAAATGTGTCTCCTGCTTTTACAAAACTACAAGTCCCAGCCCAGCCCAGCATTTTAGTCTAGTTTAAAAGTTAGTATATATGATCATATATTAGTATTTCACAAAAAATGTGTCTCCTGCTTTTACAAAACTACAAGTCCCAGCATGCCTGGACAGCTGCAGACACCCTGGTTGGCAAATGTGTATTTAGGCACTTTTCCTTGTTATTTAGCATAATGAATTTAAAAATTTTTTGGACATAGGACGTATGCGAACGTCCTGACTTCAGTGTCCTCAAGGCCCAAGGACGTTCGAATACATATTGCCCTTTAGATGTTGCAGAACTACAACTTCCAGCATGCCTGGGAATGCTGGCACTTCTAGTATTGTAAGTTCTGCAGGCCCACATTTTTCAGGCCTTTATGCACGGGTCTCTAAACTGTGGCACCCTAGATGCAGCAAAAGTAAAATTCTTAGCATGCACTGACAGACCGTGGCTGATGGGAGTAGTAGTTTTGCAACAGCTGGAGGTGGACTGGTCTTGAAACCCAGAGTTAAGTAACAAACACGTAGTGTTTTGCAACCATTCTGCCTCCAGCTGTTTTTTTCCTGTTGAAAAGCCTGTGGCGTGCAAAACACAACCCAAAAACTCCACCCGGATGCAGTGAAAAATGTGCACACACCTAAAGAGTGACATCACAAAAAACTGCGACGGGTACATACGTCAGTGGTCCTCCGAAAAAGGTCCCGTCTCTGACCCCCCGGGGCGTTAGGCTCCTGACAGGGAAAAGAGTTAGCAACGCATATCTCCCCTATACGTGTATCCTGTGTTGTTAATATATTCATAATTATGCAAATGATAATGGCTGCTATATTTATGCAAAAAAGGTGGCGACCGAAATGGCAGGATATAAAATCTTTCATGTTACCCCTGTCATTGATTAATAAGGCGAGAATGCTTCCAATTGTTGAATAGCATACATTTACGTCATATATCCATAAGGCTGTCAACAGAAGTATTACAATATACTTTGTTCTTCATCTTGCAGAAGTTCCTGGAAACAGGATACGATGAGCTGCGGAGGCAGCCAGAGAAAAGGGCTGTGGTCAGCGCCCTAATCGCTGACTTTGGCGGCCAACATGACCACAAGGCAATTGTTAAGAAGTGGTCTGACCTGAAGAGGCGCCAAATGGTTCAGGTCAGACGTCTTCGGGCTAAATATCATCCAGGTAAGTTATTGTTGACAGTTATGTTTTTTTTTTAAAAAGTGTATTTTGTGCGTGAACTCGAAAGAGAGAGGAGCCGGCCTGCAGGAGTTGGGAGGCCTCCCCCAGAGGCAATCTGCCACCTTTCTCCATGCCCCGGTTGGCAATGGCGGGTGTGAGGGGGTCCTCCCAACCCAACCTCGCATAGCACACCCACCAGGGGCGGGGCTGAGACCACCAAACTCAATTCACAGGTAGCCGAGAGCGGGATCCGAACCCCTAGCTGCAGAGGTGAATCACTTGTCAGTGCAGTGGCAATCGTGTGGGGCCACCGCAGCTCCTTTGGTGACAGTTATGTAAGGTCATATGTAATTCATGTAAGGTCAGATGTTGTTAACCAAGATGCCATGTTGTGCTAACATATATCACCACCGGCCAAGGTATTCATAGTACTGTTGAAAAAAGACATGGGACAGCAGACAGGAACACAGAAGTTATGTGGGAACATAATTTTCCCATTGCTTTGCATGGGACTTTAAAGAAAAACCCCGACCATGGCAAGTGGGGGTGGGTAAGGTTTAAACCACCTATCCTATGTTTGTGGCTGACATATAAGTAACCTGTGTGCCAAGTTTCATATAAATATCTTTAGCCGTTTGTACGTGATGCTGGAACATACATACATACATACATACATACATACATACATACATTTATGCACACACACACGTTGAGTTTTATATATATAGATTACCACTAAATTCCTGTGTTAGGAGTGGGGTTGTTATAGTAATCCCGTGTGCTCCATCAGGCCCTTTTTTTAACATGAGATGGTCTGAACAAAACAAAGGAGACAAAAACAGCTCATTTTAACATGGTTGCATCCCAGCTCACGCTCAGTCCCCTGTAGTGCCCACAAGACCCTTTAATATAACATTGTCCCATTGGTTAACTGTCTATATAAATCAATTTGTATTCATATACAATACAGCAGAGTACACAGAATTTGCATACGTCATTAGAAAACATTTTTATAATATATGAACATTGTGTTATTATAGGAGCTCCAATGCCAGTTATCCGCGCCAAGCGCAGAAGGCGCCAGGCCGATGAGGAGGAGGAGGAGGATGCGGCAGAGGAGGATGCGGCAGAGGAGGAGATGGATGAAGAGGAGCAGCCAGGGCCCTCCCACTCCCCAACCCCAGCTCCTGCTGAGGAGCAAGCTGAGGAGCTTCCCCCCCCCACCACCCCAACTTCTCAAGCAGAAGAGCAGGAGGAAGAGAGCGGTCCTGTGAGCCTCGTTCAGGAAGGTAAATATGTGCACAATGATTAATAACATTTCAACAATAAAATGTAGATATAAAAATGGACAACACATAAAGCGCACCTGTCAGATTGTAGAACCATAATATGGTATTGATGCTAGAAGTATACAGGTAGTGCATAATTATTAGGCAAGTTGTATTTTTGAGGATTCATTTTATTATTGAACAACAACCATGTTCTCAATGAACCCCAAAAACTCATTAATATCAAAGCTGAATTTTTTTGGAAGTATTTTTTAGTTTGTTTTTAGTGTTAGTTATTTTCGGGGGATATCTGTGTGTGCAGGTGACTACTATTACTGTGCAGAATTTTTAGGCAACTTAACCAAAAAATAAATATATACCCATTTCAATGATTTATTTTTAAAAGTGAAACCAATATAACATCTCAACATTCACAAATACACATTTCTGACATTTAAAAACAAAACTAAAACAAATCAGTGACCAATATAGCCACCTTTCTTTGCAAGGACACTCGAAAGCCTGACATCCATGGATTCTGTCAGTGTTTTGATCTGTTCACCATCAACATTGCGTGCAGCAGCAACCACAGCCTCCCAGACACTGTTCAGAGAGGTGTACTGTTTTCCCTCCTTGTAAATCCCACATTTGATGATGGACCACAGGTTCTCAATGGGGTTCAGATCAGGTGAACAAGGAGGCCATGTCATTACTTTTTTTTATTTAATACCCTTTCTTGCCAGCCACGCTGTGGAGTACTTTGACACGTGTGATGGAGCATTGTCCTGCATGAAAATCATGTTTTTCTTGAAGGATGGTGACTTTTTCCTGTACCACTGCTTGAAGAAGGTCTCTTCCATAATCTGGCAGTAGGACTGGGAATTGAGCTTGACTCCATCCTCAATCCGAAAAGGCCCCACAAGCTCATCTTTGATGATACCAGCCCAAACCAGTACTCCACCACCACCTTGCTGGCGTCTGAGTCGGACTGGAGCTCCCTGCACTTTACCAATCCAGCCACGGGCTCTTCCATCTGGCCCATCAAGACTCACTCTCATTTCAGCAGTCCATAAAACCTTAGAAAAATCTTTCTTGAGATATTTATTGGCACAGTCTTGACGTTGCAGCTTGTGTGTCTTGTTCAGTGGTCATCGTCTTTCAGCCTTTCTTACCTTGGCCATGTCTCTGGGTATTGCACACCTTGTGCTTTTGGGCACCCCAGTGATGTTGCAGCTCTGAAATATGGCCAATCTTGTGGCAAGTGGCATCTTGGCAGCTGCACGCTTAACTTTTCTCAGTTCATGGGCAGTTATTTTGCACCTTTGTTTTTCCACACGCTTCTTTTGTTTGATGATCACGCTTCAGAAGCTTTGCAACTTTAAGAGTGCTGCATCCCTCTGCTAGATATCTCTCTATTTTGGACTTTTCAGAGTCTGTCAAATCCTTCTTTTGGCCCATTTTGACAAAGAAAAGGAAATTGACTAATAATTATGCACACCTGATATAGAGTGTTGATGTCATTAGACCACACACCTTCTCATTACAGAGTTGTACATTACCTAATATGCCTAATCTGTAGTAGGCTTTCGAGCCTATACAACTTGGAGTAAGACAACATGCATAAAGAGGATGATGTGGTCCAAATACTCATTTGCCTAATAATTCTGCACTCCCGGGATGTGTTAGACACATAACAAGTGTATACACATGATAATGATTGATTAATAAGCAAAAAAATTTTTTTAATTTATTTGGTAACGTTATTTTAAATCCAATTTTTTTTTTTATTATATCCTAACAGTATCAGGAAAGATGAGGAGGCAGACCGCGCTCATAAAGACAACCCACCAGAGGATCCAGGCAAATCAGCGCCAGATCCGCTACCTTATTCAGCAAAATGTGCTGCTGGAGCAGCAGCAATTAAAAAATATAGAGAAGCTGGAGCGCCTTCAGAAGCTCAATCAGAGTTATATCTGAAATTATGTTTTTATTAATAAATATTATTTTTTGGAAATGTTTCATTTCTTTTTGAGATAGATTTGTAGGTTTTTCAACACATCTAACTTAACATCAAACAAATCAACATCAACACATTTAACTTCATAATAAGCAAAAACATTTTATACTATTATTTTATTTAACAGTAACCTAGGACAAACTAAAGCACACGACACAGACACGACGAACACAAAATAAACAGTTGAAAAATGAACATAACAAAAGCAACAATATATATATATATACAAAGAGAGAGAGAGGGAGAGCAAGAAAGAGAGAGAATGCAGATGAGCTCTTGCAGACAGCCCAATGGTTGCAGTATAAATGCCGCAAAACAGTGTTTAACATAAGGTTCATTGTTATAGTTACACTTGCTGTTTAGATCCGGTCTGGTAGCTTGTAGCGGAGGCTGTTGGTGGATCCGCTGTGCCAGAGAGGTCATGAAGCTTTACTCAGCATGGAGGCAGCAGCAGGAGTATTAAAATATAATATAACTAGACAATGCATTTCCTGAGGAAAATGCGAGTGGGAATGCTGAATAGCTTAATTGGTGAGCCCCTTGCCAAAGACATTCACCATAACCACTACACTATCTTTAGGACACACAGCTTCTTTCTCTATCTGCAAAGTATAGCGTATGCTGACTTCCTGGTCGCCCCTCCCCCCTCAATAGGTTTCCCCTCCCCCCCAGGTCAGTGAGGAGGAATATTGCACTGAGGTCAGGAAAGTGATTTATAGAAAGAAATAACATTACAAACGCTTTTAATTCACAGATCTAATACATGATTTAAGCCTCCAAACAAAGCTTAATAAATCCTCAAACGTACATGCAATTGATACAACGACTACACCGTTTGAAATACACGGCCCTTGTAAACGCATCGATATGAAATTTATGTAGATAAACTTAAAAATGTGGCCATGTCTGCGATTTAGAAAAGAGCGTCTTTGTGAGTTCTGCAGCAACATTTTTTAGATAATTTAACATGAGAGTCTATGAGACATAATTTCTGGCTGTTGCTCCAATAACTAAAACTAAAATACGTATCGCAGACTTGATCACATTGCCATAAACCAGACAAGCATAGCTACGTTTTGATATAAAAATTGTGTATGAAAAGTAGATCTTGTGGGCGTGAGACCAATTTGTTTCCCCTTTTTGTAAAGATATTTTTAATTACAAAGATCTAGAATGTTAAGGTCACATGACAGACTCTAAATCCCCTCCATAGGATTACATTATAACCTATCGCATTTTTGTGAAAAATTCGCAAAACGTAAATTGCGTTTTCACCAAAAAATTGTAAACGATAACGATCTGAAAAGTCATAGCCGGATAGCTAAATATTTTGTGACCGCTTTACAGTTTTTTCAGTGTCTGTAAGTGAAAGTATGAAGTAGCTGAAACTTTTGGCAGGGCATGTGAATTCAAAGGGGAAAAGGATGTTCTCATTGACTTCATTGTTAAAAAAACGGTCTTAAAAGCTAAAAATTTATAAAAGTGTAAAAAGTAGGAAAAAACTTGAACAAGTCCCATCATTTGCTGAAAGAGACGAACATTTTTACAGTTGAATGGTCTCAATAGCTGAAAGTATGCCGAAGTTACGCAGAACCAAAAAACGTAAGGAATAATAAGATTACTAAATTTACGGATATCAATACTGGAAATGTTTATTAAAGCATTCACACTAATTAAGATTAATACATTTACGGGTATCCATACTAGGAATGCTTATTAAAGCATTCCCACTAAGTATCACACAGGCATGATTTACAAGCAGTAGTGGTAATAGTAATACATAGCATAAAAACACTTGGGGAATACTTTACAGCATCAGTAGTGGTCATAGTAGTCAATAGTGTACCAAAAAATTGGGACACAGGTGTCTTGACTGAGCTGTAATAGTAGTAGTAGACATTGACAATACAGTGTCAAATCACTCGGGCAAGAGGTGCCATGATGAACAGCAGTCTTAATAAGAGTATATAGGGTGTGAAATAACTGCTGACATAGGTGTCTTGACTGGGCAGCAGAAGCAGCAGTAGTAGTATTAACAGTAGTAGTTGATACAGAGTCATATCACATGGGCAGGAGGTGCCATGATGAACAGCAGTAGGAATAGGAGTATATAGAGTGTCAAATAACTGCTGACATAGGTGTCTTGACTGGGCAGCAGCAGCAGAAGCAGCAGTAGTATTAACAGTAGTAGTTGATACAGAGTCATATCACATGGGCAGGAGGTGCCATGATGAACAGCAGTAGGAATAGGAGTATATAGAGTGTCAAATAACTGCTGACATAGGTGTCTTGACTGGGCAGCAGCAGCAGCAGAAGCAGCAGCAGTAGTATTAACAGTAGTAGTTGATACAGAGTCATATCACATGGGCTGGAGTTGCCATGATGTACAGCAGTCTTAATAAGAGTATATAGAGTGTGAAATAACTGCTGACATAGGTGTATTGACTGGGCGGCAGCAGCAGCTGAAGCAGCAGTAGTAGTATTAACAGTAGTAGTTGATACAGAGTCATATCACATGGGCTGGAGTTGCCATGATGTACAGCAGTCTTAATAAGAGTATATAGAGTGTGAAATAACTGCTGACATAGGTGTATTGACTGGGCGGCAGCAGCAGCAGAAGCAGCAGTAGTAGTATTAACAGTAGTAGTTGATACAGAGTCATATCACATGGGCAGGAGTTGCCATGAAGTACAGCAGTCTTAATAAGAGTATATAGAGTGTTAAACAACTGCTGACATAGGTGTATTGACTGGGCGGCAGCAGCAGCTGAAGCAGCAGTAGTAGTATTAACAGTAGTAGTTGATACAGAGTCATATCACATGGGCTGGAGTTGCCATGATGTACAGCAGTCTTAATAAGAGTATATAGAGTGTGAAATAACTGCTGACATAGGTGTATTGACTGGGCGGCAGCAGCAGCAGAAGCAGCAGTAGTAGTATTAACAGTAGTAGTTGATACAGAGTCATATCACATGGGCAGGAGTTGCCATGAAGTACAGCAGTCTTAATAAGAGTATATAGAGTGTTAAACAACTGCTGACATAGGTGTATTGACTGGGCGGCAGCAGCAGCTGAAGCAGCAGTAGTAGTATTAACAGTAGTAGTTGATACAGAGTCATATCACATGGGCAGGAGTTGCCATGATGTACAGCAGTCTTAATAAGAGTATATAGAGTGTGAAATAACTGCTGAGATAGGTGTATTGACTGGGCGGCAGCAGCAGCAGCAGAAGCAGCAGTAGTAGTAGTATTAACAGTAGTAGTTGATACAGAGTCATATCACATGGGCAGGAGGTGCCATGATGAACAGCAGTAGGAATAAGAGTATATAGAGTGTTAAACAACTGCTGACATAGGTGTATTGACTGGGCGGCAGCAGCAGCAGCAGAAGCAGCAGTAGTAGTAGTATTAACAGTAGTAGTTGATACAGAGTCATATCACATGGGCAGGAGTTGCCATGATGTACAGCAGTCTTAATAAGAGTATATAGAGTGTGAAATAACTTCTGACATAATTGTCTTGACTGATCCAAAGGAGTCATGTGGTCAGATGAGACTATAATATAATTTTTTGATCATAATTTCACTAACCGTGTTCGGAGGAAGAATAATGATGAGTACCATGCCAAGAACGCCATCCCTAATGTGAAGCATGGGGGTGGTAGCATCATGCTTTGGTGGTGTTTTTCTGCACATGGGACAGGGTGACTGCACTGTATTAAGGAGAGGATGACCGGGGCCATGTATTGCAAGATTTTGGGCAACAACCTCCTTCCCTGAGTTAGAGCTTTGAAGATGGGTCGAGGCTGGGTCTTCCAACATGAGAATGACCCAAAGCACACAGCCAGGATAACCAAGGATTGGCTCTGTAAGGAGCATATCAAGGTTCTGGCGTGGCCTAGCCAGTCTCCAGACCTAAACCCAATAGAGAATCTTTGGAGGGAGCTCAAACTCCGTGTTTCTCAGCGATAGCCCAGAAACATGACTGATGTAGAGAAGATCTGTGTGGAGGAGTGGGCCAAAATCCCTCCTCCAGTGTGTGCAAAGCTGGTGTAAAACTACAAGAAATGTTTGACCGCTGTAATTGCAAAGAAAGCCTACTGTACCAAATATTAACATTGATTTTCTCTGATGTTGAAATAGTTATATTCAGCACTGTAAATACATCAGGTCCGGGGCTTCATCAGGGAATGCATGGCAAGGGACCCTTCAGCGCCCTGAACCGACGACGGGTGCCAGAAAGTCACCGCCGATCCAGGACTCATTCATCTTTATGAATGTGAGTCTGTCCACGGAGTCTGTGGACAGACGGGTCCTCTTGTCCGTGACCACCCCACCTGCCGCGCTGAATGTCCGCTCAGATAGTACGCTGGAGGGGGGGCAAGACAATAACTCCAGCGCATACTGAGCGAGCTCGCGGCAGGTGTCCAATCTGGCAACCCAGTACTCCATGGGGTCGTCGGTGCTCATACTGTCAGAAGCACCGACGGACGCCATGTAGTCTGCCACCATGTGGGCCAGCCGCTGGTGGTGACTGCTGCTGCTGCTGCTGGTGGTGGTACTGGGTCGCTCGGTTTGGAAGAACATCCTCATCTCTTCCATTAGGTCCCCTGCTCGGCTGCAGCTGGGTGCAGCCACCTGCTGGGTGAGATGAGGGGGGACAACTGGAGGCCGGGGAGTTGCCTGCTCCAACCGTCTGACAATGGCTGCCTGCAGTTCCTCCATCCGGTGCTGCCTCCGGCTGGCTGGGATGAACTGCTCCAGTTTCCCCTTGCACCTGGGATCCAAAAGGGTGGCCATCCAGAAATCATCCCTCGTCTTGATGGTCTTAACCCGGGGGTCCCTCCTGAGGCATCTCAGCATGTGGGCAGCCATGGGGAAGAGCACAGCCCGCTGTGACTCCTCAATGCTGGCCAGGTGAATGAGGTGCGACTCTTCATCCCTGAGGCGCTGCTGGTCAAACTCAGACATGCCCAACCCCCGGACTATCGGTGCCCCCAACACCGGCTCTCCCTCCTGACCAGGCCCTGACTCCGGGACGACACCAGCAACCACCTCCTCCTCCTCTTCATCATCATCCTCCTCCTCCTCCTGGTCCTGGCCCTGGTCTCGGTGGAGCATTGCTGACTCCTCCTGCTCCACCAAGGCACTCTCCCCAGCCTCGAGCAGGCGATCTAGTGTCCTCTCCAGCATGAACAGTATTGGCAGCACGCTATTGAGGCCAATTTGCTCACTGCTGACCATCTTGGTCGCCTGCTCGAAGGAGGACAACACTTGGCAGACCTGGTTTATCTGCCCCCACTGCGCACAGGCGATGAAAGGGAGTTGTGGTGAAGCCCTCTCAGTGCCTAGTTCCATCAGGTACTCCCTCACCGCCCTTTGCTGCTCCCACAACCTCTTCAGCATGTGGAGGGTGGAGTTCCACCGCGTCACACTGTCCACAATCAGCCTGTGAAGGGGCAGATTGTACTTCCGCTGCAATTTGGACAGGGACGCGGTAGCGGTTGGGGAGCGCCTGAAGTGGCTGGCAATCCTACGCGCCTTTGCCACAATGTCACTCAACCCTGGATAAGTGCGCAGGAACTTCTGCACCACCAGGTTGAGGACATGTGCCAGACAGGGCACGTGCGTCAGACTGCCAGCATGGAGGGCGGCGAGTAGGTTGCTGCCGTTATCGCAGACAACCATACCTGGCTGGAGCCTTCGGGGTGTCAGCCACTTCTGGACCTGAGCTTGAAGTGCTTTCAGCACTTCTTCTGCAGTGTGTCTCCGGTCCCCTAAACTAACAAGCTGGAGCACGGCCTGACAGCGCACGTGCCCCACACTTGAGTAGCTACGGGGGCGCTTGCTGGGAGGCTCAGCAGCTGCGGAGACAGTGGCTTGAGGGAGACCAGCAGTTCTCCCCTGGACACCCCGGGGCGGCACCACAAGATCGGTTGCCGACGATCCCTCACCGACGCCTCGGAGGGAAACCCAATGGGCCGTGAAGCTGATGTAGCGTCCCTGCCCATGCCTGCTGGTCCAGCCATCCATTGTCAGATGAACCCTGTCGCTGACAGCGTGATCCAGCGACAGGGTTACATTCTGCACAATGTGCTGGTGTAGGGCAGGGACACCAGTCCTGGCAAAGAAATGGCGGCTGGGGACACGCCATTGGGGTTGGGCCTGCTCCAACATCTGCCTGAAGGGGTTGCTGTCAACTATGTTGAAGGGCAGCAGATGTTGGGCAATAACCCTTGCCAGGAGCCCATTGAGGGAACGCACACGTCGGTCTCCAGGGGGGAAGGGAGTGGTGCGGTCAAAGGCGTCTGAAATCGACGCCTGGCGCCGGACGGCAGTGCGGGACACAGACGTGGAGGGTGCTGTGGAAGTAGAGGTCTGGCTGCCGGTACCAGTACCTCTACTAGAGGGAGCGGGGGGGCATGACCTGCTGGAAACAGATGAAGATGTGGCAGGGGCTGCTGTACCCTGCTCACTTGTGGTGGTGGCGCTGCTACCACCACCACGCTTCATCTCGTCATACAACGCCCAGTGGTTTATCCTCAGGTGCTGGTTCAGGGCTGTGGTACCCACCCGAGCCAAACACTTCCCTCTCTTCACCCTCACTTTACAAATCCGGCAGATGGCCACGGTAGGGTTGTCTGCCACCAGGGTAAAGAAATTCCAGACAGGTGACTTCAGCACCGCCCTCCTGTCAGATGGGGTGACGCTTACTTGCACCTGCTGGGATTCGGTGCGCACAGGTGGAGCTGCCTGCTGCTGCTGCTGCTGCTGATGCTCCTCCTCCTGACACCTCCTGCTGCCATCACCAGTGGAGACCCTGACGATGGTCTCCCTGGTGGTGACCTGGCGCACCGTTTCACCAGGGTGCCTACCTTCCCCGTCGTCACTGACGTAGTGAGCCGACGCGTCAGATGGCAACCATGATGGGTCACCCTCTTCGCCCCCAGAGATGTCAGACCAAGGGCTGAGATGTGTTGGTCTGAGGGAACCACGTGACATGGAGCCTCTAGCCTGGCTCCGCTGTCCCCTCACCCACGCCTGGGTCTGACTAGGTGCTGCTGTTTCCTGCACCAAAACAGCAGCACCAGTTTGAAGGGATGTCTCTGGGATACTGCCAGCAGGTATCCCATCCTCCTCATCCATCCCTTCAAAAAGGTCCTGACCATCAGGACAGAGCTGGAGGTCTGCCTGATGCATGGCCTCCCCCAAGAGATCCCTATCACTGTCGCTGTCGAACAGTAAGATGCTGGACTCTTGGGGGCTGGGGGGGGGTAGTACAGGCAACGGTGTAATGGTGGTACTACTGTGAGTCGGGACCGACGACTCAGTGGCACTGCTGTGCCCCATGTAGTCCACCACTACTTGAGCCTGAGATGGCAATATCGGGCGGCTGCCCGATGGGAAGAACTCCCGGATCAGGCGTACTCCCCTTGCACCCGATCCTCTACCACTAGTAGGGGCACGAGAGGTACCCCGTGCTGGCAGCGATCCAGCACTGGGAGTAACTCCCCTACCCCTGCTGCCACGGCCACGGATGCCGCTCATTATTGCTGATATGTGTGTGGGGGGGGTAAACTTTATTGGGGGGGGAAAATGTGAACAAAATGTGTTTTTGTGTTTTTTTTACAAGACAGGCACGCAGACAAAGACGTACACAGACAGCTACTAAACTATAAGAAAAGTAGTACACCAGACAAGGACTACAAAATTAAAGAAAAAAAAAAAAGCACTAAACAAACACTAACTTTTTTTTTTTTTTTTTTTTTTAAACACAAAACACAGACACTAAACACACACTAAGCTAAGCTAGATGAAATAAATGTACACTAACAGTGTGTACACTTACTACACAAAATTTAACTAAACTGAACACAAAACTTAGCTTTTATAAAAGCTCTTTAGGGAAAACTAAACAAAATTTGAACTGAGATGCCTATCAAATATCACTGAACAGCGAACCTGCAAGATCTAACAGTAACACAAGATGAACAAAACTTAGCTTTTAGAAAAGCTCTTTTATAAAGCTCAGCAAAATGTGTTCTGAAATCTCTTGCAAATATAACTGAACAGGGAGGATTGCAGGATCAAACAGTAACACAAATGAAAAAAACAGCACAAAACAGCACAAAACGTAGCTTTGAAAAAAGCTCTTGGGTCTATTGCTTTGAAAAAAGCAGTTGATATACTGGAAAAGATCCACTGGAATCACTAAATAGCAATGCTGGTGATGATCTAAATCAATCAAGAACAAAGACACAGGAAACCAGGAACACAGAAACAGCCTCCACACTCTATAGCCAGCTTCTGAATCTGCAATGAAATGGTGCTGGGAGTGAGCTTATATAATGTCCATGCAGGCAGGTTCCTATTGGTTGCTAACCTGTGACGAGTGTGGAAGGAGAACTCTGATTGGCTCTGATGCAAAAGGGCGGAGCAAATAATCGCGCAATATTCCTATTGCCGAATATTCGCATTGCGAATATTCGGCAATATAAAATGATCGCTTCAGCTACTCGGCCCAATGGCTCTAATCATACCAGCAATGCTTTCAGACGTCTATGGAGATCACTAGGATGTGATCTGTTTTAAAAATGAAACTGTAAAAATCGCTCTGATGCGGAAGATCGGGGCGAGGAAAATAATCGCGCGATATTGCGTTTGCCGAATAATCGCATTGCGATCTTTCTGGAAAATTCAATGAACGCTTCAGCTACTCGGCCCAGGGTCTCTAATGATACCAGCAATGCTTTTAGACGTCGATGGAGATATCTAGGATGTGATCTGATTAAAAAAAAAAATTGTAAAAAATCGAATATTCGGAATTGCGAATATTCACCGCGAATTTCGAAATATAGCGCGATTTCTCGAATATGCTATATTCGAGTCGAATATTCGCAATGCGAATATTCGTGAGCAACACTACTACTGATCAAGAATGTATGCATTGTTCTGTCACCATTTGAGGAGGCCACGAGGATGGTGAGCAGTGACAGTGCATGCATCAGTGATACTGTCCCTCTTGTCTTCTTGTTGGAGCACACGTTTTGTGGAATAATGGACAGGGCACTTGAGGCAGAACAGCAGGAGGAAGAGGAGGACTTCCTTACCTCTCAAGGCCCCCTTTTATCCAGATAGTATTCCTGCGTGCCCGCCAAACACACAGGAAGAAGAGGGGGAGGAGGAGGAGGAGGATTGTGTCAGCATGAAGGTGGAGGATAATACTCAGCAGCAGTCTTCAAGGGATAATTTTCAGTCCCCAGAAACCCATGGAGTTGTACATGGCTGGGAGGAGGTGGTTGCGGATCATGTGATCCTTAGTGACCCAGAGGACTCAGGATCGAATGCCTCTGCAAACTTAGGCTGCATGGCCTCCCTGATTCTGCAAAGTCTGTGAAAGGACCCTAGGAATTGTGGTATCAAGGAGAGGGATCATTACTGGCTGGCATCCCTTCTTGATCCA
Source organism: Rana temporaria (assembly GCF_905171775.1). NCBI lineage: Eukaryota > Metazoa > Chordata > Amphibia > Anura > Ranidae > Rana > Rana temporaria. The sequence continues at coordinate 158,843,958 of NC_053493.1, forward strand.
CGTTACAAGAGTAAGGTTGCAGAACATATCCAGCCTTTGCAGAGGGAGCAGAGGATGAAACATCTTCAGGAGATTCCATAGCCTGGGAGGTTACAATTTCCTGGTGCTGGAAAGGTGTTGCTGAAGCTTCGTTTAGTCACAGAAAGAGTGGTGGAGAAGATGGCCGGCTGACCAATGCCTTCAGACAATTCTTCAGTCCTCAGCGCCAAGGTCTGATCGGTTCCAGAAACCATCGCCAGCGTCTGCATTACATGGTGCAGGAATATATAGGGGCAAGACTAGACTTGGAGACCTTTCCATCAGAGCATCCACTGGGTTACTGGATCTTGAGGATGGACCACTGACCAGAGCTTGCTCAATATGCAATTGAGCTACTGGCCTGTCCTGCAGCCAGCGTTCTTTCTGAACACACATTCAGTGCTGCTGGAGGGTTTGTAACCAATCACAAAGTGCGCCTGTCCACAGACTCTGTTGATAGGCTCACATTCATAAAAATGAATCAATCTTGGATCACCAGCTACCAAGCACCTGATTCTGATGTGACCAATTGATTTTTCTATGGATGTGGGATCCCTTGAAGACTGCCTATGCTGAGTGACTATACTATTATGCTGAGTGACTATCCTATTATGCTGAGTGACTATCCTATTCCTCCTTAATCTTGATGATGCTAGCTTCTAAGAATATTTTTGGTTCAGGGCATCATCACCACTGCCTAATTCGAATTTTTGATCTAATATTTCACAGCAGGGCACATTCCTGAGCTCAACAAGAGTATCTGTGAGGGGTTATAGTGTTGTGGCACCACCACCACCAAAGGCCCAATTTTTCTGCCCCTATTTAACAGGGACATGCAATTAAAAATGTTGATCTAATATTTCACAGCAGGGCACGTTCCTGCACTCAACAAGAGTATCTGTGAGGGGTTACAGTGTTGTCGCACCACCACCACCACCAAAAGTCCAATTTTCCTGTCCCTGTTTAACAGGGGCATGTAATTAAAATTTTTGATCTAATATTTCACAGCAGGCACATTCCTGCGCTAAACAAGAGTATCTGTGAGGGGTTACAGTGTTGTGGCACCACCACCACCAAAGGCCCAATTTTTCTGCTCCTGTTTAACAGGAGCATGTAATTACAATTTTTGATCCAATATTTCACAGCAGGGCTTGTTCCTGCGCTCAACAAGAGTTTCTGTGAGGGGTAACGGTGTTGTGCCACCACCACCACCAGGCCCCAGCCGCAAGTAGTTTTAGACTTTTTTTAAAAAGGTTTGCCCCTGGATCTCATGGAATGAGCCAGTATTCTTAAGATGATTTTCCTAACTACTATATGTCATGGCCAATTCCCCTTGCAAAACTCCCAAATCCATTTTTAAAAGTATCGACTCTATTTTCATTGCGTTCCTCTGGAACGGACAACCCCCTAGAGTTGCACTGGAAACACTACACCTCCCATCACATTTGGCAGGACTGGCCTTCCCCAACTTCTATCTTTACTATCTAGCATCCCAGCTGGTTAATATTCATGACTGGCTTCATCCCAACTCTAATAATGCCTGTACCACTACTGAGGGAGCTATAGTCTTCTCCTTTGAAACACTTCACAACATTGTCTATAGACAACACCATAAAAAGTTTTTATTAAATGTCAGACATGTGTCTGGTGGGGATTTTAAAATACTGTGTATGCCTTTGACACCTTTCATTTTGTGATGGTGTCGGAATGAAAAACAAAAAAAGGCGCACAACCGAATGCAATGGCAAAATATGCCGTTGCATTAGATTGTGCGCTTTTTTTTTTCCCCCCTTTTTCTTTATTTCGGGTAAAAGGCCTCAGGCCAGAAATATGGGAATGGTAAACCTCAGACCAATATAGTGTGACAAGATATGGCAGAGGATTTGGAAAATGACAGGTAAGTAACCATCTCAATAAGAGAACCCCACAACATTTTATATATTTATGTAAAACCTTGGGACCCAAAAGAAAAAAAAAAGCTTTTGCTATAACTGCTTAAAAAGTGTTAGCTGGAGTACATCTTTAGGTTGTTAGTCAACCCCATTTAAATCTGTTAGTACATGTAACATTACCTTCCCCCCAGATTAGAAATTCACAATGTCAGCCTACATATTTCTCATAGCACAGATTACCTTTGGCAAGGTAACTAATAGCTACTTTTTCAAATTAATTCAGCAAATTACAACCCAAAAAGACTTTGAAACTTCTATACCTTTATGTCATGGGTATTTATTTGTATGCACTTATTTACATAAAAAATAATAAGTAAATTAAAAAAAATACAATTATTGTTGGCATATCCTTTTATGTTGACTGAATATAATTAAACATTGGATTTTCCATTAGCTTCTGTGATCCTTGAAAACAGCACAGTTAATACCAGTAATCACAAACGCTAACACAAACAGAATATTGAAAACAGAAAGTATGTACTGGAGTGCCCTTGTGGTCTCCAGTATGAAGGGAGAACCACTAGGAAATTATCAGTCAGGATCAATGAGCATATTAACAATATAAAAAAGGTATAGGAAACAGTGTTTTTTCTTACTAAAATTGGAGCGTGCAAAATCTGGTGCAGCTCTGCATAGAAACCAATCAGCTTCCAGAATTTATTGCAAAAGCCTAATTAAACAAGCTGAAGTTAGAGACTGATTGGTTACTATGCAAAGCTGCACCCATTTTAGTAAATCTCCCCCAAAGTGTCCAATAATTTCAGATTAGTCCATAATAAAGATCCGCAAGGTTTGATTTTTATGGCATTAATAGAATTATTAAACTCTGGAGTGGTTTCAATCAAAAGAAATTCATATCTCAGAACAGAACCAGGTTGTCAAATTGGATACACTGAAACCCAGCAGGATTAAATATTGACATTGACCTGAATTGTTTTATTTAAAATTTTAAGGTTTATTAGATGTGCTTCTTCAACTTTGAAGTGCATTCTTTTTAAGACATATGTTTAGAATGTAGAATGCATTTTGTCTCCCTTTTGTTCTAGTATTAGCATGTCCATTAAAGGGTTATTTATGTTTACATGTCTATATGGGATTATAACTTTTTAAAACCAAGGGGAAGGATATTGTGAGCTTTCTGTACTAAATATGGTGGGCACTGATTTATTGTATAGCAATCAACTATACTGCAGAAAGGCTAACCAAAATTGAACTGATATAAAACAGTGAAAATGTATAACAGCATTACCTAATCCCAGAAAGGTGTCCTTGAGTGCATTCTGCGCATACAGCCCCAATAGTGGATGGGTGTATGCGTTCCTGACAAAGGAGGAACCCTGGAAGTTGGCTACAAAGTACCTCTCACCTGTTAGTATTAGCCAGTTATCAGTGGGGCCTGTCTGTAAAGTGGTGTTTGTGACGCTGTCCTTTTAAGACTGCACAATGGATGACTAATAGACTGCTAAGTAAAGAGCAGTCTTTATTGCCTCAACTGTGTGCAGCAAGTGATTATGCTTTGCAGTTCCGCTCACTACTCCTGGCATATAGTACCAGGTCTGGTCCCATACACTTGGCAATCAGCTGTCCCAGAAGTCTAATTTTTCATGATCAGGTTCTCTTGATCATGTCCTCACCGATGTAGGCACACATGGCATAGGTCTCCCCAGCTTTGGTCCCAAGGCGCAGCCACTCACTATGGGTCAGCCTCTCTACTTTCCTGGTGTTCAGGACACAGCAGCAGGTCTGCACACTCTAGCTCCTGTGCTGCTCTGTCTCCTCTGTAGTAGTCTCTCTGTTAGGCACTGCCAAATCCAAATGGCTGGTCTGTATGCTCTGCTTTCCTCTAGCAAACGTTTCTGATCTCTCCAGAATTGCCCAAGAAGAGACTGCTCTCTGCAAGCAGGGAATCCTGGGTAGTAAAGTCCACAGCTCAATCAGCCTTCATTATACAGTGCTCCTTATGGACTACATGTCATCAGCAGGTGCATCATCTTTTTCTTTTTACAGGCTGATCATAGATTGCTTCAAACACTGTTGCTAGGAGAGGAGGGGGGTAGGAGCAAGGGGGATTCCACACAGAGCTGCTTTTGTCACACAGCCAACAGGGGGAGGGGGGCAAGTGGGGGGAGAGGAGTTTTCACTAAAAGCTGGGACAGTTCTTTTTAAAATATTATTTCCTAAGGCCTAGTTTTTATTTCCAGTATGGGGGTGGTAAAAGCTGCACAGGTAGTTTCACAGGGGTATACACATGCCTTGGTGCTTTTTATTGTCGCAGGACAGAATGTATCCCCCCATGTCACATTCAGTGGTAAGCAGGTTTCAAGTGAATCCTGGGTTTTCAGTGTGACTTGAAATATCTATTGTTGTTACAGATGTTAAAATACATTTCATTAATGGAAATATGTCACTTACTATCTTTGTTCCCATGCTGTCAGACTGCCTCTCGTGTCTACAGTACTTCCGGGATTCTCAGGTGTTGTTCGACTATTATGGATGGTTCCTTCCAGCATTCGGTGCCCAAGCAACTTTCCAGTTTGCATCTGAGCTCCTTCCTAGTGCTTTTTGCTTCTAATTGACTTCACATGTACTGACCTTGGCTCTTCCTTTGGTTTTTGCTTGTCTGCTTCCTGCTCATACCTTTAGCTTGTTTCCCTGATGACACCAGCATGCACTGAAACTCATATCTACCATCAAGAGTTCTGGTGAAAAATGGCTGGTACTTAAGCAGGCCATACACGGTCGAATTTCGAACAATTTTTTTTTTCAAAACCAGAAAGTTCTTTTTTTTTTTTTTGTGATCCTATGATGCCACCATTGATTTTCGAAATTTGGCCGACCAAGCCTTCTTTGTTACAGAAAATAATTTTCGTGCCCGGGAATCTTCTTTTCTCTCCTGGAATTTTCTTTTCTTGCACATGCGCATTTCTTTTCTATTACATTTCTCGCACGCCATTGACATTTGCTCATATGTGAACTCAATTTCTAGGTTCCTGTGACAAAAGATACACACTTTAAAAGTGGTTGTCTGGGACTCATTTCTCTACAAAGAATGCCCCAACTGCAAGGTTGGTGGTGGTGAGTAAAACGTTTACCCAATTGTCTTGTAAAGGTCATTACATTCTAATTACAAAAACTCAAATAGTTTGCACTATGTAACAAAGGACTGCCGCTAAAACAGTAATGGAATTTACTCTGGGGGGGCTGGGCATTAATCTGTCAGGATAGGGTGAAGCTATACAGAGTTTATGTCACTTGTTAGACATATAAAATATGTTTACAGTGGAGAGGAATGTCTCCCAGCTATTCTTCCAAGCTCTCTGCATTGACAAGGAAAACGTTAAAAAGGGGAGGGAGACGATGGCACCATTACCAAATGTTTTCTCAATTTTGTTTTATTTAAAAAAAAAAATAACTATGGAAGTGCTGAACCTGTATTAAAAACACTTTCATGGTTAATTTTTATGTTTTTTTTCTAATAAAAAAATGATATTCATGCACCACTAAATGGATGCCAAATTGGATTTTTAAAGTTGTGTCCTACCTAGGCTTGATACTGAATGTTTTTTCAGCTTTACCTCTGTGAGCCACAATATCTGACCTTGAGCTGGTACCTGGCCTTCATTGATGACTTGGCATCCGTCTGACCTGCAAAGATTTTTCTTTGTGTCTAAAATTGCTGATTACCTTTGTTACCAATACCTGACCAAGAGGGGGTGGTAGGCTGTTGTTTTATGTTTTACATTTAAAAAGACACATCATAGTTAACTGTCTAAAAACACAGTTTCAGCACCACGGAGAGCTTTTGTAGGCAGATTTTCCTAAGGGCTAAATTCAATTCTTCACTGATCACATATACATGAGATTCGACAGCTATTTATTGTCAGCTGCAATCACCTGCTGGGCATTTATCCTGTTGTAATAGGTTGAACATGACTGTGGAATGTTCAGTGTGAATTACAGTGTGAATCTATTTTAATCCACCTTGTCTGAATGCCAATAAAATATTGACTGGGCAAACTGCTTAGTGAATCATTGATAAATAAACCCCTATAGCATATAAATAAAAAAAATACTTGTAATCAATACTTAAAAATAATAGAAACATTGTTATATCAAAATAAACATAACACATATAATTGCTACACAAACCATTTTGTAGTTTAATGTTATTATGAATTACAGTACATATCTACAACCCTGTGATTTTCTGAAACAGTAAAAATAATTAAAATATTATGTAGCGCCCCCTTACTTCCAGTATGGGCACTACGCTAAAGTTAGTGGGGAATGGGAGAGTTATTCTTGCTCCCATTCACAATTTGTCAAATTTGGGCTGCTGTCATTCCAGAAATGTCCTGTAGGTCAGCCTGCGCTCCAGGGGTGTTGTTTCCACCCCTGGGCGACAGGTGGCGCTAGAGGGGTTCTGGCAGAGCAATTTTCCCCAGCAGCCAATTAGAGGAGTTTTCCCTCGTGGAGCATGCTGGGAGAGAGTATATCTGTGGCAGACGCCATCTTTATTGGTTCTTCCCGCGGGTTCCAGGTTCCAGGTGTGGCATCCACCTTTAGGGTGCGCGCATCCAACGGACCCCGGCGATGGCCTTCTAGGCCGGGGTCAAAAGCTACGCGGAGCTCTATGTTGCCGAGAGGGGCCCCAGTGACTTACTGGGTCCCCAGTTCTATTGAGAGGATCACAGGCTGGATGCCATTCGATTGGGGGGTCGGCTTTAGGAGAACCAGGTTGTCCCACAGGGCTTGAACGAACCAATCGGGGATCTTGTGACCGGAATGCTGACAGGTACGCTTTGCTGTCATCCGGTGACCTATGCTAAAAAACCTACTGGGAGGATTCGCTCAATTCGTCCGTTTAGCTCATTCAAGTAATAGGCCTGTGGCAGAGGCCCTAGAGCCAGGTCTGTGAGAGAGAGATCTGTTCCTCCCAGCAATCTAGAGTGACACTTCGGCTGCCTGGCTTGTGACAAGGGTCTGTCCGGGGGCACTTCACCCACTCTGGCTGGAGTGGCGACGAACTGAAATTTGGTACTACTGAGAGCAGGATTGCTCGGTTCTTATCCAGGCCTGATGCTGCAAAGTTCTCCCTCTTTCTTCATCAACCTTTTCTTCCTATTTGAAGTTGATGTTGGCCGTGTTGGCCTGGAAATAAAGCATTGGAAAACCTCTATTCCTTGTCTGGACATTCGCTCAATACTCTGTTCTCCAACTGCACCCCTAGACAACACTGAGGTAACTTAATACGCCGATCCCAACAGCAAATCAGCGGCTCCTGCGGGGGTAGCGCTACAATTGCTTCTTTGCAAAATGGCAATCTAGAGGCAAAAGGACCCAGAAACGTAATTTCCTCCTGGGTACTCTTCTCTGAAGTCTACCCTAAAATACAAGTTAACTTTGTAGGCATCCTCTAGAATGGTTGATTAATTTGGAGTGTGAAATTATCTGTCTTCTTCTAAAGGGATGCTTAGGAAAATAAATTAATTTGCAACAAAATTTGTGAAATACCCAGGGCCGGCGCTACCACTAGGTGAATTAGGCAGCCGCCTAGAGCGCACTGCCACCTAGGGCACAGCCACGGCCACTGGTTCCCTCAATGTGTGACACTGACAGTAGTAGTCCTTACCGCGCAGTCCTGTGGAGGGAAAGGAGGCGCTGGGAGCTTGTCACAACCTCGATCATCCAGTCAGTGGGTGGATCCATGTGCTCCCTCTCCCCCGGCTCCTCCCCTTCTCTCACACTCTGCGGATGTCCTACCATGTGCAGAGCACGGATAATGATGACTGCCGTCGCCGCTGAGCAGCTCCTTGACCTCCTCTCCTAGATGGACAGGCGTAGTGTGGAAGTCTGGAAGACCTGCCAGAACAGCGATCATCGGAGAGGTACTGTGAATAACAGTCCGCTGCCTGACACTGACAGCATCCTGTGACGTCACTGCCTGTTTGAGGGTGCCTCGAACATCCCCGCTGACCTCACACACAGATCTAATGCTATGATGCCACCTACTGTCCCCTGTCATCATCATGCTCTTCGGCATCCCCCTGTTCCTGGCATCCCACCATCGTACCTCTAAAGCCTGTCAGCCTTCTACCACCCACCCCTGTCATCTCCATCCTCCCTGTCACCTCCCTACCACCCACCCCTGTCATCTCCATCCTCCCTGTCACCTCCCTACGACCCACCCCTATCATCTCCATCCTCCCTGTCACCTCCCTACCACCCACCCCTGTCATCTCCATCCTTCCTGTCACCTCCCTACTGCCCACCCCTGTCATCTCCATACTCCCTGTCACCTCCCTACCACCTACCCCTGTCATCTTCATCCTCCCTGTCACCTCCCTACCACCCACCCCTGTCATCTCCATCCTCTCTGTCACCTCCCTACCACCCACCCCTGTCATCTCCATCCTCCCTGTCACCTCCCTACCACCCACCCCTGTCATCTCCATCCTCCATGTCACCTCCCTACCACCCACCCCTGTCATCTCCATCCTCCCTGTCACCTCCCTACCACCCACCCCTGTCATCTCCATCCTCCCTGTCACCTCCCTACCACCCATCCCTGTCACCTCCATCCTCCCTGTCACCTCCCTACCACCCACCCCTGTCAGCTTCCTACCACCCACCCCTGTCATCTCCCTACCACCCACCCCTGTCAGCTTCCTACCACCCACCCCTGTCAGCTTCCTACCACTCACCCCTGTCATTTACATCCTCCCTGTCATCTCCCTACCACCCACTCCTGTCATATCCATCCTCCCTGTCACCTCCCTACCACCCACCCCTGTCATCTCCATCCTTCCTGCCATCTTCCTACCACCCACCCCTGTAATCTTCATCCTCCCTGTCAGCTTCCTACCAACATACCCCCTGTCATCTTCATCCCCCTGCCAGCTTCCTACCACCCCACCCCATAAAATTTTCTGGTGCACAAAACATATGATGGACGCAGGGACAATTTTTCTCTTGACAACACAGACAGAAGGACGTACGTCCTTCCAGTGAAACCACAAATGAAGGGACTTTTTTATTTCAGTGACACCAAGGGAGGACATTCTTTGTTTTGGGGGGGCACACATAGCTGGTCTTGCCTAGGGCGCCAAATTGCCTAGCACCGGCCCTGGAAATACCAGGCAATGTATATAGATCACCTTGGGTAGAATTTTGTTTACAAAGCTGAACGCAAACTAGTAGGGTACTCCCTTGTCTTGTCATTCGGCGTCAATCAAATGTTTCATTAGGTGCCTTTGGAGATACAGTATATGAAAAAAGTGGAATTCTCAAAAGAGGACAAGGGCTGATGAGTTAAACTCTAAGGCCCCGTACAGACGACCAAACATGTCTGCTGAAACTGGTCCGCGGACCAGTTTCAGCAGACATGTTCGGTCGTGTGTAGGCCCGAGCGGGCAGGATTCCAGCAAACATTTGCCCGCCGGGCCTTTTCCCAGCGGGCAAATATTTCTGGACTTGTTTTAAAACAGCCCGCTTAAATCCTGCCCGCTCGGACATGTTCGGTCGTCTGTACAGACCTACCGAACATGTCCGAGTGCCCGCCATCCCTCGCATGCGTCGAATGACTTTGACGCATGCGTGGAAGCATTTAACTGGCAGGGCCGCCCACGTCGCCGCGTCATCGTCGCGGCGACGGCGCGGACACGCCCCGCGTATTGTTTACGCGCAAATTTCTGTATGATGGTGAGTACAGCCACCATACAGAAATCCCCGGGCAGACATGTACGGTGAAAACGGTCCGGCGGACCGGTTTCATCGTACATGTATGCTCGTCTGTACGCGGCCTTAGATAAGGGTCTCCCAACTCAATGAGCTATCACCTTCTTTAATGACTATCATAAACACTCTTAACAAGCTTTCCATGCATTTTTTTAAGACTGTGGGGGGTGGGGTCTCTGGGGGGGGGGTCTCCCTGGCGAACAGATTTAAGGGGTTCCTAAGACATCTAACCACTTCACAGTTTGTGAAGGTAAGAGATGTACATGAAAAAACACATGTGACCTTTATTTATTTTGTTTAATATTTACCTTTACATGGTCCAGTGACGTTCGACTGGCAGGCCAGAGAAAAGAGGACCAGGCTTCCTTGTTCACTGCTGAAATGCTTTCAGATTTCACAAATTGGTTTAAAGGGCTCCAACGAGCTCTTGGGATGGGATTCCTTTTGATTTTAGTGACCAAGTTTGGATTCACCAGCACATTGTAAACTGGTTAGGGGTCTGAGGGGCCTCTAAAATTGGTTTATAAGGGAGAGGCAACCGCCTAATTGCCCCCTATGGGGAAAGTGAGTGGCAACCACCTAATTGCCCCCTATGGGGGAAGGTAGGTGGTATGAAAGCTCCCCTTGCCAGTACCTAACCCTAGGCACTAAGGATCTCAAAGAATCCAGTGCCAGTCTACACATAGCACCAGTGCACTGGGAGGGTGATGACTGTTTTTTTGGGGTATCCCCTCTAAAAGCATCCCCCATTGTTGAAGGATATTTAAGAGACTATCCAGATAGCAAGGGGCTGCATCCTTATCCCTCTCTCGCTATGGGGGTACCAGCCTGCATGCTTGCATGGGCGGGTTAAAAACAAATATTTTAGCAATTGCTGTCCATATTGCTGAAACTGATACAGTTTCAGCACCAAGGAAAGCAATTGTCAACAAATGAATGAAATAACTCATGTTATTAAAAAAAAAATGTATCCAAAGATTATTGCAGACAGGTAAAAAAGAAGATTTGCTGTTCAGAAAATGCCTGGCTAAATCCCATTGAATTTCTCATTAAATCTATTATAAATAATGTATACTTAATAGTCTGTTTTGTTTTTTTCTCAAATGCGCAAGTCTACACTCTTTATACATCATAGTTATTCTGCTGAATTGAAATGTTAGGGTATCGTTCAATTTGCTTTTTCAAGTTGAAAAAATAAAGAGAACTCCTGGAAAATGTTATTACAATGGCTAAGACTTTGAGAACATATGGAATGAAATGTACATAAAAGGTCCTCAAATTCCAGGCTCAAAATATTCATTTTGACGGGGGAAAACAAAATCATAAATACAATTAGCCAGATTCAGAGAGACTTACAATGGCGTATCAGTAGATACGCCGTCGTAAGTCCGAATCTGCGTCGTTGTATCTTTAAGCGTATTCTGGAAACCAGATACGCCTGAATTTGGCCAAGATACGACCACGCCGCCGCAGTCGTATCTTGGGTGCATATTTACGCTGGCCGCAAGGGGCGCTTCCGTTGATTTACGCGTTGAATATGTAAATGAGCTAGATATGCCGATTCACGAACGTACTTGCGCCCGTCGCTGTAATCTACGTCGTTTACGTAAGGCGTTTTTCCGGCGTAAAGTTAAACCACCAAAAAGCTGGTCTAAGTCGTTTAGGGTATGGTCGTCGGAAGTGCCGTCGGATTTCACGTCGTTTACGTAAGTCGTACGTGAATGGGGCTGGGCGTAAGTGAGGTTTCACGTCGTACGCATTGTGACATCGTATCGTAGGGAGTATTTGCGACGTGATTCTGAGCATGCATGCGCATGCGCCGTTCGTTCAGCCATGCATTCACATGGGGTCACGATTCATTTCAATACAACACGCCCACTACCAACCTAATTTGAATTACTTGGGCTTATGCCGGCCCATTTACGCTACGCCGCCGTAACTTAGGGAACAAGTGCTTTGTGAATACTGTACTTGCCTCTCTATGTTACGTCGGCGTAGCGCATATGAGATGCGCTACGCCCGCTTAAACATATGCCGCTCTACGTGAATCTGGCTAATAGAACAGAAAAATGTATGTCAAAAACAGAAAGTTTCTAGGTTGATAAATGTGTCCCTCAGAGTCTTTTTTTTTCTCCTCCATCATTGGTCTTTTTAGAGCATGACTATTTTATTGTTTGCCTTCTTTATGTGTTGGATTCAGGGATGTACCTACAGGGGTCACTGTGGTCAACATTTCGACTCGACCCCATGCTGCAGGAGGTTCATTCAGCCCCCTGTACGCCTGGATAGAAGAGGCAGCGAGGGCGACTGCATATAGAGGAACCAATCTCTCCATTTTCCCCCCTGCCACTGAATGCCTGCTTCTCCTCATCTTGCTCCTACAAGCAGTCAACGGCTGCAGGAGGAAAATAGAGAAATCAATTCCTCTATATGCATCTGCCCCCGACGTTCCTCCTATCCAGCTTCTTTCTGCTGCCTCCCGTGTGCTCTCTCCTGTCTTCCCCCTTCATCCCCCACAGCACTGTCAGGTTCTCTCCTCCCTGTCAGGATGGAGAGTGGGGAATGGGTCGGTAAATATGTAATTTACTGGCCCCTTCCTTTTCTGCATTGAGAGTCAGTGATCTGTATTGATCACTGACTCTGTCCATTTATAACTAAAATTCAGGGGGCCCTTCATGGTTTCTTGCAGCGGGGTCCTGAAGGTTCTAGTTACGCCACTGGTTGGGTTACTGAATTTTCTGAGCATGTCAAGATGTTGCTTTCTGGATCTGTTTAATTTACACACTACAAAGTATTGTGAAATATACAGGATGGTGGGGAGAAACATGATCAGATTTAATGTCAAAAGACTTTAGTTAAGTCTTCTCTATTAGCCTCCCTGCTCTGTCAAAGATTCTGAGTGCGCTAAGAAATAGTTTTGTTTATACCCTATAATATTTTGTCTAGACACCTTTTGTAGATAATTGCTTGGATCAAAAACTGGTCAGAGGAGTGCAGTAGAGAAAATTTTAATCTGAATTGTCCTGCTATTGAAACTGTAAAAACGCCTATAGTGTAATATAGATGAATGCAAGCATCTTTTGCAGCAAGTAGGCTGCCTGTTGATTAAGGATTTTTAAGAATTTATAATTTTCCACCATTTGGTAAACGTATACCACTGAACAAAAATTATTGTTGCAATTCTGACTCTGCAGAAAATTACTTTTTACTCTCCAAATGTAATACATATAGAACTTTTGCATGTGATAATATTCTAGCTACCTTGAATATCAGTCTACAGAGGAGTTTAATTTTGATAGCCAACTCATCTGTCTGGTCCTCAAAGAATGTTACCACCACAGACTAATGTTTATATTTGGCACTGTCAGTTACCAGGTGATATTTTTATTATTATTTTTATGCTTCACTACCATGCTTTTGCGTGGCCTTTGTTATATTGCTGTTCTTTCAACTGTTGCTCTGAATAATTTATTTCATTTCATTGAAGACAGTTACCAGCATTATAGTCATCCTGTATTGTAATTTCTCTAAACATTTCTGCCTCAGCAATTCAGCTTAAATTTGATCTCCATTGCAACCTAAATAGAAAGATCATCTTTTTGTAAGAGGTTTCTTTAGTCCCCGGTATCATGGAAAGGATTGCAATACAATGTTAGGATGGCTGAGAAGAATCAAATGTACTGTTATTACGCTTGCCAACATAGATATGTTATGTGCTACCTATCACAAACGTATGTCTACACGCTGAACGTAATGGGTGCACATCATATCATTATGCGTATGCAATAATGCTTTATATCTTTTATTGTTTAGCCTTGTAATGAACACACATAATCAATATATTCCTTAATTTTTTGTATAATAAATATTGCCTAATCTGATAAAGAATTGAGTTGATGTATACATTTATAGTGGATTGCCTAAAAGTCCTAGCAACAAGGAATCAAAAACACTCTATATTTGCCCAGTAGCAGATGAACTATGGCTGCCCATCTATTAAATGCTCAACACGTTATTCCAAATCCATCTCACTGAGGATCCCATGGAAGCACTATTCCTTAACCACTTAAGCCCCGGACCAATATGCTGGCTAAAGACCCAAGGGGTTTTTACAGTTCGGGACTGCGACGTGCCTCCCAAACAAAATTGGCGTCCTTTTTTCCCCACAAATAGAGCTTTCTTTTGGTGGTATTTGATCACCTCTGCGGTTTTTATTTTTTGCGCTATAAACAAAAATAGAGCGACAATTTTGAAAAAAAATGCAATATTTTTTACTTTTTGCTGTAATAAATATCCCCCAAAAACATATATAAATTTTATTTTTCCTCAGTTTAGGCCGATACGTATTCTTCTACCTATTTTTGGTAAAAAAATCGCAATAATCGTTTATCGGTTGGTTTGCGCAAAATTTATAGCGTTTACAAAATAGGGGATAGTTTTTTTGCATTTTTATTTTTTTTACTAGTAATGGCGGCGATCAGCGATTTTTTTTCGTGACTGCGACATTATGGCGGACACTTCGGACAATTTTGACACATTTTTGGGACCATTGTCATTTTCACAGCAAAAAATGCATTTAAATTGCATTGTTTATTGTGAAAATGACAGTTGCAGTTTGGGAGTTAAACACAGGGGGCACTGTAACATTTAGGGATCACTGTGTATGTGTTTACTAGTGTAGGGGGGTGTGGCTGTAGGACTGACATCATCGATCGAGTCTCCACTATAAAAGGGATCACTCGATCGATGCGCCGCCACAGTGAAGCACGGGGAAGCCGTGTTTACACACGGCTCTCCCCGTTCTTCAGCTCCGGGGAGCGATCGCGACGGAGCGGCTAAAAACAAATAGCCGCGCCGTCGTCCCGGATCGCTCCCCGAGCGGACCCGACCTCCGCATGTACCGGGGGGGGTCCCGATCGGACCCCCCACCCACGTCTAGGCAAGCACGTACAGGTACGTTGATGTGCCTGTCCGTGCCATTCTGCCAACGTAAATGTACATGAGGAGGTCGGGAAGTGGTTAAAAAAAGAAGGGCTCATGCACTCTCAACTTAAGCTAATGATGTTCATTTTTACTGCAACCAAATAAACAATAATGAAAGCATGGCCGTCTAATAGCTTGAATCCACTTGAAGTCAGTTCTAGGGTTTCATAAAAGGTGGGCAATGATAAAATGACTGCTATATTGAACAACAGAATGCCTTACTTTGAGAAGTGTGATCCCCATGGATCCAACATTATTTACCTCCAGACTTTGACCTTGACTTTGATCCCTGCCTCTGATTTTACCAGTAATGTTTTTTCATAGACCCTACCCCCTCAGATTGCTCCCCTGGGTGCAAATCCCCTATACCCTTAACACCTTTCCTATTTTCTCATCCTGCTTCACACCTTTGCTCCACAAACTCAATGTAATACATTTCTTAATAGTAACAAAACGTAAAGCTGAAATCTGGGGAACCAAAAAATTATCCTTGGCAGTGGGGTTGCCCCTGCACTGAAAAGGGATAAATGCAGATCTAGGTCTAGGGCGCTGCAAAATTCTATTTAACTCACCTAATCCTCCACTCACAAAAGTTCTCCCCGGATTTTGAGACTTTGCAGGTTCTTCTGCCCTACACTCCAGTGGTCTGATGCCCTCTGATGTCATCAAGACCAATCCAGAACCCATAGCCCTGCAATGGATTATTCCTCGGCATACTCATGTCCACTGTGGGTCTATTGTCTGCTAAAAGCACTTTTTTTTACTTAGACTCTATGTTCGCTTGGCAGCCAGTGATCTGCACTACTTCCCTACACTCTGGCAGTAGACTGTTGCTTGGCATCCTCATGTCCACTGCAGGGCTATGTACCCTAAGACTTAAACAAGCATTAAACCCTTGCAGTGTGAGCAAGGGGAAGCCCGACTCCAAGGGAGCACTTTTCTTTCACCAGAGATGGGCTTTAAGTGAAATATTGCGGATGCTAACCCTATGCATTGTAACCTTGTAATGCTACCTCTCCCAAGAGCTATTTACATTATATGAAATTTGTTGAAAACGTTAATAAAAAAATTTGAACAGAAAGGAAATCCACACAAAGCAATCTGTTTCTATAATATTCTTCAAATCAGAATAATGAATGAACTTGAATACATTTACTGCATCTTGAAAGCAGCCAAACTGTTTCCACAAAAGAAAAGTTGGTATGTTTTATTTAAATTGTTTTAAAATGAATATTCGTATTAGCAGTTAAAAATAAATTAGGCATTTTGTAACAATATGAATGAACACTGTCATAGTGCAGTAACTATTAGAAAAATGGTCACTTACTTTTAAAGTTTCTACAATTTTGCCAGTTTTTGGGCGAAATGCTTTAGAGCTAAGTGGCGTCCACGGCAGATGATATGACAGCTAGCAAGTTGTTACAAATAAGTTCTTATGCAGTGATATATCCAGAGTGCAGCCTGTCAGTTTTTGGAGGGGTTTAGGCACATTTTTAGATATTATAAGAAGCCATTGAAGCTGGACAAAGTGGAGATGCTCTCAAACGTAGCCAGTGATGGAGAGAGGCAGAGATGGTCTATTCCAAGGATGCTAGCAGAATCATTTGAAAATCTTATCCATAATTTGACTACATCCAACAGATTTTTTTTTTCAACTTGACTTCTGTAACAAAGGAGAATCTCCAAACATTTTTAGTTAAATACGAAAAGTGGAATAATTCAATAGGAAGATTGCAGTAGGTCATCCATCATCATTGATTAGTACTGCCTGTCAGTTTAAAGCTAGTCACTAGCAATGAGACAAAAACAACTGGGTTTGGTTCCAGCAGTGCTCTGTGAACATGTGTAAAGTTAATTTGCCGACTCCAAACCTCATTGAAGACCTTTCCCTTTATTTATATCAACTGCCACCCACTGGAGATGAAAGAAGTGGATAAGCAGTCCTTGGGGTGAGATCGTGCTGGATGACAATAGATGTGCATTGTGGGACATTTTTGTCTTTTTTTTTCTATCACAGGACTTGACAAAAACTGTGTTTTTTCTTTTACTGTTAACATTCTTTTGTTAAAAAGTGTGTACCCCTTACTCATTTACATGGGGAGGGCAAGAACCTGGGGGCCCCTTTATTGCTAAAGGGGTATTTATAGATTCTGATAATTCCCCCCGCCTTCAGACCTCCCCCTAACCACCTTTCCACTGGTGGTGGTGAAGGGGCCCCCTGGTAGAGGAAATCCTCTGACTG
Organism: Rana temporaria; assembly: GCF_905171775.1. Classification (NCBI taxonomy): domain Eukaryota; kingdom Metazoa; phylum Chordata; class Amphibia; order Anura; family Ranidae; genus Rana; species Rana temporaria. Next base: position 158,860,890 of record NC_053493.1, read on the forward strand.
AGGGCATGTGACCTGGTATGGGGGTACTGCATGTTCATCCCTCCCTTTCCTAACCAGTCAGGCTGCATGCTCGCATAAAGCACCTTTTGGGGGGACCTCATGCTTTTTTCTTTTTTTTTTGCATTGGGTTCCCCTTAAAATGTGTACCAGACCTAAAAGGCCTAGTATAAATAACTAAAGCCTTTTTTTACCTTTTAAATATACTTGGCTCTTTTGTTTACGAATTTCTAAGCGTGTAAGTGAATGGGCTCAGTGATGTCACTTGTTCTTAAGGACTTTACAATGCCCGAAGAAACCAGTCCAATCCATAACAACCATTGACAATGGGAAGCTATCTTGTATAACAGTGGAAGTAATACTCAAATGAGTAAATGTTCCGATGTTCATTTGAGTGCCCAAACAGTCAAGGATTATTCCAAATACATGTTTGGACCCAACCTTAAGCTTATCCCTACTGGCTACATTGCTAGTTATCTCCATGCCTTCAGGTTTCTTAGACCTCTTTCAGACATGTCCTCTCTATAAACTTTCATCTATAAAGTGTACAGTTTACTGATAAAATAGTTACTACCTATTTCAGTGTTCCTTGTTTGTTTTTTCATCTTATAGAACATTGATAATTCCTCTTACTGTATTATGGAGTTGCATCAGTAAATTGATTTTGTGGATTTTAAATCGTACAATGTTAATCCAAATGTTTTTAACCAATATGTTTAGTGTTTTTATGGTTTTGAAATATTAAGCACTACTAAGGTAAAGAAATTATTTAACTTTGTATGTCAGGACCCATCAAGTGAACCTAGATTAGTAAGTCAAGGTGATGAGCCTTTGTAAGAAATGTCACAATATAGAACTGAAATGATGGATATTTAACAATCTGTTCTCTTTTTTTCACCTGTGGTAGGTACGAACTACATAAAATCTTAAAATAGACTTCACCCCCCAGGGAAAAGCATGGCCTACTTGAGTTGGTTTCTTATGAAAAGCAATCTATTTTAGTTGAAAAATGTCTTAAGCCCCGTACACACGGTCGGACTTTTGCCCAACCAACTTCAAAATCCGGCACTTTTCGTATTTGTCCGACCGTGTGTACGTTCCATCGAACCAACTTTTTTGGCTTCAATCGGACAAAAAGTTGGGTCTGTGAACGGACCAACTTTCTGTTCCGAAAAGTCCGATTGTGCAAAGTGCGACCGTGTGTACAGCAAACCATCGGACTTTTTGAACAAAGTACAAATGCGCATGCTCAGAACCAATGTTAAACTCAACCAACAATAGCAGAAGTTAACCAAAGGGTGGCGGTAAAGAGCAAGTAAAACCACGTGATGTTGGGAAAGTGTTAGAAAAGTTTGCAGAAAAGTCCGAGCGTGTGTATGCTATGGGTGTGATCGGACAAATCAATTAAGTCAAAAATCCAAGGGAAATTTTGTTGGATGTCCGACCGTGTGTACGAGCCTTTATAGTTCATTAGACAGCCTTGGGACAAATTCAGCAAACTGGAATGACAATCAGAAATCTTCAGAATCAAAGATGATCACACTTGTTCAAATAAACACAAAGGTAAAGATAATCTTTTAGGTGTATTACTCAATGTACTTATTGTAGCTTATAGCTGAGTTAACTTGTCCATTTGCACAAATAGTTCTACTGCTAACTTTATTCACTGAAATGGCCATTAGGTTCAGACTTTTTTAGACCGCCACCAATAAACTTTGTTATATGCAAAAAATCTCTCATAGAGATACTGAGCACTGCCTCTTTGTAAAACTTTTGAAAGGTTAGGGGCTATAGTTACCTTGCAGTTGTTGGTATCAGATATTACGGTACTAAATTGCACTGGAAAAAAAGTCCATGTTAAATTGAGTAAAGCTAAGTGTCAGAAAGGAAAAAACAGTATACCTATAACTGTATTCATAGTATTCATAAGGGAGAATGCTGCATTCCAAAAGCTTCTAACACTTTTACAATCCCATAGGATATGAAGTAAGTTCCCTGCACTGCCACATTGATACCAACAGAGAGGCATCTGTAAAAATGGTAGATAATGTATAAGGTGTTGAATAGCTTCTATAAACAATCTTGAGAGAAATCTCCCAGTGGTTCATAAAGTGAGTGGCCTTAAAGCTAAAACAGATAGCATGTTTCCACTCTAAAGGTGAAAACACCTTCTTCAGCATCTCTCTTACAATTTAGCATAGGAGAGGTTTTAACAAAGTCTGCATCATACTGGACGTAATCATTAAACCAAGATATACTGCCCTTTATCATAGAATGTGTATTAGAATAGTGCCTGTAAAGTCAAGAGGAAGCTGATATAGAGGATATTTAACCACTTCCTGCCCAAGGACGTCATATGACGTCCTGGACTTTCAGTGGGAATTTCTGAAAGATGCCTGCAGCTACAGGCATCATTCAGATATTCATGTCTTCAGCCGGCGATCATGTGCACCATAAGAACGATCATATCGGAAGTTCCGCCGCTTGATCGTTCTTATAGGTGGTGGGAGGGGACATCCCCACCTCCCCATCTGATGCTTCTCCGGGCTCTTCCTTGCCATCGGAGACCCGGAGAAACAATCTTCCGGTGTCGGATGGGAGGCATAGAGTAGACTGGTGACCAGATGGTCACCAGTCATCTCTATGATCATCAGAGGCCTGGGCACGATGTTATGACGTCACTCCCAGGTACCGGAATGTAAACACAGCCGCAATCGTGGCTGAAAGCATTAGATCTGTGAATTGTTTTTCACGATCTAATGCTTTGCAGCCTGGAGGAGAGATGTGGGGTCTTATTGACCCTGCATCTCTCCATAAAGAGTACCTGTCACGAACCATTCCTATTACAAGGGATGTTTACATTCCTTGTAATAGGAATAAAAGTGATAAAAAAAAATGTAAAAACGTGTCAAAATAAAATAAATTAAGTCAAATAAAAAATAAAATGTTTAAACTCCCCTATCCCCGTTAGCTCGCGCTCAGAATCAAACACAGAATCAAACAAAAAGAAAAACATATATTTTTTACTTTCTGCTACAAAACATATCAACTAAATAAAAAATAAAAAAATATAATTTCTTCATGAAGTTTGGCCAAAATGTATTCTGCTACATGTCTTCAATAAAAAATTCCAATAAGTCTATATTGACTGGTTTGCATGAAAGTTATAGCACCTACATACTATGGTATAGATACTGATTTTTTTTAATACTTCTAATGGTGGTAATCAGCAACTTATAATAATGGGACTGCGATAGTGCAGCAGACAATCTGAGACTAACTGGTGCTGGGAGGAACTTACTAACTGCCACTGACATCACGACTGACATTAATACATTGATCAGTGATAATACTATACACTGTCATTGTACTAATGGCTGAGAAGGGGTTAACATCTGGGGTGATCAAGGGTCATCAAGGAGTTAAATGTGTGCCTGTGAGTAATATGTGTAAAGTGTGCTGCTTTTACTAATAGATCTATTATTTTCTTATCCTTTGTAGGGATGATAACAGAGAGATCTTTTCTACTGTACAGAGCACTGTGTTGATCAGCAGGTCTCGGTCGTGAATCATTGGCTGGGACTTTGCTGACAGGCTCCTGCTGTATACAGTCATGCGCCCTAAACCTGGAAGCAGGCAGGGACATATGGGTACATCGCTTTGCTTGTGCGGGCTGTCCATCTGCAGTACAATAAAGGCGGGTGGCCCGCAAGTGGTTACAGGGATTTTTTTAATAAATCACAAATATCATAATTACCTGCTTTGTGCAATGATTTTGCACAGATCAGCCCCATTCCTCATTTTCTTGGGTCCCCTGCCAGTGGTCCCTTCACCCCCACCAAGTGCCCCAATAGCAAGCCCCCTCCCCAATAACAAGCAAGCAGGCTATCTCCCAAGCTCTGCTGACATTGTCCATTCACACACAAAGCATGCCTACGCCCCACTCTAATGAAATAGACTAGAAAAGTGTAAAAACATAAGGAATAGAAAATAACAGAATAGAAAAAACACTAGAATAGAAGAAAATTTAAAGAATGTAATCATCCTCTGAAATTCTAATTTAGAATAGAATCGATTAGAATAGAATAAAAAAGAATAGCAAAAACCAATAGGATAGAACAGAATAGAATAAAATAGAAAGCATATAACCGTCTACTGAAATACATTTGAATATAATAGATTAGATAAGATAAGGCTAGAATAGAATAGAATAGAATAGAAAAGATTAGAATAGAAAAGATTAGAATAGAAAAGAATAGAAAAAATGAAAACAATAAAATAGAATATGACCATCTTCTGAAATTCTAATTTTAAATAGAATAAGTTTGAATAGAATGGATTAGAATAAAAAATAAAAGAACAGAATAGAAAAACAATAGAATAGAATAATAATGGGTGAATAGTTCTGCGCTACAGTGAGTAAACAAATGTGAAGTGAATGTATATAAAGCATAAAGCATAAAGCGTTGAAGGCAGCAGTATCTAATAGTGTTCACTGTACACAGAAAATAAATTATAATATAAAAAGTGATAAGCGCTCAAAACTGTAATACAATACTGGAGTGACAATTGCACTAAAACTGGAGTGACAAATAATACACAATAAAATAAAATATATACATATACACCACTGTGAGTTAAGTGCAAGTGCTATAAATATATAAAGAACGTCCTGGGACTGGACCACCATCAACAGTGTGTGAATAAATGTCCTTTGTGAAAAATAAATTAAATTCAAGAAAAATGTTCCAGTCTTCTCTTCCTATCAAACATCCCAGGGAAGACTGGCACATCCACTTTTTCGTGAATTTAATTTATTTTTCACAAAGGACATTTATTCACACACTGTTGATGGTGGTCCAGTCCCAGGACGTTCTTTATATATTTATAGCACTTGCACTTAACTCACAGTGGTGTATGTGTATATATTTTATTTTATTGTATATTATTTGTCACTCCAGTTTTAGTGCAATTGTCACTCCAGTATTGTATTACAGTTTTGAGCGCTTATCACTTTATATATTATAATATAATAGAATAATATAAAATAGAAAGAATATTTAGATTCTGAATCTTCCGAAATTCCGAATCAAATTAAAATAGAATAAATTCGAATTCAAATGCCAATTAAAATTTTCCAAATTCGGTCAAATTTAATTAAATTTGTCAGAATTTGGAAAATTCGAATCGAATTTAAAAACGAATAAACGAAATTAAGCAATTTGAATTTCAAAAACAAATTAAACAAAAGTAGCAAATTTAACTGAACTAAATTATTTAAATAATGAATCGAAACAAAAGTTTTTCTAGTCACAACTTCATCTGAGCGCGGGCTGGTAAAAAGTCAATGGGCCAGATCCACATAGCGAGTACGCCGGCGTATCTACTGATACGCCGGCTTACTTTCAAATTACCCTCGTCGTATCTTTAGTTTGAATCCTCAAACCAAGATACGACGGCTTCTGGGTTCGATCCGACAGGCGTGCGGCTTCGTACGCCTTTGGATCGTAGGTGCAATACTTTGGCACCCGTTGGGTGGAGTTCGCGTCGTTTTCCGCGTCGGGTATGCAAATTAGCTTTTTCCGACGATCCACGAACGTACGCGCGGCCGTCGCATTCTCTTACGTCGTCTCTAGTCGGCTTTTTCCGGCGTATAGTTAAAGCTGCTATTTTGCGGCGTATAGATAGACTTACCATGTTAAAGTATGGCCGTCGTTCCCGCGTCGAAATTTGAATTTTTTTTTTGCTTAAGTCGTCTGTGAATAGGGATGGACGCAAGTCACGTCTAAGTTCAAAAAATGACATTGTTGCGACGTCATTTCACGCAAAGCACGGCGGGAAATTTTGAAACGGAGCATGCGCAGTTCAATCGGCGCGGGGACGCGCTTCATTTAAATTAATCACGCCCCCTACCTGCCGATTTGAATTCCGCCGCCAGAAATACACTACGCCACCATAACTTACGGCGCAAAATCTTCCTGGATTTGACTTAAAGCCAGGTAAGATACGGCGGCGTAGCGTATCTCTGATACGCTGTGCCTATCCAATTATATGTGGATCTGTCCCAGTATGTGTATGTGGCCCCTCTCTGGTTTACCTTTTCCCCATCTGGTTCAGTGGGTGTTCAGGCAGTTCTGTATCTTAGGCTGGTAGGTTCTCTTCTCCACGTCACTGTTCTGCAATGTTTTAGGCTGTGGCGCTCTCCTCTCCTCGGTTGACTGCCCCCCAAGCCAATTTATTTATTTTTTTATTGAATGTTGAATGGATTAAAGAAGAATCAGAATTTACTTTTGCTATTGTGTCCCTAATAGGTAGATTTGTCTTCTCTAAAAGTAATCCAGAATTATTTTTCAACCTTGAAAGAAGGAAAGATTTCCGTGTGATCAATGATGTTTTGTGCATGCCTATACTGATCAGGTCAGTTTCAAATATTTTGTTTTCTGTTAATAGTGTGAAAAGAAGAAGCAGAAAACTGTAGCTGCTAACAACACGGACATAAATATCAATTTGTCTGGAAAAGGCATGAAAATTAAATAAACAATGTGGCTGCACTCACTCAGTAACAACTCCATGTTTTCTTCTATGAAGAGACTGTAGGATGGCATCTGTGTACGTGACAGATGGAAATGGCAGTTTAAGGTGAACTTATCATTTTAAGGGCAAAACCTCTTTAACTGGTTTGAACATTATATTTGTTTAATACAATAGTGTGCCTATTACAGAATTTCCTTCATTTTTGCTAAGGAGACAGAAAAATCCACATCTACTGTATATCTCTTTAGGTCTACGGCTATGCAATTATTTGCAGAGTCTAGACTTCTTACTTGCCTATTGATTTTCCTGTAGCTAAAACGGGATGGATCAAAAGGTTAATAATATTACTTGCCGATGCTCAAAGAATATAGAGTAAGGCAAAGAAGTGTTACATAACTACAAGAGTCTACTTTCAGATATCCAACAACCTGATAGATTTTGTGCCACAAATAATAAACTCAAGTTTTGCTAATAAAAAAAAAGTTATGTTTAAGTTTTCTCATAGGTGAACAAAGAATCTTGTCAGGCATTTTTCCTTTGTGTTTGCCCTTTTAGCACTTACTTTAAGGCTCCATTCACACTAATGCTTTTTTTGATGCATTTTGCAGAAATGCAGGTAAACTTTTTAACATCGTTTCCTATGGAACAATGCTTTCGAGGACTTTTTTTCTTGCAAAAAGCAGCGTTTTGCATGTAATAGTATTCAATGGACCACGTTTTTACATCGATTTTGCCGTGATTTGCGTTTTTTTTTTGTGTTTTTTTTACCTGTTTATAGCAGGTTGTTAAAGGAAATGTAAAAAAAAACGCAAATCGCGGTAAAATCACAGCAAAAACGTGTGTTGAAAAACGCAGCAAGCACCGCAAAAAGCACTGCAAAAACGCTCAAAAGCAACATGCATAGGTGTGAATCGAGCCTTAGATTGTTTTAGCCCCTTCTATATGGAGGAAAAAGTATTTCTTTAATATTTTATTATGTTTTCATAAAGCATGACAAAGATTAATACCATTCATACTGTATTAGTACAATAACATGAAAACAAAATGTCCTTTTTTAACACCTCCTTTTTGTCATCTACTGCCAAAAGGAGTAGAAAGTCAAAATCTGTGTGTTGTTTTCTTATAGTGGCCTAAATTTTCTACTCTAATTAGAAAGAAAGTTGGGGTCCTTACAGGAGTGTCCTGTAACAAAAACCCAGCTGCTTCCCTCCTGAACTCATTTATATAATAAGAAATTAAATCAAATTGTCAGTCTTTTTTTTGGTCAAATACCACCAAAAGAAAGATCTATTTGTGAGAAAAAAAGGACAACAATTTTATTTGGGCACAGCGTCACACAACTGCAAAATTGTTAGTTAAAGCAACGCAGTGCCGTATCGCAAAAAATGGACCGGTCAAGAAGGGGGAGTGAACCTTCTGGAGCTGAAGTGGTTAAATACCAACTAAAGGCTGCAAAGGCTTGTTCTCCAGCATTGTAGAAAAACTCAAGCCCCCCGACTGTAGCCCATTGGAAGGCAAGTATTGAGGAAATTCAGGAAATGTAGAGCCTTGCCATGATTTTGAAGGAAAGGGAAGACAACTACTGTAAAGTTTGGACTCCCTATTTCTTTTACAGAGATCAGACCGCACTTGCTGATTAATCATGACCTGCTCTTGTGGCAAATATCTGGACTCCTAACCTGATGAATGGCACTGTCTGAGAGGGACAACATTTTTTTCTTTAATTTTATTTACCCTCTTTTCATTTCATCCCACTCTCATATTCTCACTCCCTCCCCCTTTTCTTTTTGTTCTCTTTGACCCCTCTTTTGGTCAGGCCTCGTACACACGACCGAGAATCTCGTTTTCCTCGACGAGGTTCTTGTCAGGCTTGTCGAGAATCTTGTCAAGCTTTCTTTGCATACACACTGTCAAGACAAAATCTCGTCATTCTCAAACGCGGTGACGTACAACAAGTACGACGGCACTATAAAGGGGAAGTTCGATTCGACTGGCACAACCCTTGGGGCTGCATTTGCTAATCTCATGTTACTGTGTGTTAAGTAAATGTTTGGTAAGAGACGATTCGCGCTTTCCAGTCTATTACAGCGTGACGAATGTGCTATCTTCATTACGAACGCTACTTTTACCGAAGGTGCGCTCCGGTCTCATACTTTATTCTGAGCATGAGCAGGTTTCTAAGCATACACACGAACGTGTTTCTCATCGCAAACCAGCCCAACGAGAAACACAACGAGGAAATTGAGACTCCTGACGAGAAAACATGTTCTCTTTTTTTCTCATCGAGATCCACAACAACTTTCTCGAGGAAAAACATACACACAACCGTTTTCCTCTGCAAAAAAGCTCTGCCACCAATTTTCTTGATGAATTTTGCAGAGGAAAACGGTTGTGTGTATGAGGCCTCAGTCTTTTCTGTACTATACCTGATCTATTACATAAATGTATAATTTAAATATGGTCTCAGGATTCGACTCTTATTGATGAGTGTTCCCAGCTCCTGGTCCCTTTCAACTACATTTATATGGACTGCATACCCTGCCCTTTTGTTTGTGTATGCTCTGCATCAGGGGTCTCCATACTTTTCAAGCAAAGGCCCAGTTTACGGTCTTTCAGACTTCACAGGGCCCGATTATGACCAGTCAGGGTATAAAATGCCCCAGGGCCGAGCATCAGTGAGAATAAACATGACCCCAGTGTTGGTGGGCAGTAGGAGGAGGAATAGTGCTCCATCATTGCTATTATTCTAAGAAATGTTGTCCCATTGTTGGTGCCATTGGGAGGAATAGTGCCTTATATCATTGGGAGCAATACTGCCCCAATGGCCGGATGAAGGCTAGCAAAGAGCCGCATCCGGCCCTCGGGCCGCAGTTTGGAGACCCCTGCTCTGCATTATTAGTTGTGTTCTGTAATGCCTGGTCTTAAGTGGGGTATACACTATAAGAAAATGGGGCGAACGTTCTTCCGATTGTTCTCAATGTTTCACAGTTGTTTATTGTTTCTGATCATGCGCAGTCTTCCTTTTCTGTTTTGTCTTGTACAAAAATCATATGAAAACGTTACACATTACACGAAAAATTGTTTGTTCTGTTCCCGTACGAGAACATTTTTGGATTTTGCCCTTCGGGAATATTCGTACGAAAATTCAGAAACAGCTGTCCAAAGTTGTGTACACGCTTTACGAAAATTGTTCTTTGTATGAAAATGTTCGCCCGATTTTCTTATAGTGTGTACAAGCCTTTACTTGCTCATGTGGAGCTGTCATATATTATTTCCATTCTCCTTTATGTTATATTGTGGGATTCCTTGAATGATTAATAAGGAAATGTATTTAAAAAAAGAGTGACTGTGAGTGCACGTGGACTGCGAGTGCACGTTGGCTGTGTGCGCACATGAACTGTGGATACCTGTGTATTGTATTGTTGAGTACCTGTGTATTGTTGAGTATTCGTGTCAGGAAGCTAGTTGTTACTTAATTTGGACAGGGTATAATCCCCAATCCTTATTAAATTAGTAGGTATGATGCCCGGTGGGTGTGTAAATGCAACTCAGTGTACATCTTGCGGCATAAATGTGTTCCTTGATCATCCGGTCAAGGGTGAATACTGCTGTGCAAAAGGTTTCCCTGGAAGTCCAGGTTCTGAATCTAGGGAAGCAACTGTCAGCACGGAGAAGACCCTCCATACTAAAGAGAGCTGGGAATGTACTGGGCAGATGACGGCAGGGGCCAGCACAGAGGTGGGTGGAGACAAAGAAATGCAGGCACTAGAAAAGAGTAGATGGGTGGCAGTCAGGAAGGGTAGAGGGGAAGGTGCAGGGAGGTCGATCCTGGGCTGGAACATCCCAATAAGTATTCCCCGTTGAGTGATATTGGGGAAACTGGTCAGGAACCATCACTTCTGGAGCTGAGGGACTCTCCTAGCTGCCAGGGGAAGGACTCCTCCAGTGTGAGTGGGGGGAAGTGAAGGGAAAGGAAAGAAAGACTCTGGTGGATGGGGACTCAATTCTTAGAAGGACAGAGAGGGCAATCTGTGACAAAGACATGAAGTGCCAAGCTGTATGCTGTCTACCGGGCGCTCGGGTTTGGCACATCACAGATCTGGTGGACAGATTATTGTGAGGGGCTGGGGAAGACCCTGCTGTCATGGTGCACGCTGGCACCAATGACAAAGTCAAAGCAAGATGGAGTGTCTTAAAGAAAGATTTTAGGGACTTAGGAGCTAAGTTGAGGAAACGGACCTCCAAGGTAGTATTCTCAGAAATACTACCGGTACCTCGAGCCACACCAGAAAGGGAGATTATGGAAGTAAACAAGTGGCTGAGGACCTGGTGTAGAAAGGGATGGACTGCACATAAATGAGGAGGGTACAGATCTGCTGGGAGTCAAGATGGCCAAAAAGTTAGAGGGGTTTTTAAACTAGGGGACGGGGGAGGGTCCAAAGGTAGAGATAGTCAGCGCGGAACATATTTCAGAAGGTAGTATTGGGGGCATTAGTGGTAGGTTGACTAAAGCACATAAACCTGTGGTAAGTATAGTAACAAGTCCTATTTGCAAACTCAGAACACCCAATAAGAAGACAGTATGCAACCGGTCTAAACTATGTGGCATGTTCACCAATGCCAGGAGCCTGGTGGATGAGATGGGAGAACTAGAGATACTGTTGTACGAGGAGGATTTTGAGTTTGTGAGAACTTCAGAGACTTGGTTCAACAGTTCTCATGATTGTCTGGCAACCATTCAAGGGTATTCCCTTTATTGCAGGGATAGAGAGGGTAAAAAAGGGGGAGGGGTATACCTGTATATCAAGAATAATGTACAAGTGAATGTGAGAGATGACATCACTAAGGGAGCTAGGGAGGAGGTGGAATCCTTATGGGTAGAGCTCCAAAGTAATATGTCTCCCCCTTCTCCCCCTCATCCCCTAACCTGGGGAAGGAGGAGGAGATGGACCTCCTATCACAATTTGTATTAGCAGCAAGGATGGGATATGTCATCATAATGGGGGATTTTACTTATCCAGAGATAGACAGGGCAGAAGGAACCGCGCATTCGTTCCTAAATGTCTTGCACAACAATTTCATGGGTCAGATGGTAGACGCGCCAACTAGAAACAAAGCGTTACTAGACCTACTGATTACCAACAATACAGACCTGATCACGGATGTGGAAATACAAGACAATTTAGGAAACGCTAACTGGTCAATTAGATTCAGTATAAATCACACAAATAGAAAAGCATAAGGGGAATACAAAGACACGGAATATCAAAAGAGCCAACTTCCCTAAACTATCAACCTTGCTTGAATATATCAATGAGATAAAATCTTAGGAACAAAGAATATGGAGAAGAGATGGGTTTGCTTTAAGAGCATATTAAATAACAAAGCAAATAGAATATTAGCATGCATTAAAAAGGGGATTAACTCAAGAGATAAAGTGATAATTCTCCCACTCTACAAGACTCTGGTCCAGCCTAACCTAGAGTATGCTGTCCAGTTCTGTGCACCAGTCCTCAAGAAGGATGTGCTGAAAATGGAGCGAATACAGAGAAGGGCAACAAAACTAATAAAGGGACTGGAGGACATTAGTTATGAGGAAAGGTTACGAGCACTGAACTTATTCTCTCTGGAGAAGAGATGCTTGAGAAGGGATATGATTTCAATTTACAAATACCATACTAGTGACCCCACAATAGGGATTCCACGGAAGGGAGTTTATTAAGACATGTGGTCACTCATTAAATCTAGAAGAAAAGAGGTCTAATCTTAAACTGCGTAGAGGGTTCTTTACTGTAAGTGTGGCAAGGATGTGGAGGTCCCTTAAACAGGCAGTGGTTTCAGCGGGGAACATTGATAGTTTCAAAAAAATTATTAGATAAGCACCTGAACTTCCACAACATACAGGGTTATACAATGTAATACTGACATAGACTCACGCACATAGGTTGGACGTGTGTCCTTTTTGTGTCCTTTTTGAACCTCACCTACTATGTAAGAAAATTTGAAAAATCTGTCAGCAAGAGTCACCAAGTACAAAAAAAAAATTGGTTTATTTTAATTTGTAATTAGTGCAGTCAATATATGTCATTCCCAGGAGTTATACTGCTGTATAAAAAGAGAAAACACAAAAAACAAAAATTAATTTACACTTTCTCATTTTAAAGCTATGTAAAAAACACATTTAAGGGAATATTCAGATTACATTGACAGCTTGATGACTAGGAAGTAACAACTAAAAAAACTTAGAAATAGTAACATGAACATTTGTAGGTAGTTAGTAATAAGACATGGTAGAAAAAAAATCTAAGGTATACAAGCTTTATGCCTTGGTACAGTTCAGTGGTAAAAATAATCTCATTTTAAGATTAAAAAATGATTGCTCCCTGGACACTCCACATTGCATCTAGCCAAAGAAAACCAGGGCAAAAGCTACATTTAGCTTATTTTCCAATCCCCTAAAGTGCAATTCACAGTTTATCACCGCAATAATTAGCAAGGTTTCCATAGCTGTCTCCATGAGGAGTCATTACAACCACTGGAGATTAGTCACACAGTTTAGATCTGTTAAAATACTGTGTGGTTTCCTATAAGGTTTTCATTTTGCATCAGGGTTATAAAAAAAGGCTACATGCAACTTCATATCATCTACTAGCAAAAGTGTGTCATTCCAGAACTAAAAAGTTTGTGGACATAAAAACAATGCTTAAAATGTGTCTTATGCTCCGTACATGCGACCGTTTTTCATGACGAGAAAATGCCATTTTTTAAATTGGTCATGAAAAACGGTTGTGTGTATGCTCCAGAGCATTTTTCTCGACGAGAAAAATGGGCATTAAAAATGTAGAACCTGCTATTTTTTCTCATTGCTTTTCACGTCGTTCTTTTTCACGTCGTGAAAAATGGTTGTGTGTACGCTTTAATGAGGGGGAAAAAAACACGCATGCTCAGAAGCAAGTTATGAGATGGCAGCACTTGTTCTGGTAAAACTAGCATCTTAAGGGAGATAGCATATTCATCACGCTGTAACAGACTTAAAAGCACGAAGACTGAAAAGCGCGAATCGTCTCTCACAAAACTTTTATTAACATGCAGTAACATGAAATCAGCAAAAGCAGCCCAAAGGGTGGCGCCATTCAAAAGGAACTTCCCCTTTATAGTGCCGTTGTACGCGTTGTCGTACGTGTTGTACATCGCCGCGCTTTGCGCAAGCATTTTTTTCATGATCGTGTGTATGCAAGGCAGGCTTGAGAGGAATCACGTTGAAAAAAACGTTGTTTTTTCCATGACATGAATAATGTTCGTGTGTACGTGGCATTAGTGGGTAGTATATGTAGAAGAAGTGCAGAGTTTGTGACAGCAGGCAGCATGTGCAGGACAGGAGTGTTCGGGTTATGACAGCAAGCAGCATGTGCAAGAGAGAAGTGCAGAGGATATACAGGAGGAGAGTGTGCACCAGCCGGCAAAATGCACAGAGGACTAGTGCATTAAAGTGGATGTAAACCCTCCATACACCCAGTGAAGTAAACAACCTCAGATGATACATAGGGATGAAACCAATCTCCCTACATAGGTTTTACATGTATATCTGCTGTCTTCACATTTATATACTGTTTAGAAAGTTCAGATCGTGTTAGGAAATTTCCCTTCCTGGTTAACACAGGGTGTGATGTCTGGGCATACAGCCAAGATAGCTAACATTGCGATTGGAGAAAAGGCACACACCCCCTCTCATTATAGGCAGAGACTCTCAGAGGTGTTTTGTAACAGGGCCTGCTTTCTGCTAATCTTTTTTAGCAACCTCTCCAGACAAAAGATTCAGGCTGCTTTTGTCTAAAAAGTCTGGGGAAGAGTTCATGAGAGTGTTACGGGATTTAGCTCATTGAAGAGAAATAACAAAATACTGCAGATATATTATTATTATTATTATTATTATACAGGATTTATATAGCGCCAACAGTTTGCGCAGCGCTTTACATCAGGGAAGACAGTACAGTCACAATACAATCAATACAGGAGGGATCAGAGGGCCCTGCTCGTTAGAGCTTACTGCCTAGCTCAAACTTCATGAATTGGGTTTACATCCTCTTTAAGTATTATGGGGGTTATTGAGTGCAGGGGTAGAGTGTCAAGGGTATTAAAGAGGAAAACAGGTGCTGTAGGTGAGTGTGCAGGGCAATGGACAATATGTGCAGAAAATGATTGTGGTAGATATGACAATGGGCAGTATGTGCAAAAGAGGAGTCTGTAGGGCAGTGGTTTTCAACCATTCTAGTGCTGTGACCCCTTGATAAAATTTCCCAAGTTGTGGGGACCCCTAGCAGTAAAATGTGTGTAGCATGGGTTGTCAGCACCCAAAGCAAGAGAAATAATTTGTGCCCCTAACCCACAAACTTTTAGCACTCCGTGAGTCCCTTCCACATGTACAGTAATAAAACCCCTTATGGTACATTTTAGGACATACCACTCTCTCTTTGTTCTCTTTTCTTTCCCTTTTAGCTCTCTTTATCCTAATTTCTGTTTTTTTCCCCCATCCCTCTCTCTAGCCCTCTTTCTTGTTCTTTCTCTTATTCTTTCTCTCCCTTATTCTTTGTTCGTCCCCCTCTTTTCCTCTCCCTTCCATTTATTCTTGTTTTTTTCCTCTTCTCTTACTCCCTGTGGGGTGGGGACGAATGGAATGAGTGGCAGTGCTGGCTGGGGAGTTAGCATGAGTGGCAGTGCTGGTGGTGGGGTGGGAGGAGTGGCAGTGCTGGGGGGGAGTTCAGCCAACTTAGGTGCTCTTGATCAAGGTAATTTGCTGATCTGAGATCTGTAGTGGGTACTTTTAATGGCAACTCTAATCATAGGTAGTGTTAAGACCCATACACACAGTAGGACTTTTTGACAACAAACTTCAAAATGAGCAAGTTTTATAAAAAATCCTACCGTGTGTACGCTTCATCGGACAAACTTTTTAGTTTTTTATCGGACAAAAGTTCGCTCTGCAAACTGACAAACTTTTCGGCAACAAAAGTCCTACGGTACAAAGTCCTATCGTGTGTACATAAATCCATCAGACTCTTGTCCAAAGTGCAAATACGCATGCCCAAAGCCAGTGGGGTAGATTCAGTAAGCAATTGCGTCTGCGTATCCATAGATACGCAGCGCAATTGCTTAGTTGCGCCGGTGTATCGACTGCTCCTGATTCAGAAAGTTCGATACGCCGACTGCAGCCTAAGATATGACTGGCATAAGGCTCTTATGCCGTCGAATCATAGGCTGCATTCTTACGATGGCCGCTAGGTGGCGTTCCCATAGTGGTCAGCGTAGAGTATGCAAATTGCATACTCACGCCGATTCACAACTGTACGCGCGCCCTGCGTTCGCATTTTACGTCGTTTGCGTTCGTCGGGTTCTGCGTAAGGCTGCTCCTGCTATTAGCAGGGGCAGCCAATGCTAAGTATACCCGTCGTTCCCGCGTCGCGATTTTTAAAAATTATGTTTGCGTAAGTGAATCGTGAATGGCGCTGGACGCCATTTACGTTCACGTTGAAGCAAATGACGTCCTTGCGACATCATTTACCGCAATGCACGTCGGGAAAGTTTCCCGACGGAACATGCGCACTACGTTCGGCGTGGGAACGCGCCTAATTTAAATGATCCACGCCCCCTACGGGATCATTTAAATTACGCGCGCTTACGCCGGGCAGTTTTCCGGAGCGCACACGCAAATTACGGAGCTACTGCTTCGTGAATGAAGCGTAGCGCAGGTAATTTACGGAGGCGTAGCGTAAAAATGGTACGCTGCGCCTCCGTAGTAGTGCGCGCCCCTACCTGAATCCACCCCAATGTTAAAATCAGCCAACAACAGCAGAATTTGACCAAAGGATGGCGGTAAAGAGCAGGAAAGAGCAGAAAAAACACGTGATGTTGGAAAAGTCTTAGGAAAGTTTGCAGAAAAGTCCTGCTGTGTGTATGCTATGGGTGTGCCCGGCCAACTCCCTTTGGACAAAAATCCACGGAAAAGTTTGTTTGAAGTCCTACCATGTGTATGAGGCTTTACTCATTGTGTCTCCGGCATCACTGTGTCTCCTTCCACTTCACATTCATCACAAGTCAGCTGACCTCTAGTCTCTGCCCCCCAGCCATGCTGTGAGCTGAGTGGCCGAACTTGGGCTCCAGGAACAGCCCAGCTGGGCGGCCGCAAAAAGGCTGGGAGAGCGATGCAGGCTTCAGGAACTGCCCAGGATTCAGTGACCCCTGAAATATCTTCATTCGACCCCCGAGGGGGTCCCGACCCCCAGGTTGAGAACCACTGCTGTAGGGTATGACAGGCTAATATGTGCAGGAGAAAGTTGTAGAAGGTACTACAGTGTACATTATGTGCACGAAACAGTGAGTAGTACATTTAATCTTGCTGTTGACTGGCCACTGAGGGATAACTGAACATGTGCTGGGAAATATTAGCTGAGGGATTCATGCACATAATAGGACAAATAGAAAAATAAGTGCTGAGTGGTAAAGCCCACACATTGGGTACTGAGTACTGGAGGCTTAATAAACGTGCTTTGGAACAGAACGCTTTCGAATCAATCGTACAATAATCGGATCATTAGTACATAGCTTTCAAGAGCCGATCATGACAGTTCATCCAATATTATTCTATCGGAGATGCACGAAAATATTTTTCAGACGATGCCAGATTGTACGATTTTTGTTTTAATCAGTACAGCTATCTTTCAAAAATGCAATACAAATGCATTACAAAACATGACATCACTTCCAAATTTTTATTCTGTAGCACGGGAATTTTTATGACTTTGTGAAAGCTCATCAGTTTCGATCTGAGATTAGCATACAAAAAAAAAACGGACGAACATTCATCCGATAATCTCATTGAGTGTACCGGGTATTTTATTCTTTACACTGAAGATATACCTTTACACTGAAGATAGACAATGACATTGGCTATATGTTTGGGGTCGTTGTCTTGCTGCAAAAGAAATTTGCGGCCAATCACATGCCTCCCTGATGGTATGGCATGATGGATAATATCTGCCTATGGCATGATGGATAATATCTGCCTGCATTTCTCAGCACTGAGAACACTATTGATCCTGACCAAATCTCTAACTCCAATTGCAGAAATGCATCCCCAAAATACTAATTAAAATCAATAAACCAATATGTAAACCATCTCTTATTATTACTCAATTTCCCATTATTCACTCTTTTGAGCTTTTAATTACCACGTGATTCTTGAAGGTGTATAAATTACATTGATAAAACATCCACCACCTTTACTTTCACCATATGCTCAGTGAGTCCCACTACCTTTAATACAATGCTCTCACTTTTAAGCATTGACCTAATGAACATCAGGTCTAGCAGTGCTTTTCCCTTGAAGGGATCAATCTTTCATTCCTTCTACCACTCACCTCACACAATGGACTATGGTATAGTGGATTTCTCTTACTTCAGATGCCTCCAATATGCCTGGATCACATAATCTGCCAATATAATGTGTATGCCTTCTTTTTGGAGCAAAATAAATGTAATTTTAAAAGGCTTCTTCACAGTAGGTGCTGTAAAATGTGGAATAGACTCCTTCAAGAACTAGTTCTGGCCAGTTCAGTAGATTGTTTTAAAAAAGAGATGGATGCATTCCTAAATGCGCAAAATATAATTGGATATTAATATTTAGAGCAGGGGTCTCAAACTCAAATTACCTGAGGGCCACAAGACAAGTTTTAATATCCCATGGGGGGCCGCATGCAAACTTTCATACTTCAAAAACAACAGTACTGGTGTTAGCCAACACATTATTACCACCAGCACTGGTGTCAGCGAGTGCATTATTACCACCAGCACTGGTGTCAGTGGATGCATTATTAACCCTGACCACTACACTGCACACCGACCACTACACTGCACACCGACCACTACACACTGACCACTGCACACTGACCACTACACTGCACACTACATACTGACCACTGAACACTACACTACACAATGACCACTACACTACACACTCACCACTACACTGCACAATGACCACTACACTACACGATGACCACTACACTACACGATGACCACTACACTACATGATGACCACTACACTGCACACTGACCGCTACACACCCCACTGAGCACTTCACTACACACTGACCACTCACCATCAGGGCACAGCACATCAGGTCACAGAGCCCAGCACATCAGGGTACAGGGCACAGCGCACATCAGGGCACATCAGGGTACAGAGCCCAGCACATCAGGGTACAGGGCACAGCACATCAGGGTACAGGGCACAGCACATCAGGGTACAGGGCACAGCACATCAGAGCACATCACAACAGGCCACATCAGGGTACAGGGCAGGGCACATCAGGACAAGGCACATGGCACATCAGGGAATAGAACATCAGGACATGGCACATCAGGGTACAGGGCACAGGACACAGCACATCAGGGTACAGAGCCCAGCACATCAGGGTACATGGGGCACATCAGGGTACATGGGGCACATCAGGGTACATGGGGCACATCCAGGCACATGGGGCACAATCGGGGCACATCAGGGTACATGCGGCACATCAGCCACATCAGGGTACATGGGGCACATCAGGGTACATGGGGTGCATCAGAGCACATCAGGGTACATGGGGCACATTAAGGCACATCAGGGTACATGGGGCACATTAAGGCACATCCGGGTACATGGGGCACATTCAGGGTACATGGGGCACATGAGGGCACAACCAGGACACATGGGGAACATGAGGGCATAATCAGGGTACATGGGGCACATGACGTCACAATCGGGGTACATGGGGCACAATCAGGGTACATGGGGCACAATCAGGGTACATGGGGTACATGGGGGCACAATCAGGGTACATGGGGCACAATCAGGGTACATGGGGCACATAGGGCACAATCAGGGTGCATGGGGCACATTAAGGCACATCAGGGTACATGGGGCACATTCAGGGTACATGGGGAACATGAGGTCACAATCGGGGTACATGGGGCACAATCAGGGTACATGGGGGGTGGGGAGAAGCCGCAGCATGAGACAGAGAAGTGAACTTATGACAGAGACGCTTCCTGCGCTACTCTGCATGTGAAGGAAATCTACTCCCCCCACTTCCGCGGCACCCTCCTGCCTGCCTGCGGGCCATTTATAACCGGTCCACGAGACCACTGATTTAGCGGCTATAACACCAGGGGTAGTTTGTTCAGGGAATATTGGTCTGCCTCCTGCGGGATCAGGTACAAAGTTGGTGGAGATCACTGAGCACATTTTGAAGGATTAATGCATTTCAAAATTTTTAACCTACACATGCGGTGAACAACAAAAAAGGCTGAGAAGCTTATGTAATAAGAAAAACATGAGACTTTTTGCACGTTCAATTTGTATTTAATTTATTGTGATTTATTACATTTTTGACTGTATTAAGGTTATCTTCACAGAATATAACATGCATAGATGGTGGCGCAGCATTAATAACTGCATTATAAGTTTTTTGAAAAAGGGCGGAATGAAAATGTATTGTTTACACAAAATTGTCAATTAATAAGATATTTCTAACACACATCAAAGAATTGCAACTCAAAACACATTTTGCTACTCCTCCCAGGTATGGTGATACAACTTTTGTCAAGTCAAGCCACATAGAGGGGCCCAAAATTCAAGGAGCAACTTCAGGCATTCCAGGGGCATAAATTACTAGACATGTACAGACTGATTTAGTATGGCAAAAGGAAACTGAAGTATAGGGATTGTGGTTGTTTTTTAATGAAAATATAACTAAAGAATAGATATTAAAGCAGAAATATAGCCAAAGTTCATTCTGATCTCCTGTGACCCGTTTTCAGCAGACAGCATTTTCACGGAGCCTGTCCAGGCTTGGGAAAGATCACGACCATACAGTCAGGATCTGCCCACATACATGGACCAGCACCACCTCAGCCTCTCAGTGAGTCACTGAGAGCCTGAGCTGGCTTCTCCCACCCCCTTCACAGCCCAGCACTCCAGTAAACATGGGGGGGATAGAGCAGAGACTGACAGTCATCAGCTCTCTGCTCAGAGAGCTCAGAGAACTGAGCGGTCGGCAGTGTTTGATAGCTTGCTTCTCAGTCTTAGAGCCGGTGGAGGACAGATGCAGCATTGGGCTGATGCTGCATCCACCTAAGTAAGTATGTTTCCCCAAAAAAACAATTCCCATACTTTTCTTGTAAGCAGCATGCACTAGAACACAAGAGGATGTGCCGTTACAGTGTCTTGAAAAAACATTCATACCCCTTTAAATTTTCCACATTTAGTTACCTAATTAGTAAATAGAGTCCACCGTGTGTAATTTAATCTCTGTATAAATAAAGCTGTTCTGTGAAGCCCTTGGCATTTGACCGCAGAGAGAATGAATAAAATTCATCCAAGTAACTCCCCGCTGTGCTGGAGGAACTGTAGGCAAAAGGGAACAACAATGCATATATGCTGGAGTGCCCAAAAATAAAAGAGTATTGGGAGGAAGTCCTAGAGTATAAAGAAGAAATAACTGGCAGGAAGATTCCACAAAACCCCTGGACATGCCTGTTCCATGTAACAAACAAAACCAAAAAAATTATGAAAGAACTTTGGTCCCATGGCTGCTTAATGCAGCAAAGGGACTAATACCACAAAGCCGACAATAAAAGAGCGGACATAAATAGGTGGATTCAGGTAGGCAGGCGCATAGTTGCGGCGGCGTAGCGTATGGCATTTACACTGCACCGCCGTAAGTTTGCAAGGCAAGTACTGTATTCACAAAGTACTTGCCTGCTAAGTTACGGCGTAAATCGGGGCGGGCGTAATGGCGCCTAATTCAAATTTAGCTGAGGGGGCGTGTTTTATGGTAATGGGGGGTGACCTTACGTGATTGACGTATTTTATGGACGGCGCATGCGCCGTCCGCCTACATATTCCAGTGTGCATTGCGGCAAAGTACGCCGCATGGTCCTATTGGTTTCGACGTGGACGTAAATGACGTAAATCCCTATTCACGGACGACTTACGCAAACGACGTAAAAATTTCGAATTTCGACGCGGGAACGACGGCCATACTTAACATTACTATTCCAGCCATTTGATGAAATAACGTACACGGCGTATCTGTACTGCGTCGGCCGGGTGTACGTTCGTGAATAGGCGTATCTAGTGATTTACATATTCTACGCCAACCACAATGGAAGCGCCACCTAGCGGTCAGCCTAAAAATTACACTTTAGGATACGACGGTGTAAGACACTTACGCCGCTCATATCTGAGCCTAATTTAAGCGTATCTGGTTTCCAGAATACGCTTAAATTAGCGCCGGCGCCCATTCAGACTTAGGCTGGCGTATCTACTGATACGCCAGCCTAAGTCTTTCTGATTCTACCGAAAAGAGTAGACTATATAGCGGAAATGGAGTATCTTAGCCGTGGAGAGAAAGGAAGGGACACAAGATATAGAACAACATGGGAGAAATGGAGAGCCTTTAAATTGTCAGATAAATATGTTCAGTGAATGACCGAAATAGACAGGTGATAAAGTTGAAAGACGGGATGGCAGATCAGGTTAGGGGTGGGGGCGATAGGAGAAGGGAAAAGGGGGGACACGGGGAATGGGTAAGGGAAACATTGGGAAAGATTAAAGTTTGTATGTTTGTTTTAACTGTCGTTACACACCATGTCGGTGGGTATTTTACTTGATGACATTTTCCAATAAAGAATGAATAACAAAAACATGTAAGCATGAAAGAACGCTTCATGAAATTAATGGATGATAATGCATTTGTACTATAGGTAGATCCCCATTTAAATAAAAAATAGATAAACAAAAAAAACTATCATGGACAGTACTCAATTGTTCTTCAAATAGATTGATTGATTGATTGATTGATTGATTTTAATATTTCTTTACAGCGCCACATACACCCTGAAGGGTGTGTCTAAGCGCTGGAAGGAGGTCCGCTGGTCTATTCTGGACCAAAAAGCAATCCAAGAGAAAAAAGAAAAAAGACTTCGTAGACGAACCGATGGCTCGTGTACATAAAAGAAAGAGAAACCATATAAAATATCAACAATAAAAACAAACGGTAGCAAGGGGGTTTGGAGTGAGGGGGACATAGGGTGAGGGGAGGAGGGGCCAGGTCAGTTTAATAGGCGTGGTCATAATAAACTTGCCCCAAAGAGGAAGGTTTTCAGAGCCTTTCTGAAGGTAATAAGAACAGTGGACTTCCTCAAAGGCAACGGGAGAAGGTTCCAAAGCGAGGCGGCTCTGGCTCTGAAGGATCGGCCACCGAACGAAATCAACCTTACTAGAGGGATGACAGCAAAGTCCTGATCGGCCGATCTCAGTGCCCTGGGGGGGTGGTAATGTATGGCCATGTTATTAATGAACAGTGGGCCATGTTGTTTGAATACATTAATAGATACATTAATTATTGGAGTATATTAAATATCCAATATTAGAAAATAGGTAAAGATGTACAATTTATAACACTGCAATGGACTGCATAGGCTGGCAGCATGCTAATAATGAAAGTTTTTTTTGGGTAGATGGATGCCCCCCCCCCCCCAGCGTGAGCTCGTAACTGACAGGGAGAAGGAGCAGGCCGCCCCCGCAAAACGATGGCGTGTGCCCGTTGGAGTGGGAAGGAGGGTGGATCGATGGATGGCTCCTCCTCGTGCAGCAGCCTGCACCCGGAGAAACAGCTGTGCTCCCGCACTCCCCATGCCGTCTGGTGTTCGCACAGGGAGAAGCTGGCGGTGTAGCCCCCCCTTCACCGAATTACACCGGAGGAACACGTGGAGCCGAATGAGCGGGCGCCCCCTCCCTCCTCTGAAGCCGGCATGCCCAAAGGAATGATGGATGGCTGGATGGGCAGGCGGCACCCGCCACGAGGCTGCTGCTGCCACCGCTCTGCTACCCCAGACATGACCCCCCCGTCCTCCATTGCCCGGTGTGAGCACCGGGAGGGGACCGCCGCAGGACTCCAGCAGCCGACCAGCTGCACCGCAACAAAACCGGAAGTGACGCGGCCCCCCCAAACCTGAAATGGCACCAACACCAGGACCCGACGGTGGAGGAGTATTATATACTCAGCAGACTCCGCCTACAAATACAGGCCAGCCTTATACAAGTTGCTCTGAGTCCTAGTACAGGCCCTATTAAACGCCTTCTTCAGGCTAGTGTTAAAAAAAACCTCATGCCAGAAGCCTTGCTTTCAGTTGGTCAGCCCCTCTCTTAAACACTTAATTGTCTCAGCAGTTTCTCCTAATCCTCAGGTATTGGCTATGGGGGATGGATGAGATTAATGCCTGTGGATGAAAACAGGCAATATGAAATTACCTGCCATAGGTGTCCTATATAAGCTGCTACTCAATAGGCCGTTTTCATCTTTGTGGATGGTTACATGATGAAATTTAGATTAAAATTGTTCTGATTGAGTTAATGCAAAAACGGTTGTAATAGCTCAATGGATCAATTCCACACAAGGAAGTACCCAGAGGAAAACCACGCAGGCACAGGGAGAACATGCAAACTCCAGGCAGGGAGTGACATGGTTGGGAGTCGGACCGACAACCCTAGCGCTGCTATGCAGAAGTCCTAACCATTTACCCACTGTGCTGCCCCCCAGAGCAAGTGCATTGTCACTATAGTGATTGCGATCGTGTACAATGGCTGTTGGCTTTGATATCACTGTATGTCGATGCCGCAAGCCATTATCTCTCATCTCAGCATTACATTGTCACCAAACCATTGCTATGCTTACATAATAAGAGGCTAACTATTGGAAAGGGGTTCCCACCACTATTGTTAAAAAAAAATTGTATGTGTACTGTTTCTATTTCATTGTATTACTGATTACTGTCAGTTTTTTTTATTATTATTTCACTGGTTATGTGTGTGCAGTTGCTAACCTTAGAAAACTGCAGTTACATTGAGGAGGTCATCCCATTTTTTTGTATACATTAGTGTGTCTGCTCACTTTGGATAATATTGTTATTTATTTGATTTGTTATAATTTTTATATTTTCACTTTGTGCATATAAGTCTCAGTTGGTCCCCTTTTTCACATATTAGGGGGTCCCACCACTATTTCTGAAACTTAGTGAAGGCAGCGCTGCACTCCTTGGTTCACAACATTTTAATTGTCACCACAGTAATTGACACGTGTTACATTGTCAACTGTCTAAAAGTGCATTTCCCTCACTTTGGCGAGATTTTCTTTCACTTCCTGTTCTATCTATGTGATGGGAAGTAAAGAAGGATCCCCTAGTCCAGTGGTCTCACAACTGCAGCCCAGGGACCAGATGCAGCCCTTTGCTTGCTTGTATCTGTCCCTTGAGGCACTATTTTCATCCACTGATACCACCAATAGGACAAAATTCCTCCCAATGACAACAAAGATAGGGGCACGATTCCTCCTAATGACACCAAAGATGAGGGCACAATTACTCCCAATGACACCAAAGATAGGGACACAATTCCTCCCAATGACACCGAAGAATGGGGCATATTTCCTCCCAATGATGGAGGACAATGACACAAAATGATGGGGCATACACCGACAATAGGGCACAACTCCTCCACTGACATGAATGTTTAGGCATTGTTTATTACCACTGAGGTTGGAAACTTTTCTACTCCCGCTGACAACAGTCCGGCCTCTCTTAAGTCTGAAAGACAGTAAATTGGCCCTTTGTTTAGAAAGTTTGTAGGCCCTAGTTGGACAAAACCAAAACTGACAGAGGTTTTAACCATTATCTACTCTTTCTTAAAATAAGTTTTGCTTTAGCTATAGTTTAAATTACTGGTATTGTATATATTAATGAATATTGACCTTCCAAATGACGTTGAATGCTTGCATGTGGACTTTTTTGATATACTTAGCAACAGACTTAAAATTAGCATCTGGTTTTAGATTCAATGTGTGCACATATTGGTGTTTCACCCCGAGTTATAGCAATATTCTAATATTGACATAAGGCAGAGCCAGATGTCATCGCCCTCAGTAAATTACATACCTACTGGGAAATCTACCTGAACTTAGAATTTAAGACAATTACATTTTCTTTCATCATACATATGCCCCTTGTATGGTAATTTTGCAAATTTTAGGTTAAAAATCAAGTAATGCAGCTTTGTGGTATAGTGGATAATTTGTTCTTACTTTATTGATGACTAGGTTAATAGAATGGCTGACTTTTTCAGTTGACTAATGTGGCTGCACTATGTTTGATTCCTAGTTTAGGGCTTTAGGGCATGAACACGGGCATAATTAATGTGAGCAGTTTGTTGGTCAAATCTAACATTGGATCTATTGGTAGTTTCAAAGCAGCAACATCCACAATTTTTACATTGTAGTATACGCTTTCAAGTATAAATATACTGTACATCTCTAACTATTAAAATTGTTGTTTTAAATGCATTTTAAAAATAAATGTGTAGAGTAGTACCCATTTACTCACATGCTCATATGCAGGTGCAGGCCCTCGAACTCCATTTTTCTGGGTTCTTGGACAAGCTCAGGGAATATATGTTTCTCTGCTTTTCTCACCCAGCAACTTAAAGGGGACACACCTGATGAGGCAGAGTGATCTTCTGCTTCCACTGTGAGAACAAGCATGCAGGCAGATCATAACAGTTCACAGCTTCTCCAAAAGACCCAGATCCTGGTTGCTACCAAAGTACTCCAGTTCCAGCAGGGTGATGCTACATCCTTAGGCCTGGGATCCTTCCAGCTGTTCTCCTGTGTTACCAGAGCTACCATGGACTTTACTGCGCTGTCTATGAGGATAATCACAAATAGCGACCTGAACTTGGTATTATTCCTGGGGGACCCTAAGTCTACTTTTCACACCACTGTCACTCCTCACCGGCTCACCTGATGATGAAACAACAGACTCCGGCTCCTTCCGAGTGGGAGTGACAGAGCAAACTGCAGCTGCTGGCTTGTCCAGGGTTCTTTCTTGCTGGGGCATGGAAGCTCCTTTAAATGCTACCTGCTCCTCTGTGCAAATTTTTTTAGATAGCAACGGCCCTCCTGCCTCGGCTGTGGGTAAACTCACACATTCTTCTGTTGACTGTGCCTTGTGATAGAGCTCCAGCTTGATTGACTTCCTCCCATTGTCCCCAGCCGACTAGGATACTTCTGGCAACTCAATGCCCAGGCCCGATTTCACAACATACAGTAGGTGGTGGACGGCAGGTCACTCTGTGTAAGTATCATTAGCAGCTTCCCGCAATGCCCAGGCTTTACACACTTTACACAAACCTTGACGATGGCTGTGGGTTTCTTGCAGCCTTCCAGAGCAAATCCTCCCTGATGACTCTAAGTGTCTACCATCTTCTTCTGCTGCTCAGGCTCTCGGCTCTGCTACTCAGCCATAGCAGCAAAGCAGCTATACACCTACACATAAAAATTATAGACCTTTCATTTCTTTGCAGGTGGGCAAACGTACACAATCTGCAGGGGACCAAATCATTATTTTTCCCACTGACTGTATATGTGATATATTCCTTACAAACAAGGAATATATCACATACTGTATATGTTCTTTGATGTTGTGATTGTATTCCTTGTTTGTGGGTATTTTAGCCTGCTTTGTAATAAATTAAGTTTAACGTTGCTACACTGTGGATTCTCCTTCTTCCTCCCTGCATATGAGACACTGGGGTAGATTCAGATAGATCAGCGGATCTTTAGATCCGCGTAATCTATCTTATTTACGATCCGCCAGCGCAAGTTTTTGAGGCAAATACAGGTGCTGTATTCAGAAAGCACTTGCCTCTAAAGTTGCGCCGGCGGATCGTAAATCCCCCGGCGGAATTCAAATTCCGCGGCTAGGGGGAGTTTACTATTTAAATCAGGCGCGTCCCCGCGCCGATCGTACTGCGCATGCGCCGCCGGCTAAATTTCCCAGCTTGCATTGCTCCAAATGACGTCGCTAGGACATCATTGGTTTCGACGTGTACGTAAATTACGTCCATCCGTATTCGCGAACGACTTACGCAAACGACGTAAAAAATTAAAAACTCGGCGCGGGAACGACGGCCATACTTAACATAGGATGCGCCGCATATAGCAAGGGTAACTATCCGCCGGAAAAAGCCAAACGTAAACGACGTAAAAAAAAGCGATGGGCGGGCGTTCGTTTCTGAATCGGCGGATCTCCTCATTTGCATATTTGTCGCGTATACAAATGGAATCGCCACCTAGCGGCCAGCGGGAGATTGCAGCCTAAGATCCGACGGTGTAAGTCACTTACACCTGTCGGACCTTAGGGAGATCTATGCGGAACCTGATTCTATGAATCAGCCACATAGATCCGACCGTCGGATCTCAGAGATACGACGGCGTATCAGGAGATACGCCGTCGTATCTCTATCTGAATCTGCCCCTATGAGACTATCTTGAGTTTGTATACTTACCTGTGAGCAATTCAAAAGCCTTATATCCATCTGGAGAGAGAGCCACCCATCTGTGAGCAGTTTGAACTGTATGCTAATTACTTCTGATGTTTATGAGAATCGTTTTTAGTGTGTGTGTTCGGTCATGAATGGCACAAGTGGAAAGCTATCCATTCATCAATGAGCAGCATAAAGCTATATTGGACCTCAATTTTAAGCCAATTGGTGTGGGTGCGTTTCCACATTCTGATACTGTGAACACCAACAGAGTCGAACTACAGTATAGATAAAACTTTTTTTTTTTCCATTTTGGGTATAGCAAGGAAAGGTTATAACCCCTATCGGATTTTTTATAGCCAAACAGGAAGTGAAAGTATATCTCTGAAAATTAAGAGAATCCATTGGGGACACCCAGGTCACCAGAACTAGTGTCCCCATTGGAAGATTTTCCCTCTATTACTTTTCTGGGGACAACAACAATTTGTGATTTTCTTTACTTTAACTTTCAATGATATTGGTATACAGGACAACTAGAGTGGGTGAATCTCTCTAAACGGGGACACAGGCAGAAATAAAAAATTACAGGGTTTCTAATTCCTCTCTATTCTATTCAACACTTAAAAAAAAGTTGTGCCTTTAGTTATACTTTAAATTATAAAAATAAACCTTCACACTCACAGCAATACACCTTCACACTCTCTTCCTAAATCTGTAGGATAGACATTTTTTACTCACAGAAAACAAACAGTTTGTCTCTTTTAATACAAACAGGTTTTAACACTTTCAAACCTATTTAGGCAGGCAAAACGCAATGTTGAGTGTCAAGGAAAGTACATCAGTCAATTAGTATTTATGTTTCATTGATTTGATTAAATTAAACTGAAAACGTATTGGTTACTGTAAGTTACTATACTATGTACAAACTTTAATCGATCTACTTTATTAAATAAGCCAATTAAGGTATTTTGCGGTAATCTCTAGGATTTTACAATGCTAATAAAGATTTAATCAAGGCACACAGTGGGTTTAATGGATTGGATTAGCACTGGCAAAAATAATTAGGTTAATGGCTGAGGTTTGTTTTTATTATTTACATTGTATGCATTTGAATATTTATCCCCCCCATTAAAAGTTAAATGGTTACTTTACTTTTGTTAACATTTTGATAGATACAATATCTCACAAAAGTGAGTACACCCCTCACATTTGTATGAATCTGTTATTATAACTTTTCATGTGACAACACTGAAGAAATTACACTTTGCTACAATGTAAAGCAGGGGTGTCCAAACCCCGGCCCATGGGCCACATCCGGCCCGCTTGTGTGTTTTATCCGGCCCGCAGTGTAAACAAAGCTGCCCATACTGCCACGCTGTTTTTTTTATAAACAAGAGAAGCTGCGCCGTTTTTTAACAGTGGCTGCTGCCTTGGACCGCCGAGGCGCGGCACCTCCCCTC
The DNA here is from genome assembly GCF_905171775.1 of Rana temporaria. Taxonomy (NCBI): domain Eukaryota; kingdom Metazoa; phylum Chordata; class Amphibia; order Anura; family Ranidae; genus Rana; species Rana temporaria. The sequence goes on from NC_053493.1 coordinate 158,890,296, forward strand.
TTCCCGCCTGCTGTTTGAAGTTACGATCTTGGAAGGATCGTTAATTCAAACAGTGGGCGGGAAGAGGGGGGAGGTGCCGCACCTGTGATGTCACTTGTAGAAGAATCGTAACTTCAAACAGCGGGCAGGAAGAGGGGAGGTGCCGCACCTGTGACGTCACTTGTAGAAGCATCGTAACTTCAAACAGCGGGCGGGAAGAGGGGAGGTCCTGCGCATGTGTCGTCACTCGTGGAAGAAATGTAACTTCAAACAGTGGGCGGGAAGAGGGGAGGTGCCGCACCTCGGAGACGGGAGCTGCAGAAGAGCTGAAGTCCACTAGTACAGAGGTAAGAGGCTGATCATATTACTGATAAGCACACTACAGGGGAGATTGGTACATTACTGGCTGATGGGGATATTACTGGGTACATTACTGTGCTGATGGGAACATTGCTGGGGACACTGCTGATGGGGACACCTCTGATGGAGACACCACTAATGGGAACACCGCTGATGGGGACACAGGTGTCCCCATCAGCGGTGTCTCCATCACTGTGTCCCCATCAGCGGTGTCCCCATCAGCGGTGTCCCCATCAGTGGCATCCCCATCAGCGGTGTCCCCATCAATGGCGCCCCCCATCAGCAGGGTCCCCATCAGCGGTGTCCCCATCATCGGCGCCCCCATCAGCGGTGTCCCCATCAGCGGCTTTCCCAACAGTGGCGTCCCCATCATCGGTGTGCCCATCAGCGGTGTCCCCATCAGCAATGATGGGGACACTGCTGATGGGGATGCTGCTAATGAGGACACCGATGATGGGGACATGGGTCACTGCTGATGGGGACATGGGGTCACTGCTGATGGGGACACCACTGAAGGGGACACTGATGAGGACACTGCTGATGGGGACACTGCTTATGGGGACACTGCTGATGGGGACATGGGGTCACTGCTGATGGTGACACCGCTGATGGGGACATGGGGTCACTGCTGATGGGGATGCTGCTGATGGGGACGCTGCTGATGGGGTCACTGCTGATGGGGACACTGCTGATGGGGACATGGGGTCACTGCTGATGGGGTCACTGCTGATAGGGACACTGCTGATGGGGACATGGGGTCACTGCTGATGGGGACACTGCTGATGGGGACACTGCTGATGGGGACATGGGGTCACTGCTGATGGGGACACTGATGAGGACACCGCTGATGGGGACATGGGGTCACTGCTGATGGGGACACTGCTGATGGGGGCACCTCTGATGGGGACATGGGGTCACTGCTGATCGGGACACTGATAAGGACACCGCTGATGGAGACACCGGTGTCCCCATCAGCATGTTCCCTATCAGCGGTGTCCCCATGAGCAGCGTCCCCATCAATCGGCGTGCACATCAGATACATAACTGATTTTTTTTTCGCCCACCGAATACTTTTAAAATCTACAATGTGGCCCTCGTGTTGAAAAGTTTGGAGACCCCTGGTGTAAAGTAGTGAGTGTACAGCTTGTATAACAGTGTAAATTTGCTGTCCCTCAAAATAACGCAACACACAGGCATTAGTGTCTAAACAGCTCGCAACAAAAGTGTGTACACCCCTAAGTGAAAGTGTCCAAATTGGGCCCCAAAGTATCAATATTTTGTGTGGCCACCATTATTTTCCAGCACTGCCTTAACCCTCTTGGTCACGGAGCTGGTGGATGTTAGAGACCTTGCGCTCCTCCACCTTCTGTTCGAGGATTCCCCACAGATGCTCAATAGGGTTTAGGTCTGGAGACATGCTTGGCCAGTCCATTTCCTTTACCCTCAGCTTCTTCAGCAAGGCAGTGGTCATCTTGGATGTGTGTTTGGGGTCGTTATCATGTTGGAATACTGCCCTGCAACCCAGTCTCCGAAAGGAGGGGATCATGCTCTGCTTCAGTATGTCACTGTACGTGTTGGCATTCATGGTTCCCTCAATGAACTGTAGCTCCCCATTGCTGGCAGAACTCATGCAGACCATGACACTCTCACCACCATGCTTGGCTGTAGGCAAGACACACTTGTCTTTTTACTCCTCACCTGGTTGCCACGACACACGTTTGACACCATCTAAACCAAATACGTTTATCTTGGTATAATCAGACCACAGGAGATGGTTTGAGTAATCCATGTGCTTAGTCTGCTTGTCTTTAGCAAACTGTTTACAGGCTTTCTTGGGCATCATCTTTAGAAGAGGTTTCCTTCTGGGACAACAGCCATGCAGACCAATTTGATGCAGTGTGAGGCATATGGTCTGAGCACTGACAGGCCCCCAACCGCTGCAGGAATGCTGGCAGCACTCATACGTCTATTTCCCAAAGATAACTTCTGAATATGACACTAAGCACATGCACTCAACTTATTTGGTCTACCATGGTGAGGCCTGTTCTGAGTGCAACCTGTCCTGTTAAATTGTTGTATGGTGTTGGCCATCATGCTGCAGCTCAGTTTCAGGCATTTTTCTTATAGCCTAGGCCATCTATATGTAGAGCAACAATTCTTTTTTCATATCCTCAGAGAGTTCTTTGCCACGAGGTGCCATGTTGAACTTTCAGTGACCAGTATCATCTCCCTGTACCTGTCAAAAAAGCAGACAGGAATTCTGGGTCCTTAAAGCTGCATTTTTTTCTGCAAGATTAAACACAAGACAAAAACACTAGGTCAGCCTAAACTGTCATAATCGTATCCCAATATAGGCCTCAATCTTAAAGGAGTAGCCACTGATGCCCCAAGTTTTAATTTTACCTTCATTAGGACGCTCATAACTTCCGTTCCTCTTCCTCCACACACAGAACGTAGGTACTACACATGCGTGTTATCTTTATATACACTGCGCATGCATGAAACTCTGCCCGCGTCACCCACCCCTGACATTCTTTCTAGTATATTCCCCGCCCCTTCTCTTTTGGTGCGCAGTGGGAGACGACATGGCGACACAGCAGGTGGCTGATAATTCCACTAACGATGAGGATATCCTGGAGCCAAAATCATCCTGATCCAGGAGATATAAGGCCTCAAATATGTCCTTTGCAGAGATGGCAGAAATGGTGGACATCTTGAGGAGGACAGACTATGATGGGAAGCATGGGCTGTACAAGAACCCAAATGTGAGAAAGGCCAAGATCATGTCTTTCGGGGTACGGCGATCCAAGGAGCAGCTCAGGAAACGCTGGTCAGACCTGAAACTGAGGGAGCAGGATCAACACGGGAGGATCAAGAAAGTCCTTAAAAAAATATGTATTTGTCCTGTGTTATTATTATTATTACTTGCATGTTGCTCCATGTGTTTTTTTTTACAGTTGGACATGTTAAAATGGCAACTTTCAGGTTAGTGTCCAAAGTAATCAGTCGTAGTAAACATTGTTTGCCCACAAAATACAATGTTTTGGGCAGATACAGCTAAAAAAATTGGTCATTCCTATTTGTCGTAAAAAAAAATTGAACAATGTTGTCTAGATGTGTTTTAACTAGAATGAAATGCAAACTTGAATCAGTGTAAAGGAGAGGTCACTCAGCAGCTGTTTACACATCTGGACTCCATTGGATACTTGTGGTGTCTCCATGTGTGCAAATTGTCACAAAAAGGTCAGTATTCCAGATTTGGTAAGTGAAAAAATCATGTCTTCAGCTTGGAACTCTGCCAAAACACACAATTGTACCCCACTTCCAAGCAATGTTTCATATTCCTATTTTTGGCCTCAAATATCTGTGTGCTAAGTATACCTTTTGTTTCATTCTCATAGGGGAGCAAAGATTGGAGGACAGCACTCAGAGGACACCAGGAACCCCACACCTCCTAAAGAAGTGGACCAGAGAGAACCCCAAGATGAAGATGTGGAGGAAGGAGAGGTGGATGAAGTGGTGGAAATTGTCAACACAACAGGTCAGTGTCTGTCACCACAGCTTCAGGTAAAAGATGTAGGCCTACATATTTATAATACCTTTTTTTATTTTTAGGTGATGAACATGTTGTGGAAGAAGAAACTCCTCGTTACACAAGTGATAGTGCACAAATTTTAATAAAGGAAATCATGGGGTGTAGTCGAGAACTAGACATCATGAGGAATAATATCATTCTTATGGATCAAAAATTTAAGAACATGATTGATATTTTGGGGTGAATCTAAATAAACACAAATTTCCCCCCTTTTTTTTGGAAGCACTATTTAAAAAAGATATTTTACTTTCTTCAAGCCAAATTTTGAAGATGCACACAGTGGGCCGGATTCAGATACTTTGGAGTATCTTTAGGTGGGGCGTAACGTATCTCAGATACGTTACGCCGCCCTAAATTAGGGCGCAAGTTCCGTATTCAGAAAGAACTTGCGTCCTTAGTTACGCCGTAACGTATGTTGTCCGGCGTAAGCTTGCCTAATTCAAATTGGGATGATGTGGGCGTGTTTTATTTAAATGAATGGTGACCCCGTGTATTTAACGTATTTTACAAACAGCGCATGCGCCGTTCGTGAAAAAATCCCAGTGCGCATGCTCGAAATTCCGCCGCAAATCGTCATTGCTTTAGACGTGAACGTAACTTACGTACAGCCCTATTCGCGAACGACTTATGCAAACAACGTAAAATTTTCAAAACTCGACACAGGAGCGACGTCCATACTTAACATTGGCTACGCCTCATATAGCAGGGGTAACTTTACGCCAGAAAAAGCCTAACGTAAACGACGTAAAAAAATGCGCCGGCCGGACGTACGTTTCTGAATCGGCGTATCTATCTAATTAGCATATTCATTGCGTAACTATACGGAAGCGCCACCTAGCGGCCAACGTAAATATGCAGCCTTAGATACGACGGTATAAGACACTTACGCCGGTCGGATCTTAGGGAAATCTATGCGTAACTGATTCTATGAATCAGTCGCATAGATACAACGCCGCACACTCAGAGATACGACGGCGTATCCGGAGATACGCGGTCGTATCCCCATCAGGGGATCTCAATTTAGACGTTTTGTGGGTGCAACCCCTTTCTCACAACAGTAAATGAGAGGAAGGGGTTTCCCCCCCAAAACACGTCCATTGATCCCTCATGATGGGAGATAGCACATGTTGACATCACCCCATCTGATGAAGGCAAGAGCAAGACATTTTGGACACACTATAATGTCTGATATTGCCCTCAAGTTTTTCAATGTTGAACTTTGTAAAGTTCCAGAGTTGTATATGTTATGTTTTGAAACATTTCCAGTTTATGCCAAAAAATTAATAAAAAAATAATGAAAAAAAGCAAAAAGCAAAAAAAAGTTGTATTTTAACCCGAAAAACGTATAACGCACATGTAAATGTGCACAGAGTAAATTATTTCTAAAAAACTATGGGCCAGATTCAGAGAGATCGGCGTATCTTTAGAGCGGCGTAGCGCATCTGATATGCGCTACGCCGACGTAACATAGAGAGGCTCGTACTGTATTCACAAAGCACTTGCTCCCTTTCTTGCGCCGGCGTAACGTAGAATGGCCGGCTAAGCCCGCCTAATTCAAAGTAGCAAGGCAGTGGGCGTGTAGTATTATAATGAAGCGTGACCCCATGTAAATGGCCGAACGTACGGCGCATGCTCAGAATCACGTTGCATATCCTCCCTTAGATACGACGGCTCAATGCGTACGACGTGAACGTAACCTACGCCCAGCCCCATTCCCGTACGACTTACGTAAACGATGTAAAATACGACGCTGTTCCCGCGCCCATACCTTAACATGACTTACCCCTGCTTTAGGTGGGATAACTTTACGCCGGACGTACGCCTCCCGTAAACGACGTAGCTTACTGCGACGGGCGCAGGTACGTTCGTGAATCGGCATATCTAGGTCATTTACATATTTGACGCGTAAATCAACGGAAGTGTCCCTAGCGGCCAGCGTAAATATGCACCCAAGATACGACGGCGTAAGGAGACTTACAGTACGTCGGTCGGGTCAAGCAGAAATTCAGGCATATCTGGTTTCCTGAATACAGCGCATAGATACGATGGCGCATACTACAACTTACGCCACGTATAAACAGATACGTCGGCGCAAGTTGTCTGTGAATCCGGCCCTATGTGTGGCTTCTTATCTCAAAGCTCAATACCATTGTTAGTAATAAATTATGTTTACAGTAGCAATGGGGGTTATTTACTAAAGGAAAATCCACTTGGCACTACAAGTGCACTAGTAGAACCTAGGAGAAAGAAACACAAGAAATAAATAAAATTTATGATGTTATCAGATTTTTTTTTATTATAAAAAAAAGATTTAAACATTGTCTGGCATAGCATTGGCCCCTTACCCGTAAAGTACTCCATGTATTTATCACATACTTCACGGGCACTTTGAGGGGCCAAGCCAGTACGGTCAGTGTCCAGGCCCGTCAATGTATTGTCCGAAATTCTTGAAAACAGTCTGCTTTGAAATCTGCCTGGGAAACCTTGCTGATTCAGTATAACTACCTTGTGTCATGTTGCTGTGTTCAGTCTTGCCATGGTGTATGACATGTGATATGAAGCTGTCTTCCACAACTTCACCTTAGTAGCAGAGTTTGGCTATTCTGCATGAAGTTTAAGCCTCCTACACAGCTCTTTCTGTTTCAGTTAATGACTGTGTTTCAACCTACATATGAAATTGATGATCAATAGCGCCAGCTTGTTAATTAATTGGTTAATCATACACCTGACTCTAATTTTACAAAATCTCTGACTTTGCGCAAGTATACAAAGTGTGCAAGAACTGATTCTGGTTTGAAGTCACACCAAATATTGATTTGATCTAGATTTGTATTCTGTTCACTCACTTTAAAGTAAAAAAAAATATATATATATATATATATATATATATATATATATATATATATATATATATATATGTATACAGTGTGCTTATAAGTTTACATACCCTGGTAGAATTTATTATTTCTTGGCCATTTTTCAGAGAATATGAATGATAACACAAAAACTTTTCTTTATTTTTATTTTTTATATATTTTGAAGGACTATGAGGTTTCAACATTACCCCCAGCTTATGTTTTACATTTTACATTAGCAATATCTGTTCTTCTAAGACAGTTGATCACAACTTTGGTTGTCTGTTAAATAACTGCTCTGTTATTATTCCTGTTATCACCCTAATCAATTCATGCATTTGTATACCACAATGCTTATGGCTACATGAGCCTTTTACTTGCTCATACATGTTTTATGTTCCTTTTTTTCCCCCTTTGCAATAAAATATACTGTAAAGTCAATGTTAATATGTGAAGAATTGTTAAAATGAAAGGGAAAACATAAGTAGCTAAAATAAAATGTCATCTCCATCAATGACAATTCTGTATTTGTATATCTAATTACCATATATCTATAATGGCCAATACCTAATGCACTGACAGAAGTTTATTGTTAAGTTCAGCATTGTTAACATTTTCAATGGCACACAGACTGGGCTTCCAGATTTAAATGAGGGCAAAGGTGTCCTTTATCTTTTCTAACTTGCCCCAGATTTCATATATTAGAAAAAAAAAACTAAGCAGTTGTAAAACACTATTTATTGTTCCCAAAGGATTAGGCTATTCCTGCACAGCAGACATGCACTTTATTTAGGAATATATTCATTTTCACTACCTTTAGGCTAAAAAGCTTATACTGTACCGCAGTGAATATTACAGTGCACAATAAGTAATTGCTTTCCTTAGGTAACATTCATTTTAAAAGTGGAACACATTAATGATGTGTCATAAAGAGGAAATTAGGACACCGCAGCAGGCTTTTACCTTGGTATACAGTCACCAGTCAATAACAGAGAAATAAAAGTAGCATAACCAAAGTTATCCTGTGAGTTTTTGTTGTTATTTTTAATCGTGTCTACATTTCCTTTCTTACCAGTTCAACTACTGTTATTACAAATCACAACATGGTCACAGTCCTATAGCAGATGCAGATGCTACCTACAGTCCTGAAGGTCTATATAATGGATTATATCTGCTCTTAGGGTCCACACACACTAGACAGTGGGAAAAATGCCAAAACAAGCAGCATTAAAGAAACGCTACAATGGAAAATATTGTAAATGTACATTTAGGTGGGTTTATGCAAGTTTGCATTTATGAGCGTTTTTCCCCCTAAACACTAGAACAATGTACACTTAACCACTTAAGGACCGGACCATTATGCAGCTTAAAGACCTGGCCACTTTTTGTGATTCGGCACTATGTCGCTTTAACTGACAATTTTTTTTCCCTCAGTTTAGGCCGATTCTTATTCTTATAACAACAAAGCCTGGGGAATGCCCAGGGAAAAAACAAGCCTACTTACCGACCAGCTAGCAGAACAACCAAATTAACCTGTCTAACAGTATGCGTTAAAAACAGGGGTTTTGTCCGCACGCATTTGCAAACGCATGCGTGAGCCACAGAGCTGCGCCAAGGCACCCTGTAATCTGTGGTCCTAACACTAAACAATGAGCATCCCCACAGTGGAGGCACATGCATTTAAATGGATAGATAGGGGCAGGTGGACTGAAGGGGAGCAACCCCTCCTTAAAGGTACAATAGCACACCAAATTCTTATTCTTCTACATATTTTTGTGAAAAATTGCAATAAGAGTTTATTGATTGGTTTGTGCAAAATGTATAGTTTCTACCAAATAGGGGATAGTTTTATTGCATTTTTATTAATTTTTTTTTTTCTAGTAATGGCGGTGATCAGCGATTTTTATCGTGACTGCGACATTATGGGGGACACATCGGACCCTTTTGACACTATTTTGAGACCATTGTCATTTTTACAGCGAACAGTGCTATAAAAATGCACTGGTTACTGTAAAAATGACACTGGCAGTAAATAGGTTAACCAGGAGGGGGCGCTGTAGGGGGTTAAGTGTGCCCTAATGTGTGTTTCTTACTGTGGGGGGGGGGCATGACTTAGCGTGTGACATCACTGATCATTGTTCCCTATGACAGCCACACTAGGAAGCACAGGGAGAGGTTTGTTTACACTTACCTCTGCCCGATTGTCCTCTCTGTGACCCGATCGCGGGACACCGCTGTTCCTGCAGGGACAGTCAAGAAAAAGAGGACTGGGTCGCGAGCGCACTGCCGGCGGCGTGCTGCGCGACCCACGTCTGGGCTCTTAAAGGGGACGTACATGTACGCCCTTGTGCCCAGCCGTGCCATTCTGCAGATGTATATCTGCGTGCAGCGGTCCTCAAGTGGTTAAAACACTTGACGTGCCTAAGCACTGTTTAGGCACATCAATTTTTTCTGCCCGAACGCCCCTCTCAAAAAAGCACTGTGATGTTTTTGTTCAGCCTGTAAATGCTCCTCTACAAATATGCCTGTAAATGTGCATGGACACATAGGTTAACATAGAGTTTTTTGTTTAATCAAATTATATTGGATATTTTTATATTTACACACAGGTTCCACTCACAGCACATAAATAGCATAATCATGTATATCCATTCTAAGGATTATTCCCAAGACATACTGTAACTCAAGATCTTACTCTCTAGTGCACAGGTGTCAAACACAAGGCAAGAGGGGCGAATCCAGCCCTCCAGGCCATTTCATGTGGCACTCGCACCTCTCCTGCAGCTGCAGGAGAGCTAAAGCCCTACTCTGGTCCTCCTCAAGACACTTACTTGCTTTCAAGCAATGCATCTAGCTTCTTCCCAGCAGCAGCATAAGGAAAGGGGGTGCACTGTGATGTAAGGGATAGTGGGGGACTTAACTTCTGATGGTGGGTTTGCTCTTAACATCTAATGTAAGGGAAGGGGATGCGCTGGACATCTAATCTTACAGATACAATCGGCCCTTTTGAGGGCAATCATAATGCTGATGCGGCCCACAATGAAATTGGGTTTGACACCCCTGCTCTAGTGCATAACCGCTAAATAGACAAAGAAACAAGGATACAAAACAAGGATACAAAACAGAGAGAGAAAGGCAACTAGGAATAACAAAATCCTAAATAATAGGAATTTTTACCCAATCTTCCATAGTTGTTTCTTAGTGCTGCGAGTGTTCCTAATACACATCTGCCCATGCACAGAAAGCAGAACAAGAAGAAAGAGAGAGAGAGAGAGAGAAAAACAGACGAAAACAACTAAAGACATACAGTATACATACCTATACAAACCTACACATTCCTCTGGAAAGCACCCTCCCAACCATCTGCCTGTCACAAACTATGGTAAACGGGAGTGAACCACAACTGCGGTTAGCAAAAGAATGTCAATGCACTTCTCTATGTTATGTGAGATTTCAGTATTGGACCCCAGGCGTCACTCCAATCAGAGCACAGGAGTTTGGGGGTTTTCTACATCATCTCTCTCACACAAAGGAATGCGTTGAGCTACTAAGGGAGGACTTATTACAACATGCGTCCAATCCTTAGCGTTAAAAGATTATAATGCACATAAAGATTCCAATGCACTTCTATATGCAAGTGATTATCAGTACCGGACCCCAGGCATCATTCCAATCAGAGAAAAGGAGTTTGGGGGTTCTCTACATCATATCACTTTAACATAAAGAAATGCATTAGGCCAATATAGCTCAGCTAAATAGAAAGTATATGTTCATTTAAGATACTTCACAGCAAGCAACTGAGAACACAGCAGACAATCCCAAGTAGTATGTTAGTTCTTAGTAAGCCAGAGTCAATTACAGCAATTGATTAGAAGTTATATATGTAGTAAGTAATACTAGGCACTAAAAGTAAAAACAATTGTTACTTATACGTTTGCAGGGCTTGAGTCTTGCTGTATGTTAGCAGCCGTTGGATTCCGTAGTGTAGGGTGGCAGGAAGGAAGATATCTTTAAGGTGTCCCCAGTAATGGCAGCATGAATGTAGTGTTTGTTTAAGGGTGTTATGCTATATATCCACCAGGGGAGGGAGTAAGTAGATCATTCTTGCCAAATTGATATTAGGTGTGATTACTACCTTTGACCAGTGGAGGGAGCTCCGCTGTTTACTGGTCCTATCGTAACCGACAGGACTCTTTCATCCCAGAAAGGAAAGGAAATTGTTTAAATAGTCACCCTTGTCAGCACAGCTCCATACCCTATGATTGAAGTGGCGTGCACAGCCACGATACGCGTGAGGGAAGTGAGCTGTTGGTGATGTCGTCTCCGCTCTTGGCCGGGAGTGGAGAAACTACTGTGTTTGATGTCTGATGTTTGAGAACCTTAACTGAAATGTGAGTGTTTACTATGTTTATATTAAAATTATGCTGACGTTTTTACACTATTGTGAGCGTTATTCCTTCCATATGTGCCTTATGGGGAGTCATTGATTCAAATGAAGAGGGGCTTGTACACTGGCTAAGCGCTGCCTTTGTGGAGTGAAGGTGATCTGCAACGCTGCTGCAGTTGGAGGGAAAGAGGAGCTGCCATTGGGATTTCACATTTAGAGGTAAGAGGCTGGTGAGACTGGGCACATGGGGAGTGAAGCACTGCACATTTGGAAAACATTGTGGACTTAACTTTTTACATTTTTTTTTGCTCCGGAATTTGGGAATTTGGGAATTTTGCACTTTTAATGCGTTTTTGCACAATTGCATGAAGATTTTTATTGTGTACATTGGACTCATTTTGCACATCCAGTGCCGTTTGCTGAATTTATTTTCAATGTATGGATGCACCTGATTAGCACTTATTTGCGCAGCAGAAATTAGATGAAGGAGCAGTCCTTTTGTGACCTTTCGCAAAGCCCCTGGATATATGGATAGTAAAGGCTATTTCTGGGATTTATGATGATAAGATACACCAGTGACACAGGAGCAGATTTGGAATACAGACTCCCAAAATTCTTTAATCTGGGGGCATGTCCACCAAATATGAATCATTAAACCAACGTCTCCTCCACATCGCCAGCATTCCCTAGGATAAATCTGAGAAATTCTATGTAACCTCGCCGGTTATCTATACCATCTAGTTAATATTTTATAATTCTTTTCTTGTATGAAAGTCACAGAGCTAGATTTAAAGGTTAACCAAAAAGCTTTCTTCCATTCTTCATAGAGTCACATCTACAGGCTGAAAGAAAAAGCTTGAGATGCCTGTATAAGCAGCTGAGGCATGAAGTGTATATCAGGGCAAAAAAAGATATGCAGTACACCTTTGCAATGCAGGTTTCCCTATGTTTTAGCCCTCTCTTCCATCAAATGTAACTAATCAACTTGCAATCTTTATTCTACTACAGGTAATGTTCTATGGATCTCCCATTATTTGGACTTCTACTGGGACATCTACTCAGATGCCCCAGTAGAAGTCCTAGTAGGACAAAACGCGTAGGGACAGGTACACCGTTCCCCATATTGCTCTTATCTAAATAGTGTTCACTTTTTACCTGTATGTTGTTTTTTCAAAATAAAACTCCATAATTTTTGACTTGCACCATTGGAAGCCCCTTTTTCTCTTTCTTTCATGTTCTATGGACGTGAGATTTTTTTTTTTTTTGGTTCTTCCATTTGGCCATTGTTGCCCCAGTTAGGGCTAATAATACCAAGAACCTACCGAATGCTTTTGGATTGTCCTTGGATCCTTTGTGTCGATTGGTCTGCACTTAAGATCGTGGTATTCGTGCCTGACTGAGTATTGGTCATGAACAACTGGGTCCACCGGTTCCATTTGTGGCTACCTCCATCCAGATTTTATCAAGAAATACTCAAAGTGCCTCTCAAACCATCTGACCATCCAGTCTATACATTGATTGGGAACCCCCATGCCTGATTGATCCATTGTCGCTGACAGTCGGGTCCAACGGTTCCGGTAAGCGTGTTTACAATGCCATTGCATGCTGTACAGAGAAATCACATGTTGTACAGTGCCATTGCATGCCATGCAGTGTCATTGAATGCCGTACTGTGCCATCACATGCTGTACAGTGCCATTGTATGCCATACAGTGTCATCACATAATGTACAGTGTCATTGCATGTTGTACAATGCAATCTCATTGCATACAGAGCCATCACATGCCAGACTGTGCCATCGCATTGCGTACTGTGCCATTGCATGTCGTATTGTGCCATTGCATATCGTAGAGAGCCATCACATGCCGTACAGTACCATCACATGCTGCACATTGTCATTGCATACCGTACAGTATGATTACATGGCATACCGTATCATCACATGTTGTACAATGCCATTGCATACCATACAGAGAAATCGCATGCCGTGCAGTGTCATTGAATGCCGTACAATGCCATTGCATGCCGTACAGTGCCATTGCATCCTGTACAATGTCATTGCATGCCGTACAGTGCCATTGCATGCTGTACAATGCCATGGCATGCTGTACAGTGCCAGTGCATTCTGTACAGTGCCTAAATTGCCGTGCAGTGCATACCGTACAGTGCCACTGTATGGCATGTGATAGCACTGTGCGGCATGCAATGGCACAGTACGTTGGCACTATACGACATGTGATAGCACAGTACAATGGCACTAAACAGAATGCAATGGCATAGTATGGTGGCACTGTACGGCATGCAATGGCTCTGTATGACATGCTATGGCACAGTACGATGGCACTATACTGCATACATTTTACTTCAGGAAAACTGACCAGCTGATTGGGGTTGTCAATATTCCACTGTGCAAAAAAAAAATATGTAATATATTAAAACCTTGGTTTGTGAGTATTTTGAAAGACAGGCAAAACGGTTTAATCAATTTTGACTTGATATACAGGCGATATCTTGATATACAAGTAGCTTTATGTCACAGCTGAGTATAAAAGAGAAGAGAGGCGCCTGTAAGTGTAGCAATATGGTTACATTTAATGAAGGTACAACATTTAGCGACTCACATGGGGTAAAGATGTCCACATAGACCATCCCCCTCACCGCCATCGATGTCATCCCTTCCACGCTGCGTTCCACGAATAGTTCTAGCCTCGCTTTCAGATCGCTCTACTGCAGGGTAGCTTTCCCATCAAGATTTAAGACTGACAGTGGTGAGAGTCGGTGGTGTGGAGGATGGCAGTGGCGGCTGGTGCTCAAAATTGTTGGGGGGGGGGGGGCGCAAACGAAAAAAAAAGAAAAAGATTGCAGCCTCACTGTACCCATCAAATGCAGCCACTGTGCCATCAATTGTCACCACTGTGCCATGCCATCAAACGCAGCCACTGTGCCATCAATTGTCACCACTGTGCCATGCCATCAAACGCAGCCACTGTGCCATCAATTATCACCACTGTGCCATGCCATCAAACTCAGTCACTGTGCCATGCCATCAAACGCAGTCACTGTGCCATGCCATCAAACGCAGCCACTGTGCCATGCCATCAAACACAGCCACTAAGCCATCAATTGTCACCACTGTGCCATTACATCAAATGCAGCCACTGTGCCCCTCAATTGTCGCTGCTGTGCCAATTGTCACCACTGTGCCCTTTAATTGTTGCCACTGTGCCCATTGTTGCCACTGTGCATGTCACTGTGCCCATTGTCACCACAGTGCCCATTGTCACCACTGTGCCCTTTGTCACCACTGTGCCCATTGATGCCACTGTGCCCTTTGTCATCACTGTCCCAATTGATGCCACTGTGCCCTTTGTCACCACTGTGCCCATTGATGCCACTGTGCCCCTTGTCGCCTCTGTGCCCATTGTCGCCGCTGTGCCCTGTAAAATGCACCTACCTTACTCCTTCCAAGTCCCTCTAATTCTTCTCCCGCCTTGGTGACGCTTCAGCCAATCAGGTTACCGATAACCAGACTCTGGGAACCTGATTGGCTGAGATGGCCGTCAGTCTTATCCAAGGAACACACCCCCCGTACGTTCCGAGGATAAGACATCCGGGAGCCGAGGGCTGTACTGGCTCTGATAGGCACTACCGCACAGCCAACCAGCTGTCGTTATTCAGGTGGCCGCTGCTCAAGTTCCGGCCATCTCTGAATAGACCAGCGGCAGCTGGCAACAATAGCATACATTCATGCAATGTATGAATGTATGTTATTAGACTCAGTGGTGGGCGAGAGCCAGAGGGGGCGGCACTCCAGCGCCCTCTATGGACGAACCGCCACTGGAGGATGGTCTATGTGGACATCATTAACCAGTGTGCCTGCATACTTAGATGTGACTATTTTAATCATCAACCATATGAGTTGCTAAATGTTGTACCTTCATTAAATGTAACCATATTGCTACACTTAGAGGCACCTATCTTCTCTTTTATACTCTGGATTTAATCCTGCTGGATTTTGCTTCTAATCCCCTTGTGGGGGCTTCCATTTGTGGATGGACATTTTATGGTTACAGAACCATTATCGCATTGCTATAATCTTTTTATATGGATTATAAACTTAAGGACCTATGAATAAATGGTTGTGGAATGAATCATTTGAGTTTTTATTATCTATCTATCTATCTATTTTATGGGGAAATTCGCTTTGATATACAACTGCTTTGGATTGCAAGCATGTTTCTGGAACGAATTATGCTCGTAATCCGAGGTTTTACTGTATAAGAATGTAACATCAGATTTGTTTAGCACTTCCTCATAGTTATAATAAGGTTCAGATATGAAGGTTAAATGCAGCAGCGAGCAAGAAAAAGACCCCTGGCAATGCTGTCATGTTAATTGGCAAGTTATATAGTGCAACATGGCAGCACCGAGTACACAAGTCAACATTTTATCTGCAAGGAAAGAATAGGAAACTTTACATATCATTATATATTAAAGTTTTGGGCAGATGAAACATTGTTGGAGAAAAAACACCAAAAGACAATCAGCCTCATTTTCATCTGATGTTTATAAGCAAGTCATATTCATAATTATATATTGTATAACCAGTTGTGGATTGCGCTGACTACTATGTCCAATTTAAATAATATTTTTTTATCGTGCCAAAAAACGTATATGCATATGTGTGTAAATATCCCCTGCCTCTTGTGGGGAATCCCTACAACTAGGGCTCCCAATGCCTACTTTTTAATCAATATAGTGTGCCAAACAAATCAAATACAAATATATCAAAAGATCTTTTAAATCACAATGTGCAATGGGGGTAATCCACAAAGAAGCGGCGCAACGTAATTTTTCCTATTTAAGTTACACCGCCGCAAAATTTCTACCTAAGTGCCCGATCCACAAAGCACTTACCTAGAAATTTTGAGCGGTGTAACTTAAATCCGGCCGGTGCAAGGCATTCCTCTTCTCCAGGGGGCGATTCCCATTTAAATGAGGCGCGCTCCCGCGCCAGCCGTACTGCGCTTGCTCGTGACGTCATTTTCCTGATGTGCATAGCGCAAAATTACATTACGTCGGGCTTTGTGGATCGCGACGGGACAATAAAGTTGCGTCGGGTAAAAAAAAAAGATACGGCGCCAAAAAAAAATTTAAAATTAAAAAAAAATCGCGTCGCTAGCAAGAAAGGTCTGTTTTTACAAGGTGTAAACAGTTTACACCTTGTAAAAGCAGCCCTAATTTTGCGTTTGCAAAATAAAACTTACGGAGAAAAACGAAGCTGAAAAGCTTTGTGGATCTCCGTAAATCCTAATTTGCATACCCGAGGTGGCATTTCGACGCGAAATGCCCCCAGCGGCGGATGCGGTACTGCATCCTAAGATCCGACAGTGTAATTCAATTACACATGTCGGATCTTCGTCCTAACTATGGGAAACTGATTCTGTGGATCAGTTCCATAGTTAGGACCAGGGATACTGGCAGTTACTCCGTCGTATCTCTTTTGAGGATTTGGCCCAATGTTCCCAAAAAATTTCAGTTAATAAACCAAACAGGTGTAAATGCCAAAAGCCTGTGTAATGTTCTAAATTTTTAACAGCAAAGTGCAAATGCAAATAATAAGCTTATAGACCAACAGTAATAAGTGCATATGCTATCCTCCAGTAGGGATGAGCTTCGTGTTCGAGTCGAACATATATTCGACTCAAACATCGTATGTTCAATCGTTTGTCGAAATACGAACAAAACGGGTCGTTCGCGCCAAATTCGAGTGACGCGCCACGGTCCATAATTCACTGCGGCATTGCTTGCTTATGATTGGCCAAGCATGCTCTATGACCCGCATGCTTGGCCAATCACAGCGCCGTCAGTAAAGAGAGCCGTAATTGGCCAAAGCCAGGGTGGCTTTGGCCAATTATGGCTCAGGGCTTTAGTACATGCCCCACACTATAAAAGGCCGCCTGCAGGGCCCATTTGGTGTATACTGCAAGTTTGCTCATTACTTTGCACCTAAACCCACTTGGTGTATACTGCAAGTGTGTTCATTACTTTGCACCTAAACCCACTTGGTGTATACTGCAAGTTTGCTCATTACTTTGCACCTAAACCCACTTGGTGTATACTGCAAGTGTGCGCATTACTTTGCACCTTAACCCACTTGGTGTATACTGCAAGTTTGCTCATTACTTTGCACCTAAACCCACTTGGTGTATACTGCAAGTGTGCTCATTACTTTGCACCTAAACCGACTTGGTGTATACTGCAAGTTTGCTCATTACTTTGCACCTAAACCTACTTGGTGTATACTGCAAGTGTGCTCTGTAGTTTGCACCTAAACTTCTTGGTGTGTACTGCACTTGTGCTCTGTAGTTTGCACCTAAAGATTCAAGAGCAGTGATTTTAATGATGCTTAAATAAAAAAAAAATGAAAAATTCCTATGCCTATGAAAACGTCTTTGAGAACCCGGGTCTTGCCCGAGGGAACATGTATCAATGGAAAAAAAGTTTTAAAAACGGTCGTTTTTTCAGGAGTCCTGAAGTGGATACCAATGATGAAAAAAACGACTGTTTTTAAAACTTTTTTTCCATTGATACATGTTCCCTCGGGCAAGACCCGGGTTCTCAAAGACGTTTTCACAGGCATACTATAGACACCCAGCAGGTACAATATTTAAAGCATTTTTTAATTTTGTTAATTTTTTAATTTTTTATTTAAGCATCATTAAAATCACTGCTCTTGAAAAAACGACATTTTTTTTTTACTTTTTTTTCATTGATACATGTTCCCTGGGGCAAGACCCGGGTTCTCAAAGACGTTTTACGACAAGAACTTGCATATTAGGCTTTAAAATTAGCACTTTTGAATTCGAACATTCAAGTCCCATAGACGTCAATGGGGTTCTAAATGTTCGCGCGAACGTTCGGTCTGTTCGAAGGTTCTGGTGCGGACCAAACCGGGGTAGTTTTTGGCTCATCCCTATCCTCCAGTCAGTTCCACTTTATCCAAAAAGTGCAATGTGCAAATAGCAAGTATAAATGAAGGTGATCTCTTCTTTTGCTGCTGTTCCTATTTCGTGGTTCAGTGTTTCTACTTTCACCCTTAAAGTGCTCGCCACCACCATCTAGTAAAAATGGCCACTCACCAGATGGATATATGTGTGCGCCTTTGGTTCATTACACCAGTGTTTCTCAACTCCAGTCCTCGGGGCGCACCAACAGGTCATGTTTTCAGGATTTCCCTCAGAGCAAACTGCTGTGGTAATTACTAAGGCAGTGAAACTGATAAAATCACCTGTGCACAATAATGGAAAGCCTGAAAACATGACCTGTTGGTGCGCCCCGAGGACTGGAGTTGAGAAACACTGCATTACACGATAACCACTCCGTTGCAATAGATCCGCCAGCAGCTTTTCCCAACCGTATGATGGAATGTTTGGCTCTAATATTTATCATGGAAATTTAATAGCCATCATGGTATAGTATGTCCCCACTATTTATTAAAAAAGGTTAAAAACAACAGATTTCAAACTCACATTTTATAATGGCCATTACGCCAGCACCAAGCTGATCCAGCCGTGTATGCAGATATGTCGGCTATTGCGCCACTGAGTGTTCTCTGTCAGCGTGCGCCTCAGCCCTCGTTCTCGTGTGGCAGGAAATAACAATGAAAATCCCCATCAGCCTCTGCCAGGGGATATTTACACACATATGCATATACGTTTTTTGGCACAATAAAAATTATTATTTAAATCGGACATAGTAGTCAGCGCAATCTACGACTGGTTATATTACATTTATTCCACTCTAGGGTGGCATGCAGCAGACTGAATCAATAGAGATCTATTTGTTTTCTTTGCGCCAGTAGCATTTCTTTTATATAATTATATATTGCCCTTATTTTTGTTGAACAGAAAGTATGATTGTTTAATTTCAGAACATATATTGAAATAATTGTAATCATGTTTAAGAATGAGTATTTAATATTAATAGCTTCTGTTAACGTGTCACTAGCCCCACAACAGTAAAATCAGTCTGTATATGCAGTAAAGCATGCTTGTTATACTCACTGTGGAACCTAGAGGGTAATCCTCTGCATGGTGTAAAAAGGCTGTTTGATCCTGTCTCCTCTGATCCTCTCCTTCTTCCACTGTCCCAATATATTTCCTGATAATATAGAGCCAGGGGACTGCAGAGGCTGCACATGCTCAGTTTGGTGTGTATTGCTAGAGAGTTTTTATTTTCTTGGGAGGGTGCATGTGATCAGCACAGGGCCAATCTGCACTGTCCATATAGAGGGTCAGAGGCCCTGCATCTTGATAGGACAGTCAGTGCAGAATGAAAACTCCTCCTACAAGCTTTAACCAGACTCTAATAGAAGCCACAAGACTGTTATATACTGCATATTTTGCAGTTTATATAGATACTAAAATAAATGCATTTCCATGTTCTGTGTTCTGTGGGAGACCAGATATAGTGAATGCAGGGTCCTGGGTTTAGTAAAACTTTTAACAATAAACCCATGCTGTGCATTATGCACCATATTTTATTGTTGGGTTTACAATGCTAGGCTCTCAATTAAACATGTACAAATAGATCCTAAGGGGCTTCTGCAAGTAGTGTGAAAATTGTTTGCTAAACATACTCATCATTATATTGAAACATACTCATCATTATCATTATTTTGAAAGTTAGGTGTTCTCAAGTAAAAAAAACTGAAAAATATTTGATGTCACAAATGTCACTTGACCATATAAATTAGCTCTAAGCTACTGATCAGGAGTTATGCATGGGTCATGTAACTGAAAAACGATCATTAAAATGCATTTTATTTTAGTCAACTATATTGCCTTTGAAAACCCTGCAAGGCCCCATTAGCTATCATATGATGCAATTGTTCACAATAAAACTAGTGAAACAATCATCACAGGAGTGCTGGAGACTTCTTATCCCTAAATCTGGATCCTGCACGGCACATAGGTCTGACTAAACTTCTACAGCTCCTAATAAAAAAATTACCCACCCCTTCCTGTCAAGGCCACAACCTGTTTTTTTATGACCCGCCCAGAAATTTTCAGGGGACACCCACTAGTTCTGGGGGGGGGGGCATTGGGTTCCCTTAATTTGCATAGTTTTTCTCTCACTTCCTGTTTGGCTATGGGGCAGGAAGTGAAGGGAAGTCTCCGTAATTGGACAGGGATGGTACAAAATAAACTGACAGGGGCTATAACCTCCCTCCCTCCCTTAATCCAAAATGGAAAAAAAAAGTGTTAATTATAGTTCTACTTTAAGCACAAATTTCTGATAATTTTATTGAGAGGACTAAGAAAATATAACCATGCCAATAGGCCAGGATACAGCGTTGCTAATATGTATGGATGTGTGTTAGCGACCCCCACAAACGCCACCCAATGTTAAATAAACAATTTCTTCATTTGCAAATTAGTATCATCCCTTCCTCAGAGACCTTAGCAGCAGTACAAGCAACTTCCTGTAGGGGCGTGATGTCCTGTGTGCTGGCCACCGCTTTCCGAGAACCACATATGCGCATATCCAATACACGGTGGTCGCGCATCTACGTGCAGGAACCCAATTTTTAGTGATAGTAAAGCAGATGCAGATATCCAGGATTGGACTAACAAATGTTTCTAGTGAAAGGCAACTGGTGTTTTCTATTAAACAAGGGCTAAATGGGCCATTGACATGTGTCTTTGCAAATTTAAAATAAATGAAAGCCTTTCTTCTTTTTAATTGGGGCTAGAAGGCAGTGGGGTTAAAAGTCTTCTCATTTTTTGAGGATGTCTGCACCCCTGATAGGGTGAAGACACCTCTCAAATTGTGTCACTTTCTAATTCAAATTCGTTCACTTCCTGTCACATAGCCAAACAGCAAGTGAGGGTAAAACCTTACTAATGTTTTTTTTTGGGGACACAGATCAATCTAAATAGTTTCCCATTATGTAAAGTGCACTCTAGCATTTTGCTGTGTACACCCCAAATTATTAGGGATCTTGGACTTTGGGGTCAATTTACTAAAGGCAAATCCACTTTGCACTACTAGTGGACAAGCAAGGAAAAAAAGAACAAAAAAAATCTTTGCTTCTACATGATTGGATGTTAAAATCATCAGTGCTTCCCCTCAGATTTTCAGCAACTACACTTGTACTTCAGAGTGGCTTTGCCTTTACTAAACCCAAAACTACCTAATCATTTGGGGTGTACACAAAGTGCTGGAGTGCAATTTGCTTAATGGGGACACTAGTTAGATTTACCTGTGTGTCCCCAAGAAAAGACATTGGTAGGGTTTTAACCTCACTTCCTTTTCAGCTGTGTGACAGGAACTGAAGCAAATTTTAAGAAAAGGGACACAAAGCCCAACCCAAAAAACACAAGCAGGGGTTCTAACACTCACTTGGTTTCCCTCAAACACCCACAATTAGAATAGGATTGCCTTGCGCTAGATTTAAGCACAGTGCTGTAAATTAGCACTTCAAGCCTGTCTGCCAATAACCCCCCCCCCCCCCAACAGGCCATGTTTGCAGGGTTTCCTTCATCTTGCACATGTGCTGCAAAAGACAGTCTGGACAGAAATTCTTGATAAGATAAATCCACAAAACATGTCCTGTCGGGGGTACTTGAGGACTGAGGCTGAGAACCACTGCAGTAAAAAGGAAAAAATTAATACTTACTGCTCTGTATTTTTCCTTTCCTGGTGACTATCCATGCATATGCTATCATGAAGGGACCAGGAAAGGAACTTTGAGACAAAATCACACCTGTTTTGTTAGGCCAATCAGCCTATTTCAGCTGCAGCTGTTAAAATCTGTAGCATGAAAAAGTAACAAAAAACAAACTTCAAAATTTGAAAGTAATTTTATTGGTCAACAAAACAGGACTTTGAGAAAAGAGCAAGGAAAGCAAAAACAAACAAAAATCAAACAAAAATAAATAAATAATATAAAAAATAAAAATAAACATAGGTTCATTTGAGACAGTAAACAGAATATGGTTTATGCAATGGAAATTAACAGGAGATTAAAAGGCCGACAGACATCTATTAAGGTTTGAAACATTAATTAGTCACAACATCTTGAGAAAGATTTAGCAAAATAATGCAGCACAGACAATTACATCAAAGTGAACACCCTAAAAACAGACATTGACAACCTCACAAATATTTCAGGCGAAGATAGCCCCCCACCCAAAATAAATAAATTAACCAGTCAAAAAACCCTTGATCAAAAACATATCTGTTTTGCAAAGACATAAATAATAGACATTTGATAATGCGCTTGCTCGTGACGTCATTTTCCTGATGTGCATAGCGCAAAATTACATTACGTCGGGCTTTGTGGATCGCGACGGGACAATAAAGTTGCGTCGGGTAAAAAAAAAAGATACGGCGCCAAAAAAAAATTTAAAATTAAAAAAAAAACGCGTCGCTAGCAAGAAAGGTCTGTTTTTACAAGGTGTAAACAGTTTACACCTTGTAAAAGCAGCCCTAATTTTGCGTTTGCAAAATAAAACTTACGGAGAAAAACGAAGCTGAAAAGCTTTGTGGATCTCCGTAAATCCTAATTTGCATACCCGAGGTGGCATTTCGACGCGAAATGCCCCCAGCGGCGGATGCGGTACTGCATCCTAAGATCCGACAGTGTAATTCAATTACACATGTCGGATCTTCGTCCTAACTATGGGAAACTGATTCTGTGGATCAGTTCCATAGTTAGGACCAGGGATACTGGCAGTTACTCCGTCGTATCTCTTTTGAGGATTTGGCCCAATGTTCCCAAAAAATTTCAGTTAATAAACCAAACAGGTGTAAATGCCAAAAGCCTGTGTAATGTTCTAAATTTTTAACAGCAAAGTGCAAATGCAAATAATAAGCTTATAGACCAACAGTAATAAGTGCATATGCTATCCTCCAGTAGGGATGAGCTTCGTGTTCGAGTCGAACATATATTCGACTCAAACATCGTATGTTCAATCGTTTGTCGAAATACGAACAAAACGGGTCGTTCGCGCCAAATTCGAGTGACGCGCCACGGTCCATAATTCACTGCGGCATTGCTTGCTTATGATTGGCCAAGCATGCTCTATGACCCGCATGCTTGGCCAATCACAGCGCCGTCAGTAAAGAGAGCCGTAATTGGCCAAAGCCAGGGTGGCTTTGGCCAATTATGGCTCAGGGCTTTAGTACATGCCCCACACTATAAAAGGCCGCCTGCAGGGCCCATTTGGTGTATACTGCAAGTTTGCTCATTACTTTGCACCTAAACCCACTTGGTGTATACTGCAAGTGTGTTCATTACTTTGCACCTAAACCCACTTGGTGTATACTGCAAGTTTGCTCATTACTTTGCACCTAAACCCACTTGGTGTATACTGCAAGTGTGCGCATTACTTTGCACCTTAACCCACTTGGTGTATACTGCAAGTTTGCTCATTACTTTGCACCTAAACCCACTTGGTGTATACTGCAAGTGTGCTCATTACTTTGCACCTAAACCGACTTGGTGTATACTGCAAGTTTGCTCATTACTTTGCACCTAAACCTACTTGGTGTATACTGCAAGTGTGCTCTGTAGTTTGCACCTAAACTTCTTGGTGTGTACTGCACTTGTGCTCTGTAGTTTGCACCTAAAGATTCAAGAGCAGTGATTTTAATGATGCTTAAATAAAAAAAAAAAGAAAAATTCCTATGCCTATGAAAACGTCTTTGAGAACCCGGGTCTTGCCCGAGGGAACATGTATCAATGGAAAAAAAGTTTTAAAAACGGTCGTTTTTTCAGGAGTCCTGAAGTGGATACCAATGATGAAAAAAACGACTGTTTTTAAAACTTTTTTTCCATTGATACATGTTCCCTCGGGCAAGACCCGGGTTCTCAAAGACGTTTTCACAGGCATACTATAGACACCCAGCAGGTACAATATTTAAAGCATTTTTTAATTTTGTTAATTTTTTAATTTTTTATTTAAGCATCATTAAAATCACTGCTCTTGAAAAAACGACATTTTTTTTTTACTTTTTTTTCATTGATACATGTTCCCTGGGGCAAGACCCGGGTTCTCAAAGACGTTTTACGACAAGAACTTGCATATTAGGCTTTAAAATTAGCACTTTTGAATTCGAACATTCAAGTCCCATAGACGTCAATGGGGTTCTAAATGTTCGCGCGAACGTTCGGTCTGTTCGAAGGTTCTGGTGCGGACCAAACCGGGGTAGTTTTTGGCTCATCCCTATCCTCCAGTCAGTTCCACTTTATCCAAAAAGTGCAATGTGCAAATAGCAAGTATAAATGAAGGTGATCTCTTCTTTTGCTGCTGTTCCTATTTCGTGGTTCAGTGTTTCTACTTTCACCCTTAAAGTGCTCGCCACCACCATCTAGTAAAAATGGCCACTCACCAGATGGATATATGTGTGCGCCTTTGGTTCATTACACCAGTGTTTCTCAACTCCAGTCCTCGGGGCGCACCAACAGGTCATGTTTTCAGGATTTCCCTCAGAGCAAACTGCTGTGGTAATTACTAAGGCAGTGAAACTGATAAAATCACCTGTGCACAATAATGGAAAGCCTGAAAACATGACCTGTTGGTGCGCCCCGAGGACTGGAGTTGAGAAACACTGCATTACACGATAACCACTCCGTTGCAATAGATCCGCCAGCAGCTTTTCCCAACCGTATGATGGAATGTTTGGCTCTAATATTTATCATGGAAATTTAATAGCCATCATGGTATAGTATGTCCCCACTATTTATTAAAAAAGGTTAAAAACAACAGATTTCAAACTCACATTTTATAATGGCCATTACGCCAGCACCAAGCTGATCCAGCCGTGTATGCAGATATGTCGGCTATTGCGCCACTGAGTGTTCTCTGTCAGCGTGCGCCTCAGCCCTCGTTCTCGTGTGGCAGGAAATAACAATGAAAATCCCCATCAGCCTCTGCCAGGGGATATTTACACACATATGCATATACGTTTTTTGGCACAATAAAAATTATTATTTAAATCGGACATAGTAGTCAGCGCAATCTACGACTGGTTATATTACATTTATTCCACTCTAGGGTGGCATGCAGCAGACTGAATCAATAGAGATCTATTTGTTTTCTTTGCGCCAGTAGCATTTCTTTTATATAATTATATATTGCCCTTATTTTTGTTGAACAGAAAGTATGATTGTTTAATTTCAGAACATATATTGAAATAATTGTAATCATGTTTAAGAATGAGTATTTAATATTAATAGCTTCTGTTAACGTGTCACTAGCCCCACAACAGTAAAATCAGTCTGTATATGCAGTAAAGCATGCTTGTTATACTCACTGTGGAACCTAGAGGGTAATCCTCTGCATGGTGTAAAAAGGCTGTTTGATCCTGTCTCCTCTGATCCTCTCCTTCTTCCACTGTCCCAATATATTTCCTGATAATATAGAGCCAGGGGACTGCAGAGGCTGCACATGCTCAGTTTGGTGTGTATTGCTAGAGAGTTTTTATTTTCTTGGGAGGGTGCATGTGATCAGCACAGGGCCAATCTGCACTGTCCATATAGAGGGTCAGAGGCCCTGCATCTTGATAGGACAGTCAGTGCAGAATGAAAACTCCTCCTACAAGCTTTAACCAGACTCTAATAGAAGCCACAAGACTGTTATATACTGCATATTTTGCAGTTTATATAGATACTAAAATAAATGCATTTCCATGTTCTGTGTTCTGTGGGAGACCAGATATAGTGAATGCAGGGTCCTGGGTTTAGTAAAACTTTTAACAATAAACCCATGCTGTGCATTATGCACCATATTTTATTGTTGGGTTTACAATGCTAGGCTCTCAATTAAACATGTACAAATAGATCCTAAGGAGCTTCTGCAAGTAGTGTGAAAATTGTTTGCTAAACATACTCATCATTATATTGAAACATACTCATCATTATCATTATTTTGAAAGTTAGGTGTTCTCAAGTAAAAAAAACTGAAAAATATTTGATGTCACAAATGTCACTTGACCATATAAATTAGCTCTAAGCTACTGATCAGGAGTTATGCATGGGTCATGTAACTGAAAAACGATCATTAAAATGCATTTTATTTTAGTCAACTATATTGCCTTTGAAAACCCTGCAAGGCCCCATTAGCTATCATATGATGCAATTGTTCACAATAAAACTAGTGAAACAATCATCACAGGAGTGCTGGAGACTTCTTATCCCTAAATCTGGATCCTGCACGGCACATAGGTCTGACTAAACTTCTACAGCTCCTAATAAAAAAATTACCCACCCCTTCCTGTCAAGGCCACAACCTGTTTTTTTATGACCCGCCCAGAAATTTTCAGGGGACACCCACTAGTTCTGGGGGGGGGGGGCATTGGGTTCCCTTAATTTGCATAGTTTTTCTCTCACTTCCTGTTTGGCTATGGGGCAGGAAGTGAAGGGAAGTCTCCGTAATTGGACAGGGATGGTACAAAATAAACTGACAGGGGCTATAACCTCCCTCCCTTAATCCAAAATGGAAAAAAAAAGTGTTAATTATAGTTCTACTTTAAGCACAAATTTCTGATAATTTTATTGAGAGGACTAAGAAAATATAACCATGCCAATAGGCCAGGATACAGCGTTGCTAATATGTATGGATGTGTGTTAGCGACCCCCACAAACGCCACCCAATGTTAAATAAACAATTTCTTCATTTGCAAATTAGTATCATCCCTTCCTCAGAGACCTTAGCAGCAGTACAAGCAACTTCCTGTAGGGGCGTGATGTCCTGTGTGCTGGCCACCGCTTTCCGAGAACCACATATGCGCATATCCAATACACGGTGGTCGCGCATCTACGTGCAGGAACCCAATTTTTAGTGATAGTAAAGCAGATGCAGATATCCAGGATTGGACTAACAAATGTTTCTAGTGAAAGGCAACTGGTGTTTTCTATTAAACAAGGGCTAAATGGGCCATTGACATGTGTCTTTGCAAATTTAAAATAAATGAAAGCCTTTCTTTTTTTTAATTGGGGCTAGAAGGCAGTGGGGTTAAAAGTCTTCTCATTTTTTGAGGATGTCTGCACCCCTGATAGGGTGAAGACACCTCTCAAATTGTGTCACTTTCTAATTCAAATTCGTTCACTTCCTGTCACATAGCCAAACAGCAAGTGAGGGTAAAACCTTACTAATGTTTTTTTTTGGGGACACAGATCAATCTAAATAGTTTCCCATTATGTAAAGTGCACTCTAGCATTTTGCTGTGTACACCCCAAATTATTAGGGATCTTGGACTTTGGGGTCAATTTACTAAAGGCAAATCCACTTTGCACTACTAGTGGACAAGCAAGGAAAAAAAGAACAAAAAAAATCTTTGCTTCTACATGATTGGATGTTAAAATCATCAGTGCTTCCCCTCAGATTTTCAGCAACTACACTTGTACTTCAGAGTGGCTTTGCCTTTACTAAACCCAAAACTACCTAATCATTTGGGGTGTACACAAAGTGCTGGAGTGCAATTTGCTTAATGGGGACACTAGTTAGATTTACCTGTGTGTCCCCAAGAAAAGACATTGGTAGGGTTTTAACCTCACTTCCTTTTCAGCTGTGTGACAGGAACTGAAGCAAATTTTAAGAAAAGGGACACAAAGCCCAACCCAAAAAACACAAGCAGGGGTTCTAACACTCACTTGGTTTCCCTCAAACACCCACAATTAGAATAGGATTGCCTTGCGCTAGATTTAAGCACAGTGCTGTAAATTAGCACTTCAAGCCTGTCTGCCAATAACCCCCCCCCCCCAACAGGCCATGTTTGCAGGGTTTCCTTCATCTTGCACATGTGCTGCAAAAGACAGTCTGGACAGAAATTCTTGATAAGATAAATCCACAAAACATGTCCTGTCGGGGGTACTTGAGGACTGAGGCTGAGAACCACTGCAGTAAAAAGGAAAAAATTAATACTTACTGCTCTGTATTTTTCCTTTCCTGGTGACTATCCATGCATATGCTATCATGAAGGGACCAGGAAAGGAACTTTGAGACAAAATCACACCTGTTTTGTTAGGCCAATCAGCCTATTTCAGCTGCAGCTGTTAAAATCTGTAGCATGAAAAAGTAACAAAAAACAAACTTCAAAATTTGAAAGTAATTTTATTGGTCAACAAAACAGGACTTTGAGAAAAGAGCAAGGAAAGCAAAAACAAACAAAAATCAAACAAAAATAAATAAATAATATAAAAAATAAAAATAAACATAGGTTCATTTGAGACAGTAAACAGAATATGGTTTATGCAATGGAAATTAACAGGAGATTAAAAGGCCGACAGACATCTATTAAGGTTTGAAACATTAATTAGTCACAACATCTTGAGAAAGATTTAGCAAAATAATGCAGCACAGACAATTACATCAAAGTGAACACCCTAAAAACAGACATTGACAACCTCACAAATATTTCAGGCGAAGATAGCCCCCCACCCAAAATAAATAAATTAACCAGTCAAAAAACCCTTGATCAAAAACATATCTGTTTTGCAAAGACATAAATAATAGACATTTGATAAGGACACACAAATATAATCTTGCCAGCCCCCCCCCCCCCCCCACACACACACACACACACACAATCTTTCCTCTTTTCAGGGCAAGGTAACAACTGCTCGATGCAAGCTTTATATAACATAGGCTTGTGTGCTAATGAGGCAATTGAAAACACATGCACAGCCCATGAAACACACAAAACATGGTGCATGGGCAGAGGCTAGAGTGGCTGACATGTCAGGCTAGAGCTCCGCTCTGTGAGGAGAGATAACCACGATATAGAGACAGCGATATGGAGACAGCCCGTATCACAATTCGTGATTCCACAAGCCTGAAAGGTGAGGGGGACATTTTAAAAGCAAAATGGTGTTTGGAGGTGCCCGCAATAAGCAAAAACAGAACCCTAGTGGCAGTGGTCAGCAGGCAAGATGTACCACAAAAAAAACGCCAGTCTCCTCAGTAACATTCTCCTCAGAGAAGAAGAAGGCTAAGCTGTCATAACCTGTTATCTCCCCGGAGGATACTGACTCTGATACTGAGTTAACCGTGTCTCAAACTTCTACACAGGAACCTTTAGTCCCTTCAAGCATTTTAAAACCATTTGAGAAAATGCTTTACAAAGCACTAAAACAAACCACAGAGCACATTACAAGCAACCTCACAAAGTAAATAAGAGAGTTGCGACACCGCACTGAGGCATTAGAACTGAAAGTGGAGGAAATTGAGAATTATACCCAATAATACCTGACTGAAATAGATTCCCTAAAGGAAGAAAATGTCACACTTCAAAACAGATTAGAGGATATTGAGAATTGCGCCAGAAGGTCTAACCTGCGATTCAGAGGAATCCCTGAGTCAGTCATAGATCTACAAGCAACAATTATGGCATTATGTCAGGAATTAAAACCAGGAATACCAATAGAAAGGCTGGAGATGGACAGAGTTCATAGGGCTCTCATGCCCAAAAAAGCAGGTGGACCACCAAGAGACATCATAGCTTAATTCCATTTCTACAAAACGAAAGAGCAACTCTAATGCCGCGTACAGACGGTAGTTTTGTGTGATGAAAAAAAAAGTTGTCTTTAAAAACGTCATTTAAAATGACCGTGTGTGGGGAAAACGTTGTTTTATGTCTTCTGAAAAACGACAACATTTTTTTCGAACAAGCTTGAACTTTTTGTGTCGTTTTTCAAAACGTTGTTTTTTGTGTCATTTAAAACGATAGTGTGTGGGCAAAACAACGTTTAAAACAACGTTTTTAAACCCGCACTCAGAAGCAAGTTCTGAAGCTAGCTTCAATGTAAAAGAGTGCTGAACGTAACCGTGCTTTGCTAGAGCATTTTTAAAAAACGATGGTGTGTAGGCAACGTCGTTTTTTAAAATGAAGTTTCAAAAACGTCGTTTTATTTCATGATTTAAAACGTCGTTTTATTTCATCACAAAAAACGACCATGTGTACGCGGCATTAGACGCAGCAAGAGAAAAGAACAATTTAACATTCCAAGACCACAACTACCAGCTGTTTGCAGACCTCTCCCAATTGACAATAACTAAAAGAAGGGCAATGAAACCCCAATTAATGGAGCTTCAACGCCACAACATTAAATACCAATGGGGATTCCCATTCTCCCTGCGATTCACACATCAAGGAACCAGATTTTAGCAAGCACTTCTAGACCTCAAGCTGACTGAAGAGACCCCTGCAAACACTACTTCACACAGAAGAACAGCCTCAGCTTCTTCCCTCAGAAATTCTTCGAAAACTGAGAACAGAAATGTCAATTCGCATTCCCACAAAAGAGGTCGATTCTCATCTTCACCCCAAGGCCAAGAAGATACCATGGACTGACTGACCACTCTTGAAACATTCAACCCACAATTTCTCCTTCTGGCAGCACCCTCTGGGAAATAAGTACCACAGTTGAAATACCGCCTTTTTTTCTTACTAAAAAGCCTAACTTTTTTTTTGGCTTCCTGATGACTGATCCAAATATGGAATTCAGTAGATTTTAATTTTTTTTCTCTTTTCATTACATCTTTTTTTTTTCTCTCATTTTTCTCATATTTAGATTTTTCATCTTAAATCATTACTACTTCATGGTTATATTTGGACTTGAAGGAACAATTTAATAATTAAACAATGTAACATGTTACATTTTTTCCCATAATGTTTTGGACAGTACTGCAGCAAGTTAATGCTATAGTTAAGAATACTGTTTAAACGTTGTAATTTCCCCCTCTAGAATCCCTTTAGTTACTATGGATACCTACTTTAGGTACACCCACATGAAATTATTAGTTTGCCAATAGGGTTGTGAACTGTTTTACCATTATTTAAATATTGTGATTTACAGTATTTTTGTGCACAATATTGTGATATCTTAGGCACCATGGACTACATTCCACTTGGGATATGGTCCCATACATGGTAATATTATTTCCTAAAAGCTAGTATTCTAGAGACAGTATCTAGAAATGTTTGCATTTTTCCCTCCCTTTTTCTGAAAGTTTTATTACATATACTGGTATTCATGAATATAATAGATTTAGTTAGGTCGATCAACCATACAGTACAAAACAGATTATAGCGCACACATGCAAAAATGACATTTGTCCTGCAAGGCTAGTTAAAAACACCTGAACATATTCATGATTAAAAGAGTTAGCATATATAGGGAGAAGGAAACAGGTTCCTCTCCAAATATAGGGATTTTTAATGTGAGGTATGTTGCTCTTGGTATCAAAGGTAGGCGCACAAAACACAAGGTTTTTTAGTAGTATCAAAAATAGTTTAATTATATAAATATAAAATTTCATAAAATTATTCACATAATGAAATATACATGATCAAGACCACATTTTCATGAATCATAAACAAAAAAGAAGAAATTAGAGGAAAAGTAGATGCGAATTTGCCAACTAGTTTCGCACTGGTGTGCTTTGTCAGGGCTTGCATAATATTCCTGTTTCTTTATTACATGTAGTGGTCTGTGTATGACAGAGATTCGTCATTAATACAGGTACAATATAACAATTCAATTTATTTGATTTTGTAAGTAAATATGAATACAAAAGAAGTATATTGCGCTTACCACTTCCGTTAAAAAGCTAAAAAAACCAAGCAGGAAAGAAACTGCCTAAGTATCAACAAGGGAGAACCCGATGCAATCAGGAAGTAGACTGATACACTTGTAATCAGTGGAAGCCAGATCCACTTGATTTCGACAGGTGCGGACAATGAGATGTTTGTGAGGAGTTCACCACAAGCAAGGAGGAAGAAATATAGATGTCTGTGTATTGTATCTATATTCCTCCTAAAGAGGGGGGAGAAAAATTAAAATAAAATAAAAAGTATATATCTATATAGAATAACATGATATCACTGAAGTGAGGTAATTGTCAACTGCTATATAAAAATATAGCGGTTGTAACGAATTCATTAAGTAGATAAATAGATAAATCATATTTGATACTATCATTATAATGATGTGTTTATTGATTTATGTACCTACACTAAGTATCATAAAATATACTTAATAGGTATGTTACCTCGATGGCGGTGAGGTTTAGGTTAGTACTGCCAGTAAGGCCCAACGGAGTTCCTAGAGGGTTCCAATTCAGTTCTATAAAAAAAAGGTATGTATATATGTATATAAATAAATAAATTAATTTATAAATAAATGAATGAGGTCGGTGCATACGGCTAAGTAGTCCCAGTAAAGCACCCGTCCATTAGTAGGTAAATAAAAAAGGAAAAAAATTTACCTTAAACAGACCAGCAACAAAAATAGTAGCATATACTGTTGTCCTAGGTAAGTATATTGCCTCAGTTGTATTGAGGTTCAAGGTAATACTGCCAATAAGGTCCAAGAGCAATGCTATACATTTCCACTTCAATTCTATAAATAAAGGTAATGGAAATAAAAAAGAGGAATAAATGAGTTGAACCAGTGCATATGGCTAATTAGCCCAGATAAAGCACTAATCATTTAGTAGACAGACCAAGGAGTAGTTACCTTAGCTGGACCGTGACAGGGTGAAAATAGGCAGAGCAGTATGCTGGCGTCCTGCATGCGGTGTGCTGTCCTCCCTCAAGCCGTTCAGGTCAGCGTCTGACATGTGTATCGTCAGCGTCGACCTAAATGGCAACATCTCTACCGGAAGTGAAAGGGTCATCACTGACCCCTGGCATCACTTCCGGTCCACGCGTCCCAGTACGATTGCGCGCGCAAGTAATGCGCTCCAGCATGCTGACGTAAGCCGGAACGCATAGAGGAGAGACATGTCCTGTCAACCTCCGACCAGCCAAATAGGAGGAATTGGCTGGTTGTGCGCGCGCATCCCATCTGTTGATTCTGATGGGAACGGGAGGCGTCGGAAGAACCGCGCCCCCTGTGTTGGGACCCGTGATTGGCCACACCAATGTTGTGCAGAGTCCAACATCCCTTCACATCAGAGAACCCATATTGACTTAAACGGTTCAGAGCTCCAAAACGGAAATAAATATTTTGTGTAAAGAATAATAGGGGAACAAATTCAAAGTTAAACGTGTATTTCACAGTAGAGAAGCATATTGAGATATACTGATGGTTTCTCCCGGTTAAACATCAAAAAAGGTTCTTTTATACATTGCCTTATATGGAGAAGGATTAATAGAGGAGACATCCATAGATGGTAAGTATTTTTCAGGAGTTTTGGTGCTATCCAGATATTCAATCGTAAAACAGAGCAGAGCAAAACAAAACAAAACAAAAACAGAAACAAAAACAAAAATAAAGACAAAAAAACAAAAACAAGAGCCATAGGTCTTTAGAGAGATGGAGAGTCATATAGTTACTAGGGGATAATTCATTGAATATAAACAAAGCCAGCATACAATTAAAACTTTAAGTTAGCCCATATAGGGTGACCCATATTAAATTATATGCAGGGTGTGTAAACATCATCTCTATGATTCAAACCAGTAACAAACAAATGCATACAGGGCAGCAAATCACGAAAATAAGTCATTGAGCCTCTTTATAAAAAGGGTTTGAATGACAGAGATGTGTTAAGCCCTGGTGAGTAGGTGGCTCGTTGGTCAAAAATCCAACGGGCCTCGCGTTGGAGGATTTTTTTATCAAAATCACCACCTCTTTCTGGAAGGGGGATGACTTCCAACGCAAGGAAAGAAATAAAGGATGGGTCATAGCTATGGTGTAACCCTACATGTTTACAGATAGGGGTGTAGAGCAGTCCTGCATCTAAATAATAAAGATGGTCCTTAATTCTTTCAGCAAATGCTCTTTTCGTCTTACCTATATAAAACGTGCCGCAGCGACATTTTACAAGGTATACAATACCTATAGTAGTACAGTTATCATGCTTCTTAGATTTGAGGAAACCTCCTCTAGGGAGAAGACATCCGTCCCCTTCCTCAATCCGTGGCCAAACGTCACAGTGTCCACATTTGTAGGTACCCGGTATCTCAAGCTCCTGCAAAGTAGGAGCGTCAGGTACCAGGTGACTATGTGTAAGGCCATCTTTGATGGACCTACACTTTCTATAAACAATTTCAGGTCTTTGGGATATGTATTTTGAAATTATAGGGTCCTCAGCAAGGAAATGCCAATTATTATTGATCAATTGGCGGAAGATGTTCTGATCTGAACTAAAAGTGGTTATAAGTTTGGTTGTGGGTTTAGACTCTTTTTCCTTCTGCTTGAACAGTAATGTATCTCTTGTATTGATTTTAGATTTTACATATGCTTGTTTAAGAACTTTTTTGCTGTATCCTCTCAATAAGAGGCGTGAGTAGACGGCAAGTGCCTCTTTTTCAAAGTCCTCCTCCTTTGCACAATTGCGCCAAAGTCTTAGGTACTGGCTGTAGGGGATGCTTCGCACCAAAGATCTTGGATGAGAGCTAAAATAATGTAAAATAGTGTTTCCTGCTGTTTCTTTTCTATACAGATTACTGTATAGAGTACCATCTTTATTCACAGAGATTCTTAAATCAAGGAAGGGGATACTTTTGGTATCCGACTGGATGGTAAATTTTAAATTATAATCGTTAACAGATAGGTATTGCATAAATTTGCCTAATAAGTCAGCGCCACCAGTCCAGACGACCAACACATCGTCAATATACCTCCGCCACAGTTAAAATGTGGCGGAGGTATATCACGGCGGAGTCACCAGAGAAGATGGCCCTTTCCCAACCCCCCAGGTACAGGGTGGCATACGATGGGGCACATGAAGTCCCCATCGCCACACCCTGTACCTGGAGGTAGGTTGAGCCATTAAAGACGAACACATTGTTAGTCAGAATGTGCTCAAGTAAGGCCGTGACGAAATTGCAGAGTTTCCAATTATTGTGATCTTGTTCACGTAAAAAGTGAGAGATGACCTGGATCCCCTTTGTATGAGGGATACTAGAATAGAGGGCCTCCACGTCTATTGCTGCCAAAATTGATCCTGGGGGTACACTCATACCTTCGACTATTTTTAGAAGTTCCAATGTATCTTTTAGATACGATGGCAATCCCATTACATGGGGTCTCAGTTGCATGTCTACATACTTGCTTGCCGTTTCCGTGTGACTGCCTATACCGGAAATAATAGGACGGCCAGGTGGATCTCTGATATCCTTATGTATTTTGGGCAGTGAATAAAACGTGGGAGTTATGGGCCATTTAATCTCTAGATATTCCCTCAGGTCTTGATCGATTAGACCCTGCTGGAATGCCCGTGAGATCAACGAGATATAGTTAGATCTGGCTTTTGGAACATCATCTTCAGATATTGTTTTATACCAATGGCTGTTACACAAGATTTTATCACACATTCTGATATATTGAATCTTTGTCATTACTACCACGTTTCCACCTTTGTCGGAGGGTTTTATAACCAACTCACTATTGCTAGTGAGCTCGGTAAGTGCATCTTGTTGTTTCCTTGATAGGTTATTATCAGAGATTTTGGGGATTACAAGATTTTCAATTTGTTTCCTTGTTTGCTTAAGAAAGGCCCATACTGCTGGGGAAGTTTGTAAATTAGGAAATTTTTGTGATTTTGTCTTAAATTTGCATGGTTCTGGAATGGGTTCTATTTCTAGTTCTACTTCATCAGAGAGGTCAATCAGGTCTTCAGAGCCCTCATTTTCATCCAACAATTGGATCAAGATTTTTAAAGCTCTGAAATCCTGTACTTTAAAATCTTTGTATAGTTCTTCTTCCCTACAGGCTATACGTCCCCTGTCGGTGTCAAACATAAACTTATATGTAAGGTTTCTTGCAAATAAATGTAAATCTTTAATTAAAGTAAATTTGTCCACTTTTTGTGAGGGGCAGAAACTCAGTCCCAGCCTCAGCACCTCAATCAAACTGGGAATGGACACAAGTGGTGACCTGGTGGTGGGCAACACTCCTCTGGTAATGTTCTCTCTTGATAAGGAAACTACTAGTCTAAAAGAACAGGGAGCTATTCCCAAAACAAACAATAGATCAACTAACCCAGGTAGTATCCCTTTAGGACCTTGCCTAATTCCATCGACACCACTACCCATAATGAAATTGGGAAAAATGGACCCGTTCGTAGTCAAACAGATACAGTTGACTCAGGACTAGATATTGTAAACCTCTCGTCATACAGTCTCTCCCCCGCTGAGATTGAGGTGCTGAGGCTGGGACTGAGTTTCTGCCCCTCACAAAAAGTGGACAAATTTACTTTAATTAAAGATTTACATTTATTTGCAAGAAACCTTACATATAAGTTTATGTTTGACACCGACAGGGGACGTATAGCCTGTAGGGAAGAAGAACTATACAAAGATTTTAAAGTACAGGATTTCAGAGCTTTAAAAATCTTGATCCAATTGTTGGATGAAAATGAGGGCTCTGAAGACCTGATTGACCTCTCTGATGAAGTAGAACTAGAAATAGAACCCATCCCAGAACCATGCAAATTTAAGACAAAAATCACAAAAATTTCCTAATTTACAAACTTCCCCAGCAGTATGGGCCTTTCTTAAGCAAACAAGGAAACAAATTGAAAATCTTGTAATCCCCAAAATCTCTGATAATAACCTATCAAGGAAACAACAAGAAGCACTTACCCAGCTCACTAGCAATAGTGAGTTGGTTATAAAACCCTCCGACAAAGGTGGAAACGTGGTAGTAATGACAAAGATTCAATATATCAGAATGTGTGATAAAATCTTGTGTAACAGCCATTGGTATAAAACAATATCTGAAGATGATGTTCCAAAAGCCAGATCTAACTATATCTCGTTGATCTCACGGGCATTCCAGCAGGGTCTAATCGATCAAGACCTGAGGGAATATCTAGAGATTAAATGGCCCATAACTCCCACGTTTTATTCACTGCCCAAAATACATAAGGATATCAGAGATCCACCTGGCCGTCCTATTATTTCCGGTATAGGCAGTCACACGGAAACGGCAAGCAAGTATGTAGACATGCAACTGAGACCCCATGTAATGGGATTGCCATCGTATCTAAAAGATACATTGGAACTTCTAAAAATAGTCGAAGGTATGAGTGTACCCCCAGGATCAATTTTGGCAGCAATAGACGTGGAGGCCCTCTATTCTAGTATCCCTTATACAAAGGGGATCCAGGTCATCTCTCAATTTTTACGTGAACAAGATCACAATAATTGGAAACTCTGCAATTTCATCACGGCCTTACTTGAGCACATTCTGACTAACAATGTGTTCGTCTTTAATGGCTCAACCTACCTCCAGGTACAGGGTGTGGCGATGGGGACTTCATGTGCCCCATCGTATGCCACCCTGTACCTGGGGGGTTGGGAAAGGGCCATCTTCTCTGATGACTCCACCGTGATATACCTCCGCCACATTTTACTGTGGCGGAGGTATATTGACGATGTGTTGGTCGTCTGGACTGGTGGCGCTGACTTATTAGGCAAATTTATGCAATACCTATCTGTTAACGATTATAATTTAAAATTTACCATCCAGTCGGATACCAAAAGTATCCCCTTCCTTGATTTAAGAATCTCTGTGAATGAAGATGGTACTCTATACAGTAATCTGTATAGAAAAGAAACAGCAGGAAACACTATTTTACATTATTCTAGCTCTCATCCAAGATCTTTGGTGCGAAGCATCCCCTACAGCCAGTACCTAAGACTTCGGCGCAATTGTGCAAAGGAGGAGGACTTTGAAAAAGAGGCACTTGCCCTCTACTCACGCCTCTTATTGAGAGGATACAGCAAAAAAGTTCTTAAACAAGCATATGTAAAATCTAAAATCAATACAAGAGATACATTACTGTTCAAGCAGAAGGAAAAAGAGTCTAAACCCACAACCAAACTTATAACCACTTTTAGTTCAGATCAGAACATCTTCCGCCAATTGATCAATAATAATTGGCATTTCCTTGCTGAGGACCCTATAATTTCAAAATACATATCCCAAAGACCTGAAATTGTTTATAGAAAGTGTAGGTCCATCAAAGATGGCCTTACACATAGTCACCTGGTACCTGACGCTCCTACTTTGCAGGAGCTTGAGATACCGGGTACCTACAAATGTGGACACTGTGACGTTTGCCCATGGATTGAGGAAGGGGACGGCTGTCTTCTCCCTAGAGGAGGTTTCCTCAAATCTAAGAAGCATGCTAACTGTACTGTATTGTATACCTTGTAAAATGTCGCTGCGGCGCGTTTTATATAGGTAAGACGAAAAGAGCATTTGCTAAAAGAATTAAGGACCATCTTTATTATTTAGATGCAGGACTGCTCTACACCCCTATCTGTAAACATGTAGGGTTACACCATAGCTATGACCCATCCTTTATTTCTTTCTTTGCGTTGGAAGTCATCCCCCTTCCAGAAAGAGGTGGTGATTTTGATAAAAAAAATCCTCCAACGCGAGGCCCGTTGGATTTTTGACCAACAAGCCACCTACTCACCAGGGCTTAACACATCTCTGTCATTCAAACCCTTTTTATAAAGAGGCTCAATGACTTATTTTCGTGATTTGCTGCCCTGTATGCATTTGTTTGTTACTGGTTTGAATCATAGAGATGATGTTTACACACCCTGCATATAATTTAATATGGGTCACCCTATATGGGCTAACTTAAAGTTTTAATTGTATGCTGGCTTTGTTTATATTCAATGAATTATCCCCTAGTAACTATATGACTCTCCATCTCTCTAAAGACCTATGGCTCTTGTTTTTGTTTTTTGTCTTTATTTTTGTTTTTGTTTCTGTTTTTGTTTTGTTTTGTTTTGTTTTGCTCTGCTCTGTTTTACGATTGAATAGCTGGATAGCACCAAAACTCCTGAAAAATACTTACCATCTATGGATGTCTCCTCTATTAATCCTTCTCCATATAAGGCAATGTATAAAAGAACCTTTTTTGATGTTTAACCGGGAGAAACCATCAGTATATCTCAATATGCTTCTCTACTGTGAAATACACGTTTAACTTTGAATTTTTTCTCCTATTATTCTTTACAAAAATTATTTATTTCCGTTTTGGAGCTCTGAACCGTTTAAGTCAATATGGGTTCTCTGATGTGAAGGGATGTTGGACTCTGCACAACATTGGTGTGGCCAATCACGGGTCCCAACACAGGGGGCGCGGTTCTTCCGACGCCTCCCGTTCCCATCAGAATCAACAGATGGGATGCGCGCGCACAACCAGCCAATTCCTCCTATTTGGCTGGTCGGAGGTTGACAGGACATGTCTCTCCTCTATGCGTTCCGGCTTACGTCAGCATGCTGGAGCGCATTACTTGCGCGCGCAATCGTACTGGGACGCGTGGACCGGAAGTGATGCCAGGGGTCAGTGATGACCCTTTCACTTCCGGTAGAGAGGTTGCCATTTAGGTCGACGCTGACGATACACATGTCAGATGCTGACCTGAACGGCTTGAGGGAGGACAGCACACCGCATGCAGGACGCCAGCATACTGCTCTGCCTATTTTCACCCTGTCACGGTCCAGCTAAGGTAACTACTCCTTGGTCTGTCTACTAAATGATTAGTGCTTTATCTGGGCTAATTAGCCATATGCACTGGTTCAACTCATTTATTCCTCTTTTTTATTTCCATTACCTTTATTTATAGAATTGAAGTGGAAATATATAGCATTGCTCTTGGACCTTATTGGCAGTATTACCTTGAACCTCAATACAACTGAGGCAATATACTTACCTAGGACAACAATATATGCTACTATTTTTGTTGCTGGTCTGTTTAAGGTAAACTTTTTTCCTTTTTTATTTACCTACTAATGGACGGGTGCTTTACTGGGACTACTTAGCCGTATGCACCGACCTCATTCATTTATTTATAAATTAATTTATTTATTTATATACATATATACATACCTTTTTTTATAGAACTGAATTGGAACCCTCTAGGAACTCCGTTGGGCCTTACTGGCAGTACTAACCTAAACCTCACCGCCATCGAGGTAACATAACTATTAAGTATATTTTATGATACTTAGTGTAGGTACATAAATCAATAAACACATCATTATAATGATAGTATCAAATATGATTTATCTATTTATCTACTTAATGAATTTGTTACAACCGCTATATTTTTATATAGCAGTTGACAATTACCTCACTTCAGTGATATCATGTTATTCTATATAGATATATACTTTTTATTTTATTTTTATTTTTCTCCCCCCTCTTTAGGAGGAATATAGATACAATACACAGACATCTATATTTCTTCCTCCTTGCTTGTGGTGAACTCCTCACAAACATCTCATTGTCCGCACCTGTCGAAATCAAGTGGATCTGGCTTCCACTGATTACAAGTGTATCAGTCTACTTCCTGATTGCATCGGGTTCTCCCTTGTTGATACTTAGGCAGTTTCTTTCCTGCTTGGTTTTTTGAGCTTTTTAACGGAAGTGGTAAGCGCAATATACTTCTTTTGTATTCATATTTACTTACAAAATCAAATAAATTGAATTGTTATATTGTACCTGTATTAATGACGAATCTCTATGTCATACACAGACCACTACATGTAATAAAGAAACAGGAATATTATGCAAGCCCTGACGAAGCACACCAGTGCGAAACTAGTTGGCAAATTCGCATCTACTTTTCCTCTAATTTCTTCTTTTTTGTTTATGATTCATGAAAATGTGGTCTTGATCATGTATATTTCATTATGTGAATAATTTTATGAAATTTTATATTTATATAATTAAACTATTTTTGATACTACTAAAAAACCTTGTGTTTTGTGCGCCTACCTTTGATACCAAGAGCAACATACCTCACATTATATTTGGAGAGGAACCTGTTTCCTTCTCCCTATATATGCTAACTCTTTTAATCTACAATTTTGATGGGATTGTGAGCGACTGTTGCTCAAGAGGAAGTCATTCATTCACCTACATACTTTTTTCTTTACCTGAACATATTCAAAAATACGGGGGTTTGGTCACACTATATAGTCATATAGTGCTAAGCCCACTTACTGCGACAAAGTACCCCGATCAACCATACATCCTTGTGATGTATACCCTTTATTATTTAGGCGGCTCTCCAGCACACAGAAAACCAACGCGCCTCACCTTGCTTTTCCTCCGAACCCTGCAATAATATGTGGGGGTTTGATGAGAGCACCCTGTCCCCCGATGGTGGGTTTTACCCCTCAGCACGGGCAAATCTCAAATATTTGTATTCTCTTATTGTTTTCAGATGTCTTAGAATTTTTTCCGTTTTTTATTTATTTTCTGAGTTTGCTAGCTCTGGATCCCGTTACCATCTATTTTTTCTTCCGTCTACGAGGGTTGGGCCGAGAAGTCGCCACGTCAGCACAACTGGTAAAAGTAGCTTGTTGATTTGGTTACCATGGCTCCGTTAAATATTTTATCCTTAAATGTGAAAGGTCTTAATGTGCCCAGAAACTTACAAAAGCCTTTAGATCATTTCAGGCCAAGACACACATTGTATGTTTACAAGAGACGCATTCGACCCCAAATTTCAATGTCTCCTATCCACAGGTATACACAGCTTCGGCTTCTACTAAAATGAGGGGCACTCTAATAGCATTTCATTCTGCAATACCATTCTCACTACATTCTGAAATA
Source organism: Rana temporaria (assembly GCF_905171775.1). Lineage (NCBI taxonomy): Eukaryota > Metazoa > Chordata > Amphibia > Anura > Ranidae > Rana > Rana temporaria. Next base: position 158,932,083 of record NC_053493.1, read on the forward strand.
AAAGATCCAGAAGGCAGATACCGAATATTAACAGGTTATGTTATGGACACGGCTGTGACTGTGGTCTCTTATTATGCGCCTAATCACAACCCTGTCCCTTTTTTGTTACATCTTTTTCAAACCATAGATACCCACAAGATGGGAGCTCTCATTGTCTGTGGTGATTCCAATCAGATTCTCCTCCCTTTTCTGGACAAAACCCTGTATACCCCACCAAGATATCAAAATAAAAGGACTCTCCCTAATCTTATATCTAAGTATAAATTGGTTGATTCTTGGAGAGAATCTAATCCTACAAAGAGAAATTACACCTATTATTCTAATCCACACCAATCATCGAGTCGTATCGATCAAATTTTCTTAACAATAGGCATGGTACCGGAAATTGTTAATTCTAATATTTTACCGATCCCGTGGTCTGATCACAATGCTGTATACACCACCATTGCAACAATACCTAAGAAACATGACCCAACATGGTACCTCCCCAAGGAATGGACTGGCCATTGGGACTACAGGGAATTTCCCGGTGGGCCGATGGCTCAGTAGGCCGGCTTCAGTGACAGCGGACTGCCGCCCCCCCTCTGCTCCTCTGTCTCTCCCTTCCCACAGCGCTCTCCTCCTCTCCCTCCCCGCAGCGCTCACCTGGGGGGACCAGAGGAGCAGGGGGAGGACCAGAGGAGCAGGGGGAGGACCAGAGGAGCAGGGACGACAACAGAGGAGCAAGGGGGAGGGGACAGAGAGCTGACTCAACAGCTATGGCCTGGGAGTTTCTCACTTCTGCCTAATCTTGTCCCATAAGGGGGGCACGGAACTGATTCTTTGCCCCGGGTGAAATAATGTCTAGCTTCCCCACTGGTACTGCCTATAAGAGTACCAGTACCAGCCGTTCTACTCTAATAAAGTAGAACGGCTAGTGGCTAGTGAAGGGGGAGAAGGGGCTTGGGTGGCCGGGGGGGGGGGGGGGGGGGGGTTGCCCGGCCGCCATTGGGAGAGACCTGTCAAAGTGGGCCAGTCTGGATGAAGTCCAGGGCCAAATTTCTGTCGCAGTCCAGCTCTGTACCTCCCAGACATAATACTTAAAGGAGTTGTAAAGGGAAAAAATCATTTATAGCCTTCCAAAATTACCCTAACCCTGCTGCAAAAACAAGTCTAGAAAAAGCACGTTTAGAATATGACTTCTTCCTAACTGATTCAGCCGAAAAAATCACTGCATAAAACCAAACACACGTTCTACATGAAATCTAACAATTTCGGAACTCTTCTGGCTAGAACACTGAAGTCCATCAACAAATCATTTAAATCCATTAAACTTAAATTGGCAAATAATACATCCACTAGTAACCCACTCAACCACTTAAGGACCGCCTAACGCCCATATACGTCGGCAGAATGGCACGGCTGGGCACAATCACGTACCTGTACGTGAGTGTTAAATGCCCAGCTGTGGGTCGCCGCCGGAGTCGCGTGATCGGTCCCTGGAGCTGAAGAACGGGGAGAGGTGTGTGTGTGTGTAAACACACCTTCCCCGTTCTTCACAGTGGCGCTGTCATTGATCGTCTGTTCCCTGATATAGGGAAAGGCGATCAATGACGTCACACATCCAGCCCCGCCCCCTACAGTTAGAAACACATATGAGGTCACACTTAACCCCTTCAGCGCCCCCTAGTGGTTAACTCCCAAACTGCAATTGTCATTTTCACAATAAACAATGCATTTTTATAGCATTTTTTTGCTGTGAAAATGACAATGGTCCCAAAAATGTGTCAAAATTGTCCGATGTGTCCGCCATAATGTCGCAGTCACGAAAAAAAAAAAAATCGCTGATCACCGCCATTAGCAGTAAAAAAAAATATAAAAAAAATGCAATAAAACTATCCCCTATTTTGTAAACGCTATAAATTTTGCGCAAACCAATCGATAAACGCTTATTGCGATTTTTTTTTTAACAAACATATGTAGAAGAATACGTATCCACCTAAACTGAGGAGAAAAAAAGTTTTTTTTATATATTTTTGGGAGATTATTATAGTAAAAAATATTGCATTTTTTTCAAAATTGTCACTCTATTTTTGTTTATAGTGCAAAAAATAAAAACCGCAGAGGTGATCAAATACCACCAAAAGAAATCTCTATTTGTGGGAAAAAAAGGACGCCAATTTTGTTTGGGAGCCACGTCGTATGACCGCGCAATTGTCAGTTAAAGCGACGCAGTGCCGAAACGCAAAAAGGGGCCTGGTCCTTTACCTGCATATTGGTTCGGGTCTTAAGAGGTTAAAAGAGTGCAGACATTCAGCTCTCATTTAAAAGCACTTTATACTGAATCAAATACCTTTAATACTGCTGCTGCAGACTCTTTGTTCTTACATATCAACCTTCCACAGATGAATGAACCCTTAGTACAAATTACCGCCCTATTTCCATGTTAAACATGGATATCAAACTATTAGCAAAAATTTTAGCAAGCCGCCTCAATAAAATCATTGGTACTCCTCGTTCACCGAGACCAAGTTGGCTTCATGCCCTTGCGCCAGGCAGGGGACAATGTAGGTAGAGCAGTCCTTTTAACGCATATTGCTAAAACACGTTGTATACCCTCATGTCTTCTCTCATTGGACATCAAAAAAGCCTTTGATTCTATTTCTTGGCCTTATTTGACATACACCTTACAAAAATGGGGGTTTGGCCCAAACTTCACAAATTAGATAATGGCTTTATACAATAAACCAAAAGCATATGTCAAATATGCAGGATATAAGTCTGACCCATTTAATATTGAGAGAGGGACTAGGCAAGGATGCCCACTCTCTCCATTATTATTTGCTCTCCTAATTGACCGATTGCGCAAACAATTAGATCTGACCCCAAAATTACTGGAATTGAAATAGGAGGACACCAGCACAAGATATGTCTATTTGCAGATGATATCCTCCTATTTCTTTCATCCCCTCAAGTATCAGGTCCTAATCTCATCCCAATCCTCAATAACTTTGCGACACTTTCTGGACTATACATTAATCTTAAAAAATGTATAGCGTTAAATATATCTCTTACTAGTACAGAACGGAGCTCTGCTAAAATAGTTTTACTCTTTACATGGACTGATAGATGTATCCCTAAGTAGAGGATAGATCTAACAGCATCATGGACAGAACTATCCTTATACAACTATCCTCCAATTCTAAAACAAGTATCGAATCTAATGAATTCATGATCTCAACTCCTACTATCATGGTTTGGAAGAATCAATGCAGTCTAAATGACGATACTACCTAAGCTACTATATTTATTCAGAGTATTACCTATCCAAATTCCAGCATATTGTTTAAGAACATTACAAAGGAAAGTATCGTCATTTATCTGGGGCACTTCTAAGCCGAGAACAAAGTTACATACTCTATATCTCCCTAAATTAAATGGAGGTCTTGGATGTCCTAATTTTGCATACTATTACAGGGCGGCACACATAGCAACTCTCACCAAATGCCATGCGCAAAATGAAACCCCACTATGGGTGTCAATAGAAGCAACTGAATGTGGCCCGACCCCAATTTCCAACTTACGGTACTTTGGACTTCCCCAAAAGACCGTAAAAGGCTACAAAACCCCATTATTAAGCATTTTATTTTTCTTTGGGATAGATTCAAAATTAGAAACCGATTCCTATCTCTCCATAATCCTTTATTATCATTTTACAAAAACCCTGCCTTTTATCCTGCATGGGTCTCCCCTAGATCGTTTAAAGAATGGGCTTCGTGGGATGTCCTATGTTTGTATAAATTTGTAAATGCATCCTCATTTATTCCGTTCTCAACCCTAAGAGAAACATATGGCCTACCACAATCAGAGTTATTTAGATATCTTCAAATAAAAAACTTTTACACACCCTTACTGGATACTGAAATATCTTTCACTCATTTGACTAGTTTTGAACAGTTTTGTAAGAAAGACCCCCATGCGAGAGGCATAATATCTACCCTAAATTCTCATGCATTAGTCCAATCTGGAATAGATAAACCACCTTATGTCCGGAAATGGGAGGAGGATCTAGGGCGGGAACTAGACAACTCAGATTGGAATCAGATATGGAATACCACAAAAACAGCTTCACCCAAAATACAGGCGGTAGAGGCAAACTATAAAGTATTAACAAGATGGTACTTGGTACCTGCAAGGATAGCTAAATACGCAAAGAATTACTCTGCACAATGTTTCAGGGGTTGTTCTGACATAGGTACACATTTCCATACTTGGTGGTCATGTCCGAAAGCTCAGATATTTTGGATAGGGATATTCAAGATTGCATCAATACCAAGTGGAAAAAATATTCCTTTAGATCCTGCCACAGCACTTCTCAACTTGAAACCAGAACGCATTTCGCATTCTCAATTTAAATTGCTATTGCAGCTTTTCACAGCAGCTAAACAGACTTTGGCAAAAGCAAGGAGATCTTCAAAGTTAGTGGTAAACGAAGCAGTGACTAAAATGAACAACACTATGACCCATGCCAAGATGCTAGCTATAGATACGGACATGATCCCTCAGTTTGAGAAAATGTGCAAACCCTGGATCACATACTGTATGCTATGCCATCATCTTTTGATAATACGGTACTCTTGCCATGGTGACTAAACCAATAGGAACAAACACATCTCTCTCTAGTTGTGGTGGAGGCTCTCGGCCTGACCTCGCGGACCCCTTCCATTCCATTCTTCTGTCCTTCCATTTTCTTTACTTTTTCTTTATTTTTTTACTTATTTTTTTATTTTCTGGTAATAATTAGAATTTTTCTTTATGATTTGAAGCTCCTGTTTTTTTAATTATATGATAATCTGAATTACTCAAGAACGCAAATAAGAAGGTTACTCTTACAATACCTCTAGGCTTGACACCTTTTGAAGAACTGTAAATACCTTCTAAAGTTTTAATCGATCTTGTTTCAATATTATTTAATAGTTATTATTACATTCTCAATTAATTAACATTGAGCTTCTCACCCCTGACTGTATGATTCTGTATTTACTTTATGCAATTTGTACACTACTTCTGTACTATTCAATAAAATATTTTGACAAGGAAACACAAAACACAAGTTCACCCAATGTAGAGACTGAACTTTAAAGTGGGTACACCTGTTAAGGATGTCCTTAAATTACTAACCCAAAAAACACGCTCTATGAGCATGCCCAGAAACATCCAAGTGCTTTTCACACACAAAAAGTAACATCAAAAAATCTAAGTCCCTGGGCATGCTCAGATCAACAGAAATGCAGCTAGCAGAAAATAAGGCATAGCCCTGTCCAAAATGAATCACATCATCCAGCATGCTACAAAATTAGAGATGGGACAAACACCCCCTGGTCCGGGTGGGCAAACAAAGAGCCTAACATGGGCAAAAGTTATACCATAAATACCATTGCAGTCTATGGGAATTTACTTGTTAATTTTGCTAGACCCCACTTGGCTGCCTTATATTCTAGTAATTGGCCTTAAATGGGTATGGGGGCCCAGGTCCCACCTAAGGGACATACAGTACCTGCCGTCGTTATTGTACTTTCAGCGTGATCTCATCACGGTTCTCGGCGACAGGGTACTGTAAATCTTGTGCTGGCTGCCGCAATAGGAAAAACACAGGAGAGAGAGCGGCCTCCATGATGGAGGGGGGGACAAGCGACGTATGGGCACAGGCAGCACTGGGTAGAAAGGCAGAGGCTCAGAGGCAGAGCTGGCTGGCTGTAGCAGAGGCGGAGCGGTACATCAGAGGCAGACTGGTGGTGGATGGTAACAATGTGACCGCAGGTACACAGACAGGTCACACTCACTGCCAGTGGCACTGTAATGATCAGGGGCGTGCAGGGGATGTTTTCTTTCCTTCCTCCATTGCTGCCTGTAGCTTTAAAAAATGTTGATGTAGCAAAGCTATCATTGCTGACAGAAATGGTCAAATCCAAGAAGTTAATCCTCTCTTGACTCGCCTCGTAGCTCAAATGGATCCCCCTGTCATTCCTATTGAGGGATTCCATGAAGAGAGATAAATCACTCTCCCTGCCATCCCATAGGAGGAGGATGTTGTCTATGTACCGGGCCCACAGAACGACATCCTCCTCCCACTTGACCATGAATAGGTTCGCTAAGCTGGGGGCATATTTAGCCCCCATAGCGACACCCCTGTCCTGCCTATAGAAATGTCCATTGAACCCAAAAAAGTTATGCGTAGCCGCATATTCCAACAGTTCCATTATGTACAATACCTGCTTTCTCAATAAACCCGTAGCTTTGTTACATCAACATTTTTTAAAGCTACAGACAGGAATGCGTTCATACCCAAAGAAAGTTGCCACCATGCCTCGTGGCTAAAGTCAGTGCCCAAAAGCCAATATCTCTGATTAAAGTGTAACTGCACTGAACAAGAAACCTTTGCGGATCAAGCTAAGGTTTTGACACAGAGGTTTGTAGAAAAGGGCTATTCCACTGACTTTTTGTCAAATACCTTGGATTCAGTTAACAATGTGGATAGAGCAGATTTATTGAAAGAAAAAATGAATCGAGAGAGAGACAATAAGTTCTTGAGCCCTTTTGTTACCAATTATTCTTGCCAACATGCAAATGTGAAACATATAGTTAACAAACATTGGCACATTTTAAAAAATGACAAAATTCTTGGTAACATATTACCTGACAAACCTCAGGTGGTCTTTTGGGGAGCACCTTCCCTGAAAGACAAATTAGCCCCTAACATAGTGAACCCTCCCAGTATTAGTTCAATGTTCCTTTCCGGTCTTACTGGATATTACCAATGCAGAAGATGCCAGGTTTGCTCCTTAAATGGATGCAAAGATAGAAGAACCACTAGTTTTAGTTCTATGTGCACTTTAAAGAGCTATTCTATTGAGTCATTCATTACGTGCTCTTCCACTGGGGTAGTGTATATGCTCCAGTGCCCATGCGGCCTGCAATATGTGGGCAGAACCAAACGCCCCTTGCAGGTATGCCTAAATGAACATATTAATAACATCAGAAGAGGTTACACCAAGCATTCAGTGTCCAACCACTATTTGACTGCACATAGTAGGGATCCGACTAATACTATTTTCTTGGGGATAGACAAGTTCAGCCCTCATTGGAGGGGTAGTAATTTAGTGCGTAGCATTTCCAAATCAGAAATGTCATGGGTGTATAAACTTTAATGTTATACACTCTTTGGCTTAAACATAGATGTCCACATCAACTGTTTCATTGACAATTCATAGGGTTAATACAATGTCTGACTTTTTTATGGTATTTGTTGATATTATTTAATATATTCATTGATTTCCCTTGATATGGGCCTTTCCATGCCACCCACTGGCATGTGAGATAATTATATGAATTAATATTTGTAATATCTGTGAGCTTGATGCGAGTCCCATCACGCTGTTATTAGATTTTAGAATTACAACACATTAAGGCATGAAGGATCATGAATAGTTTATTGCTACGTTGTGGTAGCACTTTTAAAGCCCTTTATGTTGGGATGTTTTTGAGCGCAGGGGGTTAATATATACTCTCTTTTTGCGCCCTCTTTTTCTCCCATCCTAGTATTTTTATTAGTTTAGAAAATATTGGCAGTTGTCTGAATTCTGCCTTGGTCTGCCTAAACACATTTGGCATGTTAGGATTCATATGGCTTAATATGCTAATTTCAGGTGGATCTACAAGACTGGGAGATTTTTATAGGTTGACGGTCCTTAATATGACACCTTTTTTAACCACTTGACCACTGGGCACTTAAACCCCCTTCCTGACCAGACCAATTTTCAGCTTTCGGTGCTCTCACAATTTGAATGACAATTACTCAGTCATACAACATTGTACCCATTTGAAATTTTTGTCCTTTTTTTCACACAAATAGAGCTTTCTTTTGGTGGTATTTGATCACCTCTGGGTTTTTTATTTTTTGCGCTATAAAAGAAAAACTACAGAAAATTCTGTAAAAAAAAAAAAAAAAAAAAAACTTGTTTCTGTCATATTAGCAGGTTATTTCTCACACACAGCATATGCATACCACTAATTACACCCCAAAACACATTCTGCTATTCCTCCCGAGTATGGCGATACCCCATGTGTGCGACTTTTACACAGCGTGGCCACATACAGAGGCACAACATGCAGGGAGCACCATCAGGCGTTCTGGAGCACCGAGACCAATTCTGACATTTCTCTCCTACATGTAAAAATCATCATTTATTTGCTAGAAAATTACATAGAACCCCAAAACATTATATATGCTTCTTTAGCAAAGACCCTAGAGAATACAATGGCGGCCGTTACAACTTTTTATCTCGCATGGTATTTTCGCAGAAATATTTTGAACGCGTGTTTTTAAAAAAAAAACTGTTTTGTGCTTAAAAAAAAGACAAAACGGTAAAGTTAGCCCAATTTTTTTTCATAATGTGAAAGATGAAGTTAAGCCGAGTAAAAAGATACCTAACATGTCACACTTCAAAATTGCGCACACTCATGGAATGGCGCCAAACTCTGCTACTTAAAAATCCCCATAGGCGACGCTTTAATTACTTTTATTGGTTACTTTTATGTTTTTAGTTACAGAGGCGGTCTAGGGCCAAGATGATTGCTCTCGCTCTAACGTTCGCAGAGATACCTCACGTGTGTAGCTTGAACACCGTTTTCATATGTGGGCGGGACTTACGTATTTGTTCGCTTCTGCATGCGAGCACACGGGGACAGGGGCGCTTTAAGGCCGGAATCACACTAGTGCGTTGCTTTTTTGAGCTGCGTTGTCGTTGCAGATTTCTCTAGACGGTGTTCTGCAGATCAACTGCGGTTTAGCTGCAGATCAGGTGCGAATTTGGAGACCTGGGAGAACTTCCGGGTGAGAGGAGAGTGGGGGAGAATTGTATTGAGCTGAATGAGAGAAACTCCTGCAGAGAACTGAACACATGTGCGAATTAGATGCGTACCCATAGAAGATAATGGGACTGAATTCGCACCGCAAGACATAAAAACCGCATGCGGTTTGGAGGCAATACGCAGTGCGGATGCATCGCACATATGTGAACCAGCCTCATTGAAAACAATGTATTTTGAAATGTCCTGCGAATTAGATGCGGTTTAAACCGCACTCAATTCGCATAGGTGTGAACCTGGCCTAAAAAAATAAATAAAAATTATTGTTCATTTTACTTTATTTACTTGATTTTGACACTTTTTCCCCCAAAAATACATTTTTTTATCACTTTTATTCCTATTATAAGGAATGTAAACATCCCTTGTAATAGGAATATAGCATGACAGGTCCTCTTTACAGTGAGATACGGGGTCAATAAGACCCCACATCTCACATCTAGGCTGGGAAGACTGCAGAGTATCGCGCAGGGTATTGGGGTATTGCAGAGTATCGCACAGGGTATTGGGGTATTGCAGAGTATTGCACAGGGTATTGGGGTATTGCAGAGTATCGCGCAGGGTATTGCAGAGTATGGGGGTATTGCAGAGTATCGCGCAGGGTATTGCAGGGTATTGCAGAGTATTGTGCAGGGTATTGCAGAGTATTGGGGCATTGCAGATTATTGCGCAGGGTATTGGGGTATTGCAGAGTATCGCGCAGAGTATTGGGGTATTGCAGAGTATTGCGCAGGGTATTGCAGAGTATTGGGGTATTGCAGAGTATTGCGCAGGGTATTGCAGAGTATTGGGGTATTGCAGAGTATCGCGCAGAGTATTGGGGTATTGCGCAGGGTATTGCAGAGTATTGGGGTATTGCGCAGGGTATTGCAGAGTATTGGGGTATTGCAGAGTATTGCGCAGGGTATTGCAGAATATTGGGGTATTGCGCAGGGTATTGCAGATTATAGGGGTATTGCAGAGTATTGCGCAGGGTATTGCAGATTATAGGGGTATTGCAGAGTATTGCGCAGGGTATTGCAGATTATAGGGGTATTGCAGAGTATTGCGCAGGGTATTGCAGATTATAGGGGTATTGCAGAGTATTGCGCAGGGTATTGCAGATTATAGGGGTATTGCAGATTATAGGGGCATTGCAGAGTATTGCACAGGGATAGCTGAGCTGGGATGGATGGATGGAAGGCTGGATCTGTGACTGCAATAGTCACAGATCCAGCCACAGCGCTGCTGCTGACACCCGCTCCCCCCCCCCCCTCTCCTCTCACACTGTACCGAACGGTACAGAGAGGAGAGGGAGGAACCGGCGTCATCAAATGACGCCGGTTTGTTTACAAGTGATCGCTCCGTCATTTGACGGAGCGATCACGTGGTAAACGCCCGCTAACAGCGGCAATTTACCGCGATCCGTGATGCGCCGGGTCTTCTAGACCCGGCGCTCACGGATGATTCCAGGAGCGCGCCCCAGGGGGCGCGCGAGTGGAGCATTCTGGGAGGATGTCCCAGGGACGTCCTGTCAGAACAACTCGACCGCGCCGTAGCAGTAAAATGCCTATGGCGCGGTCGGCAAGTGGTTAAATATTATTTTTTTAAGTATTTTTTAATGTTTACATATATGTCCATCCATTGTTTTTGCTGTTCATCCGCTATAGGGATATAGGTGGATGTTAAGTGATCGGGTATACGACTTCCTGGGTCTTTTTTTCTCTTCTTTTTTTTGCCCTTTTTTCGTGGTAGGTTAGTCAGTATAAACTTACGCACATATAACATTTCTTTCCATTAGTTAAAATGGCGCCGGTGCGGCTGTTTTGGGACTCAGAGCGAGGCCGCACTATGCCATTAGTGTTTAAAATGCGGTGATTCAGAACGGCGCCTATATCCCGTGACCACGTCCCCATCGAAACGAAACATTGGGAGGCGACATTCTGACGTCACCGCGTCAAGTGTTTACACCTGGAAGATACGGGCTGCTTGTTCGAGGAGACGGCCGGCTCGATTTTTATACATGCTGTATGACAACTACTTTGTCATCTTTTTTATCTTATTAAAAACCTTGAGGATCTTATGCTATGGGAGCTAGCTTTTCTTTTTAAACATATATCGGTATACCGCTTGAGGCCATCCATTACTGTGACTGTCCCAGTCTGGTGATATGCTGTGAGGATACCATTATTATATGCTGTCTATGATCTCCTGTAATAAGAGATCATAGAGTTCCGGTAAGAGTCAGTGTGTGACTAAGGTGGAGGTGCTTCTATCATCACTTTCTTCAGGAGTTGGGATTATTTTTCTTTCACTTTGGAGACCTTGATTATTCAATCTGCTATGGACTTTTTTGGTGGACTGTGATTAACCCATTAGGGCCCATTTGTTTTCTTACCAAGTTCACAGTGTGATCACTGTTTGCTAGTTATTTTTTGCATTATTTGCTCTGGTGTCAGTGCATCTTGTAAAACGCACATTAGCGCAGCTTTTTTCTTTGTATATTACATTAAAGCCGCAGGCAGTTTTAAATGACTTTTATACCTTTAGAAATTTTTGAATAGAGAGAGCAGACTGCGCAAAGGACAAAACAATAACAAAGCTGCTGAACACTGAGGGTCAATAAGTCATTGGTCAGAGTATGTAAAAAAAGCAGTGCAGCGCTACTAACAAAATGATGAAAGTCCAAAAAAAATAATTAAACAAAATGGAGAGAGGATAAGGGTGACTTCTGGAACCTCAATAGGTGATCGGATGAAGACTCCTTATAAAACAGTCAAGTATCCTTAGATAAAAGTACAAGCCGCTCACCTTAGCAGATGGACCTGTGGGTGAGCAGCAGGTCAAATGCGCTGTTCCTCTAATAAGGGGGTATTATAAGATGATAACGGTGCCTCCTCGGTCGATCCTTTTCTCCAAACCGACTTTCAGTGGTGGATGGTCATCTGGTATACTAAAAGAGGCACTATATCCTAGTGCGTAGAATATGAGCATATATCGATAAAATACCAAGTAGGTGGCTGTCCTGACATCAAAATTGGAAGCCCCCCGCACGCGTATCGTCCCAAGGTACAGGACTTCTTCAGCGGATAAGGGGCTATGGTGTCAGGATTCAATATATACCACCAGGACCTAATTTGGCCAATTGGACAAAACCCCGCCCCTCAAGGTAAGGAAACACCCATGGACATGCATTTAAAAGACAACAACAGACAAAATAAAGAACAGATAAGCAGAAAAACTTATGCTACCGGGATGTGCAGGCAAACAGATTAGCCACCATAACCCATCATATGGCTGTAAACAGACAACACGGATCTAATGTACATAAGCAATACTTAAATGAAATAAAATAAATAACCAGAACCTACTAGAATCACAAGATCACGCTGTGCAGCTAAGATAGGCATACATACACAGATGACCAGTACCTACTTACATAGCGATGACATATTGTGTGGCTCAGATAACACGGATCTAATATACATAAGCAGTACTTAAATGAAATAAAATAAAATAGATAACCAGTACCTACTTGAATCACAAGATCACGCTGTGCAGCTAAGATAGGCATACATACACAGATGACCAGTACCTACTTGCATAGCGATGACATATTGTGTGGCTCAGGTAGACAGACAAACCAAAGGATGTGTCCATAAACAAACAGTGTCCTCCATAGGTCACATGACCGCAACCAGTCACATGACACACCAAAGGCAGGAAGTGCCTATTGGCTGAGAACAGGGCTAGACCAACCACCCAACATGGGCGGTACCCGAGCGTCATGACAGGACAACGTGGGCGGTGACGAGCAAACACAAGGCTCATAGGAGCTGGCTAGATAACTAAAAGGACGCCCAAATAAGCAGCAGTCTAGTGCTAATTAGAACGGGCTAGCAAAGCCAAGCATATGCAGCAATGATAAAAAACCATGCCATAAAATATCCTTAACCAACCAAATGGTACGGAAAAAAGGCTCACAAAACCTAAACAAGGCAAATGTCTATAATGCAGAATATCAAAAATGAGGGGGAGGGCAAAAAACAAAATTACAATTGTCCCCGAACTGACCACTTGTCATAGACAAGAACAGAGATACAAAAAATTCATAACTAAATAACCGTGGTCAGCGTGAATACAAGGACACATCACATAAAAACCAAGGATAAAAAGTACAATGAGTGTTTTATACCGTATAGAATTAATCTCCAAACATAGGGAGCCAAAAAAACGCGGGCTTCACTCTATGATAGGTGGAGATTAATTCTATACGGTATAAAACACTCATTGTACTTTTTATCCTTGGTTTTTATGTGATGTGTCCTTGTATTCACGCTGACCACGGTTATTTAGTTATGAATTTTTTGTATCTCTGTTCTTGTCTATGACAAGTGGTCAGTTCGGGGACAATTGTAATTTTGTTTTTTGCCCTCCCCCTCATTTTTGATATTCTGCATTATAGACATTTGCCTTGTTTAGGTTTTGTGAGCCTTTTTTCCGTACCATTTGGTTGGTTAAAGCGGGGGTTCACCCTATCGACAGGAAAAAAAAAAAAAAAATTTCTTTTACCTTTAAATCAGGCACTGTAGCGCGAGCTACAGTATGCCTGTCCCGAATTTTTTCCCCCCATACTCACCTTGTAGTCGTCCATCGAAGATACCAGGGAATGGGCGTGCCTCTGGAGACGGAGGATGATTGACGGCCGGCTCTGGCGCGTCACGCTTCTCCGGAAATAGCCGAAATAGGCTTGGTCTTCACGACGCGTGCGCATAGCCTGTGCGCACGCGCCGTGAAGAGCCGAGACCTACTCCGGCTGTCTTCGGGGAGAGTGACGTGCCAGGGCCGGCCGTCAATCATCCTCCCTCTCCATAGGCACGCCCATTCCCCGCGGGAGCCGAAATCTACGATGGACGACTACGAGGTGAGTACGGGGTTAAAAAAATCGGGACAGGCATACTGTAGCTCGCGCTACAATGCCTGTCTCGATGGTAACATCATGTGGGTCAGGGTGAACTACCGCTTTAAGGATATTTTATGGCATGGTTTTTTATCATTGCTGCATATGCTTGGCTTTGCTAGCCCGTTCTAATTAGCACTAGACTGCTGCTTATTTGGGCGTCCTTTTAGTTATCTAGCCAGCTCCTATGAGCCTTGTGTCTGCTCGTCACCGCCCACGTTGTCCTGTCATGACGCTCGGGTACCGCCCATGTTGGGTGGTTGGTCTAGCCCTGTTCTCAGCCAATAGGCACTTCCTGCCTTTGGTGTGTCATGTGACTGGTTGCGGTCATGTGACCTATGGAGGACACTGTTTGTTTATGGACACATCCTTTGGTTTGTCTGTCTACCTGAGCCACACAATATGTCATCGCTATGCAAGTAGGTACTGGTCATCTGTGTATGTATGCCTATCTTAGCTGCACAGCGTGATCTTGTGATTCAAGTAGGTACTGGTTATCTATTTTATTTTATTTCATTTAAGTACTGCTTATGTATATTAGATCCGTGTTATCTGAGCCACACAATATGTCATCGCTATGTAAGTAGGTACTGGTCATCTGTGTATGTATGCCTATCTTAGCTGCACAGCGTGATCTTGTGATTCTAGTAGGTACTGGTTATTTATTTTATTTTATTTCATTTAAGTATTGCTTATGTACATTAGATCCGTGTTGTCTGTTTACAGCCATATGATGGGTTATGGTGGCTAATCTGTTTGCCTGCACATCCCGGTAGCATAAGTTTTTCTGCTTATCTGTTCGTTATTTTGTCTGTTGTTGTCTTTTAAATGCATGTCCATGGGTGTTTCCTTACCTTGAGGGGCGGGGTTTTGTCCAATTGGCCAAATTAGGTCCTGGTGGTATATATTGAATCCTGACACCATAGCCCCTTATCCGCTGAAGAAGTCCTGTACCTTGGGACGATACGCGTGCGGGGGGCTTCCAATTTTGATGTCAGGACAGCCACCTACTTGGTATTTTATCGATATATGCTCATATTCTACGCACTAGGATATAGTGCCTCTTTTAGTATACCAGATGACCATCCACCACTGAAAGTCGGTTTGGAGAAAAGGATCGACCGAGGAGGCACCGTTATCATCTTATAATACCCCCTTATTAGAGGAACAGCGCATTTGACCTGCTGCTCACCCACAGGTCCATCTGCTAAGGTGAGCGGCTTGTACTTTTATCTAAGGATACTTGACTGTTTTATAAGGAGTCTTCATCCGATCACCTATTGAGGTTCCAGAAGTCACCCTTATCCTCTCTCCATTTTGATTAATTATTTTTTTTGGACTTTCATCATTTTGTTAGTAGCGCTGCACTGCTTTTTTTTACATACCTTTAGAAATGTCATTTTGTGCAGGGACAGTTATAAACACGGGAAACACGCAACGCTTTACAGGCATACTATAGACACCTCCCAGGCACGATATTTAAAGGAATATTCCCAGACTCCACACCACCACTGGAAGGACTCCTGTGTCTCCAAGCTACAGCTCACTCCTACAGCATCCATCACCTGCCCCCTTCCACTGTCTTGGCAGTCCCTGTCTCCACTACTAGGGGTGCTTGGATGGGAATTGTGCAAGAGGCCACCCTCATCATCTTGGGCTCCAGTCAGGTATGTGACATCCTGTCTCTGCTGCCTACTCACCTCCAAGCACCTTTCCTTTTTCAGAATACATAATTAAGTATCATTTTGAGTATATGTAAATAAACACACCAACACTATAAAAACACATACACACAAAATGCATATTATTTAGACTCTTTATTGTATTCCAGGGTCAATCACGTTGTTCGTGATGTGGATCGATCGTCAATCATATTGACCTGCCACTTGACAGTGTTTCCCCCCTGTACTACCACCACTATAAGAAAATCTGGCGAACATTTTCATCCAAAGAATTTTTGTTTGATTTTCAAAAAGTGTGTACACAACTTTTGACAGCTGATTGCAAATTTTTATATGAAAATTCCTGAAGGGAAAACTCCAAAAATGTTCTCATACGGGATCAGAACAAATTTTTTTTTCGTTTTTAATGTGTACCGTTTTCGGACGATTTTCGTACAAGAAAAATCTGAAAAGAAATACTGTGCATGATCAGAAACAATAAACAATAAAAAAAGCCTTTGTTGTATGAGAATATTCATAAGAACCTTCATACGAAGTTTCTCTCATTGGTTCAAATTTGCTGTGAAACACTTAAATAAAAGTTAGATCCCCAACCCCTTTTTGTAAACAAACTCAGCTATGAGGAATGATTAGAGGAACTGAATTTATAGGGGGGATATGATCAACATGTACAAATATACTGTATAAGAGGTCCATATAGTGAACTTGGTGTTGAGTTATTCACTTTACAGTCAACACAGAGGGCAAGGGGGCACTCTTTACATCTAGAGGAAAAGAGATTTCATCTCAGAATACGGAAATGTTTCTTCACAGTAAGAGCTGTGAAAATGTGGAATAGACTCCCTCCAAAGGTAGTTCTGGCCAGCTCAGTAGATTGCTTTAAGTAAGGCCTGCATACTTTCCTAAATGTACATAATATAACTGGGTAGTAACATTTATAGGTAAAGTTGATCTGGGGAAAATCCGATTGCCTCTCGGGGATCAGGAAGAATTTTTTTCCCCTGCTGTTACAAATTGGAGCATGTTCTACTGGGGTTTTTCACCTTCCTCTGGATCAACTGTGGGTATAGAATTGGATATATGGGATTGTACAATATTTTTTATTTTTATGGTTGAACTAGATGGACTTGTGTCTTTTTTCAACATGACTAACTATGTAACTATCTAACTATATGTGGCTGGGGATCCTGGGTGACCATATTTGATCGATATTGTGACATTTGACTTTAAATGACCATTTAATTTGCCCTACATATATTTGGCCACATTTACACATAAGCATCATTCACATTTGGCTCAAGAGCATTTGCCACCATTTGCACAACTTCCGGTGGTTTATACATTTCGAAAGCAGTGAATGGCCACATTGGTTCATGGTTTTCCCAAAATGCAAATGCTGGGTTCACTGCAAACTCATGTTCAACCCATTTCTCAATCTGTGATTGAATTGGGTTTACAGTAAGCTCATATTCAACTATAACATAAAGCTCATTGCTAATAGGCAAGAACACTGTGACAAATCAGAATTAATCTTCCATAAAATTAAAGGTGAATCCTGGTTGTTTGCTGTTGGCAACGGCAACAACAAACCATCCAAAAATGAACACTTACAGTACATCATAATTTTTGCGCTATATTTTTAAATGATCAATACATAAGAATATACAAAAACTTGAATATACATTTGTTAACCTCAATGAACCTTCCTTTTACAGTATAATATTAATTGAATGCCCTATTTTAATTTGCATCTTTTCTTGTAAACTACCAAATTCAATTCAGCTGTACTTTTCATAGTGCTTTTCCAAAATCATTAGACTGTAATTTCTATTAAAAATGTATTCCATAACTAAAATGCTGGCACTAATTACAATTCGTAAAATACTGTAATGTATGAAGGTAATTGTAGTGAAGGCACGTATTGCAGTGTTTTTCTGTTTTTTCTTAGCACTTGTAGTCTTTTGACACTTGTTAATTGCTAAGGAGGATAGGCGAATCTTCACATAAAGGCAGTCCAAAGCTATTTATAAACCACCAAGACATTTTAAATGAATGTAGACTTCACAATTATAGAGCATTGATTGAATTGCTGAAAAAAGGTTAATTATTGTACTTATTTTTAGAATGCATATGATTGTCTTCTCTATGAGGATCCAGCAGTGTGTGTCACATAAAGCAGTTTTCTTGTGCAGGTGTATTTATCCAAATGTCTACAGTATGTAATAAATCAAATGCTTCACTGGCACAGATAAATGAATCATAATTCGCTTTACAGAAGAGAATTTTTTTTCATCTCTCAACTCGTCCAACAATGAATTAAAATTGGTGAGGTTTTACAATCGGGACCATTTATAAAATGGTATTTAATTTCAATATGCTCAAAGTTTAAAATGTTGCCATTTTGTTATATGCAACACAAATAAGGCACCAATAGAAGCTTGTGTTTCCATATTTGTCAACATGTGATCGTAGAAATTGGTAAAACAGTTGGATGGATAAATATTAAAGATTACTGTCTCCAAACAGTATCCTAAACACATAGGCCCGGATTCAGAAAGCACTTACACCGACGTATCTCGAGATACGCCGCGTAAGTCTAACTATGCGCCGTCGTATCTATGCGCCGTGCCCACAATCTGAGATACGCCTAAAAATAGGCTTCCTGACATAACTTGCCTACGCCGTTGTATCGTGGGTGCATATTTACGCTGGGCGCATTTGCCGCTCCTATTGATTTGCTATGCACATATGCAAATGAGGGAGATACGCCGATTCATGAACGTACTTGCGCTCAGCACATAATATACGCAGTTTGCGTAAGTCGTACGTCCGGCGTAAAGTTATTCCCCATATATGAGGCGCAACCCATGCAAAGGTATGGACCAGGGAACACAGCCGTCGTATTTTACGTCGTTTACGGAGTACATGAATAGGGCTCGGCGTAGGTTACGTTCACGTCGTAGGCAGTGATCCGTCGTATCTTAGGGAGTAGTTCCGATGTGATTCTGAGCATGCGCACTGGGATACGTCCACAGGACGGCACATACGCCGTTCGTTTTAAGTACTTGTATGGCACTCGGCCCATCATTTGCATGGGGTCACGCCTCATTAGCATGGCTCACGCCCACTTCCACCTACGACGGCTTACGCCGAGGGAACCCAGCGCAGTTTGGGAGGCAAGTGCTTTGAGAATTCGGTGCTTGCCTCTCTGCGCGACGTCGGCGTAGCGTATATTGGATACGCTACGCCGGCATACATATGCGCCAATGTATGTGAATCCGGACCATATAGTTCTTGATTATGTTTGATACTACTTAAATTCACACCTTTGTGTGCTCAGATCATAAAAACATGTTTTATTAGACTTGGTGCACCAAAAACTTGTGTAACTGAGCTTAAACAGGTTGGAGACCATTTTTATTGAATATGTCTAAAACTGCCTTATAAATGGCATTTTCAGTCCTTAGGGCCAGATTCACAAAAGGGATACGACGGCGTATCTCCTGATACGCCGTAGTATCTCTGTTTCTATCTGTGCGACTGATTCATAGAATCAGTTACGCTCAGTTACGCATAGATATCCATAGGATCCGACAGGTGTAATTGTTTTACACTGTCAGATCTTAGGATGCAGTACCGCGGCCGCCGCTGGGGGGAGTTTGCGTCGTAAACCAGCGTCGGGTATGCAAATTAGGAGTTACTGCGATCCACGATGGATTTTCGCGTTCGCTACTTCGCCGCTAGTCTAGTTTCCCGTCGCAAAGTTAGTCGTCGTTTTGGGTGCCCTAACTTTAGTCAGCAATCGCATTGCTGTCTAAAGTATGGCCGTCGTTCCCGTGTCGAAATTTAAATTTAACGTCGTTTGCGTAACACGTCCGGGAATACAGAAGTACGCTACGCACGTCGCCGTTCGAAACAATTACATCATGGCTCGCAAAGCAAGACGGGAATTGCGAAACTGAGCATGCGCAGTAGGTCCGGCGCGGGAGCGCGCCTAATTTAAATGGCACACGCCCATTTGAATTGGCCCGCCTTGCGCCAGAGGCTGCCAGCGTAGTTTTCATCGCAAGTGCTTTGTGAATCAGGCATTTGCGATGAAAACTTGCGGCGGTGTAACGTATCTATGATACGTTACGCCGCCGCTCACCTACGTGAATCTGACCCTTAAGGCCCCGTACACACCATAGAATCCATCCGCAGATAAATCCCAGCAAATGGGTTTCAGCGGATAGATCCTATGGTGTGTACACGCCAGCGGATCTTTTTCCGCGGATATATCTCCCCTGGGATGGATTCCAGCAGATCGGATATTTGCTGACATGCAGAACATATCCATCTGCTGGAGTCCATCCCAACAGATGGATCTGCTGGTCTGTACAGACTCACCGGATCCATCCGTCCGAAGGGATCCCCCGCATGCGTCGTAATGATTCGACGCATGCGTTGAATTCCTTATATGACAGCGTCGCGCACGTCGCCGCGTCATAATCGCGGCGACGGCGCGACACGTCATCGCCAGAGGATTTCGGCGCGGATTTCAATGCGATGGTGAGTACACTCCATCGCAGAGAAATCTGCTGAAATCCTCGAGAGGATTTATCCGCGGAAACGGTCCGCTGGACCGTATCCGCGGATAAATCCTCCCGTGTGTATGGGGCCTTAGTCCTTAGAGTTGGGGAATAGTTTGAGCCAAAAAAAGTTTGTCCCAACCATCGCCTGTTCGCTTATTTGGCGAACACTCCAATTTGCGTGGCACTCGGCAGGATGTTTACCTGCCAAGCACCCTACAATGCACTGCATGCTGCACATTGCATTCTATGGCCCTAATTGGATTAAGCAATGCACCTGACCACTGGTTAGGTACAAAGCTTTGCCCAATCAGGGCACAGAGCACAGTCAGAACCATGATTGGACAAAGTCATGATGACTTTGCCCAATCATTACTCAGTGCTCATAGTCCCACCCCGCACAATAAATTGTTCCTTGCCACAGGACCCTTTGCAGTGTATTGTTGGAGTGAAGATAGATAGAGCATTTTTTTCTGACAGTGACACTTTTATTTTATTTTATATATTGTGTTTTCATTTCTGTCAGTGGTAGTCCTCAATTTAAAGTGCACCAAATACTACTTTATCTATTACATTTGGGTAATAAGCCCCCCATAATGTCTGGGAGGCGGATAAGAGGCAGACGTTTCCATGGCACTGCGAGGGGGACAGCAGGGTCTGCGTCCACAGGCAAAGGTGGACAAGGTTCATCCTCGGGCACGGCACATTTGTCTCTGTTTAGTGATCTGTTTAGTGATCTTGCTATCCAGCCACAGTATGCAGAGGAGGTGGCGGACTGGCTTACTAAACCATCCTTATTCTCTTCATCTTCAATCACCCAAGCTGAGATTAGTGTGCAAAAAATACGTCAGAAATAGTCTTTGCGCTAGAAATGTCCCATCCAAAGTTATAACACACTAACCAAGGAATCCCTTAATGAGAATGCTTAATGTGAAACAATCTGGCCAGCAACATACTCCTTGCAGTTCAGTGATCAACGGGAGATTGATAGCTGTGAAAAAAAAAGGGAATATGAGCGCACAGGCTCATGGTGCAATAACGTATTTTATTGGATATAAAATAATAAAATCAATACACTCACAAGTGGAGGTGAATAAACAGCATCAAAAAGTTCATCCAATAGAGAGCCTTAGCAAGGGACACATCCATGCTTCAGAGTGGATTAGAAGACCACTGGATGGCTGGATGGGCTGGCTCCACAGACACAGGCTCACGAAGCAGCTGCAAGTGAGCCGCTCACTGACTGAAGAAACAGCCGTCAGGAGAGGGCTATGGGGCACCTAAACACTTGTCCCAGGGAGAGCTCTGGTAAGGTCAACTGATAGAAGACGCTGTAGTTGTCAGGATCCGCTGAAAAGTCCCCGCCCTTTAAGGGACGTAATGCATACGGAAGAGGTGTTGTGATGTCACCCGCGGCCATCACGTTTTGTCTGTACACACGCTGTATTATCTGGGAACCAGGCCTGGTGCCCTGTTTTGTAAGTTTTTCATCTCATTTTATTAAATATTATTTTATTCTACAGAGAGCACTATGTACTTGCCTTTTCTATTTACATGATTGCATGGTACTTGGAACAATACACCATTGGTCTAGCTTCTCCTGATTGTATTTGGATCCTCCTCAGTGTCCGCTGGTGAATGTGTATGTGACCCTCCGTAATCAAAGGGTCCCCTATGTGAGGTGAGCGGACACTTTTTACTACTGGTGGAGGTTCATCGCACCCGCGGAGTCACTTGCATGTCCTTATTGTATTAGCACTGAAGACCTCACAGACGGTGTTTATACTTATATTTATGGACTGTTATTAGCGCTTCACCATCTGCTTTATATTTATGTAAGGGATTTTTTGATTATTGACCCTGGTGTTTTAGCTGCTTCTTGTTGGGTCATTTTTGTCCATTGTGCTGATGTGTTTTCTTTTATTATAATGGCAACATAAACTACCCAAATGACCCTGATTAAAAGTTTACATACCCTGATAATTTTGGCCTGATAACATGCACACAAGTTGACACAAAGGGGTTTGAATGGCTATTAAAGGTAACCATCCTCACCTGTGATCTGTTTGCTTGTAATTAGCGTGTGTGTATAAAAGGTCAATGAGTTTCTGGAATCCAGACAGACCCTTGCATCTTTCATCCAGTGCTGCACTGACATTTCTGGATTCTGACTGAGTCA
This sequence comes from Rana temporaria, assembly GCF_905171775.1. Classification (NCBI taxonomy): domain Eukaryota; kingdom Metazoa; phylum Chordata; class Amphibia; order Anura; family Ranidae; genus Rana; species Rana temporaria. The sequence continues at coordinate 158,954,355 of NC_053493.1, forward strand.
TAGGGAAAGCAAAATAATTGTCAAAGGATCTGTGGGAAATGGTAGTTGAACTGTATAAAACAGGAAAGGAATATAAAAAGATACCCAAGGAATTGAGAATGCCAATCAGCAGTGTTCAAACTTGAATCAAGAAGTGGAAAATTAGGGGTTCTGTTGAAACCAAACCACTGTCAGGTAGACCTACTAAAATGTCAGCGACAATTTCCACTAAAATTGTTCGGGATGTGAAGAAAAACGCACAAGTAACTTCAGGTGAAATACAGGACTCTGAAAAATGTGGTGTGGCTATTCCCTGGTGCCAGACCAGAAAATCAGGATGTCATCTATATATCTGTGCCAGGCTTTAACGTTGGAGAGCAGTTGCACAAAGCGATCATCTAAAAAATTGGCCCTCTCCTACCCCCCCAGATACAGGTTCGCATAGCTAGGGGCACATTTAGTCCCCATAGCTACACCCTGTATCTGGAGGAAGTGGGAGGAGCCAAACAAATACATTCTGGGTCAATATGAATTCCAGCAAACGGAGAACAAACTCATTGTACTCATTTCCAGATTTTCTGGTCTGGCACCAGGGATGAGCTCACACAATTAATGGACCTATTGGCCATTAATTCCTACAACCTGAAGTTCGCAGTCAATCCAAGGTGAACTTTTTGGATTTACAGATTCAAGTTGACCCTTCTGGCCGCTTGCATTCCTCCTTGTATCGCAAGCTGTCAGCAGGGAATATGATCCTACACTAGCGCACACCCCGAACCTCTATTGGAAAGTATTCCATATTGCCAGTTCCTCAGATTGAAGAGGAACTGCACTCAGGAAACTGATTTTCATACTGCAGCCAATGAACTATATCTGAGACTGCATTCTCGGGGATATAGTCGTTCTCTCCTTAAACGCTCCTTTAACAAAGTCACTAAGTTGGACAGAAAGGTTCTCATTCATTTCAACAAACAGCACAAAGCTACCAATTCTGTTTGAATTATAACGCAATTTTCCAAACAACATGCACAAATGAGAGGGACATGGCTGACAGTACAATTAAAATACATCAAGCCTCATTCAGAAATTACTTTCAAACGAGCACCCTCCCTTAGATTCACCATGTGCGCAAGATCACTCAGATGTCCATTTCCACGGGAACCTTTCCTTGTGGACATTGTGATATCTGTCCCTTTATTTGTAATAATGATGTAACCATTTTGCCTATCAGAAAGACTCAGAAACTTAAATTCCGGATTATGTGCCAAACAATTGGTATTGTTTACCTGGCCAGCTGCCAATGCGGCTGTTTCTACGTGGGCAAGACCAAAAGGCCCTTTTTTAAGCGCATCAAAGATCATGTTAATCCTTTGTACAAACGCCTGATGACCACAGCCTTAAATAGACATGTAGGATGTTTACATAACTTTGATGTTAATTCCATCAGTTTTGCCACCTTGGAGCATGTACCTCTAGATCAGGGGTCTTCAAACGTTGGCCCTCCAGGTGTTCAGGAACTACAATTCCCATCATGCCTAGTCATGTCTGTGAATGTCCGAGTTTTACAATGCTCCATGGGAGGTGTAGTTCCGCAACAACTGGAGGGCCGCAGTTTGAGGATCCCTGCTCTAGATGCTCGAGGTGGGTGTATTGATAAGACCCTTTTACAGTTAGAAACCAAGTGTATACACTTATTAGGTGCCATCAAATTTCCTGGTTTAAATGAATATATACGTTTTTTAAATCTTTTTTTATAAAGTTGATTTATTACGACATCTGATGAGTTGCCTCCATTTGGTGAGATCTTTGGTGTGACCATCTCCCCCTTTCACTGACCTTCCATCATGTCTCCCTCTCCGCCAACCATCACACCTGACTGTTTTTCGTTATCCAATAATACCCCGTTTTTCCATCTCAGGGTTACACAGTTTTTTGGCCAATATACTGACTTGCTCCATATTGGGGTTCACTAATATATATTTTTTTGATACGGTTTGAATATTCTTCAGTTTTCGCAAAATTGATGTACCTGCAAGTAACTTTTATTAAGCTTGTTTAACATTATTGCGTAGATTGTTTTTGTTCTTTCTCAAAACAATTCCTAAGTATTTCAATTTTTTTGTCCTTTTTGGCTCGGACATCTGGCGGAGCTTATATGCCTACCCTAACTCGGTCCTGTAAGTGGGAACTCGATCGAGTTTAATCTGGTTGCCTAGATGGGTCCTCTTTCTTATCCTCTATCCCCATTTGCTCTCCCACTCTTCTCCCTGGGTTTGCTGTCTATGTGGATCCACTCGCTAACCCCTTTTCTCTGAGGCCCTGTACACACGATCGGACAAAACCGATGAAAACGGACTGAAGTTCAGTTTCATCGGTCCAAACCGACCGTGTGTTGGCCCCATCGGTCCGTTATCCTTCGGTCGAAAAATTTTGAACTTGCTTTAAGATTGAACCGATGGACCCCTAATCGATCGGTCAAAACCGACGGTTAGTACGCAAAAGCATCAGTTCAAAACCCGCGCATGCTCAAAATCAAGTCGACGCATGCTTGGAAGCATTGAACTTAATTTTTCTCAGAACGTCGTTGTGTTTTACGTCACCGCGTTGGACTCGATTGATTTTAAACTGGTGGTGTGTAGGCTCATCAGACCATCAGTCAGCTTCATCGGTTAACCGATGAGAATGGTCCTTCGGACCGTTGTCATCGGATGGACCGACCGCGTGTACAGGGCCTCACTGCGATTCAATCTGCTGATCCAACAATGCGGTTTTATTTTCACCGCTGTGTTTAGGTAATTGCGCTGGCCATGTTTTGTTTATTTTGTCTTTTTCCATTTTTTCTATTGGGCCGTTTGGTGTCCCCATATTTACATGTCTCCTCCTCATCTTTGTGGTGGTTGCCGGTTCCGCCTTCCCTGTGCCTTGTGTGGCTGCCGAGCGTCCGCTCTGTGATGACGCGGCCACTGGGCATTATGGGGTTTGTAGGCGATCATTGCGCATGCACGGCCGACCCTGCTGGGCCTGCCCGTGGCGTGATGGCGCCATTTACCTGCACGGTCTAGGGGCTATAAGAAGCCCCTTCACACTCAGCTTTAGTGCCGGTTTACAGGGACACTATGCTATCATCTAGCCTCGTTCACGGTATGGCTTCCTACAAACTAACCTTCACACTCTCTGAGCCCTTTATACTCTGGGTTATCGTAACTAATTTAGCTTTTTCTCATCTTCATCCCCTATAGTACTGGGTAATTTAACTGCCACAGCAGATCAGCCTTGCATCCATAATTGGGCATTCCCAGTCATCTAGCTCAACTGGTGCTATATTGTAAGTTTCCTTCAAAATAGTCAGTTTATTTTTTCACCATAAGGGCTCTTTCTTTTTAAGCCCACTTCTTTTCATTAATGGACGTTTATTGTCTGTCTGTTTTTTTACCTTTTAATATACTTTTTTTTTTTTCCTACCTCAATTATTTCTTCTCCTTTTCACTTCAATCCAGCGTCCCTGTCTCTTCTTTATTTTAATCGCATACATAATTAGCTTTTTTGACTTTCAATGAACTACTTATATGATCATCGGTAGAGGGCTCTCCCCGAATGTTGATACATATTTTATCTATTGCTTTTAAATAGCTACAACCAGAGGGCTTTTGGATCTGAACTCGCCTACAGGCGATCTAGGTGTTCCTGAGTGGTTCACTTGGCAGCATTGGGTAGGTTTTTACTTCTCTCTTTCTACCCCTCTGGGATGTTAGTGCTTGATTGCACTATGTGGGACCTTATGTGGGTTTTTTTGGGTTTTTTTTTGTGGACCTTACTTTGGTACCTTGGTTTTTGCTGCTCCGCCATATTTCCCAGCCAAACTATATATGTTAACGATTTATGAAAAATTATTATGTATATGTATTTAAGAATAAATTGATAAAACATTTCTGTTTCGTTTCTTCAGAGCCACTCACAGAGCTGGTCTTGTCACAAATCCCCTGATGAAGCCAAAGTTGGCGAAACTAGTCGGGAGGACCTGACCACTTGCCTGTACTGCGATTATTTCTCCCACGTTTCTATCTTCTGTAATTAATAAATCTTTTTTATTTATATATATTTACTGTGTTTTGGTTTCTATTTGTTGGCACCGCATTAATCCCATACCCCTCCATTCCTTTTTTCAATTTAACCAAGGGATGAGGTGCCATATCTTTATTAGGACTATCAACCACTAATTACCCGTAATAAGAACATTGTTGCAGCCCACCACCACCAGGAGAGGAAAAGGGCCCCTGATGAACTGCACACTTTGTCAATGTTCTTTCTCTGTTACTGGAATTTGTACTCCTCTATAGCTGGTGCAATTCTGTATTGCTTCTTTCTTGTTCTCCGCAGAGATGTGACACTTCATCTTAGTAAACAAATTCAACTGTTTTTTCTCTTCAGTTTTGAGGCCTTTGCAGGTTTTTGAAAGCACAAAAAAGAAACATGAAACAGAGCAAATTAAACTTTTTGCTTAAAGCAAAATCTCAACCTACCTCTGTGGAGTCACAACCAAATCCTCTAGAAAAAGACAATGAATCAAGAACAAATACAGCTGCTAGTTGTAGTTTGCCCAACAACTCAACTGCTATAACACCCAAGAGGAAAAATGATAGTGATGCTGACAAGACCTCTAAAAAACGCCCTTTTAATACACATTGGCTGGAACAATTTTCATGGCTTATTTTCTCAGAGGATACAGCTACGTGTAAAGTTTGCAGTCGATTCCCTCAAAGTGCTAATGCAAAATTGAAATATGGGATAAAGGCTCCATTTAAAAGGGAAACCTTTTGTATGGCACAAGAAAATTAATAAGCACAAGGAGAATGTTGATAAAGTAAAGGCTAAAAACAACCCTGAAGCTGTGTGTGTCAGAAAAATGGACGCTGCAGTGTTTCAGCACATGACGCACGTGTTTAACATTGCTTATTATGTAGCTAAACATGAAAGGCCATTTCGAGATTTCCCTGATTTATTAATGTTAGCTGCTAAACTTGATGTGCCAGTTCTGCAGAAGTATGAAAATGATGTGCAATGCAAACAATTAATTCATTTCATTCCAAAAACAATCAGAAAGTCTTATGGCAAACATTAAAAAGTCAACTTTTATTGGCATCATGATTGACGGATCTACTGATCGAACCTCGACTGAACATGCAAACATTTATGTCCATTATGTTTCAGAAGGAGAAATAAAAGAAGATTTTTGGGTACTTTTTCTCTAGAAAGAGCTACAGCTCAAGGTTTAACTTCCTTTTTGGATAGTCTGCATCTTAATTACAAAGGCACATCTTGGGTTGCTGGTTTGGGAACGGATGGGGCTGCAAGCATGCTTGGCCACAAGTCTGGTTTGGCAGTTCAGATGAAAGACATCTGCCCACGGATGATCAGTATACATTCTGTGGCTCATCGCTTGCAGCTTGCTGTCTTGGATGTTTGCAAGGAAGTGCCATACCTACAAACATTCGATGATGTGGTGCGGCGTGTTTTTAAATATTATCATGGCTCTGCCTAACGCCTACAGCAACTAATAGAAATGGCAAAATCTTTAAGTGAGGAAATCTTGAAAATGAAAGATTTACACACAGTGCACTGGTTATGCAGCAAAGTTGATGCTTTGTGTGCTTTTCGTCAAAAACTTGAAAACCGTGGTGAGGCATTTTGAGCAGATATCAACTGAGGGATCAATTGATTCTGCTAAGGTTAAAGGTATCCTGAAAGACCTAAAACAGGTGAAGTTTGTGAAACTTTTGTTTTTCCTGCTGGATTTTTATGGCAAGCTGAAACCATTATCAGAGGGTCTCCAAAACAAAGGACTTATGTAATCTAAAATCCAAACTAGAACATTCAGTTAATAATCTCCAGGGAGAGGAAAAACTGAACTAGAATTTCTAGATAAATTTACAGCTGATGGAACACTTTATGGGCTACAGCTGACCAACCTTGAAGCCGGTGAAAGAGAATTTCAGGCTATACGCCAAATTGTATTGGCTAAAGCTGAAAGATATCTAATTTTGAGGCTTTCTTCAATTTCTTCAGAGATTGTGCAATCTTTTAATATTTTTGACAGCCTGTCCTGGTCAGAAAAAGCACACATTCTCAACTTTGGATTGACTGAGTTGCACAGAATTGCAAAGCATGTTTTGCATGAGTTTGAGGACAATGTTGACCTTTTAGAAGCAGAGTGGGCTGACATGAAACTCTCCATTCAAAATGGACTTTCTTTCAATGAGACTTTGAAAAGAATGAACCAGCAGAAAGAGCGATTCCCCACAATACTCCCTCTGGTCAACTTCTGTGCCGTATTGCCCCCAACAACAGCATTGTGTGAACGTGGCTTTAGCTACCAAAACAGAATAAAGTCTGTGTATCGTTCATCACTGGCGTTTGAGACTTTGGATGACCTTTTATTGATTGCTGTTAATGGACCACCACTTATGGATTACAATCCAAACACAGCCATAAATAAGTCGTATTTTTCATCAGAAATGGGACGTTACACAGGGCTTGCTCCTTCTGTACAACACCTACCATAGCAAATCTCTTAAATTGCCTTTCTTTTGTTATGCCATATTGTTTGCCTTGAAAGGAAGCCCTGCTTTATTTGCCTTTAATAGGGTTTGGGTGGGGCAACAGGTGGCGAGTAACTATTAAGGCCTGGCTAGTAGCTCAGGACTTGAAATTTTGAGGCTTGGTCTACAGCAGGGGTCTTCAAACTTTTCAAACAAAGGGCCACTTTATTGTCCTTCAGACTTTAGGAGGGCCGGATTGTGGCCAGCAGGGGCAGAAAATTTCATGGGCCCAGCATCAGTGATAATAAATATGGCCTCAGGGTTGGTGGTAAATTGGAGGAGGAGTATTCCCCCTATTAGTAGGAGGAATAGTATCCCATCATTGGTATCCGTGGAAGATATAGTGTCCCATTGTTGGTGTCAGTGGGAGGAATAGTACCTCATATCAGTGGAAGGAATTATGTCCTAAGGGCCGGATTGAGGATAGCAACGGGCCACATCTGGCCCTCGGGCCGCAGTTTGGAGACCTCTGGTCTACAGGATCGTATTCTAAACCTGAATCTGACAGACGAGTAACTTCACTATCTGTCATGCTCAGAAACGTGTAGGTCTCTTCACTACTGTACCTTCGATTTGCCATTTTCGGCTCTAAATTTACTGGTACAGTAGTAAGATTCACAAGAAAAAAAGCTCCTGACTGGCAGTGGGTGCCCTGACGCTATAAAAACAAACTAACTAACCAGCGTGATACAGTGATCACTGGTGGAAGGGGGTGAAAGGGTTAACTAGGGGGCAATCAGGGGGTTAAAACCTTTATTAGGTAGTATACGGGGGTACCTGACGCTATAAAACCTGACGGTGAACCTAAATAATTACCTAAATAATTAACAGGCTAACTAGCGTCACCCACAACAATAATACGGCGATCAGAAAAAAGATCGCTTGTGCCTCGTACACATGGCTGGACTTTCTGAGAAAAAAAGTCAGACAAGCTTTTATTCTCAGAAAGTCCGGCCGTGTGTAGCCTCCATCTGACTTCTTGGAAGACCGACGGAACCTTAGAGAACATGTTCTCTATCTTTCCGACGGACTCACAGCGGACTTTTGCATGGTCAAAAGTCCGACCGTTTGTACGAGGCATTAGTGACACTGGCGGCAGGGGGTGAAAGGGTTAATTGGGGACGATCAAGGGGTTAAACCTTTATTAGGGGGTGTTAGGGGTACCCTAGACCTAACGGAGCCTACCACTAACTGCCCTAACATTTTTTACAGTCACAAATTACACCAAATGCAGTGATCAGTAAAAAAATGAACACTACAATCGGTGACGCGGTGACTGGGGTTGCAGGGGGTGATCGGGGGGGGTGAAAAGTGTGCCTACATGTACTGGTGTCAGTGTACTGTATGTGCACTTACTCTGAGATGTATTCTCTCCTTGGGCGCTGAACGAAAAGACCGGCACGAGGAGAGTGACATCACTTTCTTTGCTTACGTTTACAGTTACAGAAGCAGAGGAAGCTTTCATTTGTCAGGAGCAATTGTGAAGGGATAGCCATGAATCAGTGGCCTCCCCCTCAGGACGGATCGCTCCTGCAACGATGCTGACTGCCCCGTGCACCAGGGGACATGATCGCGCCCCCCGCCTACGGGAGGGGAGTAACGTATATATACATTACTCTGCCAGTCCGTAACATTCTGCCAACGTATATCGTCGTGAGGTGGTCTGCAAGTTGTCAAGAAGCCGCGCAAAGTGTGCGCTCTACGTGACTGCCGCGATCTACGTGACCGTGCCCATGGGCCAACGCAAACTCGATGTTCGCCTGCGGCCTGCGATCGCGTCACGGAGAGGCAGAACAGGGAGATGCCTATGTAAACAAGGCATTTCCCTGTTCTGCATAGTGACAGGACAGAGATCTACTGCTCCCTGTGATTGGGAGCAGTAATCGCTGTCATGTCAGTGGTAGCCCATCCCTCCCACAGTTAGAATCACTCCCTAGGACACACTTAACCCCTTCATCGCCCCCTAGTGTTTAACCCCTTCCCTGCCAGTGTCATTTACACAATAATGAGTGCATTCTTATAGCACTGATCGCTGTATAAATGACAATGGTCCCAAAATAGCATCAAAAGTGTCCGATGTGTCCGCCATAATGTCGCAGTCATAATAAAAATTGCAGATCGCCACCATTACTAATAAAAGAAAATAATAAAAAAAATGCCGTAAATCTATTTCCTATTTTGCGCAAACCAATCAATATAAGCTTATTGTGATTTTTTTTTTTTTTTACCAAAAATATGTAGAAGAATACATATCGGCCTAAACTAGGGAAAACGTTTTTTTTTTTTTATATTTTTTTGGGGGATATTTATTATAGCAAAAAGTAAAAAAGCTGCTTTTTTTTCAAAATGTTTTTGTTTATAGCGCAAAAAATTAAAAACGCAGAGGTGATCAAATATTCTGGAATATTATGCAGCTTGTTTATCCTTTGCACCGAGGCACAGTGCATTACTTGTAAGTAAGCTTTTTATATTTAATATTCTTTGACATATTTTTGGTACAATTTTTTTTTGGGCATTGCCATTTTTATTATATATTTTTTTTACTAGTAATGGCGGTGATCTGCGACATTATGGCGGACAGATCGGACACTTTTGACACTATTTTGGGACCAGTGACATTTATACAGTCATCAGAGCTATGAAAAATAGCCACTGATTACTGTGGCTATTTTTAGTGTTTAGACACATAGGACTCCACCCCTCTATTTGCTGCTGTATAGCATTTCCCCCCAGTGTTGGGGAAGGGCAGCCAGCCTATGGTTATAAGTTATACCCTGTAGTTAGGCCTCTAGGGAAATATAAATATATGGGAAAAACTAATTGTGGCTGGAAATCTTCCACTGTGGGTCAAACCAGACCAAGAAATATCTGCTGTATTATATGGGAGGGGTTGCAGCACAAGCAAATTGGATAAAGTAGGGCTCAGACTGCCAGACTTGTGGTTATTGTGTAGCTTTTCTTGCAGCTCCAGTTGGCAGCTGATGCCTGCTGCCATCTAAAACTGTACTCTCTAGCCTCATTACAATATTTCTGGTTATTGTTTTGCAAATGATACACCCTCTTGCCTCTTTTTATTTGTTCCTCATTTAAGATTTTGTTCTGCCATATTTTTTTAATAACTGGGAAATAACAGTGATAGGAGGGGGTTATGTGGGGTCTTGGTTTTGAAGTTTTATGTGCACTATTTTTGACATAATATTTCATACATTTTTTACAGGTTACCTGTTTACAGTTACACAGGAGATCTAGTGCTAGCAATTATTGCTCTTGTGTTAACATTTGCGGCAATACCTCACATCTGGTGTGAACACTATTTACACATGCGCGTGCGACATATGGATGTGTTCACTTATGCGTGCAAGCACAGAGGGATGGGGCACTTTACTTTTTTTCTCATATTTATTTTTTATTTTTACACTGTCCCTTTTAATTTGCTTTTATAGTGCTGATACAGAGCCTTTGCACAAGTTTTCAACTGCTTTATTGAAATCTATATAGGGAGATTGGTGCTTGTAACTCGCCAATAATCCCTGACTGTCCTTGGTGTACTTCTCCATGCTCCTCCAGTCCCCCTCTCTGTGCTCCTCTGGGTTCTCCTCCAGTCCCCCTCTGTCCTCCGTGCTCCTCCAGTCCCCCTCCGTGCTCCTCCAGGTCCCCCCTGCCCCAGATCTGTCAGGATGGAGAGCTGAGGAAGGAACCAGTAAATCTGTCATTTACTGGCTCTTTCCTTTTCTGAATGCCCATTCATAACTGAGCATTGTAAAAACACTGTCACCCACCTCCCAAAGAAATCATTGTAAAAAAAATAACAAAAAATATATACAGTAAATTGTAAAAAAAAACGTAATTGTAATAAATAAAATAAAAAACTACTGACACAGTCAACATATCATCAGTGCTGCATATTAGTGCCACTGTCACATGACATTAAAAAAAGTACCGGTAATCGGTATCGGCGAGTGCTTGAAAAAAGTATCAGTACTTGTACTCGGTCTTAAAAAAGTGGTATCGGTGCAACCCTACTTTTTTCCTATTACAAAGAATGTAAACATCCCTTGTACCATAAATAAGGGAAGACACATCCTCTTTATGGAGAATTCTGGGGTCAATAAGACCTTTACTTGATTTCAACCAGTTGCAATCTCCTGTACAGGAGCAATAAAACTGGAAGAAGGAATGGGTGATGCCTCGTACACACGACCGTTTTTTACGATGAGAAAACTGCCATTTTTTATATTGGTTGAGAAAACAATTTGTGTGTATGCACCCTAGCAGTTTTCTTGAGGAAAAAACTGCCCGCAATTTTTTTTAAACCAGCTCTGTTTTTTCTCGTCGTGTTACACGTCAGTCTTTTTCTCGTCGCAAAAAATGTTGTGTGTATGCTTTTCCGAGGGGAAAAAAAACGTGCATGCTCAGAATCAAGTATGCAGCCCAAAGGGTGGCGCTATTTGAAAGGAACTTTCCCTTTATAGTCCCATCGTACGTGTTTTACGTCACTGCAAACAATACCGGTGAGTGTATATATAAATATTATAGTATATAAACATTACCACAAAACCTTAAAATTGTTTTGACCAAAAGCCATGATCATGTTTTTCTAATGACTTTATAATAGAATATTTTATTGATTAGAAGTTCTGAATGAATAATATATGTAAAGCGCTGCATAAATTGATGGTGCTATATACAAAGCCTTGAAAAAAGTACTTTTTCCACATTTGGCATGTTATAACCAAAAATGTAAATGTAGTTTATTTTCACATAATTGTGAAGTGGAAGGAAAAAGATAAATGGTTTTCAAAATGTTTGTACTTTGTAGAACCACCTTTCGCTGCAATTACAGCTGCAAGTCTTTTTGGGGATGTCTCTACCAGCTTTGCACATCTAGAGAGTGAAATGTTTGCCCAATTTTCTTTGCAAAATAGAGAGGAAATAAGGGTGCTCTGGTTTAGGTGGATAGCTGGTCAGACGGATGATAGTGATGAGATGGCACTTCTGGCAGCACTTTGGTTACAGGAGAAGTAATTCTGAATATATAAAAAAGGAAAATAAAGGCGCCTCTAAGTGCAGTATGCAAAATGTAATAAAGTGCACAAAGGGTTGAAAGCACTTACAAGAACTTACTGAAGCTTCTTGGCTGCTGCTCAGGCTGGAATCAGCTCGATCGTCATCACCGTTATATCAAGACTCTTTCTTCATAGAAGAACGGGATTTACCTTGCTAACATCAAGGAGACCCACGGACAGTACAAGTGATTGTACAGTGCCTTGTGTGCTCCTTCCTCTATCAGACATTGTAAGTACTTTTAACCCTTTGTGCACTTTGTTAAATTTTGCAAACTGCACTTAGAGGCGCCTTTCCTCCTTACTTTGCAAAATAGCTCAAGTTCTGTGAGACTGGATGGAGAGCGTCTGTAAACAGCAATTTTAAAGTCTTGTCACAGATTCTCAATTGGATTTAGGTCTGGACAATGACTGGGCCATTTTAAAACATGTATATGCTTTGATGTAAATAATTCCATTGTAGCTCTGGCTGTATGTTAAGGGTTATTTTCCTGCTGGAAGGTGAATCTTCACCACAGTCTCAGGTCTTTTGCAGACTCTAATGCTCCGTACACACGCACACACGATCGGACCTTTGTCTGACCAAAATCACGTCAGAATTCCGACGGAATTCCATCGGAGGAAAAGAGAACATGTTCTCTATGTAAACTCTGATGGAATTCATCAGAATTTCCGATGGAACTACGCCGGTGGGGCATACACATGTGTATGTTTTTTTTTTTTCCCTTAGATTGCCCTGTATTTGGCTCCATCCATCTTTCCATGAACTCTGACCGGCTTTCCTGTCCCTGCTGAGGAAAAGCATCCCCATAACATAATGATGCCACCACCATGTTTCATGGTGGGGATGGTGTGTTCAGGGTTATGTGCAGTGTTCGTTTTCCGCCACACATAGAATTTTGCTCTCATCTGACCAGAGTACCTTCTTCCACATGTTTGCTGTGACCCCACATGGATTCTCATGAATTACAAACAGTACTTCTTATGGCTGTCTTTCAAGAATGACTTCCTTCTTACCACTCTTCCATAATAGCAAGATTTGTGCAGTACAAGACTGATGCCCCGTACACACGATCGGAAATTCCGACAGCAAAGGTTCGATGTGAGCTTTTGAACGGAAATTCCGACCGTGTGTATGCTCTATCGGACTTTTGCTGTCGGAATTTCCGTCAACAAAACATTGAAATATGGTTCTCAAATTTTCCAACAGAAAAAAATCCTATCGGAAAATTTGATCGACTGTAGCAATTCCTACATGGCATGCTCGGAAACAATTAGACGCATTGAACTTAATTTTCTCGGGCCGTCGTAGTGTTGTACATCACAGCGCTCTTGACGGACGAAAGTTCAGAGATCATTTGTGTGACCGTATGTATGCAATCCAAGCTTGAGCGGAACTCCGTTGGAAAAACCATCCAAGGTTTTTCCGACGGAAAATCCGATCATGTGTACGTGGCATAATAGTTGTCTTGTGGACAGATTCTTCCACCTGAGCTGTGGATCTCTGCAGCTCCTCCAGAGTTTCCATGGGCCTCTTGGCTGCTTCTCTGAATAATGCTCTCCTTGCCTGGCCTGTCAGTTTAGGTGGATGGCTATGTCTTAGTAGGTTTGCAGTTGTGCTATACTCTTTCCATTTTCAGATAATGGATTGAACAGTGCTCTTTTAGATGTTCAAAGCTTGGGATCACGTTGTTATAACCTAAACCTGCTTTAAACCTCTCCACAACTTTAGCCCTGACCTGTCTGGTGTGTTCCTTGGCCTTCATGATGCTGTTTGTTCACTAAGGTTCTCTAACAAACCTCGGAGGGCTTCACAGAACATCTGTATTTATACTGAGATGACAATTGCACAAAGGTATACTCTATTTACTAATTAGGTGACTTCTGAAGGCAATTGGTTCCACTAGATTTAAGTTAGGGGTATCAGAGTAAAGGGGGCTGAATACAAATGCACGCCACACTTTTCAGATATTTATTTGTGCCACATTGTATTGGTCTATAACATAAAATCCCAATAACATACATTTACGTTTTTGGTTGTAACATGACAAAATTTGAAAAATGTAAGGGGCATGAATACTTTTTAAAGGCACTGTAAACACTTGTAATGAATAAATAAATATTTGTTCCTTGCATAATCTGCTATGCCTTGTTCATGCTGTTATTGTTTTCTCATTATTTAAGAACAGTTACATCCCAAGCTTATTAAACTCATATGTCAGTTCTTTGAAAACGTTTTGTACTTATACGGTACTTAATATATGTGTGATGACCAGGGGAAAATTATGTTTTAATTGAAGGGAAATTCATGTTATATTATGCAGGTGATCGGATAGCTTTACAATTTATAGAGATTAATGTCCCTCTCAATGATATCACAGAATATAGATGAGCAAAAATATCAAGGTTCCTTTACTGAACATTTTTCAATATCAGGTTAACTTTTTTAATTATGTTAACATCATTGCTGGAACAAATTAATTGTGGTGCATCTTGTTCATGTCATAATATATCATGCAGTTATTAAATTAAAAATGCTTAAAATAAACTTGTTATTTATATGCAGTCTATTTCGTAAGTAAAACAAAGTACTTTTCACCAACTTGCAATCTTAGGCAGGCCATAAACAGTTTGAATCTTGGCCGATTGAGCAGTAACTGGCTCAAATTCAAACCCTGTATGGACAGGTTGAATGTACCAAGTTGATTGATCGATCAACTTGTGTACAACCACCATGCCGGGTTTTTACCTGCAATTATTGCTAGCTGATGGCAATAATCACTGTCTTCTCCCAGCAGAGACGGATTCCCCCACCCTCCGGCCAGGAGAAGATAATGGCTTGGCAGGAGGGATTCCAGCATCAATACTGTCTGTTCCGTGGAAAGAAGAAGTGATCCTGGACTGCCGCACTCTGATAAGCGATTTATTGAAACAAAATGAACAAAGGATAAAATCCAAAACTGTATGACATCCAGAAATTCATGCAACACTGCAATCAATGGTGGGAAGTAGACACAGGGGACAAAAAGGCTAACATGTTTCACATCATGGATAGATGCTTACTCAAAGCTATAGCGGCATCCTCGTACCCTCTCACATCTACCTGGTAGAACTTAGTAAATGTATGGACCGAAGACCAAGTAGCAGCCTTACATATCTGAGCCATAGAGGCCTGGTGATGCACTGCCCATGAAGCACCAACTGCTCTAGTCCAGTGCGCTTTCACCTGAAAATGAGGAATCTTCTTTTCTAACCCATAGGCCTGAATAATGACTTGTCAAATCCAACTCGCAATAGTGGACTTCGACACTGCCTGGCCCTTCCTTGGGCCCTGTGGCAGAATAAATAGACAATCAGTCTTTCGTATCTGAGCCGTAGCTTGCAGATAAACTTTCACCGCTTTTACATCTAGAGAGTTTAGACTTTCTTCCTCCACAGACTGCGGATCTGAAAAAAAGGGCGATAAGAAAGTCGGTTGAGGACACAGCACCACCCTGTCATCATGAATAATCATATACGGTTCTTTACATGAAAGAGCCGCCAATTCCGATACCCTGCTTGCTGAGGATATGGCTACAAGAAAAAACAGTTTCTTGGTTCAAAAGGTAGCTTCTGAAAAACAGACAATACCAAATTCAATACACTTAACCGGCGCATTCAAGCGCAGTGCAGTGCTCCCTTAACAAAGGCCCGGACTAGGGAATGAGAGGCAAGTGGTTTTTGAAAGAATACCGACAAGGCCGAGATCTGACCCTTGATAGTGATTAAGGCCAACTTCATATTTAAGCCCAACTGAAGGAAGGCAAGAATCCTATTAATGGCATACTTCATAGAACGCCACCTTCTGGGTTCACACCAGGAGACATATGCCTTCCAGATTCTGTAGTAGATGAGCCTGAAGGCTGGCTTCCTAGCATTAACCAGAGTGTATAGGACTGGACCTATAGCCCACGTTTTCTCAGAATGTGGGTCTCAACAGCCAAACCATTAAATTTAGACTTTGTAAGGCAGGATGGAATATTGGCCCCTGCAATAGTAGGTCCAAGCGTAGTGGGAGAACCAAAGGTCTTCCCACTGCAATCCTTACGATTTCTGCGTATCAGGGTCCCCTGGGCCAAGCCGAAGCGACCAAAATCACCGGCTTTCCTTCCCTCTTGACTGAAGGAATCGTGGGAGAAGCGGAACTGGAGGGAACGATCCCATGAGATTGTTGAATAGTGAATAAAGGGGGCGCTCCTAATATAATAACTAGTGATATTAATAGATCCTATTACATCAAACAAATAATAAATAAATAAATAAATAACAAAACCAACAATAGATAATGTGAGTAGGGTTGAGCGAACCCGAACTGTAAAGTAACTGTGGGTTCGGGTTCGGTGTTCGGCAATGTAATGGCGTGCTGCAGGGCAGCCAATCAACATTTGTTTAACTCGTGTGACCTAGAAGCCATTACAGCCATGCCTACTAATGGCATGGCTGTGATTGGCCAGTGCAGCATGTGACCCAGCATGTGACCCAGCCTCTATATAAGCTAGAGGCACATAGCACAGCACGTCACTCTGCTTTAGATAGGGTAGGAAAAGGCTGGCGCTGCTGCTGCTGCTCTGAGGGAAAGAATTAGATAGGAGTCAGACTGTCCTGCTTCAGAAATCAACTTACTCAGCGATCTACATAGCACAGCAAGTCACTCTGCTTTAAAGTTTAGATACAGTGTTTCCTCCATATCTGTTCGTGTGAGATAAACACTTTAGCTATTGTTCTTCTATTTTGCTATTCAAAAAACACCCATTTAGGGCAAAAAAATATATTTTGCAGTGTTTCCTCCAGTGTTTGCAGTGTTTCCTCCATATCTGTACGTGTGAGATAAACACTTTGGGGTAGATTCAGGTAGGACTTGTGCCGACGCATCTCGATATGCGACGCGTAAGTAAGAATTTGCGCCAACGCAACTGAAAATGAGGAACAAACGCTGATTCACAAACCTGCGCGTGTCAGCCGCAGTTTGCGCGCAAGCTGTACAGCCAGCGCAAACTTGCTCCTCATAAAAGCAGGGGCAACTTAGCAACAGACGTCCACAGGTCAGCTGGAGAGCAACTACAGCAGCACCAATACGGACGAGCTGAGCAAGCAGAGCACCCACACTTGCAGGACATCACATCTGTGTGCCAACATGCCAGGGGCAGCTATGGTTCTAGCAATACTACTGAGTGAACCGACTCGTAGGAGGGCACGGGAGAGGATATACCGAGTGCGCAGGAACGTCTTTGCCATGGGGGATTCGGAGGTGTTTCGCATGTTTAGATTCATCCCTGAGGTCATCCTGGAATTAGCCACAACCCTGCATGATGACATCACCAGCAAGACACATCGTGGACATGCAGTGGAGCCACTGGTCAAGGTAGTGGCAACACTGCATTTTCTTGCAAGTGGATCTTTTCAGCGTACAAGTGGAATTGTGGCTGGGATGTCACAATCCACCATGAGCAGATGTGTGCACCAGGTTGTCCCCGCAATCCTCAGACGCATGTCCCACCACTTCATCAAACCCACCCAGGAGGACCTGCGGCAGAGGGCAGTGACAGATTTCTATCAAATTGCCAGATTCCCACGCACCGTGGGGGCCATTGATTGCACACATGTGGCACTACGGCCCCCCGTGACATAGAGCACATATGCTGCAATCGGAAACACTGGCATTCAATCAATGTCCAGGTGATAGTCGATGCCCAAGGCCTCATATGGCACGTCCGTGCCAAACACCCAGGGTCCTGCCATGACAGCTTCATATACCGTCAGAGCCCCATCCCAACAGAATATGAACAGAACATGTATGGGGACAGCTGGCTGGTTGGTGAGTGACATGGGTGTCAGGTATGACTGTCCGCCCCCATAATGCAGACATCACGAGGGGCACATGCATGACTAACATCCTCCTGTATTTTCCCTTCCAGGTGACGCGGCATATGCACTGGGACCCCATCTCATGACTCCATTCCGGAATCCCCAAACCCCAGGAGAGGAAAGATACAATGAAGCACACGCACGTACCCGTGGAGTGGTGGAATGCACATTTGGCCTCCTGAAGTCCCGTTTCCGATGCCTGGATAAGTCTGGGGCTACCCTGTTGTATTCCCCAAACTTTGTGTGCCAGATCATCGGGGCATGTTGCATTCTGCACAACTTCGCCATGAGAAAGGGCCTGCAGATTGACATACGTGATGACCTGACCCCTGAACCACACAATCCCCCCTAACCAACTCTACCCGGTCTACTGAGGGAAGAGCAGTTAGGAGTTGTCTCGTGGAACGCCTCTTTACACGTTAAACACACACATTAATCATGTCACAAGTAGAATGCACGCAAGCACACCACTGTGGTCCCTAGCACACACACTCCACATCCACCAAAAATTGGATTAGACCCAAGGATACCGCACGGTATTAGGGAGCAGCAACGCCACGCCAAGGCTCCAATTATGTTGCTGTACATTCCTACACCTTTCACATGGCAGAGGGTGACACCCCTTTTCCAGCAGGAGTGACACCCCCCCCCCCATTCACACACCAGTCACACTGTAGTCCTCACCGTGTGTAGGGACTACAAAATAAACAAGAAAACTCAAACTTTGAGCATAAAAATAAAACAAAAAAGCTCATAATCTGAGCATACAAATAAAAAAAAAAGGTCATAATCTGAGCATAAATCTCGTTAAAAAATATTATGAGCCACAGAAAAATCCTCATCTTTTCCTTTTGGCCATCCTGGTGCCACGGGTGCCCCGGCTCTGGCTCCTCAGTTGGCGTGGTGGAGCCTGGGGAGAGGATGGAGCCTGGGGTGGGGATGGAGCATGGGGTGGGGATGGAGGGGGGGAGCATCATCCCCTACTTGCTCACTCCTGGCAGGTGGTGCCTGCCTGCCCTCCATGGCGTTGGCCAGGCGGGTGAGCACAGAGTTTGTCTGTGCCAGCATCCGAAGCTGCCGGGTGGTGTTGTGCTGCTGGTGCCGCCGGGTTAGTCTCCCCTCCTCCCGCACAGCAGCAGTGTTGGCCTCTACCGCCCCTGCCAACCTGCTCACCTCCGCCGTGAGCAATGCTGTGGAGGCCTGCTGCTCCACCATGCAGGTGACCATCGCCACACTGTTTGAGCTTACTTCCTGCAGGCTCTCGGTATCTTTCTTGCCCAGCTCAGCATGCAGGGTGAGGGCCTGCTGCACTGACGAGGAGGAGGAGGCCAGGCTGTCCGCCACCCGCCTCAAGTCTGCCACCATGGCCCCTATATGGCGGGTCTGCCGGCCCTGTACCTCTTGCAGCCCTTCTTGGAGGCCTGAGGGTACACCCCTCGTTTTTATATAGAGCCTTCCTGGGAGGAGAGGCTGGGGCCCGTACTGAGGGAGAAGACGGGGAGGGGGCTGGCCTGGAGGGGGCAACACTGGTGGGAGGGACACTGGAGGGGGCCACACTGGAGGGAGGGACACTGGAGGGGGCCACACTGGAGGGGCTTGCCCTGGAGGGGGATGACGTGATGGTCGGGGAGGTGGTGGGGAGGTCAGGGATGGTGGGATCCTCCTCGAGGTAGATGGAGTCCTCATGGTGGAGGTCAATCGACTCCTCGACAACTAGCTCCATAGATGGCCTATGGGCGCTCTCCTCCACCAACATGCCCAGGATCTCCATGGGGGCCGACTGGACCCCATGATGTTGTGGGGATGGCGTGGGTCGCCCTGCAGCCGACGACGGCCCAGCTTCATCCTCAACATCTGTGGATGACACACTTGTCACATGTTCCCTTCTACCCCCTCCCTTGATACACAACAAATAGGAGATAAAACACACTTACCTGTCCCCAAGTCCCCAACAGTGGAGTCGTATCCTGGGACTCCCTCCACCTGCTCCTTCGCCAAACATTGCGCTATAACCTCCTCCTCCGCAGTTAAACGCAATGGGCAGGCTGGTCTTCCTCCCGTGCCCCTGGCATGTTTTCTGATTATTACAAGTTTGTCACGGACCCGACGCCGCATATCATTCATTTTCTTCTGAATGTCCTCCCATGTCCTCTCTTCATTCCCAATGGCATTTATGTCCAGGGTGATGGATTCATATATTGCCCTCCTTTGAGCCGTGCTGGTGTTTTTACGCTGGGCACCATGCAGGGCGGCATCATACTTGGTCAGTGCCGCCAACATGACCTCCATCTCCACGGAATTGAAATTATGCTTCCTCTTTTTTACCCTCTGAGGAGGTGCCATAACAACTTTGGGGCAAAATTACCTTGCTCGGGTGGGTGAAAAAAGCAGGATTTAATTTTGCGCAGGACGTGCGCATGTCTGCCCCTATTTATGTGCTCAGCGTAAGCAGGTGGGCCGGCGTAGCCCAGGAAGTAGGACGGGCGTAGTTGCACGCATGCGCACATGGAAGCGATCGATCTGCACATGCTCCGTCGAGGATACGCCGGGCGTAAGCCACTGCTGAACGGTCAGCCCATCATTTGCATAGGGGCACACCCACTTTCACTTGCACCCTCAAATTTACCTTACGCCGGCGCAAAGTAACGCGAAAAGGCATCCTAAATCATGTGGTAACCTCACACGATTACGCCGGCGTAGCGCATATGAACTACGCTTCGCATGTATAAGGATGCGCAAATCTACCTGAATCTACCCCTTTAGCTACTGTTCTTCTATTTTGCTATTCAAAAAACACCCATTTAGGACAAAAAAATATATTTTGCAGTGTTTCCTCCAGTGTTTGCAGTGTTTCCTCCATATCTGTACGTGGGAGAAAAACACTTTGGCCCGGATTCACAGAGAGCGGGCGCACATTACGCCGCCGTAGCGCAAGCACGGAATTCACAAAGCCAGTGCTCCCAAAACTGCGCTGGGTTTCTAAGGTGCAAGCCAGCGTAGGTGGAAGTGGGCGTGAGCCAGGCAAATGAGCCGTGACCCCATGCAAATGATGGGCCGAGCGCCAGACAGATATGTATAATGAACTGTGCATGCTCCAGGACGTGGACGCATCCCCGTGTGCATGCTCACAGCCACATCGGAACAACTGCCTATGCTACGCCGGATCATTGTGTACGCCGTTAACGTAACCTACGCCCAGCCAGACCCACGTCCAACGTAAATTACGCCGACTTGGGTTCCCTGGTGCAGTCCTTTGCATGGATGCTGCTGAGTTGCACCTCCTTTATTGTGCATAACTTTACGCCAGACGTATAACTTACGCACACTGCGTCGGGCGCACGTACGTTCGTAAATCAGCGTATTTTCCTCATTGCATATATGAATGGCTGATCAATGGGAGCGTACATATGCGCCCAGTGTAAATGTGCGACCACCCTACGCCGGCGTAAGCAAGTTACGTCGGCAGGCTGAAGCCTTTTTTTAGGCGTATCTCTGTTTGTGGGTCAGGCGCACAGATACGACGGCGCACATTTATACTTACGTCGGCGTATCTTGAGATACGTTGGCGCAAGTGCTTTGTGAATCCGGGCCATTAGCTACTGTTCTTCTATTTTGCTATTCAAACAACACCCATTTAGGACAAAAAAAATATATTTTGCAGTGTTTCCTCCAGTGTTTGCAGTGTTTCCTCCATATCTGTACGTGAGATAAACATTTTTAGCCAGATTCGCGTAGAGTTACGCCGGTGTATCAGTAGATACGCCGTTGTAACTCTGAATCTGCGCCGTCATATATTTAAGTGTATTCTTAAATTGAGATACACTTAAATCTAGCTAGGATACGACCGCCGGCGCCGTCGTATCGTAGCTGTCTATTTACGCTGGCCGCTAGGGGCGTGTACGCTGATTTTCGCCTAGAATGCATAACTCAGCGAGATACGCCTATTCACGAACGTACGCTTGCCCGTCTCAGTAAAGATACGCCGTTTACGTAAGGCGTTTTCAGACCTAAAGATATTCCACCAAAAAGATGGCGCAGCCAATGTTAAGTATGGACGTCGTAACCGCGTCATATTTTTTAATTTTTACGTCGTTTGCGTAAGTTGTCCGTGAATGGGGCTGGGCGTAATTTACGTTCACGTCGAAACCAATAAGTCTTTGCAGCGTAAATTGGAGCATGCGCACTGGGATACGTCCATAGACGGCGCATGCGCCGTTTGTTCAAAACATCATTTACGTGGGGTCATGCTTTATTTACATAACATGCCCACCTCTTCACAATTTGAATTTGGCGCGCTTACGCCGGCACATTTACGCTACGCCGCCGTAACTTAGGATGCAAGTGCTTTGTGAATACAGCACTTGCCTCTCTAACTTACGGCGGCGTAGCGTATATGACATACGCTACGCCTGCCTAACGTTAGGCACGGATACCTGAATCCAGCTATAAAGCTACTGTTCTTCCATTTTTCTATTCAATAAACACCCATTTAGGGCAAAAAAAAATATTTTGCAGTGTTTCCTCTAGTGTTTGCAGTGTTTCTTCCAGTGTTTGCAGTGTTTCCTCCAAATCTGTACGTGTGAGATAAACACTTTAGCTACTGTTCTTCTATTTTGCTATTCAAAAAACACCCATTTAGAGCAAAAAAAAATATTTTGCAGTGTTTGCAGTGTTTCCTCCATATGTGTACTGATAGTGATTGAGGCCCTGATATAACCTCAGGGCTAACCCATTCTGCCGTTTGATTCACATTAATAAGGTGAAATATGTGGACCAGACAAAAAGATTCACATCTCACCTCTCTCAGCTTCTCGGCCCAACAGAGGGAGGCCTGGAGCCTGCTGTTTTTTTTTATTAAAACCACAGAATCACAAATACATCCCAGCCCCTTATTACCCTCCCCCTTGTGACGTCTGTAGCCCATGGCACACACATTCCAAAGTCCACGAGCAAAGAGCAAAGGGCAAGAAATGGAAGTCCTTATTTGGAAAACAGTTCTGCTTTTCACGAGACACCAAATCCCTTTGGTGGGCTGAAGACAGAAGGGGGGATGGGCCGGAGCACACATTCGAAAGATGAGAAGCAGAAGGCGAAAATGGAAGCTGAACTTTCCTTTATCCCTTTTGTATATCCATCCAAGTTGAAATATACTTAAAAAAACATATCTGCCAAATCGTATCAAGGAAAATAAGCAGTATTGATCATTCCCATACATACATATTCATAATGCGTATAAAAATAAATAAACAGTATAAGGAATATAGAAAGAGAAACATTTCAGTGATTCTAATAATAAAAAGAATAGAATAAAATATTCATTTTATTTTCACGTCCATCACAGCCCCCCCTTAAAATGACTATTTTATCAGTACTGTCCATACATTCTCTTTGCCCTTTCTCTCACTTGAGAATGTTGTAAGTGGTCTTAACAGGTAAAGACTGTAATGAAGGACACGGTCAATATAACAAAACATTATCGTAACCAATATAAACAAAATTGCTATACCTGAGCACAAATGTGTTACCTAATATCATGTATAAGGCCATAATTTTATACAAAGACGTTTGTGAAGTGGCCTCTAGGTGTTCAGTAATATGCTGGAATGCATCCTTGTTTACAATTAACAAACCTCTGTTGACCATAATCCAATCTACATTCCCATTACTAAGTTAAATTTCATAAAAGCATCCGTTTCACCTAATTACTATATTTTCCTTCATAAGCGTTTTAATTTTGCAGAAGGACATTAATTTTATATTGGGCCCTTTCCTAAATATTTTATTTCCTAACGAAACTTATTCATTACATTACACTAGTTTTCAGAACCGATCATACAGTATCAATACTCTTGTCACATGACTGTTTAAACAAACATAGCAGCCCTCAGCATAAACGAACATACAGACGTTTCATTGTACCCCTACATGGATCCAAATATAAGGGCCCAATATTCCTTCCATTAATACATTCGTCAATCTGAAGCCTGGAAAGTGACATTTTGTTCCATAAATATGGCTCTATCATACTGCATCATTTGTTTATTTTTCACTATTTTAACTGACCTTTTCTTTTTAACTATGCAGATTAACACCATATTTTAGTAAAATACCAGAGAGAGAAAGAGAGAAAGAGAGAAAAGGAAAGAGAGAGAGCAAGAGAAATAGATCTCTATATCAAACTACGCTACTAAATTAATATGGGCTTTCTTTCAGATCTTCAGATGATTGTGTACAAATTACCTTTTATTATTTAAGAAAGATTTTCCCTATACTAAACCTTTATAGTCCATAACATATTTACTTCAGACAAATATATATTTTTGCCTTCAAACATCGCAATGGACTCTAAGGGGCTGATTTACTATTCTCTGTGCGCTGCGCTGGTTCATGCCTTAATTAGTGCGCCGGGTGAAGCCTTAATTAGGCGCATGAACCAGCGTAGCAGCCGGCGCATTGCAAGTAATATGTAAAGCCGCGCCGAACTCCCTATAGAAGTCTATGGGAGAAATCAAAAGTGTTTATTTTAAAGGATAATATGCAAGTTTTGTCCTAAAAAGTGTTTGGGGACCTCAGTCCTGCCCCAGGGGACATGTATCAATGCTTTTTTTATTTTTAAAACGGCCGTTTTTTCGGGAGCAGTGAAATTAATAATGCTTAAAGTGAAACAGTAAAAGTGAAATATTCCTTTAAATTTCGTACCTAGGGGGGGTGTAAAGTCAGCATGTGAAATAGCTAATTTTCCCGCACTTAGAACTGTCCCTGCACAAAATGACACTCAGAAGGAAAAAAGTCATTTAAAATTCACACGCGGCAATAATGAATTGTCGGCTCTGACAATTCAGAGAGGATTCATTCATAAAACAAAAAAAAAATGTGTGGCGGTTCCCCCAAATTAAATTACCAGGCCCTTCAGGTCTGGAATGGATATTAAGGGGAACCCCGCAGTAAAAACAAAAAAAAAAGACGTGTGGTTCCCCGCAAATATCCATACCAGGCCCTTCAGGTCTGGCGTGGATTTTAAGGGGAACTCCACCCCAAATAAAAAAAAATGGCGTGGAGTCCCCCTAAAAATCCACACCAAACCCTTATCCGAGCACGTTAACCTGGCCGGCCGCAGAAAAGAGGGGGGGACAGAGTGCGGCCCCCCCTCTCCTGAACCGCACCAGGCCACATGCCCTCAACATGGGGAGGATGTCCCCATGTTGATGGGGACAAGGGTCTCATCCCCACAACCCTTGCTCGGTGGTTGTGGGGGTCTGCGGGCGGGGGGCTTATCAGAATCTGGAAGACCCCTTTAACAAAGGGGACCCCCAGATCCTGCCCCCCCTAAGTGAAATGGTAATGGGGTACACTGTACCTCTACCATTTCACCCCCAAAAAATGTCAAAAGTGTTAAAAATTACAGTAGCCGGTTTTTGACAAATCTTTTATTCTCTTCTTTCCGCGGTTTTTCTTCTTCTTTCATTCGGGTTTCTTCCTCTGCTTCTTTCTTGGGTCTTCTCGTCCACATCTTGCCCGGTGTCTTCTCCTATCATCTTCTTCTCCGTCCGTCAGCCTTCTCGTCCACATCTTTTTCTTCCCCGGAGGCAGCGCTTGAAATTGAATTAGCCGCCGTGTGCTGCTCCTGGGACCCGCCCCCCTCTGACGCCACAAGTAAACTCATTAGAAGGTCATGTGCGTCAGAGGGGGGCGGGGTCACAGAGCGTCACACGGCGGGGGAATTCAATTTCAAGCGCGCCGTCCGGAGAAGAAGAAGCCGCCGCACTATGCGGACGAGCTTCCAATTGAAGTTCCCGCCGTGTGACGCTCATGTGACCCCGCCCCCCTCTGACGCACATATACCACACGCGGACTTTCATATGAGTTTACCTGTGGCGTCAGAGGGGGGCGGAACACGGCGGGGTCTTCAATTTCAAGCGCAGCGCCCAGAAGATCAAGAAGATGTGGACGAGAAGGCCGACGGAAGGAGAGGAATATAGAAGAAGACGTCGGGCAAGATGTGGACGAGAAGACCCAAGAAAGAAGCAGAGGAAGAAACCCGAATGAAAGAAGAAGAAAAACCGCGGAAAGAAGATTTTATTAAAAGATTTGTCAAAAACCGGCTACTGTCATTTTTCACACTTTTGTCACTTTTTTGGTGAAATGGTAGGGGTACAATGTACCCCATTACCATTTCACATAGGGGGGGGCCGGGATCTGGGGGTCCCCTTTGTTAAAGGGGTCTTCCAGATTCTGATAAGCCCCCCGCCCGCAGACCCCCACAACCACCGGGCAAGGGTTGTGGGGATGAGGCCCTTGTCCCCATCAACATGGGGACATCCTCCCCATGTTGAGGGCATGTGGCCTGGTACGGTTCAGGAGAGGGGGGGGGCGCACTCTGTTCCCCCCTCTTTTCTGCGGCCGGCCAGGTTAACGTGTTCGGAAAAGGGTCTGGTGTGGATTTTTAGGGGGACTCCACGCCATTTTTTTTTAATTTGGGGTGGAGTTCCCCTTAAAATCCACACCAGACCTGAAGGGCCTGGTATGGATATTTGGGGGACCCCCACATATTTTTTTTTTTTTTTTGTTTTAATGAGCAATGACTATATTCTTTATAGCCATGAGTACTTTTAAATTACTTTTTTTTTCACTTCAGAAATTACATCTTGTACAGGGACAGTTCTAAGCACAGGAAACATGCCTGTACCCCCCCTCCCCCTGTATGAAATTTAAAGGAATATTTAACTTTTATTATTTCACTTTAACCACTTCCATACCGCGCCTATTCTGGCACTTCTCTCCTCCATGTAAAAATTATATTTATTTCCTGGGAAATTACTCAGGACCCCCAAACATTATATATATAATTTTATAGCAGACACCCTAGGGAATAAAGTGGCGGTCATTTTTTATTTGATTTCCAACGGTATTTGCGCAATAATTTTTCTAACGCCTTTTTTTTTTGGCCCAAAAAATAAACGGTTTCATGAATTAAAAAATAACAAAACAGTAAAGTTAGCCCAATTTTTATGGATAATGTGAAAGATGATGTTACACCGAGTAAATAGATACCTAGCTTGTCAGGCTTTAATATTGCACACACTCATGGAATGGCGCCAAACTTCGGGACTTAAAAATATCCATAAGCGATGCTTGATTTTTTTTTTTTACAGGTTACCAGTTCAGAGTTACAGAGGAGGTCTAGGGCTAGAATTATTGCTCTCGCTCTAACGCACGTGTCAATACCTCACAAGTGTGGTTTGAATGGTGTTTACATATGTGGGCGGGACTTACAAGCATGTTCGCTTCTGAGTGTGAGCTACTAGGGACAGGGGCGTTTTTTTTTTATTTTTTTACCTAATATTTTTCTTTTTTTGTCCCTTTTTTTTATTTTGGATCACTTTTAGTCCTATTTCAAGGAATGTAAACATCCCTTGTAATAGGACTAGTGTGTGACAGGTCCTCTTTATGGAGAGAGGCGGGGTCAATAAGGCTGGAAAGCATGGTATTGGCAAAAAAAAACAAAAAAAAAGATCTCATGCTTTCACCTGCAATCATGTTCTTTTAGCACAGTGGTGTAGTGTATAGCACTTTGACCTAGCAGCAAAAGGGTCGCTGGTTCGAATCCAGCCCGTGACACCACCTGCCTGGAGTTTTCTCTCCCTGTGCCTGCGTGGGTTTCCTCCCACAATATAAAAACATGCTGTAAATCGGATCCGGTCTAAATAAGCCCTAATATGCAGTAGTATATTTAGGTTTTGTGCTGCCCTAGGCCTGACTATATTTCTGCACCTCCTAATAGAAAAATGACCCACCCCTTCCTGTCAAAGCCACACCCTGTTTTTGTATGACCCGCCCAGGAATTTTCAGGGGACCCACACACTAGTTCTGGGGGGGAGGGGGGCACTGGATTCCCTTAATTTGCATAGTTTTTCTCTCACTTCCTGTTTGGCTATGGGGCAGGAAGTGAAGGCAAATCTCCCCAATTGGACACAGATAATACAAAATAAACTGACAGGGCCTATAACCCTCCCTCACTCTATCCAAAATTAAAGAAAATAAAAAGTGTTGATTATAGTTCTAGTTGAAGCACACATTTCAGAGAGTTTTATTGAGAGGCCTAAGAAAATATAACCATGCCAATAGGCCAGGATACAGCGTTGCTAATATGTATAAATGTGTGTGTTAGGGCCCCCCACAAACACCACACAATGTTAAATAAAAAAATATTAATTTGCAAATAAGTATTATCTGCTCATTTTTTGGGGATGTCTGCACCCCTGATAGTGACAACATTTGTGAGGTGCCTTCACCCTTTCTAATTCAAATTCATTCACTTCCTGTCACATAGCCAAACAGGAAGTGAGGGTAAATCCTTACTAATATTTTTTCTTGGGGACACAGATCAATCTAAATAGTTTCCCATTATGTAAATTGCACTCTAGCATTTTGCTGTGTACACCCCAAATTATTAGGGATCTTGGACTTTGGGGGTCCATTTACTAAAGGCAAATCCACTTTGCACTACAAGTGGACAAGCAAGGAAGAAAACAAAACAACTTTGCTTCTACAGGATTGGATGTTAAAACCATCAGTGCTTCCTCTCTGATTTTCAGCGACTACGCTTGTACTGCAGAGTGGCTTTGCCTTTACTAAACCCCAAACTAAATAATCATTTGGGGCAGGGATCCTCAAACTACAGCCCTCCAGCTGTTGTAGAACTACACATCCCATGAGGCCTTGTAATGCACTGACATTCACAGACATGACTAGGCATGATGGGAATTGTAGTTCCTGAACAACTGGAGGGCCGTAGTTTGAAGACCCATGATTTGGGGTGTACACAGCAGTGCTGGAGTGCAATTTGCTTAATGGGGACATTAGTTAGATTGACCTGTGTCCCCAAGAAAAGACATTGGTAGGGTTTTAACCTCCCTTCCTGTTCAGCTGTGTGACAGGAAGTGAAGCCAATTTTAAGAAAAGGGACACAAAGCTCAACCCAAAAACACAAGCAGGGGTTCCAACACTCACTTGGCTTCCCTCAAACACCCACAATTAGAATAGGATTGCCTTGCGCTAGATTTAAGCACAGTGCTGTAAATCAGCACTTCAAGCCTGTCCGCCAACACCCCCCCCCCCCCCAACAGGCCATGTTTGCAGGTTTTCCTTCATCTTGCACATGTGCTTTAAAAGACAGTCTGGACAGCAATTCTTGATAAGAGAAATCCACAAAACATGTGGGTACTTGAGACTTACGTAAGTCCCGCCCACATATGTAAACACCGTTCAAAACACACATGTGAGGTATTGACGCGTGCGTTAGAGCGAGAGTAATACTTTTAGCACTAGACCTTCTCTGTAACTATAAACTGGTAACCTGAAAAAAAAAAAAAAAAAAAACGTCGCCTATGAGGATTTTAAAGTACTGAAGTTTGGCCCCATTCCATGAGTGTTTGCAATAGTAAAGCGTGACATGTAAGGTATCTATTTACTCGGTGTAAAATCATCTTTAACATTATCGCCAAAAATTGGGCTAACTTTAGTGTTTTGTTATTTTTTAACCACTTGAGCCCCAGACCATATTACTGGTCAATGACCGGGCCAGTTTTTGCGATTCGGCACTGCGTCGTTTTAACTGACAATTGCGCGGTCGTGCGACGTGGTTCCCAAACAAAATAGGCGTCCTTTTTTTTCCCCCACAAATAGATTTTTTTTGGTGGTATTTGATCACCTCTGCGTTTTTTCTTTTTTTTTTGGTATAAACAAAAATAGAGCGACATTTAAAAAAAAAAAAAAAATCATTTTTACTGTTTGCTATAAAAAATATCCCCAAAATTAACTAAAAATAATATTTTTTTCCCTCAGTTTAGGCCGATACGTATTGTTCGACATATTTTTGGTTCCAAAAAATCGCAATAAGCGTCTGATTGGTTTGCGCAAAAGTTATAGCGTCTACAAAATAAGGGATAGTTTTATGGCTTATTTATTAATATATATTTTTTTAATAGTAATGGTGGCGATGAGTGATTTTTATCGGTACTGCGACATTATGGCGGACACATTTTTGGGACCATTGGCATTTTTCTAGCGACCAATGTTCTAAAAATGCATTGCTTACTATAAAAATGTCACTGGCAAGGAAAGGGGTTAACACTAGGGGCGAGGGAGGGGTTAATTATGTTCCCTGGGTGTGTTCTAACTGTAAGGGGGGTGGGACTGACTAGGGGAAATGACAGATCGCTGTTCATACATTGTATGAACAGACGATCAGGCATTTCCCCCCCTGACAGGACCGGGATAAAGGGGAACTCCGCGCCAAATTTCAAACAAGAAACCGGCGCGGGTCCCCCTCCAGGGGTACATTAGGCTCTTCGGCTTGGTCCGGAACGTGAGGGGTTAAACCCACGCCAAAAAACAGCGTGGGGTCCCCCCAGATCCAGACCAAGCCCTTATCCCAAGCACGCAGTCTGGCCGGACAGGAATGGGGGTGGGGACGAGCGGCCCCCCCTCCTGAGCCGTACCAGACCGCATGTCCTCGACATGGGGGAGTGTGTGCTTTGGGGGAGGGGGCACTGCCCCCCCACCCCAAAGCACTCTTGTCCCCATGTCGATATGGACAAGAGCCTCTTCCCGACAACCCTGGCCGTTGGTTGTCGGGGTATGCGGGCGGGGGGCTTATCGGAATCTGAGAGCCCCCTTTAATAAGGTGGCCCCCAGAGTGGGGGAGGGCCGCGGGCTTCGTCGCTGTCTTCCGCCGGGGCCCCCTTCACCATGAAGCTCCTTGCTTATGGGGGAGGGCCGCGGACTTCGTCGCTTTCTGCCGGGGCCCCCTTCACCATGAACCTCCTTGCTTATAGGGGAGGGCCCCGGACTTCGCCGCTTTCTGCCCGGGGGTGCTGTAGCCCCCCCCCCCCCCCGGGCTTCTACACTGTTTTCCGCCGGGGGGCGACACCCGCGACTTCTCCGCTGCCTTCCGCCTGGCTCCTCCGCGGGGGCCAGGGCTTCTCTCCGCTGTCTTCCGCCGGAGGGCGCCACCCTCCGGGCTTCTGCGGTGCCTTCCGCTTCTGCCTGGCTCCTCCGCGGGGGCCAGGGCTTCTCTCCGCTGTCTTCCGCCGGAGGGCGCCACCCTCCGGGCTTCTGCGGTGCCTTCCGCTTCTGCCTGACTCCTCCGCGGAGCCCAGGGCTTGTCTCCGCTGTCTTCTCCCTTCTCTTCCATTCGATGTTGACACAACGAGGTCCCGCGCTGAAATGCCATCTGAGCGGTGGGCATTGACTTATATAGAGCAATGCCACCATGTGACCTCAACCCATGTGACATCACATTCCCATCATGCCCAGGGAATGTGATGTCACATGGGTTGAGGTCACATGGTGGCATTGCCCTATATAAGTCGATGTCCACCGCTCAGATGGCATTTCAGCGCCAGACCTCGTCATGTCAACATCGAATGGAAGAGAAGGAAGAAGACAGCGGAGACAAGCCCTGGGCTCCCGGAGGAGCCAGGCAGAAGAGGGAACAGAGAAGACAGCGGAGACAAGCCCTGGGCTCCCGAAGGAGACAGACAGAAGAGGGAAGAAAGCGGAAAGAAAGCCCTGGCTCCGCGGGGGAGACAGGCAGAAGAGGGGACAGAGAAGAAAGCCCTGGGCTCCGCGGGGGAGACAGGCAGAAGAGGGAACGCCAAGACAGCAGAGAAAAGACCGGGGATTTGGCGCACCCCCGGAAGAAGACGAGGAACAAGACCGGAGCCCTGGCGGAAGGCACCGGAAAGACCGGTGCAGAAGTCGCCGAAGCCCGGATGCCCCCCCTAATGTAAAAGAGCTTAAAGGGGTTTGGGGGGCCCCGGCGGAAGGCACCAGAGAGGACCGAGGGATGGCGCCCTCCCCCTGTAGAAATCTGCGAAGCCCAGGGTCCCGGCGGAAGCGAGAAAATCGGGAGAGAAGACACCCCCCCTTCTAAAAGAGCTTAAAGAAGAAAGGGGGGGCCCCGGAGCTGAATAATAAATTATTTTATTCTGTGTGGTGTGTTTTTTTTACTTTACATTTTCCCCCAGGTGAATGGGTAGGGGTACGATGTACCCCATACTCATTCACATAGGGTGGGGGGCCGGCATCTGGGGGCCCCCTTATTAAAGGGGGCTCGCAGATTCCGATAAGCCCCTGCCCGCATACCCCGACAACCAATGGCAAGGGTTGTCGGGAAGAGGCTCTTGTCCCTATCGACATGGGGACAAGAGTACTTTGGGGTGGGGGGCAGTGCCCCCCTCCCCCAAAGCACACACTCCCCCATGTTGAGGGCATGCCGTCTGGTATGGCTCAGGAGGGGGGGGGCGCTCGCTCGTCCCCACCCCCATTCCTGTCCGGCCAGACTGCGTGCTTGGGATAAGGGCTTGGTCTGGATCTGGGGGGAACCCCGCGCTGATTTCCGTGCGCCGCATTACACAGCGCAATTACGGGTACGCCGCTTGGCATTTACCAAGATTTTCTCGGCGTACTGACAAGGCGCACGGGAAGCCCCGAAAGTTCTCTGTACGCATGCCCAGTATGAAAATTAACCTCCCGAGGTTCAGGCGCACTGTGCAAGCGTACGGGGATCGGTTTTCAAAAGTCACTTTCACTTTCAATTCGGCCCGCAACACACATTCAAACACATGTCACTTCACTTCCCCCGCATCACCCCACCTCCCCCCCTAATAAACTCCCGCCCGAATACCCGCAATTTACATTTCAATATGCCGTACGCCAGGTCTATAGTAGTGCTCAATGCGCCCTCTCCTGGGCGCACTGAGCACTTTAGTAACTAAGGAAATACACTGCACTAGCATGTCGGGGCGTGGCCTAATCCATGTCTGAAGTTCCAAGTTACATCTAGGACTAGTTGCAGCCATCTCTTAGCTGCTTTGGATTTTCGAGTTAAAGCGGGGGTTCACCCTATCGACCAAAAAAAAAAAAATTTTTTTCTTTTACCTTAAAATCAGGCATTGTAGCGCGAGCTACAGTATGCCTGTCCCGAATTTTTTACCCCCGTACTCACCTTGTAGTCGTAGATCGAAGATACCGGGGAATGGGCGTGCCTATGGAGACGGAGGATGATTGACGGCCGGCTCTGGCGCGTCACGCTTCTCCGGAAATAGCCGAAATAGGCTTGGTCTTCACGACGCGTGCGCATAGCCTGTGCGCAGGCGCCGTGAAGAGTCGAGACCTACTCCGGCTGTCTTCGGGGAGAGTGACGTGCCAGGGCCGGCCGTCAATCATCCTCCCTCTCCATAGGCACGCCCATTCCCCGCGGGAGCCGAAATCTACGATGTCGGATTACAAGGTGAGTCCGGGGTTAAAAAAATCGGGACAGGCATACTGTAGCTCGCGCTACAATGCCTGTCTCGATGGTAAAATGTGTCGGGGGGGGGGGGGGTGAACTACCGCTTTAAGAAGTATCGTTTGAGTGGGGTGCTGTGCCAAGGATTGCGGTGAGAGTGTCTAGTTGATCGAGGGTCCGCCGTGACCACTGTTGTCTTCAGTTAAGGATTTGAAGTGTGCAGCGATCTGTTATTACACAAAGCTTTCCATTTGATTTTGTTTGTGAGTGCAATTTTTGGAGGTTTCTTTGAGTGTTTTAATTAAACTGGTCTTACGTTTTTACACTATTGTGCACTTTCCCTTTTTTTTGCATTGCAATTTGGAACATCTGTGAATCTAACACCGGAATTCACATATTGGTGACACATCGGAGATATTTTGATTACACGCTCGTTAGCCAAACACGAGAGTGGGAGGCATAGTATTGTGGTGAGTGTCCACTGTGAGGGGGGATTGGAGCACTGGACACTGAGGTGTGGTGGAAGCCCTGGAAGAGTGGATCAACTATATTTAGTTATATGGACTTTCCTCTTAATACTTCACGTTTTTTTGTAGCATCACGGACTTTTTTTTTCACCTAAATTTGCATGTTTACATTTTGTATGAGTTTATTCACTTATAATTGTGATATCACATTGTACACTTAGATGTATTTAGATTTGAATATTAGTATATTCTGATAGCGCTGTAGATTTGTACTGACACTTGATGCATATGGTATATTTCTTTATTACACAGCGTATTTCTTTAGTAAATGTCAAAACGGCTGCTACTCCTGCTTTTGCTCCATGAGTCATGGAGCAAAGGCTTGGTAAATCAGCCCCTAAGTGTTATTGAGTCCTTTTTTTTTTTTTTTTCCTTTTTTCATTATAGTTCTTATACTCTTCATAATGGAATAAGAAAGGGAGTAGCCACGTCGGACATTACATGTATATGTCGGGACATCTACACTGTATAGCTAGATCATCTAGCATCTTTATCCATGTCTTTACGACTATGAGGCTATTACACCAAACACAACATGTTGTTTCTTTATGCACTTTTATCCATCTGTGCAGGAATATGTATTAAGCTATACACATAGAAACAATGGGCCAGATCCACAAAGACCCGGCGTAACGTACATTTTTCCATTTAAGTTACACTGCCTTAAAATTTCTACCTAAGTGCCCGATCCACAAAGCACTTACCTAGAAATTTTCGGCTGTGTAACCTAAATTCCGCCCGCGCAAGGCGTTCCTCTTCAAATGGGGGCGATTCCCATTTAAATTAGGCGCGCTCCCGCGCCGGCCGTACTGCGCATGCTCGTGACGTCATTTTCCCGACTTGCATAGCGCGAAATTACGTTACGCTGAGCTTTGTGGATCGCGTCGGGTCAATAAAGTTGCGTCGGGAAAAAAAAAAGATACGGCGGAAAAAAAATAATTCAAAACAAAAAAAAAATCGCGTCGCTGGACAGAAGGGTCTGCTTTTACATGGTGTAAACAGTTTACACTTTGTAAAAGCAGCCCTAATTTTGCGTTTGCAAACTAAAACTTAGGGAGAAAAAACGAAGCGTAAAAGCTTTGTGGATCTCCGTAAGTGCTAATTTGCATACCCGAGGCGGCATTTCGACACAAAATGCCCCCAGCGGCGGATGCGGTACTGCATCCTAAGATCCGGCAGTGTAAGTCCGTTACACATGTCGGATCTTCTGCCTAACTATGGGAAACTGATTCTGTGGATCAGTTCCATAGTTAGAAACAGGGATACGACGGCGTATCCCTTTTGAGGATCTGGCCCATTGAATATATTCCTTTATTGTACTTTTTGTACGTCTTTTTAGATGATGGGATTGACATATATTTATTGTTGATATTTGACTAACACCCCATATGTGATCCCGATGTTGGGATACAGGTGGAGGTGTTTTATAGTTCTCATGATGTTATACTATGATCATCGATATTTATTCTAGCAGGGTCATTGGATTACATAAGATGGGTTTATTGGTAACATTTTACTTTACTCTATTTATTTTAAACCTCTGTGTATGAATCATGTACCAGCTTTTATGATCGATAATGATCAAATTTTTAGACACTATGGGCCGGATTCACGTACATCGGCGCATATATAGACCGGCATAACGCATCTCATTTACGTTACGCCGGCTCAATTTAGTGATTCTGATAAGCCCCCCGCCCGCATACCCCGACAACCAACGGCCAGGGTTGTCGGGAAGAGGCTCTTGTCCATATCGACATGGGGACAAGAGTGCTTTGGGGTGGGGGGGCAGTGCCCCCTCCCCCAAAGCACACACTCCCCCATGTCGAGGACATGCGGTCTGGTACGGCTCAGGAGGGGGGGGCCGCTCGTCCCCACCCCCATTCCTGTCCGGCCAGACTGCGTGCTTGGGATAAGGGCTTGGTCTGGATCTGGGGGGACCCCACGCTGTTTTTTGGCGTGGGTTTAACCCCTCACGTTCCGGACCAAGCCAAAGAGCCTAATGTACCCCTGGAGGGGGACCCGCGCCGGTTTCTTGGGCGTAATTAGTGAGATACACCCAGTGCATAAATAGGCCCAGACATACGCCCTTCCATTGCAAAAGTACATCCATTAGTTTCCCTTCCTGAAGCAAGGTGCTTTTGTTCTCTTGTCTGTGGCTGTTAGTTTGTTTGTGTCGGAGTGTTATTGGAGAGTGTTATTGGAGAGTGTTATTGGAGAGTGTTATTGGAGAGTGTTATTGGAGAGTGTTATTGGAGAGTGTTATTGGAGAGTGTTATTGGAGAGTGTTATTGGAGAGTGTTATTGGAGAGTGTTATTGGAGAGTGTTATTGGAGAGTGTTATTGGAGAGTGTTATTGGAGAGTGTTATTGGAGAGTGTTATTGGAGAGTGTTATTGGAGAGTGTTATTGGAGAGTGTTATTGGAGAGTGTTATTGGAGAGTGTTATTGGAGAGTGTTATTGGAGAGTGTTATTGGAGAGTGTTATTGGAGAGTGTTATTGGAGAGTGTTATTGGAGAGTGTTATTGGTGTGTGTTATTGGTGTGTGTTATTGGTGTGTGTTATTGGTGTGTGTTATTGGTGTGTGTTATTGGTGTGTGTTTTTGGTGTGTGTTTTTGGTGATTGTTTGTTGCAGAGATGGCAACAAGGAAGAGGAAGTTGAACTTCTCTCTGCGGGAGAAGGAGATCATTGCCAGGGCCATTACCCAATTTTGTCGGTATCTGCATGGCCCTGAGAGTCGGGACACCACCCCGGCCAGGGGGTGAGACCCGGAGCCGCAGTGGGATCCAAAAAAAGATAAATGACCTCCGCCGCGTGGTCCGTGGGAAGCTGGCCAAGATTACAGCACATGCCAGGGGCACTGGAGGGGGACCACCATGCAATATTAGGCTGACTGCTGAGGAGCGTGCGGTGGCCCAGTGCTTCCACAGGCAGCAAGTAGAGGGCCTGCCTGGCTTTGACTCCATTGAGGAGGCCGTGAGGACAGGTAAGTGTTTTTTTTTTCTATCTGGTGAGTAGCATGTGTGGGGGGGAGGGAATTTGTGACAAGTGTGTGTATCCTCCAACCTGTGAATGTTTTGTGTCATCCACAGATGTGCAGGAGGGTGCTGGGCCATCTGGCCAGTCCGCAGCCTCCACCGGACATCAGTCTGAGGAAGACACCCAGGCAAGCCCGGAGTCCTCAGGGGATGGGAGTGGCCCCAGCTCACCTCATGAGGAGGAGGAGGAGGTTGAGGAGGGGGAGGAGGTTGAGGAGGAGGTTGAGGAGGTCACCAGTGCCAACGAGGTACTTCTCCTTTTGGAGGAGGCTCCCCCTGTGGCTGGCAGCAGTCAGGCCTCCATCAGGGCTAGCCCCTCCCACTCCTCCCGCAACAGGGCTTCCCCCCAGGGTTCTCCCCTACTCCCAGGCCACAAGCCTCATCTGGAGGCAGGAAGGCGACCCACAAGACCAGGGGGGTGACTTTCTGCCGACAAATCTGCAGAGGGACCAGGCCCTTCAGACTCGCCATCTGTGTCAGGTCATCCAGACTTTGGGCCGGATGGAGGAGAGCCTGGCCTCCATCAAGGAGTCAGTTGGGGACATGGTCTGCAACTCACTGGCTCTCATAAACTGCCTCAACGACCTGCAGACCGCCACAGCAGGCGTTGGTCAGGAGGTGCGTGGCCTGACCCAGGCAGTCCAGGCCAATACGGCAGCCCTCAATGTTGGCCTCAATAGAATTGCCGTGGCCTTGGAGGGCAGGCCGGCAGGTGGGCAGAGACCAGGGGATGCTCCTCCTTCCCCTCATTCCCCCCCCCCCCATGAGTCTCCCCTGCGGAGCCAGACCCATGGCCGTGGCCGGCCCAGGCGTGGGTCACGCCAACAACGTTAAGTTTTTGTGTTTTTTGTTTTCAGTGTTTTTTTTTTTTACTGTGATTATGATTTGTTTTATGTTTGTGAATGATGTATGATTGTGGGGGTGACATTCCTGCCGGAAAAGGGGTGTCACCCTCAGTTTTGGTGGAGAAGGGTTCCCCAGGGCCAGGGAGAAGTAATCCCCAGGTCCGTGTGAATGGTGTATGAATGTACAGTGACATAATTGGAGCCTTGGCGTGGCGTTGCTGCTCCCAAGTCCTGCATAGTGGGCTTGTGCTAATCCAATTCGATGAGGATGTGATGTGTGTGTGCTAGGGACCACAGTGGTTTGCATGCATGCATTCTCATTGTGCCATGATTAATGTGTGTGTATAACGTGCAAAGATGCCTTCTGCGAGGCGTCTCCTGACTGCTGCTCCCTCAGAAGAGGTACCCTCGGTTAGGGGGGGATTGTGTGGTTGGGGGGTCAGGTCATCACGTAGGTCAATCTCCAGGCCCCTTCTCACAGCGAAGTTGTGCAGCATGCAACATGCCCCGATGATCTGGCACACGAAGTTTGGGGAATACAACAGGGTACCCCCAGACTTATCCAGGCATCGGAAACGGGACTTCAGGAGGCCAAAGGTGCGTTCCACCACTGCACGGGTACGTGCGTGTGCTTCATTGTATCTTTCCTCTCCTGGGGTTTGGGGATTCCGGAATGGAGTCATGAGATGGGGTCCAAGTGCATATGCAGAGTCACCTGGAAGGGAAAAGACAGGAGGATGTTAGTCATGCATGTGCCCCTCGTGATGTCTGCATCATGGGGGGGACAGTCATGCCTGACACCCATGTCACTCACCAACCAGCCAGCTGTTCCCATACATGTTCTGTTCGAATTCCATTGGGATGGGGCTTTGACGGTATATGTAGCTGTCATGGCTGGATCCTGGGTGTTTGGCACGGACGTGCCATATGAGGCATTGGGCATCGACTATCACCTGTACGTTGATGGAATGCCAATGCTTCCGATTGCAGTATAGGTGCTCTGTCTCACGGGGGGGGGGGGCTGTAGTGCCACATGTGCGCAATCAATGGCCCCCACGGTGCGTGGGAATTCTGCAAGAATTCTGTAGAAATCACGCATTGCCTTCATTGCCTTCAAACCCTTCCTGGGTGGGTCTGATGATTTGGTTGGCCATGCTTCTGAGGATTGCGGGGGTAACCTGGTGCACACATCTGCTAATGGAGGATTGTGACATCCCAGCCGGCACCAATCCACTTGTATGCTGAAAAGAGCCACTGGCAAGGAAATGGAGTGTTGCCAGTACCTTGACCAGTGGCTGCACTGCATGTGAGCGTTGTGTTGGGCTGATGATGTCATCTTTCAGGGTTGTGGTTAAATCCAGGATGGCAGTAGGGGTCAATCTGAAGATGCGATACACCTCAGAATCACACATGCCAAAGACGTCTATGCGCGGTCGGTATATCCTCTCCCATGCCCTCCTCCTCCTCCTCCGTTCCCTCTTCCTTCTACGCGCATCTAAATCCAGCAGTATAGCTATGACCATGGATGCCCCTGGCATGTTGGCATACAGATTGTTGTCCTGCAAGTGTGGCTGCTCAGCTCGGCCCTAACGGTGTTGCTTTAGCTGACCTGCACACGTCTGGTGCAAAGTTAAAGCTGCTTTTATGAGGGGTAACTTTAGACCGGACGTACAGCTGATGCGCACAGGGCGTAGCCTGCGCCGGACAAACGTACTTTTGTGGATCGCCGTATCTCCCTCATTTGTATATTTGCATAGCAAAACAATGGTGCGTCTAGCGTATATTTGCGCCTAAGATGCGCCGGTGTAAAAAGATTACGTCGGTCGGAAAAATCTTGTTTTCAGGCTTATCTTGTTTTGGGGATACGGCGCATAGATACACTTACGCCGCGCATCTCGAGATACGCCGGCGTAAGTGCTCTGTGAATCTGGCCCTATATTTACACCACACATAATGCATTGCATATAGCAAGCATATACAGCGAGAAAATAGCCATTCAATCAATCTCCAACCAATCCCTTACATAATACACTATGAATTCATTTATTCACTCTTGTATTAGCATATAATTTGAATTCACGTAAATTTCTTAAATTGGCAAATTTATTGCACTCGCACACAGACTGTAGTCGCATTTTCACCAATTGTTATATGTAGTTACATAATTCTTGCTCACAGCTTCAGTTTTTGGATAATAACACATACATATAGATCTTCTATAGCAGGGGTAGTGAATTAAAATTCACGGGGGTCCGGTCGGAAAAAAATTCTTCCAGCGGAGGTCCGAATGTCATATTGGTGCTATGACGCCACATGATATCCTCCACTTCACAGCGCCCCCCCCCCCCCCCCCCCACCACACACATGCACACACCTTTAAGACCCACACACCATCGAAATCGACATTAAAATCTCAAAATACATTTCTTTCATTTTTAGGCAGCACAGATCAGTTGCGGTGCATAGAAACAGAATGCATTTTGCACCACACTGCTCAGTGTTTCAATGTGAACAGGACACATAGAAATTAGAGACCTGTGTTTTGCCAGTGCAGAAATCATAGAACCCCTTGTACATCAGTGTCCTCAGCCCCCCCCCCCTTACATCACATCCCCCTGCCTCATCACAAACCCCCCATTACAGACTGACCCCCCCAAATCACAGATCCCCCCATCCCAGACTGACCCCCCAAATCAGACTCCCATCACATACCGATCCCCCCCAATCACAGATGGACACCCCCAGCACAGACTGATTTCCCACAATCACAGATGGACCCCCCAATCACAGACTGAACCCCCACAATCACAGATCCCCCTATCACAGGCTGACCCCCCCCCAAATCAGATCCCCCAAATCACAGACCCCCTATTACAGACTGATCCCCCAATCACAGATGGACCCCCCCAATCACAGATGGACCCCCCATAATCACAGACCACCCCATCACAGACTGAACCCCCCCAAATCAGACTGATCCCCCCAATTACAAACTGAACCCCCCACAATCACAGAACACCCCATCACAGACTGAACCCCCCACAAACACAGATCCCCCCCATCACAGACTGACCCCCCAAATCAGACCCCCTATAACAGACTGACCCACCAATCACAGACTGACCCCCCCAAATTCACAGACCACCCAATTACAAACTGAACCCCCCCCCACCCACAATCACAGAGCACCCCATCTTAGACTGACCCCCCCCCAAATCAGACCCCCTATCACAGACTGACCCACCAATCAGACGGACCCCCCAAATTCAAAGACCCCCCCCATCACAGACTGAACAACCCCCTCCCTACAATAACAGACCCCCTCCCCCCCATCACAATCCTCTCAATAGCAAACCCCTGTCCTGTCCTGTCTTGTCCTGTCCTGTCCTGCACAGCACAACACTCCCCCTCCCCACAGAAAACCTACCTTATTCACACAGGACATGGAGCGTGGCCGCTCTGGACAATGGGCGGGACCTTTCCCATTAAAAGCGAGTGATTTGTTGCTGGGACCGACCCGCTGCCTAGCAACCAATCACCCACTTTTTAACTTTAAAAAGTCCCGCCCATTGTCCAGCGCGGTCGTGATTCATGATTTTGTGAATAAGGCAGACAGGCAGTGTGGGGAGGGGGAGTGCAGAGACGGCACAGACCTGCTGCGCCTGCCATGCTGTGTATATAGCGGCATCGGCAGGCGGGCGAGCCGGCCACAGAGACACACAGGCGAGGCTGCGGTCCGGGTAGAATGGCCACTGGGGCCGGAACCGGACCGCGGTCCGCCATTTAGTGACGCCCGTTCTATAGGTATCACTTTTCGAAGTGCGTATGTGTCAACACTGTCCCAATGGGGCACACTCCCAGTCCTATATATACACCCTTCATATACATACATGTATATTTTTTATATATTTTCTTATATATTTTTCATATAAACAGATTGTCACATTTTTTCTTGGATTCCAATTAACTTAATTTTATTATGTAACCATAATATCAACACAATTGATTTATTTACATAACATTACATTTAACATAAAATTCAAAATTCAACGCGGGAACGAAGTCCATACTTAACATTGGTATGCCGCATGTACGCCACCATATAGCAGGGGTAACTTTATGCCGGGAAAAGCCTAACGTAAACAGCGTAACTGTACTGCGTCGGCCGGGCGTACGTTTGTGAATTTGCGTATCAAGCTGATTTACATATTTCTAGGCGTAAATCAGCGTACACGCGCCTAGCGGCCAGCGTAAATGTGCAGTTACGATCCGACGGCGTAAGAGACTTACGCCGGTCGGATCTAATAGAAATCTATGCATAACTGATTCTAAGAATCAGGCGCATAGATACGAACGCCCAGACTCAGAGATACGACGGCGTATCTGGAGATACGCCGTCGTATCTCCTCTGAGAATCTGGCCCATAGAGAGGGCCTAATCCTCAAAAACCCGGCGCAACGTAACTTTTGCCATTTAAGTTACACCGCCGCAAAATCTCTAACTAAGTGCCCGATCCACAAAGCACTTACCTAGAAATTTTGAGCGGTGTAACTTAAATCCGGCCGGCGCAAGGCGTTCCTCTTCAACTGGGGGCGATTCCCATTTAAATTAGGCGCGCTCCCGCGCCGGCCGTACTGCGCATGCTCGTGACGTCATTTTCCCGACGTGCATAGCGCGAAATTACGTTACGCCGAGCTTTTTGGATCGCGACGGGTCAAAGTTGCGTCGGGAAAAAAAAAAAAAACGGCGAAAAAAAAAAATTCAAAACAAAAAAAAAAAAAGCGTCGCTGGACAGAAGGGTCTGCTTTTACAAGGTGTAAACAGTTTACACTTTGGAAAAGCAGCCCTAATTTTACACATGCAACTTAATACTTACGGAGAAAAAACGAAGCTGAAAAGCTTCGTGGATCTCCGAAGTGCTAATTTGCATACCCGAGGCGGCATTTCGACGCAAAATGCCCCCAGCGGCGGATGCGGTACTGCATCCTAAGATCCGGCAGTGTAAGTCCCTTACACATGCCGGATCTTCTGTCTATCTCTTGGAAACTGATTCTGTGGATCAGTTCCAAAGATAGAAACAGGGATACGACGGCGTATCAGTAGATACGCCGTCGTATCTCTTTTGAGGATCTGGCCCATAGAATATATTCCTTTATTGTATTTTTTGTACGTCTTTTTAGATGATGGGATTGATATATATATTTATCGTTGATATTTGGCTAACACCCCATATGTGATCCCGATGTTGGGATACAGGTGGAGGTGTTTTATAGTTCTCATGATGTTTTACTATGATCATCGATATTTATTCTAGCAGGGTCATTGGATTACATAGAGATGGGTTTATTGGTAACATTTTACTTTACTCTATTTCTTTTAAACCTCTGTGTATGAATCATGTACCAGCTTCTATGATCGATAATCAGGGCCGCTGATAAGCCAGTACAACTGGCCCTGTTGTAGGGGGCCCCGGGCCAGCAGGGTCCCAGATGACAACTCCCCTTTTTTTTATTTTTTTTTTATAAAAAATATATATATTTTTTTTAATATATTTTTATTTTAATTTTTATTAAAGGGCCATTTTTTTTTCTTAGGGGTACGGGGGTCCCCAGGGGCCCGGAGATCCCCAGGGCCCGGGATGAAAACACCCCTTTTTTTTATAAAAAAATAAATACATTTTTATATTTTTTTTTATTTCATATATATATATATATATATATATATATATATATATATATATATATATATATATATATATATATATTATTAAAGGTCCCCAGGGCCCCGGATGGCAATCCCCCTTTTTTTATAAATTCTTTTTTTTCCATATATATATATATATATATATATATATATATATATATATATATATATATATATATATATATATATATATATATATATATATATA
This sequence comes from Rana temporaria, assembly GCF_905171775.1. Taxonomy (NCBI): domain Eukaryota; kingdom Metazoa; phylum Chordata; class Amphibia; order Anura; family Ranidae; genus Rana; species Rana temporaria. Next base: position 158,997,512 of record NC_053493.1, read on the forward strand.
TATATATATATTAAAGGGCTCATGAGGTCTCCATGTGGCAAACCCCCTTTTTTTTTTATTTTTATAAATGTTGTTTTTTTTTTTTATTAAAGGGCCCAGAGGTCCCCAGGGCCCTGAATGGCAACCCCCCCTTTTTTTTTATAAATGTTTATTTATTTATTTTATATATTTTTTTATTTTTATTTTTTAATTTTTATTAATGATTTGTAAAGGGCCCCCCTCCGCTTCTCAATTCGCAGCAGCCCCCCCCCCCTCCCGCTTCTCAATTTCAATTTCAGACGGCAGCCCCCCCCCCCGGTTCTCTGCTCCAGGTGCCTACCAATGCCGCCAATCCCGTAACGTTCTGCAGAGACAGTTTCAAGGCGGGGCCAGGGGTGGAGCTAAAGGCGGGACCAGGGGTGGAGCTGAAGGGGGCCCCGTCAGGTAGGCTGTACGGGGCCCCATGATTTCTATCAGCGGCCCTGTCGATAAGGATCACATTTTTAGACACTATGGGGCAGATCCACAAAGAAGTTACGCTGGCCTATCTATTGATACGCCGCGTAACTTCTAGTTTGCTCCGGCGTATCTTTGTTTTGTATCCACAAAACAATATACGCCTGAAGCTGTGCTAGATCCGACTGGCGTACGTCTTAGTACGCCGTCGGATCTAAGGTGCATATTTACGCTGGCCGCTAGGTGGCGTTTCCGTCGATTTCCGTGTCGAGTATGCAAATTAGCTAGATACGGCGATCCACGAACGTACGTCCGGCCGGCGCATTTTTTTATGTAGTTTGCGTAAGGCTTTTTTCGGCGTATAGTTACCCCTGCTATATGAGGCGTATCCTATGTCAAGTATGGCCCTGGTTCCCGCGTTGAATTTTGAATTTTTTTAAGTCGTTTGCGTAAGTCGTTCGTGAATAGGGCTTTGCGTAGAATGACGTTCACGTCGTAAGCATTGGCTTGTTGCAGGTTAATTTCGAGCATGCGCACTGGGATACCCCCATGCATGCGACGTTCAGAAAAAAATTAATTTACGTCGGGTCAAGTAAAATTAACATAAAACACGCCCACATCTTTAACATTTGAATTCCGAGCCCTTACGCCGGCAGAATTACGATATGCCGCCATAACTTTAGAGGCAAGTGCTTTGTGAATACAACACTTGCCTCTCAAAGTTGCGGCGGCGTAGCGTTATTACGATACGCTACGCCGGAAGTGTGTTCCAGCTTGTGTAGTGTGTTCCAGCTTGTTACAGAGATCAGATCAGTCAGACAGAGAGAGATAGATAGAGAGATAGAGACGTGTCTTTTCTACTAGATAGATAGATAGATAGATAGATAGATAGATAGATAGATAGATAGATAGATAGATAGATAGATAGATAGATAGATAGATAGATAGATAGATAGATAGATAGATAGATAGATAGATAGATAGATAGATAGATAGATAGATAGATAGATAGATAGATAGATAGATAGATAGATAGATAGATAGATAGATAGATAGATAGATAGGAAGTGTAGTCAGTATAGTTAAAACTACAGTTTGTAGAGAATATATTCACATCCTTAGGCGTTGTCAATATATTTATAAACTGTATAGCTCATCTAGTTGATCTATTATGCCGCATACACACCATCACTTTATGTGATGAAAAAAAAACGACATTTTCTGTGAAGTAAAAAACAACGTTTTTGAAACTTCAATTTTCAAAGACGAAGTTGCCTACACACCATCGTTTTTCTCACAATGTTCTAGCAAAGCGAGGTTAAGTTCCACCACGTTTTTCCATTGAAGCTCGCTTCATAAGTGGCTTCTGGGCATACGCGGATGAAAAAACGTAGTTTTAAACGACGTTTTTGCTACACACGGTCAATTTCTGTAAAGTAAAAGTTGACGTTTTGAAAAACGACACATAAAATTGAAGCATGCTTCAATTTTTTTTGGTCGTTTTTTAGAAGACATAAAACAACGTTTTCCCCCACACACGGTCAATTAAAGTTAAGTTTTTAAAAACGTCATTTTTTTTCATCACATAAAACGACCGTGTGTACGCGGCATCAGTATCTGTCAGGCAGGAGATTGTTCTACATGCAGTGCTCTAACGTGTTGTATTGCCTGCATTAGGGATTAGCTTGAAAATATTATTGAACGTGTGCTAGTTTAATTGCACACAGACGCATTACCTGTTACTGCACGTGTGCAATTTATTTGCAAAGAAGCGCAGTCGCGGTTAATGCAACTGGGCTATTGAATTGCACAGAAACGCAGACGTTCTTACTGCGTGTGTGCTGTTTAATAGCAACTAAACGCATTTGGTGTCACTGCGTGTGTGCTGTTAAATCGCATTTGACCGCAGTCGCTATTACTGCGTGTGTGCTGTTTAATAGCAACTAAACGCAGTCGGTGTCACTGCGTGTGTGCTGTTAAATCGCATTTGACCGCAGTCGCTATTACTGTGTGTGTGCTGTTTAATAGCAACCAAACGCAGTCGGTGTCACTGCGTGTGTGCTGTTAAATCGCATTTGACCGCAGTCGCTATTACTGCGTGTGTGCTGTTTAATAGCAACTAAACGCAGTCGGTGTCATTGCGTGTGTGCTGTTAAATCGCATTTGACCGCAGTCGCTATTACTGCGTGTGTGCTGTTTAATAGCAACTAAACGCAGTTGGTGTCACTGCGTGTGTGCTGTTAAATCGCATTTGACCGCAGTTGCTCTTACTGTGTGGTTGCTATTTAATACCATCTGAATGCAGTTGGTGTGACTGCGACTATTTTGTTACATAACACTTGAGCCAAGTCGCTCTTACTGTGTGGTTGCTGTTTAATACCATCTGAACGCAGTTGGTGTGACTGCGACTATTTTGTTACATAACACTTGAGCCAAGTCGCTCTTACTGTGTGTTTGCTATTTAATACCATCTGAACGCATTTGGTGTGACTGCGACTATTTTGTTACATAACACTTGCGCCAAGTCGCTCTTACTGTGTGGTTGCTATTTAATACCATCTGAACGCAGTTGGTGTGACTGCGACTATTTTGTTACATAACACTTGAGCCAAGTCGCTCTTACAGTGTGGTTGCTATTTAATACCATCTGAACGCAGTTGGTGTGACTGCGACTATTTTGTTACATAACACTTGAGCCAAGTCGCTCTTACTGTGTGGTTGCTATTTAATACCATCTGAACGCAGTTGGTGTGACTGCGACTATTTTGTTACATAACACCTGAACGCATAACTATGGCTGGAAGGACAAAGAGAGGCAGAGAGTCACGAGGGCAAGCAGGCTCTGCATCTAGAGGTAACACTGGTGATGGATGTGGTGCATCCTCTTCAGCACGTGGCCGTGGCCGCTCATCCTTCTTTTTGGGAGCTGGCCGTGTTGAGCCTCAACATGCTGAGAAATTAGTTGAGTGGATGACCAAGCCGTCCTCATCCTCCTCATCCTCTCTCACACAGACTGATTATAGTTTGGCAAAGCAGCTGCCAAGGCGTCCTCTACCCTCTGCACAATGGCATCACACAAACCTTCCCTAGTCCCACCGTGTCCTCCTGAGGAGTCCCCCGAACTGTTTCAACACAGTGTTGGGTACATGCTAGCTGAAGATGCACAGCGTTTTGAAGACTCCGATGACGGAACACTGATAGAGGAAGGCATTGATGTGAGCCCAGGGAGAGGGGGTGGCCGAGAAGGACAACAATCTGGGAGTGATGTTCCCCCAGCTGGAGCATACTGCCAGGTTGTCGCCAGTGATGATGAGGAGGGAGGGGATGACGAGGTCATTGACTCTACCTGGGTGCCTGATAGGAGAGAGGAGGAGGAGGAAGAGGAGGACGAGGCACAGGCACATCTCCAAAGAGGCAGGATGCCCTCCAGGGGTCAGCTTAAGAGCAGCACACCAACTGCATTACGTGGCGCTGCTGTGTCTCAACGGTACAGCAAAAGTTCTTTGGTGTGGGCCTTTTTTGAAACCTGTCCATCAGATCGTACCTTTGCTGTTTGCAACATATGTCTCAAGCGTATCTCGCGTGGCCAAAACATCACCCGCTTGGGCACCACATGCTTGTCCAGACATATGTCGACCTGCCATGCAGCTCGTTGGCAGGCATACCAAAAAGACCCACACCAAAGACCAAAGCGGTCCTCCCCTTGCCCTTCTGTGACCTCCAACCCCACTAGACCCCCAGTCCTCTCTGCAGCCTGCACCGAAGGTGTAGAAATAGGTGTGTCACAATGTAGTTATGGTAGTACATGCGGGCAATCTACTGATATTACCAGACAAACTCCCAGCCATCCACATGCCCAGCGGTTGAATGCTAGCTTAGCAAAATTGCTAGCACTTCAACTGCTACCTTTTCAGTTGGTAGATTCTGCCCCCTTCCGTGAGTTTGTGGAATGTGCAATACCTCAGTGGCAAGTACCCAAATGCCACTTTTTGTCACGGAAGGCGATTCCAGCTCTCTACCGGCATGTGGAAGGCAATGTCCATGCCTCGCTGGACAGGGCGGTCAGTGGTAAGGTGCATCTTACCGCTGACTCATAGGCCAGCAGGCATGGACAGGGACGTTACTTGTCTTTTACGGCCCATTGGGTGACTCTGCTGGCAGCTGGGAAAGACGCAGGGCAAGGTACAGTAGTTTTGGAGGTTGTTCCGCCACCACGCCTCCAAAACACTACTACTGCTTGTGACACACCTCTCTCCTCCACCCCCTCCTCTTCTTCTTCCTCTGTGGCCTCTTCCTGTGGTGATGTTGGCTCAGAACCAGCCATGCTCCGTAGGCGTACGACGGGCTACGCAGGAATGCAGGCCAAGAGATGCCATGCGGTGCTAGAGCTGGTGTGCTTGGGAGACAGGAGCCACACTGGGGAAGAGGTTCTTTCAGCTCTGCAGGGGCAGGCTCAGAGGTGGTTGACGCCACGCCAGCTGAAGCCTGGAATGGTGGTCAGCGATAATGGCACCAACTTCCTCTCTGCCCTGCGACGTGGAAAACTCACCCATGTGCCCTGTTTTGCGCATGTTCTCAATTTGGTGGTGCAGCGGTTCTTGGGCAGGTACCCTGGCTTACAGGATGTCCTGAGGCAGGCCAGGAAAGTCTGTGTGCATTTCCGGAGGTCATATAATGCCACTGCTCGGCTGACAGACCTCCAGAGGGAATACAACCTGCCCAAGAACCGCCTAATCTGTGACATGCCCACCAGATGGAACTCTACGTTGGCCATGCTGCAGCGGCTGCACACGCAGCAGAGGGCCATCAATGAGTACCTGTGCCAATATGGCAGCAGAACTGGCTCAGGGGAGCTTGGGTTTTTTTCACCACGCCAGTGGGCCTTGATCAGGGATGCATGCACTGTCCTGTCACCATTTGAGGAGGCCACGAGGATGGTGAGCAGTGACAGTGCATGCATCAGTGGGACTGTCCCGCTTATTCACATGTTGGAGCACACCCTACGTAGAATAATGGACAGGGCCCTTGAGGCAGAACAGAGGGAGGAAGAGGACTTCCTTACCTCTCAAGGCCCCCTTTATCCAGACACTGTTCCTGCTTGCCCACCTGGAACACAGGAAGAGGAGGAGGAGGATGAGGAGGAGGAGGAGGAGGAGGATTGTATCAGCAGCATGGAGGTGGAGCCTAGCACTCAGCATCAACAGCAGCAGTCTTCAAGGGATCATTTACAGTCCCAAGGAACACGTGGACTTTTACGTGGCTGGGATGAGGTGGCTGAGGATCCTGTCGTCCTCAGTGACCCAGAGGACTGTGCCCCGAATGCCTCTGCAAACCTACGCTGCATGGCCTCCCTGATCCTGCAAAGCCTGCGTAAGGATCCTCGTGTACGTGCTATCAAGGAGAGGGATCATTACTGGCTGGCAACTCTCCTTGATCCACGTTACAAGAGTAAGGTAACGGATCTTATGTTGCCATCGCAGAGGGAGCAGAAGATGAAACTACTGCGGGAGGCCTTGCAGAAGGGTCTGTGCAATGCGTTCCCAGAACCGGGGGGATTACCAAAACCTGGCCCTGGACAACGTCTTGCTGAGGCTTCGGTGAGTCAGAGAAGGAGCGGTGGAGAAGGTGGCCGTCTGACCGATGCGTTCAGACAATTTTTTAGTCCGCAGCCCCAAGGTCTGACCGGTTCCAGCAACCATCGCCAGCGTCTGGTTTACATGGTCCGGGAATACCTAGCGGCAAGATCCGACTTGGACACCTTCCCCACGAAAAATCCTCTGGCTTACTGGGTCTTGAGGATGGATCACTGGCCAGAGCTTGCACAGTACGCAATTGAGCTACTGGCTTGCCCTGCATCCAGTGTTCTTTCAGAACGCACATTCAGTGCTGCTGGAGGCTTTGTGACCGATCACAGGGTACGCCTCTCCACCGACTCTGTTGATCGACTGACCTTCATCAAAATGAATCAGGCTTGGATCAACACCGGCTACCAAGCACCTGATGCTGATGTTACTGAATAAGAATTTTGTGTTGAAATATCAGATCCCTTTGAGACTGCTGATGCTGAGTGACTGTCCTGTTGTGCTGCTGATGGAATATCCTTCTCCTCCTCACTTTTCATGCTGTTAGCTAGTAAGAAATTTTGTTTTTCTGTGCTCCGCCACCAGTGCCTAAGGCCCAATTTTTCTGCCCCTGTATAACAGGGGCGTCTAATAACAATTTTTGATGCAATACTTTGCACGTGGCCTAAGGCACAATTTGTGTGCCCCTGTGTAACAGGGGAGCCTAATAACAATTTTTGATGCAATACTTTGCACGTGGCTCCTTGTTGCGCTCCAATTACAGATATTGGGAGGGGTTGCAGTGTTATGTTGCGCCTACGGACACATTTTTATGCCCCTGTGTAACAGGGGCGCCTAATAACAATTTTTGATGCAATACTTTGCACGTGGCTCCTTGTTGCGCTCCAATTACAGATATTGGGAGGGGTTGCAGTGTTATGTTGCGCCTACGGACACATTTTTATGCCCCTGTGTAACAGGGGCGCCTAATAACAATTTTTGATGCAATACTTTGCACGTGGCTCTTTGTTGCGCTACAATTACAGTATGTTTGAGGGGTGCCCTTTTTTTCTACAATTTTGCTTTCCCAAAAAGATAATGCCACCCCCCCACCACCCCTAAAATAATCGAGATATTGTTCCCACACAGCACGTGCGCAAGCAGTATTAAATTACTTTGTTCTTATAATAATTTAATGTTGTGCAGGGACATTTCTAAACACGTGCCACTACTAGAGACACACAGAAGGTGTGATATTTGAAGGAATTTTTCATTTTTTTTTTTCACTTTAAACATCATTAAAATCGCTGCTCCGCAAAAACGGCCGTTTTTAAAATATTTTTTTCGATTGATACATGTTCCCTGGGGCAAGACCCGGGTTCTGAAAGACGTTTACCAACATTAAATTGAATATTGGTCTTTAAAATTATCGTTTTTGAATTCGAACGTTCGAGTCCCATAGACTTCAATGGCGTTCTAATTGTTCGCGCGAACCCGCGGTCTGTTCGAACGTTCTGATGCGAACCGAACCCGGGTATGTTCGGCTCATCCCTAATTATAAGGATTATTTCCTTATTGCAGTTCACAGTCTTTGTTTAAAGTGTTAACGGTCTAAAGTGTGTTCACGCCCATAAGTGGTATTCAATCAACGGACACATGTGATGGATTCTCATTCAATTGGGAGCTATCTATCATTGGTTGATATTGATCATATGGTGTTTGTTTGATACTATATATTCTTTGTGCATTTTCTTATATGCTAGCTATGAGTAAGCACTAATCAATAGTGTGAAACGCGTCAGCTGCATGCCCTGTTTTTTGCTGTGGTGATGTGTGGTGTTTGAAAACTTTTATCAATAAAAGGCAACCGAGAAGGTTTTTCAGAGTGAGGCTGTCCAAACATTCCTTTCTATATTCACATCACAACATTACCGTATTTGCCAGCGTATAAGACGACTGGGCTTATAAGACGACCCCCTATTTTTCCAGGAAAAATGTTGGTTTTGGGATATACTCGCCATATAAGACGACCCCCTTCCTACTAGTCTTTCTGAAAGCTGAGGGATAGCCGGAACAACCACTGACAGGAACAACCGCTGACAGAAACAGGCTTTTTTCAAATCTCACTGTGCCATTACATGCCTCACTGTGCCATTACATTACATGCCTCCACTGTGCCATCACTTGCCTCCACTGTGCCATCACTTTCCCCCACTGTGCCATCACTTTCCCCCACTGTGCCATCACTTGCCCCCACTGTGCCATCACTTGCCCCCACTGTGCTGGCCAAGATGATCTCCCTACCTTATTTTTTTGCAGATTCTGTCTTCCAGGCTGCGGGCATCCATGATTCAAAAGCCGCGCCTTCTCCTCAGACTGTTCTGTGATGGCCGGAACACAAATTTTCCCAGCAGGGCCTCTGTTCAGTGATCCGCCTATCACAGATGTCCTCTCGTCTGAGGATGAGAAGGCATCCGTGATAGGCGGAACACTAAACAGAGGCCCCGCTGGGAAAATTTGTGTTTCGCCCATAACGGAACAGTCTGAGAAGGAGGCGCGGCTTTTAAATCATGGATGCCCGCAGCCTGACGGAGACTGTCATCGTTGTATAAGACGACCCCCGACTTTGGATGTATTTTTTTGCATCCAAAAAGTCGTCTTATACGCCGGAAAATACGGTACTCTGAAATTTAGGATTTTTATACACAATTTCTCTCTCCCATCATCCTAGGTGCAAGCAAGCATAGGATGGTGCACAGGCCGCACCCATTGCAACTCCCCTTGTCTGGCAGTAACATTTATTTAAAATATAAACAAAGCTAATGCCCCGTGCAGACGATCGGATTTTCCATCAGAAAAACCTTGGATGGTTTTTCCGACGGAATTCCGCTCAGGCTTGGTCACACCAAATTCCGACTGTCAAGAACGCGGTGACATACAACACTACGACAAGCCGAGAAAAATTAAGTTCAATGCTTCAGAGCATGCGTTGAATTGTTTCCGAGCATGCATTTTTTTCCCGTCGGAATTCCATACAGACGACTGGATTTTCCGATGGGAATTTTTCCGTCTGAAAAATTGAGAACCTGCTCTCTATCTAAGTCCGTCGGAAATTCCGATGGAAAAAGTCAGATGGGGCATGCACACAGTCAGAAATCGTGTGTATGCTGCATAAGTATCTCAATTATGTACAACAAAATAGGAACTGGGCTGCAGAAAAATGGCATTAGGTGCTCTGGACTGAGGAGTTAAAATGTTAAATATTTGGATGTGGAAAGAGGCAGTTTGTTCACTGAGAGCTAAAGCGCAGTATAATAAAGAGTGTTTTCAGGCAACAGTGAAGCATGGTGGAGGTCCGTTGCATGTTTGGTGCTGCAAATGGAGTTGGAGATTTAGTCAGGATCAATGGTGCCATCAATGCTGAGAGGTACAGGCAGATGCTTATCCATCATGCCATACCATCAGGGAGGTGTGTGACTGGCTCCAAATTTATTCTGCAGCTGGGCAATGATCCCAAACATACAGCCAATGTCATTAAGAACTATCTTCAGCATAAAGAACAAGGAATCCTTGAAGTAATGATTTGGTCCCCACATAGCCCTGATCACAACATCGATATAACAAGGAGGGGAGAAGGGACACGAGGAGGGAAAGGGAAGGGCGTGTATAAACCTGGGTAACAAAATAGTCATGGGACTATGAGTGAGACGGCGGCTGGTAAGCTATTCCATGACCTCTAGCCCTATTTATTGTAAGAAGGATAACATACATGGGGAAGGGAAAAAGGGGGAAGGGCAGGGATGACCGGGAAGGCAGGAAACGGGAATTGTGGGACTTTAAAATGAAACACACCACCGAAAAATGAATCAATTAATGAATTAAAATGACATTTAATAGATACAGCAAAGCATACCGAGCAATGAACATATATAGCAATGGGTACTATACAAATAATACAAAATGTCTGAAAAACATGATGAACATGCTATTGGTTAGCAAAATAAAAAATTCATGGATTCATGATTTTCGGAGGTAGAAAATACATAGTAGAATATAGTTACTGTGACAGAACATCAATAAAAAGCTCAACGCGTTTCGTGGATAACTTCCACTCATCAGGAGCAAGTATGGCCTGGGTATATCTGTGAATATAATAAAACAGGATGCGCTAAATTGTAATTTAGTACATGTATAAAAACCTAGGGTAGATTAGTAGTAGGATAGCGTCAATTTTAATCAATCAATGTTGGCAACTCAGAGCACCGTGGAAAACATAATCCCCATAATCCCATACAGACAAAATGTCTGAAAAACATGATGAACGTGCTATTGGTTCATCATGTTTTTCAGACATTTTGTCTGTATGTATTTTTACTGTATATCATCACAACAAGTTGGAGACAGCAATGCATATGATGTTACACCATAGGTTTATGTATGCTTTATGCTATGTAATTTATGATTTACCAATCATGCCTATTATTATTTGTACAGTACCCATTGCTATATATGTTCATTGCTCGGTATGCTTTGCTGTATCTATTAAATGTCATTTTAATTCATTAATTGATTCATTTTTTGGTGGTGTGTTTCATTTTAAAGTCCCACAATTCCTGTTTCCTGCCTTCCCGGTCATCCCTGCCCTTCCCCCTTTTTCCCTTCCCCATGTATGTTATCCTTTTTACAATAAATAGGGCTAGAGGTCATGGCATAGCTTACCAGCCGCCGTCTCACTCATAGTCCTATGACTATTTTGTTACCCAGGTTTATACACGCCCTTCCCTTTCCCTCCTCGTGTCCCTTCTCCCCTCCTTGTTATATCAAACTACTAGGGATGGAGTCATTGGCTTATTTATAGCCACTGCCTCATTGAAAGTCCCAAAACATACCAAACCTCCAATATCGTTTCAGGGATGGAAACACACACACCTTTGTATATATATTTTTTAATGTTATCTGTGACATTCATCATTTGCCTTTCAGGCAATTTTGATCCCTTTGGGATAGCCCACCTTGATGGGTTTTGTAGGGGCACCTGTGGTTCACCCATGTATCCCTGGGAGCTGCGACGCACACTGGGTCCTCCCCCTTCTCCCCTCACTTGCCATGATATGGGGGTATGGGCGGGTACTCCCTGCGCGTCGACGCCACGCCTACACGCCGTACGAATGACGTCATTCCTGACGCCACGTACTGCTGTGTTTTCCAGTCCATCAGCGTGCACCACGAGGGAGGGCTGGACGTCCTTTTCAGAGCATCCTCCGCCTCCATGCGGGCGTCTTCCCTTCTACAGTATGCAGCGTGACGTTGGTGGGGGTCTGCGGCGCACTGACTGGCCCTTATGATCACACTTTTATGGACTATCCACCGTGCCTATTTATTGGGCACCTGGTGCTCTCACTACATGTGAACGTACCGTTGGTCACCCACTGTTCCAGGTAACTTTAGGCTATCTATCTTACACTTTACCCTTTCCCTAGTCACGCACCTTAGTGTCATCCCTACCCCATGTCACTATATACTGGTATTCCTTATAGGGACTACCAATTCTCTGGGTGTGGTGTATTTATTCGCTTTAAGCAATCACAGCTCATTTGTTTTATTACCTGGTTCATCCCCAGTCATTCACTTTGGTGTTACTCTCACTTTGTCACTACAACGAGGTGTTCTTTCTTGGAACACCGTTCCTTTGGTTAATGGTCACATCTTTCTTTCTACTCATTAGCTGGCACCAGCCACTTCACTGATACCTATTATTACTTAATATATCCACAGGAATCTTACGGGTTACCACCCAATACATACCCCAACCGTGGTTGCCGATTGGGGACTTTCCTCTATCCAACGTCCAGCTACCAGTGTTCATTTGCCATGTTGCTGCCGCAGTACCACCACCTCAGCTCCCCCCGGGGAATATTGTTTTCCACGGTGCTCTGAGTTGCCAACATTGATTGGTTAAAATTTACGCTATCCTACTACTAATCTACCCATAGGTAAGAGTGTTGGGACTCTACTTTTTGTCCCTCCCTAGGTTTTTATACATGTACTAAATTACCATTTAGCGCATCCTGTTTTATTATATTCACAGATATACCCAGGCCATACTTGCTCCTGATGAGTGGAAGTTATCCACGAAACGCGTCAAGATTTTTATTGATGTTCTATCACAGTAACTATATTCTACTATGTATTTTCTACCTCCGAGAATCATGAATCAATGAATTTTTTATTTTGCTAACCAATAGCATGTTCATCATGTTTTTCAGACATTTTGTCTGTATGTATTTTTACTGTATATCATCACAACAAGTTGGAGACAGCAATGCATATGATGTTACACAAATAGGTTTATGTATGCTTTATGCTATTTAATTTATGATTTACCAATCATGCCTATTATTATTTGTACAGTACCCATCACTATATATGTTCATTGCTCGGTATGCTTTGCTGTAGCTCTTAAATGTCATTTTAATTCATTAATTGATTCATTTTTCTGTGGTGTGTTTCATTTTAAAGTCCCACAATTCCCGTTTCCTGCCTTCCCGGTCATCCCTGCCCTTCCCCCTTTTTCCCTTCCCCATGTATGTTATCCTTTTTACAATAAATAGGGCTAGAGGTCATGGCATAGCTTACCAGCCGCGGTCTCACTCATAGTCCCATGACTATTTTGTTACCCAGGTTTATACACGTCCTTCCATTTCCCTCCTCGTGTCCCTTCTCCCCTCCTTGTTATATCAAACTACTAGGGATGGAGTCATTGGCTTATTTATAGCCACTGCCTCATTGAAAGTCACAAAACATACCAAACCTCCCTGATCACAACATCATCGAGTCTGTCTGAAATTACATGAAAAGACAGAAGGTTTCGAGGCAGCCCAGATCCACAGAAGATTTGTTCTCAAGATGTTTGGAACAACTTACCTGCCGAGTTCAAAAACTGTGTGCAAGTGTATCTAGAAGAATTGATACTGTTTTGAAGACAAAGAGTGGTCACAGCAAATATTCATTTGATTTAAATTTTACTTCTGTTCATTTACTTTTTTATTTTGTTAACTGAGAATGATAAATTATTAACACTTCTATTTCTGAAAGCATTTATAATTTACAGCATTTTTTCACATCCGCCTAAAACTTTTGCTCAGTTATATATATATATATATATATATATATATATATATATTTATTCTTTTTTGTTATGTGTTATTCTAAAAACTGTATGTCGATATGTATCTGAGTATCTGAGTACAGTATGTTGTTACGGTTCTACACATTTTTAAAGGAAAATGATCTAAAAATGAAACATGTATTTTGCCCTGAGCGTAGTCTAAAAAAAGAACAATTCACCCAATTTGCAGTACTGCAGGTGTTAGATTCATTCACAGAATGACATTCTTGTCTTGCGGCATGCCAGCTTTTGCTAGTGCATATGGTAATCAGGCACATCTTCTAGCTGCCTAAAACTATAAATAACACAATTTGAATATGTTCTTGCAATGGATTTAACATTGCAAGCTGTAGATGAATACTGATTAAAATTATTTTTCTTGTTGCTTCTATATTTGATTGATAAGTGACAGTGGGTTTAAGAAAAATATGAAAGCAAAATGACAAAAATAGCACTTATCATTGCTGACTAATGTTTGACTGACTTCTTTATATAGTTAGTGTTCCTGTGCATTTTAAAAGGATTGGCATCTGTTTACGAGTTCTGCTTAGCAGCATAGTGCATGCCAGCTATTTTAAATCAGTTTCAAAGTAGTTTATAAATTGTCCCCCATTTACATGAACGGTCGGATGCTGAGAAAATCAAGCTGTCACGGTTTAGCCTGCAGTTTCCTTTTTGTGGAATTCTTACCTCCTTGCTCCAGTGGTCCTGCTGGACCTGTGGTTCTACTAACATGCACTGCTGGCTTCTGTGTTCATCTATGGGCTTTGCCTGCTCTACTGTGGATGATATCCCTTTCCCTTCTATCACTTCCTGGTCTGCCTCCCAGTCTGCTTCCCTTTATATAGACATGCTCAGTGCAGCTCGCGTTGCCTGAACAACTTCCTAGTTCCTCCTAGCTTGTGCTTTCCTGTGTATTACTTGCATTCTGTGCCTGACTTCCCGTTTACCGACCCCGGCTTTGTCTACTGTGTTTGCCTGTCTGCCATGTGCCCTGACCATGACTTGTTTCCCAGATCCTCTTCTGTCTCCTGCCATCTGTACTGCACACTTGAGTGGTCTTTGCAACTTTAGTTGGGTGTACATTGGGGCCTCAACCCGGTTCCAGTCTGCTGCAAGTCCATCCTCACCATCAGGGGCCCTGGTGAAGAAGCAGACAGGGGCTTAGACACACTGCACCCTGGGGGACCTCGAGTTGGCCTTCTACAAGGGCTCACTACAATATGAATCTGACACAAGCACATGCAGTTCATTTCCTAAACACTATAAATCTTAAGCCAAGAAGGCAACTGCACAAGGTTAAACAGAAGAAAATGGTCAGCACAGTAGTTCCTTTAACCGCTTGCCGACTGCCCACCGTAGTTTTACAGCGGCTGGTCGGCTCGGCTGCGCAAAATCACATAATATTACGTGATTTTGCATTGCGGCCACTAGGGGCGCGCGCGCCTGCTCACCCCTGGTGTCGATGTGAGTGCCCGGTGTGCGCGATCACCGGCAGGCACCCGTGATCGCTCGTTACAAAGTGAAAACCGGGAGCTGTGTGTGCAAACACACATTACCAGTAAAAAAAAAAATATTAATAAAAATGCCATAAAACTATCCCCTATTTTGTAGACGCTATAACTTTTGCGCAAACAAATCAATAAACGCTTACTGCGATTTTTTTTTAATGAAAAATATGTAGAAGAATAGGTATCAGCCTAAACTGAGGAAAATAATATTTTTTTTATATATTTTTGGGGGATATTTATTATAGCAAAAAGTAAAAAATATTAATTTTTTTTCAAAATTGTGATCAAATACCACCAAAAGAAAGCTCTATTTGTGGGGAAAAAAGGACGCCAATTTTGTTTGAGAGCCATGTCGCACGACCACGCAATTGTCAGTTAAAGCGACACAGTGCTGAATCGGTGGCCCGATCATTGACCAGCAAAAAGGTCCGTGGCTGAAGTGGTTAAAGTAATGTATAAACCCTAACACTGAAGTTCTCTTATTGGTCTGTTAAATATGCAATTAAAAGTATTTTTCTATATCTGTTTATATTAAAATAAACTATTGTTGATTCTGCCAGAAATCCAGCAAGCCATGGGTTTCTGTGTACTCTGCAGTGATAAGAGCCCTGCCCAGTTAATTTTTGGTCACCCAGCTTTTAAAAACCAACTGAAATCAGTGAAACAGATATTAATAAGAAATACATTGTATGGATAGCAGCAGAGCTTTTTTTCTCAGAAAATAGGTGCAGGAACTCAACCACGACCCGTTCAGATTTCACAAACAGTAGAAGGATCATTAAATACCAGAATTGCATTACATACAGAGTACAGAGTTCAGGGGGTTACAAAGCTGTCACTTGTAAACACAGAAACCAGACTTCTGTGTTTACAAGTGATTGTGGTGAGCAGGCACCAAAGGGTCTGAGCCAGAGGTGGTGGAACTGAGTTCCCCCAAGTTCCCCCTGAAAAAAAGCCCTGGATAGCAGAAAATATAGCATGTATCAAATAAAGAGAAGTAATCAAGCATCATAGATAGCGATGGCAGATTAGAGGGGTTGTAAACTCTCAGTTTTTCACCTTAATGCATAGAAAAACCACCTATGATGCAGCAGCCCCCCCTTTACTTGCGTGAACCCAGTCTTTCCGGGCGATGGGGACAAGCACGCAAGCTCCAGCCAGTGTCTTGGTCCTGATTGGATAGATTGATAGCAGCGCAGCCATTGGCTGTTGTCAATCAAATCGAATGATGCGGGAGCCAGGGGGCGGGGCCGAGTCCCGCTGCCTGTGTCAATAGACGCAGCAGCAGGACATGAGCACGCCCGCATGAGTGCCCCGAGGGACAGTGGCTCTGCAATGGGGCACTTGAGAGGAGGAGGAGCCAGGAGCCACTACGTGCAAAGCCAATTGCACAGAGGAGGTAAGTATGACTTTTTTTTTTTTTAAACAAAGCTTTAGATATCCTTTAGGATGGGAATGGGGTGGTAACATCAAGCAGACAAAAGCTGGCCATAGATGGATCAAAATTCAATTCAGTTGGTTCAGCAGGGACTAGTTTGTTGATCCATGTGTGGCTGTGCCTGTCCCACGAGAGTTGATTGTTAGGTCGACTTTTTGTCGAATGGGCTTGTTGGAAATTTTTCTCAATCAGTTTATTCTGCCAGCGGAGAGTCCTGTTGTTAGAATACGGGGGGAAATTTATTAAAACTAGTGCACTCAGAATCTGGTGCGGCTGTACACTAATCAGTAATCAGCTTTTAACTTTAGCTTGTTTGGTGAACCACTTGCCCCCCAGAAGATTTAACCCCCTTCATGACTAGGCCATTTATTGTTTTTAGCACTGGGTTACTTTAACTGACAATTGCTTGGTCATGCAACGCATTTATATCCTATTTTTCCCACAAATAGAGCTTTCTTTTCGTGGTATTTTTACTTTCTGCTATAAAACATATCCAATGTAGCACCCTGGTTTTAGGCAGGGTTGCTAACAAATTTAGTTTAATAGGTGGTAACTAGCCTGGCTAATTTTTAGGGGGATCCACTGACTTTTCTCTAACTCTGGATTTGATGCACCTCTCTCTTCTGTCACTACGTGGCATTGTTGCCTGTGGCATTAGAATGACAAGGGCATAGTGAATTCAGACAAGAAGTCGATGGGTTGTCTCAGCCAATTGGCAGGGGTTTCTTTGGCCCCTTGGCCTGCTGGGAGAGCCTATTTATTTGTGAGGAGTCAGGTGATAGCCATCCAGGTGGCACAGAATTCCTATCAGGGTGGACGTGAGTTACAAGGCTCTGGGCTGCTAAGCCAGAAGCCAGAGGAATATCCCAGGAGCACCTGGCTTCTAGGCTGTCTGAGGCCTATACAGGTTTGATAGAAGCAGGGGGTTGGGGCTTCAGTCCGAAAGCCCAACCAAGTTGCAGGGGTTCCGCCAGAATCAAATTGTTGCCAGCAATGAGGGCGAAACAGTTGCCATATGAGATGACCACTCCTGTCGACAGGGCCCTAACCCTCTCTCCACCAGTTCTGTTTTAGAGACAATAAATCGCTTTTTCTTGCATTCAAAAAGTGACTGGAGCCCATGTTTCCAACTTGCATTACACCCACCATGCCGAATAACCCACACTTTGAGGAAGGATGTCAGCTCTCCCTGACTCTGGAGGTCACCGATAGGCCTTTAGGCAAAAAAAAACACCGTTAAAGTCATGGGGCACGAACGTGAAAAATCAAAAGTGCTAATTTTAAAGGTTAATATGCAAGTTATTGTCATAAAAAGTGTTCGGGGACCTGGGTCCTGCCCCAGGGTACATGTATCAATGCAAAAAAAGTTTTAAAAACAGCTGTTTTTCGGGAGCAGTGATTTTAACCACTTAAGGACCTGCTCATCTACATATACGTCCTGTTTTTAAAGATGGATATCTCGGTAACGGCAGCAGCTGCTGCCACAACCGAGATATCCATCTTTTCTTTGAGCGGTCCTGTAAACGATAACGGTGGTCTCTGCAGCGGATTTGCCGCGAGATCACCGTTATCAGCGGCGGGAGAGGGGCCCCCCTCCCGCCGCTCCGCCGCGCTCTCCGCCACTTACCAGAGCCGTCGGCAGCAGCGGAGGCGATCAGGTCCTCTCTCCTGCTTTAATAAAATAAATAATAAAACAATTTTTTTTAAAGTGCCCCATCCCGACAAGCTCGCGCGCAGAAGCGAACACATACGTGAGTAGCGCCCGCATATGAAAATGGTGTTCAAACCACACAAGTGAGGTATCACCGCGATCGTTAGAGTGAGAGCAATCATTTCTAGCCCTAGACCTCCTCTGTAGCTCAAAAGATGCAACCTATAGAATTTTTTAAACCTCGCCTATGGAGATTTTTAAGGGTAAAAGTTTGACGCCATTCCACGAGCAGGCGCAATTTTGAAGCGTGACATGTTGGGTATCATTTTACTTGCCGTTTTTTTTTTTTTTTTTAAGTGAATTTTTTCCAAAAAAATGCGCTTGTAAGACAGCTGTTCAAATACGGTGTGACACAAAGTATTGCAATGACCGCCATTTTATTCTCTAGGGTGTTAGAAAAAAATATATATAATGTTTGGGGGTTTTAAGTAAGTTTTTTAGCAAAAAATACTGTTTTAATCTTGTAAACGCCAAATCTGAAAAAGGTCCTTAAGTGGTTAATAATGCTTAAAGTGAAACATTAAAAGTAAAATATTCCTTTAAATTTCGTACCTGGGGGGTGGATATAGTATGCCTGTAAAGTGGCTCATGTTTCCCGTGTTTAGAACACAAAATGAATTTCTAAAGGAAAAAAAGTCATATAAAACTACTTGCGACTATAATAATTGTCGGGTCCTGGCAATACAGATAGAAGTCATTAAAAAAATGGCATGGGTCGCACCCATCCATTACCAGGTCTGGTATGAATATTAAGGGGAACCCTGAACCAAAAAAAAAAAAAAAAAATTGTGGGGGGTCCCCCAAATTCCATACCAGGCCCTTCAGGTCTAGTATGGATATTAAGGGGAACCCTGCACAGAATTAAAAAAAAATGGTGTAGGGGTCCACCTCAAAATCCATACCAGACCCTTTAGGTCTGGTATGGATTTTAAGGGGAACCCCATGCCAAAATAAAAGAAATGGCGTGGGGTCCCCCCAAAAATCCATACCAGACCCTTATCCGAGCTCGCAACCTGGCAGGCCGCATTAAAAGAAGGGAGACGAGAGAGAGCCCCCCCTCCTGAACCATACACATGCCCTCAACATGGGGAGAATGTTGTCCCCATGTTGATGGGGACAAGTGCCTCATCACAACAACCCTTGCCTGGTGGTTGTGGGAGTCTTCGGGCAGGGGCTTATTGGAATCTGGAAGCCCCCTTTAACAGATCATGGCCCTCCTATGTGAATTGGTAACGGGGGTACGTTATACCCCTACCATTTCACAAAAAAAGTGTTTAAGATGTTAAACACACAGACGAGGCGCATGCTCGGCAGACTCCGGAATGGACGCCTGATCCAGGAGCTCCGCACTGCCGTGGCTAATCGGGCCGCATATCGGGGGACACGGAGCGAGACACCGCTCGTTTGTGACATCGGGGGTTGACGCGGTGCTAAGGGTCTTCCCCGATGTCTTCTGGCCTGGCTCGTAGAGACTTGGGACCGCAGTTTAACTTGGAAGTCGCGCGGCCCGAATCCAAGATGGCGGGCGCGACTCCGCAGCTCACGCAGCACTCGGAGGACACGATTTGCTCTCGGATTCTGGCTCCTGCTACCCTGCTCTACTCTCCGGCGACTCCTGTGAGTATTCCCCTGGTTGGGGCTCATTCCCCTGCATCTACCGAATCGCTACTAGAGCAGACTATGGAGGAACTATCGGAATCCCCCTTGGGGCTTAGCTCAGTTCAGGCCTCGGACAGGCCTGTGTCTGCAGCCCTGCCTCTGTCTGCGGTCCTCACAGTCCCTGATCTCCTCTCTCATTTGACTGCCTTGTTGGATAATATTGCTGCCCAGAAAACGGGAGATATCAGGAAAGATTTTCAAATGCTGGGGACGAGAATGGAGAATATTGAAAATAAACTAGATATGACGGTTTCAAGAACCGTTCAAAATTCCGATCATATCCAGGTCCTTCAAGATCAATTGGACGTAGCATTATCTAAAATAGATGACCTTGAGAACAGGTCCAGGAGGGAAAATTTTCATATCAGAGGCATTCCTGAGTCGATCAAGGACTCTGTTTCAGTGGTTCAGGACTTTCTAAAGCAATCGATACCGAATATCCCTCCCCATAAATTAGAGATTGACAGAGATCATAGGTCCTTCGGTCCTCTAAGGAGAGATGGCCTCCCGAGGGACATTGTGGTGAAACCTCATTTTTTTTCTGTCAAAGAAGAAGTGATGAAGCTCAGTCGCTCTCAATCAGCTCTGTCCTGCCGTGGTTATGATGTTCAGGTGTTTGCTGACTTGTCCCCATCGACGATACAAAGGAGGAGATCTCTGAAGCCCCTGCTGACTATATTGACGCAACGAGAGATAAAGTACAAGTGGGCCTTCCCTTTTGCCTTAAAGTTTGATTTCAAGGGCAAGACTTATTCTTTCCGTAGCATCCAGGAGGGTGAACGTATTCTGCTGGACTTACACCTCATTTCACAAGAAGCGAGAATGGACTTTGCCAACTCCAACTCTGGTCCTGCTAAACGTCCGTCGCCTGTGAGCCCTCTCACCAATGTCTGGAGCAAACCCAAAGCTAAGAGATCCATGGACACTCAACCGCCTTGATTCATCATGACACCGAGGATCTGCGTTACTTCATACTCTCTCCAGGGTCCACTGAGATGGTGGCTTCCCCCCCCTTTTTTTTGTTCTCCCTTTTTGCCATGTCCCATTTGGGTTCCTATGTGTCAATGTTTTTTTTTTTTTTTTAC
This sequence comes from Rana temporaria, assembly GCF_905171775.1. NCBI lineage: Eukaryota > Metazoa > Chordata > Amphibia > Anura > Ranidae > Rana > Rana temporaria. Next base: position 159,018,080 of record NC_053493.1, read on the forward strand.
CCCCTTGTCTGTTTTTGTGTGTGGTCTTCTTTTTATTGTTTTTAGCTTCTGGACTTATCTATTACGGTATTGCCATGCTGTCTACATGTAGTAAGTACTAGTTCCCCATATTTCAGTTTTTTTTTTTGAGCCTCTTTTTATTTAGGCAGCTTGTTGTCACGGTAGTTATGCTGTGCCCCCACCTATTCCATGGTCTGGGTTTTTCTCTCTCTGTGGAATAGGTTGCTACCCCTATTACAGGGTGTGGTGTTGTTTTGTTTTTTTAAGAGCACCAGGATTCTTTTTCCCTGGGGCTCTTCCAGGACTACTGAAGTCCTGGGATTTCTTTTTATTTCTCTTCTTCTTGCTCTTTTTCTTACCTTCTTCTCTCTTGCAGCCCTCCGCCGGTCTCCGATCAAGAAGTTCTTCCTCCAGGGAGTTATCCCCTTTCCTGTGGCTGAGTGTCCTGACAGGCTCCAGCTCCTGGGCTCCGTGGCTAACTGCACTAATCATGCCGCTCCCTTGAGGGTGGCGACCCACAATGCTCAGGGCTTAAATTCACCTGTTAGATGAATTTTCATCGGACATGTCTGCCCGGGGACTTCTGTTCGATGGCTGTACACACCATCGAACAGAAGTCCGCACGTAAACAATGCGCGGGGCGTGTCCACGCCGTCGCCGCGACGATGACGCGGCGATGAAACGGCGACGTGGGCGGGCCTGCCTTTTAAATGCTTCCACGCATGCGTCGAAGTCATTTGACGCATGCGAGGGACGGCGGGCGCTCGGACATGTACGGTAGGTCTGTACAGACGACCGTACATGTCCGGGCGGACAGGTTTCCAGCGGACTGTTTTAAAGCAAGTCCAGGAAACAGTTGTCCGCTGGAAACCTGTCCGATCCACCCGAAAATGGTCCGCTCGTGCCTACACACGGCCAAACATGTCTGCTGAAACTGGTCCGCGGACCAGTTTCAGCAGACATGTTCGGTCGTGTGTACGGGGCCTAAAACGGAGAAAAGTCCTTGATTATATGAATTCCCGTAAAATAGATGTTCTTTTTCTCCAAGAAACGTTATAAACCCCCTTTTATCCATGCCCAATTTCCTTTATTTTTTCTCTCTAACGCTGAGGACAAATCTAAAGGGGTGGCTGTTCTTTTTTCTAAACGTTGTAGATTTACTCTGAAGGCCGAATATGGTGACGGGGAGGGCAGATTTCTTTTAGTGAAGGGTACAATAGACGGTAATCTATATTCCTTTGTGTCCTATTATGCGCCCAATTCGGGTCAACCTAAATCTCTTTCGGGTCCTTGATCCTCATTTAGAGGGTATGGTTATCTTTGGTGGGGATTCTAACCGACCGTGTGTATGGCCCATCGGTCTGTTGTCCTTCGGACCAAAATTTTAAAACTTGCTTTAAAATCGAACCGATGGCCTGCTGACCAATCGGTGGTTAGTACACAAAAGCATCGGTTCAAAACCTGCGCATGCTCAGAATCAAGTCGACGCATGCTTGGAAGCATTGAACTTCGTTTTTTTCAGCACGTCGTGTGTTTTACGTCACCACGTTCTGACCCGATCGGATTTTTAACTGATGGTGTGTACGCACATCAGACCGTCAGGCCACTTCAGCGGTGAACCGATGGAAACGGTCCGTCGGACCATTCTCATCGGTTTGGAACAACCGTGTGTACGCGGCCTAATAGTTACACAGGGTGAGCTTCATTATCCCTGTGTAATCTAGACAATTTAGCTACCAATTTGACATTGGGTCCTGGTCTGCATTCATTATGAATTACTGTTATGTGTGAATAAAACACATATCTTTATCGGAGTTTACTCCAACAGGAAATCCGATCGTGTGTACGGGGCATTAGCGCCGCCTCTCTTCTCTTTTATACTCTGTAGCTCCAGCTGGATATTCCTTCTAATCCCCTTGTGGAGGCTGGCATTTGTGGATGGACATTTTATTTTTTTATATGGACTATAAACTGAAGGACCTATTAATAAATGGTTATGGAACGAATCATTTGAGTTTCCATTATTTCTTATGGGTAAATTTGATTTGATATACAAGTGCTTTGGATTACAAGCATGTTCCAGTAAAGAATTATGCTTGAAATCAAAGGTTTTACTGTACAGTCACTTTGCTGTATAAAACAGGTGAAGAATACTTGAAATTGTACAACACTATCAAGGTAGTTTTTAAGAAATCCCTATCCCTATCACCCAATACAGGAGAACTGCAACTACAGGCATTGGCCCGGATTCACATACCGATTTTTAAGCCGCCGTAGCGTATCTCCTTTACGCTACGCCGACGTAGCGCAGAGAGGCAAGCACTGGATTCACAAAGCCAGTGCTGCCAAATCTGCGCTGGGTTTCTTAGGCGTAAGTCGTCGTAAGTGGAAGTGGGCGTGAGCCATGCAAATGAGGCGTGACCCCATGCAAATGATGGGCTGAGTCTCCGACAGATACATATATTGAACGGCGCATGTGCCGTCCCGTGGACGCAACCCAGTGCGCATGCTCAGAATCACATCGGAACTACTCCCTAATACGCTGAACGTAACCTACGGCTAGTCATATTCACGTCCTACGTAAACTACGTAAAATACGTCGGCTTGTGTTCCCTGGTGCAGCCATTTGCATGGATGCTGCTGACTTACACCTGCTTTATGGGGCATAACTTTACGCCGGATGTAGGACTTTACGCGCACTGCGTCGGGCTGATGTACGTTCGTAAATCGGCGTATCTCCCTCATTTGCATATGTGAATAGAAAATCAACGGGTGCGCCAAATACGTCCAGCGTAAATATGCGGCCACTCTACGCCGGCGTAGGAAAGTTACGTCGGTTGGATGAAGTCTATTTTCAGGAGTATCTTGGTTTCAGAGTCCGGCGCATATTTGCACTTATGCGGCATATCTCGAGATACATCGGCGTAAGTGCTTTGTGAATCTGGGCCATTGTTTTCATAAATGATGTAATGGAGTTTGACATGCATTACCTTTTGTTTCTCCACCCCTGCAGAGTATATATACAAAGCAACCTTTATTTGGACACCATTAAAATAACAAAATAAAATCTTCAAAATTAAAATCATCTGTAGTTTGTTTCTATACATTTGTACCCACTATTTAGATAGCAGTACCTCTATGTGTTTCTCCCTCCATATTCTTTATTTATTTCACATCTAGTTGTGTATATACTGTAAAGGGGACAGGCTAAACTGGTATTAGCAGTGGTAAACTATGCACAGGTAGTTTCGGGGGCGCACCCCCTTCCTCCTAGCTCTGAAGAAGGGGGTGTGCCCCCAAAATGCGTTAGCTGTACTGTAGTGTTCTGTGCATTTCCATGCACTGTGTTTATGGCCTTTTGTCAGTTGCATTTTATGAGTACCCACTTTAATACAAAAAAAAAATTACTGTTAAATTATCTCTGGTAATGCACTAGACGTGTGCACCTTTCATTTCTGTTTTTCTTGTAGTTCCTTTCGGATTACCCCATCTGAGGAAGGCAGCATCCACCTAGCTTTGGGATACCGTATATACCTTTTACACCACCATTTTATCTGATATCTGTTATGTCACACCTTGGAAGACTTATTAGCGCTGGAAGTGACTGTGTTTTTAGGTGCTTCTGTGATCTGCAGTGTATTAAATATATATACAGTCTGCTATGCTACATGTATATATCCACTGTATCCAGTCTTGCCAAGCCTATATCTGACTGCAGGATATTCCTGGTGTACATTTTCTAATATACCTTCAGGCAGGCAGGTGATTCAGTGATCTGCAGTGCATTAAATATATATACATTCCTTTTATTCATATATATCCACTGCATCCAGTCTCACCAAGCCTATATCTGACTGCAGGCCATTCCTGGTGTACTTTTTCTAGTAAACTTCAGGCAGTGTTTTGCTAATTACATTTTACAGCATGTCTGGAAGGCAACCAAGGAGAGGCAGATGCTCACAGGCCACTGAAAGAGGGCAAGCATGCTCTGTGTCTACAGCCAACAGCATGTGGCCGTGGGGCATGCTTGTGCTTTTTTTCTGCAGCTGGCCATGTTATTGAGCCACAACATGCAGAAGAGTAGGTGGAGTGGACAACAAAGCCGTCCTCAGCCTCCTCATCCTCTGTCATCCAGGCTCAGAGTACTTTTCCTGGCAATGCAGCTGCCAAAGCGGCCTATTCCATCAGCTCAATGTCATCAGTTACTCCTTCCCTAGCCCCACCATCATGCACGGAGGTGTCCCCCCGTTTGTTCGACCACAGTGTCGGGTACACGCTGCAGGAGGATTCACAGCATTTTGAAGGCTCCGATGATGGTACTAAGGTTGAGGATGAAGGCAGTAACGTGAGCCCAGAGAGGGGGGGGCACCCAAGAAGGACAAGAAACTTGCAGTCATGTTCCCCCAGCTGCAGCATACTGCCAAGTATTCTCCAGTGATGAGGAGGGAGGGGAGAATGAGGTCACTGACTCTACTTGGTTGTCTGATAGAAGAGAGAAGGAGGAGGCACATATCCAATGAGGAAGGATGCCCTCTGGGGGTCAGCTTAAGGGCAGCCTCCCGACTGCATCACACTGCAGAGCTACGCATGTGCAGGGCGCTGCTGACTCCCTGCATATTTTAAAAAGTTCTTTGGTGTGGTCCTTTTTTGACACGTGTGCAGCAGATCGCACCGTTGCTGTTTGCAACATATGTCTGAAGCATATCAAGTGTGGCCAAAATAGCAGCCGCTTGGGCACCACATGCTTGACCAGACATATGTCGACCTCCCATGCAGTCCATTGGCAACAGTACTTAAAAAAACCACACCAAAGAACAAGGCGGACCTCTCCTTGCTACTTATCAGCAGGGATCTCCAACCCCACTATACCTTCAGTCCTCTCAGAAACCTGCACTGAGAGGAATGAAGGTGTAGAATTAGGTCTCCCAAGCACTTGTGGGCAATCTGCTAGCGGTACACCTAAATCCAATTGTAGCAGGCAAATTTCCCTACCCCCGTTGCTAAACTGTCGAAAGAAATTTGGTCCCAGCCATCCACACGCACAACGTCTGAATGCTAGCTTGGCTAAATTGCTAGCACTCCAATTGTTGCCTTTTCAGCTAGTAGACTCCTCCCCTTTTGTGAATTTGTGGAATGTGTGGTACCTCAGTGGCAGGTTCCCAAACACCATTTTTTTTTCACGGAAGGCCATTCCGGCATGTGGAAGGCAATGTCTTGGCCTCGTTGGACAGGGCGGTCAGCGGTAAGGTGCAGCGGTTCTTAGACAGGTACCCGTGTTTACAGGATCTCCTGAGGCAGGCCAGGAAAGTCTGTGGTCATTTCTGCCGGTCATATAATGCCAGTGCTCGGCTGGCTGACCTTAAAAAGGATTGCAACCTGCCCAAGAATCGCCTCATTTGTGACAAGCCCACCAGGTGGAACTCAATGTTGACATTGCTGCAGCGGCTGCACACGCAGCAGAGCGCCATCTATGAGTACCTGTGGGTCAGGAGAGCCTGGCTTTTTTTGCCACACCAGTGGCTACTGATCAAGGTACATGCACTGTCCTGTCACCATTTGAGGAGGCTACGAGGATGTTGAGCAGTGACAGTGCATGCATCAGTGATACTGTCCCTCTTGTCTTCCTGTTAGAGCACACGCTTCAGGGAATAATGGACAGGGCACTTGAGGCAGAACAGCAGGAGGAAGAGGAGGACTTCCTTTCCTCTCAAGGCCCCCTTTATCCAGATAGTATTCCTGCGAGCCTGCCGATTACACAGGAAGAGGAGGAGGAGAATTGTGTCAGCATGGAGGTGGAGCATAGCATTCAGCATCAGCAACAAACCCATGGAGTTGTACATGAGAGGAGGTGGCTGCGGATCATACAAGAGTAAGGTTGCAGAACTTATCCAGCCTTTGCAGAGGGAGCAGAGGATGAAACAGCTTCGGGAGGCCTTGCAGAAAGGTTTGTGCAATGTGTTTCCAGAGCCTGGGAGGTTACAATTTCCTGGTCCTGGATAACGTGTTGATGAGGCTTCGGTCAGTCACAGAAGGAGCGGTGGAGAAGGTGGCCGTCTGACTGATGCCTTCAGACAATTCTTCAGTCCGCAGCCCCAAGGTCTGATCAGTTCCCGCAACCATCACCAGCGTCTGACAGGTGGCAGGAGAGAGGTGGCGGCGCCTGTGCGCCCTTTATGGACGCACTGTCACTGCATATAACCTTTCTCAAATGCACTGCTGCACTGTCACAACCATCTATGTTTCTCCTACCAGCACAGTTTATATAATTTGGTTGCTCGTGAATAGGAATGAGATTCAAGTTCAGGGTGATGCAGGGTTTGCCCCAAACTCTTGTTGTTAAAGGTTTATAGGTTAGGCAACTTAAAAGTTCAGATTTGGCCATGTTTGCCCACCCAAACCTCCTGTTGCAGTACATTCATTTAGTGGGAGTAATACTGCCACCACTAAATGACAGCTTCCTGTGTGTGCAACTTCATTGAGTGCTTGAACACAAGCTCCTACACAGTGCTCTTAGTGACTAGGATGCTGGCGTCTGCCAGCATCTTAACAACCAAGGATCTCACTGCCTACTGGTTTGTTTCAAATTGTAAATAAGTCAATGGACATCCTAGGTGACTGACAATACCATATTTGATCAATGACATCTTGTTAACATTCAGCAGCCTCAGCAGCAAGAGTCAATTGTGAGAGGATCATCACGTGTGAGTCATCGTGTTTGTCTCAAAAGGTTGCCGGGAAAGTAGATTATTGTGATTCAAGCTGATTCAAGCTGAATTTTCATTACTGAAAATTAGACTGTTTTTTAAATCAAGAAAAAGGTTTATTGAAGCAAAAATAGTCAAACAATACTTTAGGATACATACACATACAGTATCATTACATTCAGGATAGTCATGTGCCGATTTAAGGGAAAGATAGGTAATCTTCGTGTAATTATGATTACTTGAGCTTTATCAAACATGGGAGGAGCTTACCCCCCCTGAACAGCAGCCAAGATAAGCCAATTTCTACCTATACTTCGGATATAATATTATTCAATTTGCATCCAGGCCGGCTATCCTGTAATACCCTATGCTCTGATTACAATAATTGTTTAACCTACCCAACCATATCACAAGGAATTACATTTACATTTGCAACAAGCACATTGATTCATAAACCACCTCCTGATTCTGATTCACTCGCCCCACGCTCTGCTCCAAAAATAAAAAACTATTTGAACGGTATTCATCCCACATTTTGCCAGCCCATCTCCACTCATCTCCTGCCTCTTTATCCCTGTAATAGCCTTTCCATGATCAATTGCGTTGGTCCCAGACCTGGTATATCCAACCAGGGTTGCCATAGTGAGTAGAATTTCTTAAGAGCATTTCTATGTTGGTATGTGACTTTTTCCCTTATCAGTAGGTTATTTACCAGCTTTACCCATTGACTCTCTGAAGGCACTCGGGGAGTGATCCAATATCTGGCGATGGCCTTGCGCGCAACATACAGTAGTCTAAGTACGGCTGTATGACCACTGGGAGACAGCGAGGGTATCTCGAGGCCACCCAGCAGACACACCACCGGGTCATGGGGCAACGGAAAGCCATACGCCTGGGATATAGTATCAATAACATAGTTCCAGTATCGGAAGAGTTTTGGACACTTCCACATCATGTGCAGTAGGTCTCCCTCCTGCACATTACATTTTGGGCATATTGGGGAGTCCCGTACGCCCCATTTATGTAGACGAGTGGGTGTTCTATATACTCTATGGAGGAGAAATAGCTGAGAAAGTCTGTGTTGCGCCGATACCGAAACCAGTGGGGCAGAGGTCAAACACAGCTCCCATGTATCCCCGTCAATGGGACCTAGGTCCGATACCCACCCCTTCCTACATGGTAATGCTGATGCATCATGAGTTACATTAAGCAGTCTGGAGTATACTAGAGAAATCATGCCCTTTTTGTCTTTATTGGAGAGCACATCATTATGAAGGGGGTGCCTCACTAACGAAATTGGGGATAGCCTGATTTCTCTCTGAGCTGCATGTCTTAGTTGTAAGTATTTATAGAACTGGGTTCTGTCCAGGCCATACTCTTCCTGAAGGTTAACAAAAGATTTGAGGGTTGGGCCACTAAACAATTGTGTGATATAGTGTATACCTGCATTTACCCAGGGCCTGAAGCCTTCTAGTTTAAAAAGTTCCCTGTAATAGGAGTTTTTCCAAATGGGAGTAAAGGGGCATACCCCCCTGACATTGAGACTGGAGCGGACATATTTCCACAGCGTATTCAATAGCACCACTGTAGGTAAAGTCTGGTCCAAGTGTGTGAGCCCTGCTTCCAAGTAAGACGCCGCCGGAAGCATTGACCCCGACGGGAGTAGTATGGCTCGTATTGGGTCTCCGAGGTCTACCTCCCCCAGTCTCCTAGATGCTGGATTTGTGATGCTATGAAGTAGTAGCGGGCATGAGGGACAGCTAAACCACCTTGGTCCTTGGCTAGTTGTAGTGTGGTAAGTTTTATAAGTGCCACCTTGCCACCCCAAATTAAATCTCTGAACTGGGCATCTATCTGAGCAAACCACCTGTGAGGAATCCAAATCGGGGTATTATGAAAAACATACAGAAGCTGAGGGGCCCACACCATTTTAATAAGGTTCGCTCTGCCTGTAACTGATAGCGGAAGTTTTTTCCAAGACACACATTTCTGTCTGAATTTTTGCAGCAATGGTGCCAGATTCAGAGAGAGATATTGGGAAGGGTCAGGCGTAACCAGAATTCCCAAGTACTTAAACTCATTTACTACCACTATATCCCTGGCACAGTCAGGCAGACTGTCTGTTAGGGGGTCTAGGGGCATAAGCACTGATTTGTTCCAGTTAATGCTGAAGCCTGATAGTTCGCCGAAGTCTGCGATCAAGGTCATCGCATTCCTCAGCGACTTCTGGGTGTCTCCCAAATACAGCAGTGTATCATCTGCAAATAGAGAGATGACATCCCGCCCTGCACCCCTGATGAAGCCTGTGATATCGGGTGAAGCTCTCATATGTATTGCCAAGGGCTCTAGGGCTAGGGCAAACAGCAGGGGTGACAAGGGGCACCCCTGCCGCGTACCCCGGAAGAGCCTGAAAGAGTCAGAGACCTCCCCATTAATTCTCATTCTTGCAGTCGGGGGGCTATACAGTAGTTGCTCCCATTTTAGGAAGGATGGTCCCACCCCAAATCTATGCAGAGTCTCCCAAAGATACGGCCATTCAACACTATCAAATGCCTTAGCCGCATCTAGAGAGAATATAGCTCTATTGCCTGGATTGTCCACCGGCACCTGTATGTTTAGGAATAGCCTTCGCAGATTTTGTGCTGTGGACCTCGTAGGGATGAAACCCGACTGATCCCTATGTATTACTTGATGAATACATTTGGAGAGTCTGGTGGCTAGAACTCTGGCCAGCAATTTAATGTCAAATGTCAAGAGAGAGATCGGTCTATAGGAGTCTGGTGAGAGAGGATCCTTACCAGGCTTCAACAGAACCACAACCAGGGCCTCATTCATAGATGGGGGTAGTACTCCAGTTTCGAAAGCTGTATTATAAACTTTTAATAAAATGGGGATGAGTTGCTCAGAGTATCTGCAATAAACCTCAGAGGGAAGACCGTCAGCTCCTGGCGCTCGCCCATTATGTGCCCGCGCCAGTGCCTCCAGAAGTTCCTCACTAGTAAGGGGAGCATTAAGCATGGCCACGTCCGACCCAGGAAGTTTTGGTAGCTGATATTTATCCAAAAAAGAGTGCAACTGTTCGCTAGTGGGACTGACCTTAGATGAGTAAACGTTTTGGAAAAATTCTTGAAAGCAAGTTATAATGGAACGTGTGGAGTGGCATAGTGTCCCCCCAGCGTCCGCCACCACTGCGATATGAGAAGGGGGCTGCTGTGATCTAGCCAGGATCGCCAGCATATGACCTGTATTTTCTCCCTCCTCAAAGTGTCTCTGTTGTAAAAAGAACCTTTTGTTTTCTGCAAGTTGAAACGATAGGTCTTTAAGCATGGTATGGGAGGCCATCCACTTTCTTTTTATGCTATCATTAGATGGGTCTGCCACATAGGCTGCCTCAGAACTGCGAGCTTCCTCTAACACACGTGTCTCCCATTCCTTAGTGCCCGATTTGACTTGGTTAATAATTCTGATAAATTGGCCTCTCATAAAGGCTTTAGCCGCATCCCACACCACCTGAATTTCCGCCGTACCTAAGTTATCCCCAAAGAACTCCCTAAGTAGCGCCGGGATTGGGTCTGGTTCTGGAATGAGAGACAACCAAAACGGGTTGAGTTTCCACAGTGTTTTACCTCTCCTTTCGCCCAGACCCAGATCTACCGTGAACGGGGAATGATCGGAGGTGTGTCTCGGGTGATATACAGAGTTCCGTACCAATGGTAGTAATAGACCATTACCGAAACCCATGTCTATCCTTGACAGTCCCCCCCCGGAAGCTGACCTGCAGGAATAAACTCTAGTATCAGGGTTATGCATTCTCCAGACATCAAACAGGCCCAGTTCCTCAATTAACCGGGCAAAAGGTGTGGGACCCTTCCTATCCTGCCCCCCCTGTCCCGCACTAGTCTTAAGTTTGTCCTTCTCGTGATCCATTAGGTTATTGAAGTCCCCTAATGCTAGGACTGGAATACCAGGAAGACAGGACACAAATTCAGCCAGTATTTTCAATACGTTAGATGAGAACGGAGGGGGGATATACACTCCCGCTAACACACATTTAACCCCATAAAGGGAGCAATATAAAAAGATATACCTGCCCTCGGGATCTATCTTAGCATTCATAAGTGTGTACTGGGTGCCACTACGGATCAGGACACTCACTCCCCTCGAGTAAACCGTGTGGGTAGAATGGTATTGGTGGCAAAATTGCCTAGTCGCCAGTTTTGGGGTAGAACCCGGGGGGAGATGAGTCTCCTGTAAACAAATCACCTCAGCGCCCAGTCTCTTAATAGTGCGCAGTACCTCAAGGCGCTTCACCGGGCTATTCAGGCCTCGGACATTCCACGACAGACACCTAGTTATATTAGACATACTACCGGAATCTTAATATCAGCAGGAGAATACAATCTTATCACGTATAAGTAAAAATTATCTGGAGCATCATTTTTAACCATATTGGAGGTTAGAGGCATATCACAGGCAATAAGCATAACCCCATTCTGGGACCCATGTCTACTGCAGTAAGGGATCCCTGTTTCATAATCATGTGGGCTATAGGCTAGGGCGAGCATAGAATTTTTTTTTAAAAAAAACAGAAAAAACAACAAAAAAGTATATAGATCAGTTTCCTGAGAGCAGAGCGTGGTGGGATCATCGCTCTTTAGTACCATATGTAATGTAGCCAACATGGCTAACGAAATTCTGCCAAGGGGCATTTTAGGGCCGGAAACAACCCTATTGGGGGCAACAGTGGAAGCGCACCACAGTGTCTTAAAGCTTCTCAACAGCAAAACTCTGGGCCTTAGTAACCAAAGTGAACAAGAACCGCCTTACAAAGGCAACTTGGAAAGTGAGCATATAATATACTGGGTCATCAGATTAAACTGTTTCAGTCTACCGGTCGTCTACCCCTCGCCTCTTTGATTGATTGCTCTTCACGATCCAGCCAATGTGCTGCAGTGGCAGGGGAATCAAAAAATTGGACAGCTCCAAAAACCTCTACCCGAAGGCGGGCCGGATACAACATGGCGTACTTCAGATCAAGGTCCCTTAGGCGGCGTTTCACATCCAGGAACTTGCTTCTTTTCTTCTGTAGCTCAGCGGAAAAGTCCGGGAATAGAGAGACTTTAGTATTATCAATCTTCAGTGCTGTCGGATTAATTCTGGCATTGTATAACGTGGCATCCCTGTCCCGGTAATGTAGGAATTTAAACAGGAATGGTCTTGGCGGTGCTCCAGGCTGTGGGGGTCTAGATGGCACCCTGTGTGCCCGTTCGACAGAAAACATAGGGGAGAATGCTTCCCTTCCAAAAGTTGCGATCAGCCACTTCTCAATGAACTCCACAGGATTCTTTCCTTCCATTTTCTCAGGCAGGCCTATAGCCCTTACGTTATTTCTTCTCATCCTGTTCTCTAATTCCTCCAAACGAGAAGAGTGTTGGTCTATTAAATGGTTATTGTAAGCAAGGTCCCTCTGCATAGGCCCCATATCATCCTCAATGGTGCTCACCCTTTCCTCTAATGCCGAGGTTCTTTCTCTCATTTTTTGGGCATCCTGTCTGAGAAATGAGATTTCTGACTTCATCCCTTTTACTTCCGTGGTCAGTACTGCCAGGGATACATTACATGAAGTGACTGCAGTAAATATGTCCCTCAGCGTAGGTTCTCCCTCTATGGTAGGACTCCCTGGGCCCTGCGTCTTAGCTGGGGCCTGCTCTGGAGTACTCACTGTGTCCCATAGTAGGCCGGCCTGCACCGAGTCTTCCAGGGGTACTGTGTCATCTGCTTCGGATCCTCCGCTCGGTGAGTCCTCCGGTGTGCTGGAGGAAGCTGTAGACTCTTTCAATAGTGGCTTAGAGAACAGCTTTTCGGCTGCCTCGCGGTGCTTCTCCCTCGCTGTGCGGCCTGCATACGCGCCATTTTGGACCATGAGCTCTGCTGGCTTGTTCACCAGCTGCCGTTTGCCGGACGACATCGCGGGACCAGGACACCAGGAAAGGTACGTACGTGTTCCCTGAGCAACAAGGAATCCTCCGGTGTGGCTGTGGGTGAGTACAGATTTCTTCCGCAGGATGATTAGAAGGAAATTTAGGCGGAGCTCACTTCAGACACGTCCGGCTACATCCGCTGCCTGGCCACGCCCCCCATGAAAATTAGACTGTTGATTGATTTACACCATGGGACTTGTTGTGTGTTTTTTTGTGTTGATAAAGAACTTTATCATATTGTGTGTTTGTGTTCATTTACTATTTCAATATTTTGGTGAATAAGTAACTAGGGGTATTATGTAACCCTTTTTCATTCATGTGGGGGAGCAGATGTCTGGGACCCCCTTATTTTAAAAGGGACTTCGGCTGTTTTCACACTGGGGCACGGGCAGCGTCGGCGGTAAAGCGCCGCTATTTTAAGCATCACTTTACCATCGTTTTTGCATAGGTATTCGGCCACTAGCGGCCAAAAAAGGGTTAAAGCCACCCGCAAAGCGCCGCTGCAGCTTCCCCCCTCCAAAGATGCTGTTTGCAGGAGTATTTTTAACATCCTGCGAGTGCACCGCTTCAGTGTGAAAGCCCTCAGGCCCTGAGACTGCAGGGGGGACGTTTTTCAGGTGCTTTACAGATGCTACTTTTAGCCCAAAAGCACCTGAAAAAAGCCTCAGTGTGAAAGGGGTCTTCTGGATTCTCATAACTACTCCCATGCAAACCCTTACAATCACTGGGCCAGGGATGTGGAGAAGAGGCCCTTGTCTCCGTCAATATTTTTGCTTAGATGCCAATGATCATATATGCCCATGACCATATGTGGTCAGTAAGGTCATCCGAGACTCCCCGACCACTTTGTTTAGCAGACTGAGTTTAAGAAATGTAATTTACTACTAAACAAGATTTTTTTTTTATAAATGTCCTTTTTGCTTTAGTGCAGTTGCATTACAGGTGCAACACTTCACATACAGATAGATTTTTTTACCAATCCTATGCCTATTAGCCTTGAAAATGGCCAGAACTGATTTTCAAGATTCCCTTTCCATTAACTTTAGTGGGGTTTACATTAAAGTTCTCATTTTGTAGATTTTACAAAGAATTTACAAATACATTCTCCCATCACTATGCATGAGCAAGTATGTGCTTTTTATTGCGTCTACAGGTAAGTAACTGATGCTTGATCTGGGCAGAATGTTTGCAGGGACTAAACACATATTATTGCCTTCCCTAATCAAAGCCACAGTATGTCAGTAAGCAGAATCAAAAAAGGTGGCACACTTGTTTCTATTGAACAGTAGGAATCACAGTTTGAATCTAGTGAAATGATTTGGTCTGAAAGCTACACAAATAAATGGGTAGTAATATTCAAAAACAGTCATTTTATGGGCTTTAGAACTCTCATTATACAACACAACCAAAATGTTAATAAGCTAAATAACTGCAGTCTCTTAATGTAAAATATAGCTTTCTCCTGCTCCATTCTTTTGTGGTTTAAAACTTGCTTTGCATAACTTCTTAGTAAAATATTTCAGTTCAGGTTTTTTCATATTAACACCCTTAGTTAGCTAGCTACGGTACCAGTTTATGTATGCCAAGCAGGCATTCCACACTGAAGCACTGTGCATACTTTGCTTTAAGTGAACAAGTCTAATTTAACTGATAAGATAACAGAAATCAGAAGTTACTGTTATCTTTCATTATTTTTGCCTTTGGTCTGTGTGTATAATTTTATTGACTGTTTTTCATGCCAGGAATAAAAATCATGCCAGAAAATGTTATCTCGATAATTCCGATTTTTTTAATTAAGCATCAAATTTGAAAGTATTTCACCACTCTAAAAATAACATCTATTTCTAAATTAGCATATTTTGAATCAAGCCACCACAATCTCATTAAGTAACTGCTCAGAAGCTCTTCAAATCCAATAACAATCAACAATATTAACTCATACTGACATTTTTTTAAAGGTATTTTAAGAGGAAAAATTAGGATTTACTGAAGTAGCTCTCTTTCAGGTTTAATATGTACTTGACATATAGCACTAAGGACCATATTTATTTAAGTTGTACGCAGCAGCATAACCCACATTTTTTTTTGTTGGTTGTGAAATTAGGTAGCTGGAAAGGGTAAAACCCCTGTCACTGTATTTTATGATGTCTGTATCCCTATGAAGAGATTTGCTTTCATTGTCTGTCATGTAGGAAGAACAGGAAGTTATAAGAAATCTCTATAAAGTGAGAAATAGTTGAGAATGAACCAGGTGTCCCTGTGTGAAGATTTCCTCTCACCTTCTCTTCTGGTGACAACAATAACATTTTGGTTTTCCAATACCTTTCTGTTTTGGTACCAATGGTCACCAGAACAAAGAGAGAGTGTGGTTCTCTCCAGTGGGAACACAGGCAGCAATGAAACTTAAAGTTTCTATACTTTCAATGTAAAAATGAGGTGAAGGATAGTGAAATGAACACAAAAATCCAATCAATCAATTGGATTCCACTGGATGTCTAAAGTTGAATTTTTTTGAAAAACATACAAAAAAATAGCACCGGGGACAGTACTTATCACGAATGAAGAGTGTCATCTGTGCCGATGGCTGCAGTGTTAGGTTGAAATCCTCTCTCCTCCACCTCAGGATACCTCTGCAGAGGTGAACCTCCAATGCTGCTGGGGTTAATATGAGCGAGTGCAGCTGTGATGGCCACTCGTCAATAGTGGGCTATGTCTGCCTTTCCTGCCCCCATTTACCATTCATAGAAGCTGTGATATAAATTTCCATAGTAAAAGGAACTATATGAATGACCTTTTATTCATCCTTCTGTCCTCCTTTCATAGAGTTTTTCACTAAGCTTCAGCTATAAATAGAACAGGGGTTACTTTATTGCATGGCACAATTTAGTAAGTCAGCCCTACTATATGCATGCTCATATGTCTTTAATGCTTTTTCAAGTAAACAAAAAAAACATTGTGGCAGCCGGACACGTTGATTGGCTCCTGCTGTGTTCAATCACAGCGGGAACGGGCCGCTGGTGGCGCATGTATGAGCCCCACCCCCTGGAGGAAATCACATACCTGGAGGCCCTGCTGCAGTATATCTGTGTGGAGAGGTCCTTAACCACTTAAGACCCGGACCATCATGCAGGTTAAGGACCTTGCCCTTTTTGCGATTCGACACTGTGTCACTTTAACTGACAATTGCGCGGTTGTGCGACGTGGCTCCCAAACAAAATTGCGTCCTTTTTTTCCCCACAAATAGAGCTTTCTTTTGGTGGTATTTGATCACCTCTGCGGTTTTTATTTTTTGCGCTATAAACAAAAATAGAGCAACAATTTAGAAAAAATTCAATATTTTTTACTTTTTGCTATAATAAATATCCCCCAAATATATATAAAAAAACGTTTTTTTCCCTCAGTTTAGGCATATACATATTCTTCTACATATTTTTGGTAAAAAAAATCGCAATAAGCGTTTATCGATTTGGTTTGCTCAAAATTTATAGCGTTTACAAAATAGGGGATAGTTTTATTGCATTTTTATTAATATTTTTTTTTTACTACTAATGGCAGCGATCAGCGTTTTTTTTCATGACTGCGACATTATGGTGGACACATCGGAATATTTTGACAAGTTTTTGGGACCATTGTCATTTTCACAGCAAAAAGTGCTATAAAAATGCACTGTATACTGTGAAAATGACAATTGCAGTTTAGGAGTTAACCACTAGGGGGCACTGTAGGGGTTAAGTGTGACCTCATATGTGTTTCTTACTGTAGGGGGGCGGGGCTGGACATGTGACATCATTGATTATCTTTCCCTATATCAGGGAACAGATGATCAATGACACTGCCACAGTGAAGAACAGGGAAGGTGTGTTTACACACACCTCTCCCCGTTCTTCTGCTCCGGTGACCGATCGCGGGACACCGGCGGCGATCGGGTCTGCGGGTCCCGCGGGCATGGTCACGGAGCTTAGGACCGGGTCGCGAGCGCGCCACAGGCGATGCGCTCGCGACCCGGGAGAATGGCACGGCTGGGCACAATCACCTGTACGTGTCTCTTTAAGCCCAGCCGTGCCATTCTGCCGACGTATATCAGCGTGAAGGGGTCCTTAAGTGGTTAAGGGGTAAAAATAACCCTACCATTAAAATTATAGACTGATTATTTCTTTGTCAGTGGGCAAACATAAAAAATCAACAGGGGATCAAATGCTGTTTTTGCTCACTGTATGTTTTATTTATTTATGTAAAGCGTTTATCACAAAAGGAAAAAAACTGTTGCCCTAACTGCTTATAAAATGTTAGAGTTTTGTTTCAATTTGTTTGGAATATTGAAATCTGCCAATTCATCTTACACTCCCCTCCCCACACATTAACAATGCTGTTGCCTAAAGGTTTCTCTGTTGTTCCTTCATCCAGAGTGTAGGCACGCTAATGCAGGAGGGGTGGTATTGGCCAGATCATCAGGTGAAAACAGAGGGAAAAAATACTTAAAAAAAGAAAAATAATGCAGTCGCCACATCTAAAGATTGGTAAGCTGCAGTGTATTACATTTTTGGTTTTGGATTCAATACTGTTTTAAAGTGACCCTAAATTTAAGCCTTAACCCTCTGAGTAATGGACAATAAAGGAACACCCTGAAACCTGCAAACAGCACGTTTATGGGTGTTCTTTTTGCTAAGAAAAAAGGAGGTCTGTTTTGAGTTTATTTTTGTCAAATTTGGATTATGGCATCTAACTATAAAGACGATGATTAACTAACTTGTTTTGACTGATTTAGCAATCATTTCTACACCTTTTGCCATGTATTTCTAAAGATTCACCTGTTTATAAGCCAGAATATCATGACATAAAATGTATTGAAAGGTGTAGAAATCTGCCAAAAATATATTTTTATAAAAAAATAAATAAAAAATTTGCAGTTATTTTAGTATGGAGGTTGGTAACTGAGCGCTTTCATTTTGCATTTCATTCTTCTGAATATTTGCAAACAGATGTGTTTGATTGACGGAGAATGGAACAATTTAGAAATCCAGGCAGTTATAATTTATAAATTGTATGATTTTTCATGCATATATTGAGGAGAATTAAACATAGTTTATAATATGCTGGTTCAATGATTTTCCTGTTTTACAAACTAATTCGCTAATCGCTAATGTGTTTTGTCGGACAATCCGACCGTCTGTATGCGCCATCAGACAATTCTTGTCGGAATTTCTGACAACAAATGTTGGCTGTGCATGCTCTCAAATTGTTTGACAACAAATGTGTTATGTCGGATCATCCGATTGTGTATACACAAATCCGTCGGACTAAAATCAAAGTAAATTTGGAGAAAATACTGCGCTAACTCTATGTAACTAGAAAACACAGCAGCAGCTCTATCATGTGATAAATATAAAAATTAGTAAAGAAACAGTAAAAAGCTGTGTTACAAAGTAGGAACCAATAATGTGACCAGTCCATCATGTGACTAGGTGCATATATCAATAATGAAACATGTGACCATAAATAAAAGTCAAAATTGGTGCACTTAAAAAAATAATTAAAACACCATATTAACCACTTAAGACCCGGACCATTATGCAGGTAAAGGACCTGGCCAGTTTTTATGATTCGGCACTGCGTCGTTTTAACTGACAATTAAAATTGATATTAAGAATAGCATATACTGTATATTGTTTTTTTTGTCTCAAGTTACCACAACCCCATTGTCCCCTAGTAGTTTTGAATCTCAAAGCTCAGAGCTCCAACTCTGTTTTTGTCCCTTGTTATTAATTTTACATTGTATTTTTGAAATGTACCTGCCTACTCCCAAACTGTCATTTGAAGTTGAACACATAAGCAAGTATTTGTTATAATTTTTTTATTATTATTGAAAAGTAAGCACAAGAAGAGCATATACAAAACAAGAGGAAAGCAGCGATGGATAAGCTGGTGGAATTGGTGAAGCCTCTGTACCCCAGGGCAGACATCAATTATGTAAAGAGCAAAATTGGGAACCTGAGGAGTACATACAGTAGGGAGCACCAGAAAGTCGTGGAGCAGCAGCAGATCAGATATATGTCCCCAGGCTGTGGTCTTACAACAGGCTGCAATTTTTGACAGACCAGACCGAACCACACCCATCGCTCTCCACATCAACTGAGGCTATTTTGTTTCTTGTGCATTCATAACAAAAATAAAAATAAATAATTAGACATATTCTCTGTCATCAAAATTAACAAACTGAAACAAAAACAGCAAATGATACACAGAAAACGGAACTAAAGTCTAACCAATAAAATCATATATATATTAGTAGCGAGGAAAATCCCCAGACCAGTGGCCTTGTTGGGGATCCTGGCAGGGCTGTCTTAATGAGAGGGCACACCTGGGCACTGCCCAGGGGCCCCAGCTGCATGGGGGGCCTTGCACTTTCCACTAAACAGCTGGTGCTTGAGCCCACGATGCCCAGAAATTGGGGGCCCCATGATGGCACTGTGAGTGATGGACACACAGGGGACTCAGGCTGGCAGCGGTGCGCCGTTCTGTGCTGAACGATACCTATTATTTCACAGCCAGCAGGGAGGGGCAGGCCTGGAGTGCCAGTGATGCTCTGACCCCACCTCATGCAACCTGAATGCTTGGGACTCGAAGTCTGCGGGGTAGGAGCTGGAGTGGGAGCTGCTGACCTGTGGAAGTAGCATTGTGGAAGTAGCATTGTGGATGCCCTCTGGGCTCAAAATGCCCCGGAGGGATGCTGCCTCCTCTGCCCCTCCTTCTGCCTGCTTGATTGGTATAGGTGAGTGCAGTGCTGGAGGTGGGCACAGAGCCAAAAATGTACATGCAATATATCTCCACTGGAAAAGGGGCTACTACATGGATGGAATAATGGTGCTTGAGGATATAAAGGGTGTATGGGGGAAAACAATGCTGAGGGGGATCTGGGGTCTATAGATGGTTGCAATGCTTGGGTGGCTATAGTGCTAGAGGTATCAGGGATGTAGAGAGGCCACAGTGTAGGGGATTTAAGAGACCCCATATATCCCTGCAGCACTCTGACCCCTCTACACCCCAGATATCCCCCCAGCACTCTGACCCCTCTATATCCCAGATTTCTGGTGTGTAGAGGGTTCAGAGTGATGGGAGGATATCTGGGGTGCAGAGGGGTCAGAGTGCTGGGGGATATCTGGTGTGCAGAGGGGTCAGAGTGATGGGGGAATATCTGGTGTGTAGAGGGGTCAGAGTGATGGGGGGTTTTCTGGGGAGTAGATGGGTCAGAGGGCTGGGCAGATATCTGGTGTGTAGAGGGGTCCGAGAGCTGGGGGGATATCTGGGGTGTAGAGGGGTCAGAGTGCTGGGGGATATCTGGTGTGCAGAGGGGTCAGAGTGATGGGGGACTATCTGGTGTGCAGAGGGGTCAGAGTGATGGGGGATATCTGAGGTGTAGAGGGGCAAGAGTGCTGGGGGGATATCTGGGGTGTAGAGGGGTCAGAGTGCTGGGGGATATCTGGTGTGCAGAGGGGTCAGAGTGATGGGAAAATATCTGGTGTGCAGAGGGGTCAGAGTGATGGGGGGGATATCTGGGATGTAGAGGGGTCAGAGTGATAGGGGGATATCTAGGGTGTAGAGGGGCCATAGTGCTGGGGAGGCATCAATCTAGCAGATATATTATATGCACAGGACAGCTTTGTTACTTTATATATGTAGTATTTTCCCATTGTTCATGCAGTTAATGCAGAGCTCCACCCAAAAGGGGAAGCTCCGCTTGTCTGCCTCCTACCTACTTGATGTCTGTTTACCTGCACTGTCTCCATTGTAGGGGCCCCAGAGCATTGCTTTGCCCAGGAGCCCATGATGCTATTAAGATGGCCCTGGATCCTGGGGCTGAATTTGCCACTGTCCACCATGCTACTGAGGTTGGTAGGGTTGTTGAGGTTGGTAGGGTTGCTAAGGTGGGTGGGGTTGCTGAGGTTGGTAGGGTTGCTGGGGTGGGTAGGGTTGTTGTGGAGATGGTGGAGGTGTGTGCTCCAACTCACACAGATGTGTTTTTGTTGTTAGCTAATGTTTCCTCGGCTTGCTGAGGAGCGGGAGTTACATATATCTCTTTCTCCTCCAGCTCCCGGAGCTTATTAGCAGTCAAACAGCCAAACCCTTTAGCACTATCCGGGGCTGTCATGATGGCTGATGTTGCCCGACTTAGGAAGTCAGCTGTGGCCTCATCCAGGCTGCGGCTCTTCCTGGCCCTTTTGGTAGGAGGGTGCAGGGGAGGGATCTGGCACTCTGTCTGCCTGCTGGGCCCAGCCTCTTGACTCAAACTTTCCTGTGTGTGAAAAGCGACTGCGTTTATGGGCAAATAAATAGCACACGTGCAGTAAGAGCGACTGCATTTATGGGCAAATAAACAGCACATGTGCAGTAAGAGCAACTGCGTTTATGGGCAAAAAACAGCACACATGCAGTAAGAGCAAATGTGTTTATGGGCAAATAAACAGCACACGTGCAGTAAGAGCAACTGCGTTTATGGGCAAATAAACAGCACACGTGCAGTAAGAGCGACTGCGTTTATGGGCAAATAAATAGCACACGTACAGTAAGAGCAACTGCGTTTATGGGCAAATAAATAGCACACGTACAGTAAGAGCGACTGCGTTTATGGGCAAATAAACAGCACACGTGCAGTAAGAGCGACTGCGGTTATGGGCAAATAAACAGCACACGTGCAGTGAGAGCTAATGCGTTTATGGGCTAATAAACAGCACACGTGCAGTAAGAGCAAATGCATTTATGGGCAAATAAATAGCACACGTGCAGTAAGAGCGACTGCGTTTATGGGCAAATAAATAGCACACATGCAGTAAGAGCAACTGCCTTTATGTGCAATTAAACAGCACACGTGCGGTAAGAGCAACTGCGTTTATGTGCAAATAAACAGCACACATGCAGTAAGAGCGACTGCGTTTATGGGCAAATAAATAGCACACGTGCAGTAAGAGCGACTGCGTTTATGGGCAAATAAATAGCACACGTACAGTAAGAGCGACTGCCTTTATGGGCAAATAAACAGCACATGTGCAGTAAGAGCGACTGCGTTTATGGGCAAATAAACAGCACACGTGCAGTAAGAGCGACTGCGTTTATGGGAAAGTAAATAGCACACGTGCAGTAAGAACGACTGCGTTTATGGGCAAATAAATAGCACACGTGCAGTAAGAGCGACTGCGTTTATGGGCAAATAAATAGCACACGTGCAGTAAGAGCTACTGCGTTTATGGGCTAATAAACAGCACACGTGCAGTAAGAGCAAATGCGTTTATGGGCAAATAAACAGCACACGTGCAGTAAGAGCGACTGCGTTTATGGGCAAATAAATAGCACACATGCAGTAAGAGCGACTGCGTTTATGGGCAAATAAATAGCACACGTGCAGTAAGAGCAACTGCGTTTATGTGCAATTAAACAGCACACGTGCGGTAAGAGCAACTGCGTTTATGGGCAAATAAATAGCACACGTGCAGTAAGAGCGACTGCGTTTATGGGCAAATAAATAGCACACATGCAGTAAGAGCAACTGCGTTTATGTGCAATTAAACAGCACACATGCAGTAAGAGCGACTGCGTTTATGGGCAAATAAATAGCACACGTGCAGTAAGAGCAAATGCATTTATGGGCAAATAAACAGCACACTTGCAGTAAGAGCGACTGCGTTTATGGGCAAGTAAATAGCACACGTGCAGTAAGAGCGACTGCGTTTATGGGCAAATAAATAGCACACGTGCAGTAAGAGCGACTGCGTTTATGGGCAAATAAATAGCACACGTGCAGTAAGAGCAACTGCGTTTATGTGCAATTAAACAGCACACGTGCGGTAAGAGCAACTGCGTTTATGAGCAAATAAACAGCACACGTGCAGTAAGAGCGACTGCGTTTATGGGCAAATAAACAGCACACGTGCAGTAAGAGCTACTGCGTTTATGGGCTAATAAACAGCACACGTGCAGTAAGAGCAAATGCGTTTATGGGCAAATAAACAGCACACGTGCAGTAAGAGCGACTGCGTTTATGGGCAAGTAAATAGCACACGTGCAGTAAGAGCGACTGCGTTTATGGGCAAATAAATAGCACACATGCAGTAAGAGCGACTGCGTTTATGGGCAAATAAATAGCACACGTGCAGTAAGAGCAACTGCGTTTATGTGCAATTAAACAGCACACGTGCGGTAAGAGCAACTGCTTTTATGGGCAAATAAATAGCACACGTGCAGTAAGAGCGACTGCGTTTATGGGCAAATAAATAGCACACATGCAGTAAGAGCAACTGCGTTTATGTGCAAACAGCACACAGGCAGTAAGAGCAACTGCGTTTATGGGCAAATAAATAGCACACGTGCAGTAAGAGCGACTGCGTTTATGGGCAAATAAACCGCACACGTGCAGTAAGAGCAACTGCGTTTATGGGCAAACAGCACACAGGCAGTAAGAGCAACTGCGTTTATGGGCAAATAAATAGCACACGTGCAGTAAGAGCGACTGCGTTTATGGGCAAATAAATAGCACAGGTGCAGTAAAAACAACAGCGTTTATGGGCAAATAAACAGCACACGTGCAGTAAGAGCAAATGCGTTTATGGGCAAATAAACAGCACATGTGCAGTAAGAGTGACTGACTGCGTTTATGGGCAAATAAATAGCACATGTGCAGTAAGAGCGACTGCGTTTATGGGCAAATAAATAGCACATGTGCAGTAACAGCAACTGCGTTTGTGCAATTAAATAGCACAATGCAGTAACAGCAACTGCGTTTATGTGCAAATAAATAGCACACGTGCAGTAACAGCAACTGCGTTTATGTGCAATTAAATAGCACAATGCAGTAACAGCAACTGCGTTTATGTGCAAATAAATAGCACACGTGCAGTAACAGCAACTGTGTTTATGTACAATTAAATAGCACACCTGCAGTAACAGCAACTGCGTTTATGTGCAAATAAATAGCACACGTGCACTAACAGCAACTGCGTTTATGTGCAATTAAATAGCACACGTGCAGTAACAGCTAATGCGTTTATGTGCAATTAAATAGCACACGTGCACTAACAGCAACTGCATTTATGTGCAATTAAACAGCACACGTGCACTAACACCGAGTACGTTTAGGTGTAAACTAAACAGCACACGTGCACTAACACCGAGTACGTTTAGGTGTAAACTAAACAGCATACAGGCAATACAACGCGTTAGAGCACTGCAGCTAGCACAATCTACTGCCTGACAAATAGGAATAGCTGATCTAGCTAAGCTATACAGTGTATAAATATATGTACAACTCCTAGGATGTGTGTATATATATATATATATATATATATCCTCTACACAATGTAAATTTAACTAAACTGACTAGCCTGCCTGCTCTATCTATCTATCTATCTATCTATCTGGTAGAAAAGACACTGGCCCGGATTCAGATAGCCTTTAAGTCGGCGTATCTATTGATACGCCGCATAAGTTCTACGAAGCGCCGGCGTATCTTCTTTCTGTACTTCTGAAGTATAAACTCTGGATGGTCTGAGGAGGCCTGTAATTAGGGTGACCACATTTCCAAACTACCATTCAGGGACACCCCCCTTCCCAAAAATCAGCTTGTGCTGTAACGAATCACAGCACAGTGATTGGACACAAGAGGCGGGATTTATGATGTCTCCAATCACAAGTAGGCGGCGGGGATTGTGCTCCTCCAGGCATTCCCGACCAGGACAAGTACTGTCAGTGAGTAAAGCGGTGATGTGCCAACCTTTTTTGGGGGCATTAGTTTGGCTTGGGGGGAGGCTGTGTCAGTTTCATTTCGGGACACTGTATTGTCCTGGAATGAGGGTGCCCGGGACAGACCTGCAAGCTGTGGGACTGTCCCGGGCAATCCGGGACACGTAGTCACCCTACCTGTAATGCACAGTGAGTGCTCTGGACAGTCAGAGGAGGCCTGTAATGCTGCACAGTGCTCTGGAAGGTGGTCTGCGGAGGCCTGTAATGCACAGTTCTCTGGACAGTCTGAGGAGGCCTGTAATGCACAAAGTGCTCTGTACAGTGGCCTGGTGAGGCATGTAATGCACACAGTGCTCTGGACATTTGGGAGGTCTGTAAATTCTGCACAGTGGTCTGAGAAGGCCTGTAATGTATACAGTGCTCTAGACAGTCATCTGAGGAGGCCATTTTTTCATCCACGAGATTAACACTGCAGTGCAGGTCACTGTTACGAAAGGCAGGAGAGCCCATAAAACACCAACAGCTACTTTTGCGGTAAGTGCTAAACTAGGTTTAAACAGTATTATAATATCATGTATATGAAGTGTATAAAAGAATGGTAAATATATATTTTGAGCCAGAAGAGGAAAAAATAAATGAGTTATCAGATGGATAGATCATCTAGTTTGAAAAAAGAGGGCTTGTTTCCAGTACTGCATTAACAAATCAACCGTGTCAGAAAACAATTCTACTTTAAAGGTGAAAACTTAAAAATAGTTTTGAGACATATATTTAAATAGATTTTTTTTTTAAACTTTAAAACATTTTCCATATTATGAGAAAAATGAAAACCAAAACATGCAGAGCTTTTATTAGAGTCAAAAGTCCATGCCTATTGTGTTTGTTCTCTAAATTCTCATTACACCTCTGCTTGATATGGTTTTAGCTAATAATGGTACAGTACAGTCATTCTATGTTTTTCTAATCAACATACCTCTGAGAGAGATGAAAAATAAAAAATGTTAAACTATAAAAAATACAACATATATTTTATAAAGCGCAAGTAAGGCCCCATACACACCATAGAATCTATCCGCAGATAAATCCCATCAAATGGGTTTCTGCGGATAGATCCTATGGTGTGTACACGCCAACGGATATTTATCCGCAGAGAAATCTCCCCTGGGATGGATTTCCAGCAGATGGATATTTGCTGACATGCACCATAAATCCATCTGCTGGAATCCATTCCAACGGATGGATCCGCTCGTCTGTACAGACTTACCAGATCCATCCGTCTAAAGGGATTCCCCGCACGCGTCGTAATGATTTGACGCATGCGTGGAATTCCTTATATGACAGCGTCGCGCCCGTCGCCGCGTCATAATAGCGGCGACGGCGCGACACGTCATCGGCAGAGGATTTCAGCGCGGATTTCAATGCGATGGTGTGTACACGCCATCGCATAGAAATCCTCTGAAATCCTCGAGAGGATTTATCCGCGGATACGGTCCGCTGGACCGTATCTGCGGATAAATCCTCTCGTGTGTATGGGGCCTCAATGTTAATACACTATTGGTTCCTTTATACATTTCAGTTGCAAAGCACAATTGTCGCTTAACCACTTCAGCCCTGGACCATTTTGCTGGCCAATGACCAGGCAACCTTTTGTGATTCGGCACTGCGTCACTTTAACTGACAATTGCGCGGTCGTGCAACGTGACTCCCAAACAAAATTGATGTCTTTTTTCCCCACAAATTGAGCTTTCTCTTGGTGGTATTTGATCACCTCTGCGGTTTTTATATTTTGCGCTATAAACAAAAATAGAGCGACAATTTAGAAAAAAATGCTATATTTTTTACTTTTTGCTATAATAAATATCCCCAAAAAAAAAAAAAATATATATATATATATATATATATATATATATATATATATATAACAAAATCTCAGTTTAGGCCAATACGTATTATTCTACATATTTTTGATTTTAAAAAACGCAATAAGCGTTTATTGATTGGTTTGCGCAAAAGTTATAGCATCTGCAAAATAGGGGGTAGTTTTATGGCATTTTTATAAAAAAATATGTTTTACTAGTAATGGTGGCGATCATCGATTTTTTTTGTGCCTTTTCGGACACTTTTGACACATTTTTGGGACCATTGTCATTTTTACAGCGAACAGTGCTATAAAAATGCACTGTTACTGTGAAAATTACACTGGTAGTGAATGGGTTAACCACTAGGTGGCGCTGAAGGGGTTAAGTCAGTACTAGGGAGTGATTCTTACTGTTAGGGGGCATGGCTACAAGTGACACGTCACTGATGACCGTTCCCGATCACGGGAAACAGTCATCAGTGACAGTGTCACTAGGCAGAATACGAGAATACTTGTTTACAAAGGCATCCCTCTGTTCCGCCTTTGCTGATCACAATCGCGCGCCGAGTTCCTGGGACCCGCGAGCGCACTCATGAAGCACGCGGCCCCGCATGCGCTGGGTGGCAAATTTAAAGGGACGTACAGGTACGCCAATGTGCCTGCCAGTGCCATTCTGCTGACGTACATCGGCCGACAAGTGGTTAAGGCCTGAACTATATTCTGGAATAGTTAAAGCGGAAGTAAACCCATCCATAAAACAGTTTATTTTCCGGAATATGCCGGAAATGTAACACTCCCATTGGTTGTGCTCTCAGCCAAACTGTCAGACCATTAAATGGCTAGTGTCATAACTGATCACATGTGCAGCATCATGCAAGATGTAGATTAAACAGAGGCAAAGATGACAGCTTCCTTGGATGAAAACGATAGGAGGGTTTACTTACACTTTAAAAGTAAAACAGTTGGGAAGCCCGTATCTATGAATACCCATGTAAATTGAAGGTACAAAGTGTCATGATTGTGCTCTCAGACTTGCCTTGCACATAGATTTTCAAGCTCATGGGGCAGCTATCTAGGCATAAGCAGACTAAAAGTGATCATCACTGGGGCAGAATAAAAAGGTTGAAAACCTCCAAACCCCCCCCCCCCCCAAAAAAGAAATAAAACAGCAAGACAAAGGCATAATGAGCTAGTATGCATCGCATACAAGTTATTTATGAAATGCTTACCCTAGAACAAAGCCCTGGATCGGCGCCAGCACACAGCTCACATGGCCTACATGTTTCCCAGAGTTACTTCCTGGTTTGCAGGCTCTGGCACTGTGATTAGTCGGTGTGACAGAACCCACTGTCACTGCGTGTTTTGGAAGGGACTGGGGGCTGGCCTCCCACCGACAGACTATGGGCCAGAAAAGATACCGGAGAACCGGGACAAGCTGGCATTGAGATAGAGTAATGTAATGCTACAGCCTCCCCCCCCCCTTGTTGCTGTGCCTAATTATGTTGATTCATGACACATAGACAATGGAGACTGGACTGGAGACGTCTCTCCGCAGGGGATGTGTATTGAAAGGCTGCCTGCTTACCATAATCTCATTAGGTTTATCTGTAGCCTGTTTCAATGTACAAATGTTCAGTTCCCATTGGTTGTTCCTTGCCCCCCTCCCCTCTTTGATAAGGCTAAGAGGAGTGTCCCTAACTGTGTGTAAAACTGTATGTTCTGGATTTAAAAAAAAGTTTAAGCTCTGCATGTTTAACCCTCAACACCTTAAAGGACAGCTACAAGGACTTACTGGAGAACCGTGGCAGACCGGCCAGCAACCGTAAGAAGATGGACGTGATCACAGAACTTGTCCAAATGGATGGAGCTGAAAGACCCAACATAACGGAAAGGCCTGGCGTAACAGACAGGACACCCGGGGAGGCAAGTTTCGATCGGGCTGTTAAACTAAGACTGGCACATTATGGCCCTAACCCTCCACCGGAGATCATAGACCGAGTTATAGCTGCTGTGGACGCAAATTGGCTACGGCAAAGAGGTTCTGCAGCAGCAGAAGTCACAGCAGCACCAACTGAAAGGAGAAAGATACATTTTGCTGCTTTTAAGAATTTCATTGGAACTGAAGGGGAGATTGATGGGTACCTGGCGGATTTTGAATGGCAATGTGCCCTACACCGGGTGCCCACAGAGGATTGGGTTACTATTTTGTCTGGGAAATTGTCCGGCCGGGCCAGTGAAGCGTTCAGGGCCATCCCAGACAAGGATATTATGAACTATGGACTGGTAAAAGAAGCACTTTTTTGGCCAGGTATGCCATCACACCAGAGGCATACCGGAGGCGTTTCCAAGAGACGAGCAAACAGACTGGAGACTCATATACCGAGCTGGCATGTCGCCTACACCGCACAGCATCCCACTGGGTCGATGGATGCCAAGCAGAATCCAGGGAAGAGGTGCTGCAGATGTTCCTGCTGGAGCACTTCTTTGACAAACTGTCCCGGGAAGTCAGAGAGTGGGTCCGGGACAGAAACCCTTTCTCCTTGTCTGAAGCAGCTCGCCTGGTGGACGAATACACAGACGCCCGCAAACTGGATAACTCTGTGGTCAAGACAACAGCTCGGGTGGATTATCAATCGGCGGCACCCCCTCCGGCTATTGCCTACAAACCCCAGTCAGAACGTCCTACAACACCACCTCCAGCGACCACTTATCCTCAGCAGCCTAGGTTCAACTCCCAGGAATACTCACAGACCATCAGGTGTTTCGGGTGTAAACAGCTAGGACACAAAAAGCTAGACTGTCCATTAAATCCACCCAGGCAGTCACAGTCATGGAGACAGCCAGAAAGAGTGAACCCCCACACATCCATGCCTGCGGCCCACTGAGTTGAGGAGGAAGAACTTTGGGGCATCCTGCACGAGGCAGATCCAATACAAGCAGCTAATCAGGACAACAGGCAGAAACACAGGCAGACTGTCTGGGTCAATGGAAAGGTAGCCAATGGGCTATGTGATACTGGGGCCACCATGACCCTGCTACAGAAGAAACTCATCCCAGAGAGCCGGCACACCGGAGACACTGTAGCCGTAGAAGCGAGAGGCACCGTCTTCCGAGTACCCGTTGCCCGGGTTCACCTAGATTGGGGGGTTGGTTCGGGACATGTGAATGTGGGGGTGATGAAGGATTTGCCAGCAGATGTACTACTGGGGAATGATTTGGCCCCCCTTGTTTCTGCTTATGCCCCGATGTGCCCCGCTGAAGCCCACACAGTGACTACCTGTGCTCCGACCCGTGCTGCTGGAACCAACTAGCTTGCTGCTGAGACCTGGGTAAGACTACCTTCGCCGACATGTACCGTAGATCCGGCACAATATCACAGTCTAAAATGGGAATGTGACAAGTTGGCCAGTGAGAAATCGGAGATGCAACGACACTACGTCATGTGTTATGAGATGTCCCGTGGCTTGAACATTGAAATGCACAAACAGGCTGAAATTGTCAAAAGGTTAAATGGGATTTGCGCCCAGGTTGTGCCTTATCTCTCCCAAGAGCATCAGCAACAGGTTTTGGGAGCCATTGAGAGAGCAAAGCAAGTGACTGTTCCAGAACTGAACTCCATTATTCACCCTGCAACCTTACAACTTTACCATCAGCTACCGACCCGGTAAGCAAAATGGCAATGCTGATGGGTTATCCCGGTAAACAGACGTCATCCCGGCCTCCTAGTTCCGGACATCCCCAAGTTGACCCGAAAAGGATCAAGCCCGGTCTGCCGGAGTGTTCCACAAGGAGGGAGCCATGTAACTGGAGTAACTTTTGGGCACAGATTGAGGCAGGAAATAAGGGACATATGTTGGATTGTTTTAGCATGGACAGTAATCCACAATATATTATTTAATGTCTGCAAAGAACTAATTACAAGTTGTTGGCTTATTCTGAACCTACCAGTCAATAGTGACTCATTCCTCTCTGTGTAATATAGGCTGTTGATAGGCTGTTGATATGCTAATTGAGTCTGTACTGGGGTGAGGTGGATTTGAGCTTGGTAGACAGCCTGAATCCTGGATCTCTCATTAGGTATGCTAATACTGTTTTATGTGTGGAATGTACTTGTCAACTGTAGTAATTATGTCAGATCGGTGCCAAAACGTCTGACATAGAAATGTGTATTATACAGGTGAATCACTTATTGTCGGAGACGTAACGTCTGGGGGATAATTAACTCCTCTATGTAATTATCTAAAAGAATGTGATTGAAGCCCAGTGAGTGATGTTGGGGGTGGAGAGTTTGATTGTTCCTGTACTTACTGAAACATGCCTTGTAACTGTATATAAACCTGAGAGCTAACCATTAAAGCGTTCATACATTTGACTCAGAACACAGAGCGTCTGTCTCGTGATTCTGGGGGGAATTCTTATGGAATGGATGGTCTGGTCTGCTGGATGGTTGGAGTGTCGGAAGCTGTCTTGGGTTGATGGAATGGGAGATCGTGAACGGTGTTAACCCCTGACCGTTACAGGAGGGGTTTGGGTTCAGTCAGTTAGTGTGGGACATTGTCAACTTCTCCGCAGCAGTACAAAAAGAAGAGGAAATTAACTGTTCTACTTTTTTTTTACTTCCCTTTGCTGCTACTTCTTTGCATTTATTTTGGGACTGCCGCAGTACGAGCGCACTGACCGCTAGGGGCAGTGTTCTGCAACGTTCATCTTGCAGGACAGAAAATGCATATATAGTTCTGCTAAGTCTTATACTTTTATATTTCTTGCAACAGAGTATATTTATTTTATAGCACTTATGTTTAGGACTCCTCGAGCGTACAGTTTCAATTCTGACCTTGGAGGTTGTACATACATAGAAAATTCTATTGATACCTCAGAATGTATATTGTGTATTTTGTATGCTTTTTATATCTTTCCTATACATGTTTTTTTTTTCTGGACCCACCTACTATCAACACTGCAGAGAATGGGCAGCTAGATATATAGGGTTGTGTATGTTTGTATGTCTTTTACATTATTAATATTGTAATGTTTTACAATTATGTCTCTTTTCCTACTTTCCTATCTGGTTTGCAGTATCAGGCCAGCATTCGGGCTTGAATGCCTTAGGACACTGGGGACAGTGTCATTTCAAGTGGGGGGAGTATGTAGCACCCCCTTACTTTCAGTACGGGCACTACACTAAAGTTAGTGGGGAATGGGAGAGTTAATTTTTGCTCTCATTCACGATTTGTTAAATTTGGGCTGCTGTCATTCCGGAACTGTCCTATGGGTCAGTCTGCGTTCCAGGGGTGCGATCCCACCCCTGGGCGACAGTTGGCGTTAGAGAGGTTCTGGCAGAGCCACTTTTTGTTGGGCCTTGGAATAAAGCATTCAAGAAAATCCATTTGACTGGACATTCGCTCACTGTTTTGACTCACTGCTATCACCCCTAGACACACTGCAGGGTAACTTAATACGCCGATCCCAAAACAATCAGCGGCTCCTTCGGGGGTAGCGCTACACAAACGTTATACAATGCAGTATATACAAACGCACGCATCAGAAAACCCAAATCGCGTTTCACGAGATCATTGCTCGCTCATCAGGGGTGGATGCGGATGGGATGTATCTAAAGATGTGTCACAGTGGTAAATATAAGAACAATGGCAGAATGGGCCAGAGCAAAACAGCCCAAACCTTACCAATGAACAAAACCAGAGTTTCCTTCACTGAACCCCCAAATGGACGGTAGCAGCCAGAGTATGGCATAGGAGCTGAGGAGGAGAAAACAGACATGGATACCCCCAGGGGGGACGCCAGGCGGGAGACATGGCATGGGTGAAGGTGAATGGTCCTAATTGTCTCAGTATGTGACTTGATAGATACCAGCTGTAAACCTAAATGTATATGTCTCAATGATTTGCCAAAATTAGTAAGATAAACAAGTTATACAGTATAATAATATTTTTGTATGAGAGCATGTATACTCTAACATAAGTATGTATATCAAGCATTACTAAATAGGCAAAGTAGACAAAAGTTGTACAATTATTTGGATAGAAACATATGTGGACTAACATGATCCAATAATGGAGCAGACATAGAGACCATGGGTAAGAAAGTAAATCCTGAAAAAAATTGTTTGTCTGGGAAATCAACCCCTATAGTGTGAAAAAAGGAAAAAAGCCGTTTTAAATTAAACAAAAACGTGCAGGGAATGCAGATGAAGCACCAGGTGAGTGCTAGGGTGGGGAAACTGTATTTACCTTAATGTACAAGCAGCTGAACAGCAGTGGAAATCTCTGTGGTGTGCATAGTGTTGGTGAGTGGAAGAAGTGATCTCAACCATGTCTCACCCCTGACTTATATCCCCGAAGGGGTACGGTCTGCCCCGCCCCCAACGCCATGCGAGGATGGATTGGTGTGCCGACGCCGGGGCGTCAGTTGCCGATGGGAGTACGCATACGCAGTGGACTCATGTCCAAACAAGATGACAAACTGCACTGCCACTGGGTCACAGCGCAACCGCGGATGCCACCCAATAGGTGTAGGAGCATAGCGCCGATATGCCGGTGGCCCCCCCACAAAATCCATTGGACGAGGCTGGGGGGACAGCAGGAGACAGAAATCTCCCTTAGCATATCGCAGCTTCCATGACAGACAAAAACCGTCAACCACCAGAGGAGACAGCAAAGGCCACAAAGGCCACAGAACACCACCACTGCTGGAGGCAAGTTCAAAGGCCACCCGGGTTCAATAGAAACAAAAATAAATATAAATATATTTTTTTTAAATAAATATAAATAAAAAAAGTCCCAATGGGCGACTCTTTTTCTGTATATGTATATAGGGATGGAGGTGCATCACTGGTGACTACAGACCTTTTATTTTTGTTTTGAGTACAGTGTTACATGACCGCGCAATTGTCATTCAAAGTGTGACAGCGCTGAAAGCTGAAAATTGTCCTGGGCAGGAAGGGGCGAAAGTGCCTGGTATTGAAGTGGTTAAAGAATGGCATGCTAGATATCTATTTACTCTGCGTAACATCATCTTTAACATTATACAAAAATTGGGGTAACAATTGTGTTTTCTAGTGTCAAATTTAGTTTCCAAAGTAGCTGTGCGCTCGCCCAGCAGGTCTATCTTGCCTCTGAGCTCTCTAGAGATCTTCCCCATCTCCTGGGCAATGCCCCTGGTGAGCTGTTGGGCCAGAGCCTGAAGTTTAAGATCCAGCATCTCAGGTGTTAATGTAGGCTGAGAAGAGGGGGGTATGTGTGGGGGGAGAGCCTGCTGGGAGCCATCCTCTGCCATCAGAGTACTGACGTAATTCTCCGGGTCTCCCTGTGAAATCGAAACCGGGGACTGGTGCCTAGTCAGATAGCGATCCATAGTGGAGGAGAGCCGCAGTGTTTGTGTGGCTCGGTAATAGGATCAATTGTCCCTGATTTTCCCAATGTAGTGCTTGGAGGTCCGAGGGGTCGTGGTACCTTCCACCTGTTGCAATTGTTTGCCGTTGGAGGGGCTGCGAACACGGAACGGGACCGGAGCTCACAGATCACGCATCCACCATCTTGAAGAGCCGCATATACGCCCCCAGGGTAGATTTATTTTCAATTATAACTGGATCCTCCTATGATGTAAATTAATAAATACCTGTTCATAAAAGAATCATGATATATTTTTTCTGTTCATTCAGTGGCTCTGAGACAATAGTTTGCAGTCCATTGTACCACATATAAAATAATTTGGTGACTTATAATTTTGCCACATTTTAATGAGGGCATTTTATTGCCATAGTTCATAAAAAGGTATGTATAATCATATTTTCTTCAGTTTTCAATAGAGTAAGAAAGGAGTGAACAACCTATGTGGCAGGTTATGTCTTGCAGTCTGCGTCCCATTGGGGAGACTTCTCTTCACTTTTTGTTCAGGAGTAGGAAGGGAGAAAACTGTTGTCGCCTGAACAGGTGTCCCCATTTGAAGAATTCCCCACTTTTTCTGTCTTGGTGTCAGTGACCACCAGACAAACAGAAATAAAAGTAGGACACGGGTTTTAACTCTTCCCTACTACTTTCGAAACTAGAAACAAAAAAGTTATGCCAGTACATACACTTCTTTTTTACACTAACTTTTTTCACTGTTCACAATTCTTTTAAAGCTCCACGTAGTTCTAGTAACATACCCATATTCTATCATAGAACATCTTTAAGGACAATATGTAATGGAGAACATATAAAGTCCTTATAAACACTAGTTACATGGTCTAACCAAATGGGGGGCAGCATAGTGGCTAAGTGATTAATAGTGTTGCTCACGAATATTCGCATTGCGAATATTCGACTCGAATATAGCATATTCGAGAAATCGCGCTATATTTCGAATTTCGCGGTGAATATTCGCAATTCCGAATATTCGATTTTTTACAATTTTTTTTTAAAAACAGATCACATCCTAGATATCTCCATCGACGTCTAAAAGCATTGCTGGTATGATTAGAGACCCTGGGCCGAGTAGCTGAAGCGTTCATTGAATTTTGCAGAAAAATCGCAATGCGATTATTCGGCAAACGCAATATCGCGCGATTATTTTCTTCGCCCCTATCTTCCGCATCAGAGCGATTTTTACAGTTTCATTTTTAAAACAGATCACATCCTAGTGATCTCCATAGATGTCTAAAAGCATTGCTGGTATGATTAGAGACCTTGGGCCGAGTAGCTGAAGCGATCATTTTATATTGCCGAATATTCGCAATGCGAATATTCGGCAATAGGAATATTGCGCGATTATTTTCTCCGCCCTTTTGCATCAGAGCCAATCAGAGTTCTCCTTCCACACTCGTCAGAGGTTAGCAACCAATAGGAACCTGCCTGCACGGACATTATATAAGCTCACTCCCAGCACCATTTCATTGCA
The DNA here is from genome assembly GCF_905171775.1 of Rana temporaria. NCBI lineage: Eukaryota > Metazoa > Chordata > Amphibia > Anura > Ranidae > Rana > Rana temporaria. The sequence continues at coordinate 159,053,245 of NC_053493.1, forward strand.
GATTCAGAAGCTGGCTAGAGAGTGTGGAGGCTGTTTCTGTGTTCCTGTGTCTGTTCCTGATTGATTTATATCATCACCAGCATAGTGCTGCATTGCTATTTAGTGATTCCAGTGCATCTTTTCCAGTATATCAACTTCTTTTTTCAAAGCAATAGACCCAAGAGCTTTTTTCAAAGCTACGTTTTGTGCTGTTTTGTGCTGTTTTGTTCATCTTGTGTTACTGTTTGATCTTGCATCTTCGCTGTTCAGTGATATTTGCTAGTGATTTCAGTGCACATTTTGCTTAGTTTTTCCTAAAGAGCTTTTCTAAAAGCTAAGTTTTGTGTTGTTCAGTTTAGTTAAATTTTGTGTAGTAAGTGTACACACTGTTAGTGTACATTTATTTCATCTAGCTTAGCTTAGTGTGTGTTTAGTGTCTGTGTTTTGTGTTAAAAAAAAAAAAAAAAAAAGTTAGTGTTTGTTTAGTGCTTTTTTTTTTTTTTTTTAATTTTGTAGTCCTTGTCTTTGGTGTACTACTTTTATTATAGTTTAGTAGCTGTCTGTGTATGTCTTTGTCTGCGTGCCTGTCTTGTAAAAAAAACACATAAAAACACATTCCCCCCCCCCCCCAATAAAGTTTACCCCCCCCACACACATCAGCAATAATGAGCGGCATACGTGGCCGTGGCAGCAGGGGTAGGGGAGTTACTCCCAGTGCTGGGTCGCTGCCAGCACGGGGTACCTCTCGTGCCCCTACTAGTGGTAGAGGATCGGGTGCAAGGGGAGTCCGCCTGATCCGGGAGTTCTTCCCATCGGACAGCCACCCGATATTGCCATCTCAGGCTGAAGTAGTGGTGGATTACATGGGGCACAGCAGTGCCACTGAGTCGTCGGTCCCGACTCACAGTAGTACCACCATTACACCGGTGCCTGTAGTACCCCCCCCCAGCCCCCAAGAGTCCAGCATCTTACTGTTCGACAGCGACAGTGAGAGGGATATCTTGGGGGAGGCCATGCATCAGGCAGACCTCCAGCTCTGTCCTGATGGTCAGGACCTTTTTGAAGGGATGGATGAGGAGGATGGGATACCTGCTGGCAGTATCCCAGAGACATCCCTTCAAACTGGTGCTGCTGTTTTGGTGCAGGAAACAGCAGCACCTAGTCAGACCCAGGCGTGGGTGAGGGGACAGCGGAGCCAGGCTAGAGGCTCCATTTCAGTTGGTTCCCTCAGACCAACACATCTCAGCCCTTGGTCTGACACCTCTGGGGGCGAAGAGGGTGACCCATCATGGTTGCCATCTGACGCGTCGGCTCACTACGTCAGTGACGACGGGGAAGGTAGGCACCCTGGTGAAACGGTGCGCCAGGTCACCACCAGGGAGACCATCGTCAGGGTCTCCACTGGTGATGGCAGCAGGAGGTGTCAGGAGGAGCAGCAGCAGCAGCAGCAGCAGCAGGCAGCTCCACCTGTGCGCACCGAGTCCCAGCAGGTGCAAGTAAGCGTCACCCCATCTGACAGGAGGGCGGTGCTGAAGTCACCTGTCTGGAACTACTTTACCCTGGTGGCAGACAACCCTACCGTGGCCATCTGCCGGATTTGTAAAGTGAGGGTGAAGAGAGGGAAGTGTTTGGCTCGGGTGGGTACCACAGCCCTGAACCAGCACCTGAGGATAAACCACTGGGCGGTGTTTGACGAGATGAAGCGTGGTGGTGGTAGCAGCGCCACCACCACAAGTGAGCAGGGTACAGCAGCCCCTGCCACATCTTCATCTCTTTCCAGCAGGTCATGCCCCCCCGCTCCCTCTAGTAGAGGTACTGGTACCGGCAGCCAGACCTCTACTTCCACAGGACCCTCCGCGTCTGTGTCCCGCACTGCCGTCCGGCGCCAGGCGTCAATTTCAGACGCCTTTGACCGCACCACTCCCTTCCCCCCTGGAGACCGACGTGTGCGTTCCCTCAATGGGCTCCTGGCAAGGGTTATTGCCCAACATCTGCTGCCCTTCAACATAGTTGACAGCAACCCCTTCAGGCAGATGTTGGAGCAGGCCCAACCCCAATGGCGTGTCCCCAGCCGCCATTTCTTTGCCAGGACTGGTGTCCCTGCCCTACACCAGCACATTGTGCAGAATGTAACCCTGTCGCTGGATCACGCTGTCAGCGACAGGGTTCATCTGACAATGGATGGCTGGACCAGCAGGCATGGGCAGGGGCGCTACATCAGCTTCACGGCCCATTGGGTTTCCCTCCGAGGCGTCGGTGAGGGATCGGCGGCAACCGATCTTGTGGTGCCGCCCCGGGGTGTCCAGGGGAGAACTGCTGGTCTCCCTCAAGCCACTGTCTCCGCAGCTGCTGAGCCTCCCAGCAAGCGCCCCCGTAGCTACTCAAGTGTGGGGCACGTGCGCTGTCAGGCCGTGCTCCAGCTTGTTAGTTTAGGGGACCGGAGACACACTGGAGAAGAAGTGCTGAAAGCACTTCAGGCTCAGGTCCAGAAGTGGCTGACACCCCGAAGGCTCCAGGCAGGTATGGTTGTCTGCGATAACGGCAGCAACCTACTCGCCGCCCTCAGTGCTGGCAGTCTGACCCACGTGCCCTGTCTGGCACATGTCCTCAACCTGGTGGTGCAGAAGTTCCTGCGCACTTATCCCGGGTTGAGTGACATTGTGGCAAAGGCGCGTAGGATTGCCAGCCACTTCAGGCGCTCCCCAACCGCTACCGCGTCCCTGTCTGAGTTGCAGCGGAACTACAGTCTGCCCCTTCACAGGCTGATTGTGGACAGTGTGACGCGGTGGAACTCCACCCTCCACATGCTGAAGAGGTTGTGGGAGCAGCGAAGGGCGGTGAGGGAGTACCTGATGGACCTACGCACTGAGAGGGCTTCACCACAACTCCCTTTCATCGCCTGTGCGGAGTGGGGGCAGATAAACCAGGTCTGCCAAGTGTTGTCCTCCTTCGAGCAGGCGACCAAGATGGTCAGCAGTGAGCATGTCGGCCTCAATAACGTGCTGCCAATAGTGTTCATGCTGGAGAGGACACTAGATCGCCTGCTCGAAGCTGGGGAGAGTGCCTTGGTGGAGCAGGAGGAGTCAGCAATGCTCCACCGAGACCAGGGCCAGGACGAGGAGGAGGAGGAGGATGATGATGATGAGGAGGAGGTGGTTGCTGGTGTCGTCCCGGAGTCAGGGCCTGGTCAGGAGGGAGAGCCGGTGTTGGGGGCACCGATAGTCCGGGGGTTGGGCATCTCTGAGCGTGACCAGCAGCGCCTCAGGGATGAAGAGTCGGACCTCATTGACCTGGGCAGCAGTGAGGAGTCACAGCGGGCTGTGCTCTTCCCCATGGCTGCCCACATGCTGAGATGCCTCAGGAGGGACCCCCGGGTTAAGACCATCAAGGCGAGGGATGATTTCTGGATGGCCACCCTTTTGGATCCCAGGTGCAAGGGGAAACTGGAGCAGTTCATCCCAGCCAGCCGGAGGCAGCACCGGATGGAGGAACTGCAGGCAGGCATTGTCAGCCGGTTGGAGCAGGCAACTCCCCGGCCTCCAGTTGTCCCCCCTCATCTCACCCAGCAGGTGGCTGCACCCAGCAGCAGCCGAGCAGGGGACCTAATGGATGAGATGAGGATGTTCTTCCAAACCGAGCGACCCAGTACCAGCACCAGCAGCAGCAGCAGTCACCACCAGCGGCTGGCCCACATGGTGGCAGACTACATGGCGTCCGTCGGTGCTTCTGACAGTATGAGCACCGACGACCCCATGGAGTACTGGGTTGCCAGATTGGACACCTGCCGCGAGCTCGCTCAGTATGCGCTGGAGTTATTGTCTTGCCCCCCCTCCAGCATACTATCTGAGCGGACATTCAGCGCGGCAGGTGGGGTGGTCACGGACAAGAGGACCCGTCTGTCCACAGACTCCGTGGACAGACTCACATTCATAAAGATGAATGAGTCCTGGATCGGCGGTGACTTTCTGGCACCCGTCGTCGGTTCAGGGCGCTGAAGGGTCCCTTGTCATGCATTCCCTGATGGAGCCCCGGACCTGATGTATTTACAGTGCTGAATATAACTATTTTAACATCTGAGAAAATCAATGTTAATATTTGGTACAGTAGGCTTTCTTTGTAATTACAGCGGTCAAACCTTTCTTGTAGTTTTACACCAGCTTTGCACACACTGGAGGAGGGATTTTGGCCCACTCCTCCACACAGATCTTCTCTACATCAGTCAGGTTTCTGGGCTCTCGCTGAGAAACACGGAGTTTGAGCTCCCTCCAAAGATTCTCTATTGGGTTTAGGTCTGCAGACTGGCTAGGCCACGCCAGAACCTTGATATGCTCCTTACAGAGCCAATCCTTGGTTATCCTGGCTGTGTGCTTTGGGTCATTGTCATGTTGGAAGACCCAGCCTCGACCCATCTTCAAAGCTCTAACTCAGGGAAGGAGGTTGTTGCCCAAAATCTCGCAATACATGGCCACGGTCATCCTCTCCTTAATACAGTGCAGTCACCCTGTCCCATGTGCAGAAAAACACCACCAAAGCATGATGCTACCACCCCCATGCTTCACATTAGGGATGGCGTTCTTGGCATGGTACTCATCATTATTCTTCCTCCGAACACGGTTAGTGAAATTATGATCAAAAAGTTATATTATGGTCTCATCTGACCACATGATTTTCTCCCATGACTCCTCTGGATCAGTCAAGACACCTATGTCAGCAGTTATTTCACACTCTATATACTCTTATTACCACTGCTGTTCATCATGGCACCTCCTGCCCAAGTGATATGACTCTGTATCAACTACTACTGCTAATACTACTACTGCTGCTGCTCAGTCAAGACACCTATGTCAGCAGTTATTTCACACTCTATATACTCTTATTACCACTGCTGTTCATCATGGCACCTACTGCCCAAGTGATATGACTCTGTATCAACTACTACTGCTAATACTACTACTGCTGCTGCTGCTGCTGCTGCTCAGTCAAGACACCTATGTCAGCAGTTATTTCACACTCTAAACAAGAAAAAATGTGATACTGCGCTAAACCAACTAAAAAACAAATGTAAATATATAAGCTGCAACAAAAATTGTGATATACACACAATATAAAATCAAAAAACAAAACAGATAAGTTGCGCTAACCAAGAGTGAATGAGGAATATCAATTTGATTGATATAATTAATTAGTGTCCATATACAAAAAATCGTGATTGATACAGTATATAATAAAAAGTTTATAAGTGAATAAATTGTTGAATGAAGTTGTGCCCGTGACTGAACACACAAAAAATCCTCCACCGGTGCAGTAAATGGATAAATGTCTATGAGCTTACCAGAAGGGCAAGCAAACAAGGCTTGCAGCTGAACTCCCCAGCTAGGGTCTTTACTGGAAGTCCGGATGGTATTCCTCCAATGTAGGTGGATAGATCCGGGATCCGAGGAGCATGAAAATAAATGTGTAGGCAACAAATGGTGATGTACCGTAGATAACACGAATATAAGCACACCAAGGGAAAGCCTCCACCAAAAAGAATCACCGAATAAGGGGGACTCTTACCAGATAAATGTAAATAAGGAGCTTGTGGCCAAACCCAGCCAGGGCCTTTAGGGGTTAACTTCAGAAAACTTCAACCAAAAGCAAACGGCTCCCTCATATTTGCCATGACATTGCGAACATTGCTTGCATAGAGAAAATAATCTTTCTTCTCTTCTTCTGAAGGAACATACACAGGAAGGAACTCCACTTCCACGTTGGTGCAGAACTGACATACAGTCATAAGCAAAAGTTTTGCACTTTTTTCCGTTTTAATCCTCAGCTGAGCTGAGGATTAAAATGGAAAAAAGTGCAAAACTTTTGCTTATGACTGTATGTCAGTTCTGCACCAACGTGGAAGTGGAGTTCCTTCCTGTGTATGTTCCTTCAGAAGAAGAGAAGAAAGATTATTTTCTCTATGCAAGCAATGTTCGCAATGTCATGGCAAATATGAGGGAGCCGTTTGCTTTTGGTTGAAGTTTTCTGAAGTTAACCCCTAAAGGCCCTGGCTGGGTTTGGCCACAAGCTCCTTATTTACATTTATCTGGTAAGAGTCCCCCTTATTCGGTGATTCTTTTTGGTGGAGGCTTTCCCTTGGTGTGCTTATATTCGTGTTATCTATGGTACATCACCATTTGTTGCCTACACATTTATTTTCATGCTCCTCGGATCCCGGATCTATCCACCTACATTGGAGGAATACCATCCGGACTTCCAGTAAAGACCCTAGCTGGGGAGTTCAGCTGCAAGCCTTGTTTGCTTGCCCTTCTGGTAAGCTCATAGACATTTATCCATTTACTGCACCGGTGGAGGATTTTTTGTGTGTTCAGTCACGGGCACAACTTCATTCAACAATTTATTCACTTATAAACTTTTTATTATATACTGTATCAATCACGATTTTTTGTATATGGACACTAATTAATTATATCAATCAAATTGATATTCCTCATTCACTCTTGGTTAGCGCAACTTATCTGTTTTGTTTTTTTTATTTCACACTCTATATACTCTTATTACCACTGCTGTTCATCATGGCACCTCCTGCCCAAGTGATATGACTCTGTATCAACTACTACTGCTAATACTACTACTGCTGCTGCTCAGTCAAGACACCTATGTCAGCAGTTATTTCACACTCTATATACTCTTATTACCACTGCTGTTCATCATGGCACCTACTGCCCAAGTGATATGACTCTGTATCAACTACTACTGCTAATACTACTACTGCTGCTGCTGCTGCTGCTGCTGCTCAGTCAAGACACCTATGTCAGCAGTTATTTCACACTCTATATACTCTTATTACCACTGCTGTTCATCATGGCACCTCCTGCCCAAGTGATATGACTCTGTATCAACTACTACTGCTAATACTACTACTGCTGCTGCTCAGTCAAGACACCTATGTCAGCAGTTATTTCACACTCTATATACTCTTATTACCACTGCTGTTCATCATGGCACCTACTGCCCAAGTGATATGACTCTGTATCAACTACTACTGCTAATACTACTACTGCTGCTGCTGCTGCTGCTCAGTCAAGACACCTATGTCAGCAGTTATTTCACACTCTATATACTCTTATTACCACTGCTGTTCATCATGGCACCTCCTGCCCAAGTGATATGACTCTGTATCAACTACTACTGCTAATACTACTACTGCTGCTGCTCAGTCAAGACACCTATGTCAGCAGTTATTTCACACTCTATATACTCTTATTACCACTGCTGTTCATCATGGCACCTACTGCCCAAGTGATATGACTCTGTATCAACTACTACTGCTAATACTACTACTGCTGCTGCTGCTGCTGCTGCTGCTCAGTCAAGACACCTATGTCAGCAGTTATTTCACACTCTATATACTCTTATTACCACTGCTGTTCATCCTGGCACCTCCTGCCCAAGTGATATGACTCTGTATCAACTACTACTGCTAATACTACTACTGCTGCTGCTCAGTCAAGACACCTATGTCAGCAGTTATTTCCCACTCTATATACTCCTATTACCACTGCTGTTCATCATGGCACCTCCTGCCCAAGTGATATGACTCTGTATCTACTACTACTACTACTGCTGCTGCTGCTCAGTCAAGACACCTATGTAAAAAGTTAATTCCCACTCTATATACTCCTATTACCACTGCTGTTCACTGATACCACTGATAGTTAATTTATCCCTTAACTACCCCCATTTGTGAGGGTCGGGGTTTTTCTTTAAAGTCCCATGCAAATCAATGGGAAATGTATGTTCCCACATAACTTCTGTACGCCTAGAGATATTTCAATAATACCTGCTATACATATTACTTATATGCCAAATAAAAATATATAACAGTTAAATTAACCCTTACCAACACCCTTATATAAAAGATGGGTATATTTATATTACTATGATTTTCCTCCCCAAAAGGTTAAGATAGGAAGACCGGGCAACACCGGGTATTCAGCTAGTAATAGTATGAAATGTTTTCGGTTATTATTAAGCTAGATGTGTTGATGTTGATGTTGATGTGTTAGATGTGAAGATAGATGTGTTTAAAAAACTAACAATTTCAATAAGAAATGAAACCTTTGCAAAATATAAAATTTTTTATTAAAACAAAAAAAAAAAAATTAAGACATGAACTTCTGAAGCTCTGCCACCTCATCCATGGTTTTCGCCATTTGTTGCACCAGCTGCTGATTTTGGCGCGTCAAAAAAAGTATCTGCTGCTCATTTGCCAGTACTCTCTGCGTCATGTTTTTCACGGCAGCTTGTTTCCCCTTGAGCTTTTTTATAACTGTTAGGATATAAGAAAAAAACATTTGGATTTCAAAGACCGTTACGAAAGATTATTTTCAGCCATAAAAATAATAAAGTCGGACTTAAGAGACTCTATGAAAGAGGATCTGGCAGAGGCAATTCTCTTCCTTAGAACTCTACATTGCATTTATTTGCATTTGCTAAGCCTAGAACTACATTTCAAGATAAATAAAAATTATTTCTAGGTTTTTCAGATTTTTTTTTGGTTCATTATAGATAAGCTTTGTTTTTGTTCTAAAACAGCCAAATAATGTGGTCTGTATTTTTGAACTGTTAAAGATCATGTTCCTGATGTTTAAGCCTGCTGCTACTATCCAGTCACTTGATTGTTTTCATTGTGTTTGTCTTTTGCTTAAACTGTGCAATACAGTAGACTGTTGGCTTCCCAGCCAGTAGTCCTGTGGTAGGTTGCGTTTCTTTCCCTCAAGGAATCTATAAAATACATTCGCATATTAATACAGAGGAGTCGAGTCGGGGAGTCGGGGAGTCGGAGTCTGAAATACATAAAACTGAGGAGTCGGAAAATTTATCTACCGACTCCACAGCCCTGCTTTAAATGCTGTCCATTTTTAGAGCTACATTTTATTGTTGAAATTTTATTAATCTCTGTGCACATATTTACCCTCCTGATTGATGGTAAAATTAACCGTCTCATCCTGCTCCTCTTCCTCGTCACCCACTACTCCACCAGAAGTTTCGGGGGGGGGGTGCAGCTCCTCCTCTTGCTCCTCCACAGGAGCTGGGGGTGGTGATGTGGATGGCCCTGGCTGCTCCTCCTCATCCCTCTCCTCCTCTTCCACATCCTCCTCCTGCTCCTCCTCTGCGGCCTGTCGCCTTGTGCGCTTGGGGCGCACAGTTGGTAGCGGAGCTCCTATAATAACACAATGTTCATATATTATAAAAATGTTTTCTAATGACGTATGCAAATTCTGTGTACTCTGCTGTATTGTATATGAATACAAATTAATTTATATAGACAGTTAACCAATGGGACAATGTTATATTAAAGGGTCTTGTGGGCACTACAGGGGACTGAGCGTGAGCTGGGCTGCCACCATGGTAAAATGAGCTGTTTTTGTCTCCTTTGTTTTGTTCAGACGATCTCATGTTAAAAAAAGGGCTTGATGGAGTACACAGGATTACTATAACAACCCCACGCCTAACACAGGAATTTAGTGGGAATCTATATATATAAAACTCAACGTGTGTGTGCATGTATGTATGTATGTATGTTCCAGCATCACGTACAAACGGCTAAAGATATTTACATGAAACTTGGCACACAGGTTACTTATATGTCAGCCACAAACATAGGATAGGTGGTTTAACCCTTACCCACCCCCATTTGCCATGGTCGGGGTTTTTCTTTAAAGTCCCATTCAACTCTATGGGAAATACATGTTACTTCATAACAGCTGTAGATATTTCAATAACACTTGGTCACATGTTACCTATACGTCCACTTAAAGTATAGGATCGTTAATTTATCCCTTAACTACCCACTTTGGTGATGGTCTGGGTTTTTGTTTAAAGTCCCATGCAAAGCAATGGGAAAAGTATGTTCCCACATAACTTCTGTGTTCCTGTCTGCTGTCCCATGTCTTTTTTCAACAGTACTATGAATACCTTGGCTGGTGGTGATATATGTTAGCACAACATGGCATCTTGGTTAACAACATCTGACCTTACATGAATTACATATGACCTTACATAACTGTCACCAAAGGAGCTGCGGTGGCTCAACGCGATTGCCACTGCGCTGACAAGCGATTCACCTCTGCAGCTAGGAATTCGGATCCCGCTCTCGGCTACATGTGAATTGAGTTTGGTGGTCTCAGCCCCGCCCCCGGTGGGTGTGCTATGCGAGGTGGGGTTGGGAGGACCCCCTCACACCCGCCATTGCCACCCGGGGCATGGAGAAAGGTGGCAGATTGCCTCTGGGGGAGGCCTCCCAACTCCTGCAGGCCGGCTCCTCTCTCTCTCGAGTTCACGCACAAAATACACTTTTGAAAAAAAAAACATAACTGTCAACAATAACTTACCTGGATGATATCTAGCCCGAAGACATCTGACCTGTTCCATGTGGCGCCTCTTCAGGTCAGACCACTTCTTCACAATCGCCAGCTGATTGTGTTGGCCACCGAAGTCGGCCATTAGGGCGCTGACCACAGCCTTTTTCTCTGGCTGCCTGCGGAGTTGGTCGTACCCTGTTTCCAGGAACTTCTGCAAGATGAAGAACAAAGTATATTGTAATACTTTTGTTGACAGCCTTATGGATATATGACGTAAATGTATGGTATTCAACAATTGGAAGCATTCTCGCCTTATTAATCAATGACAGGGGTAACATGACAGATTTTATATCCTGCCATTTCGGTCGCCACCTTTTTTGCATAAATATAGCAGCCATTATCATTTGCATAATTATGTATATATTATTAACAACACAGGATACACGTATAGGGGAGATATGCGTTGCTAACTCTTTTCCCTGTCAGGAGCCTAACGCCCCGGGGGGTCAGAGATGGGACCTTTTCGGAGGACCACTGACGTATGCACCCGTCGCAGTTTTTTGTGATGTCACTCTTTAGGTGTGTGCACATTTTTCCCTGCAACGGGTGGAGTTTTTGGGTTGTGTTTTGCACGCCACAGGCTTTTCACCAGAAAAAAAACAGCTGGAGGCAGAATGGTTGCAAAACACTACGGGTTTGTTACCTAACTCAGGGTTTCAAGACCAGTCCACCTCCAGCTGTTGCAAAACTACTACTCCCATCAGCCACGGTCTGTCAGTGCATGCTAAGAATTTTACTTTTGCTGCATCTAGGGTGCCACAGTTTAGAGACCCGTGCATAAAGGCCTGAAAAATGTGGGCCTGCAGAACTTACAATACTAGAAGTGCCAGCATTCCCAGGCATGCTGGAAGTTGTAGTTCTGCAACATCTAAAGGGCAATATGTATTCGAACGTCCTTGGGCCTTGAGGACCCTGAAGTCAGGACGTTCGCATACGTCCTATGTCCAAAAAAATGTTAAATTCATTATGCTAAATAACAAGGAAAAGTGCCTAAATACACATTTACCAACCAGGGTCTCTGCAGCTGTCCAGGCATGCTGGGACTTGTAGTTTTGTAAAAGCAGGAGACACATTGTTTGTGAAATACTAATATCTGATCATATATACTAACTTTTAAACTAGACTAAAATGCAGTTGAAGATAATGAAATAACAGTGGTCAAAATACTTACACAAATCAGCATCTTTTCCTCAGATGCAGTGAAATTGCTTCCAACCATCTTGCTCTGCGATTGCGTTGCGATCATAAAGTTGGAAACTGGCAAGGCTCCAGGAAATGGTCGCGTGTTGTTCGCGCGATTGCGCTGCTTGGACCGAGATGGGTCCATATGGCTTCGGCTGTATGGACCACAGTAACTCTTTTCCCTGTCAGGAGCCTAACGCCCCGGGGGGTCAGAGACGGGACCTTTTCGGAGGACCACTGACGTATGCAACCGTCGCAGTTTTTTGTGATGTCACTCTTTAGGTGTGTGCACATTTTTCACTGCACCGGGTGGAGTTTTTGGGTTGTGTTTTGCACGCCACAGGCTTTTCAACAGAAAAAAAACAGCTGGAGGCAGAATGGTTGCAAAACACTACGGGTTTGTTACCTAACTCAGGGTTTCAAGACCAGTCCACCTCCAGCTGTTGCAAAACTACTACTCCCATCAGCCACGGTCTGTCAGTGCATGCTAAGAATTTTACTTTTGCTGCATCTAGGGTGCCACAGTTTAGAGACCCGTGCATAAAGGCCTGAAAAATGTGGGCCTGCAGAACTTACAATACTAGAAGTGCCAGCATTCCCAGGCATGCTGGAAGTTGTAGTTCTGCAACATCTAAAGGGCAATATGTATTCGAACGTACTTGGGCCTTGAGGACCCTGAAGTCAGGACGTTCGCATACGTCCTATGTCCAAAAAAATGTTAAATTCATTATGCTAAATAACAAGGAAAAGTGCCTAAATACACATTTACCAACCAGGGTCTCTGCAGCTGTCCAGGCATGCTGGGACTTGTAGTTTTGTAAAAGCAGGAGACACATTGTTTGTGAAATACTAATATCTGATCATATATACTAACTTTTAAACTAGACTAAAATGCAGTTGAAGATAATGAAATAACAGTGGTCAAAATACTTACACAAATCAGCATCTTTTCCTCAGATGCAGTGAAATTGCTTCCAACCATCTTGCTCTGCGATTGCGTTGCAATCATAAAGTTGGAAACTGGCAAGGCTCCAGGAAATGGTCGCGTGTTGTTCGCGCGATTGCGCATGCGCGATCGAAAAATCGCAATCGCAATATGTTTTTTGGCTAAAATATCATAAATATTCGATTTCAGAGTGCTGCTACAGCAGTTTTCGAAATATCTGCAATCAATTTCGCATTCGCATTTTGTGAAATTGCGTTAAAATATCTCGAATATTCGATTTCAGAGTGAGCCAATCAGAGCGCTCCTACAGCATTTCTCGAAATTGCGCAATAAATATCGCATTCGCATGTTGCGATATTTCGATAAAATATAACGAATATTCTGAGCCAATCGGAGTGCTCCTACAGCATTTCTCGAAATTGCGCAATAAATATCGCATTCGCATGTTGCGATATTTCGATAAAATATCACGAATATTCTGAGCCAATCAGAGCGCTCCTCCAGCATTTGTCGAAATTGCGCAATAAATATCGCATTCGCATTTTGCGAAATTTCGATAAAATATCACGAATATTCTGAGCCAATCAGAGTGCTCCTACCGCAGTTATCAAAAAAATCGCAATTATTTTCGCATTCGCAATAGCGAAAAATCGCAATCATTTAATTTCGAAAAAATATCACGAATATTCGAATTTAGCGAATATATCTCGAATATTCGAATATATATTCGAGATATATCGCGAAATCGAATATGGCATATTCTGCTCAACACTAGTGATTAACACTTCAACCTAGCAGCACTAGGGTCATTGGTTCAAATCTAAACCGCTGCACTACCTGCCTGGAGTGTGCGCCTTGTTCTTGCATGGGTTTCCTCCGGGTGCTCCGGTTTCCTTCCATTCTCCAAAGACATCCTGGTAGATTAATTGGCTCCTGTCTAAATTGGCTCTAGTATATGTATGAATGCGAGTTAGGGACCTTAGATTGCAAGCTCCTATGCGTATATGAGTATGCTCAGCGGGAAGGGGATAAGTAAGTAATATACAAATAATTATTACATATTGTTTTTAAGGTAATTTACTATATTTTCAAAAAACTGTACTTAAGTAGGTGACTTAAAGCGGGAGTTCACCCATTTATTAATTTTTTTTTTTTCTCCCCTTAGATTCCTGCTCGTTCGGTCTAGGGGAATTGGCTATTTGTATTAAAATATGAGCAGTACTTACGCGTTTTCGAGGTGCATCTTCTTCCGTCGCTTCCGGGTATGGGTCTTCGGGAGCGGGCGTTCCTTCTTGATTGACAGTCTTCCGAGAGGCTTCCGACGGTCGCATCCATCGCGTCACTCGTAGCCGAAAGAAGCCGAACGTCGGTGCGGCTCTATACTGCGCCTGCGCACCGACGTTCGGCCTCTTTCGGAAAATCGTGACGCGATGGATGCGACCGTCGGAAGCCTCTCGGAAGACTGTCAATCAAGAAGAAACGCCCATTCCCGCAGCCCATACCCGGAAGCGACGGAGAGGATGCATCTCGTAAACGGGTAAGTACTGCACATATTTTAAAACAAATAGCCGATTCCCCTAGAGAAAACGAGCAGGAATCTAAGGGGAAAAAGTGCCCTCTAAGGGTGAACCCCCGCTTTAACAGACAAATTACTGAAGTTTGAAGTTGTAACTTCAAACCAGTAATTTTACAGTAATAAATAATAAATTATTATGTAATAACATATAACATAATAATATATTATTTAGCTTGATTAAAAAAAAGTACCGTTTCAGCAGCAGCAGTTTTGTGTGATTATGGGTAAACCTTATACCCACAAACCCATGTTGTTTCCTTGTAGTTAAGAGGGCTGGGCTGGAAGGGAGCATTTTTATTTTAGACACATGCTCCCTTATATGACACTGCAGTGAGAAGAGAGCCTCCACTGCAGCATTTTTATTGGACAGCTTGGACCAATGGTTCTTTACCATTGGTCCAAGGTTCCAAGCTGTCCATTGAGCTCAGTGCCTCTGACTAGTAGTCAGAGGCACTGTGAGCTCATCCTCTCAGTCTGCTGCAAACAGTGTGTGCCAGCTTCTATTTAAAATGGGCGCGCTGTATGTAGATTCTGACAGGCTGGGCAAGGAGCCCTGTATCTCCAGAACCATAGGTGCTAGGAGCCCCGAATTTTGACCAGTGGTGGGGTAGGACTTCGGCTACCCCTGGCCACAGAGCTATGACCTTTTTTGTATGTTCATGGCATGGCTCTGCCTCATCTGCCTCCCCTGCCTGCACTTCCCTGATGTGTAAAGTGCTGTGTAAATTGCCAACACTATATAAGTACAGTGGTGGCTGGTGCTCAAAACTTTTGCAACTATCATTACACTCCACTTCCACATGCCCAGCAATACTGTACAATATCATCATCACACTCCGCCTCCACATGCCCAGCAATACTGTACAATATCATTACACTCCACTTCCACATGCCCAGCAATACTGTACAATATGATCATCACACTCCACCTCCACATGCCCAGCAATACTGTACAATATCATCACAGTCCACCTCCACATGCCCAGCAATACTGTACAATATCAGATTCATCACACTCCACCTCCACATGCCCAGCCGGTTTTTACATCCTCTGCCCGGGTTTCTGACTGCCTGTCACCCGGACACCAGCCACCAGGGCACCCTCAAAAATTCTTATAACACCCCCATAAAAGCAAAATCAGAAATTTGGATCCATAACATGTATTAGAATGTCACCTATATTTACATATATGCACCTGTCTGGGTGGAAACAGCCCTAATTACAAGGGACTTGTTTCTCTCTGTGGAGGGATACAGAACCTCCTGGCCGCATAAGCCGATGCTCTGCTTCTAGTCCCGGCTACTGGAACCGTGCCAGGACTGTTCACTCTGACAGAGATGCATTGGAGAGAGCTGTGTGTGTGAGTGGGCAGGAAGAGGAAGGAGCTGCACAGAGTGTGAGGGGACAGAGAGGGAGGAGAGAAGCTGGATGATGCCCATTACCAAACTATTCATGTAAGTTCAGTATTCCTCTCACACTATGTTGTGTCAAGTGTATTTAACTATTTATGCATGTTTGTTGTGTATCTGAGTGCATGTATGTATCTCAGTGTGTGTGTGTGTGTGTGTGTATATATGTGTGTGTATGTATATAATTGAGCATATGTACTGTATATATGTGAGTGTGTGTATATATATCTGAGTGTATACAGATGTGTGGGTGTGTATATATCTGAGTGTATATACCTGAGTGTGTATATAGGATTGTATGCATGTTTCTTAGTGTGTGTGTATGTATGTATATATATATATATATATATATATATACTATCTCAGTGTTTCTTTACAGTATGTGTGTATGCATGTATCTCAGTATATATATTTAATATGTGCATGTGCTGTATGTAATTAAGCATATGTATATATCTGGGTGTGTATGTATATGTCTCAGTATCTGTATACATGTGTGTATGTATGCATGTCATTAAAGCTGCTTTCACACTGGGGCAGGGGTGGCGGTAAAGTCGTTTTTAAAGAGGTAGCTGCCAAAAAAGGCTTAAAACCTTGGCGGTTTCGTTTGAGCTGCCCATTCATTCCAATGGGCAGGAGCAGTGTACACACCGCTCCAAAGATTCCGCTTGCAGGAGTTTTTTTAACGTCCCGCCAGCGCATTGCCTCAGTGTGAAATCCCTCTGGGCTTTCACACTGAGACTGCAGGGGAGCCGTTTTTCAGGTGCTATTTTTTTTAGACCAAAAGCGCCTGAAAAACACCCCAGTGTGAAAGGGGTCTAACTGAACATATTTCTATATCTGATGTATGTAATTTACTATATATACAATATATATGGAATAGTGTGTTATTTGTTTTTAAGTTTATGTATATATGGGAAGAATTGTTATTAAAGGTTAAAGCGGGGGTTCACCCTATATAAAAAAAAAAAAAAAAAAAAATTTCCCTCTAGCATTAAATCCGGCATAGTAGCGCGAGCTACACTATGCCGGTCTTAATTTTTTTTCCCCCGTACTCACTGTTATAGCGTACATAGAAGATTCCGGGGAATGGGCGTTCCTATGGACAGGGAAGGTGATTGACGGCCGGCCGTGGCACGTCACGCTTCTCCGGAAATAGCCGAAATAGGCTTGGCTCTTCACGGCGCCTGCGCATAGCCTGTGCGCAGGCGCCGTGAAGAGCCGAGACCTACTCCGGCTGTCTTCGAGGAGCGTGACGTGCCAGAGCCGGCTTTCAATCACCCTCCCTCTTGCTAGGAACGCCCATTCCCCGCGGCAGACGGAATCATCAATGCACGATATAACCGTGAGTACCGGGATAAAAAAATTAAGACCGGCATAGTGTAGCTCGCGCTACTATGCCGGATTTTATGCTGCATTGTTCTTAAGGAGGGTGAACTACCGCTTTAAGTTCAACTTTTGGAGAAAAAATGCCCATTTTATTGCAGGTAAAAAATGTGCAAATATATATATTTTTTATAAGTAACCTCTGAATAAATGACGCAGCCTTGTGGGCACACACTGTCATTGGGGGGGATGCTGAACATGTTACATGTTACGGGTATAACATGTAACTTGTTCAGAAGGGTAAACTTAGCCATTCATTTTAGTGGCCATGGGGTAGTAAAACCCGTGCTAAGGGAAGAGGGCTGTGCTGAGAGATGGAATTTGGTGGGGGAAGGATTTGTGCTAGAAGGAGGAATTTGGGCTTAGAGGAAGGAGAGGATTTTTTTTAGAAGTCTTGTCCATCTTAGTACCCCCCTGTTCACTCCCACCCCAAGGTCTTTAACAATCCTATTGTCTATAGTGTATACTAAAAAAAAATGTTGTGCGCCAGTAAAGTGTTCATGTTTTACATTAGATTAAGTTCTTAATTCAAGACATGCCATTTACAGCTGATCTCATGCCCTGGCTTGGACATTCTGGGCCAGGTAAGACATATGCCATTGTGATACCCACCTTGGCTGCAGATTCCACTCGGCGCAGAGGGGGCCATTTCACGTCTATGACGTGTTCGGCCTCTCTTCCCGGCTACTAGGCGGCCCTGGTTCCCATGGCTACCAAGATGCCATTCCTGCGTATTGAGACTCTGACGCGGGACGCCATCTCCTATGCATCACATCCGCCATGTCCCTTTTGGCAGCGTGACGTAATCACGTTAATTGGCATCACTTCGAGGGGCGCCGATCGGCCCTCTTTCTCCATCGTACGGCGTGCCTGGGATGGTCCAATAAAAGGACGTCACAGATATAAAAAGCAAGCACCAACGTCACCAATTTCTACCTGAAATCCAGACGCAATGCATAACCATCCCTCTGTGGCCATACTCTGGGCAGTGCAACAAATCTAGGTATGCTCTATTTTCCATATGCAATAATGGTTTGAAATCTTCCTATCTATAAATAGGGTGCAAATTTTTTTTGATTGTACATGAAATGTATTTATTTATGTTTCTTATTTGGTATTTGTAGGGACTTTGAGTGGCATCAGGTCCTTTCAATTTGAATAGGCCCTGCTCTCTCTGGGGGGTTTCTGACGCTTTGAAACGCCCTTTGTGGAACTGCAGGAAAGGTGAGGGACATGTTCCATGTTCCAGGCGCTATATCTTTTCCCGACTATTTTTGGCTCTTGCAAGGGTGCAGCTGATCAGGTTTTTAATTGGATGCCATAGATGTCTGCAAATATGTACATAATATATATGTGATCAGTATCTATTTTTCAATATATGTTTTTGAATATTATATTAACAAACATGTTCTTGGCATTTGAATAAGATAGAATACATTAGATATTCTTACAATTGTGTCTCTTTTCCTTTTTTAAATACAGACGTAATTTTGTCTCAACGTAACTATTCACCCCTGAAGAAGAGGTTTACCTTCAATAATCTCGAAACGTTGGGTCTGCTATTGTCATATCTATGTCGATAGAGTTGGTTACTATATTATGTACAACTGAAATATTATATTGTCATCTGTGCATCCTGCCTCTTTTGATAGTTTTTATCTTTCTCAATAAAATGTGTTTACAATATTTTTGGAATTACACCTATTAATGAGGTTTAACAGAGATCCAATGTAAAGTCCCATTTAGAGGATATGCACTCTTGGAGTGATTTATTCAATATTGTTTAGGAATGTGGGCCAGATGACCTCATAGACCTTTACAAGGCAAACACCATTCTCCAGTACTAAAGGAAACCAATCAGCAAGTAAAGTATCTCTGAGGCCCTGTAGACACGATCAGTCCAAACTGATGAAAACGGACTGAAGTTCAGTTATCGGTCCAAACCGACCGTGTGTAGGCCCATCGGTCTGTTGTCTTTCAGTCCAAAAACAGAGAACTTGCTTTAAAATTGGACTGATGGGCGCCTGACCAATAGGTCAAAACCGATGGTTAGTACGCAAAAGCATCGGTTCCAAACCCGGGCATGCTCAGAATCAAGTCGACGCATGCTTGGAAGCATTGAACTTCATTTTTCTCTGCACGTCGTTGTGTTTTATGTCACCGCGTTGGACTCGATCGGTTTTTGAACTGATAGTGTGTAGGCACATCAGACCATCAGTCTGCTTCATCGGTGAACCGATGAAACTGAACTTCAGTCCGTTTTCATCAGTTTGGACTGATCGTGTGTACAAGGCCTTAACCATTCATCTCTGAAAAACAGCAATATGCAACACAATTGCTTGCTATGGGTTACTGATCTTTCACATTCTCGCTGCTCTTTACATGGAATAATCTTACAAATCTGATAGTGTATTTAATATAGATGCTGTTTGAAATATAGGAACAGATGCTGTTACTTGTCTGGGCATGAACAGATTTTTATGACTATTACTTTCTATTTTATAAGACAAATATAACCTTAGGGTGTTATTTAACTTTCACTTTTAACCCTCAATGGTTAGATAACATGGATCATGATAGCTGCAAGAAGCTTCGTAAATTCCATCCACAAACAGGGATGCTGATAAGGCAGTACAGCCAGCCCTCCTGTACTGGGCCCCATCAGTTTAAAAGGG
Organism: Rana temporaria; assembly: GCF_905171775.1. Lineage (NCBI taxonomy): Eukaryota > Metazoa > Chordata > Amphibia > Anura > Ranidae > Rana > Rana temporaria. Next base: position 159,072,817 of record NC_053493.1, read on the forward strand.
GGGCCTGGGCACCTGCTGAGCACCTGTATTGTCTTATTGCAGACATTGTTCCTCTTCTGCCTCCTGATAACTTATTGTACCTTACAATACTATTGCCAGGGACGCTCCCCCAACAGCGGGCAGAAGCAAACAATAACACTGAGTGTAGGGAAAACAGAATTATCAATTAGCACTCAGGCTGAATAAAGCCTAGCTGCTACACTAAGTTCAGGCACGGACACTACTGCTTAGGGTAGGGTCCCTACACTCTCATGACGTATATTGTTTAAAACTGAACTCCGAATAAACAACTACATTTGGAGTGAAAGCACTGTTTTGAATGCCTTAAGCCTTGTACACAAATACGGGTTTCCCCGAGGGGAAAACCGAGAACCTGCTTGGTAACTTTTTCCCCCTACACACGACCGGGTTTATCAACAGGAAAACTGCCATGAGAACACCCAGTCTGCAATTGGACAGTGAAAGTGGAGAGGCAGACTGATGAATGCATCCCTCCCTTTCTCTTTCTATCAGCATGTTCGTGGTGAATGAATTTGTATGCAGCACAACTAACTGTATCATAGTGTTGCCCCTCTCCTTCCAAATCTGAGTGCAGCCAATCAGTGGATTGCATGAGGCTGATTTTAAGGCTCATTTGTGTACACATAGGGGTAGATTCAGGTAGATGGGCGTAATATCTCAGATACGCTACGCCGCCGTAACTTAGTGAGGCAGGTTCTGTATTCACCAAAAACCTGCGCCCTAAGTTACGGCTGCGTAGCGTAAATCTGCCGGCCTAAGCGCACCTAATTCAAATTGTGAAGAGGTGGGCGTGTTTTATGTAAATAAAACATGACCCCGCGTAAATGACGTTTTTGACTAACGGCGCATGCGCCGTCCGTGAATGTAACCCAGTGTGCATGCTCCAAATTAACCCGCAAAAAGCCAATGCTTTCGACGTGAACGTAAATTACGCAAATCCCTATTCGCGAACGACTTACGCAAACAACGTAAAATTTAAAAAATTCGACCCGGGAAACAACATCCACACTTAACATAGGATACGCCTCATATAGCAGGGGTGACTTTACGCCTGAAAAAGCCTAAACGACGTAAAAAAATGCGCCGGGCGGACGTACGTTTCTGAATCGGCGTATCTACCTAATTTGCATATTCCTTGCGTAAATATACGAAAGCGCCACCTAGCGCCCAGCGTAAAATTGCAACTAAGATACGACGGCGTAAGAGACTTAATGCAACGAAACCAAAACAAATATGTTCAGAAATTAAAGGAGTTGTAAAGGAAACTGTTTTACTTACCTGAACCCTCGAAAGTCCCGCACTCGGTCCCGAGATCCTCTTCGCCGGTCAGCCTGGTCGCTGATTGGCTAGAGCGGATGGATTGAGAGCAGCACAGCCATTGGCTGGCGCTGCTGTCAATCACATCCAGTGACGCGGCGTGCCGAGGGGCGGGGCCGAGTGATACAGTGAGCGGCTATGGCCGTTCGCTGTATCACGGGGGCACGCCCGCAAATAATCACCGGGACCACTCTGTGCAAAGCAACTGCACAGTGGAGGTAAGTATAACATGTTTGTTATTTTAAAGGAAAAACATTTTTATGTGTAATAATATGGAATGACACAGGGAAAAAGTATTGAACACGCTAACTGAAATGTTTTTAAAACTTGGTACAAAATCCTATGTTAGTGTAGCGCTACCCCCGCAGGAGCCGCTGGTTGTTTGTGGGATCGGAGTATTGAGTTACCTTGCAGGGTGTCTAGGGGTGATACTAGTGAGTTGAGGCAATGAACGAAGGTCCAGTCATCAATTGGGTTTTCTTCAATGCTTTATTCCAAGGCCCAACATGGCCAACATCAACATAAGACATAAATCGAAAATACCTCATTGATATGAGGTATTTTCGATTTATTTCTAGTACTATGGGATGATGGCAACTACATGCTATCATATGTGAGTTGGTCTTTTTTCTACATCAACATAAGACAAGATAGGAAAGGTTGATGAAGCATGAGAACAACTTTAGTATCAGGCCTTGGATATGAAAAGAGCAGTCCTGCTCTTAGTAATAATAAGATCAGTTCGTCGCCACTCCAGCCAGAGTGGGTAAAGTGCCCCCGGACAGACTTCTGTCACAAGCCTGGCAGCAGAATTGTCACTTGTAAATCGCTGGAACAGACCTCTGCCACAGGCCTGACTCTGGACCTCTGCCACAGGCCTAGCGATTTAGGGTGCAATAATTGGATTGAGCGAATCCTCCCAGTAAAGTTTAGTCAGGGTCACCAGTTGACAGCTGAAACATACCTGTCAGTATCGTGGTGACCAGATCCCCGGTGGTTCGTTCAGGCCTCCTGGATAACCTCTCTCTGGGTTCTCCCTGAGCCGATTCCCCACCGCACAGCTCTCAGCTTAAGATCCTCTTAGCAAAGGTTGAGACCCAGCAAGTCGCTGGGGCCCCTCTCATCATCAGGATGAAGCTCTGCATGAATGAATGAATGAAAGACTTATATAGCGCGGCACATGCAAACTAAATCGCCTCTGGGCGCTTGTTGTTCCTGTCTCTTGACATCAGAAGAGGAGAGTTTTAATCTGTCTTCTGAAGGCCAGGTGGTTTTCCTCCAACCGAATGCTGGTTGGTAAAGCGTTCCATAGTCTAGGACCTTGGAAAGCAAACCTTCTTTCTCCTTTGGACTTGTATCTTGCTTTGGGTACCTTGACCAGATTTTGGTCGGTGCATGGTGCATGGTGCGCAACTCCGACCAGGTAGGCCATGGTGGCGGGGTCCATGGATGCGCGCACCCTGAAGGTGGATGCCGCACCTGGAACTCGGACCCCGCGAAGACGGACCTAGAATCAATGGCGTCTGCCCCAGATATATCCTTCCCCAGCATGCCCAGCGAGGGAGAAACTCCTCTAATTGGCTGCTGGGCAAAAGTGACTCTGCCAGAACCCCTCTAGCGCCAACTGCCGCCCAGAGGTGGAAACGCACCCCTGAAACGCAGACTGACCTACAAGACAGTTCTGAAAGGACAGCAGCCCTGCAATTTAACAAATTGTGAATGGGAGAAAAATAACTCTCCCATTCCCCACTAACTTTAGCGTAGTGCCCATACTGAAAGTAAGGGGGCGCTACATTAGTAATGACAGCTTCAAGATGCCTCCTGTATTGAGAAACTAGTGGCATGCATTGCTCAGGTGTGATTTTAGCCAATTCTTTCACAAATCTTGAAGGTTCTGTGGGCCTCTTCTATGAACTCTGATCTTTAGTTCTTTCTTCAGATTTTCTATTGGATTCAAGTCAGGTGATTGGCTGGGTCATGCTTGAAACCAATTGAGAGTTTTCTTGGCTTTGTGTTTGGGATCATTGTCTTGCTGAAATGTCCACCCTCATTTCATCTTTATCATTCTGGTAGATGGCAGAAGATTTTTATCAAGAATATCTTGATACATTTTTCCATTCATCCTTCCTTCAATGATATGAAGTTTGCAAGTACCATATGCAAAAAACAGCCCGGCACCATGATGTTCCCACCTTTAACCACTTGCTTACTGGGCACTTAAACCCCCCTTCTGCCCAGACCAATTTTCAGCTTTCAGCGCTCACTCTTTGAATGACAATTGCGTGGTCATACAACACTGTACCCAAATGATTTTTTTTTAAAAAAAATATCCCCACAAATAGAGCTTTGGTATTTGATCACCTCAGTGGTAAGTGAGACTGATAGGCAGAACTGCTAGGTGGCACTGATGAGGCACTGATTGGCACCGCTGGTGGGCATTGATAGGTGGCACTCGTGAGCATTCATAGGTGGCACTTTATTGCACTGGTGGGCACTGTGGGCACTGGCAGGGGGCACTGGCAGGCGGAACTGGTGGGCCCCTACTGAGGTGGATGTGCCTCTTCCACTGGTGATCGATGTCCCTTACACAAAAGCCGGTGTTTACACAAAAGCTTTGTTACATAACGTGATCAGCTGTCATTGGCTGACAGCTGATCATGTGGTAAGGGGCCGGGACCAGGCTCTTAGGCTGGGTTCACACTACGATTTTCCCGTCCGTCAGCCGCATACGATTTCAGTATTGAAAACTTACGGGCCCGTATGGGAAAACGCATACATAGACACTGCATTGCAAATCGTATGCACTCAGATGCATCCGGGTGCATACGATTTGCTTGCAAAACATTTTTTAACAGTACGCAAAACCGTGTTCAACCACGGTTTTGCGGCCGTTTTTGAAACCGTATGGCAAACGCATACGTTTTTTTTTAACATTAAAGTCAATGGAAAACGCACATATGTGCGGTTCCATACGTTTACGTCCGTTTCAGCCGCATACGTTTTTTCATATAAATCGTATGCGGCTGACGGACGGGAAAATCGTAGTGTGAACCCAGCCTTACTCGGATCTGTGATCACCCGGGTCTCAGGGACTTGGTGATCACAGCGCTGGGTGCGTGCAAAGGGGAGGACGTCTATTGCCGGGGGGGTGTTTTTGGGGTGATGTTCAGTGCCATTTGACCTCCAAACATGATGTGTCTTATGGCATTCAAAGAGTTAAATTTTGGTCTCATGTGACCAGACCATATTCTCCCAGTATTTCACAGGCTTGTCTAATTGTTGTGCAGAAAACTTTAAACAAGCTTCAACATGCTTTTTCTTCAGCAATGAAGTCTTGTGTGGTGAGCGTGCATACAGGCCATGGCGGTTAAATGCATTACTTTTTACTTTAAAACAATTGTACCTGCTAATTCCAGGTCTTTCTGAAGCCCTGCACAAGTGGTTCTTGGCTCTTGGACAACTCTTCTGATAATTCTTTTCACTCCTCTGTCAGAAATCTTGTGAGGAGCAGTTTATGGTGAAATTATGTTCTTTCCACTCCTGGAATATGGCCCCAACAGTGCTCACTGGAACATTCAGAAGTTTAAAAATCCTTCTGTAACCAATGCCATCAGTATGTTTTGCAACAATAAGGTTGCTAGGGTCTTGAGAGAACTCTTTACCCATTATGAGATGCTTGATACCATGGTAATGACACATCTTTTTTTGGGCTATCTGTTGAGACTGAACCAGCTGATATTAATTCACACTGACAAGGGGCAGGATTGCTTTCTAATTACTGAGAAATTTTTGATGGTGTCTTAGCTTTCCGTGCCTTTTTTGCACCTCCCTTTCTTCATGTGTTCAATACTTTTTCTCTCTGTCATTTTCATTTTATTACATATACCTTTATTTCTGAACTTATTTGCTTTGGTCTCTTTGTATGTATGGATTTCATGGGTTGTAATCGATATGTGGTGAAAATTTCATGTCAGTAGCAGGTTTAGAAATATATTTAACACGCATCACGGATGGCGTGCACGCGCACGTGAGTAGGAGGTGAGCCCGTAGGTGGGGGAGAGAAGAGCAGGGAAGCCGCTGGGAGATGAGGACGCTCCACAAGACACACTGCACGTCCCATGCTGCATGCCGTAACCCGGAAGCTGACACCCTGGAGACGGTCGTAGTGGGATAGCGAGGACTGCAGGAACGAACCCCTGGCTTAGGCGCCCTAAACCCGCTCTCCACTGCGCTAATCCAGGCGGCCGCACCGGGATCTACAGCGGGCAATGGAAGCTGAGATGGACGGGGGAAAAGATACAAAACGGAGCGTATGAAAGGAGTCACATATCAGTACCCAACACTGAGCACCCACCACCACATGGATAAAGGTCGGATCTGATCTATTATTATATTACTTTTGTTTCTGTACTAAAGCATATTGGAGGAGGAAGCGTGTGATAGGGTAAAGGAAACCCCCTAAAGGAGAGAGAAATAAAAGTCACTTGGAGAAAGATGTGAATGTATGTAAAAACTAGCCCCAGGGTCTGCATTAACCGAACAGCTGTATATACTTTGTTAATCTATGTAAAAAGGGGGCCTAGGACCAAGTACAATTACTATATAATTACGAGAAGTGCTGTACTATCTGTGCTACCTGATAAAATCCCTACCCGAGTATTCAGGACCGTACATAAGATTACACATGGGTCTGCCCTACTTCAGGGGATGCTGAGACATGGAGATACTAGCAAACTGACATAAAGAGTGCACCCGAAAGTGGAAGCAGTACCCCCCCTCATATACATAAAAACCTCTTTTCAGCACAGACAAGCAACCCGCAGAGACCAGATAGACACAGGAAATTCTGTGGGTATGCCCCTGGCCTCTTAGTGGCCCTCATCTATCAGCAGATAGAGGACGGCAACATTTTCCTCTCAAAATAGAGGGAATTACCTCTCGGGCATATGCAAAAGTGATAAAGGGCCCTGCTGTGGACATAGACCTAGAATCTAGAATATATGGAACCCGGAGGGACTGTTTGGTAAATTGCATGCGGTCTATTATTTCTTTTGTTTCTTTTCTTTTTTGGTCTTTCCCTGGTGTTTGACACCCAGCTGACTGAACCTCTGAGCCATTTTTTAAAACGTAGACATTAACTACAGGCTTTAAGGAGGATCATTTAAGGGAAACACAAAACGATACAGAGACATCAGGTATCGCTTACCAGGGTCGAAAGGGGGAAATTAGAGACTAAGGGCCGGAGTGGCGTTCTGAAAACCAGTAGGCCTAAAAGGAAACATAGACGTGCACTGGCAAACGGACAGGAGGAGGTCAAGCTGGGGAAGAGAATCAGAAGAAGGGATAACAACATGAGCAGAATGACAAGCAGGTCCACGAGGGGGGGACCCCCGACAACGCCAAGTAGTACAGCTACAACAAGTTCAATTAGACCATTTATGACTAAAGGGGAAAGCCCACGAACCCAGGGCACCCTGGGAACAACAAAGCAACAACAAGTAAACAAAGATAAGAAGCTGGAAACTAGAAAACCCCAGGGGGGAAACATCAGTGAAACATCAATGGAGTCAAGAGAAGAAGGAACCATAGAGCGGGGGCCTGAAAGTAGTAGGACTGAGGAACAACATACAGACTCGCAGTCCATATCAAAAGGAGAAATGGCAGAGATGCTGCAAAAATTGGAAACAGCGATTAAGAGTGGCATCAAGGGTGAAATACAGAACCTGCGGACAGACCTGGGACACTTACTTGGCAGAATGGAAACAATTGAAGAACGAACAGAGCAGCAGGAGCAAGAAGTAAAAGCATTAAAGGACCAAATAGATCAAACACAACTACAACAGAGACTTATACTCTATAAAATAGAAGACCAGGAAAATAGAAGTCGGAGACAAAATTTGAGGATAAGATCAATACCAGAAGAGAGGGGAGAAGACCTCAGGCAAACAATGCAGAAGATCTTTAACCCCCTGCTGGAAAAACCAATAGAGGATCCGATAAGGATCGAAAGGGTCCACAGAGTGGGGAACCCGCAGAGAACGAGGTCGGATCGAACAAGAGATGTCATAATTAGATTCCGACTCTACGAAGACAAGGAAATAGTGTGGAAGAAACTAAGGGGACAACCCCAGATAGTCTATGAAGGGATAGAGCTACAGATATTCTCCGACCTATCACTTGAGACCTTGGCAAGGAGACGAGTGTTAAAACCACTTTTAAAGCGGATGACAGATCTAAACATCAAATATACTTGGGGGTTCCCGGCATGTCTGGTCGGTACAAAAGACGGGAGATCAGCAACGCTGAGATTCCCGGAGGACCTGGAAGAGTTCTGCAAAAAATTAGATATTCAGATACCCGACATACCAGGATGGGAATAGAGGAGTAAAGGTCAAGGGAGAAAATGATGAGAGAACCCATAAGAGTTTTTTTCTTAGACTTTCTTGGTTTCCCTATGTGATTGTGGCGGTGGGGGATGTACCCATCCCCCCCCCCCGCTTTACGATCAGATCGGGGGGGAGGCAACCCCAGACCTCACCTAGGGGGAACTGGATCAGATACGGAAGATGATCCAGAGGTCAATAATTGGCCAAAAGGGGATAGTAGGGGGGAGGAGACGGGAGGGAGTAGGGGGAGGGGGATGGGGGGAGGGGGGGGAGAGGGAGGGGAGGGAGGGGAGGGGAGGGGAGGGAGGGGGGAAGAAATCCTATTTCACCGAAACAATCGGAAGAAACTTTAACCAACAACCAAGATGCCGGTAATTAAATGCCTATCTTATAACGTAAAAGGCCTCAATAGTCCATCAAAGAGACATAAGGTACTAAAGGAACTAAAGAGGTATAGGTCAGATGTTGTCCTCCTACAAGAAACCCATCTTACATTAGGATCAAACATAAAGCTATACTCCCCTGATTTCCCCATATGGTACTACGGTGATACCATTTCTAAAAGGGCCAGAGGGGTAGCAATTGGGATAGCTAAGGGGATTAGGTTTGTGTTAACAGACCGATTGACAGACCCAGAAGGGAGATTCCTCTTTTTAAGGGGAAAACTAGAGGAGGAGGAATATACTCTTGTAAACATATATGCACCAAATACCTCCCCGATGAAATATCTCCAGGGAATCCTGGGGAAATTAAAAGATTTCAGGAGGGGAAAGATAATATTGGGAGGAGATTTAAATTTCTGTATGGACACAAAGGTCGATAAAACACACCAAACATTAGAGACTCAAGAAAGGCAATTAAGAAAGGTAAAAGGTAGTCTACATAGAAGCCAATTAGTAGACACATGGAGGATCTTTAACCCAAGCAAACGAGATTATACATTTTTTTCTCACGTACATGAGAGTTACTCCCGGATCGATCACATTTTCATTGAGCATAGAATGTTAGATGCGGTGGTCGAGACAAAAATAGAGACCATGACGATTTCCGATCATGCTCCAATCAGTATATCCATAAATATTATAGGCAACCAGAGGACCTATCCAAATTGGAGACTAAATGAGAAACTACTAATAGAAGAGAAAAGTTTAATGAGGGTTAAAAAAGAATTAGAGGAATATTTTAAGATAAACAACACAGATGAAATTTCGGCAGCAACATTATGGGATGCCCATAAGGCGGTGATTAGAGGGGTGTTAATCTCCGAAGGGGCAAGGAGGAAAAAAGAAATGAACAGCAAGAAGGAGAAATTAGTAGATGAGATCTTCAACTTGGAATTAACACATAAGAAAAATGGTAAACAACGAGACATTTATCTGGACCTAGTTAATAAGCGGAACGAACTTAAAGAACTTATTGATCGGGAAACAAGAAGGGAATTTAACTTGGTGGCAAGGGAGAGATATAGGTGGGGAAACAAAACAAGCAAACATCTGGCTCGGATGGTACAAAAAAAGAAATCAAGGAATTATATAGACAAAATTAAAAATGAAAAAAGGAGAGGTCTTGCACACAACAAAAGATATTGCTGAAACATTTAGATCATATTATGAAAAATTATACTCAGTTGAACAAAAAAGTTGGCAAAAAGGGGAGAAAGACAAAAAAATCTTAGCATTTTTAGAAGAAGCAAGGCTATCAAAAGTCAGTCAAACAGACGCAGAGGGGATGGACAGGCAAATAACGGAGAACGAAATTAAAGTAGCATTATCAAGCTCTGCCTCAGGTAAAAGTCCGGGGCCAGATGGCTATACAGTAATGTATTACAAAAAATTTAAGGAGATACTTCTGCCAAGGCTATGCCAGTATTATAATGGGCTTGGAAAGGAGTACGAACTAAGTAAAGAGGCATCAGAGGCGACTATCACCGTTATCCCTAAGGAAGGGAAGGACATCGGAAACTGTTCAGGATACCGGCCGATATCTCTGCTCAATACAGATTTAAAACTGTTTGCAAAGGTATTGGCCGGGAGAGTTAAACAGGAAATGGCGAGATTGGTGTACCCGGATCAGACGGGTTTTGTCCAGGGAAGAGAGGGGAGAGACAATGGGGTTAGAACACTGTTAATCCTCCGGAAAATGAAGGCGGAGGGGTCCCCAGGTCTACTACTGTCGATAGACGCAGAAAAAGCGTTTGACAGGGTAGACTGGGGACTCATGATGCTCACCCTGAAGGAAATGGGGTTTGGACAGAGGATGATGGAGTGGATTGGCACTCTCTACAGGTCCCCCACGGCCAAAATAAAAATAAATGGAAGTCTCTCTCAAACCTTCTTAATGAGAAATGGTACAAGGCAAGGGTGCCCTCTATCGCCATTACTGTTCGTGCTCACATTGGAACCCCTGCTGGCTAGGATCAGAAACTCTCAAAAAATAAAAGGGGTTAAAATAGGAGAGGAAGAACATAAACTTGCAGCTTTTGCAGACGACGTCCTATTCTATTTAACGGAACCCAAAACATCAATCCCAAACCTTCTAAACCTCTGTAGCGAATACGGAGAAATCTCAAACTTTAAATTAAACATTACAAAAACGGAGATTATGAGTATAAACATAAGCAAGATAGAAGAACAACTCCTGAAAATGAAGTACAAATTTGCTTGGGTTAAAGAACTCAAATACCTAGGAATACTGCTAGCAAAATCGACTAGGGAGATGTATACGATAAATTTTATCCCTTTATTAAATGAAATTAAGACAGAAACAAAAAGGGTGGAAAACAGGGCAATATCATGGATGGGACGAATTAATTACTGCAAAATGGTCATTCTGCCAAAAATTTTATATAAGTTCCAGATGATCCCCATTGCCCTTCCCGGGACATTACTCTCGGCCCTTAGAAAATTAATAATGAATTATATATGGAGAAATAAGAAGCACAGGATAGCACTTCAGACCCTAAAACAACCAAAAAAAAAGGGTGGATTAGCGGTCCCCGATGTTAAGAGATACTATGAGGCGGTGATATTAACAAGAGTAGTGGAGTGGGCCAGGGCTAGCAAAGAAAAAAGGTGGGTTAGTGTAGAAAATGAATTGTCATAGGCAAGGTTAGATAAGATAATTTGGAACCCTCCACAATTTAGGACAATAGACAAAAACGCACACGAGATAACTAAAAATGCACTTAAAGTTTGGGACACGGTCTATAAAAAAATTGTGAAAGAGTACAATTCACCGCTTATATCACTAAAGAATAATGATTATTTTGCACCAGGTAAAACACAAGTGGGGGGAAATTGGATTAAAATGGACACTATACAATTAAGGGATATAATGAAGGAAGGGCACATTTTAACATTACAGGAGTTGAAATTAAAAAACTCTTTCCTGGAAATTAATGAATGGAGATATCGGCAACTAAGCCATTTTATCCAAGATCTTCCACACCCATTGAGGTCAGGAGATCAGTTATTGGAATTGGAAAAAATATGCTCTACAAAAAATGCCAGAGGACCTATCTCGGGACTATATAAGATGTTACTGAAGATGGAAGAGCAGAACATACCTCCATTCATTAAAAAATGGGAAAGGGAACTAGGGACACATCAGGATAGGACCACAATAGAGAAAATGCTGACCCTGACACACTCCTCCGCGGTGGATAGCCGCACAGCAGAGATGTGTTTTAAATGCATAGCAGGATGGTATATGACACCAGACAAATTAAAAAAGTTTAAAGAGGGACAGACTGGAGAGTGCTGGAGGGGATGCGGTTTACCAGGAAATATGGCGCACCTGTGGTGGGGATGCCCTAAGATAAGAAGGTACTGGGAAAAAATATTGGCCTGTGTCGAAGAGATTACAAAGAAAAAGATAAAGATGGACCCTTGGGTTGTCCTGTTCCACGGGGGGGAAGAAGGCATTAAAAGTTATAAAAAATCGCTAGTACCACACCTATTGAACGCTGCCAAAAGATTAATTCCAAGGGGCTGGCAAGAGGTGGAATGCCCATCGATCTGGGAATGGATCGACGCGGTTGAAGAAACGTATAAAATGGAGGAACTGCAGGAGGACATGGAGGGCAATAACATATTACAAAATATGAAATGGGAAAACTGGAGAACTTTTAAGAAATCGTGGAGTTATGCGGAAAAATTAAGAGAAGACACTTAAGGCCATTTTAGAAAAATCAGAGAGAAGTAGAGGTATAAGGAGATTGATTCGGTGAGATAGGAGGGGGGGGGGGGGGGGGGGGGGAAGGGGAGGTGAAGTATTAAGGGAAAACTTTTGTATATGTCCAGCAAAGGAAGTTAAAAATGTACTTATGAAAATAATATAATATATATATATATAATAATAAAAAAAAAAAAAAAAAAAACAGAAGTGGAAAACAAAACAAAAACAACTAGCATATAAAAACAGAGACACTAATGATGCAAAACCGAAATAGAGATGCAATGGGCTGGTACGCAGAACATGAGCATGTAAATGCACACTCTATGAGGTGGAGTCTGAAGTTCAAAAAAAAAAAAAAAAAAAAAAAAAGAAATATATTTAACATTTAATATTTAGAAAAATGGTGACAATTCCAATGCTTATTTTACCTTCGGTGTGTATATATATATATATATATATATATATATATATACACACATACACAGTATCTCACAAAAGTGAGTACACCCCTCACATTTTTGTAAATATTTTATTATGTCTTTTCATGTGACACCACTGAAGAAATGACACTTTGCTACAATGTAAAGTAGTGAGTGTACATCTTGTATAACAGTGTAAATCTACTGTCCTCTCAAAATAACTCAACACTCAGCCATTAATGTCTAAACCGATGGCAACAAAAGTGAGTACACCCCTAAGTGAAAATGTCAAAATTGGGCCCAAAGTGTCAATATTCTGTTTGGCAACTATTATTTTCCAGCAATGCCTTAACCCTCTTGGGCATGGTGTCGACCAGAGCTTCACAGGTTGCCACTGGAGTCCACTTCCACTCCTCCATGTTGGTGGATGTTAGAGACCTTGTGCTCCTCCACCTTCCATTTGAGGATGCCCCACAGATACTGAATATGGTTTAGGTCTGGAGACATGCTTGGCCAGTCCATCACCTTTACCAACAGCTTCTTTAGCAAGGCAGTGGTTGTCTTGGAGGTGTGTTTGGGGTTGTTTTCATGTTGGAATATTGCTTTGCGGGCCAGTCTCCGAAGGGAGGGGGATCATGCTCTACTTCAGTATGTCCAGAGATGTATTTTGGCCTAGGCCGTCAAGGCCTAGACCTAGGGCGGCACTTTGCGGGGGGCGGCATTTCTCCCCCCCCCCGCAAGAAAACTCCCCACCCGTCTTTCCAACTCAGAGGCAGCCACCCGCTCAGATTGCTTCCCGCAGAGCTGCCGGCTGCTGCCTTTCTGTGTGTCATGGGAGCATGCTGCATACTGTGGGGAGCGACTTCCAGTGCCGCCCACATAGATGGAACGATCAATGGGCCATACATCTGTTGCACGGCGTGCACGTTGTTTAGCTGGTGGAGGCGGAGCCTAATGCTCCGCCTACCAGCCTCTGTGCGGCATCATATCATAGCATCTGCTCTGATCGGGACGGGAGGAGAGGAGGAGCGAGAGAGAGAGGAGAACGATGGTGGACGGTGGACCGTGGAGGAAAACAAACTTCAGGCAGCACTCAGAACTTAGCAGGTAAAAATTGATGAGACGAGAGGCTGAGTGAGGGATGTATATCATGTATTTGAAGAATTCAAACAGGACCAATTTAAACACGTGTGTGCTCACTCGGCACTGGTGACCCATTCATAGGGGCGCCCGGGCGCCACCCCCCCAAGTCAGTAAAAAGAATCTTGTGCAGTATGTCCGCAGTCTCTGGTAATCTTGTGCAGTATGTCCGCAGTATCTGGTAATCTTGTGCAGTATGTCCGCAGTCTCTGGTAATCTTGTGCAGTATGTCCGCAGTATCTGGTAATCTTGTACAGTATGTCCGCAGTCTCTAGTAATATTGTGCAGTATGTCCGCAGTCTCTGGTAATCTTGTGCAGTATGTCCACAGTCTCTGGTAATCTTTTGCAGTATGTCCGCAGTCTCTGGTAATCTTGTGCAGTATGTCTGCAGTCTCTGGTAATCTTGTGCAATATGTCCTCAGTATCATCTGGTAATCTCGTGCAGTATGTCCGCAGTATCTGGTAATCTAATGCAGTATGTCCACAGTATCTGGTAATCTCGTGCAGTATGTCCGCAGTATCTGGTAATCGAATGAAGTATGTCCGCAGTATCTGGTAATCTTTTGCAGTATGTCTGCAGTCTCTGGTAATCTTGTGCAGTATGTCTGCAGTCTATGGTAATCTTGTGCATTATGTCCTTAGTATCTGGTAATCTAAAGCAGTATGTCCGCAGTATCTGGTAATCTAAAGCAGTATGTCCGCAGTATCTGGTAATCTAAAGCAGTATGTCCGCAGTATCATCTGGTAATCTAATGCAGTATGTCCGCAGTATCTGGTAATCTAAAGCAGTATGTCCGCAGTATCATCTGGTAATCTAATGCAGTATGTCCGCAGTATCTGGTAATCTAATGCAGTATGTCTGCAGTATCTGGTAATCTCGTGCAGTATCTGGTAATCTCGTGCAGTATGTCCGCAGTATCTGGTAATCTAATGCAGTATGTCCGCAGTATCCGGTAATCTCGTGCAGTATGTCCGCAGTATCTGGTAATCTAATGCAGTATGTCCGCAGTATCTGGTAATCTCGTGCAGTATGTCTGCAGTATCTGGTAATCTCATGCAGTATGTCCGCAGTATCTGGTAATCGAATGCAGTATGTCCACAGTATCTGGTAATCTCATGCAGTATGTCCGCAGTATCTGGTAATCTAATGCAGTATGTCAGCAGTATCTGGTAATCTCGTGCAGTATGTCCGCAGTATCTGGTAATCTCGTGCAGTATGTCCACAGTCTCTGGTAATCTCGTGTAGTATGTCCGCAGTCTCTGGTAATCTCATGCAGTATGATGACAGGGCGGGTCTTAAATAGGAAGGGGTGTGTCCTTGACAGGAAGGGTGGTCATATTTAAATTAGGGGGTGCATGAGTTTAGTCAGGCCTAGGGCAGCACAAAACCTAAATACATCTCTGAGTATGTCACAGTACATGTTGGCATTCATGATTCCCTCAATCAACTGTAGCTCCCCAGTACAGGAAGCACTCATGCAGTCCCAGACCATGACACTTCCACCACCATGCTTGACTGTAGGCAAGACACTGTTGTCTTTGTACTCCTCACCTGGTTGCCGCCACACACGCTTGACACCATCTGAACCAAGTAAGTTTATCTTGGTCTCATCAGACTGCAGGACATGGTTCCAGTAATCCATGTCCTTAGTCTGCTTGTCTTCAGCAAACTGTTTGCGGGCTTTGTGCATCATCTTTAGAAGAGGCTTCTTTCTGGGACAACAGCCATGCAGAACAATTCGATGCAGTGTGCAGCATATGGTCTGAGCACTGACAGGCTGATCCCCCACCCCTTTAACCTCTGCAGCAATGCTGGCAGCACTCATACATCTATTTTCCAAAGACAACCTCTGGATATGATGATAAGCATGTGCACTCAACTTCTTTGGCAGAGGCGAGGCCTGTTTTGAGTAGAACCTGTCCTGTTAAACCACTGTATGGTCTAGACCACCTTGCTGCAGCTCAGTTCCAGGGTCTTGGCTAGGCATGAGCTTTATGTTCGTGTCGAACTCGAGTTCGACTCGAACACTGGCTGTTCGTCCGTTCACCGAACAATTTGGGGCGTTCGTGGCAAATTCAAAAAGCTCTCGGAACATCCTTTAAAAGTCTATGGGAGAAATCAAAAGTGCTAATTTTAAAGGTTAATATGCAAGTTATTGTCATTAGAAGTGTTTGGGGAGTCCTGCCCCAGAGTACATGTATCAATGCAAAAAAAGTTTTAAGAACGTCAGTTTTTTTGGGAGCAGTGATTTTAATAATGCTTAAAGTGAAAACAATAAAAGTGGAATATTCCTTTAAATTTCGTACCTGGGGGTGTCTATAGTATGCCTGTAAAATAGCGCATGTTTGCTGTGTTTATAACAGTCTCTGCACAAAATTACATTTCTAAAGAAAAAAAGTCAGTTAAAACTACTGTTTGAATTGTTGGGTCCCGGCAATACAGATAAAAGTCATTAAAAAAAACGGCATGGGTCCCCCCCCCCAGTCCATTACCAGGCCCTTCAGGTCTGGTATGGATATTAAGGGGAACTCTGCACCAATTTTTTTTTTTAAATGGCATGGGGTTCCAACCAAAAATCCATACCAGACCCATATCCAAGCACACAACCTGGCAGGCCGCAGGAAAAGAGGGGGGACGAGAGAGAGCGCCCCCCTCCCCTGAACCGTACCAGACCACATGTCCTCAACATGGGGAGGATATCCCCATGTTGATAGGGACAAGGGCCTCATCCCCACAACCCTTGCCTGGTGGTTTTGGGGGTCTGTGGGCGGGGGAGCTTATCGGAATCTGGAAGCCCCCTTTAACAAATTGCACCCGCATTGCACCAGAGGGGACGGGGTCACGTACACGTCACTGGGTAACACCAGCCTTTCTCCTTGCGTCAGAGGGAGCCCTCAGCTATAAAAGAGCTGTCACGTCCGTATCGCTCGGGACTGGATTACATTGTTGTAATATTTTTTTTTTCTTTTTTCTTTTTTTTTCTTTTAAATAAAGGACTTGTCCCAAGCTGTCTCCTGTGGTTTTAAACATTTTGACAAGTTTTTTGTGAAATGGTAGGGGTACAATGTACCCCTTACCAATTCACATGGGGGGGGGCCAGGATCTGGAGTTCCCCTTTGTTAAAGGGCGCTTCCAGATTCCGATAAGCCCCCCACCCACAGAACCCCACAAGCACCAGGCAAGGGCTGTGGGGAAGAGGCCCTTGTCCCATGTTGAGGGCATGTGGCCTGGTACGGTTCAGAGGGGGGCGCTCTCTTTTCCCCCCTCTTTTCCTGCAGCCTGCCAGGTTGTGTGCTCAGATAAGGGTCTGGTATGGATTTTTGGGGGAAATCCCACATAATTTTTTTAAGAATTGGCGCAGGGTTTCCCTTAATATCCATACCAGACCTGAAGGGCCTGATATGGAATTTGGGGGGGACCCCTACGCATTTTTTTTATTTGGTTCGGGGTTCCCCTTAATATTCATACCAGACCCAAATGGCCTGGAAATGGACTAAGGGGGGGACCCATGCTGTTTTTTTTCCAATTACGTTTACCTGTATTGCTGGGACCCGACAATTCATTATAGCCGCGAGTAGTTTTGAATGACTTTTTTTCTTTAGAAATGTCATTTTGTGCAGGGACTTTTATAAGCACGGGAAACATGCACTACTTTACAGGCATACTATAGACACCCCCCAAGTAAGAAAGTTAAAGGAATATTTCACTTTTAATGTTCTTTTAGATACACATACACCTTATATATATATATATATACACATATACATATGTATATATGTATATATATATATATATATATATATATATATATATATATATATATATATATATATATATATATATATATATATATATATATATATATATATATATATACACATACAGTACATATACATACACATTGCCCCAAAACATTTTATTTGAAAAGTATCCTTCCAGATTAAAAGATATAAGGATTAATAGGTACAGACTAATACAATGACACTTTGGTATTCATACTGAATACATACTGGGAAAAATGTATAAAGGGCGTCTGCACGCAGTAACAGTTTCTACATCAAAATAAAAACAGCATCTAGAACATATGAATACATATCCTGTATATACTGTATGTGCATTCATACAGTATGTAAAAGCATGGGACTAAAACAGCATACATATAGTAGTATAAAACCATTTGGTAAGTAACTTGAAAAACAAGCATAGGCACTAAAATGCTATCTCCAAACAGAATAACCCCTTCAAAATATTTATTAAGACTCCTTATTGAAATTCTATTTCTGAATAAAATACTTCACGAGTCAAGTTCCTAGTCAAGCATTACAAAGAGGAGTTTCTAGGAATAGTGGAGATTTGATGTTTTATTTATTTTTTCATTTAGCAGATGGCAAAGAGCACTTGAGAGAATTCCATTATGTGAGAAATGATACTTGAAAGTTAAAAGAGATGCACTGAGAAAAGGGTAAGCCGTAAACAAGCCATCGTAACCTAAATAATCTCCCTCCGGCTAACAGGAATGACCTGACACCTCAAGAAAATATGAAACGGTGAATACAACCTGATGTCCATTAAAAAAACTCTGATCTAGTGCATATCATACTTAGAACAATACAAAAATATAGAGCTAACGTCACCATTAACCCTTAAAGAGGAAGTAAACCACTGGCTTATTCCTCTTTTTTTTATATATATATATTATCATCCTGCAATGTATTGTAAGTCTTGCATATAAAAAGATTACTAAAACAAGGTTAGTAAATACCTTTTTTTGCTTTTATACATTTTCTCTTCTTCCGGGAATCAGCCATGCCAACTTTACTATTGATTGCTGGCTTTCTGTGGACATTATTTCTGCCCTTCCTTTCCTTCCCAGTGTAAATCCACGATCTAAAGCTAAGGCTACTTTCATACTTTATGAGGGGCAGATTACATGGGACGGCATAGCAACAGGCATTTCAAGGCGAGTAAAACATTTTTTTTTCTTTTTTCGGTCTCATGTCAACTATAAAGCAAAAATGTTTTTTAGATGGAAACTCCACTTTAACACGTTTGGTGATATCTCTTACTGTAAAGTGAACAATGTGAAATCACAAATTTTAGGGCTTGATATTTTCCCAAAGCAGAAGAAGCTCCTCCACACTCTCCAAATACTAGAAAACCAATACAATAAAATACTTTGAATTCACCACCAAAAGAATTCAAACAACTTTCAAAATCTCTACATCATTTACAATGCTAATTCTCCCTCAAATATCATATATATTTTGCACCCTTCCTATTCTAGTACCCAAAAAAACACAAACATAAATGAAACTACAGAATTCACCCTAATTCTCCAAGACCTCTACCAGTACTTTCAGGCCACTATCCTTGATCATCTAAAGCATTGGTGGTCCCCTGGTAGGAACAAACTACAGTGGAACCTCAGATTACGTGCATAATCCGTTCCAGGAGAATGCTCGTAATCCAAAGTACCCGCATATTAAAGCGTGCTTCCTCATTATAGTCAATGGAAACAAAAAAAAATAGTTCCGCATTGACTTCACTGGCATGCAATAACACATGCGGCCAGAGGTGGGGGTGGGGCGCCGGACAGCCTCGGAAATGGCGGAAAAGGCCCCAGGACACCTCAGCAAACCTCTATGGTGGTGCGGGGTACAGCATGGCTCTCTGGTGGTGCAGGTTACAGCGTGGCTCTCTGGTGGTGCGAGGTACATCGTGGCTCTCTGGTGGTCCTGGGTACAGCGTGGCTCTCTGTTGGTGCTGGGTACAGCGTTACTCTCTAGTGGGACGAAGTACAGCGTGGCTCTCTGGTGGGACGAAGTACAGCGTGGCTCTCTGGTGGGACGAAGTACAGCGTAGCTCTCTGGTGGTGTGGGTGCAGCGTGGCTCTTTGGTGGCACGGGTGCAGCGTGGCTCTCTGGTGGCGCGAAGTACAGCATGGCTCTCTGGTGGTGCGGGGTACAGAGTGGTTCTCTGGTGGTGCGGGGTACAGCGTGGCTCTCTGGTGGTGTGGGGTACAGCGTGGCTCTCTGGTGGTGCGGGGTACATCGTGGCTCTCTGGTGGTGCAGGGTACAGTGTGGCTGTCTGGTGGTGCGGGGTACAGTGTGGCTCTCTGTTAGTGCGGGTACAGGAGTACAGTGTGGCTCCCTCTCTGGTTTCCCAAGCACAGTATTCTCTTTTGCTTCTCTTCAAACACCCCCTCCCTCCCCCTCCAGCAGAGTGTTTGCATGCTGGGGGCTGTAGCTTAGTGTCTATGGACACACTGGGACCGGAACTCTGCAGAGACTACATTTCCCATGATGCCCCCAGAGTCTTGTGAGTGGCCAATCATGGGGAGGGAAACAGCGAGCAGAAAGCTGGGCGGCGGAGCGGCAAATCCAGTTAGAGACGCTCTCTCTCTCTTTTCTCCCTTCGGCTTGCAGAAAGGGAAGGGGGGCGACGGGGGAGATATAGACATTCACAGCTCTCCTCTCCCTGTCACAACACTGCTGCTCTATTTGCCAGAGAACTCGGCAGCGGCGCTGTGACAGGGAGAGGAGAGCTGCGGGCTGTCTGTATCTCCCCCGCCGCCCCCTTCCCTTTCTGCAAGCCAAAAAAACAAGACGAGGGGCGCCTCTGAGTATGTATCGTAAGAATAATTTAATAAACAACAACTTCCACTCACATGGAGAACAGGTAAGTTGCAATTTAAATCCGGTTGCTGGGCTGAAGAGATGAAAGTGGGACTGCAAGTCACAGCAAGTCCTGTAAAGCTGGCACCACATCAGATCCGTGTAGGATGGAGGGGGATGGCTGAGCACAGCGTGGTTTTCTTCAGTGATCCAGACTTGGGCATATCCTAGTCTATCAGGAAAAATCCATCTGATAAGAATATGGGTTCCAGGTAAAAAGTGTAGTGGAGAGTGACAAGAGTCAGTGGTTATGGCAAGCCGCACTGTGGCTTTGGTGTGCACTCTGTCAATCTGTAGATTGAAAAGTAAACACGGCCGTGTATTCAAAGTGAGACTAGAGGAGCATCACAGCACGGCGCCCGGCAATGACATCACACACATGCGACATGTTTCGAAGCTAGCAAGCCATTGATGAAAAAAAGGCCGCACCTGTTTTTCAAGCATCTGCAAGCGGAAGGGAGAAAAGAGAGAGAGCGGCTCTAATTGGATTTGCCGTTTAGCCACTCAGCTTTCTGCCCACTGTTTCCCTCTACATGATTGGCCACAGCAGAATCATGGCTGTAGGGGGGGACGGCTCATATTTAAACTGCTTACTGGCCCCCTCCACACCCGGCGCAAACCGTTGCACTCCTAAGCAGTACTCTGATAGTGGCCGTGCAGGAGTCGGGAGGAGAGAGCGGATACCAATTTCGTAGGGCTGGGGGGAGGTGGAGGGCAGCACTTTGCCCCCCGCAAATTGCCGGCCTAGGCCAGAATACAGCACTGATGACGAGTTGGCTATTTTTACAGAACACTAACTAAAGAGGAAAAAAATTGATGCCGCCTTGGAGGCGGCTATGTTGTTGGTTATTAACAGGCAGACTAACAATGTTTATACTCATTATATTGTGTACTGTAGTGTTTTTACTTCCAGTGTTCTGTGGAAACAGGTAACTCGTCGAAATCTCCAATTATTGAGTCAGCGGAAGTGACGTGGTTGGAGATTTTGGCGAATTGGCTGTTTTGGCAGAACACTGGCCTTTAGAAAAAATCGGAAGTAAAGCCAGGCTTTTCAGTATTGTGGTCTGCCTGTCTACTCAAAAATTAGGTATGTTATCAATAGACCTTTATCATGGGTTTAACTTAAATTCCTCCACAATAGATTATAGTGTTTTTACTAATTTAAAATGAATGTGTAAGACTGTATTTTAGTATTATGCCGCGTACACACCATCGTTTTCTGCGATGGAAAAATGCGACGCTTTATGTGCTTTAAAAAAACGTCATTTTTCAAACTTCAATTTGAACAACGACGTAGCATACACACCATCGCTTTTTCACAACGCTCTAGCACAGCGCAGTTCCGTCAATCACGCACGACGTCACTATAAAGGGTCGTTTCCATGCGGAAGACGGCCTCTTTTGCTGATATCGTGTTGCTGCGTGTTAGTAAAAGTTTGGTGAGATACGATTCGTGATTTTCAGTGACTGTGCTTTAAATTTCGTTTTCTTGTCTATAAGCTGAAAAACACCTTAACGAATGTGCTGATTCCATTCTGAACAGTCGTTTTACATGAATGAGCGCTGCCGTCTCCTAACTTGCTTCTGAGCATGCGCGGGCTTAAATCGACGTTTTTACGTACACACGGTCAATGTTTAGAACACAGAAAACGACGTCGGCCAAAAACGACACATAAAATTGAAGCATGCTTCAATTTTTTTCTGTCGTTTTTTAGAAGACATAAAACGACGTTTTTGCCCACACACAGTCAATTAAATTGACGTTTTTGAAAATGACGTTTTTTTCCATCGCAGAAAACGATGGTGTGTACGCGGCATTAGAATGAAAGGTTGCCATCTAGTGGTTTATTTCCTAATTTCCTCTTTTTAAAACTTGATTTCACCAGTAAATAAAATAGAATTAGGAAATCGCAAAGTAATGCTGTTTGGTCAACATATGAAAGCCAAAAAATGAGCATGCTTTTGGCTAAATGCCATGTTTATTCATAGGCTTTTAAACTATTTCCCCGCTCACTGAGAGTTTTTTAAAGAGCCACACATAAGTTGTTGGTCAATTTTAAAGCTAAAAAGCTTGACACTGGCTTGACATTTACGAAAGGCAAACTACAAGTGCAAACTACAAGAGCAAAGTGCACTTGAAATTGCGCTGAAAATGCACTTGGAAGTGCAGTCGCTGTAGATTCGAGGGGGTCATGCAAGGAAAATAAAAAAACAGCATTTTAGCTTGCACATGATTGGATAATAAAATCAGCAGAGCTTCCCCTCATTTCAGATCTACCCCTTAGATTTACAACGACTTACTTCCAAGTGCACTTTCAGTGCAATTTCAAGTGCACTTTGCACTTGTAGTTTGCACTTGTAGTGCAAAGTGGATTTGCCTTTTGTAAATAACACCAACTGTCTCAATGTTCACGTATCCTCACTCGGTGTATTACCCATACCTCCCAACCCGCACGGATTCTGCGTGACTTCATCGCATAGACACTCTTTTCCCGCAGTCACACGGTAGAGGAAATTTTCCCACACAGGAAGAGGAGCCAGTGGAGGCTTATCCACTAATAACAACTGAACTGTAATGTTGGGCGGTCGAACCCCCCCGCTTATCTACTGTAATGTCGATCAGTCGGCGGCACCCCCCCTTATCAACTGTAATGTCTGCCGGCTGATCGGTGGCAATATCCCGCGCCCCCCCACTCAACAGCTTTGAAGTCCAAAAATAAATTAAAAATTCACCGTCCAGCGGTAGCAAATACCCCAACCCCGGGCTCAACAACTTTTATGTCAGCTAAAAAAAAAAAAATCACAGTCCCTGACTAAGCTTTGTGGTTGTGTCTCTGCGAGTAGATGTGTTTCTCTTCTATGAGCAATTCTGAAGTCTGATTTCCATGATAGTTAGGTTAGGGTGACCAGACATCCGCAGTTTCAAGGGACAGTCCCCGGATTGAGGACACTGTCCCCGGACCAAGTCTGTCCCCGGTGTTGTCCCTGGATTGGATTTGAACAGGGGCTGGGGCAATTTCCAAGACAGTCAGAGAAGAATTAATTTAAAAAATATGAATTACACCCCCTCACTCCACCGCTCCTACTAGCTTAAGGGGGTCAATTTTTTTTACCCAACTGGAAATGCTTGTTCCATGCGATTGGGAGCTCTAGGAAGAAGTACAGAGCAGTACTTACTCCATTCCTGCTGAATGCAGCGAAAGCACTAATCCCGAAACATTGGAAAACAAAGGAAATACCAATGATAAAAGTTTGGTTTAGAGAAATAGATAGAACAAGGATAATGGAAGAACTAATATGTTTCCAAAGGGACGCAGAAATAAGATTTCAGGCAGGGTACTTGGAAGAAATGGCTAGAATTTAATTATTATTTTCTTTTTCCCTTATGCACAATTTGAAGGAGCATAGCAATGGGGACTGGGAGATGGGAATCTCACCCCCCCTCGAACATGCTGCGGTATAGATTAATTTTTAAGTGCACGTTAGAGGATGGATCCATTTATGTACCTATATGTATTTTCTATGTATTTATGTTTTTTTTTTGAGAATATTTTTGCAGATTGTTTTGCAAAGTATGTAAGATTTTAACTGTAAAAAATTGAATAAAAACTATTTAAACACAAAGAAATTTCAAACCGCGGAGCAGGCAGTCGGTGGGAACTTTAAACAAGGCTGGAGGTTTGTCTTTATTCACTTTTTACACTCTATTGATGAATGGGTAGGAGTACTTATTCACATATGGGGTCCCCCTTGTTAAAGGTAAGCCTATAATAAGGCTACTAAATGTGCACCTTTTAGGAGATGTTTACTGTATACGCCGCCGATGTTATCAGCGCATGCGCTCTAATGGAAGGGCCACTCATGCCATTTCTTCAGTGCCCTGTGCATGCGTGGGAGTGACGTCACGAGGCTTCGGCCAATCACACAGCCAGAACCCATAGACCCAGAGGGAAGACAGGTAAAGGTGTATGTGGCCTCCAGTGGTGACAACAAGGGCTTGGTTTGCAGGTAAGTTTCACATAATGTGCTAGGCGATGCATACTAACACATTATGCCTTTACTTTGCAGGTCAGCAAAAAATTAACGGCGATATACATCAGCAAAGTGGCATGGGTGCGCAAAACAACGTACCGTTAATTGCTGCAACATCGGTTGCCAGCGGGCGTGTGCGCGAGCGCGCCGTGGGAGCTTGCCCGTGGGTCCTGCGGACTCGGTGTCCACCGGTGGCCCGCAATCGTGACAAAGAGAGGCAGAGCGGGGAGATGCCTATGTAAACAAGGCATTTCCCTGTTCTGCCTAGCAACAGGACAGGGATCTACTGCTCCCAGTGATCAGGAGCAGTGATTGTTGTCAGTTTCTAGTGAGCCCATCCACCCTACAGTTAGAACACGCCCAGGGAACACACTTTACCCTTTGATTGCCCCCTAGTGTTTAACCCCTTCCATGTCAGTAACATTTACACAGTAATCAGTGCATTTTTATAGCACTGATAACTGTATACATGCCAATGGTCCCAAAATAGTGTCAAAAAAGTCCAATCTGTCTGCCGCAATGTTGCAGTCACAATAAAAATTGCAGATCACTGCCATTACTAATAAAAAATAATAAAAATGCCATAAATCTATCCCCTATTTTGTAGACGCGATAACTTTTGAGCAAACCAATCAATATACGCGTATTGCAATTTTTTACCAAAAATATGTAGAAGAATACATATCAGCCAAAACTGAGGAAGAAATTATTTTTTTATATATTTTTGGGGGATATTTATTATAGCAAAAAGTTAAAAATATTGCATTTTTTTGTTTATAGCACAAAAAATAAAAACCGCAGAGGTGAACAAATACCACCAAAAATAAGCTCTATTTGTGGGACTAAAATTACATAAATTTTGTTAGGGTACAACATCGCATGACCGCGCAATTGTTAGCTAAATCGACGCAGTGCCGAATCGCAAAAAAGGGCTTGGTCAGGGAGGGGGTAAATCCTTCCAGGGCTGAAGTAGTTAAAGTGGTTGTAAAGCCTATTTTTTATTAAAATAAAAAAGATGTTATACTTACCTGTGGTCCTTTACTACCTCTTCCAACACCAGCGCTCTCCACTTCTACTTTAATGTGTCCATTAAGCTACATCCCCTGCTCCCTCCTCACAGTATTTGGCTGATAGTAGCAAAAGTCAATGGCTCCCACTGAGTCCCCTTTCACACCTCTACGACTTGTCCTACGATTTTGGACTGCAAAATCGCATGGCAAGTCATTCTCCATGATTTCCATTCATATTGGCATGACTTTAAGTTGTGCCGACTTCAAAGTAGTCCTTGCACTACTTTGGTCCAACTTCCATGCAAGTTGATGTCCATAGACCTCAATGTTAAACCCTCAAGTAGCATGCAAATTGTACCTGAATAATATAGACACGATTTCAGTACAACTTTGTAAGCACAAGCAGCTTTTTGACCCTTGTCCCACCCAATCCTTTCAACATAGTAGCCCCTCCCAAGCACATTTTTCTAGCACACATTGACTTCCTGGTTATTTCCTCAGGAACAATGTGCTACAAACAGCCCAAAAAAAGAGATGTCCTTGTCCTTGTCCTCCGCTTCTCTTCCTCTTCTTCCTCATGCACTGCTACTGCTGCAGCAGCAATGACAACTGCTGTGGCAATATATTGAGTAGCAAACATTTTCTGTCAAAACACACCACACCACAACAACCAGGAAGTAAACAGGAACTGGAAACAACTATGGCAGGAAAAGGAATTACCTCACACCATGTATGTTTTCATTGGTTAATGCCAAAGTTGTGGCAAAGTAGTACTGATCCAAAATCGCGGCACAATCGCGCGAAATAGCGTTAAAATCACGGGTGCAAAATCGCACGACTTTGAAGTTGTACAAGTGTGAAAGGGACCCGAGTCTTCTGTGAGACCAGGAAGTGAAGAGAGGAGACCTGCAGGCGGGCACAACGCTGGATCTCTGACAGGCTCAGGTAAGTTTTTAGGAGGGGAGGGTAAGAGGGAACAGTTAGTGGAGAGTTTTTTTTACCTTAACCACTTAAGGACCGACTAACGACGATATACGTCGGCAGAATGGCACCGCTGGGCACAATCACGTACCTGTACGTGATTGTATAAAGCCCAGCGGTGGGTCGCGCCCGCGACCCAGTCCGAAGCTCCGTGACCTCGGCCGCGGGACTCGCAGACCCAATTGCCGCTACAGTCCCGCGATCAGTCCCCGGAGCTGAAGAACGGGGAGAGCCACGTGTAAACACGGCTTCCCGGTTCTTCACTGTGGCGCTGTCATCGATTGTGTGTTCCCTAATATAGGGATGCACAATCAATGATGTCAGACCTACAGCCACACGCCCCTACAGTTGTAAACACACTTCAGGGAACACATAACCCCTTCAGCGCCCCCTTGTGGTTAACTCCCAAACTGCAACTGTCATTTTCACAATAAACAATGCATTTTAAATGCATTTTTTGCTGCGAAAATGACAATGGTCCCAAAAATGTGTCAAAATTGTTCAAAGTGTCCGCCATAATGTCGCAGTCACGAAAAAAAATCGCTGATCACCGCCATTAGTAGAAATAAAAATAAAATAAATAATAAAAATGCAATAAAACTATCCCCTATTTTGTAAACGCTATAAATTTTGCGCAAACCAATCGATAAACGCTTATTGCTTTTTTTTTACCAAAAATAGGTAGAAGAATACGTATCGGCCTAAACTGATGAAAAAAAAATGTTATATATGTTTTTGGGGGTTATTTATTTATAGCAAAAAGAAAAAAATATTGCATTTTTTTCAAAATTGTCGCTCTATTTTTGTTTATAGCGCAAAAAATAAAAACCGCAGAGCTGATCAAATACCACCAAAAGAAAGCTCTATTTGTGGGAAAAAAAGGACGCCAATTTTGTTTGGGTGCCACGTCGCACGACCGCGCAATTGTCAGTTAAAGTGACGCGGTGCCACAAGCTGAAATTTCACCTGGTCAGGAAGGGGTATATGTGCCCAGTAAGGAAGTGGTTAAATATCAACTATGTATATTTGTGCTTTAATATGGAGTCAAAGATTATTTAATTTTGTTCAGGTGGCATCTACATCCAAAGCTTTTTTTTTACTTTACAGGTATTAGCAATTACATTTGATATATATATATATATATATATATATATATATATATATATATATTTATCCTCTAAGTACCTTATTCCTGCAGCGCTATTGTGTGGTCACATGATGTTTCTCTGTTATTTGGCATCTGCAGGGAAAGATCCTTGGGAGGGGCTACTATTATTCTGTTGATGTATGCACTCTACAGTGTGAGTCTGTGTCTGGCCAGCTCTGATTGGTACTATGCCAGTCAAATGGAAAAAAAAAAAAATTAGAAGAACAATTCAAATTCGATTATAAATATCAAAGTTGGGGCATTGTAGTTTTGGACAAATGTGACTATGAAGGAGAAATGTTAAAAATATTGAGTGATCAGGACACTTATACATCATTACTCCACAGCCATACAGTCAAATACAAAAGGGATTTAGTCAAAAATATTGATAAAGGTGTGTGGACAAAAAAGAGAAATGTTATTTAGTCCCCCTAGCCCCTCGGATTCCCAAAATCCATAAAAGTGTCACTCATCCTCCCGGTTGTCCCATTATCAGTGGGATTGACTCGGTTACATCGGGAATCAGTAGGTACTCAGTGCCAGATTCTGAAAGGACTTACGACGGCGCAGCGCCATGTACGCCGTTGTAAGTCCTAATCTGAGCCGTCGTATCTATGCGCCTGATTCTTAGAATCAGTTACGCATAGATATCCATTAGATCCGACAGGCGTAAGTCTCCTACGCCGTCGGATCTTAACTGCATTATTTTGCTGACCGCTAGATGGCGCTTCCGTCGAATTTCGCGTCGAGTATGCAAATTAGCAAGATACACGAATTCCCGAACGTAAGCGCGGCCGATGCAGTAAAGATAAGCCGTTTACGTTAGGCTTTTCCCAGCGTAATATTGCCCCTGCTATATGGTGGCATAAGTGCGGCGTAGCAATGTTAAGTATGGCCGTCGTTCCAGCGTCGAAATTTGAAAAAGTTACGTTGTTTGCGTAAGTCGTCCGTGAATGGGGCTGGACGTCATTTACGTTCACGTCGAAACCAATGACGTCCTTGCGGCGTACTTTGGAGCAATGCACACTGGGAAATTCCGCGGACGGCGCATGCGCTGTTCGGGAAAAACGTCAATCACGTCGGATCACAGTAGATTTACATAAAACACGCCCCCCTGATCCAAATTTGAATTAGGCGGGCTTACGACGGCCGATTTACGCTACGCCGCCGCAACAACTTACGGAGCAAGTGCTTTGAGCATACAGCACTTGCCCGTCTAAGTTGCGGAGGCGTAACATAAAGCGGATACGTTACGCCCTCACAAAATTACGCCGCTGGACGAGAATCTGGCCCATAGATTTCTATCTACAACCCCTATTGCCATCCTATTTGAAAGATACCAAAGACACTATTAGGCCCCGTACACACGACCGGATCGATCCGCTGGACCGTTTTCAGCGGATAGATCCGCTGCGACCGCTGCCGGATTTCTGTCTGATGGTTGTACACACCATCAGACAGAAATCCGCGAGTAAACAATACGCGGGGCGTGGCCGCGCCGTCGCCGCGACGATGACGTGGCGACGTGGGCGGCCCTGGAAGTTTAAAGCTTCCACGCATGCGTCAAATCAGTACGACGCATGCGAGGGATGGCGGTCGGTCAGACGTGTCCGGTGAGTCTGTACAGACGACTGAATACGTCTGACGGACAGGTTTCCAGCGGACAGTATTCTTAGCATGCTAAGAAATTTTTATCCGCTGGAAACTGTCCGATCCGCGGGACAATTGTCCGCTCGGGCCTACACACGACCGGATCTGTTTCAGCGGATCGATCCGGTCGTGTGTACGGGGCCTTAAACTTTTAGACCAGTGAAGGTTGTCTGTTAGCAACTGCAGATGTTGCATCCTTATATACAGAATTTGCTTCTCCTATTCTATTGGGATATAATGCAGTATATTATTATCGTTCTAAAGAAAATACATTGCCATACATACAAAAGCATTTTATTATGGAATTATTATCATTTGCTACTAGCCATAACTATTTTTGGTTTAATGGTCAATATTACCAGTAAAGAGCTTGCCCCCCTAATTTCCCCCTACATGCACACACTTTAAAGACCCCCTCCCCCATTACAGAGCTTTGATTATCCACAGTAGACTTATTCTATGACATTGAGAGACATATTACATTGGAGGCTGATGAGTAAGAATGATCACAGCCATAGCTGAAAACATAGACAGGGATAAGCCACAGAGGGGAGAGAATGGGTGATTGGATGCCATCTTGTATGGATAAGTTACACCCACCCCCTGACATTACACACAATAATTCTGTTCTGCTCACCAGGAAATTTTAAAAAATAACACATGTATCAGAGTAAAAAAGTTTGAAAATAGTAATTAAGAACTAAGGGCCAGATTCAGCAATAACTGCGGCGGCGTAACGTATTGTCTTTACGTTACACCGCCGCAAGTTTTCAGCGCAAGTGCCTGATTCACCAAGCACTTGTGTGTAAACTTACGGCGCTGTATTGTAAAGACGTCCGGCGCAAGCCCGCCTAATTCAAATGGGGCGTGTACCATTTAAATTAGGCGCGCTCCCGCGCCGAACGTTCTGCGCATGCTCCGTTTGGAAATTTCCCGCCGTGCTTTGCGCGAAATTACGGCGCCCCGACATGTTTGTGAATGGCGACGTGCGTAATGTACTTATGCCGAAAATTTTTTGTTAAATTTGACGCGGGAACGACGGCCATACTTTAACATGGCTGGTGTCAAGTTAAGCCTTGAAAAAGCAGGCTCAACATTGCGACGGGAAAAATCGACTTGAGAAGACGTAACACACGCGAGTACCTTCGTGGATCGCCGTAAAAGCTAATTTGCATACCCGACGCTGGAAAACGACGCAAACTCCACCCAGCGGCGGCCGAAGTATTGCAGCCTAAGATCCGAAGGCGTACGAATCCGTAAGCCTGTCGGATCTTAGCCAAATGCTGTCGTATCTTGTTTGTGAATCACAAATTAAGATACGATGCAGCAAATTTGAAAGTACGCCGGAGTATCAGCAGATACTCCGGCGTACTTCTTCTCTGAATCTTGCGCTAAGAATTAGGGAATTAAGGAAATAGCAAAAAAAAAAAAACACTTGACTTCTCCATTGCTCTTTTTTTTTTTCCTTTCCTGATTTACTGTATATTCTATATATTTAGTTGGACTATTGTTTTTTATTTTGTAGAAAATACTGCTGGAGCCTCGGACATTTGATTGCATATAGTTATGTGTTATGCGCATAAACAGTTTCATTGTCATGACTTTTTAAACTGTGTTTAAAAAGAAACATTAAAGAAGAATCCCAGGAGTATTAATTACCAGCAGATGAGATTACAAGAGTTGTTAGGCATAGTTATATAGTCTTGTTACTGTCATACTTTGTCACAAGATGGTGCTGTTGCTTTGTTTTTATCCATTAATGACAGTTTGCCATTTTTGCACACAAAAAGATAGTTAATTGTGTCAAACAAGGCAAAAATTAGCTCTAAAAACTGCAGTTCAAAAAAACACATCCAGAGGGCAATAAAAGTTGTCTGGAAAATGCTTAGAATCCCAGCATGCATTTCTAGTGCACTCCAACAGAAAAGTTGTTTAGTGAATAAAGACATCACCCATACTGTATGTTCAATTAGATTATGCAGGGTTAACCATAAATCTAATTATAATAGCCACCTAAAAATGTAGTCTATTACATCATAATCAAAGTATATATTTTGCAAACCATAAATTAACAATGATTTTAATAATACATTTGTGTCATAACATACCTCCCGACTTTGCAAAATGAAAAAGATGGACATCTTTTGCACAAAGTATTTAGACTAGGGACACGTCCCTGCCATAGCCCCAATTACAGACCACAAAGATCTAATATGTAAAAAATGATGGGCTAAACCATATAAGTGTTTTTTATAACTCAATTTTATCCTCTATATTGGCTTTTACCCAAATAAAAAATGCAGTGAAATACTGTAAAGACCAAGTAAAACATTTTTTTAGTGCAGCATAACACTTTTAGCAGTAAAATAGTACATTTTGTATATAGGATCAGACCAAAAATAGGGACAACTGAGACTGCATGAGGGACAGAGGGATTTGGTCTTAAAAGAGGGACAGTTCCTCCAAATGAGGGGTAGCTGGGAATTATGGGCCAGATTCACAAAAGAGATACGACGGCGTGTTCCGGCCGCCCTAACTATGCGACTGATTCATAGAATCAGTTACGCATAGCTAGCCCTAAGATCCGACAGGTGTAATTGAATTACACTGTCGGATCTTAAGGATGCAATTCTATGCCGGCCGCTAGGTGGCGAGGCCATTGCGGTCGGCGTAGAATATGCAAATTACTAGTTACGGCGATTCCCGAACGTCCGTGCTGCCCGTCGATCTAACTTTACGTCGTTTCCGCCGAGTTACGCCGCGTAAAATTATGGCTGAGCCCTAGTTGTTTTAAGCCATGTTAAGTATGGCCGTCGTTCCCACGTCGAAATTTAAAAAACAACGTCGTTTGCGTAAGTCGTCCGTGAATGGCGCTGGACGCCATTTACGTTAACGTCTAAACAAATGACGTTGGTGCGACGTCATTTAGCGCAATGCACGTCGGGTAATTTACCCGACGGAGCATGCGCAGTACGTTCAGCGCGGGAACGCGCCAAATTTAAATGGTTCCCGCCCCATTTGAATTGGGCGGGCTTGCGCCGAGCGCATTTACGTTACACCGCCGCAAGTTTACAGGTAAGAGTTTTGAGAATCAGGCACTTACGCTGTAAACCTGCGGCGGTGTAACGTAAATCAGATACGTTACGCTGCCGTGGAGCAACGTAATTGTATCTGAATCTGGCCCTATGGTCATAGTCGTGGGAAATATCATGAGATTAATTCAATGCCCCCAAAAAACTTGAAGTACGGTAATTCTACTAAGCATTTTGGACGATTAGGTATCCTAGAATTATGTTTCATCTGAAATTGTTCTATGGCTGGAAAATGATTTTGCTCTACTGGTGACACTCAAACACATGTGTGTGTGAGCTAATGGGTATTTCTCTGTTTGTGTTGCCGTTGTCAATGTTAAAATGGAACTTAACTTCCAAAAGGGTGTTATCTCTCTTTAAATACTCCCATCAGAATACATTTTTCTGTGCTTATGTATTTTTTTTCTTTTATCCCAACCCCAAGGCCATTCTGGCCTATGCCAGAATGAAATGTATCTTGTCCTACAGCCTCCTGGGATACTTATGCAACGCCCATCTGACACCCCAAAGGCAGATAGCATCTCCAGAGGCAAGGGGCAGGTAGCACTATCCATGGCTAAAATGGGGGGGATTGAGAAAGGATATTTGGCGCCAGTCACTTTTGCCTTTTTAAAGAGTTTTTTTTGCAGAATGGTTAAGGAGGTGAGTGTTAGGGGCCCCGGATACTGTAGCAGATCATTTGTAGACTCTCCAGGTCCATCTTGACAGTGTTAGAACCTTTATGCAACACTCTAAGTACGTTTCCAAATTTTGAGGGCATCCTCTAAATTAAGGTGACCAGATTTTTAAAATGAAATCAGGGGGACATATTTTTTCTTTACTAGTAATGGCAACAATCAGCGACTCTCGGCCCGTCGCTGCCCGCCTCACAGCCCCTCAAGTCTTACTCTTTGACCCCCGGCTACTACTGGATGGGGAGCAGAGGAAGATCACTCCACCAGGGAAGGCAAGGAGATAGGCAGGTCGGCTGGTCAGGATTTGAGCCAAGGCAGAAGAACATGCGAGCGAAGCTGAATGGGCATGCGCCCGAAACTGAACAAAAATATTCCCTCAGCTCCGACCAGCACATGATCATCAGAAAGGGGCACAGATAATGGGAAAAATACAACCCCCCTATGCTAGTAGGCACGGCGGAGCGCGCGGGGGGGGTGTAATTCTATTTTTTTTATTTTAATTCTGCACTGATTGTCTTTGAAATTGCCCCTGCCCCATATTAAATGCAATCTGGGGACAAAACCAGGGACAGACTTGGTCCGGGGACAGTGTCATCAATCAGGGGACTGTACCCTGAAACTGAGAGACCAGCATTCTTCCTGGCTCATTCCAGCAAGGAGCCTTCCCTGGGTCTCCTCCTTGGCACAGCTTCCTCGAGACCAAGCAAGACAGCTTTAGGACAACTTCAGCATACATTAGGCTCCAAACCATGCTATTGGGCTCTATCCAGCAGCACCTCCCTAGACCTACTCCAAAGGGAAAGAAAGTGAGCACATGGCCTGTCCCACATACTGATGTAGCCATGAGCTGGCTAATATTGCCTGCCTTATCAGGAGACACTTTGCAGCACTTGCTGCAGTGAGGCAAAGCATCTTGGGACCTATAGTCCAAGGAACCATGGTTTGCACTCAAGTTGCACTGTAATGGACTACCAAGTACAAGCCAGCTGGAGAGGGAGATAAGAAAGCTGGGAGAGGTAATGTAAAGGACAGGATCGCTTTCTTGGGACCCCGGCCTGGATCTGCAAACAAGTGACTCAGTGTTATACTGTGCTTTGTCCATTGCAGGTGGGTACAGGAGGATCCTGTGCCAGCCACTTTAGGTCATCCAGCGGCAGCCTGGAAGCTGCTCTAATCACACCTATGCTAGATCCAGCTGGGCCGTGGTGCGGTTCGACACGAGATCGAGCACATTCCCATAAATCAGGCTCTGTGGAGGACTAACACCACTTCTCAGCATGGAAAAATCACTGGGATTGGTGAGCAGGCACATGCCCATTTCTCTATAACAAAAGACACTGCATGCCGACATCGTAGTTGTTTTCTCTGAATAACCTGGTAGGAGAACTTTTTTGTAATTACTAAGGCAGTGAAACTGATAAAATCACCTGTTTAAAATAATGGGGCCTGAAAACATGACCTGTTGGGGGTACTTGAGGACTGGAGTTGAGAAATATTGCTTTTACATGGGTAGCACTACGTTTGGGGGCTCATCCGGGAATCACATCATTGGATGCTCAAGCAAGTCATGTGATGAGTGCAGGGCTAAAGAGAGAATGGTCTTGGTTACTTCCACCAACTGGAGCCAAGAGAATGGGGGTTGATTGGAGTTGACCACAGTGCTGAGAATGCCTGAAGTTGGATGGACTGAGAGAGAGATAAGCCATCTAGTGAGAAAGGCTGTGCCGGAGCAAGGGGCCTACCTTGAGGATATGAGAACTGAGCCTGAAGAAGATTGCACTTACAACCTGATGCAATGACGGGGGAGTATTCCAGCCAGGTTTCAGAAACGGGTTCTGAGTTTGGCCGAGGGGCAAAAGGCATGAGTAATATCACTACTGCCAGCAGGAGACCCAGATGAAGATTGCTCCCAGCTTGGGTCAGTGAGTCCAGCCTCAGAGGAAGCAAATTCTCCGGTTACAGGAATGCCACCAGCATCTTTCTATACTGACAAGAGTAAATTTGTCAAAAGCATAATAAAGAACAGTACCATCTCAGTCCACTAAGGGTATAGAAAGCTGCAATTTATTTTGGGATGCATACCCACTCCAGGGACAGAATCAGAGTTTAAGAGTTGGATGGATCAAGCCCTGTAAGCAGTGGATGAGTGGAGTGTGCCTGAAGTGGTGAAGAAACAGAGGATGAGTGAAAGCCTCAGGAGGCCTGCAGCAGATGTCATACAAAGCCTGAGGAGCGGAAATGGACTACATTGAGGCCTTGTGTGGTGTCTATGGAAGAGTGAAGAAATTACCTAATCTGGTATATAAGTTCGAGCACACTCACCAATCCAAAGGGGAAAGACTGTCCAACTATTGTATGTTTTTAGAGTAGATTGTATTCTACATCAGATTATCTGTAAAGAAGGGAATTGATCCTTGGGAAGCTGACAAAACCAGGCTTGAAATAAATCTGCAGATGGCTAGGCCCAATTATCCCATTGTCCTACGGTTGTTACTGAAAGGGACACAGGTGGTCCTAACCTATCCAAAGCTTATGAAGCAGGTCAGAGAGGAAGATGCTCTGTTGAGGGAGAAAAACCAAGGGTCATGGCAGGTGACAAAACTACCTTCAAGATAGAGAAAGTTTTGGCCCAACCAGATCAAGTAGAAGTTGTGTGCAGGAGGTTAACAGTGATGAGGAGTCAGAGATGGGGGACTGCTCTGGGTTCGCCATTGTACAGTCTGTCACCGAAGCTACCATTGATGTGCTTGCAGAGGTTGTTCAAGCTCAAGATAAAATGCAACAGGCCTTGCTGTGAGTGATGGAGGCCCAAGATAAGATTCATGCAGTGAAGGCTGATTCCAGGAGGTCTTTCCAGTGAAGAGGACCCGAGCGCAGTGCTCCCTGAGGGAGAAGGAACCAGATCTCTTCTCTAAAATATTGAAGGTACTACAGAAACTGTTGCTGAGCCAGAAGATGGGAAACTTCAGGGGGTCTTAGTGAAGAAGCCAGCTGAGAACCCCCGAAGAAGAAAAGAGCTCCAAAAAAGAGAGAGAATAAGAAAGCCGAGAGGTAACGCCGGAAGAGGGTTTCAGGACCACCAGCCTTACCATCTCCCCAGCCGAACAATCCGCCATCAGGGTTGGGAAAAGTATCACCAGGGGGGCCATTCTTGCACAGTGTCCCTGTGGGGAGACCTGGTGCTAAGCATCTGTCCTCCATCTGCCCCCTGATCCATCGACCCAGTCCAGCCATCACACACCAATGCTGGTACTTGCAGGTACAAAGACACATCCAGGTCCCTCCATCTGAGGGCAAGTAAGCAGTTTGAGCCACTGACTATTGTGAATACCACATTGACACCATTGGTTTGCATAGCTTTGATTTTATGTTTTAATGAAGACTTTGGTCTGGATTCACGTAGATCGGCGCATTTTTAAGGCGGCGTAACGTATCGTATTTACACTACGCCGCCTTAAGTCAGAGAGGCAAGTGCTTTGTATTCACAAAGCACTTGCCTCCTAACTTACGGCGGCGTAGCGTAAATGGGGCCGGCGTAAGCGCGCATAATTCAAATGAGGATGAGGGGGGCGTGTTTTATGTAAATGATTGGTGACCCGGCGTGATTGACGTTTTTTACAAACGGCGCATGCGCCGTCCGTGTACATATCCCACATATCACATATGTACAAAAGTTCTCATCAGTGCTACATATCAGTGCCACCTATCAGTGCCCATAAGTGTGGCATATTAGTGCCTCCTCATCAGTGCCATCTAATCCGTGCTGCCTCATCAGTGCCCATAAGTGCCATCTCATCAATACCCACCAGTTCAGCCTATCAGTGCCCATCAGTCCTGCCTCATCAGTGCACATCAGTGAAGGAGAAACATTTACTGACAGAAACTAAGTAACAAAAAAAAAAATCACAATTTGTGGTCTTTTTTTTGTAAAAAAAAAAAAACTCTGTAGTGATTAACTGATTGCCGACCGTGCACTTATACGTCCACAGAATGTCACTCCTGGACAAAAGGACGTACCTGTACGTCCCCTTTAAGGAAGCGGCATTGTGGACTCGATCGCCGTGGGGATACCCGCGACTGTCTCGCGGTGAGGAAGAACAAGGAGATGCTGATGTAAACAAGCATCTCCCTGCTTTGCCTAGTGACAATGATACTAATCACTGCTTCCTGTAATCGGAAGCGGTGATCACTGTCTTGTCACACACAGCCCATCCCTCCTACAGTTAGAACACGTCCCTAGGCACACTTAACCCCTACAGTGCCACCCAGTGGTTGACCCCTTCACTGCCAGTGTCATTTTCACAATAATCAGTGCATTTTTATAGCACTGATCGCTGTAAAAATGACAATGGTCCCAAAAATGTGTCAAAAGTGTCCCATGTGTCGGCCATAATGTCGTATTCAAGATAAAAATCACTGATCGCTGCCATTACTACTAAAAAAACAATATTAATAAAAATGCCATAAAAATATCCCCTATTTTATAGACGCTATAACTTTTGTGCAAACCGATCAATAAGCGCTAATTAGAAGAATACGTATCGGCCTAAACTAAGGAAAAAAATGTTTTTGATATATTTTTTGGGGATATTTATTATAGCAAAAAGTAAAAAAAATATAGAATTTTTAAAAAATTGTCTCTTTTTTTGTTTATAGCGCAAAAAATAAAAACCGCAGAGATGATCAAATACCACCAAAAGAAATCTCTATTTGTGGGGAAAAAAGGACGTCAGTTTTGTTTGGGAGCCACGTAGCATGACCGTGCAATTGTCAGTTAAAGCGACACAGTGCCGAATCACAAAAAGTGGCCCGGTCTTTGACCAGCAAAATGGTCCGGGGGTTAAGTGGTTGCATACCACCAAAAGAAAGCTCTTTTTGTGTGAAGAAAATTATATTTTCATCTGGGTACAGTGTAGCATGACCACGCAATTGTCATTCAAAGTATGACAGTGGTGAGAGACCCAGTGTATGACTTCCAAATAGCAACTTTGCAGCCGAATAATGCTAGATTTGCTACCTTAATTAAGTGTTTGTAAAAAAAATAAAAAAAGATTATGAAACAAATACTGGTGTAGCTATTGCTTATTTTAAAAATTAGAATGAATTTAGAACTCTGATAGGTAGATTCACAGAGAAAGGCTTAGCCCCCGTTCACACCTAGGCGTATATACGCCTGTAGTGCGACACCACTGCAGCCCCGAGACGCCAGAGGGATGATTTAACATGCACCTCTATGGAGATGGTTCACATCTCCACGCCGAACGCCGTACGCCTGCCGCCTGAAAAAAAGTCCCGGACCTTTTTTTTCAGGCGGCTTTCGGCGTTCGGCATAGGAGATGTGAACCATCTCCATAGAGGGGGTGAAGGCTGCATTCACAATTGCGGCGTTTTGTCGCCGCAAATCGTGGTACAAAACGCCGCTATTTGTCGCCGCAATTCGCGGGACAAAACGCCGCGATTTTGTACGCCGAGGTGTGAATGCAGCCTTAAACTTGCGTTGGCGTAGCTTAGCCTGTTTAGGCTACGCCGCCGTAAGTTAGCTAGGCAAGTACATGATTCTCAATGTACTTGCCTGCTAATATACGGCGGCGTAGCCTAAAGCGGGCAGGCGTAAGGGCGCCAAATTCAAATGTCTTGGAGGGGGCGTGTTTTATGGTAATGAGGCTTGACCTCACGTTTTTTAAGTTTCTTTTTAATGCCCATGCGCCGGGCGCCTACATTTCCCAGGGTGCATTTGCGGACGACTTACGCAAACAACGTAAAACATTTTAATCTTGCGGCGGGAACGGCGGCCAAACCTAATAGATGGAATAACTTTAGGCCTGCTAATGCCTTACGGAAACGGCGTAAAACGACTGCGGCGGCCGGGCGTACGTTCGTGAATCAGCGTATCAACTCATTTACATATTCTACGCCGACCGCAATGGAAGCGCCACCTAGCGGCCATCCGAAATATTGCAATCTAAGATAGGACGGTGCAAGCCGTCGTATCTTAGATATGTTTAAGCGTATCTCTGTTTAAGCATACGCTTAAACATAGGTCAGCGTAGATTCTGAGTTAGGTCGGCTTATCTACTGATAAGCCGGCCTAACTCTTTCTGAATCTACCTATGAATGTGCATACTTGTGTGTCAGTGACTCAGAAAGCATTGAAACTGGAGATTCAGTATAGCCATGTTTATCCTTTAACATATTCGCATACAAAGAAAATGTGATGCGTAAAATTTCCTTTATACAACAGCTAGGAAAAAAAAAAAAAATCCCTGGGCATACCTTCTGTTTTTCCAAATGATCGAAACAAGCATCTTCTGTCTCCAACTTGGCATATGCTCCTAATTTTTCTGCAAGAATGGGCACAAAAAAAAAAACAGAGGAGATCCTTAAAGAGGTCTGTACCTCATAGGAGGAATGAAAACAACAGCGGGTGCTCCTAAATATACTTTATTCAAAATACAAAACGGTCAAAAAACAATTACAATAGGCAATCGCAACAGTTAAAAAGGCAACGTTGTCCATTAAAATGCACACAACTGGGACCTCATCCACAGCATCACCTTAGAGATATACCACAGGTATTATGGACTGTGAAATAGGTCTTAGGGGCTCCTGGGAAATCACACTAGGCACTTGCCAACAAAATGGTATGTACCTTAGTTGCGGACATCCAAGCCCACATTGTATATTGTACATTGACACAAAAAAGGGAAATACTGCCCCCACCTATAACTGGCCATTGCAGTAAGCAGTATTGGAGGGCAACACAAGGTATAAACAAGGCCAAGGACAAATCCAAGGAAAAAAACAAGCTTGCTAACCAACCAGCCCACAGACAACCTAATCAACCAGTCTAACAGTATGCATTAAAAATGGGTTTAGTCTGCACGCATTTGCAAATGCATGCATAATCTACAGAGCCTCGCCAAGGCACCCTGATGAAGTCACGTGATCGCTGACGATACATGTAGGGACGTAGAGGCAACTGGAAGTGACACAGGCGAGCTTGGCGCTCGTGGATACACATGTTTTGTTTGAATGTGAGTACCTTGTATACTTTTTATGCAATAAACGCAATTGTATTTCAAACATACTACACTATCCTGGGATTCCTTTTACCTTCCCTGCTATCATATATGCACGGCATCCGGAGACCCCTTACACCACAGATGTAACAGCCGCTCCCCACAACCAGAGACCACATCCAGGGATTACCCAAGGCACCATCCAGACAGGCTGTATTACGCTGGATACACTCAGGCTTTTCTTATATGCTGTAACCTCACAGCAGTGAGGTAAGGGGCCATCCATTTGCCTTAGCAGAAGGCACTGAATAGCCATCACTCTGCACATTTGAACCTTAATAGAAGGCACTGAAGAAGCCATCTGCACATTTTGGACTTTTTATTTTATTTTTGCATCACACTTTGGAATTTACCACGTTCACCTAATGCACCTTTGCATTTCATTTCATGCTTATTTTACATATTTCCTTATATTACCATGTCCCTGCTTCCCTGGGACATGGTGCATCAACGATCTCGGTAAAGAGCTGATGATGAGGCTCTTTACCCATGTGATAAAAGTTCCACTCACATTAGCAATTCTGGCACGCCTAAATCTGCCTCTCTGTTACATTTACCTCTTTTTACACAGGGACATGGCCTAGCATTGACATAACATACTGTATATAGTTCCCCCATGTACAGTATTTTACTGTAGATAACAGAAGGATTGTTGTTACTTTTGATGCTATCACTCCAAAATTCCATCTCTTATTTCACACAGTGGCTATACTAATGACCAATAAATATTCTTCATGCTCTAAGCTTCTATTAATGATTCACAAGTCCTCAGGCATTTAAACTATGCCATTCTGTCTGTGAATGAATTATTTGGTCTTTTCACGTTGCTTCAGTTTAGGAAGTGCAGTTCAATCCATAACCAAAAATGTAAAAGACTTTTTGAAAACTGAATTTAATATTGGTATTCAATGTTATAGTCATTTGCATTGAGATTGTTAAAATAACAAACACAATAAAACAGTAACAAAATGAATGTAGAATAATGAAGGAATGAGAAAAAGCTCAATTAACATGTTTACCTTTCACAAGTGGTTTCAGACTAGAACACAAGTAAAACAAAGTAGGAAAGGCAACAAGCAAGTCTGTAGGCAGGTGCCTACTTTCTGGGTGCACATTATGATATGTTAATGTATTGCACTGTATTGTAATAAAGTATGACTTAGTGGGCTAGATATCAGATAGGTGAGCGGATCTTTAGATCCGCGTAACCTATCTGATTTACGTTACGCCGCCGCAAGTTTTTCAGGCAAGTGCTTTATTTACAAAGCACTTGCCTGTAAAGTTGCGGCGGCGTATCGTAAATCCACCGGCGGAATTCAAATTTGGTGGGTAGGGGGCGTGTATCATTTAAATGAAGCGCGCCCCAGCACCGACCGAACTGCGCATGCGCCGTCCCAAAAAAATCCCAGAGTGCATTGCTCTAAATGACGTCGCAAGGACGTCATTGGTATCGACGGAAACGTAAATTACGTCCATCCGTATTCGCGAAACGACTTACGCAAACGACGTAAAATTTCAAAACTCGGGACAGGAACGACTGCCATACTTAACCTTAGCTACACCTTGTATAGCAGGGGTAACTATACGCCGGAAAAATCCGAACGCAAACGACGTAAAAAAAAGCGCCGGGCGGTCGTTCGTTTCTGAATCGGCGTAACTCCTCATTTGCATATTCCTCGCGTAATAATACGGAAGCGCCACCTAGCGGCCGGCCTGGAATTGCAGCCTGAGATCCGACGGTGTAAGTCACTTACACCTGTCGGATCTTAGGGATATCTATGCATAACCTGATTCTATGAATCAGGCGCATAGATACGACGGCCGGACTCAGAGATACGACGACGTATCAGGAGCGCTGTCGTATCTTCTTTCTGAATCCGGCCCAGTGAGTCAGCAGACTGCCCAGGGATGTAGGAAGGGGTTAAAGTATATGTTGACTCTCACATTTTGTAAAACAACTCATTCAGGGTAAAATTGAAATGAAAGGCAAGACATTTGTGTATATATATATATATATATATATATATATATATATATATATATATATATATATATATACACACACACAAACACACATGGGCGCTGCTCATGTATGTGTTCACTTCTGCGCGTGAGCTCGTCGGGACGGGGCGCTTTAAAAAAAATAGTATTTCTTATTTTTACACTGTTTTTTAAAAATAACATTTTTAGGTCACTTTTAGTCCTGTTACAAGGAATGTAAACATCCCTTGTAATAAAAAAAAAAAGAAAAAGTGAGATCTGGTGTCAAAAAGTCTTCAGATCTCATATTTACACAAAAATGCAATAGAAAAAAAAAAATGTAATTTAACCATTTCGGCCCCGGATGGATTTACCCCCAACTGACCAGAGCACTTTTTGCAATACGGCACTGCGTTGCTTTAACTGACAATTGCACGGTCGTGTGACATTGCACCCAAAATGTATGTCCTTTTTTCCCCACAAATAGAGCTTTCTCTTGGTGGTATTTGATCACCTCTGCGGTTTTTATTTAAAAAAAGAGCGAACATTTTGAGAAAAAAAGCAGTATTTTTTACTTTTTGCTATAATAAATATCCCCCAAAAAAATATATAAAAAAAAAATAATGTTTTTTTTCCCTCAGTTTAGGCCGATATATATTTTTCTACGTATTTTTGGTAAACAAAATCGCAATAAGCGTATATTGATTGGTTTGCACAAAAGTTATAGCGTCTACAAAATAGGGGATAGATTTATGCCATTTTTATTATAATTTTTTTTTTTAGTAATGGCGGTGATCTGCGATTTTTAATTTCAATGATTTTCATTGAAGTTTATCAAGAAACATAAACAGCAAACATTGATTGTCATACAGTCAAATATATTGACAAGGCGCTTCTACTGACTGCATATGATAAAGCGTAGGTGAATAATAAACATCGGACTTACCACTAAAATAAGACGGTAGGTATTGTAGAGTATTGACCTCCTCCCTGGACACCCCATTGGTGACAAGCTGTGCCCTGGGAGGGGGCAACTCTGTCTTTTGTAGCACTCCTTTAACCATATGCATGAACTATAAGGAACAAGATGTTACTGGGCCAGATTCTCAAAGGCGTTACGACGGCGCAACACCATTTGCGCCGTCGTAAGTCCTAATCTGGCCCAGGGTATCTATGCGACTGATTCTTAGGCCCCGTACACACGGGAGGATTTATCCGCGGATACGGTCCAGCGGACCGTTTCCACGGATAAATCCTCTCAAGGATTTGCGCGAATTTTGATGCGATGGAGTGTACTCACCATCCAATCGAAATCCGCGCCGAAATCCTCTGGCGATGACGTGTCGCGCCGTCGCCGCGATGATGACGCGGCGATGTGCGCGACGCAGTCATA
Organism: Rana temporaria; assembly: GCF_905171775.1. NCBI lineage: Eukaryota > Metazoa > Chordata > Amphibia > Anura > Ranidae > Rana > Rana temporaria. The sequence goes on from NC_053493.1 coordinate 159,115,991, forward strand.
TAAGGAATTCCACGCATGCGTCGAATCATTACGACGCATGCGGGGGATCCCTTTGGACGGATTGATCCGGTGAGTCTGTACAGACCAGCGGATCAATCCGTTGGGATGGATTCCAGCGGATAGATTTGAAGACGATGCAGTGATTTTACGACGTTTCCGTAAGCGTAAACTTGCCCCTGCTATAATGAGGGGCAAGTTTACGTAGGTCCGTCGTATGCCATGTTAAGTATGGCGTCGGGTCAGCGTCGGCTTTTTCCGTCGTTTACGTCGTTTTCGTAAGTCGTTCGCGAATATGACTTTACGTCAATGACGCTCACGTCGGCGTCATTGACGTTTTCCGTCGTGAGCTGAAGCATGCGCACTGGGCTTTTTTCCGCCCGGCGCATGCGCAGTTCGATTGGCGCGGGGGCGCGCTTAATTTAAATACAAGCCGCCCCCTTTGAATTACGCGGCCTTACGCCGGGCCAATTACACTACGCCGACGCAAATTACGGAGCAAGTGCTTGTAGAATACGGCACTTGCTCCAGTAATTTGCGGCGGCGTAGTGTAAATGGCTTACGCTACGCCGCCGCAGATTCTACAAGAATCTGGCCCACTGTGTTTAATTAACAGTGTGCGGGGAAGTAGAAAAAAAAGTGAGGTAATAACAGAAGATATCCAGTGTAGCGTAAATGGTGATATTTAGGGGAAGTTGAGAGAATTTTGCTGGGACCATTCCAGCCATTGAGACCATTTAGCCTGAACCGAGGACAGGCATCCTACAGAATAAGCAAACATACGCTCATAAGATCCATAAGTATGCACCAAAGAGACCACTTCTCTTCTAGTAAGAACATCTGGGTATTTCCAGTGGCGAACAATGGTCAACCTAGCTGCTATAAGGATATGTGAGGCAATGCAGCGTAGGTGGGGGTGGAAACACTCAAGGCCTATACCTATTAATGCAAGTTTGGGAGAGGGATTTGTGTGTACTGTGGTTATGTCGGATAGAAGTCGAAAAGTGTCTCTTGAGAAGGAGGACACAATGGGGCATTCCCATAGGATGTGGTACAATATCCCTGTGCCTCCAGCAGAGGGGTGGAGTAGACATGTTAAATTTGTGGATCATAGATGGAGTAATATACCAACGTAGTGTGAATTTAAAGACCAGTTCATGAAGATTGGATGATCTAGATGCATTGAGATTGAATTTCAGGGCAGCTAACCATTGGGAGACACTGAAAGTTTGACCCATATCTTTTTCCCACTTTAAGATGCGGGTAAATTTCCTAAAGGAAGTTTTTGTCTTGTAGTAGATTATAGAATGGTGTAATTCCTTTGTTGTGGGGGTCTTTACCTGACAGGTATTTCCAGGCCAGTGCATGCAGAGACATGCAGATTTGGGGGTTATGGATGAGGGTGATCTGCGATTTTTATCATGACTGTGACATTGCGGCAGACACATCGGACACTTTTGACACTATTTTGGGACCATTGTCTTTTATACAGCGATCAGTGATATAAAAATGCACCAATTACTGTGTAAATGACACTGACAGGGAAGGGGTTAAACACTAGGGGGCAATGAAGGGGCAAGGTGTGTTCTAGGAAGTGATTCTAACTATAGGGTGGATGGTCTCACAACAACATGACAGGGACCTACTGCTCCCTGTCATCTCCCCGTTCTGCCTCTCTGTGCCACGATCACGGTACACAAGCGAACATCGAGTCTGCGGGACCCACGGGCACAGGCACGCAGTACACGCACGCTCACTAGATGGCAAATTAAAGGGGACGTACAGATACGCTTATTTGCCCACCGCTGCCATTCTGCCAATGTATATCCCTCTTTCTCCCCCTCCATCTCTCTTTCTCTGCCTCCCTTCCTCTTTCTCCCTCTTTCTCTGCCTCTATCCCTCTTTCTCCCTCTTTCGCTCCCTCCATCCCTCTTTCTTCCTTTTTTCCCCTCCTCTTTTTCTTTCTCTCTTTCTCACTCCCTCCGTACCCAGGTTGAAGAAGGCAGTAACGTGAGCCCAGAGAGAGGGGGTGTCCAAGAAGGACAAGAAACTGGCCATTATGTTCTCCCAGCTGCAGCATACTGCCAGGTTTGTTCCAGAGGCGAGGAGGGAGGGGATGATGAGGTCACTGACTACGTGGGTGTCTAATAGAAGAGAGGAGGAGGAGGCACATCTCCAATGAGACAGGATGCCCTTCAGGGGCCAGCTTAAGGGCAGGCAACCAACTGCATCACACTGCAGAACTCCGCATGTGCAAGGCACTGCTGACTCGTTTTTTTAAAAGTTCGTTGGTGTGGGCCTTTTTTGAGACATGTGCAGCAGATCGCACGTTGCTGTTTGCAACATATGTCTGAAGTGTATCAAGCATGGCCAAAACAGCAGCTGCTTGGGCACCACATGCTTGACCAGACATATGTTGAGCTCCCATGCAGTCCGTTGGCTACAGTACTTAAAAGACCCACACCAAAGAACAAGGCGGACCTCTCCTTGCTCCTCATAAGCTGTGATCTCCAACTCCACTATACCTTCAGTCCTCTCAGAGACCTTCACTGAGAGGAATGAAGGCGTAGAATTAGGTGTCTCAAGCACTTGAGACACCTAATTGAAAGAATCCGGGAAAGCATCATGCAAAACAATACCCCCCTCAACCCCACCGTCAATCAACCACAAAACACCCACAGAAACGCTCTACAATCAACAAAGTTCACTCTGGAACCGATCTCCATCGATACCACAAAAAATATCATTGGTGCTTTGCGGAACAGCACATCGCCCAATGATATCATCCCCACCAAACTGCTGAAGGAATGTGCCGACATCCTGGCACCACCCATCACACAGCTTATAAACCAGTCATTTAAGGAAGGCATAGTGCCATCCCTGTTGAAAGAGGGCACAATCCAGCCCATCTTGAAAAAAACTAACCTGGATCCCAAGGACCCAACTCACCGCCGTCCCATAACAGGCCTAAATGTTCTCTCCAAGATAATGGAGAAAGTAGTGGTACAACAGCTGCAACAGCATCTAGATACCCACAATCTGGCACCACCCATCACACAGCTTATAAACCAGTCATTTAAGGAAGGCATAGTGCCATCCCTGTTGAAAGAGGGCACAATCCAGCCCATCTTGAAAAAAACTAACCTGGATCCCAAGGACCCAACTCACCGCCGTCCCATAACAGGCCTAAATGTTCTCTCCAAGATAATGGAGAAAGTAGTGGTACAACAGCTGCAACAGCATCTAGATACCCACAATCTACTGGATCCATTACAATCAGGCTTCCGTCCCGGACACGGGACAGAAACGGCCTTATTCAAAATATGGGACGATGCCCTCGAGGCCGCAGACGAAGGAGAATCTTGTCTCCTGGTTCTGCTGGACCTAAGCGCAGCCTTTGACACGGTAGACCACAAACTGTTACTGATGCGACTAGCCAAGGTAGCAGAAGTCGCAGAAGGTGATTTACCATGGTTTTCTTCCTTTCTTGAAAACCGATCACAAACAGTTAAATTGGGTTGTTTCACGTCGGAAAAGCGCACGGTGTCATGTGGAGTCCCCCAAGGATCCCCCCTGTCACCGGTGCTTTTCAACATCTATCTTCGCCCTCTCTTTGATATTATCAGTAGCCAAGAACTACTCTATCACTCTTATGCAGACGATACGCAACTGTATTTTCGCATCTGCAACAAAAAGGATCATCATCTCAGTTTAGAGAAATGTCTCTCTTCGATAGAAAACTGGATGACTAAGAGTTATCTTAAACTCAACAGTTCAAAAACAGAACTCCTTATGTTTCACGCCAGCCGAAAGAGTCAACTGGCAACAACCTGGACACCGCCGCCCATTCTGGGCCAAATCATCACCCCTAGCTCCAAAGTCAAAAGTCTCGGGGTCATCTTCGACACCTTCATGACAATGGACGCACTTGGTAATTTATTTTATAAACCCTAGTGTTTTCTCCCAAAATGTTTTAACTTTTGGGCAGTTCCACCATAGGTGGGCCATTGTACCCACAGTCTTACAACCTCGCCAGCAGTCCGCCGACTGTCCCTCTTTAAATGTACTCAATTTATCTGGTGTTGCATACCAACCTGCTATACACTAATAATCAATTTCTGCGGTCATATTGTCTGAGGAGTGGGTCAGTTTTAACATTTTTCCTATAGTGACTTTATCCTTCTGTGTTCCTAACTCCTGTTCCCATTTTTTGATGAATGGGGGCATCTGCAGTTCATCCACTGCCAATAATATTTTATAGAGCCTTGAAATAATGCCCTTAGTTGTATCCATAATACATAACCGTTCCAAGGGAGTAAGCTGTTCCCCTGACCTTAATGGCTGGGGTAAATTTTGGACCAAGTGGCACAACTGTTGGTACCTGCACTCATCAATTACCATTAATTCCTCATTGTGTTTTAACTCCTGCAGTGGTGTGATTTTCCCTTTTTTTTATTATATCCCTTAGCTGTTCTTTATCTTTTTTCATCCAATTCCCGCCCACTATTTTTTTTTTCCTGGTGCAAAATAATAATTTTCCATTAAATCTATGAGAGGTGAATTATAGTCCTTATCTATTTGTTTGTGCAACCTATCCCATATTTTAAGTGCGTTATGTGTTATATCGTGAGTATTCTCATCAAGTGCTCGATACTGAGGGGGATTCCAAATTATGCTTCCCAATCTTGTCTTTGACAGTGCATTTTCTATCTTTACCCATCTTTTTTCCTGATTGTCTCTGGCCCACTCCACGACCCGGGACAACACCACTGCATTATAATATTTTCTGATATCCGGGACCCCAAGTCCACCGTACTTTTTTTTCCTGTTTTAATACCAGGAAGGAGATTCTGTGTTTTTTATTCTTCTAAATGAAATTCATTAACAAAGTTTTAAGTACTCTAAGATAATGTTGCAGCAATCCTACTGGTATCATCTGAAATGTATACAGAATTTTTGGGAGGAGGACTGTGACGAGACCCTTTGCTCGCTCGATTCTGCTCTCCCGACACTCCTCTGCTACTATTGAGTCAGCTTGCAGATTGCAACGTCTGATGGTCCAGTCATCCAAGGTTCCGGGATCCGAATTACAGCTATGTGCCATTTGGACCCATTAAGAACACACACCAGGCAGGCTGTATGTAAGTTCAAACAGGACTCTCTTTAATGGCCGCATTCTGCTGGTTATATACAGTTTAAAAGCTTATCATCAATCAAAGAACAATGAAATCTCCACCCCCTTTTCACACACTGGGGCTGCCATACAGATTATAGGTAGACACTCTGGTGCCGACCCTGACAAGACACATTTCTTTAGATAATGACATTAGTGAAGTTAATTACTAATTGTAACAGAATAACAGAATAACAACGAAGCAATCAGAATAATTAACCTGAGCCAATTATCTAATCATTTAGCCTGACGAGGTGAATAGGCGTCTCGTCTGCAATTCCCCACGATACAATACACATCTCTTAAGGTCTTCTTCACACACACCATAGATCAATTAACCTTTAGAATAGAGAGCTGGCTGGTGGTGGGACATTAGCATTTCAACGGTCTGTTATGCAGAGGAATGAGTCACTCTGGCCCACATGAAATCACCTGTAATATGTCCCATCTCATGTAATACATGAATTATGATTTATTAGCAACCCTCTCCTGTGTAACAAATGTCAAGTAGAAACACTTTAGCATCCCAAGGTCCATGACATTACTCCCCCTGGGAAACAGTCCAACAGCCGCAGTGGGACCCAAACGGGTCAACTCGAGGATGTTGGAAAAGTAGTCTTAAGGTTCCAGGACTGTCTGCTGGGATGACCCATCTGCCTTCCTGTTTTGAGGCCCTGGCCCATGATCGGACGGCAGGAGGCTCGCATTCAGTCCTCTCCAAAAGCCACTGTCCCAGCTAGGCCTGTCACACATCTCCCCCTTTGGCAGGAGACTAACACTGGGAGAGACCCCAATTCCGGTACCCACCCAGTACCCCAGATACCTTGTCCGAAACAGAGCATTACTCACCCAGCCAATCTCTGCCTCTCTCAGAGAACACACCTGCCGCTGGGGAGAGGCCTGGACTGGCCCTTCTCCCTGGAGTCCTTTCAGCCACTGGAGAGAAGACAGGGTGGCTGGGCTCAGTTCATCATGCGGTTGGGGATCTGGGCCAACTGGCCACCATTCCTGGGGTATACCAGTGGAGACTGAAGTCCCATCCACTGATGCTAGGTGAAAATCCTCCGGTGCTTGCAAAGCAAAGCCGACATCCTCCTGTCTCAGTGCCGCACCATTTTCTGGGGTTGTGTCAGTGGAGATCGGAGTCCCATCCACTACCACAGGCACCCCCTCTTCTGTTAGTTGAGAGCAGAGGCCCGGGGCACTCTGCTCTGTTGCCAGCTCTTCTGCTGGGCTGCTGTGAGTGGAGACCACAGTCCCATCCACTGATATCCGCTCAAGATGTAGTCGTGTGCAGTAGCCAGTAGCATCCTGCCCTGCTGCCAGTGATTCAGCTGGGAGTAACAGCTTTACTACCTCAGCTTGTTGCTGGGGAGGGGGGCCAACTGCCCCGGCTCCCTGGAACTCCACAGTTGGTTCCGGTGCTGCTTTGGGAATGGCAAGCTCCTGATTTTCCACTGCTGATTCATCAGCCAGGATTTCAGCGTTGTCAGCTGATATTTCCTCATAGTCCCAGGCAAAGGGAACCCCACCCTGCTGCTGAGTGGAGTCTAGCAGCTGTTTGTAGGCAATTTCCAGCTCCAATTCCTGAACGGACAGGAATTCCAAATCTTCCTGTACCCAGTGCACTTCCGAGACATTCAGTCTTCGCTCTCTGTGCTCCATTATTTCCTCCAAACGCCACTCCCGATCGCTCCCAAAATCGGGATCGCTGGACATCCTCCAATACAACAATCCCAGGCCATCATAGCCAAAGCCTTCCGTGGGGCTGTCATCCGTTGACCACGGGCACTCTTGGACTACATACACCCGGAGGGCTCTGTAGCTCTCGTCCAACCGCATCTCTGCCCGGATCAGCCTTCTTAACTCTGCTGTCCACTCCTGCTTTGGTTGTTCCCCCAATAACAGCATTCGTACTTCATACTGTGACCAGTACCTTACATGGATGGAGGGGAGAGCTTTTCCCTGGTGTCGCTGCTCACGGGCTAGCGCTTCCTTCCAGAGTTCGCAGCAGATCGAATCAGACCATCCAAGCAGGACCTCCTCTGATACTGGTCCTCTATGCTGTATCTGCTTTTCTCGCAACCTCCTTCTGAATTCCTCTTCCATGGTTACTGGTATCTGTACCTCTCCTCTTCTTTCCTTTGATGCTGCTTCTTTAGGCGTTGTCACCGATTGCCGTATTTCTGCAATTCTCAGCTCATGTTGCCGCTCTCGTTCTCTCTGTTGCCGCTCTCGTTCTCTCTGTTGCCGCTCTTGTTCTCTCTGTTCCTGCAGCTGGATGTCTCTAATGGTATTCTGTATGACGGTCTCTGATGGGTTAGCACCATATAATGCCAACCGTTGTCGAACTCTTTGCTGAAACAAGTCTTCAACTGACCGGGGTCCTGCATCACCATCCCTCTGATCCATCTCGGCTAGCTCACGGATGAGGGTGGCCTTGTTCTTTGTCCCACCGGTCCCTCCACGGTTCTCAAGCAAGTCTTTTTTTTAGCATGGTTCTCCTGCAGGCTGCATAGCTGGTCATTCATGGTGGTGGTTTGGAGTTGTCCCAGTAACGAGAGCAAATCCCACCGCTGCCAACCAATGTGACGAGACCCTTTGCTCGCTCGATTCTACTCTCCCGACACTCCTCTGCTACTATTGAGTCAGCTTGCAGATTGCAACGTCTGATGGTCCAGTCATCCAAGGTTCCGGGATCCGAATTACAGCTATGTGCCATTCGGACCCATTAAGAACACACACCAGGCAGGCTGTATGTAAGTTCAAACAGGACTCTCTTTAATGGCCGCATTCTGCTGGTTATATACAGTTTACAAGCTTATCATCAATCAAAGAACAATGAAATCTCCACCCCCTTTTCACACACTGGGGCTTCCATACAGATTATAGGTAGACACTCTGGTGCCGACCCTGACAAGACACATTTCTTTAGATAATGACATTAGTGAAGTTAATTACTAATTGTAACAGAATACAGAATAACAGAATAACAACGAAGCAATCAGAATAATTAACCTGAGCCAATTATCTAATCATTTAGCCTGACGAGGTGAATAGGCGTCTCGTCTGCAATTCCCCATGATACAATACACATCTCTTAAGGTCTTCTTCACACACACAATAGATCAATTAACCTTTAGAATAGAGAGCTGGCTGGTGGTGGGACATTAGCATTTCAACAGTCTGTTATGCAGAGGAATGAGTCACTCTGGCCCACATGAAATCACCTATAATATGTCCCATCTCATGTAATACATGAATTATGATTTATTAGCAACCCTCTCCTGTGTAACAGATGTCAAGTAGAAACACTTTAGAATCCCAAGGTCCATGAAAAGGACCATCTTCAAGATATTAATTCGTCCTATCCATGAGATTGGTCTGTTTATTATTCTTTTAATTTCCATTTTAATTTCATCTAAAAGGGGAATATAATTTATTTTAAATACTTTCTTAATTGAGTTAGTGAGTTTAATTGCTAGGTATTTAAGTTCCTTCTGCCAAGGAAACCCAAACTCCTCCCTTAAGAGGCGTTCTTCTAATTTGCTAATATTTACATTTAGGATCTCAGTCTTAGTTACATTAATTTTAATTAAGTTTGAGATCTCCCCATACTGTTAAAGAATTATTAATAAATTTGGAGTTGTAGTCCTAGGATTGACGATATAAAACAATACATCGTCAGCGAAGGCAGATAGTTTATGTTCGTCTTTATCCACTTTGATACTTTTCATGTCAGGGTTGTTTTGGACACTAGCCAGAAGGGGGCACCCCTGTCTCGTAACGTTTTTTCATCACAAATGCTGGGGATAGCCTACCATTTATTCTTATCCTTGCCGATGGGTGGTGGTACAATGTTTTAATCCACTGGATCCTAGATCCGATGCCCATGGTTTCCAGGGTTTGTATCATGAGTCCCCAGTCTACCCTGTCGAATGCCTGTTTCGCATCTATCGACAGAAGTAGACCTGAGGACCCATTCTCTTTCAACTTTCGGAGGAGTAACAATGCTCTCACCCCATTGTCCCTTCCCTCTCTTCCAGGGATGAATCCCACCTGATCCGGATGGACCAGTGTGGTCATCAGCCCTTTCATTCATTCTGCTAATGCGCTAAGGCTAAGGCGAACGCAAGCGTCGGTCTGGAGTCATATGTAAACAGCAATTGCACCATGCATGTGAGGTATAACTGTGAAGGTCAGAACGAGGGCAGTCATTTTAACAGTAGACCTCCTCTGTAAATCTAATGTGGTAACCTGTAAAGGCTTTAAAAAAAGTATGTAGTTTGTCGCCACTGCGCGTTTGTGCGCAATTTTAAAGTATGTCGTATTTGGTATCCATGTACTCGGCCTAAGATCATCTTTTTTATTTCATCAATAATTTGGGCAATATAGTGTGTTTTAGTGCATTAAAATAAAAAAAATAGTATTTTTTCTCAAAAAAATGTGTTTGAAAAATCGCTGCGCAAATACTGTGTGTAAAAAAAAAGCAAAGCCCACCATTTTCATGTAAACAAACAGTGTCAGAAAGGGCTTTGTCTTCAAGTGGTTAGAAGAGTGGGTGATGTGTGACATTAGCTTCTAAATGTTGTGCATAAAATGCCAGGACAGTTCAAACCCCCCCCCCCCAAATGACCCCATTTTGGAAAGTAGACACCCCAAGCTATTTGCTGAGAGGCATGTCGAGTCCATGGAATATTTTATATTTTGACACAAGTTGCGGGATAAAAACAATTTTTTTTCCCCGCAAAGTTGTCACTAAATGATATATTGCTCAAACATGCCATGGGCATATGTGGAATTACATCCCAAAATACATTCTGTTGCTTCTCCTGAGTACGGGGATACCACATGTGTGAGACTTTTTGGGAGCCTAGCCGCGTACAGGACCCCAAAAACCAATCACCGCCTTCAGGCTTTCTAAGGGTGTACATTTTTGATTTCACTCCTCACTACCAATCAGTTTCGGAGGCCATGGAATGCCCAGATGGCACAAAACCCCCCCAAATGACCCCATTTTGCAAAGTAGACACCCCAAGCTATTTGCTGAGAGGTATGGTGAGTATTTTGCAGATCTCTCTTTTTGTCACAAAGTTTTGAAAATTTAAAAAAGAAAAACATTTTTTTTCAAATAGCTTGGGGTGTCTACTTTCCAAAATGTGGTCATTTGGGGGGGGGGGGGTTGTGCTATTTTGGCATTTTATGGCCTTCGAAACTGTGATAAGTAGTGAGGAGTGAAATCAGAAATGTATGCCCTTAGAAATCTTGAAGGTGGTGCTTGGTTTTCGGGGTCCCGTATGCTGCTAGGCTCCCAAAAAGTCCCACACATGTGGTATTCCCATACTCAGGAGAAGCAGCAGAATGTATTTTGGGGTGTAATTCCACATATGCCCATGGCATGTGTGAGCAATATATAATTTAGTGACAACTTTTTGTAAAAAATTTTTTTGGTCATTACTCAATCACTTGGGGCAAAAAAAAAAAATTTCAATGAGCTCAACATGCCTCTCAGCAAATAGCTTGGGGTGTCTTCTTTCCAAAATGGGGTCATTTGGGGGGGGGGGGTTGTGTGCCATCTTGGCATTTTATGGGCTTCAAAACTGTGATAGGTAGTGAGCATGGGCATAGGAACCGGGGGGAACGGGGGGGACGCATCACCCCCAGGAAATAATGCGGGGGGGACAGGTATGGTAAAATCCCCCCCAGGTTAGGAGGACTTGGAGCCAGGGGCGTCGTTAGGCCCGGGCTTAGGGGGCTGGACCCCCGAATGGGTCCCCGTAAAGCCCCGAGTCCCGGGCATTAAGGTAGCCATTGTTAACCCCGGAGTCCTGCTGAGTGCCACCGAGTCAGAGGCTGGTCCCACCTTCTGGAGCCCAACGCCTATGATGGACGTCCCAATGATCCAATGCCGAGACTGCAGGACCTGTGACGTCCATCATAGGCGCCGCAAGCTCAGAAGACGGGAATTACAATGCCGCCCGGCGCGCCATGCGACATGCCCGCTCCCTGCTTTCTCTCCACGGCACGGCTCCTGCATCCCCGCTTAGCGGCTCTCCTCTACTCCTCGGCTCCCTGGCTGCACTATGACGGGCACACCACGGCTAAGGTAGGATCATTGTGTATGCCTCACGCTCCTACCCAGTGTATGTAGGTCAGGTCAGTGTATGTAGGACAGGTCAGTGTTAGTGTAGGACAGGTCAGTGTATGTTGGTCAGGACAGGTCAGTATTAGTGTAGGACAGGTCAGTGTATGTTGGTCAGGACAGGTCAGTGTTAGTGTAGGACAGGTCAGTGTTAGTGTAGGACAGGTCAGTGTTAGTGTATGTAGGTCAGGACAGGTCAGTGTATGTTGGTCAGGACAGGTCAGTGTATGTTGGTCAGGACAGGTCAGTGTATGTTGGTCAGGGCAGGTCAGTGTGAGTGTAGGTCAGGACAGGTCAGTGTATGTAGGACAGGTCAGTGTTAGTGTATGTAGGTCAGGTCAGTGTTAGTGTATGTAGGTCAGGCCAGTGTTAGTGTATGTTGGACAGGTCAGTGTATGTTGGTCAGTGTATGTAGGACAGGTCAGGTCAGTGTATGTAGGACAGGTCAGGTCAGTGTATGTAGGACAGGTCAGGTCAGTGTATGTAGGACAGGTCAGGTCAGTGTATGTAGGACAGGTGAGTGTTAGTGTATGTAGGTCAGGTCAGTGTTGGTGTGTGTTGGACAGGTCAGTGTATGTTGGTCAGTGTATGTAGGACAGGTCAGGTCAGTGTATGTAGGACAGGTCAGATCAGTGTATGTAGGACAGGTCAGATCAGTGTATGTAGGACAGGTCAGGTCAGTGTATGTAGGACAGGTCAGATCAGTGTATGTAGGTCAGGTCAGTGTTAGTGTATGTAGGTCAGGTCAGTGTCAGTGTATGTTGGTAAGGACAGGTCAGTGTATGTTGGTCAGGACAGGTCAGTGTATGTTGGTCAGGGCAGGTCAGGGTTAGTGTAGGTCAGGACAGGTCAGTGTATGTAGGACAGGTCAGTGTTAGTGTATGTAGGTCAGGTCAGTGTTAGTGTATGTAGGTCAGGTCAGTGTTAGTGTATGTAGGTCAGGTCAGTGTAAGTGTATGTAGGTCAGGTCAGTGTTAGTGTATGTTGGTCAGAACAGGTCAGTGTATGTTGGTCCTTGTTGAGGTCCCCAATGACCCAGAAACGTTTGAACCATGTTGCTATATGCAACATCCATAGAGACATAATGTATGAACTAGACATTGAAGCCATAGCAAAGGAATTTGAAATGTGTTGTGATCGTCGCAAAAAAGTTTTTGGATTTTAAAAACTTGCGTTCTTTAGATTTACAAATAAAACAAAATAGGTCAGCGCTAAATCACAACAGTAGAATAAGGCAGCAACCCTAAGGAGGGGATCCCTCTCAACCCTTCAAAATAACATACACGTTATAAACAACTCCCAGTTTACTGAATAAGAATATACCTGGCGAGTAAAAATGCTGTTCCCCCCACATTTGTAAGGGTTCCTACACCCATGGTAGTGAGGAGTGAAATCAAAAATGTATGCCCTTAGAAATTTTGAAGGCGGTGCTTGGTTTTCGGGGTCCTGTACGCGGCTAGGCTCCCAAAAAGTCCCACACATGTGGTATCCCCGTACTCAGGAGAAGCAGCATAATGTATTTTGGGTGTAATTTCACATATGCCCATGGCATGTGTGAGCAATATATCATTTAGTGACAACTTTGTGCAAAAAAAATGTTTGTCATTTCCCGCAACTTTTTGCAAAATATAAAATATTCCATGGACTCAACATGCCTCTCAGCAAATAGCTTGGGGTGTCTACTTTCCAAAATGGGGTAATTTGGGGGGGTTTTGTGCTATTTTGGCATTTTATGGCCTTCGTAACTGTGATAGGTAGTGAGGAGTGAAATCAAAAATTTGCGCCCTTAGAAATGCTGAAGGCGGTGCTTGGTTTTCGGGGTCACGTACGCGGTTAGGCTCCCAAAAATTCTCAAACATGTGGTATCCCCATACTCAGGAGAAGCAGCAGAATGTATTTTGGGGTGCAATTCCACATATAACCCTGGCATGTGTGAGCAATATATCATTTAGTGACAACTTTTTGTAAAACAAAATTGTTTGTCATTTTTCAATCACAAAAAAAAAATATTCAATGACTCAACATGCCTCTCAGCAATTTCCTTGGGGTGTCTACTTTTCAAAATGGGGTCATTTGGGGGGGGGGGGGGGTTTGTACTGCCCTGCCATTTTAGCACCTCAAGAATTGAGATAGGCAGTCATAAATTAAAAGCTGTGTAAATTCCAGAAAATGTACCCTAGTTTGTAGACGCTATAACGTTTGCGAAAACCAATAAATATACGCTTATTGCGATTTTTTTTTTTTAGTAAAGACATGTGGCTGAATACATTTTGGCCTAAATGTATGACTAAAATTGAGTTTATTAGATTTTTCTTATAACAAAAAGTTCTTTTTCCGTTTATATAGCAAAAAAAATTAATCGCAGAGGCAATAAAATACCATCGAAAGAAAGCTCTATTTGTGGGAAGAAAAGGATGCAAATTTTGTTTCGGTACAACATTGCATGACAGCGCAATTACCAGTTAAAGCAGCGCAGTGCCAAATTGTAAAAACACCTTCTTATAGCCTAGGCTATCTTTATGTAGAGCAACAATTATTTTTTTCAGATCCTGAGAGAGTTTTTTGCCATGTGGTGCCATGTTGAACTTCCAGTGACCAGTATGAGAGAATGAGAGCGATAACACCAAATTTAACACAACTGCTCCCCATTCACATCTGAGACCTTGTAACACTAAAGCCTCGTACACACGATCAGTCCATCCGATGAGAACGGTCTGAAGGACCGTTGTCATCAGTTAACCGATGAAGCTGACCGATGGTCCGTCGTGCCAACACACCATTGGTTAAAAAAACGATCGTGTCAGAACGCGGTGAGGTAAAACACAACAACGTGCTGAAAAAACGAAGTTCAATGCTTCCAAGCATGCGTCGACTTGATTCTGAGCATGCGTGGATTTTTAACCGATGGTCGTGCCTACTAACGATCGGTTTTGACCTATCGGTTAGGAATCCATCAGTTAAATTTAAAGCAAGTTGGCTTTTTTTAACCCGATGGTTAAATAACCTATGGGGCCCACACACGATCGGTTTTGACCGATGAAAATGGTCCATCAGACCGTTGTCCTCTGGTTAACCTATCGTGTGTACGAGGCCTAACGAGTCACATGACCCTGGAGGGAAAATGGCTGATTGGGCCCAATTTGGAAATGTTTTACTTAGGGGTGTACTCACTTTTGTTGCCAGCGGTTTAGACAATAATGGCTGTGTGTTGAGTTATTTTGAGGGGGGCAGCAAATTTACACTGTTATACAAGCTGTACACTCACTACTTTACATTGTAGCAAAGTGTAATTTCTTCAGTGTTGCCACATGAAAAGATATAATAAAATATTTACAAAAATGTAAGGGGTGTTCTCATTTTTGTGAAATACTGTATAGTTGATCTTTTGGTAATTAATCTGGCTCATGACCTTCCAGTAGCTTTCAAAAACACCTTGATCTGTGGGTAATGAATCCTTCGAACCAGCTACTTTGTGACACTCTGCAGCAAGAAGACTCTTGACTGCTGAGAAGCATAAGCTCATACAGCCAATTAACAGACCAACACCTTGCCAAAATATGACACAGAGGCTGATTAAGTTGTAAAAGGGCAAGGTCACAGCTTTATTGAGCTTTTCCAAACATAACAAATAACCAATGCCTGTCACAGGTATACTGTGAGCATACATAAAACATAAACTGATATAGTCTTAAACGCCTGTCCTTACCATCAGTGCCAGAAAGGCATTAGACTGATCCCAGAATTTAACCTGAGGGCATAGCCCATTACAACAACATCAATTGTTGGCAAGGTCAAAACCGCCAATAAAGCTGTGACAAATCATCAGACAAAAACTCTCTGTCAGTTGAGGGCCCATTCACACCAGAAACTGCCCATAACTGTGCATTTTTTACTGCATGTTTACATGCATTTAAAGCGAATTTGAATCGTGCTCGATGCATTCTTGACATCCGCTTGACGCACACTTGAATGCATTTTGCATTCGCTTGGTGTTCTTGGCTTAAAGTTGTGCGGTGCAGAGCATTTTAAGTGCATTTGTAGCATATTCCCTGCATTTGCAGTGCACAAAAATGCAGCATGCTCTACTTTTTTAACTGTACTGAACTGCACTTCAATGATGTGAACTATGTCCCTAGGATTACCTTGATTTTGGGCTGTCTACACAGTTGAAGTGCAGTTCAAAATGTATCGAACTGCAGCCTAGTGCATTTAACTATGTTTGGTGTGAAAGAGCCCTGAATCTCCTCATGTCAGACGGACATGCCTTAGCATAGTCTTTTTCAGAGTTCATCCTCTGTCCCATAACCTTGTGAAAAACCTGACGGAGCCACTTAACTTCCTTGATTTGGATCAATGCCCACTGTAATGCAATGCTTTCCATTAGTTAAGGCTACCTTACCCTAAATGGGTTCAAGTGGCCTTCATTACAGCTACTTCTTCCAGATAGACACCCTTTAGTCCAGCTCCTTCCACATAAACACCCAATCAGGGATCTGAAGTTCTTGTACCCCAAGTACATGCCCCAGGCATGGGCGTCCACAGAACTTTGCTAGAGGGGGCAACATTTAAGGGTCACCCACGCGCTACCCCTTTTCGACAATGTCATTATCACATTGTTATGGTCAGAGACTGCAGGCATAGTACAGTCCCTAGGATAAGTAATAGATAATGTCCGACAGGCCCTCTTACCAGATCCAGTGAAACTACAGCAGTGATCCCACTGGCTGGACAATCGCTCACTCTGGGTTCCCCGGGGGCGATTCTGGTGAGTAGCATGTCTGTACCCTGGCAGTGGCTCAGTATTTTTCTCTCTGGTGGCGCTAGGCAGCGTGGCTCTCTCTGGTGCGCTGAGCAGCGTGGCTCTCTCTGGTGGCGCTGGGCAGCGTAGCTGTCTCTGGTGGCGCTTGGTAGCGTGGCTCTCTCTCTGGTGGCGCTGGGCAGCATGGCTCTCTCTCTGGCTTCCGCCCAGAACAGTCCTGTAGCCCTGTCCTGTAGCACTCAATCTCTCTCTTGATCAAGCTGTAGTCTCCTTCCTGTGGAAAATGGGGCGGCCAATCTTTGGGACTACATGTCCCATGATGCTCTCCTCTACTAGTCTCCTTTGAATGGCTCACAGTTATGGCCAATGGGGAAGAAACGGAGTGGGCAGGAAGCTGGGTGGGGAACCTGGTGAGAGCCTCCATCTCTTCTCCCTGACAGAAGAAAGGGGGCTTGTAACAGCGCTGCCGAGTTTTATGCTGGACTGAGCAGGGAAAAAAGCCCGCAGTCAAACTACACTTATGAGGGGCTTAAAAAGCAAGTTGATGGTGTCACCCCGCTGACTGCCCACACCCCCAAAGCGTCGCCACTGTGCTAAATGTGCCGATCAAATCCATGATTCCAGAGAGAGAATACTCTGTGCTCACATCTTCTTCAGGCAAATGCCTAAAGAACACTCTTGAAAGGTACTCCATATATTTATCATCTCCCCACACCATATCTCTGAACAAGGACTTCAGGGATTGGTTGGGTCAGATATATATTCATAACACAGTGAGTACAGGCTGATTACTGGAACCTCCTTCAACAGTAAGTGACAGAAGTGATCAACACATTTAGTTTAGGAGAGTATTAACCCAATACCACATATGTGATATATTGCAACTTAAAAATCATTAGATGTGGTTGCTGCATTGGTTTTCTTCTTATGCCCCATACAGACATGCAGGATTTCTGACAGGAAAAGTTCCTGTTGGAAATCCCGTGGGGAAAGCCGAAAACCTGCTTGGTCTTATCCCCCTAGACACGGCCGGCTTGGTCAGTCTTATCCCCCTAAACACGGACAGGAAAACTGTGATGGAGCTTTGGTCGGGAATCCCGGCCCGGTCAGTTTTCCCCATAGGAAAACTGGCAAAAACCGTCGGGCAAAAGTGAGGTGGTTCTCTTTTTGTCCAGCAGTTTTTGGCCAATTTTTCCGTTGGAAAAACTGTGAGGAGCATACACATGGCCGGGATTCCTGGCAAAAGCTCTTCTCGCAGTTTTTCCGGAGGGAAAACCGTCCGTCTGTACAAGGCTTAAAGGGGTTGTAAAGGTAAATGTTTTTTCACCTTAATGCATTAATGTGAAAAAACATCCGATGGTAAAGCCCCCCCCCCCCCCCCGAGTCCCCGTTTTACTTACCCGGCCGTTCGAAATTCCCAGGCGCGTCCATGTGATGTTCTTGGGTTCCCAGCCTGGCCGTTGATTGGCTAGGCTGGGCGGATTGATAGCAGCGCAGCCATTGGCTGGCGCTGCTGTCAATCACAGCGGATGACGCGGCGCACTGGGGGGCAGGGCCGAGGGATACAGTCACGGGTATCACGGGAACGCGCTCGCAAAAGCTTTCCACCATGCGAGCTTGCTCGCATGAAGGTAGAAAGCTTTTGCGAGAAGGAGCTGAGACAGCCGCCGAGGGACCCCAGAAGACACGGTTCAGGGACACTCTGTGCAAAATGAGTTGCACAGTGGAGGTAAATATAACATGTTTGTTATTTTAAAAAAATACATTTTTTGACTTTAGTGTTCCTTTAAGGCTTTCTTTCCCTCTGTTATTGCCTGGTGATCTAGCCAGTAACACACGTCCTGTGTAAGGGTGCCTACACCCTGATTGAAGGAGCACAGGGGCACCTTTGGACAGTGACATTGTCAGTGTCAGGGGAGGGTAGAATGAGATGGACTAGCAGACTTAAATTAAATTAAAACCAAACTTCAGCTCACACTGCAGTTACAGCAAACAGTGTTTTATTTTTTTTGGGATAAAGGTTTTACATGAATAAATAAAAGCTGATCATTGTAAGGACCCCTGTCAGTGGTAAATGGTTTGTCCAATATTCTAACCGCTACATTTGCAAGAGAGCTTGTTCTATTCAAACACAACAAATTTGCTGGCTAGGTCACAAGTTAAAAAAGGAAGGAAAGAAAGCCTGAAAATCAAACAAATGCAGCCATCACATCTAAGAATTGGTAAGCTTCAAAATATAACTGTTTGCTTTTAGGTTTAATACCGCTTGAATTAGGCATCTTAGGGTAGGTCAGTACATATAGTATGTATAGGCCCAAGGTCCCCCAATGATTCCAAATTTTGCACATTAAAGCCCTGTACACACGACCAGTGAAAAAATCTGTGAAAAAAATCTGTGAAAAAAAATAGAACATGTTTTAAAATTTTCTTATGGATAAAAAAACGATAGAAAAAAACGATCGTCTGTGTGAAACTCCATCGGTCAAAAATCCATGCATTCTCCAAATCAAGTCGACGCATGCTCGGAAGCATTGAACTTCATTTTTCTCAGCACGTCGTAGTGTTTTACATCACCGCGTTGGAAACGGTCAGATTTTTGACTGATGGTGTGTAGGCAAGACTGATGAAAGTCAGCTTCATCGGATATCCGACAAAAAAATCCATCGGATTAGATTCCATCAGAAATCTGATCGTGTGTACAGGGGATAACATACGTAAACTGACTTTCATATATAAACAACCACAAAATTGCAATAAAAATAAAAAAATGAGTATGCCTCAGTATGCTGTATAAGTTATCCTGTAGTGTAACAACCCTACAGAGTTTTTAAAAAAAAGTGCTAGTTTTGTTAATTAGCCTCATTAAATCATGAACTGATGACATCACTAAGCAGAGTTAAGCCCCTATCCCTAAGGCTGGGTCTTATACAGGAACACACTTACTCCTTCTTTTAGGCTATATAAATGATACATTATATGATGAGAACATTAAGCTTCCAGAAACCATTATGAAGATTTTCACACAGGAAAATTGTTAGCATTGCTGACATTATTGATTTAATGTCACATTGAGAAATCATTTTATAGATTACTTATTTAAAGTTAACTTGGTTCTCATTCATTGTTAGATTTGTAAGCCAATTCTTCTCACAGACTGTGTGTAACATATCATGTTAGACCCTTTCAGCAAATCTTTTTTTTTCCAGATAAAATTACGATTTGTTATGTATAACATCTCTTGAGAATCCTTTTGTTTTGTGTATGAATATTATTTTTGTTTTTTAGGACATAACAGGCTTCAACATTTGTCATTGAGCAGTTTGCTTTATGCCATGCTTATTTCACCAAGGCTACAGTATTTTTTCTCTGCATAAGTAGTTTACACCACTTGGCCTCATGTAGACCATGTTTTATTCCTTTAATCTCTTCACTGTCAGAGACGTTTTTTAATTGTTTTTCACACATGTTTAAAGAAAAAAATTTAGGCCTGAAGATTACATGTAACCTCCAGAACAGTAGAGGTAGTTCCAATTTTTTATGTCACATGATATTACAGCAGAGGTCTAGGAAAGCATAACTTCAAAATTTTAATTAACGCTAAAAGTACATTTTAGGGCACATTACACCATTTTAGGTAAAAGACAAGGTTGCACCGAGTAAAAAGATACCCAGCATGTCAAACCTTAAATTTGCGTGCGCCAGTGAAAAGGTGACAAACTTCAGTACCCTATATTTTCCATAGGCAACAATTTAAAAGCCCCCTATAGGTCATCAGTTTAGCGTTATAGAGGAGGTCTGGTGCTAGAAATATTGCTCTCACTCTGGCGTGCATGGCAATATCTAACATGTGTATCTCGATCAGTGTATATATGCGTAGGCGCCCCCAAAGCATGCATTTACATTTGTACGTGTATACTGTATATGTTTTGGTGATTTTGGGGGTGAATTTTATGTTCTTGGGTGTAACTATAATATTTTACAATTTAAAAAACTTTCATCGCACAAAAAGTCCCTATGTGATGATTATGTGGTGACAGGTTCTCTTTATGGAGACATCCAGGGTCTTTTAGACCCTGGATGTCTCCTCTGTGCTTCACTGAATGTAATTCAATGCAGATTGCATTGTATTACATTCTTTCAAGGGTATGCTGGCCGTGGACACACATGTCACTTTCCGGGTCAGCAACAAGGAGGGGAGGAGAGTGGACGTGTTTCTGCTCTGCTCTCTCCCCAATACCCGGCGGCACCCGCTATGTCGGTCCTGGGCCAGCAGATGGGAAAGCGGAGCTAGGATACATGGCGGGGAGCGTGCGGGGTGGTGGCACCGTTACCTGGGGTGTGTGGAAGCAATGGGGTGGCAGCACAGCCTCCAGAATGCTTCCATCTGATAGGCAGAAGTCTGCTTGTCAGATTTACACACAATCCCAGTGGCTGTAGAAACTGAGAATGTGCGTAAAACCCCTGCTGTCTAGTCTGTACAACATATGGACCTAGCAGCAAAAGGGTTAAAGACCCTGCAAGTACAGAAAAATACCTGTTGATGTGCCAGAAATGCACTCAGATTATGGGCTGTTGGCACACAGCATTTTTTAGACTTGGTGTTGCCAGTCTTGCCAAGTGGTTGCTAAACTACTGAAACCCTCCCACTCTGCTCAGCTCTACAACATAGACACAAATTATTCTGTAAAGATAAGAACTGGAGAGAGGGGCTAATTAGATAACACAGGAAGTGTCACAGGGCACAGAACAACACTGAATTTCTGACATGCTCAAGGGGGATTATTTTTCAATTATCAAATAGATATAGCAAATTGCTTTTATTAATACATTTGTACTTGGAGTCTCCACATGGACTGAGGATGCGAATATGGAAAGATAACCTGAACAAGACCTGAGAGTGTGCCGAATGGTCACGTGGTCAGTATGCCTAAAAGGGGGCATACCCAAGTATGAAATGAATAAATGAAAAGAAAAAAGGGGAAAGGGAGGGTGGGGACAAACGAGAAGGTCCGGCCGTGGGGAAGGAGAAAGGAGGGCGGGTTTATGAACCCCCCGACTCCTCCTACAAATTCAGGCCCGCCTACGGCCGGCCTTCCCATTTGTACTTGGAGTCTCCACATGGACTGAGGATGCGAATATGGAAAGATAACCTGAACAAGACCTGAGAGTGTGCCGAATGGTCACGTGGTCAGTATGCCTAAAAGGGCCCAAAAAAGCAAAGGACACAGGGGTACATGATGAAAATGTTTAATGCAAATGAAAAGACAACCTAATCAGTAAGGTGCATAAAGGCCCGAGCCATCTCAACCTGCGGATCTGGAATATATCTGGCATAGCAACCCGAATTCCACCTCCCCAACTTCCTGATGATGTGGGCCGGGATTCCTTGACGGGATGCTGCCGAGGCTGCCCCAATCCTGAATGAATGACCCGACCAGTTTGCTGGGTTCAACCCCAACCTAGCCCACAACGTGCGGCAATGGCTGGTGAACTGGGCCGTCGTGAGAGGAGCCACCGGGAAAGGGAGCAAGGGACTGTCCATGGGTTTGTTGCCAATCCACATCCTGAGCTGATCTAGCACCATCACAGGACACCACGACCCACCAGTCTCGAAGTACGTCACGTTGGTGCCAGCCCCCACCTGCTGGGTCTTGCAGGCTGTCATAAGTAAATTATAACAGTGTGGATGTCTGGCCAACTGACCGATCGTGAGGACCCGGGAACCAGGACCGGAACGGCAAAATTCGCCTGGCCTGAGGAACCCAAAAAAGGCTAAGTAAATGGCCGCTTTGAGTACCCCACTGAGGAACCTCCCGAACGGTAGCCCATCCAGCAACCCGGACATGCCACGGAAAATGTGCCCTGTGACTGGGAGACGACAAGTGGTAACTGGAGGGCACCTCCTCTGTACACCCCTTAACGCAGCCTTGATGATGTGGGCTGAAAAAGGAGAAGTACGATTGGGATCCTGCAGGGATAGGTGGTGCTGCACCCCGGCGAGGTATGTCCTGATGGTGCCATGAGACAACCTCAGCCGAGTGTGGCAGTGAGTGACAAATGCCAACAAGAAACTGACATCGATGCTGTTGCCACAGGGGTGCAAAGACTGAAAGACCAGGAAGGCCTTCCAGGCCGTGGCGTAAGCCTTCCTGGTGTTGCTTGCCAGAGACGCCCCAACTAAATCTGCCGCTTCGCGCAAGAGGGTGTCTAGTCCAGCATCAGCAGGGAAGCCCGCGGGGATGGTGTGGCCTGTGCATCGGCCTGCGGGACCTGTAGGAAAAAAGAAGGGAAATTGAGCCGAGAAAGGGCATCAGCCGCGCCATTCTCCGCCCCACTGATGAACCTGCACAGGAAATGGAACTTGTGACGCAGGGACAACCAAATTAACCTGCGTACCAAGGACATAATGACCAAGGACCGGGACCTACCCTTGGTGATGATCTCTACGGCCGCCTGGTTGTCCGTGGAGAACACCACTGTCTGCCCTGCCCACGAACCGCCCCACACCCAGGCTGCGGCTACTATGGGGTAGATCTCAAACAAGGCAGATGATTCCGTGAACCCCGGAATGGCCAAAACCTCCTCCGGCCAGGGACCTGCCAACCAATGAGTGCCAAAAATAGCAGAGTAACCCACCGTGGCCGCCGCGTCAGTTCCTACCTGGGGAGAGAGGAGCAAGACTCCCCAGGAATAAACATGGCGACCCCATTCCAATGTCGGAGGAAATCGTCCCACATGCGGAGGTCAGCCAACGCGGCTGCGTCTAGTTTGACCCGTGAGTCTGAATCTGGTGCTGACGGCAGCAAGGCTAACAACCTGGAAATAAAAGATCTACCCTGTGGGATGACGCGCATGGCGAAGTTTAACATGCCCAGAAGAGACAACAACTCCACCCTGGTACAAACCCGAGAGACCGAGAAGGTATGAATACATTCTCTGATCCTGGCGAGTTTGTCAGCCGGGAGCCTGGCTTGCATGGCTTTAGTGTCCAAGATGACCCCCAAAAAGGTGAGAGTCCACGCTGGGCCCTCAAGTTTTTTGGTAGCCAGGGGCACGTTTAGCGCAGAAAAAACAGCCACTAGTTTCTGCAAATCCAAAGGGGTGCGCTGGGGACTCTCGATGAGGAGGAAGTCATCCAGGTAATGGATGACCGCCTGACATCGCTCCTTGTGTACCAGAATCCATTCAAGCGCTTGGGCAAACACATCAAAAAGCCAAGGACTACTTTTGGACCCGAAGGTGAGTCTGGTGGCAAAATAATACAACTCTCTCCACTTGATCCCGTGCCACTGCCAAAGTGACGGCGTGATCGGGAGGAGTTTGAAGGCGTCCGCTATGTCTGCCTTGGACAGCCAGGCGCCCGGCCCTACCTCGATGACTCGCTGGATGGCCTGATCTATTGACGCATACTTGAGGGAAAACTCCTCTGATGGAATTAAAGAATTGAGGCTGGGAACAGCGGAGCAATGAGGGGCGGACAAGTCATAAATTAATCTTTGTTTATTTGAGAATTTCCCCTTGACCAGACCCAACGGGTTGACCCTCCAAGCCTGGAAAGGAGATACAGCGAAAGGGCCAATGACAAAACCTTTGTCCAGTTCGGACTGCAGTAAGGTGTCCACCGCCCTCAAGTCCCCGCAACATGACCTGAGATTGGGACATTCGAAGGTCTGCAGTGGTAAGGTAATGAACCCGGTGTGAAAGCCCTGAGTAAAACCCTTCACCAAAAAGGGGCCTAGCTCTGCGGATGGGTGGGAGGACAGCCAGTCCTGCAGCAACCCAACGTTGATGTGGCTTAGTCAGCTATTTTTTGACAATCTCAGAGAACAGGTAGACTTCGGATGGGCCCTGAAACATCCTGAACAGATGTGTAGCAACCGGCACTGACCGTAGTTGCAAACCCCGTGGTTAAAGTTGTTGCAAATAGGGGATTTCCCCAAATACTGAATAGGCCGGCCCAACTTGTCCACAGTGGGTGCCTGTGCTGGTGCTGGGAGTGACCCGGGGAAGGCTCTGGAAGTGCCTGGAAGGGCCGAAGCTTCCGAGTTGGGGCACCAATAAGCCGTGTGGGAAGACGACTGGCAGGTAGCGCAAACTGGTGACCTTAACCCCGCAAAATGGCGGCAGAACAGTTCCGTATCCACACGGCTCCAAACTGCCACCACCTGGTGCTGGGCCCACAAAGCGGCTGCTTTGGCGGAAAATGAACGGTGGTAGTCATAGAACGCCGAGCCTCCGAATTTGTGACCCAACTCTACGACAGCGTAGAGATAGTGGTCCAACTCTTCTCTTCTGAGGGGGTTCGCAGAGCAGACCACATCCCTAAACAAGCTGAACGCTAGCACGAACTCGGGGATGGAAAGCTTCCGGTTCAGTCTATGATCCCTGGCTTTGATGATCACCGAAACGTCCCCACAGGCGTAGGACTTGTTGTCAGCCAAGTCATGGGTGGCTATCAACAAGGACGCCAGGTTGACGTCCTTCCCATCAAGGATGTCCTTCCTGATGCCTGTCGGGATAAAATGCGCAGGGGTGACAGAAGGGACACCGGGACTAGTACCTGATAGCGGGGGCCCAGGAATCATGGGAGCCTCGGGGACTACCAAGACTTCCGGAACAGCCGGGACCACAGGGGCAGGAACTGGGCTGGCCTCCAGCACTTCTACCCTGGCCCTCAGGTCCTGAAAAGAGCCCGCTAGGGAGTTGAGGGTGGAATGGATTTGCGTCAGGGATGCGGCCATGGCCCGCAGAGTGACCTGTTCCGCACTGTCTGTACTGGCCGGGGAGGGGAACAAAAGTCTGAACAGCTCAGCTTTGCGAGCTGAAGCCGGGTGGGAAATTCCCCTGCGCCGTAACTCTGCAATCAATCTTGGCACGGTCCAAGCTCTCAAGGTAGGTGTGGCGCCCCGATCTGATCCCCTCGCCGACCCCCTAGCTGAAGCAGG
Organism: Rana temporaria; assembly: GCF_905171775.1. Taxonomy (NCBI): domain Eukaryota; kingdom Metazoa; phylum Chordata; class Amphibia; order Anura; family Ranidae; genus Rana; species Rana temporaria. The sequence continues at coordinate 159,141,007 of NC_053493.1, forward strand.
GGAACCCGAGACGAACTCCTCGATATCCGCCGCTTGCGACATGCCCTGAAAAATTGATGGAAAACAAAACACCGTGATAGAGCCTCTCACAGACCAATAAGGAAAAAACACCTCCTAATCCCCCCCCCCCCACTCTTGAACCCACCTAGCCCGGATCGGAACAAACCTAAAACCCCCCCCCCCCCCCCCACAGGAAAGGCCGAGCCATCTGCCGACGCAGACAAATTAAAAACGAACCACTCAGGCCCCCCCTCCTAGGACCTTGAAACGAGACAGGTCCCAACGCTTTAGGAGCTGCTGAGTAACTATATGGGTGATGAACAAGGATCCGAACAGGTGAGTAGACTTGCCACTGCTTAAGTCAATTAAAAACGAAACAACTCAACCTGTCACAACCTAAACGATTTAGGTGACCCTCAGTGGCAGGCAAAACCTTGATGCCCGGGGACAGATCGGGTTAGGTTCCTGGAACCCGGCTTACCTTTACCGGAAGTCCTGCACCTAACAGGAACCTTGCGTCTGGTACCTGTAACAAAAGACGTAAAGGACTGAAGTGCGACAGTCCCCCCTGGACGAACCAGGAACAACGAGTGTTCAACGAAGTGCCACGTGAAGCATAAAAACGGAGAAAGTGACCCATACCAGCCGGTTGAGGAGAACTTGCCACCGACCAAGTCATTTAGGAACGAACATCTCAAACCGTACCAGCCCACCGTTGTGGAAAAAAAAAAAAAAGACTCCCTGGTGGAACCATGACCCCTACCCCCCCCCCCCCCTTTTGCAGAAAAAAAAAAAAAAAGGTCCGTGCGACTCCACCCCCCCCAACCTGTGGAAACTCACCCCACCTTCTGCTGGTGATACCTGTGACAGTGACGTGGAACCCTCACCCTGCGTGTGAACAATTTGCGGAAAAAAAAAACGAAACGAAATGCCTGACACTCACTGCAACAGTTTTGCCACGAAACCCTGTACTTTACGTGAAAACGAGACTGCACGAAAACAGTCCTGGAACAGAGAAAAAGAAAAAGAGAAAACAAACGAAAGCCATGAAGGAAAACGATAGACATGTATCAACAAGACAAATATGCTGCGAGAGATAACAAACGACAATGGAGATTGTGCCACGACTGGCGTAACAAAAGCGTACGAACGCATGCGCTTGGCTGGCTTACCTGGAAAAGGTACTTCGTTCGCCTGGAGTGGTTCACCCCAGGGAGACCAGGACCTCAGAGTGACCAGGACCTCAGAGTGACACCCTATCGGGTACTGTCCCAGCAAAACACTTTCCCAGCTGCTGCTTGGAGGGATGCGGAGGATCAGAGATATCTCCTAACTGGGACATATGTATGACATGAATTTAACACCTGGAGTACATTGACAGAAAATAACCTATGCAGGGAATCAAAAGCATGACATTGGCTGAAAAAAAGGTCTCCGCCGTAACTAAACACTGCCTGAGTACAGCAGCCCTCCCCCCCCCCAGGTCTCCTCACCAACTAAGCAGAGAGCCTCAGAAACCCCCCCCCCTCCCACCCGAGGTCCCCTCACCTCCATGCAGCCAGGGCCGGAGCGCCACAGGACCCCCCCCCCCCCCACCCCAAGGTCTCCTCACCTGCCATACCGCTGCAACCACGGTAACCCCCCCCCCCCCTTCCGATGCTGGAGTCAGATTTGACGTGCCCAGTGCTGCCAGAAAAAAGCCCCTCCCCTCGATACCTGCAAGTAGCGGCCGAGCGAGGAGAAAGGAAACACCCTGTGAGGCTGCCGTTGAAGTCGATGGGCCGTGGGCGCCGAAATGCCGAGGAGCCGGGGAGCAGTGAAGCAGAGGATCCGTGAGGCCGAACGAGCCGCCTCTCCGCCGCGTGGAGCCGATGCGTCCCCTGCTGATGACGTCACGCCGACGTGCACGTCAACAAACGAGAAGGTCCGGCCGTGGGGAAGGAGAAAGGAGGGCGGGTTTATGAACCCCCCGACTCCTCCTACAAATTCAGGCCCGCCTACGGCCGGCCTTCCCATTTAACAGACCAAAGGGTAGCAAATAAGAAAAGTTCATTGGTACAGTTTACATACAGTTTAACAGCAATTCAAGTGATAATGACTTGATGCTGACATAAATATAACCAATTACCAAACAATCAACCCCCTATAATAAATAGAACTACTGAATATGAATTAATTTAAAAAGCTAACAAATTCATAAAGTCATACAATGAAACACAATGACTAGTAGTACCAATAGGGGTTTTGCATTAATTGGTAATCCAAGACTAGTTAATTTTAATTAAAAGTGCACGCTGTTAGGCAACAGGTGGATTCACTTCTCCATAACAAAATCTACTTTTGCACTGAAGGTCCTCTCAGACAGCACAATTGCCTCATGGGAAGTCAGAAACGCCACTGCATACTGTGCAAGCCCTGGCCAGTGGTCCATCCTGGACACTCAAAAGTCCTCACTTCTGAGAGTATTCACATCAGCCCTGGACCATGTATATAGTCAGCAATCTTGTAGCTCGACAGTAGACTGCAGCTGGACCTGAATGCTATGGTTTAAAATCCTTAAAGCGGATGTGCCACTAAAACAATATATTAAAAGCTAGCAGCTACAAATACTGCAGCTGCTGACTTTTAATATAAGGACACTTACCTGTCCTGGAGTCCAGCGGTGATCGCAGCAGAGGATGAGCCGATCGCTCGTCACCCTGCTGCTCCCCCCTCCATCCACGGTGAGGGAACCAGGAAGTGAAGCGCTGCGGCTTCACTGCCCGGTTCCCTACGGCGCATGCGCGAGTCGCGCTGCGCCCGCCGATTGGCTCACACGCTGTGTGCTGGGAGCCGAGTGTTCCCAGCACACAACGGGCGACAGACGGGATGTGACGGAATGCCCGTCTTTCGCCCGTAGCGTGTGGCCGGAAGTGGGTGCAAATACCTGTCTTTAGACAGGTGTCTGCACCCCCCTCCCCCCTGAAAGGTGTCAAATGTGACACCGGAGGGGGGGAGGGTTCCGATCAGCGGGACTCCACTTTAGGGTGGAGGACCGCTTTAAAATCAGAGTTGAAGTAGCTGATGCTCCTCCTTTCAGAGGATGTGAGGCACATTGGTTATCAGAGGGGATTGTGCCACCATCAGGAAATGCAGAAAAGAGATTATGCAGCGCCTGCCTGAATTTCTGAATTTTGGGCCCCTTCTGGGATGCTGGCTGTGCATTGGTCATTTTACTTTTATCTTGGGGATCTAATTGTGTTGCCACCCAATACCTGTCCCAAATCCAGAGGTCCATGTACAGACATTGGAACATAATAGACAATATTTGCCACAAAGTTGTCTACAGCAGAGGACCCTCAGTCATTGGTGTCACTGAGGACAACATTCTTCTCAACAATTTGACCCCACCCACATGCAACTCCTGGGGTTTGGAAGAGGTAAAACATCTCCTTTTAAATCTACTCCAATTCTTTCTCACTACTAGCACTCAAACTCTCCTTCTATGATTTTTTTTCTCTGTCTATGCCTTACAGGGAGAGAGGCAGTAAGCTAAGGTGACCAGATTTTTAAAATGAAATCCGGGGACATTTTTTTTTTTTACTAGTAATGGCGGCAATCAGCGACTCTCTACCCGTCACCGCCCGCCTCACAGCCTGGCAAGTCTCACTCTCCAGGCCCCGGCTACTACTGGATGGGGAGTGGAGGAAGATGCCTCCACCAGGGAAGGCATGGAGATAAACAGGCAGGCGGCTGGCCGGGACTTGAGCCAAGGCAGAAGAACATGCGAGTGAAGCTGAATGGTAATGCGCCGAAACTGAAGAAATATTCCCTGCGCTCCGACCAGCACATGATCATCAGAAAGGGGCACAGATAATGGAAAAAATACTCCCCCTCCCCCCCCCAAGCTAGGAGGAGCGGCGGAGGGGAGATGTGTAATTCAGATTTTTTTTTATTCTGCACTGAATGTCTTTGAAATTGCCCCAGCCCCCATTCAAATCCAATCTGGGGACAAAACCGGGGACAGACTTGGTCCGGGGACAGTGTCCTCAATTCAGGGACTGTCCCCTGAAACCGGGGATGTCTGGTCACCCTACAGTAAGCAGACCCTGAGACAGTAGCAAGTTCTCCTCTTTTTCCTGTTGCTGTGCCACCAGTGCCCAGTCTATCAGTGCATCTCTGGCTGTTTCTTCAAAAAGTACCAAAAAGCTGCTCATCTACATTTTTTTTTTTTATTTCACAAATCGCTCATCTACATTTTAAGCCACTGATGCCATGAAAAGAACCACAGCTCTCCAAAACCTGTCCTCATAGCATGGCACACTGTTGCTGGCTCAGCTTCAACAGCATGGCCAACATTACGTTGCAGTGCATGGGGATGTCAATGATGAGGAGGTTCACAAACAACCATGTATGACTACCTAAGGTGACCACAAAACCCTTCTGGCCTGACGAAGGACCTTGTGGAAGGAAAATTCATAATGAACCACTGCACCACAAGGTTAAGAACATGTGCAAGTCAAAATTTTTCAAGCGCCTTTTTTTTGGCCCAAAAAAAACGGTTTCAGGAATTAAAAAATAACAAAGCAGTAAAGTTATCCCAATTTTTAGGGATAATGTGAAAGACGATGTTACACTGAGTAAATAGATACCTAACTTGTCACGCTTTAATATTGCACACACTCATGGAATGGCGCAAAACTTCGGGACTTAAAAATCTCCATAGGCGACGCTTGATTTTTTTTTACAGGTTAACAGTTTAGAGATACAGAGGAGGTCTAGGGCTTGAATTATTGCTCTCGCTCTAACGCACGCGTCAATACCTCACATGTGTGGTTTGAACGGCGTTTACATATGTGGGCGGGACTTACATGCGCGTTCGCTTCTGAGTGCGAGCTACTAGGGACAGGGGCGTTTTTTTTTTTTTTTTACGGATTTTTTTTAGTTTTGCACTTTTTCTTTCGATCACTTTTATTTCTATTACAAGGAATGTAAACATCCCTTGTAATAGGACTAGTGTGTGACAGGTCCTCTTTATGGAGAGAGGCGGGGTCAATAAGTTTGTTCAGCACAGTGGTGTAGTGGATAGCACTTTCACCTAGCAGCAAAAAGGGTCGCTGGTTCGAATCCCGCCCGTGACACCATCTGCCTGGAGTTTGCATATACTGCCTGTGCCTGCCTGGGTTTTCTCCCACAATCTAAAAACATGCTGTACATCGGATCCGGTTTAAATAAGCCCTAATATGCAGTAGTATATTTCGTTTTTGTGCTGCCCTAAGCCTGACTAAACTTCTGCACCTCCTAATAGAAAAATGACCCACCCCTTCCTGTCAAGGCCACACCCTGTTTATTTATGACCCACCCAGAAATTTTCAGGGGGACACACACACACTTGTTCTGGGGGGGGGGGGGCACTGGATTCCCTTAACCACTTCCATACTGGGCACTTACGCCCCTTCCTGCCCAAGCCAATTTTCAGCTTTCAGCACTGTCGCACTTTGAATGACAATTGCGCGGTCATGCTACACTGTACCCAAACAATTTTTTTATCATTTTGTTCCCACAAATAGAGCTTTCTTTTGGTGGTATTTGATCACCTCTGCGGTTTTTATTTTTTGCGCTATAAACAAAAGAAGAGTGACAATTTAAAAAAAAAACACTATTTTTTACTTTTTTATTTAATAAATATCACAATTTAAAAAAAAAAAAACGTTTTTTTTTCCTCAGTTTAGGCCGATATGTATTCTTCTACATATTTTTGGTAAAAAAAAAATCGCAATGATCATATATTGATTGGTTTGCGCAAAAGTTATAGCGTTTACAAAATAGCTGATAGATTTATGGCATTTTTATTTTATTAATTTTTTTACTAGTATTGGCGGCGATTTGCGATTTTTTTACTGTCACCGTGACATTGCGGCGAACACATCGGACACTTTTGACACGTTTTTGGCGCCATTCACATTTATACAGCGATTAATGCGATAAATATGCACTAATTACTGTATAAATGTGACTGGCATTCAAGGGGTTAACACTAGGGGGTGAGGGAGGGGTTAATATGTATCCCTAAATTGTGTTCTAACTGTGGGGAAAGGGGGGTGACTGGGGGAGGTGACCGATGCTGTGTCCCTATGTACAAGGGACACAGATCGGTCTCCTCTGTCCCCTGACAGGACGTGGAGCTCTGTGTTTACACACAGAGCTCCACGTCTTGTCCCTGTAGCCGCCGATTCCGAGTGCCTGGCGGACATCGCGACCGCCAGGCACGCGCATCGGCATCTCGGGGACGCGCCGGGCGCGCGCGCGCGGCCGCCGGCGCGCTCGCACGCCCCCCAGTGGCCACAAGAATACAGGACGCCAAATGACGTCCTGTTGAATTTTCAGAGTAACCGTGGAGCCGTCATTTGACGATGGCCCGGTACTCTAGTGGTTAATTTGCCTAGTTTTTCTCTCGCTTCCTGTTTGGCTATGGGGCAGTAAGTGAAAGAAAATCTCCGCAATTGGACAGGGATGGTACCAGGGGTGGACTGACAACTCATGGGGCCCCCGGGCAATAGGAGATTATGGGGCCCCTGGACAATAGGAGATTATGGGGCCCCTGGGCAATAGGAGATTATGGGGCCACACAGTATACACACACACATACAGTATACATACATAGTGTACACACACACAGACTCACAATATACACACAGTATACATGCATACAGAATACACAGAATACACATACACACACGGAAAAGGTACTGGAGAGGTGGGGCAGCTATAATCTTGGGATTTTTAAAAAAAACACTGATTTTTACATACTGTCCCTAGTTTTACTGAGGCTGACAACTCTGATGGGGCCCCCTAGTGGCATGGGGCCCTCGGGCAGTGCCCGAGTTCCCGAATGGTCAGTCCGCCCCTGGATGGTACAAAATAAACTGACAGGGGCTATAACCCTCCCTCCCTCTATCCAAAATGAAAGAAAAAAAGTGTTGATTATAGTTCTACTTTAAGCACAAATTTCTTTTAATTTTATTGAGAGGACTAAGAAAATATAACCATGCCAATAGGCCAGGATACAGCGTTGCTAATATGTATGAATGTGTGTTAGGGACCTCCATAAACACCACCCAATGTTAAATAAACAATTTTCTTAATTGCAAATAAGTATTATCTGCTCATTTTTTGGGGATGTCTGCACTCCTGATAGGGTGAAGACACCTCACAAATGTTGTCACTTTCTACTTCAAATTCATTCACTTCCTGTCACATAGCCAAACAGGAAGTGAGGGTAAAACCTTACTAATGTCTTTTCTTGGGGACACACAGATCAATCGAAATAGTTTCCCATTATGTAAATTGCACTCTAGCATTTTGCTGTGTACACCCCAAATTATTAGGGATCTTGGACCTTGGAGTCCATTTACTAAAGGCAAATCTACTTTGCACTACAAGTGGACAAGCAAGGAAAAAAAAAAACTTTGCTTCTACAGGATTGGATGTTAAAATCATCAGTGCTTCACCTCAGATTTTCAGCAACTACGCTTGTACTGCAGAGTGGCTTTGCCTTTACTAAACCCCAAACTAACTAATTATTTGGGGTGTGAACAGCAGTGCTGGAGTGCAATTTACTTAATGGGGACACTAGTTAGATTGACCTGTGTGTCCCCAAGGAAAGACATTGGTAGGGTTTTAACCTCACTTCCTGTTCAGCTGTGTGCCAGGAAGTGAAGCCAATTTTAAGAAAAGGGACACAAAGCCCAACCCAAAAAACACAAGCAAGGGTTTCTTACACTCACTTGGCTTCCCTCAAACACCCACACACCCACAATTAGAATAGGATTGCCTTGTGCTAGATTTAAGCACAGTGCTGTAAATCAGCACTTAAAGCCTGTCTGCCAATACCCCCCCCCCCCCCCAACAGGCCATGTTTTCAGGTTTTCCTTCATCTTGCACATGTGCTTTAAAAGAGACAGTCTGGACAGAAATTCTTGATAAGATAAATCCACAAAACATGTCCTGTCGGGGGTACTTGAGGACTGAGGCTGAGAACCACTGCAATAAAAAGGAAAAAATTAATACTTACCGCTCTGTATTTTTTCTTTCCTGGTGACTACATGGCAGCAAACATTTCATGCATGAAGGCACCAGGAAAGGAGCTTCGAGACAAAATCACACCTGTTTTGTTAGGCCATTCAGCTGCAGCTGTCAAAATCTGAAGCATGAAAAAGTAACAAAAAACAAACTTCAAAATTTGAAAGTAATTTTATTGGTCAACAAAACAAGGAAAGCAAAAAATAAACAAAAAAACAAACAAACAAAAATAAATAAATATAAAAAATACAAATAAACATAGGTTCATTTGAGACAGTAAACAGAATATGGTTTATGCTTTGGAAATAATAGGATAAATAGACCCACAGACACAGGATGGAAACATTAGTTACAACATCTTGAGAAATATTTAGCAAAATAATGCAGCACAGACAAATACATCAAAGTGAACACCCTAAAAAAAACATACATTGACAACCTCACAAATATTTCAGGCGAAAATAGCCCCCACCCAAAATAAATAGATAAACCAGTCAAAAAACCCTTGATCAAAAACATATCTGTTTAGCAAAGACATTCGATAAGGACACACACAATCTGCCCTCTTTTCCGGGCAGGTAGCAACTGCTCTATACAAGCTTTATATAACATAGGCTTGTGTGCTAATGAGGCAATTGAAAACACATGCACAGCCCAGGAAACACACAAAACTAAAGTTCAGTCTCTACATTGGGTGAACTTGTAAGTGGGTACACCTGTTAAGGATGTCTTTAAATTACTAACCCAAAAAACACGCTCTATGAGCATGCTCAGAAACATCCACACAAAAAAAGACAAAAATAAACTAAGTCCCTGAGCATGCTCAGACCATACCAAATGCATTTCACTCACCAAAAGGCACAGGAAAATATCTAAGTCCATGAGCATGCCCAGACCTAAAATTCCTCAGCTAACAAAAAATAAGGCAAAGCCCTGTCCTAAATAAATCACATCATCCAGCATACTACTAAATGAGAAATGGGACAAATACCCCCTGGCCTGGGTGGGCAAACAAAGAGGCAAACGTGTGTGCAAAAGTTCAAATATAAATACCATTGCAGTCTATGGGAAAGGACTTGTTAATTTTGTGAGGCACCACTTGGCTGACTTATCTTCTAGTTATTGTCCTTAGGCTAGGTTCACATTGGAGCGATTTGTCATGCGCTTTGAGAGATGTGAAAGTAGGTAATAGGATTTAGAATAGCAGAGTTCACACCAATGCTCGCAGTTCCAGTGCGTTCCAGTTCATGGAACATATCAAATTCCGCATTTTCCCTGCAGTGGACTGTACAGTAACGCTGGAAAACGCAGCAAAAAAGCATCATACACGCACATGCAGAAAAGCATCTGGAACACATCTGGACTGCGCTTCTATTGAGTGAACTAGCCTTGAGCCCTGCTTCACACTGGTGCAATTTAACATGTCAAATCGCATGTCAAATAGGCAGCATTTGCCAGCAATTCCTGTCAATGGCACCATCCTAATCATTGCAACACCGCATATGCGGCACTGCACCGATTGAACTAAGTAATTTCTGTCCTACTTTCTGATATTTTTGCACGCCCAAAACATGCATAAATGTCTCTGTAATCGCAGCCAAAATCAGGACTGACAAGCATAAGTAAAATTGTATGAGTTTAGCTGAACAGGTTCACTCCCACAGTGTGAACCTGGGCTGAAGCTATTAACTTGGGGGGAGGGGGTTACTCTGCCTGTAAAGTGGTGCATCTTGTAGCATGTTTCCAAAATGATGCTTCAAAGATGTACGGCTTTATAGAAAAAGGACAATTCTACATTGCAGCTGCAATGTTTAAACACAAAACAAACAATTCCCTGCCCACCATACATACAACGCCATTTAGGTCTGAAAAGGCTTAAAAGTAAAACACTCACGTGATAAAGACCTCCCCAAAATTGCAAATGAATGTGCCCCTCCCACGCAATAACAAACCCCTAGCCTAGCCAAACACAGCAGGCCAGCACATGAAAGGGGGGACAAGGGCCTCTTCCACACAAGCCTAGACTGGGGTTGTGGGGGGGCTTCAGACAGGGGGTCTTTACAAAATGTGTAAAGCCCCTCCAGACAGGGGGTCTTTACAAAATGTGTAAAGCCCCTCTAAACCAGTGTGGACAAGGTGATTTGGTGCTTGGTATTGGGCTGAGCCCAACATGGCCCAAAGGCAGCCAGCTAGGTTGAGTGCATGCATGTGGCCTTGAATGGTTCAGGAGGGAATTGGGCGATCCTTCTTCTCGCACCTTTCCTAGCTGGCCTTGTTGTTTGGTCTCAAATAGTATGTGGTTTGGATTTGTGAAGGCAGCTCAAGGCTCACAGAGTGTGGAGTTCCCCTTTAAATGCCCAAACTAGTCCAAGGCAAACATATGCATTAGAGGGGGAAGGCTTAATGGCATTTTATGAGGAGCTAGCGAGGCAAGAGTATTTTTACTTAAAATTTTATAGAGCAGGTAACATGTTTAAAAAAAAACACACACTAACATGTCCTGTGTATAAATAGACTTCAATAAAGACTTAGAAGTGAACCAGCGCACACACAAAAAAATGATGTGCGTCTGATCAACATATGCAAATAAGTGTGCGCCACATAAGATTTATCAAGATTTTGCCTGCGTAGTGAGCTGGCTCACCTTAACGTGCGCAAATGCCGTTCACGCATGCGTCGTGACCACATAGACCCCTCGCAGTTTTTTTTTTTTTTGAAAATCTTTTTTATTTTATATGCAACAGCACATAGACATACAAAACGTACAACAGCACCGCCAACAGCAGGCGTAGAACCCAGCAAGGACCCGGACCCCGCGCAGTTTTAGACGTATTTGCAGGCGTAGTAGGCTTGTTAGGAGAAAGTTAGTTTCCCATGCGATATGGGACATATTTTTAACTTCGGCAGTTTGTACTGTGCTACCTCATGGCACCCAATCACAACCCTATAGTATTGGCACTTGCAGATTTTGGCCCGGATTCAGAAAGGAGATACGACGGCGTATCTCCGGATACAGCGTTGTATCTCTGAGTGCGGGCCGTCGTATCTATGTGACTGATTCAGAGAATCAGTTACACATAGATTTCCCTAAGATCTGACCGGTGTAAGTGTCTTACACCGTCGTATCTTAGGCTGCATATTTACACTGGCCGCTAGGTGGCGCTTCCGTATAGTTACGCGATGAATATACTAATTAGGTATTTACGCCGATTCAGAAACGTACATCTGGCCGGCGCATTTTTATACGTTGTTTACGTTAGGCTTTTTCCGGCGTAAAGTTACCCCTGCTATATGAGGCGTAGCTAATGTTAAGTATGGACGTCGTTCCCGCGTCGAGTTTTGAAAATGTTACATCGCCGATGGCTCAGTTCTCACTCCTCTCCAAGAGGAAAGCTGCTGACTGTTAGTCAGCAGCTTTCCTCTCTGCTTCTCCACGCTCACTGGAGTGCTGAGCAGTGGAGGGGCGGGAACGAGTGTCTCAGTGTCTCAGAGGCAGCTGACGGATCCAAACTTAGAAGTGATGTCAGCGGAGAGCAGACTTCAGACCGCTCTCCGCTGAAAATAGGTCACAGGAGTGCAAAACGAATTGCACTAGTGTGACCCAGAGGAGAAGCCCAGCCTAAAAAGCTCAGGGTGGACTTCTCCTTCAAGACACTTACCTGTCTTGGAATCTAGCGATGTCGGCACCCCAGCTGATGCTTCCATCATCTGTCGGGTGCTGCCACCACCATTGGCGGTAAGTAAACCCGACAGTGAAGCTTGTGGCTTTGCCGCCAGATCCCTACTGCGCATGTGCAAAGTGCACTGAGATCTCTTACTGGCTTGGCAGCAGGGGAAGGAGGAGGGAGGAGGAGGGGGTCAAACTTCTGACAAACCTCGCCACGGTGAGGTCCAACGGAGGTGGGGACAGGGTACCTGTCAAAAACAGGTACCCACCCCCCCCCCCCCTCTGGAAAGGCAACAAATGTGGGATCGGGGAGGGGGGGGGGTGTGATCAGTATATTGCCGCAGGCTTTAACTATTAAATTACTGCTTGACTTCATAAAATAGTGCATGGAGCATTTTAGAAGCGTTTTTTTAGTGAATACCAAAAAAATCTTTGGTATCTTACCGCATACTCAGATGCAGTAAGGTGCCAGATTCCCAAAGCAGTATATACCGCTTTAAGAAATTGGGTAAAATGCTGCTTTAAACTGTTTTGGCATTCACAAAAAAAATCATTTTTAAAATACTGCATGCGGTATTTTTCTGAAATATATGCAGTATTTATCTCATGAAACTAAGCAATATTTTATCTCATGTGATATCCAAGGGGATGGATATACTAGAGAAGACTTACAACCCCTGGAATTTTTTTATAGCTAATAAATAGGTAAGGCCATAGAAATAGAGTGGGAAAGTTCCCCAGTGGGGCTTTGGACAGCAGTGAAATATAGTTGAAAAATTAGCAAATGGATAGCAAAAGGGTATATATATATATATATATATACATATACTTCTAATAATCCATGTTAATGTGCCAAGAGCCAATATACCCATAACCTTTACACTCTATATATGGCCATTGATTGGGGATTCATTGCAGGTTCCGATTCTCCCGTCCCCTGGAAGGTGTCAATCTTGTGTGGCTCCTTGTAAGCCCCTTTGGCCGGGCTCTTCCGCCGTGGGGGAGTGGCTGCCCCTACGGGATCCTCCTCATCACTCGGTCATTCACAACCCATCTGGCCATGGGACCATCCACTCCACTTCAGCAGTAAATATCTCATCATGCTAGACCCCAAATGGGACTTATGATGATGTTTTCCTATATCTGAAATGTAATGTGTTTTATAGAGTTAATTTCCCCCTGATGATGACCGCTACAGAGGTCGAAAAGCGGCAGAGATTCCACCACATTCAGCAATCTGATGTGTAACTATGTGCACAGTATTGTGTAAACTTGAATATAAGCTACATTGTGGATTATGTATTTTACCTATTGGCCAGCCTTTTTAATGTTGTAACTTCATTCATTGTGATACCAATTTCAATAAATGTACCCCTTTTTGCTTTCCATTTGCTAATTTTTCAACTACATTACACTGCTGTCCAAAGCCCCACTGGGGAACCTTCCCACTCTTCTTCTACCATTTAGGGGTTCGCAGCGCTTATATCTCTCCCCCAGGTGTCCTTTCCCATAGCAGGCCATAGAAATATGCCAACTCAGTCAGTGCGGCGGTCCCTGCAGCTTATGTATTAACCACTTAACCCCCGCCGCACGACTTTATACGTCCTCTTTTTGAAGAGGGATATCTCGGTAACGGCAGCAGCAGAGGCAATCAGGTCCTTCTCCCTCTGTGGCATGGATACGAGTGATGGCAAGATGGCCCCCACCCATCTCCATACCATAGCAGGGCGGAAGTGACGTCAAGGCTCCATTCACACTAATGCGTTTTTTTGGTGCATTTTGCATTTTGCAGAAAAGCAGGGACATTTTTTAACATGGGTTCCTATGGAACATGTTCACATCAATGCTTTTTTGTGCCTCTGCGTTTTTGGAAAAGGTCGGGGACTTTTTTTCCCGCAAAAAGCAGCGTTTTGCATGTAATATAATTCAATGGACCCGCATCCAAAACGCAAGTACCGCGTTTTTACCGCGATTTTGCCGCGTTAAAGGAAATGTAAAAAAATGAAAATTGATGGCAAAAAAACAAACAAACAAAAAAAAAACGCAATACGCAGATTGCGGTCAAATCGCGGTAAAAACGCACGTCAAAAAACGCAGCAAGCACCGCAAAAAGCACTGCAAAAACGCTCAAAAGCAACATGCATAGGTGTGAATCAAGCCTTAGAGCCCTTTCACATTGGTGCGTTTTTGCGGCATTTTTTGCCGTGTTTTCGCGGTAACAATAGCACTATTAAAACGCTCATTAAAACGCCCCTCCATTGAAATGAATTGAAAACGCTGTAAAAACGCGGTAAAATAGCTGTGTTTTACCGCTTTTTTAACGCTCCGCTATAGGCGTTTCCAGTGTGAAAGGGCTCTAAGGCTCGATTCACACCTATGCATGTTGCTTTTGAGCGTTTTTGCAATGCTTTTTACGGTGCTTGCTGCGCTTTTTGACGTGCGTTTTTACCGCGATTTGCGTTTTGCTGTTTTTTTTTTTTTTAGCCAGTAATTTTCTTTTTTTACATTTCCTTTAACAACCAGCTATAAACAGGTTTAAAAAAAAAACGCATAACGCAAATTGTGGCAAAATCGCGGTACTTGCGTTTTTGATGCAGGTCCATTGAATTCTATTGCATGCAAAACGCTGCTTTTTGCAGGAAAAAAGTCCCTGACCCTTTCCAAAAACGCAGAGGCACAAAAAAGCATTGATGTGAACATGTTCCATAGGAAACCATGTTAAAAAATTTCCCTGCATTTCTGCAAAATGCATCAAAAAAAGCATTAGTGTGAATGGAGCCTTAAGGAGTGTGTGTTGGCCATGCTCAGTGTCCTGTCCCTGCTCCCTCCTGGATGTATTAGTAGTTGTACAGTAGAGGAGTGTGCTGTCCATGTTCCCTGTAGGGCTCAGCCTGTATGTAGTATGTGTGCAGTAGAGGAGTGAGTTGTACATGCTCAGTGTCCTGCTCCCTGTAGGGCTCAGCCTGGATGTAGTATAGAGGAGTGAGTTGTCCATGCTCAGTGTCCTGCTCCCTGTAGAGCTCAGCATGGATGTACCGTGTTTCCCCGAGTCTTATATTAATTATGCCAACACAAGACACAGTAGGGCTTATTTTCAGGGTAGGTCTTACCATGTAATGTGCTGTCTTCTCTCCCACTCTCCCTCCCTGCCTGTCAGGAATCCCCAGTGTGAACTGAGTTAAAATGCTTGTACAATCCTATAATCCACTCTATTACAGTAGTATATAATGTACAATGTGTGCGTTTCTGTAATATAATTGTGCCAAATACATTTGTTATAGCGCCGCTCTGCACTTCCGTTACCCGCCGCAGCTCTCTTCCCCGCAATTATATTACAGAAACACACACATTGTACATTATAAACTACTGTAATATAGTGGATTATAGGATTTTACAAGCATTTTTAACTAGGGCTTATTTTCGGGATAGGGCTTATATTGCAGCCTTCCTTAAAAATAGCACTAGGTCTTATTTTCAGGGTAGGTCTTATTTTTGGGGAAACAGGGTAGTATGTGTGCAGTAGAGGAGTGAGTTGTCCATGCTCAGTGTCCTGCTCCCTGTAGAGCTCAGCATGGATGTAGTATGTGTGTAGTAGAGGAGTAAGTTGTCCATGTTCAGTGTCCTGCTCTCTGTAGGGTTCAGCCTGGATGTAGTAGTTGTACAATGTACAGTAGAGGAGTGAGTTGTCCATGCTCAGTGTCCTGCTCCCTGTAGGGCTCAGCCTGGATGTAGTATGTGTGTAGTAGAGGAGTGAGTTGTCAATGCTCAGTGTCCTGCTCCCTGTAGGGCTCAGCCTGGATGTAGTATGTGTGTAGTAGAAGAGTGAGTTGTCAATGCTCAGTGTCCTGCTCCCTGTAGGGCTCAGCCTGGATGTAGTATGTGTTCAGTAGAGGAGTGAGTTGTCCATGCTCAGTGTCCTGCTCCCTGTAGGGCTCAGCCTGGATGTAGTATGTAGTAGTGGAGGAGTGTGTTGTGCATGCTCAGTGTCCTGCTCCCTGTAGGGCTCAGCCTGGATGTAGTATGTGTGTAGTAGAGGAGAGTGTTGTCCATGCTCAGTGTCCTGCTCCCTGTAGGGCTCAGCCTGGATGTAGTATGTGTGCAGTAGAGGAGTGTGTTGTCCATGCTCAGTGTCCTGCTCCCTGTAGGGCTCAGCCTGGATGTAGTATGTGTGCAATAGAGGAGTGTGTTGTGCATGCTCAGTGTCCTGCTCCCTGTAGGGCTCAGCCTGGATGTAGTATGTGTGCAGTAGAGGAGTGTGTTGTCCATGTTCAGTGTCCTGCTCTCTGTAGGGTTCAGTCTGGATGTAGTAGTTGTACAATGTACAGTAGAGGAGTGAGTTGTCCATGCTCAGTGTCCTGCTCCCTGTAGGGCTCAGCCTGGATGTAGTATGTGTGGAGTAGAGGAGTGTGTTGTGCATGCTCAGTGTCCTGCTCCCTGTAGGGCTCAGCCTGGATGTAGTATGTGTGCAGTAGAGGAGTGTGTTGTCCATGCTCAGTGTCCTGCTCCCTGTAGGGCTCAGCCTGGATGTAGTATGTGTGCAATAGAGGAGTGAGTTGTCCATGCTCAGTGTCCTGCTCCGTGTAGGGCTCAGCCTGGATGTAGTATGTGTGTAATAGAGGAGTGAGTTGTCCATGCTCAGTGTCCTGCTCCATGTAGGGCTCAGCCTGGATGTAGTATGTGTGTAGTAGAGGAGTAAGTTGTCCATGCTCAGTGTCCTGCTCCCTGTAGGGCTCAGCCTGGATGTAGTATGTGTGTAGTAGAGGAGTAAGTTGTCCATGCTCAGTGTCCTGCTCCCTGTAGGGCTCAGCCTGGATGTAGTATGTGTGTGGTAGAGGAGTAAGTTGTCCATGCTCAGTGTCCTGCTCCCTGTAGGGCTCAGCCTGGATGTAGTATGTGTGGAGTAGAGGAGTAAGTTGTCCATGCTCAGTGTCCTGCTCTCTGTAGGGCTCAGCCTGGATGTAGTATGTGTGGAGTAGAGGAGTGTGTAGTGCATGCTCAGTGTCCTGCTTCCTGTAGGGCTCAGCCTGGATGTAGTATGTGTGTAGTAGAGTGTGTTGTCCATGCTCAGTGTCCTGCTCCCTGTAGGGCTCAGCCTGGATGTAGTATGTGTGTAGTAGAGGAGTGTGTTGTCCATGCTCAGTGTCCTGCTCCCTGTAGGGCTCAGCCTGGATGTAGTATGTGTGTAGTAGAGGAGTGTGTTGTCCATGCTCAGTGTCCTGCTCCCTGTAGGGCTCCGCCTGGATGTAGTATGTGTGTACTAGAGGAGTGAGTTGTCCATGCTCAGTGTCCTGCTCCGTGTAGGGCTCAGCCTGGATGTAGTATGTGTGTAGTAGAGTAGTGTGTTGTCAATGCTCAGTGTCCTGCTCCCTGTAGGGCTCAGCCTTGATGTAGTATGTGTGGAGTAGAGGAGTGAGTTGTCCATGCTCAGTGTCCTGCTCCCTGTAGGGCTCAGCCTGGATGTAGTATGTGTGTAGCAGAGTACAGGCAAACCCCACTTTTAAGTACACAATGGGACCAGAGCATGTATGTAAAACGAAAATGTACTTAAAGTAAAACAACACCTTTTTTCACTTCTAGGGTGTAGTGGGGGGTCAGGGGCTGTAGTGGGGGTGTCAGGAGCTGTAGTTGAGGTCTCAGGGGCTGTAGTGGGGGTGTCAGGGGCACACTGGAACAGGGTGGGCTATGCTCTCTGAGCTTCAGCTCCTTCTACCGCGGCTGCAAAATGTCTGTACAGTACTTGTAAGGCACTATTGGGTATGTCCTTACTCGCGAGTGTATGTAAAGTGAGTGTACTTAAAGCGAGGTATGCCTGTAATGTGTTGTCCATGCTCAGTGTCCTGCTCCCTGTAGGGCTCAGCCTGGATGTAGTATGTGTGTAGCAGAGGAGTGTGTTGTCCATGCTCAGTGTCCTGCTCCCTGTAGGGCTCAGCCTGGATGTAGTATGTGTGTAGCAGAGGAGTGAGTTGTCCATGCTCAGTGTCCTGCTCCCTGTAGGGCTCAGCCTGGATGTAGTATGTGTGCAGCAGAGGAGTGTGTTGTCCATGCTCAGTGTCCTGCTCCCTGTAGTGCTCAGCCTGGATGTAGTATGTGTGGAGCAGAGGAGTGTGTTGTCCATGCTCAGTGTCCTGCTCCCTGTAGGGCTCAGCCTGGATGTAGTATGTGTGGAGTATAGGAGTGTGTTGTCCATGCTCAGTGTCCTGCTCCCTGTAGGGCTCAGCCTGGATGTAGTATGTGTGGAGTAGAGGAGTGTGTTGTCCATGCTCAGTGTCCTGCTCCCTGTAGGGCTCAGCCTGGATGTAGTATGTGTGGAGTAGAGGAGTGTGTTGTCCATGCTCAGTGTCCTGCTCTCTGTAGGGCTCAGCCTGGATGTAGTATGTGTGCAGTATTGGAGTGAGTTGTCCATGCTCAGTGTCCTGCTCCCTGTAGGGCTCAGCCAGGAGGGGAGGGCTGGGAGAAGTAAGCTGCTCTGTACACAGGGCTGGCAGCTGCTGCCAAGGGGCGGGGGAGGGGATCTGTCCCTGGAGATCACAGGAGAGGAGGAGGGAGAGCCCGGGAGGATAACACCCATCCAGCAACAGGTCCGACCTAGTGACAGCTGAGGGAAGCCACTCTCCTGCACAGCAACCTTCTTCTTCTCCAGGTAGGTGATCAGGGCTGGATGAGGGGAGTTGTGAGTCTGTCCGGTACCTGTCGGTGTGTAGTGTAGGGTGTCTTGTTACCATGTGCTCATGTTGTCTCTGGGTTGCCGGGGACACTGCTGATGGAAGCTGAACTGAGCTGTGAGAGGATCGTAGAGAAGCAGCTGGGAAAGAGATTCTACATTACACTCATAATAATAAGGGGGGCCGGGGGCTGTGTGTGAGGAGACGCCGGACAGACTAGGAGTACAACCTACCTGAGCACCTACTCATTACATGATCACTGCGTGTGTGTGTCAGGCTGTACAGGGAGGTGTATACTGACAGACTTATGTGGATTACAGTTTATATAGTGAGGTGAAGAATAAAGTGCAAGTACAACAATCACAATGTATCAACAAATAACCACAACTATCAACAAACTCATTGTATCAGTCACATGTAACAACAAACACTCACCTCCCAACCGTATTGAATTGTATTGTAACTGTCCTGTCACCCTGTATATTGTGTGTGTGCTGTCACCCTGTATATTGTGTGTGTTCTGTCACTCTGTATATTGTATGTGTTCTGTCACCGTATATATTGTGTGTGTTCTGTCACCCTGTATATTGTGTGTGTTCTGTCACCCTGTATATTGTGTGTGTTCTGTCACCCTGTATATTGTGTGTGTTCTGTCACCCTGTATATTGTGTGTGTTCTGTCACCCTGTATATTGTGTGTGTTCTGTCACCCTGTATATTGTGTGTGTTCTGTCACCCTGTATATTGTGTGTGTTCTGTCACCCTGTATATTGTGTGTGTTCTGTCACCCTGTATATTGTATGTGTTCTGTCACCCTGTATATTGTATGTGTCCTGTCACCCTGTATATTGTGTGTGTTCTGTCACCCTGTATATTGTGTGTGTTCTGTCACCCTGTATATTGTGTGTGTTCTGTCACCCTGTATATTGTATGTGTTCTGTCACCCTTTATATTGTATGTGTACTGTCACCCTATATATTGTATGTGTTCTGTCACCCTATATATTGTATGTGTTCTGTCACCCTGTATATTATGTGTGTTCTGTCACCCTGTATATTGAATGTGTTCTGTCACCCTGTATATTGTATGTGTTCTGTCACCCTGTATATTGTGTGTGTTCTGTCACCCTGTATATTGTGTGTGTTCTGTCACCCTGTATATTGTGTGTGTTCTGTCACCCTGTATATTGTGTGTGTTCTGTCACCCTGTATATTGTATGTGTTCTGTCACCCTGTATATTGTATGTGTCCTGTCACCCTGTATATTGTATGTGTTCTGTCACCCTGTATATTGTGTGTGTTCTGTCACCCTGTATATTGTGTGTGTACTGTCACCCTGTATATTGAATGTGTTCTGTCACCCTGTATATTGTATGTGTTCTGTCACCCTATATATTTTATGTGTTCTGTCACCCTGTATATTGTGTGTGTTCTGTCACCCTGTATATTGTGTGTGTACTGTCACCCTGTATATTGTGTGTGTACTGTCACCCTGTATATTGTATGTGTTCTGTCACCCTATATATTTTATGTGTTCTGTCACCCTGTATATTGTGTGTGTTCTGTCACCCTGTATATTGTGTGTGTACTGTCACCCTGTATATTGTGTGTGTACTGTCACCCTGTATATTGTATGTGTTCTGTCACCCTGTATATTGTATGTGTACTGTCACCCTGTATATTGTGTGTGTTCTGTCACCCTGTATATTGTATGTGTTCTGTCACCCTGTATATTGTATGTGTTCTGTCACCCTGTATATTGTATGTGTTCTGTCACCTTGTATATTGTATGTGTACTGTCACCCTGTATATTGTATGTGTTCTGTCACCCTGTATATTGAATGTGTACTGTCACCCTGTATATTGTATGTGTTCTGTCACCCTGTATATTGTATGTGTTCTGTCACCTTGTATATTGTATGTGTTCTGTCACCCTGTATATTGTGTGTGTGCTGTCACCCTGTATATTGTGTGTGTGCTGTCACCCTGTATATTGTGTGTGTTCTGTCACCCTGTATATTGTGTGTGTTCTGTCACCCTGTATATTGTGTGTGTTCTGTCACCCTGTATATTGTGTGTGTTCTGTCACCCTGTATATCAATGGGGCACTATTCTTCTTATTAATATTAACAATGGGGCACTGTCACTGTCACTGTCATCCTGTATATTGTGTGTGTGCTGTCACCCTGTAGTAACTGTACTGTCACCCTGTATATTGTATGTGTTCTGTCACCCTGTCTATTTTATGTGTACTGTCACCTTGTATATTGTGTGTGTTCTGTCACCCTGTATATTGTATGTGTACTATCACCCTGTAGTAACTGTACTGTCACCCTGTCTATTTTATGTGTACTGTCACCTTGTACATTGTAACTGTACTGTCACCCTGTATATTGTGAAGTGCTGTGGTGCTATAGAATTCTGTATAAGTTTGGGTTCACACTTGTATGCATTCCCTCGCAAAAACGTGTACATTGATACTCGCAAAATCGCCCATGTTCCTCACCCACAGGCGAAAACACAATGCTTTTTAGCAGGTGTGAGGGGTGCCATATAATTCTCAATGGTAGCCCCACACATCGGCAAAATGCACACCTTTTCATGTGCGCTTATCCACATGGTGCTGATTCTGTGCAATGTGACTTTTATAGCACGGTCAATTTACACAGCGCTTTACATAGACATTGTACATTCACAGCAGTCCCTGCCCTCATAGAGCTTACAATCTAATATCCCTAAAGCCAGCCGTAGACGGGTTCAAATCTCAGCTGGGTCATCAGTAACCAGCCAAGATTCAAACCGTGTGTGGGCAGGCTGAATGTACCCAAGTTGATCTATCGATTGATCAACTTGAGTACAACCAGCCTGTCCGATTTTACATTCGATTATTGCTAGTGGCTGTTATAGCCCTAATTCACCATAATATTTGTATGTAGGAATGTGAGTTAGGCCAGGCCATAGAAGGAGCAAGTTTCTTTCCTGCAACCGAAAGAAAATCACTTGAATTCCCTCCGCAGATCCATTGTGTTCTCCCATCTGGGAGAAAGAAAGAGAATTGCTCTGTCTATGGCCAGCTTAACTCACATTGCTATATACACATATTAGGGTGAACTGAGACAGGAGCCAATTTATCTATCAGCATGGTGTTGGATTGTGGAAGGTAACTCGAGTAAACCTACGAAGGCACTGGAAGAACATGCAAACCCTAGGTAAGTTGTTGTGCCATTGTTGGGATTTGAACTAACAACCCCAGTGCTGTCAGGCACTTAGACACTGTGGCCCATATTCTCTGTAAATGTCCGCGGGCGGCGCGTAAGGCATTTACACTCCGCCGCCCCAAACTACAGGAGCAAGTGCTGTATTCACCAAACACTTGCTCCGTAGTTTAAAAAAGCCCAGTGCGCATGCTCCAGTTCTCGGCGGAAAACGTCAATGACGCCGACGTGTGCGTCATTGACGTAAAGTCGCATTCAAGAACGACTTAGGGAAACGACGTAGCCGACGGAAAAACACAACGCGGACCCGACGCTATCCGTAACATGGCCTACGTGGGACATGCGGAAACTTACTCCTCATATAGCAGGAGTAAGTTTCCGCTTACGCAAACGACGTTAGCGACGGGTACGCGACGCGAAATCATTCGGGAATCGGCGTAGCAGGCTCATTTGCATAAACAAATGAGACCTTCACGGAAATGCCATCTAGCGGCGGGCGGCGTAATTACATTTAAGATCCGACAGTGTAAGTGACTTACACATGGCGGATCTTAAGTGTATCTATGCGAAAATGATTCTAAGAATCAGTCGCATTGATACACGGGCCAAAAAAGAGAGATATGATGGAGTATCCTGAGATACTCCATCGTAACTTCTCTCAGAATATGGCCCTGTGCTGTCACATAGTAGGCTTTAATCGATGTGTGCACAGAGGTAAGTAGGTCATACATGATTAATTTTCATTCATTCAACCAGATGGTTGAACAAAAAACAAAACCCGATTCCCCCATTCACACGTTAAGCCCAGGTTCACATTGAGGACCAGTTGCAGTCCGCAGGGCCGTCTTTAAGGCAGGGCAAAAAGGGCAGCTGCCCTGGGCCCATCATTGTTGTGGGGCCCAAACAGGGCCGGTGCTACCACTAGGCAAACTAGGCAGCCGCCTAGGGTGCACTGCTGCCTAGGGCGCCTGGCAAGGTGGCAAGGTGATGTGATTTTACGTACATTATACAGTCACCTATTTGTATGTATTTGCACTCTTATTCAGTTCACTGTTTTATTCATCCATCATTGTTGTATATCAGTTATGTCCAGTCATTTATTTTGATTGGAGCATAACCCCATCCTGCGATTTCCTCTGGGACTGCATATACTATTATCTCTACGTTGTGATTTTATTTATGCACCTTATCTGCACTGTTTGCACATTCATTCAGTACACCTTTGGATGCACCTTATCTTAGCATTTATAGCGATTTTTATCTTTCAGTCAGTCTATTTGCACATTCATTTATCAATTATACTATTTTGGTTATTTATACATTTTTACCAATTACACCATTCTATGCTATTGGAGCATACATGGAGGTCATTGTATATTCCCCCTTACACTGGTGGTTGGTGTAAATCCTATTACATTGGTGTCAGTGTAGAAATCCCTCTTTCTATTGGTGGGTGGTGTAAAATCCCCCATTACATGGTGGTCAGTGCAAAACCCCCCTCACATTGGTGGTCAGTGTAGAATCCCCCACTATATTCTTGCCAATGATTTCCAGCTTTTCTATACATGATTCAGAATGAAACAGTGTAGTGCCTCCTAACTAATCCAATCCCCCACCACTGCAACTGATCCCATCAACCCCCCAGCATTGCCACTGATCAAACTCCTCTCCCACAACATTGCCATTGATACCAGGGGTCCTAGGATCCCTAGGAGTTTTCTGTCAATTGATGGGTCCCCTCACCTCCCCAGTCCATGGTGTGCAGGCAGTGAGGAGATGATGTGCTGTAACCTTTAGCAACCAATCAGTGAGCAGTGATGCTGTTCATTAACTTCTTGCAACCGATCATTGAGCGGTAAGAATATGCAGCAACCCACAACCAATCAGTGGTCAGTAATAATGTGCAGTGACCTCTAGCAACCAATTAGTGAGTGGCAAAAATGTCCAGTAACCTCTAGCAATCAATCAGTGAGTAGTTTTGATGTACAGTAATCTCTAGCAACCAATCAACAAGCAGAAGTCATGTGCTGTAACCTCTAGCAGCCAGTCAGTGAGCGGTAATGATGCACTGTAACCTCTGGCAACCAATCGCAAACGCTGCCTGATCTGATTCAGTAAACTGATTTTGAGTCTAGCTGTATGTCTCAGAGCAGGTGGAGAGCGAGATTACAGGGGGGCTCCAAGAAAATGTTTGCCCAGGGTCCAATAAATATTAAAGACGGCTCTGGCAGTCCGATTTCGGTGGCGATTTGACAGACATCTGTGCGGGTTCATGCGCAGATGTCTATTCAAATCGCCCCCGAAGTCTCCAAAAGTAGTACAGGAATTGAAGAAAGAAAGCCTAAAAAAGAAAACGAATGCAGCCATGCTATGTAATAATCAGTAAGCTGCAATATAATAAATGTTTGCTTTGGATTTAATACTGCTTTCTTTAATCTCATAAGGAGTCATGTAATATTTGTTCGAGCTTGGTATTCATGTTAATGCTTTTCATTTGACTTATTACGTTCTTATATATCTGATGATGGGGTTTAGTACTCACACATGGGCATGTACAGCATAGAAACTGGCATTTTTGAGCCTGAGGGAGGCACAGGAGAATCGTACAGTCCGCTGCTTGTCCAATGACAGGTTAGGTGTGTTAAGACTACATAATACTGTGTTAGGACTACATATCAGACTACATAACACATCCCTCTCTTAACAGGGATGTTTTTTGTAGTCTATGACTATAGCAAGGAACAATGCTGATTGATAACTGTCTAGAGCAGGGGTCTTCAAACTATGGCCCTCCAGTTGTTCAGAAACTACAATTCCCATCATGCCTAGTCATGTCTGTGAATGTCAGAGTTTTACAATGCCTCATGGGATGTGTAGTTCCGCAACAGCCGGAGGGCCGTAGTTTGAGGATCCCTGGTCTAGAGGCAGAGAGTACAGGAAGTTATCAACTCACAAGTTATCTGTTCGGACGATTAGTTACTTGTCAAACAGATATAATAAAACACTTCCAATATTCATACCTCCTAACTTTTTGAGA
The DNA here is from genome assembly GCF_905171775.1 of Rana temporaria. Classification (NCBI taxonomy): domain Eukaryota; kingdom Metazoa; phylum Chordata; class Amphibia; order Anura; family Ranidae; genus Rana; species Rana temporaria. Next base: position 159,165,647 of record NC_053493.1, read on the forward strand.
TGGAAACAAAAGTATGTAGGCATAGGACACACCCCGGTCACGCCCCCTAAGGTTAAATTATAAATAGAAAATGATTAATTAACCACTCGCCGACCAGCGCATGGCGATGTATGTCGGCACAATGGCACAGCTGCGCAAATGGGCGTACAGGTACGTCCCCTTTAAATCACGGCTTAGTGGGCATGCCGCATACTCCGTGAGCCAGCCCGCGGGACTCGATGTCCGCCGGGGGCCCGCGATCGTGACACAGAGCTGCAGAATGGGGAGATGCCTATGTAAACAAGGCATTTCCCTGTTATGACTAGCAACATGACAGGGATCTACTGCTCCCTGTCATGGGGAGCAGTGATCTCTGTCATGTTGTAGTGAGACCAGCCCCCCCACAGTTACAATCACTCCCTAGGACACACCTAACCCCTTGATCGCCCCTAGTGTTTAACCCCTTCCCTGCCAGTGGCATTTACACAGTAATCAGTGCATTTTTATAGCACTTATCGCTGTATGAATGACAAAGGTCCCAAAATAGTGTCAAAAGTGTCCGATGTGTCCGCCGCAATGTCGCAATCACAATAAAAATTGCAGATCGCCGCCAATACTAGTAAAAAAATAAATAATAAAAAAAATGCCATAAATCTATCCCTTATTTTGTAGACGCTATAACTTTTGCCCCGAACCAATCAATAAACACTTATTGTGATTTTTTTTTTACCAAAAATATGTAAAATACATATTGGCCTAAACTGAAAAGACATTTTTTATATATATATATATATATATATATATATATATATTTTTTTTTTTTTTTTTGGGGGGGGGGGATATTTATTATAGCAAAAAGTAAAAAATATTGCTTTTTTTTCAAAATTGTCGCTCTTTTTTTGTTTGTAGCGCAAAAAATAAAAACCACAGAGGTGATCAAATACCACCAAAAGAAAGCTCTATTTGTGGGAAAAAAAGGACGCCAATTTTGTTTGGGTGCCACGTCGCACGACCGCGCAATTGTCAGTTAAAGCGACGCAGTGCCGAATCGCAAAAAGTGCTCTGGTCAGGAAGGGGGTAAATCCTTCTGGGGCTGAAGTGGTTAAACCCACAAATGCTTTTTTTTTTTACCACCATTATTCTTTTTTACTGGATTTAGAAATTTACAAATGCAGCAATTTAAAAAATTGGATGAAAGGAATAGCACTGGGAAACCTTTTTTGAAAGATAAAAAGTGCATTTTATATACAACTATAAGGTTCAGACCAAAATGAGGGACAAATGAGGAGCACAGAGGGACAGAGGGACTTTGATTCAAATCAGGAACAGTCCCTGGAAATCAGGGAGAGTTGGGAGCTATGAGTATTTAATAGACCAAAAGGGGGGCAATAAAAGCAATTTATTGTTAGGATTTACATACACTTTAATATTTTGTTTGTTGACTTATTTGTTTATTCATTCTTTAGCTCAGGGATGTACAATACAAGCAGGTGACAGAAAAGGAAACATTTGCTACCATGATGGTTTATTCCACGATTTAACTGAAGAATTTGACAGGAAGAGAATTCATGGCGACGACACAGATCCCACCCACTGGGTAAGTACCTGAAATACCACCAATTTCATAATGTATCTTGCCTGCATACTATCATAGTACAGCTCACAAGTGGATTTCAGGTACCTTAAAATCCTAATGTAATCATGTTATTTTGTTATATATTATACCTGATGTGTAGTAGATGGATAAAAACAATGTGCTGATTTGTGTACTATTATGTGCAAGGTGAGCCCATGTATGCCATTTTGGTCATTAGTCGTTACCATTTTCCACCATTTCTTCCTAAAATATTTTTTAAGTCGGGCATACACTGCACAATCTGATATTACAATCTCCTTGCTTTCACACTGAGGCGCTTTGTAGGCGCTATTGCGCTAAAACTAGCGTCTGCAATGCGCCCGGAAAGAGCCACTCCTTTCTATCCAGTGTGAAAGCCTGAGGGCTTTCACACTGGAGCGTTGCGCTGGCAGGATACAAAAAAAAGTCCTGCCAGCCGCATCTTTGAGGCACGGTAGGAGCGGAAAAAATACCGCTCCTATAGCGCCCCTGCCCATTGAAAACAATGGGGTAGCGCCTCCAACTCGCCCACAAAACGCAGCAAAGAGGCATTTTTGCGGGAGGTTGTAGCCCTTTTTCGGTCGCTAGCATGGGTTAAAACCGCAATACTAGCGGCCGAAAATCGCGGCAAACAAAACGGTAAAACGCAGCTAAAAATAGCAGCGTTTTACCGCCAGCGCACCCAGTGCTTCAGTGTGAAATTAGCCTTAGATCTACCATAAACTTTGTAGTGCAGCTTGTACTCAGTACAGTTGATACAATTGAATGTTTAGAAGTGTGCTTGTATAACATAATGTAGGTAAATGTAATGGAGATTTACAGAGATTGGACAATCAAATTGTTTGGCCAGCCTGCAATTGTGTTTGAAATTGGAATATGAGACTACACGTTGGAGCTAAATTTATGGTGCGTGTACAGTAGACCCTAATGCCTCCTCCTGTACCAGGCCTGGGCAGCAGGAGAAATGGATGTGGGCAAGAAAGGGGATGATCAGTGCAGCGGGGGGTGCAATTACAATAACCAATCCCCTGCATCTGTATGGCATTCTCTGCAGCAGCTGGAAGTTGGCTTCTCCAACGACTTTCAGCTGCATTACTAGTAAAAAAAAAAAAAAATATTAATAAAAATGGCATAAAACTATCCCCTATATTGTAGACGCTATAACTTTTGCGCAAACCAATCAATAATTGCTTATTTCGATTTTTTTTTATATTTAAAATATGTAGAAGAATACGTATCGGCCTAAACTGAGGAAAACATTTTTTTTATATATATATATTTTTGTGGGAAATTTATTATAGCAAAAAGTAAAAAATATTCATTTTTTTTCAAAATTGTCGCTCTATTTTTGTTTATAGCGCAAAAAATAAAAAACGCAGAGGTGATCAAATACCACCAAAAGAAAGCTCTATTTATGGGAAAAAAAGGACGCCAATTTTGTTTGGGAGCCACGTCGCACGACCGCGCAATTGTCAGTTAAAGCGACGCAGTGCCAAATCGCAAAAAGTGGCCCAGTCATTGACCAGCAAAATGGTCCGGGGCTGAAGTGGTTAAATACTGTAAACATTGTATACATTTGATTAGGATTTCTTAGTAAAGAACTGGCATTTGGTCCCCAAAAAGATTTTATTTTATGCTGATCTATGTTTTCTTTTCTAACAACTTGATTATCGTATAGTGTCATATTTACGACACCATTTTTGGCACATTCCTGACATTATATGTTGTCACCTAGACTGTTTTGATAACAGTTTTATGTGAGTTATTGCTGGCTTTTTATTATGGAGGATAAGGCTACATCTATGACTTTGATAAAAGGGTAATACACCATCTAAGCTTCCTCTTTTTGGTTTACTGTGTCTCACCATTCTGAGAGGTTATGGTGGCTGTTCTTCCACAGCGATTGTTGGAGCATGGTCACAATATTGGCGATCACTGTATTCTTCTTCTTCTGCATGTGATTGGTGGTCATAGTCTTACTTCTAGTGCTGCAATTTATTTTGACATCTGAATAAGAGCTACATATATAGTATTTTTTTTTTGCTATAAAGACATATATTAGCACAGACTGTTTTGTTTTTTTATTGTTTTTGGAATATTTCTTTCTCTTTTTTTACTGTGTCTGATCGTTATGCTAGTAAATGGTTCTTTAGACTTCAATCATTATGATTTTCTTTCACTGTATCACAGTGCTGCTTTGAATTTATGAAAGTAGCATTAATGTCTGTGTGCCACATTGTCCTCTCACTGTGTGCAGAACGTTTCCTGTTTGCTTTTTGCAGTGCACCTGTAATTGTTATATTGTAATATTCTCAGTCTATTGTCCTCCTGCTTTGTAAAGTGTGCTGTGCATACAAATTGTTATCGGTATATGTAAGGAGAGCTAGTGTGACCATACACAGCCTGATATAATGCCAGTTCAATGGCTTAGTATAACAAACTGACCTTGTAGGAGTTCTCTAGGGATTACAAGCACAGTCAGGTCCTTTTATTGCCATGAAGTACCAGGCCTATGTCACTACTCTATGATGGCTTGGCTATATCATGTGAATGACCCAAATATGTTTTAGGAGGTGCAGGTGTCATTTTCTGTGCGTTTTTCTGAGTACTCCACAGTTTCCTGCCACACTCCAAAGACATGCTAGTCAATATATTGACTTCTGTCTAAATTGCTCCTAGTTTGTGTACTTAGGTAAGATAGGGACCTTGGAATGCAAGGGCCTTCAGGTCAGGGACTGATGTGAAAGCACAATCTGTAAAGTGGTGCGTCATTTGTCAGTATTCTATAAATACCTGTAATAAATAAATAACTAAGATACATACCTGTACAAAGGGAGGCATATTGACTACTGTTAAACACAGGATTTCCCCACACTTCATGGCAGGTCGTACCGACAACTCATGGGGCCCCCGGGCAATAGGAGATTATGGGGCCCCCTGGGCAATAGATTATGGGGCCACACAGTATACACACACAGTATATATATATATATATATATATACACAGAATGTACATACACACACTAAAAAAGTACTGGAGAGGCGGGGCAGTTATAATCTACATACAGAGTGCAGAGTTTAGGGGTGCGCTACATACAGAGTGCAGAGTTCCGGGATGTGCTGCATACAGAGTTCAGCCTTCTTCCACAGCTGCTTACCTCTGCACCCCCCATCCACTTCTCACTTTCACCCCTCTTCAGCTCTGACCTCTGCATGTAATCCCCCCTTCACTGCCCCATCTCCCCCCTCCCCTTAAAAGTTCCAACATTTTCCAAGCAAGTTAGTCACCTTTTTTCCAGATGGCAACACTGACCACTAAGGCACCCAGCGCTGCGACATATGGGTGAGGAGAGAGTCCTCTCTTTGCTCTTGGGGGCTGAACAGAGCGATGGGGAAGAATAAGATAAGTGTGTATCTCAGTAAGGTGACAGATAAGTAAATCTGTTGCAATGCATGGGCACAGTACAGGTTCACATTGAAGAATCATGTTTACACGAAACCAGTGGATCTGTTCCCACTCCATTACTAAATCAGCCATGATATAAATATTTTGTGCCAGTCATTTTGGGAATGTCTATGTACTATAAAAAACATCTGTTATTTTACAACCTCTAGGTCACTGGGTCTATTAGCGCCACAGTGTATTGATATGACTGCAGAAGCCTGCTGGTGTATATTTGCATCCAGTTTAATCCCTCGTCTGCCCTGGAGTCTTCAGTGATGAAGGAGTTATATTCAAATCACAGTTCCAGCTTCTGCTTTTCTCTGGGTTATCAGATTGCACACATCTAAACACACTGACATGCCTATACTGAGGTGTTACACATAGTTTGTAGCCCATTACAGTATATAATATCACAACACAGTGTATTAGTGAAAGATGAGTCCATCTATGACCAGTCCTAGTAGTGCTCCTTATAGGTCAAGTAGGTTGTTTTGTTAAAAGTGACTCTGAACTATGAATCAGCCACAGACACCATCCCTTTCAGGATGGATCTACTATTGGTATAGGTTAGTGTATATGGAGGTTTTCTATTTGTGTGTGTTTTTTTTCTGTTGTTTGAACTAGACAGACTAGTGTAATTTTTTAACCTGACTATGTAGCTTCGACAATCCTCTTGAGCTTCTTGGGAGCCCCAAAACCTTGGGACATCTATTAAAGGGGTTGTAAAGGTATTTTTTTTTTAAAATAACAAACATGTTATACTTACCTCCACTGTGCAGCTCGTTTTGCACAAAGTGGCCCCGAACCTGGTCTTCTGGGGTCCCTCAGCGGCTGTCTGGGCTCCTCTGTCTGGGCTCCTCCCTTCATGAACTAACCCCCTTCATGCAAGCTCTCTCCCATGGGGGTTAGTCATTGGATGTGATTGACAACAGCGGAAGCCAATGGCTGCGCTGCTTTCAATCAACCAATGAATGAGCCGAGAAGCCCGGACTAGAAGCCAGCGCATTCACGGCGCAGGACTTTCGAGGGGTCAGATAAGTAAACGGGGGGGGCTGGGGGACCGCTAATCCTCGGATGTTTTTTTTTTTTAAGTGTATTTTGTGCGTGTACTCGAGAGAGGAGCCGGACTGCAGGAGTTGGGAGTAGGCAGGCCTCCCCCAGAGGCAATCTGCCACCTTTCTCCATGCCCTGGGTGGCAATGGCGGGCTCCCACACAGCCCGCCCTACCTGCTCTGCTTTGAAGCCCAACGGGGCAGAGAGACTTCCTATAAGGGAGTGAGAGGATTTGCCTGCTCAACCAGCCCCGTTAGTCCTTCGCCTCTCTTTTTTAGAGACAGTGTGGTCAAAGTGTGTGCATGTTAACCCAATTTCGAGTGCGTGTAAGTGTGGTGGTTTTTGTGGAAGGGGGGGTGGGCGTACTAAGCACAGGCTTACCTCGCATAGCACACCCACCGGGAGCCGGGCTGAGACCACCAAACTCAATTCACATGTAGCCGAGACCGGGATCCGAACCCCTAGCTGCAGAGGTGAATGGCTTATCAGCGCAGTGCCAATCGCATTGAGCCACTGCAGCTCCCTCGGATGTTTTTTCACCTTAATGCATAGAATGCATTAAGGTGAAAAAACATTTGCCTTTACAACCCCTTTAAGCAAGTACTGACCTAATCTAGAAAGCCAAAACTTTGCATTCCACGTTTGTTGCCCATGCCTCAAAAAAATATGGAGCATCTCCTTCCTTTTATTGGATATTTAAAGCGGTGTTAAACCCAAAAATTAAATGTAATATATTGTAGCTTACCAATCATTAGATGTGGTGGCTGCATCCGTTTTTCTTTTCTTATACCCCGTACACAGGACCGGATTTCCCATCGGAAAAAAGTTGGATGGTTTTTCCGACGGAATTCCGCTCAAGCTGGTCTTGCATACACACGGTCACACAAAGATTTTCAGAATTTTCGTCAAATTGTTTCCGAGCATGCATGTTTTTTTTCTCGTCGGAATTCCATACAGACGAACGTTTTTTTTCCGCTAGGATTTTTTCCGTCTGGAAAATAGAGAATCTGCTCTCTATCTTTTTCTGGCAGTTTTTCCGTTGGAAAAAGTCCAATGGAGCATACACGCAGTCGGCATTCCCGACCAAAAGCTCTCATCTGACTTTTTCCAACAGGAAAAAAGATTGTGTTTTCGGGGCATAAGAAGTAGGCATTTTCCCTTTGTTTTCCCCTGATGATCTGGCCAGTAGCACACCTCCTGTATTATACAGACACCACTCTGGATGAAGGAGAACAGGGGGCAGATTTGGACATTGTCAGTCTGGAGCATTGCCTGACAGCACTGTCTGCAGGAGGGGAGTGTGAGGCCCCGTACACACGAGAGGATCTATCCGCTGGAATTTATCCGCGGATCACTTTCAGCGGATAGATCCGCTGGTGTGTACAACCCAGCGGATATTTATCCGCATATATTTTTCGGGCCGATGGTTTTCCAGCGGATCAAAATTTCTTAGCATGCTAAGAAATTGATCCGCTGGAATCCAGTCCAGCGGATTGATCCGATGGTCTGTACAGACTCACCGGATCAATCCGTCCGATTCCCTCCCTCGCATGCGTCGTAATGATTCGACGCATGCGTGGAAGTCCTTATATTACAGCGTCGCGCACGTCGCCGTGTCATCATCGCGGCGACGGCGCGACACGTCACCGCGGAGGGAATTCCGCGCGGATTTTGATCTGATGGTTAGTACAACCATCAGATCAAAATCCGCCAGAGGATTTATCAGCGGAAACGGTCCTCCGGACCGTTTCCGCGGATAAATCCTCTCGTGTGTACTAGGCCTCAGAAGTACTAGCAGATTTAAATACAGTAGGAAACTAAAACTGAACTGGACAGCTAATTCTTACTTTCAAAGATTTTTATTATTTTTCACACAGAAAAAAATAAAAAAATTAGACAAGTTGTACAATAGTTACAAATAAAGGGCTCAATAGACATATCAAAGCCCAAACAAGGTAATATAGCAATAAAATATAATTTCTAGCTATGTTCAATATATAGAACAGATTTTAGACATAGATACTTCTCCATACCTCGAAAACTAACAGTCTGAAACAAAGTTAAAGGGAAGCAACATATAAGAAGAAAAATCTGCAATCGAAGGTTCTGTTATATAGTCACACCTAACAGAGATGTTAGCTTCATCAATATATATACCCAGATCAGAGGTACATATAGAGTCTGGATCTCATTTGTTAAATTCAGATATTTGTTCGGCTACTTAGCAACTAGTTCCGGCACCCCACTTGGGCTCAGGACAGCTAATTCTTTATAATCAGTTACAGCATTTTTTTTTTTTTTTGGAATAAAGGTTTGACTTAAAAAAATAAAAGAGTGGGTAGGGGGCGCTGATAATAATACGAAAATCCAATAGGAAGTGGCAATAAAACGCCTGTGCAGACAATGCAAGATTAATATAACCGTGAAATATCAATATATAAAGATCCTAATGGGGATCACAAAACTTGCCATATGTGTGCCAAACAGCAAATAAAAAGTGCATGTGCAATATATACAAACAAGAAAAATTGGTACATAAGACCTATATGTGAATCACAGAAAAACTGGTCATTTGTGTACTATACAGCGAATAAATAGAGTACGTGTGCACTGAGTGCCAAAAAAAGGGTTTAGTAAATAAACAAAAAAATATATTCAAAAAATATTATATCAATGTGAATGGGTCACAAAATGTAAACCAGTGAGAGATCACACAGAAAAGTCCATAATCTTGGAATGTACAGTAAATGTCCATAAATTCCTTAATCATTACTACATGTGTGGTAAGTTGCAGAGAAGCAGGAATTACACCTTCACCAATCCTATCACCCAAACGTGCATAAAGGATGGCCCCTTACCGCATGTAGTTGACCTTTTTAACTAAAAAAAGATCAAATAAAGCTTTGCTGTCACCCTGGACAGATTGTGGATAGTCTGAGGTTCCTGTGGGTCAGCTTAATAGGACATCATGGAAAAATAAAGCAGAGAGATACCGCCATAGCATATTACCATTTATTAAAAGTTTAAAACAAACAAGTGACGAGTGGAGGCTTACTTTAAAAGTGCCCACATCCCGGCACTGAGGCTTTGGGCTTGAGTCAGAAAGTACGATCCTGAGGACCCGTTCCGTAGAGAGTAATATATTTTTCGGGCCGATGGTTTTCCAGCAGATCAAAATTTCTTAGCATGCTGTGATTGAAACATTGTCGGCTATGCCGAACGCCGACTTGTTTTGAGCTTCAGGCGTGCGGCGTTTCGGCGTTCGGCGTGGAGATGTTAACCATCTCCATAGCCGACAATGTTAAATCACCCCTCCAGCGTATTGCAGGCTGCAATAGCGTCGGGCTTCAGGCGTTAAAACGCATAGGTGTGAATGGAGCCTAAAGAACCCTCAAGGCACCCTGGTTCAAAAAGTCTGGTCTAGAGGCATTTTTTAAATGCTCAGCGTTTAGAGGCAGAAAAAAAACCTTCTGTTTTGCTTTTTTTGAGAGCTTATTTCTGGCATAAAAAAACGCAAAACTTTCATAAAAGCTAGTGCAAAAAAAAAAAAAAAAATGTCAATTTGCGTTTTTAAAGCACTGTCGGTTTTTTAGCTAGTGTGCATGGAGCCTAAACATTGATCTCTACTCTGTCTGTGTCAATCATTTAGTAAATGATTCCAAGCGTCATGATTAAGAAACAAGTAATGTATGCCCATTTTTCGAACAGCTTTTTCAGATATATGTTTTTTAGTGCCTCATTCAAATTGCCACAGAGGGCCATACACTCTCAGGAGTATTTCCATGCCCAGGAGTCATAGATGTTTACGCACAGCTACAGCCAACAACCTGTACAAATCAATGACAGGCTCATACCACCGCAGTACAGATGTAAATGTTTGGATGCGCAAATTATCATTTTTGTCATTGGTATATTACGTAGAGTCAGCAAGCAGAGATTTTACTGCAGGAATTTACAAACAAAGAGGCTGTGAGCAATAAAACGTGCCCTTTCGAGTTAATAAGTAAAAATAAATAAAAATAAATAAAAAATAAATAAATAAATCACCACTACTACAGCCACTATAAACTGTAAGGCCTCGTACACACGACCGAGTTTCTCGGCAGAATTCAGCCAGAAACTCGATCAGAGCTGAATTCTGCCGAGAAACCCTGCGTGTGTACACTTTCGGCCGAGGAAGCCGACGAGTTCCTCGTCGAGCCAAATAGAGAACATGTTCTCTATTTCCTCGTTGTTCAATGAGGAAAGTTGGCTCGCCGAGATCCTCGGCGGCTTCACACAGAACTCGACGAGCAAAACGATGAGTTTTGCCCGTCGAGTTCCTCGGACGTGTGTACGGGGCCTAATAAATTAGGGTGTTTCTGAGTTAAGAATACATACTTGAATATAATATAGAGTTTAGTGTCATGTTAAAATGCACACATAATCTTATGGGGAGATTTTTATTGAAATAAATTAGTAGCAGGGTCTCTTTTACCGCGTACACAAGACCGGTATTGTATTTCCGTCGGAATAAACTCTGACGGGTTTTTCCGACGGAATTCCACTCAAGCTGTCTTTCATACACACGGACACACCAAATTCTGACCATCAAAAACGCGGTGATGTACAACACTACGACAAGCCTAGAAAAATGAAGCTTCCGAGCATGCATCAAATTGTTTCCAAGCATGCGTAATTTTTTTTCCGTCAGAATTTCATGCAGACAAACGTAATTTCCGAAAAAAAAAGAACATGTTCTCTTTCTAAGTACGTTAGAATTTCCGACGGAAAAAATCAGATGGGGTATAAACACGGTCGGAATATCCCATGAAAAAAATCCGTATGACTTTTTTCATTGGAAATTCCGACCTTTTGTATGCGAGATAAGAAAGAAGGAAGCAACATCCCCAGACTTCATCTTCTTTTAGGGTGTTTAGAAGAGGAGACAAATAAACCAATGACAAGTTTAGGAGCATAGAGTATATACACATCTATAAACATATTAAGAACTGGTTATGTTTTGTGGATGTGAATAAAACAACAGAGTGTTTATTTTTATACCATCTTAAAGACCTTAACTTTTATCGCTTCTCACAGTGGCTCATCTTGTACCTATTTTGGAAACAAAGAAGACATTGTGCAGAATATAGTCAGCGTATAGCAGTTGCACCTGTTCTCCACGGTTCATGAGTTTTTAGCTTCCACCAAATTTAGAACTAATATGTCAGCTCCCACTTAAGGACAAGGGTGTGACGCTTGTAACAGTTGGGTACTAGCCTCAACAGCTGTTTTAATGTAGAACAAGTTGCAAGGAGTTTGAATATGTTTGTTTATTAGTTTAGAATGATACTACATTTATTATATGATGATGATAGACTAAGGCCTCGTACACACGGCCGAGGAACTCGACGTGCCAAACACATCGAGTTCCTCGGCCAGTTCAGCACTGAAGCCGCCGAGGAGCTCGGCGGGACGAGAGCTCCCATAGAACAACGAGGAAATAGAGAACATGTTCTCTATTTCCTCGTCGAGCTCCTCGTCGGCTTCCTCGGCCGAAAGTGTACACACGACCAGTTTCCTCGGCAGAATTCAGCCAGAAACTCGGTCGGAAGCTGAATTCTGCCGAGGAAACTGGTCGTGTGTACGGGGCCTAACATGTGCAATGGAATGATATTGCCAACCAAAAGTGTTTTTGTCCTTTTAGAGAGCAGAGAAGACAAAATCCTATTTTAGATTTTTACTGCAGTCTGTGGCTCCACTGGGGAGATTTTCCCTCACCTCCAGTTCTGGTGACAACATTGTCATAAGAATAGGAAGAGAGGGGAAATCACCAACAGAGACACATTAGCCCTAATACTATCTCTCCTACCTACTTTTAACATGGAACTCTGTTTTCTGAGTTCTGTAGATAAAGTGTATCTAAACCCAAAAATTAAAGATTGTATATATTACATTTTACCAATCCTTAGGCCCCGTACACACGATAGAATCCATCCGCAGATAAATCCCAGCAAATGGGTTTCTGCGGATAGATCCTATGGTGTGTACACGCCAGCGGATCTGTTTCCGCTGAGAAATCTCCTCTGGGATGGATTCCAGCAGATCGGATATTTGCTGTGATGCACAACAAATCCATCTGCTGGAATCCATTCCAACGGATGGATCCGCTCGTCTGTACAGACTTACCGGATCCATTCGTCCAAAGGGATTCCCCGCACGCGTCGTAATGATTTGACGCATGCGTGGAATTCCTTATATGACAGCGTCGCGCCCGTCGCCGCGTCATAATCGCGGCGACGGCGCGACACGTCATCGCCAGAGGATTTCCGCACGGATTTCAATGCGATGGTGTGTACACTCCATCGCATAGAAATCTGCGGAAATCTTTGAGAGGATTTATCCGTGGAAACGGTCCGCTGGACCGTATCTGCGGATAAATCCTCTCGTGTGTACGGGGCCTTAGATTTGGTGCCTGTATTAGTTATTTTTTTCACTTTTTTATTCTTTTATTTTCACTTAGCGAACCTACAGGTACTATACACTATGTTCTAGGGATGATAGTAACTTTTTCATCATAGGACAGGAAAAGTGTTAGGACTACAGAACACCTTCCCTGCTTTTCCATAACTTAGGAGGATGTGTTCTGTAGTCCCGGCACACTTGCTGATACGCAGAGTACAGAACAGCACTGGTAATCATGGAAATAACACACTTCTTATCCCTGTATATAAAGAACAGCACTGCTCAAAAGCCTTGTGTGTTCCCTTTTGTCTACACTTTCTCTCCCCACACTGGTTGCTGGCTCCTTCAGGAGCACGTCTTGCTCTGTTTGTCACTACAGTATTATATCTAGGTCCATACCCCAAACAAATCAATCACATCCCTTAATAAGCATGCAGGCTTCAGCTACAGTCTCTGCATCTTGGCCATTCCTACTGACGCATTTCACCCTGATTGGGCTTAGTCAATGACTTTAGCTGAAGCCTGCATACTTACTTAGTGACGTTTTTTTGGAGTGCAGATCTAGATCTAATATTGTGGTAGACATTTCCTGTCCCCTCATGTCTACACTTTTTTCTCCATCGCATCTATGGTGAATTCAAACATGGCTGCCTTTGTTCTTCTCCATTACATGGTGGATTGAGAAGACTAGTAGTTTACACAGGAAAGAAACTTCACCAGTCTTTGGGTCTCCGACACCACCATTTTGACTGTGGGAAGCCAGCTGTGGTGTCTCGTGTCCACAGCTGGCTGTCCACTGCACATGCTTCAGCTGCACTGCCCTATACAAAGTATCCCGCAGCCTCCTGGGAACTGTGATGTGTCTTATGCCTAGTACACACGAGAGGATTTGCGGATAAATCCTCTGGCAGATTTTGATCTCATGGTTGTACTAACCATGAGATCAAAATCCCCGCGGAATTCCGTCCGCTGTGACGTGTCGCGCCGTCGCCGCGATGATGACGCGGCGACGTGCGTGACGCTGTCATATAAGGAATTCCACGCATGCGTCGAATCATTACGACGCATGCGGGGGATGGATTCGGACGGATTGATCCGGTGAGTCTGTACAGACCAGCGGATCAATCCGTTGGAATGGATTCCAGCGGATAGATTTCTTAGCATGTGAAGAAATTTTTATCCGCTGGAAATCCATCCCCGGGGACAAAAATCCGCGGAAACAGATCCGCTGGATCGTATACACCATGGGATCTATCCGCTGGAGCCGGTCCGCGGATCAATTCCAGCGGATCAATCCTCTCGTGTGTATGGGGCCTCAGGAGGTTGCGGGTAGAGGACGAACTTTTGCAACAATTGCTTAGGCGATCCAAGCAAACATGGGAGTGGGTACCTGTCAAAACCAGTAGGTACCTGCTCCCCCAAAAAAATATTTGCAGTAAGAAGAGAGGAGGAGACAAGCATCATTTTCCTTTTAAGGTGAAGTTCTGTTTCTGTGCACTGCAAAGTATATTAAAACTACTATAAAAATAAAACCTATGTGGCTCATGGCCAAATTTAAAATAGCTATAAATAATAATAATACAAAAAAAGCCTTTTAAAAATATAAAAATTAAGGATCACTATCATCGTTTAAATGATACAAAGAATATAACAGAATAAGTAAAAAGGAAATCAAGGACACAAAGATTCAAAACGAATGACAGATTGCAATGGATAGTAGGACAAACCCCCAAAAATTCTTTAAATATATTAAAGTGACTTTAAAGCTTCCAGTTTTTTCACCTTAAAGGGGTTGTAAAGGTAAAAAAAAAAAAATTCTAAATAGCTTCCTTTACCTTAGTGCAGTCCTCCTTCACTTACCTCATCTTTCGATTTTGCTTTTAAATGTCCTTATTTCTTCTGAGAAATCCTCACTTCCTGTTCTTCTGTCTGTAACTCCACACAGTAATGCAAGGCTTTCTCCCTGGTGTGGAGTGTCGTGCTTGCCCCCTCCCTTGGACAACAGGAGAGTCAGGATGCTCTCTACCTTGCAGATAGAGAAAGGAGCTGTGTGTTAGTGGGCGTCCTGACTCTCCTGTTGTCCAAGGGAGGGGGCAAGCACGACACTCCACACCAGGGAGAAAGCCTCACATTACTGTGTCGAGTTACAGACAGAAGAACAGGAAGTGAGGATTTCTCAGAAGAAATATGGACATTTAAAAGCAAAATTGAAGGATGAGGTAAGTGAAGGAGGACTGCACTAAGGTAAAAGAAGCTATTAAGGATTTTTTTTTTTTTTTACTTTTACAACCCCTTTAATGCATCCTATGCATTAAGGTGAAAAAACATCTTATAGTTACAGGCAGTTTTACTTACCTGAGGCCCGAATCTGTGTGGACGTGATCCCGCGTTGATTTCCCCCAGCTCTTGTGGCCTCCTCATTGGATGATTGATAGAAGCGCAGCCATTGGCTCCTGCTGCTGTCAATCAAAGCAGAGCAAATGAGAGCAGTGTTTTTTTATTAATAGCAAGAAAAGTCATCTTATTTTACTCAAAATAATATTGTGATAGGGTAATGATGACATATTCCCCATTTACTTACTTTATGTATTTATTTCAAACGTGTATTTTTTTGAAAGAACCATTTTAAAATAATTTTACCAATAGACTCTAAACAGACGGGGTCACTGACTTTTAAAGTGATTGTAAAGGCTAATATATAGTTACCTGCTCTGTGCAAAAGTTTTGCACAGAACAGTCCGACCCTCCTCTTCTCAGGTCCCCCACCGGCGCTTCTGGCTCCTCCTCTTCTCATGTGCCACCAAAAGGAAGCCGTTTCCTATTGTGGCACACCCGTGGGCTCATTCCAGAGCCATGCTGCCTGTGTCTATAGACACAAACAGCGAGGTGAGGCACCACCCCTCTCTCATCACCGGCTGTAATTATTAACAACAGCAAGAGCCAATGGCTCCTGCTGCTGTCTATGAGAGAGCGAGAGAGACAGCAGCTTGGTTGCATATTTAGTCCTTACAACCACTGTAAGTCTTTCATTTTCTTTATTCAAGTGCATCAAAGTGTAAAAAATAATACCACACTGTTTTTAATTATTTCTGACACTTTGATGCATCACTGGGGACTGTAGTTCTTCAGGCTATATAGAAAATACATAGATCCCTGACTTGACAAAGGAGATAGGTGGCTCTGAAACCCATAGCCACACCCCTTTCACCCAGCGTTGATGTCACGTCCGGTTGGTTCTGTTCTGCGTTCCATGGCCCCTGATCCCTTCCTGCTTCCAGGTTCCCGAGACTGTTCTCTCCATCTGGCCAATGGTGGTGCCCCACATATCCTGGACAGTACAGACTGATTCCAGGTGCAGAGTTTCAGCTGCTAACGACCCATTTGTTATATGGTTTCATCAGTCCTATGAAAATGGTGGCAAAGATAAAATATATAAAAATGTATATAGTGACATTGGGGGAATTAGACTCAAGCAATAGTTTCTTTAACAATGAGTTGTGCCAGTCCAAAACTGTATTTTTTAGGACATTGCAACCCACATTTATTTAAATGCAAGTCAAAGTTCATACAGATAAGTCTTCCCCCCCCTCCCGCTGTCTTCTGGGAAACACTTTGGTCCCAGGAGACAGCGGGGACCAGTAAGGATGGGCCGTGCCACTCGCGCATTCGCAGTTGGGAAATGGGCAGTGAAGCCGCAACGCTTCACTTCCTGATTCCCTCACCGAGGATGGCGGCGGGGCAGCCGAGAGACGAGCGATTGCTCAGCCTCGGCTGCCGACATCGTGGGCACACTGGACAGGTAAGTGTCCATTTATTAAAAGTCAGCAGCTGCAGTATTTGTAGCTGCTGGCTTTTGAAAAAAAATTACCATATTTCTGTTGCACAAACAAAAATCAATGCACAATTGGAAGAAGAGGTATACATAGGGTTCAGCATAATAACATATCCAAACAATAAATATACTGTTGTACACAGAAGGGATGTGAATCGCTAAACACCACCGATAGAAACATAGCGTGAGTAGAGTTGTTCAGTAACAGTACTCATATAACAACAAACAAAAAAACGTTTTATAATAACAGTGCAAATGGACCATCTCTATAACATCTGACAAATTAGACGAAACATCTAATCTCCATTTGCTAAGAACTATGAGATGAGCGCCCGTCCAAATATTCACTGCCACAGTGAGGCATGCCCTAGGTAGATTATCTAATTCTAAACCCAGTAATTCAATTTGTGGGGAAGGAGTGATGTGGGTGCCCACAATTGTAGAAAGCAATTGATCTTTAACTTTAATGGACATTCCCTGTAAGGATTAATTGCTGGCTTCACATGTGTTAATTCTTGTGTAATAGGAACTTCTGAAATATTATCTGTAAAACAAAGCATTTATAACAAAATTTGCATGACCTAAAATAAGTTAAAAATCAACTGTCAGCTTGGACATACTGTACTGTTCAGATTTGGTTTTGTACTGCATCTTTATGAATCGTGGATCCAAGGCCTTGCTTGTATTTAGGAGAAAAGACTGCAGACATTCTCACATGCACAGTTACTTTTGTCAGGATGCTTTGGCTGTGTATACAGTGAGGAAATTAAGTGTTTAAGAGGAATAAAGGAGCCCTTGTTTATGTAACAGGTGCTGAGGTGTGTTACCATCTTCCTTTCTGCAAAGGGAAAAGCTTTTCACATTTAATTTTGTTATTCTAGTGTAGCTGCCAGTTCCTTCTTGGAGTTCCTTTCATAAATTTATGAATCGTCTTTTGAGTTCTGTGGTATAGGACCAGTTGAACTTAAAGTGCAAATCTGAAAAGTAGGAAGCATGCTACCTTACAGGATGTTTGTTATACTTATATGCTTTTATTTTATGTCTGATGCTGCAGAGACTCTCAGTTCTACAGCAGTTTTATTTTACTTATTTTAGACATGGTGGGCACCTGACACGGCGAAGTATATTCACAACCTTACATGATCCTGCAACTAAAAAAGAGCATTGTATATCGATATGTGTCTTCTTGTAGGCAGGCTCTTTACTCCTTACTTACACATTCTTCTCTATCTCTTGCTTCGCTTTTTTCAGCTTTACATTTTGAGATACTGTACAGCTTTTTTTGTGCTGTGTCTATATCATCTTTAGATCCATTCCATTCTCTTTATATGCTTTAGCCATCTTAGCAGGGGCAACGGGGCAATTTCCCCCTCGGAGAATGCGGGTAGGTGGGCGTCACAGCGGGTGAGAGAGCTGGCTGGCGGCTCCACGGGTCAGAGAGTCGGTGGGCGGCTCCGCGGGTGGCTCGGTTGGTGAGCAGCTTTTTCTTATATGGCACTGCACAAATTGCTCTAAGGTTAGCTTAGCCAACCACTTTGTTTCTTTTTTTTCCTTATATTATTATGGCACTGCACAGATTACCTTAGAACTGACACTTTCTTTGCAGAAACGATATAATCCCACAATCAGTGGGATTCTCAATATAGTAATCTGACGGTTGGCTAATCTGATGGTTGAGTAATCTGATTGTCGAGTAAGCCAACCGTCAGATTGGGAAACCATCGAGTTGGCTAACCTGACGGTTGGCTAAATCAACGGTTAGCTTAGCCATCCATCAGATTAACCAACCGTCGAGTTGGCTAACTCGACAGCCGGGTAATCAGACGGTCGAGTAAGCCAACCATCAGATTGGGCAACCTTCGAGTTGGTTAACCCAATGTTAGCCAACTCGACCGTTGCCTAATCTGATGGTTGGCTTACTCGACCATCAGATTACTCGACCGTCAGATTACGTGACTGTCGAGTTAGCCAACTCGACGGTTGGTTAATCTGACGGTTGGCTAAATCACCCATCGAGTTAGCCAACCGTCAGGATAACAAAACAATAAAGTTGGCCCACATTTCAGACCCCCCTACAATACAGAACCCCCTACATTACAGACCCCCCTACAATACAGAACTCCCCCTACAATTCAGACCCCCCTATATTACAGAGCCCCCCCTACATTACAGAATCCCCCCTACATTTCAGACCACCCCTACAATACAGAACCCCCCTACAATACAGAAACCCCCCTACAATACAGAACCCCCCCTACAATACAGAACCCCCCCTACATTTCAGAACCCCCCCCTACGGAACTGCCGCTATGATTGTTCTTATGGTGTGAAGAATCGCCAACAGAAAAGAAGGATATCTGAATGATACCTGTAGCTGCAGACATCATTCAGATATCCCCCCTAAAGTCCAGGTCGTCATATGACGTCCAGCGGTAGTGAAGTGGTTGATAATGGGACACTTACCTGTCCTGGAGTCCAGCGATGTCGGCACCATAAACTGTTTCCATCAGCTTTTGGGTGATGCCTAAAAGCTTACCCGTCGCCATTGCGGGTAAGGGAACTCGGCAGTGTAGCTCCTCTTTCCTATTGGCCCGGTGGCCGGGGGAGGAGGAGAAAGCCCTGCGGTGACGTCACGGGCCGCGGCTCGGACTCCGGGAAGTGGGAAAGGATCCTCCCCCCTGAAAGGTGCCAATTGTGGCACCGGAGGGAGGGGGGGAATTTGATTAAGCGGAAGTTCCACTTTAGAGTGAAACTCTGCTTTAAATTCTAAAACGTTTTAACAAGAAATCTTTTATATTACATGCAAATGCTTTATTTTTTATGCATAATTTCATACATTTCTAATAAAAAAAACTAAGGACATTATTATCAGTTTGCCAGTTGTTGGTCCAATCGATTATTAACCATAATCAAGACACTGACACAAATATTTTTTGAGTATGCCACTTATTATTCTACAAATCATAGGTAAGGTCACAAAGTGAATCTCAGTTTCAAGATGAAAGATTAAATACCTTGTACTTGTTACAATTGGCTTTTATCAGCAGTACAGGCCTGGGTAGATCTGTTCTGAAAGGCAGAGCTCCTTTTGTTTGACAATCATATCTCATTAAAACAGTACTCTATAAATACCATTAGCGCTACAGCAGCCTTTAAAGAACAATTCAGTTCAAATGATTTATCAGCAATTTTGTGACTAGTGTAAAGGGCTAAGTCCACCTCCACTTCTAAGCACATTAAAGTAAAAAAGGGACAGTTTTACAAATTGAGCTTCTGTTCAGCTTCGTTATAGGTTCAGGCAGTGTCTGTATTGGCCACACATATTTTACAGATGAAAGAAAGGGACAATAGTAGAGAACACCAGTAAGTGTAGAAACTCAGGTAAATGTGTAGTGATAACAATAATCTAATATTCTCACCATGTTGTTGCTAGCTTGCATATAGTGGCAATATTAGGCTCCTTTCACACAGGGCGGATCAGTAATGATCTGCCTCCGTATGCTCCGCTTGCTCAGCGGGGATTTGGCACTTTTCAGGGGGGAGGGGGTGCAGATACCTGTCTAAGGTATTTGCACCCACTTCCTGAAATACAGTCCTGCGGCAGTCACGCCCCTACCCACACCCCCAGCTGTCCTCTGGGAAACACACTGTTCCCAGGAGAGCGGGAACCAGTGATGGCGCGCCGCGCTACTCGCGCGTGCGCAGTGGGGAACCGGGCAGTAAAGCCGCCATGCTTTACTTTCCGATTCCCTCACCGAAGATGGGAGCGGGTGAAGCTGAGGGACAAGCGATTGCTCCCGAAATCGCGGGCGCGCTGGACAGGCAAGTGTCCATATTTTAAAAATCAGCAGCTGTAGTAGTTGTAGCTGCTGGCTTTAAAAAAAAAAAAATTGCCGGAACCTCCGCTTTATATAATTTAAAAAATGCAAGAATAAAAATAACACAAATATCCACAGGCACACAACATCCCTGCACGGTCATATTGTGCAGTGATAACGCATTTACGCACAATTATGACAAACATGGGATGCCTATTGCACTGTACACATTACCCACACAAGTGATATTTTATCCAAAATGATTGTTTTGATAAAAAATGTGCACAATAACATGAACTCTACATATTGAACAGTAACTTTCTTTAATTTAACAGGCGCTGCTTTTTTCAGGACATATGTGGTATGTATTGGGAGGTTTGTAATGTGTATGTGAGCAGAAGTGGAAAAGTTGAGGTAGTGCTCAGCAGCAAAACTGTCAAAATGAACATTTGTGCAGTTTTTGCATATGTATTTTCTTTTTGCACCATTTACTCTATTTATATAAGGAAATTACTTTCCACCTTTCTAGCTTCTTTTGAGTTTGAATAGATTACATTACAATTACTGTACATATGCAAACCACCCTCTCCTAAAGAGGAAAAAACTTCTAGGTATTCACTTATATTGCATTGCAAAACCTGTACCAGAATCTCCAAAGCGGTGAACGATTAATACAATCACATGGCCATTGCTGAAATAGAAAGACAGCTTTTGGCCAATGCCGTTTCAGTCTCATGGACTTCAGAAAGGGACCAATATAGTACTGTCCACATGTTCTATTAGAGCAAAGGGCTTGTAATTTTGGGACATTTACTTTCAGGCCTGCCATTTTTAAACACAGCATTACCCGAAATTCCTTTCTTCTTTTACAGTGGTTTTTTTTGGAATATATTTGCAAAGATTTGCTGAAGGGCCAGTTCACACCAGACGCAGTTCCGTACAGTTTCGTGTGCATTTTCTCTGCACCGGAAACTGACTGCATGGTGTGAACTAGAGCCATTGGAATACATGGAAAACACTGTGCATGCATTTTGTGCAGAAAAAAAGCACACGGAACTGAACGGAACTGCGTCTGATGTGAACTGGCCCTTAACGTCTTCCAGTCCATACTAGGTAGTCTAGTGATTACTCATACTTATATGACCTATTTGGTCTATATGGCCTATTTCTGTTTTATTACTTCTTATAGAGTCATAAGAAGACAAAATAGGATAAGTTAGAAAAGTAGCAAAGAAATCAGGGAAAATATATCTTTAAAAAAAAAATCAGTGGTGGTGGTGATAGGGGCAGGTTCATGATTATGACATGCCAAACTGAGGTATCTGAAACTTTGGCAGTAGGCTTGCACTCCTGAAAGGGTAAATAAATGGCGTGGAAATCTATTCAGTGGCGCCCTGTTACCATGTTTTCTAGAATGCTGGGAACTTATCGGGTACAGAGGAGTTACAGTAGGATCCCCCCCATCTGCATGAGGTCTGTCTCTAACATAACGATCTGGCAGTGTTTTACAACTAAATGAGCAGAAATGATATACAGTATCTCACAAAAGTGAGTACACCCCTCACATTTTTGTAAATATTTCATTATATCTTTTCATGTGACTACACTGAATAAATAACACTTTGCTACAATGTAAAGTAGTGAGTGTACAGCTTGTATAACAGTGTACATTTTCTGTCCCCTCAAAATAACTCAACACATATCCATTAATGTCTAAACCGCTGGCAACAAAAGTGAGTACACCCCTAAGTGAAAATTTCCAAATTGGGGCCAATTAGCCATTTTCCCTGTCCGGTGTCATTTGACTCGTTAGTGTTACAAGGTCTCAGGTGTAAATGGGGAGCAGGTGATTTACATTTGGCGTTATCGCTCTCACTCTCTCCTACTGTTCACTGGAAGTTCAACATGGCAGCCCATGGCAAAGAACTCCCTGAGGATATGAAAAAAAGAATTGTTGCTCTACATAACGATGGCCTAGGCAATAAGAAGATTGCCAAGACCCTGAAACTGAGCTGCAGAACGGTGGCAAGACCATACAGTGGTTTAACAGGACAGTTTCCAGTCAGAACAGTCCTCGCCATGGTCGCCCAAAGAAGTTGTGTGCACATGCTTAGCGTCATATCCAGAGGTTGTCTTTGGAGAAAAATATGTATTAGTGCTGCCAGCATTGCTACAGAGGTTGAAGGGGTGAGGGTGTCAGCCTGTCAGTGCTCAGACCATATACCGCACACTACATCAAATTGGTCTGCATGGCTGTCATCTCAGAACGATGCCTCTTCTAAAGATGATGCACAAGAAAGCCTGCAAACAGTTTGCTGAATACAAACAGACTAAGGACATGGATTACTGGAACCATTTCCTATGGTCTGATGAGACCAAGATAAATGTTTTTGGTTGAGATGGTGTCAAGCGTGTGTGGCGGCAACCAGGTGAGAAGTACAAAGACAAGTGTCTTGCTACAGTCAGGCCTTGTACACACGATCAGTCCAAACTGATGAAAACGGACTGATGGTCTGATGGTCTAATGTGCCTACACACCATCATTTCAAAATCCGATCGAGTCCAACGCGGTGACGTAAAACACAACGACGTGCTGAAAAAAACGAAGTTCAATGCTTCCAAGAATGCGTCGACTTTATTCTGAGCATGCGCGGGTTTTGAACCAATGCTTTTGCGTACTAACCATCGGTCTGATTTTAAAGCAAGTTCTAAAACTTTGGACTGAAGGACAAAAGTCTGATGGACCATACACAGGTAGGTAGGTTTGGACTGATGAAACTGAACCTCAGTCCGTTTTCATCAGTTTGGACTGATCGTGTGTACAAAGCCTCAGGCATGGTGGTGGGAGTGTCATGGTATGGAGTTGCTGCCAGCACTGGGGACCTACAGTTCATTAAGGGGACCATGAATGCCAACATGTACTGTGATATACTGAAGCAGAGCATGATCCTCTCCCCTTGGAGATTGGGCTACAGGACAGTATTCCAACATAATGACCCCAAACACACCTCCAAGACAACCACTGCCTTGCTAAAGAAGAAGAGGGTAAAGGTGATGGACTGGCCAAGCATGTCTCCAGACCTAAACCCGACTGAGCATCTGTGGGGCATCCTCAAACGAAGGTGGAGGAGCGCAAGATCTCTAACATCCACCATGTCGTCTTGGAGGAGTGGGAGAGGACTCCAGTGGGAACCTATGATGCTCTGGTGAACTCAATGCCCAAGAGGGTTCAGGCAGTGCTGGAAAATAAAATTGTCCACACAAAATATTGGCATTTTGGGCCCAATTTGGACATTATTACTTAGGGGTGTACTCACTTTTGTTGCCAGCGGTTTAGGTATTAAAGGCTGTGTGTTGAGTTATTTTGAGGGGACAGCAAATTTACACTGTTATACAAGCTGTACACTTTACATTGTAGCAAAGTGTAATTTCTTCAGTGTTGCCACATGAAAAGATACAATAAAATATTTACAAAAATGTGAGGGGTGTACTCACTTTTGTGAGGAACCTTATATGTTTTCTTGGGAAATTTGTATTTGACCTATTGATAGTAGTTAGAGATGGAAGATTTATGGGCAGACACAGTGGGGCTGATTTTCTAAAGGAGATTGAAAGTGAATTTTAATTTTTCAAGGAAATTTCTACTTAGCTTAGCGAATGTAATGAAACTAAGCTGATTTCAACCATCCACTTATATCCAAGCCTTTTCTTTTTTTCTTTAATCTTTGGGCATTGTTTGCAAAGGGAATTTTCACCACATTCACTAAGGTAAATGGCAATTCATTTTGTAAGGTCAATGTGGTTTTCTTTACTAAATCAACTCCAGCCTATTTTGCTATTATCTTTTATTATTTTATTATTTTTTATCTGATAAAAAAAAAAAAACTGAGTCCTAGATTTAATTTCTATTTCTGAATTTAGGCTGGAGAGAAAGGTGCTGTAGGCAAGCAGAGAATACAGTACATGATAAAGAGGACATGTTGAACCAGGCCTGATATGGAACATAATGTTCCTATGCAGTGGTGTTGTTAGGGGGAGTGGGGGGTTCGAGCCACACCCGGGTGACACCAGCCAGAGGGGTGGCACCCGACACAGCACTGGATTAAAAGGCGCCATGGCTCTCTCTTCTTCCTCCTTCCCCTGCGCACTCCGGTAGCTCTTCTGTAGTTGCTGTAGTTGCTGTATGAGAGAGGAGGAGAAAGAATGGTGAGGCTGGCAGAGGCAGACAGTTCCAAAATGCCATAGTTCGGTGCCTGCATGTCCTCCGGGAACCGACACTGCGATCGGCAATTGTGACAGGCAGGCGGGGAGAGGTGCCAGTGT
Source organism: Rana temporaria (assembly GCF_905171775.1). NCBI lineage: Eukaryota > Metazoa > Chordata > Amphibia > Anura > Ranidae > Rana > Rana temporaria. Next base: position 159,190,156 of record NC_053493.1, read on the forward strand.
CCTATCACAATTACACTCCTCAGACCGACGATGCCTAGGCTCCGCCTCCACACTGACAGTATATCCACAACAGGAGGAGGAGCCTAGGAAAAGGGACATGCGTGTGTACAGAGCCACGCTGATCTGAGGTCTGTAAATGTAGAGAGGGGAAGTATACGGAGGGGGGCGTTACATTAGGGTGATTACACAGAGGGGTTAAAATAAGGGGGGATTACATCTGGGCGTTACATTAGGGGGATTGCAGGGGGGTATCATTAGGGGGATTGCACAGGGGGGTTACATTGGGTAGATTGCACGGGGAGGTAACATTAGGGGTATTACACAGGGGGGTTACATTAGAGGATTACATTAGGGGATTACACAGGGGGGTTATATTAGAGGATTACATTAGGGGATTACACTGGGGGTTACATTAGGGGGATTACACAGGGGGCAGAGCTGTGCTGATGCGCTAGCCTGCTCAGTGCCCCGGATTGCTCATGCTCAGTGACCGAGGGGGGGTGACACCAAATTTTACCGCACCAGGTGACACCAACCCTAGTGACGCCACTGTTCCTATGACACTAGTAAAGGATGTGATCATCCTAAGAATTGAGAACATTTTGCACTCTAGAGTATCCTACATTTAACCAGGCCTGACATTTTTTGTACCCAAAGTCAGGGTGGAAGTTGGGATGGCTCAGTTTAGAAGATAAAAGGTGAAGGAGTAGGCAAGATAATATGCCTCATAAAATACCAGGGTATATAGTGACCTTAAGGCTAATTAGTAGATGTTAATATAAATTAGTTTGAGGTACTTTAGAAAACTCTGGTGAGATATATACTGTAAGTTAGACGTATTTTGGAAAACATCTCTTCTAAGTATATCCATAATTTTTATCTTTATGACAAAAACTGTTCCCCTTGTGGATAAAATAAACAGGTGCTTGGTATAAGACGGGGTTCGGTAAACTAATTCTACTACAAAGTGTTGCGCATTTTCAGTAGGTTGTAATTTAAGCCTTGTACGCACGATAAGAATATCAGATGAATAATCATTTGCTTTTCTTTTTTTTTTTGCGTGCTAGACTCAAAGATTCTTGTAAGACAGAATACAACTTTGGAAGTGATGTAATGTATCGTGTTATTTTGTAATGCATTATTTTATTTACGAACATGTGGGCTTGGTCCTCTTATTATCCTGTATTGATTATATGAAAATCGTACGTTCTGTTATCGTACCGAAAAAATGTTTGTGTTCGTCCCTTCGGATATTTTGCGCATAACCTGTCATGATTGGCTCTTGCAAAGCTGGGTACTAATGACCAGATTATCAGACAATCACTCTGAAAGTGGTATTTTTATTGTCTGAGTGTGAAGACTACATCAGTTTATCTCCCTGTGGATTGTTCAGAATGCCTTAGAAATATGGATAGGTAATGTACCATCATTACATTCTTTTTATTATTTTGTAGTTCCCAGTTGACTACTGTAAATAAAGGAATCCTGGCATACATTACCAAAGTTAGTAGTACAGTAATGTTAATCCAAAAAATGTATATCTGTGTGCATTTTTGATGAAGGATGAAGGTAATTTTGCTTGTTATGTGTAGTTGAATGAGCTACTTTCCATACCATGTGGAAGATATGCTTGCTGGAACCAACCCATCAACTTCTCTGCATCCTTTTAAGTGCTTTAGGATCGGTTCAAAAGTTCAGAGAACCATAAAATGGAAACTTGCCCTAAAGGTATCCATAGACTGAACACACGTGCCACCTGCTATATGCAGTATTGCCAGCTTTAGAAGATAATCAACCTATATGCAACTTAGAAAACATTACCTGGGGGCACCAGTAAGAGGAGTAGTCTATTGTGTGGGATATACCTTTTTAGTTGATTGCTTATTGTTCTGAAATTTTATTAAAGAGAAGATTGTACAGATCAGGGTTGGACAGCACCATGCTTGAGAAAAGAAAAAAACTTTTTGGGGATCATGTGATGGGTGTATAGGTGCAATTTTTTTTCCAGTGACAGAGGGTAACTGAAAGTGTACAGTGTGTAAAGTTTACAAATGATTTATATAAGGATTTAATATAATATATACAGTATGACATAAGATAATTTACAAGCAAACACATACGTCATTAGCAAATATATATTTATAATTAGGGTTGTCCCGATACCACTTTTTTAGTACCGAGTACAAGTACCGATACTTTTTTTCAAGTAGTCGCCGATACCGAATACCGATACTTTTTTTTAATGTCATGTGACCGTTTTCAAACCACAATACAGACCAAAGATATTTTCTTTAGAATTATGAAGAACTGGTACATCATGGTGTGAGGCTGTTTTTTAGCATACGGTACTGGAAATCTACATATCATTGAAGGAGTGATCACTGTCAGTGCAGCTCATCGGTGCCAGTGCCCAAAAGTGCAGCTAGCCAGTGCCACCTATCAGTGCAGATCAGTGCCCATTAGTGCATCAGTGCAGGGAGGCAGCTTATTAGTGCATCTCATCAGTGCCACCCAATCAATGCCAGTGCCACCTATCAGTGACATCCATTTATGAGTGCCATTCAATCAATGCCAGTGCCACCTATCAGTGCCATCCAATGGTGCCATCCAATTTGTGTTCGATGTCACAAAAAAAAAAAAAAAAAAAAGTATTCTATTTTGGTATCGGAAGTATTTGCGCGAGTACGAGTACTAGCGCAAATACTCGGTATCGGTCCCGATACCGATACTGGTATCGGTATCTGGACAACCCTATTTATAATTAATATTTAAGATAATACCTCTGTCATACAATATAGCTTTTCTAATGTACAAAAGAAAATGTCACCTTGCAAGCAAATAGAACATTTGTAAAAATAATGGGTCAGTGCAGACCTCGGTAACACGCAAAGAATGTGATTGCACAAATGTACCGTAGTTGTCTATTAGAAAAAAGTTTTCTCTCTCATCTTTTTTAATAATGTGTTATTTATTGATATTCATGCTTTCAGATATATTACTGTTCCACAAGTGGGCTTCTTTCCCTTCAAAGATGAGATACATTTGTTGACATGTGTGCTATCTGTTCTGGTCTATAATTGTCTTAGTGATACCCTGGCAACTTTGTCTGGAAATATTGATATGCAAGCCATGAAACCTTTACAAAAACGTGAGATTGTTTTTTGGCATATGTCCCTTACTGAACTGGCTTACTGTTTTAAATTGTATATGTAGCACTACCCCCGGAGGAGCTGCTGGTTGTTTTGGGTGGCACATTTACCTCATGGCTCCACCAAATTCCTAGGGGTGGATGATGCGTATTGCATTTGGTAGAAGTAAAGGAATGTCCACAACAGGTGCTCTTTGCTGTGCTCTTTATTACCCAGCCGGGTAAAAACAATAAACTTGTGGTGAGGAAAGTAAAGTTGAAGAAGAAAGGAGAACAGCAGATTCAGGCGTGATGATAGGGAAACAGTCCTGCTCCCAAGCGTAACACTTTTCTGCGCCACTCCTATATGAGTGGGTTTAACGTACCCAGACAGGCCTCTCTCACTGACCTGGCAGCCGGAGTATCACTCAAACATTTGTAAGATAAAGTCCTTGCCACAGACCCTCCTTGTTGAACTTGAACTTTAGGAAAAGTCTCTGCCACAGACCCTCCTTGGTGAAAGACACCTCTGCCACAGGCCCTCTCTAAATTGTAGTTACGGAGATAATCCTCCTTAGATGAATTACGCCTTGATCTCCTTCAACTTGTCGCCCAGGTACCAACTGACAGGTGATCAATCCTTCAGTGTGCGGCTACCTTGATCTCTGGTGGTTTGTCAAGGCCCTTTTGGACCGCCAGCCTCTCAATAGCGCTCCTCAGACGGATTTCCCACCAAACAGCAATACAGCTTGGGATCCTCAAAGGTGGGAACCCAGTCGCTCACTGGGTCCCCGTCGCTGTTCAGATGCTCCGGGCCAACATGGTCCCGGAACCAGGAACACCGCGTGGCACGCACGCCCTGGCCAGGTAGGCCATAACGCCGGTGCGCCGTGATGTGGTCACCCTATAGGTGGGTGCCACACTCGAAGAAGACCCAGAACCAATGGCGTCTGCCCCAAAAATACCCCTCCCAGCATGCACAGCAAGGCCAAACCCTCCTGATTGGCTGCTGGGAAAGAGCACCCAAACCTCGACTCCACTTCTGCCACCTGCAGCCCCGGGGTTGGAAGAACACCCCAGTGCAACAGAATAGCCTACAGCACAGCCAAGCTGAGACAGAGACCCTGTTTTACACATAACAATTTGGATCAGAGTTTAACCACTTCCAGACCTTAGGTGTTTTTCAGATTTGGTGTTTGCAAGACTAAAACAGTTTTTTCTGCTAGAAAATTACTTAAAACCCCCAAACATTATATATATTTTTTTCTAACACCCTAGAGAATAAAATAGTGGTCATTGCAATACTTTTTGTCACACCGTATTTGCGCAGCGGTCTTACAAGCGCACTTTTTTTGAAAAAAATTCACTTTTTTGAATTAAAAAATAAGACAACAATAAATTTGGCCCAATTTTTTTATATATTGTGAAATATAATGTTACTTCGAGTAAAATGATACCCAACATGTCACCCTTAAAAATTGCGCCCGCTCGTGGCATGGCGTCAAACTTTTACCCTTAAAAATCTCGATAGGCGACGTTTAAAAAATTCTATAGGTTGCATTTTTTGAGCTACAGAGTAGATCTAGGGCTAGAAGTATTGCTCTCGCTCTAACGATCGCGGCGATACCTCACTTGTGTGATATGCGGGCGCTACTCGCGTATGCGTTCGCTTCTGCGCGCGAGCTCGTCGGGACGGGGCGCTTTAAACATTTTTTTTTTGGTTTTCTTATTTATTTTTATTTATTTTATTACTTTTTACAAGGTCCTCTTAAATATGAGATCTGGGGTCAAAAAGACCTCAGATCTCATAATTAGACTAAAATGCAAGAAAAAAAAAAAAATTGAAACTGTCATTTTTTCAAATGACAAAAACTTCTTTAAGAGGCTGGGCGGGACTGACGTTTTGACGTCACTTCCGCCCAGTAGAGCTATGGGGACGGGCGAAGGAGATTTTTCCTTCAGTCTCGTCCCCAGTCAGCAGCCGAACGCACCAGATCTCCTCCGCCACTACCGACGGCTCCGGTAAGCGGCGGAGGGTGCGGGAGAGCGGCGGGAGGGGGGGGCCACCGATAACGGCGATCTCGCGGCGAATCCACCGCGGAGACCACCGTTATCGTGTACTAAAGATGGATACCTCGGTTGTGGCAGCAGCTGCTGCCGTTACCGAGATATCGATCTTTAAAAAGAGGACGTACATCGTCGTGCGCAGGTCTGGAAGTGGTTAACTACACTCTGATCTCCCTCTAAATTTAACTAGCACCAGTACTATAAAGTACCCAGGCGCTACATATACGGTACTTTCTCCAGCCTTGTAACCTGTGGTTGGGCCAAGAGCCTGAAAGAGCCGGTGCATTGCACTCATGATACTCTGGTCATGGTTGCCTTACAGGCTCAATGCGAAATTAATAAATATATTATTATTATTACTAATAATATTCAGTTTGTGCAGCGCTTTTCAATAAAGGGGAGTAAAGTCAATGTAGGTGCATTTTTGATTTTTTTTGTAAAAGGTGGAATTTGCTCTTAAATTATACTTTGATTCATCTTTCACATTTAACATCCCTTCAGGGATCAGGTAGTGGTGCATTCTACATTTTCTTGTTAAATTTGCATATACCAATAATCCATAGTGCTTAAGTCAATTTATACAGAATTCAGTCTTTTACATTTGTAGAATGCAACTAGGCACTCATTGTCAAGTCATTTTAACTGTATTGCTCCTTTATTTAGTTCAAAGTAAAAAATCAAGGCAACTATACATAAATTAGATCAAATGTCATATTAAAGAGTGACATACCTAATAAATAAGTAAGCAGTTGGAGTGGGGGGGTTTGCTGCAGATTAATTCAGGAGGTCTAGGGATGGTAATTTGAATTTGTTTCTTTTTTTTCTTTAATTGCAGGTAAAAGCAGAGAAAATTCAAGCATTTTACGTTCTTACTTGTGGTGTTTTTGCTTTCCAAAATGTTTGTATTTGCTTGCAATTTGACTTTGACCTTGCTAGAAAATGTGACTAGTCAATTACCTGGCATGGCCCCCCTTCCTATTTGTACTTCATAAACCTGTTCTTTTCTGGAAGAGCCGGTTCACACTGGGGCGACTTGGGATCCGACTTGAAGTCGCCTCAAGTCGTTCCAAGTCGCGCTGTCGAGAAAATCAATGTAAGTGAATGGGAGCGGTGTTAATACACACAACTTGAGTAGCTCCGACTTCAAAAGAAGTTCCTGTACTACTTCAATCCGACTTGTAGGCGATTTGTACCCATTGATTTCTATGGAAGTCGCCTCCAAGTCTGATCTAAGTCTGATCACTGTCTTAACTGAAGCGACTTTCCAGGGAGAAAACATTCATTTCTCAGGCAAACCTCTCCCTCCCCCTCCCTTTCCCAGAGCTGATTGTTGTTTGATTGGCCACTGGAAAGTCCCCTATCCTGGAGACGACTTCAAGTCGTGTTGTAAATCGCCCCAGATCGCCCTGTGGTTCATGCTCAAGTCATGTCGGAGTCGCCTCTGTAAGTCGCGCTGGAAGTCGTGTCGCCCTAGTGTGAACCGACTCGAAGTGTCTAATTGTTCTCTTTGCTGGTCCAAGTCCTCCACACTCCTCCACTCACCACCTGACATAACATTTTAGGAAGAGGAGTGAAAGGGAATATTAAGAGAATACTATTGAGTAGATCTTGCATGACAGCATCCAGGGTGCATTGAGTGCCGTGCACCTGCACCCATGTCACATTGGGAGTAGCGACTGTGTCCAAGCAAGGTCTGCATCCCATTGGCAGCAATGGAGCTGCCGGCATGGGGATGCACTAAGCACCTGTGCATCCCCATGAAGGTAAACATGGCCCTCCAAGGGGAGACGCTAATGAACACCCTGTGTGAACGAGCTCTTAAAAAAAAAAAAAAAACATTTCTAGTTTTTTCTTCTCTGTACAAATTAATTCAAAGTGATTTATCCTTAAAGTGAATGTAAACCCAACATTTTTTTCATTTATTTTTTATGTCACAATGTACAGTACAGAGATTTCCTAACATCTGTGCCCAGTCTTGCCACACAGAGTTAATCCAGCTCTGAGCAATCCTCTTTTATTGTTCAGTGAAATAAAACAGACTTACAGAGAAAAACCTTGGTCAGTTATGCCCCCATGCTGTGAGTGACAGGTTATTTACATATCTCATGCACTAGCTTCAGACAGGCATTCTTTTTTAATTCCCACCCCCACTTATTTTCTGAAGTCATGTGGTTACCTTTCTGTATTTTGACTGGATGTTAGTAATCATAGCAGAATTCAGTTTAAGAAATACATAGGAAAAAATGCATGTTGACAAGGGGAGTGTAGAGGTGGGCGGAGAGTCTACTGACATCATAACTCCACCCACCGAGCTCCAGACAACAGATCCACCCACAGAATCTGCAGTTTTTCAGGTCTCATAACAGACAGAGGGGAGTGATTTGACAGGTAAGGATACATGCAGGAGGCATCTATATCCTTATAGATCAGCACTATGGCAGTAGTTTAGAAAGGATGAGAGTGGGTTTACATCCACTTTAAAGAGGAATTCCAGTGATATTTGTGTTTATTATAAGTCAGCATCTACAAAAACTGTAGCTGCTGACTTTTAATCAACAGACACTTACCTGTACCAGGATGCAGAGATGTGCTCACCTTAGCCATTCTTTCCTTTGGCCTTTTGTCCCCGGCGCCGCCATCTCAACTGTAGGCACCTGGCTGTGAGCACTTGCAGGCTTCACAGCCGGATGCCCACTGGGCATGCAGGATGCACGCTTTGTAAATCGTCCCACAGTCTTCTGGGACCTGTGGCATGTCCCAGAAGACTGCAGGGAGGGAGGAGGGGAGGAGAACTTCCACTTGGATTGCATAGATGATCCGGGCGGAAGTGGGAGCGGGTGCCTGCCAAAACCAGGTAAATGACCACCACCCTCCTTCCCCTTCAAAAAAAGTGGCGTTTGATAAAGAGGAGGGGATGGAGGACATAAAGCGGAACTTTCCCTTTTGGTTGGAGCTCTGCTTTAAGTACATTTCATGTGAAACTCCAGGCAGACAGTTAAAGCTGAACTCCAGGTAAAAAGCTTGATATACAAATTAAATAAATATAATGGAGCTGTTTAGCCTGCCAAAGGATTTGTATTTTTGTCTATCTAGTGGTGGGATTTACACAGCTTTACCAGAGAGCACAGCCTTGTTGGCAGTGCAGGAGATTTGTTTGATCTATCCTGCAATAAAGTGAAACTTATATATTCTCATAGACGGTCAGGGACAGATAGTTTGGCATGCTCAGAGGTGGCTCATGCCACATACAAACTAGCTGATTAACTGCAGCCAGTTTATGTAAAGCCATAATCTCTACAGAAACGCCATCCGTAGACACACAATGGCTCTGGCCATTCATTTGAACAGAGTACAAATCTGATACCACTGCTGACAGCCACTGCTGTTCGCTCACACTGTGTGCATGTAGTGTGTAGCTCCACTATTAAATCAATGCAAAGTAAGACCAAATGTGTGTTCCTTTCCTTGTCAGGAGTGATTTATGACTTTAAAACTACAATGCAAAAACTTGTGGGACAGGCGCCAAACAAGAAAATCAAAAATAAGTGTAGCGCTACCCCTGCAGGAGCCGCTGGTTAGATTTGGGTCGGCGTGTTATGTTACCTCTGTAATGTGTCTAGGGATGATGATGATGAGAGCGAATGACGGAATGTCCAAACAGCAAAATGTCGTTTTCTGTGCTTTTATTCTTGCCCAACACGGCAAACAGTGAACTTGAGGTAGATAGAGAAAGGTTGGTGAAGAAGAGAAAATTGCAGATTCAGGCTTGGATAGAACAGAAGCAGTCCTGCTTCAAGCAACACTTTGCTTCGTCTCCACTCCAGCCGGAGTGGGTGTAGTGTACCCGGACAGGCCTCTCATACCGACCTGGCAGCCAAAGTAGCACTCGGAACTTAAGGAGAATTTAAGTCTCTGCCACAAGCTTAAAGGAGTTCTCTGACCTAAAACTTTCAACCCCGCTGTGCCCGGGCTGTAAAACTATACAAAATAAACTTTCACTTACCTGCCTACGATCCCCCGTTGTTCCGATATCGCCGTCCCGTTCTCCGGTCCCGGTCTCTTCCGCTTCCTGCGTGTCGGTGACTCATAGTGCGCTCAGCCTATCAGCGGCCGCAGCAATGTCCCATCGCGGCCGCTGATAGGCTGAGCGCACTATGAGTCACCGACACGCAGGAAGCGGAAGAGACCGGGACCGGAGAATGGGACGGCGATATCGGAACAACGGGGGATCGTAGGCAGGTAAGTGAAAGTTTATTTTGTATAGTTTTACAGCCCGGGCACAGCGGGGGTTAAAAGTTTTAGGTCAGAGAACTCCTTTAATAGAACTGAACAAGTCAGAATGGGGCCTCTGGCACAGGTCCCTTCTCCAGAACATAGGTAGTGAGGTAAATCCTCCTTGGTAGATTAGTGCCTGAATCTCCCTCAGGTAGTCTCTCAAATGGTCACCGACTGACAGGTTGCCATCAAACAAACTGTCAGTGTCAGGTCACCTTGATCCCCGATGGATTGTCTAGGGCTAGGCCCTGTTGGATCGCCTGCCTCCAGGCTCACCTCAGACTGACTTCCCAACCAACAGCACAACTCGCTTGGGATCTTCCTCATAGAGGTGGGGAACCCAGTCGATTACTGGGGACCCTTCACAGCTTCAGTTGCTCCGGGGCCACGGTGGACACCGCGTAGCACGTGCGCCCCGGCCTGGTAGGCCATATCGCCGGGGCCCATGATGTGCGCACTCCCTAAAGGTGGGTGCCGCACCCGGAACTAGACAGCCCCAAGCAAATGGCGTCTGCCCCAGAAGTACCCTCCCCCAGCATGCCCCGCGAGGGAGAAACTCCTCTGATTGGCTGCTGGCAAGAAGGCGCCTCCGCCTGGACTCCACTGCTGCCACCAGTCGCCCAGAGATGGAAACGTATCTCTGGAACACAGAATGAAACCACAGGGCAGTCCAGCCGGACAGAAACCCAATTTACACAAATTGACCGGATGAAAGCAAATAACTCTCTCATCCCCCTCTAAATTTAACATAGCACCTGGACTGAAAGTACACAGGCGCTACATAAGGATCACAGAGCTTTTACACCAAAGAATCAAAACGAATATAAAACTTTATTCACACAGAAATTGTATTAAAAAATTATTAAAAATGTATCAAACCAACCCTTTAAAAAAAAAAACACCTTTTTTTTAAATGAAAAACGTATGACAATGGATCATTATTTTTCCTTCAACCCGTTCGTTGAACAAAAAACAATGGTGTATTTGTGGGCTGCCTTAGGTTTACGGATAGATAAGATGATATTTGAAAATTTATGATAAGCTCATGTGCAGAACAAAGTTGTCTAACAAGACTTACAAGGATGTTTAAATAGGAAATGAGTTTAGCAGCTTTGGCCATTACAGCTTTGCCTGTTGCAGTCCCAATGCACAGACAATGCAATTTGCCTTAGTTCATGCCAATATGCTGTGTTGGATTTTTGTGCAGCACAGCACAGCACAATCCACCATGCTATAACTTATTGCAACAGACTGCTGCTTGTTGAATTAAAGGGGTTGTAAAGGTAAACAAATAAATTCCCTAAATAGCTTTCTTTACCTTAGTGCAGTCCTCCTTCACTGACCTCATCCTTCCATTTTGCTTTTAAATGTCCTTATTTCATCTGAGAAATCCTCACTTCCTGTTCTTCTGTCTGTAACTACACACCGTAATGTGAGGCTTTCTCCCTGGTGTGGAGAGAGCCTCTTGAGGGGGAGGGGGCGAGCAGGAATGTCAGGACGCCCACTAACACACAGCTCCTTTCTCTATCTGCAAAGTAGAGAGCGTCCTGACCCTCCTGCTCGCCCCCTCCCCCCTCAAGAGGCTTTCTCCACACCAGGGAGAAAGCCTCGCATTACTGTGTGGAGATACAGACAGAGGAACAGGAAGTGAGAATTTCTCAGAAGAAATAAGGACATATAAAAGCAAAATGGAAGGATGAGGTAAGTGAAGGAGGACTGCACTTAGGTAAAGGAAGCTATTTAGGGAAAAGAAAAAAAAATTCCTTTACAACCCCTTTAACTAAAAAAGGAAAACAAAAGCAAGCACTACAATGCAATTTAACAATGCATCACAACGTTCTTGCACAAAGTGCGCACCTAAATGCAACTACTGGTGTGATTAAGCACTTTGAAATTGAATGGAATTAGGCTCTTTACCCTTTTTTAGATTTTCTGATAATGGTAATAGAAACACTTCACATTAAAAGCAGCTAGAGAGCCCCTTTTCTGCTTGTTATAATTACGTTAATCGTATAATTGCCCATATTTTTGCCACTGGTGGACTTAAAATGTAAAAATTGTTCTGGTCCATAAGGGCGGTACAGGTTTGAGAGTAACCAATCTGGATGTCCACTGTATCATATATCTATTTAAAGCCACCGCTTGTAGTGCATTTGCAATACAGAAGGCAATATTAAAGCGGAGGTTCACCCGTACATGACACTTTTTCCCCTTAGATTAATGCTCGTTTTGTCTAGGGGAATCGGCTAGTTGTTTTAAAATATGAGCCGTACTTACCGTTTTCGAGATGCATCTTCTCCGTCGCTTCCGGGTATGGGCTGCGGGACTGGGCGTTCCTATTTTGATTGACAGTCTTCCGAGAGGCTTCCGACGGTCGCATCCATCGCGTCACGATTTTCCGAAAGAAGCCGAACGTTGGTGCGCAGGCGCAGTATAGAGCCGCACCGACGTTCGGCTTCTTTCGGCTACTAGTGACGCGATGGATGCGACCGTCGGAAGCCTCTCGGAAGACAGTCAATCAAGAAGGAACGCCCGCTCCCGAAGACCCATACCCGGAAGCGACGGAGAAGATGCATCTCGAAAACGGTAAGTACAGCTCATATTTTAAAACAACTAGCCGATTCCCCTAGACAAAATGAGCATCCATCTAAGGGGAAACATTGTTTTATGGGTGAACTCCCGCTTTAAATACAGCAAGTAGTTAGTCCTGATCATTGCATATATTTAAATCTGAAGTTTAGTGATTTTTTTTTAAATCAGCACCAGGAACAGTACTCACAGTATCTCAGAAAAGTGAGTACACCCCTCACATTTTTGAAAATATTTGATTATATTTTTTCATGTGACAACACTGAAGAAATTATACTTTGCTACAATGTAAATAGTGAGTGTACAGTGTGTGTAACAGTGTAAATTTGCTTTTCCCTCAAAATAACTCAACACACAGCCATTAATTTCTAAACCGCTGGCAACAAAAGTGAGTACACCCCTAAGTGAAAAACTCCAAATTGGATCTAAAGTGTCAATATTTTGTGTGACCACCATTATTTCCCAGCACTGCCTTAACCCTCTTGGGCATGGAGTTCACCAGAGCTTCACAGGTTGCCACTGGAGTCCTCTTCCACTCCTCCATGATGACATCATAGAGCTGGTGGATATTAGAGACCTTGCGCTCCTCCACCTTCCATTTGAGGAGCCCCACAGATGCTCAATAGGGTTTAGGTCTGGAGACATGCTTGGCCAGCCCATCACCTTTACCCTCAGCTTCTTCTTTAGCAAGGCTGTGGTTGTCTTGGATGTGTGTTTGGGGTCATTATGTTGGAATACTGCCTTGCAGCCCAGTCTCTGAAGGAAGAGGATTATGTGCCTATATTTGGGATGTATGCATGGGTAGATGGCCTCTAGATGCACAGTTTGATACCAAGACAACATTGTCTTAATGGTGGTGGAAGGTGGTCTTTGTTTAACCACTTGCTTACTGGGCACATATACCCCCCTCCTGCCCAGGTGAAATTTCAGCTTCCCGCACTGCGTCGATTTAACTGACAATTGCGCAGTCGTGCGACGTGGCTCCCAAACAAAATTGACATGCTTTTTTCCGCACAAGTAGAGCTTTCTTTTGGTGGTATTTGATCACCTCTGCGTTTTTTTTTTTTTTGCGCTATAAACAAAAAAGAACGACAATTTTGAAAAAAAATACAATATTTTTTACTTGTTGCTATAATAAATATCCCAATTTAAAAAAAAAAAAATTTCAGTCTAGGCCGATACGTATTCTTCTACATATTTTGGTAAAAAAAAAAAAAAAAAAAAATCGCAATAAGCGACTGGTTTGCGCAAAAGTTATAGCGCCTACAAAATAGGGGACAGAATTATTATTTTTTATTATTTATTTTTTTACTAGTAATGGCGGCGTTCTGCGATTTTTATTGGGACTGCGACATTATGGCGGACACATCGGACACTTTTGACACATTTTTGGCACCATTCACATTTATACTGCGATCAGTGCTATAAATATGCACTAATTACTGTATAAATGTGACTGGCATTGAAGGGGTTAACACTAGGGGGTGAAGAAGGGGTTAAATGTGTACCCTGCATAGTGTTCTAACTGTGGGGGAAGGGGGGTGACTGGGGGACGTGACTGATCTGTGTCCCTATGTACAAGAGACACAGATCGGTCTCCTCTCTCCCTGACAGCACCGCTGTCTCTGTGAGAGCCGGCAATGAGAAATGATCTCATATGTTTACATATGAGATCATCTCTCATTGGCCGCACAGATCGCCTACCGAACGGCCACTCCGATTGGCCGTTCACGGCGATCTGCGATTGGCTGTGTCCAAGGGACACGGCCAGCACAGAGTTTCCCCGCTGCGCGCTTGGGAGCGCGCACGGGGAACGAGGAAAGGGGTGGACGTCAATTGACGTCCTGTTGGATTTTCAGGTCCGCGCTGTAGCCATCATTCGGCTTCAGGTGGTTAAAATTATTTTGTTAAATTTTTTTGTACTTTTGATAAAGAATTTTCATATTTGCATTGACTTTGTACATTATTATTTTGGTTCATTTCAGTTTGTGTGGTTTCATTGGCCTTGTCTGGAATCCGTCCCTGGGTACAACTTGTCAATTTACAGGACAAGTCGCACGAGTGTGAAATGGGCCTTAAATGTTGTAGTCAATATCTGACACCATCCTTTTCACAGGATGACAATTCTGCTGAACAGACCAACAAGTAAAAAAACAAAACAAACATATGACACATTTATGTATTCAAAGGAATAAGGAACGCAGGCAGCTGCTCGATATTTGACATTTTTGGCACATGTGTTTTTTTTTTGTTATTACCGTACCTGAGAGCCGGTTCACACACAGGCGGCATGACTTCGGGGGCGACTCGGCAAGGCGATCTCAAGACGACTTGAGAGGCAACTTGCAAAAATGACTTCTGTATTAAAGTCAATGCAAGTCGCCCCGAGTCGCCCCCAAAGTCGTACAGGAACCTTTTTCTAAGTCGGAGCGATTTGCGTCACTCCTATTAGAATGGTTCCATTAAATAGAGCAGACCGCGACTTGTCAGGTGGCTGAGTCGTCTGACAGGTCGCCCCTGTGTGAACCGGCTCTAATAAACATAAAAAAACAGAGAGGCACAAAACAATAACCAGGGTACCAAAAATGACCACCTCCATGGTCAAATGCCCACTCACCAAATAAATAAATGGTGGGTCACCATGGTCAAGTATGAAACCACATAAACTGAAATGAACCAAAATAATAATGTACAAAGTCAATGTATATATGAAAATTCTTTACAAAAAAAATTACACAAAATAACTTTAAACAAAGACCACCTTCCACCACCAACTTATGTGTGTGATTATAAGTCAGTATTACCTTGTATCTCCCTGTATGTTGCGGTCGTTCAGGTGCTTACCTAATAGTTTTTTGAAACCATTGATGCCCCCCGCTGAAACCACTGCCTGTGGAAGGTTATTCCACATCCTTGCCGCTCTTTTAGTAAAGAACCCTCTATGCAGTTTAAGGTTAAACCTCTTTTCTTCTAATTTTAATGAGTGGCCACATGTATTATTAAACTTCCTTGCGCAAAAAAAAGTTTTTATCCCTATTGTGGGGTAACTAGTATTTGTAAATTGAAATCATATCCCCTCTCAAGCGTCTCTTCTCCAGAGAGAATAAGTTCAGTGCTTGCAACCTTTCTTCATAACTATTATCTTCCATTAGCCTTTATTAGCTTGTTTGCCCTTCTTTGTACTCGTTCTATTTTTAGTACATCCTTCCTAAAGACTGGTGCCCAGGACTGGACAGACAGGAGAGTCTTGTAGAGTGGGATAAATATCGCTTTATCATTGGAGTTAATCCCCGTTTTAATGCATGCCAATAATCGGTTTGCTTTGTTAGCAGCAGCTTGGCATTGCATGCCATTACTGAGCCTATCATCTACTAGGACCCCCGGGTCCTTTTCTATCCTAGATTTCCTCAGAGGTTCACCCCCTAGTGAGTAGATTGCATTGATATTTTTGCCACCCAAATACATCATTTTACATTTTTCTTCATTAAACCTCATTAATTTGTTTGTTTAGATCTTCTTGCAAGGTTTCCACATCCTGCGGAGAAGTTATTGCCCTGCTTAGCTTAGAGTTCAACTGTTTACCCCATCCTCGAGGTCGTTTATAAGAAAGTTAAAGGATTGGTCCCAGCCAGGGGCAGACTGACCATTCGGGCACCTGGGCACTGACCAAGGGCCCCATGCCACTAGGGGGCCCCATCAGGGTTGCCAGCCTCAGTAAAACCAGGGACAGATTGTAAAAATCGGTGTATTTTTACATCTGTCCCTGAAATGTCTGACATCGAAATCATTTTAATGTCAAATTTTGGAGGCTACTACTGCTCCGCCCCTCCACTACCTCCTCAGCCAATGGGAACACAGTGTACATGCCCCCTTCCCCGCGCAGCTTCTTTAAATACAGAGCAGGATATGTCAACAGCTGGAGGAGAGGAAAGGGAGGCGGGGACACAGCTGCAGTGTGGGATGGACTTCAGGCTGATACAAGGTAAGCTGACTAATTTGTCATTTGTCATTTTATCAGTGCTTTCTCTGGTGGGCAGAAGGGGGAGGCTGTGTTTCCTCTAGCAGAGCTCTTGTCTCTGAGGCTGTTAAATCGTTTTTCTGTGTGAGGAGAAGTACACTTCTCCTGGGGGAAGGATGTTCTGAACTTCTCCCCCTATCTCTGCCACATCTCTCTACTGATCACCTGCCCACCAATACACAGGCACATCATCCTCCTCTCCTGTATTACCACTGAATGTGTCTGTGAGCTGCTGGGGCACTACAAGCCCCAGCATGTCAGGAGATGGGGGCAGCAGCAGTGTGTTCAATTAGGCTGATTTCTAGATGAAAAGTGCTGGTGTGTATGTATGTATATGCTTAATGTGTGTGTATGTAGTCTGTGTGTATACTGTGTGTGTGTGTCTGTGTGTATACTGTGTCTGTATACTGTGTGTGTGTCTGTATACTGTGTCTGTATACTGTGTGTGTGTGTCCGTGTTTGTATATTGTGTCTGTATACTGTGTGTGTCCATGTCTGTATATTGTGTGTGTGTCCGTGTTTTTCTGTGTGTATTTCCCTGTTTATATCTTGTGTCTGTATACTGTGTGTCTGTGTCCGTATCTGTATATTGTGTCTGTGTCTGTGTGTATACTGTGTCTGTATACTGTGTGTGTCTATACTGTGTGTGTATACTGTGTGTGTGTCTGTGTGTATACTGTATCTGTATACTGTGTGTGTGTCTGTGTGTATACTGTATCTGTATACTGTGTGTGTGTCTGTGTCTGTATACTATGTGTGTGTGTATACTGTGTGAGTGTGCCTTACAGTGCCTGAGAACTGAGCGATCAGCGGTCATGCGGTTGCTCAGTTCTCAGGCTTAGTGCCAACGAAAGACAGCAGATAGGCAAGTATGTGTTTATTTTTTTAATCCTGCACTTCTCCTTTAAATTGTATTCTCTTTTTAAAAACATTTAATAAAAAAAAAATGTAATTGGATTTGACAATATCAATTTTGTCACTAAAAAAATAAAAAAAAATAAAAAAAGGAACCGGAAAATATGCAGTGCATTGATCACACTAAAATCAGCAACGGCAAAGCTACCCTTTATTCATGTTTTATTAGGTTGACTGATAACTAGAACATAGCAGGGGTTTGTGTTATGCGAGCGAAGGCAGATTTGTTAACAGTTTCTTGCTTGCCTTTTCATCTTTATCCTCTTACCTTAGTAGAAACTGAATATTGCATTTCACAGCACACAAAACTCCCCCTGGAATTTGTGCATTTCATGCAAGATCAGGTTATTCCCAGAGGAATGAGCAAAGGGATGTAAATCGGTAAGGATTTCTAAAAATACACCTGGATCTGTAGTTACACTGTACCTAGAACAAAATATATTTTTGTCGTTCCTTACAGCAAGCTAAAAATGATACGGAAAAAGAAAGCTAGCTATAACCCACAAGACTCTTAGTACAATAGCTATACCGTGATGTGACAGTATTGATTGAAATGTAGGGATGAGCCCGATGTTCGAGTCAAACGTAAGTGAAAGGGTATGGGGTAAATGTATTCAATAATGTAATCAAATCAAAAAACACTGAAATTTGCTCAGTTGCTGAATTGTAGCCGTCATTACTTTTAGGCCCCGTACACACGACCAAACATGTATGCTGAAACTGGTCCGCGGGCCAGTTTTAGCATACATGTTCGGTCGTGTGTAGGCGCGAGCGGGCCGAATTCCAGCAAACATTTGCCCGCCGGGCCTTTTCCCAGCGGGCAAATATTCCTGGACGTGTTTTAAAACCGTCCGCTGGAATCCTGCCCGCTCGGACATGTACGGTCGTCAGTACAGACCTACCGTACATGTCCAGGCGCCCGCCGTCCCTCGCATGCGTCGAATGACTTCGATGCATGCGTGGAAGCCTTTAAATGGCAGGCCCGCCCACGTCTCCGCGTCATCGCCGCGTCATCGTCGCGGCGACGACGCGGACACGCCCCGCGTATTGTTTACGCTCGGACTTCTGTACGATGGTTAGTACAACCATCGTACAGAAGCCCTCTGGCAGGCATGTACGGTGAAAACGGTCCGACGGACCGGTTTCATCGTACATGTTTGCTCGTGTGTACCGGGCCTCAGTGTTTGATGACGAATTTCCCCACAAATCACTAGCGCTCAATTCTGCAAGTGATTCAAATTTATTATCGCTGTTTTCTAGCTGGTCTAAAACCACTTTTGATGTAAAGGAACGCTTCTTGGTTGCTGGGGACATTCTCAAGTTTCCTGGCAGAAAGAACAGTATATATATATATATATATATATATATATATATATATATATATATATATTAGTGCTGTCAGTTAAACGCGCTATTAACGGCGTTAACGCAAACCCATGTTAATGCCGTCAATTTTTTTATCGCGCGATTAACGAGGCGGCGTTCGGGGGTTATACCGGGATGATGCCTGCAGCCGCAGGCATCATCCCGGTACCGTTGTTTAGAGCGGGCGATCGGCTATCCAAACATAACAACCGATGCGGCTAAAAGCCGCTCGGTTGTTATGCCGGAGGAGCGGGAGGGGACGTCCCCCCCCTCCCGCCGCCTTTCGCCGCTCTGACCGGGCCTCCCGTCCCACCGGGAGACCCGATCCTAGATCCGCCGCCTTCTGTGTCCAGGTTAGAGACTGACACTAAGCCGTAAGCGGCTTTGATTCAGTCTCCGCATTGAAACCACGGAAGCGGCGTCATGACGTCACTTCAGGGTTTCTCGGCTGCCAATGGCGCCGGATTTAAAAAAGTATACAGTATTCAGAATCGCCGTTTTCGGCGATCTGAATACTTTGAAGTGCAAAGGAGGGCTCGGAGGTCTTTTAGACCCCCGATTCCTCCAAAAAGAGTACCTGTCACCACCTATTGCTGTCACAAGGGATGTTTACAGTGTACTGTATCTTTATGTGTTTTTCACTTTTTGATTTTGTCTCCGTCCTCATACGTCGCGATGCTCACAGGGAACGGAGCCCGGCACTGTGATAGATCGAACGGAGTACACAACCCACAGACACAGTGGGGAGACATCGCAGGATCCTGGGGACAAGGTAAGTAACTTTACCTGGATCCTGCGATGCAATTCCAAGTGTGGCTCAGGGTTACTGTTTTTGGTAATGAAAATTCACCCCAAGCCACACTCGGAATTACCGCTAGGGAGGTTAAAATACATGTTTTTCCTTTATAAATTTAATTTTTCTGCAGGACTTAAAACACATCAGACAGATGTGCTACTTTACAGGCAGACTAAGGGGACCCCCCCCCCCCCGGCATGATATTTAAAGGAATGTTTTGTTTTTATTGTTTCACTTTAAGCATTATTAACCACTTCCATACAGGGCACTTATACACCTTCCCGCCCAGACCAATTTTTAGCTTTCAGCGCTGTTGCACTTTGAAGAAAGAGTAACCGCTCAGATGTAACCAAAGAGCCCCCTCACTGGATCCAAACCCTGGGTGCCGGCAATGCAATGGTAATGCAAAAATACAGAGGAAAACTTGGACGCGTTTTACACTGTAGTTGTAGTCATGACTAAGCACTGAGCTACAGTGTGAAACGCGTCAGCTTCTGTTCTATTTTTTGCTGTGGCATGTATTTTTTGTGACCTGTTTTAAATAAAAGGAATGTTTTTTGGAGTGTGGCTGTCCAAGTTTTCCTCTGTATTTTTGCTGTTGCACTTTGAATGACAATTGTGCGGTCATGCTACACTGTACCCAAACTACATTTTTATCATTTTGTTCCCACAAATAGAGCTTTCTTTTGGTGGTATTTGATCACCTCTGGGATTTTTATTTTCTGCAAAAAAAATAAAAAAATTACTGAAAATTTAGAAAAAAAATAGTTTTTTTTGTTTCAGTTATAAAACATTGTAAATAAGTAAGTGTTCTCCTTCACGGATGGGCACTGATGGTACTGCACTGACGGGCACTGATAAGGCGACACTGATGGGCACTGATGAGGTGGCATTGATGGGCACTGATGATGTGTACTAATATGCGGCACTGATAGGCGGCACGGATGGTCACTGATAGGCGGCACGGATAGGCGGCATGGATGGGCACGGATAGGCAGCATGGATGGGCATGGATAGGCGACACGGATGGGCACGGATAGGTGGCATGGATGGGCACTGATAGGCGGCATGGATGGGCACTGATAGGTGGCACGGATGGGCATAGATGGGCACTGATAGGTGGCACTAATGTATGTGTTGTACTAATGGATGCCAATCAGTGCCAAACAATGCCTGCCAATCAGTGATGCCCATTGTGGGCACTGATTGGCATCCATTGTGGGCACTGATTGGCATCCATTATTTGTAAATTTTCATCCCTGGTGGTCTAGGGTGGCATACCTGTGGTCGGCATCCCTGGTGGTCTAGTGGCATCCCTGGTGGTCCAGTGTGGGTATCCTCGGGGGGGCTGTGCTGATAATCGTTCAACACAAACCCCCCCTGTCAGAGGAGCAGCCGATCGGCTCTCCTCTACTCGCGTCTGACAGACGCGAGTGAGGAAAAGCCGATTACCGGCTTTTCCTGTTTACATCGTGATCAGCCGTGATTGGACACGGCTGATCACGTGGTAAAGAATCTCCGTCGGAGACTCTATACCTAGATCGGTGTTACGGGGTGTCAGACTGACACCCTGCAACAACGATCGCCGCGATGCGCGCCCCTGGGGGCGCGCAGCACCTCAATATCCTGAGGACGTCATATGACGTCCACTCAGGATATTGAAACCACTTTGCCAACGTCTTTTTGCATAAGGTGGGCAGCAAGTGGTTAATATCACTGCTACTGAAAAAACTTTTTTAAACTTTGTTTTGCATTGATACATGTCCCGTAGGGCAGGACCCGGATCCCCAAACACTTTTAATGGCAATAACTTGCATATAAACCTTTAAAATTAGCACTTTTGATTTTTCATGTTAGTGTCCCATAGACTTTACCGGTGTTCGCATGTTTGCACAAATTGTTTGCCTGTTCGCATGTTCTGGTGCGAGCCAAACCGGGGGGGAGGGGGCGGGGTGCTCCGCTCTTGAAATGTTTAAATTAATAAATTAATCTAGGGTGAGTCTAGTCTAGTAGCTATAAACCTTTACATATACCCAGTGAAGTGACACATACAGAGATGAAACAAATCCTCCTACATAAGTTGTACCTGTTTACCTGCAGTCATCTTGCCTGTACATCCTTCTGAAATACACAGATTAAAGAAATGTTCTCAGCTCCAACTGGCAGGGAGCAGGGATCTGGCACCACACACACTGCACAACATAAAGCACAGAGCTCAATGAAACCTGATACCCGGGTGGAGGGAAAGGACACACCCCGCTACACAGAATAATAGGGAACCATTCACAGCACAAGATGTAGTCATTCATGGGGGGGGGGGGGTGGTTGGCCCACACAGGAATCTGTGGTGTTGAGTTAGACTGTCAGAAGTGAGTCATGCAGATAACAGACAGAGGAGAGATCAAAGAGCAACCACATTCCGTGCTTTGTATTGAGTCTAGTACACACTATAAAGAGATGTGTTTTGTTAATTTTTCATTTCAGAGGTTTACAACAACTTTATGTGGAAACAGATATAGAGGAAGAGATGTGGGGATGGGGAGGTGATCTAAGCGGAGATCGAAATTTAAGAAAGGGGTTACTTGTAGCAACAATAAATGATCAAAAAGTGTATTGATACAAATAATTTAATTGTGGTATCAAAAATAGAAAATATTTGTTTATACAGTTTCGAGTGGAAAGTATAAGTGTAAAATTCCTATAGCTACGAAAAGGCTATTTGGATACAAGTAAATGACTGACAAAAACTCACAAAAGACAACATGTAACAACAACACCTGTCCGGACGTTTGTAGATGTATCAGGCACCAGAGACATGCACCGTGTATATAAGAAATAATGTGGATGATTTCATATCCGTTAATACAGAAAGAAATAGGTTGTTGGGTGATAGTAGTCGAATAATCAGCTATACCACACCAATTAGCACAACCCGGTTAGGACAAATGGTGCAATAACTGATGACTGAGTCTGGTGTGTGGGAAAAGGGAAAGGGGAGGGAGGGAGGGGAGGGAAGGCAAACTAATAGTGGTATAAATAATTCAATGTGATCGTTGTGATCAGGGTAACTTGGATCATTAAGGAAGCTGTATATTTGAAATTCCTTGTGGAAATTGAAAGCAAAAAGATAAAATGTTCAACATATTGCGATATCCGTGGTTGTTGAGGGCGTCAAGGGGTTAAGTTATACTGTGCAAGTAAACAGCTAAGTATCCTCCAAGTAAATCAAAGAGGGTGCTTCGCAGACAGATGCACTATGTTTAGTAAACAGCCATATATAAGTGAGCCCCAGACGACACCATGGATATCAAGGTGATCGCATACAGTTCATTGAATTAATGACACTAGGTTGGCACATATTGGACTCATTATAGCAGATTCAATTTGAGCAATGCTGGTATTATAGGAAGCATTTCATTGGTACGTTACCGAGCTGCTGATGGACATCAGGGTATACAGTAGGTGTTTGTGATATTGTGCTTTTAGCACGACAGCGTCGCGCTGATACTCGGCGACAGGGTGCCGAGATCTCGCCGACATCTCACACTCACTGGAATAGTGACAGCACATCCCAGCAAGCGCGTCATAGAAGCGACGGGAGATCCGACTTGGATTCCCGCCAATTCTACACGTGCGGCGTTTGTTATGAATCCTGAGGGGGAAGTCCCCGCCGGATTTTAAATAAAAATCCAGCATGGGTCCCCCCCTCAGGAGCATACCGGGCCCTTAGGTCTGTTATGGGTTGTAAGGAGAGCCCCCCTACGCCGAAAAAAACGGCGTAGGGGGTCCCCCTACAATCCATACCAGACCCGTATCCAAAGCACGCTACCCGGCCAGCCAGGAAGGGAGTGGGGACGAGCGAGCGCCCCCCCCCCTCCTGAGCCGTACCAGGCTGCATGCCCTCAACATGGGGGGGTTGGGTGCTCTGGGGCAGGGGGGCGCACTGCGGCCCCCCCCACCTCAGAGCACCCTGTCCCCATGTTGATGAGGACAGGGCCCCTTCCCGACAACCCTGGCCGTTGGTTGTCGGGGTATGCGGGCGGGAGGCTTATCGGAATCTGGGAGCCCCCTTTAATAAGCGGGCCCCCAGATACCGGCCCCCCCACCCTAAGTGAATGAGTATGGGGTACATCGTACCCCTACCCATTCACCTGCAAGAAAAGTGGTAAAAACACAAATAAACCACACAGTGTATTAAAATATTTTATTTTTCTGCTCCGGAGGCCGCCCCCTGTCTTCTTTATTAGCTCTTTTACCAGGGGGGGCTTCTTCTTTGACGTCTTCGGGTGGGTGGGGGCCGCCGTCTGGTTCTCTTCCACCGCCGGGGGGGGGTGGCTTTTAAAAAAGCCCCCACCCCCCCGGCGGGTTTCCTCCGGCGTCTTCGGCGGGGCTCTTCTTCTTCCGCTATCCCGACGGGTCTTCTCAACTCTCCGGGGTTCTCCTTCTGTCTTCGCCGCTCTCCGTTGTTGACTCGGCGCACCCCGGTTCTTCGTCTCGCTGTCCGGTGTCTTCTTCCGTGATGTACGTCTTCTCCTTCCGTGCTGTGATGAGTTCTTCTTCCGTGCTGTGACGTCATGTTCTTCACTTCTCTCCTTCTCCCGATGTTGCCACGCCGGTCCTCCTCGCTGAAATGACGGATGCGCGCCTTGCATCGGACCTATATAGGCCTCACAGTCCCATCATGCTCTGTACCTACCCATGTGATACCTACCCACGTGGTAGGTATCACATGGGTAGGTACAGAGCATGATGGGACTGTGAGGCCTATATAGGTCCGATGCAAGGCGCGCATCCGTCATTTCAGCGAGGAGGACCGGCGTGGCAACATCGGGAGAAGGAGAGAAGTGAAGAACATGACGTCACAGCACGGAAGAAGAACTCATCACAGCACGGAAGGAGAAGACGTACATCACGGAAGAAGACACCGGACAGCGAGACGAAGAACCGGGGTGCGCCGAGTCAACAACGGAGAGCGGCGAAGACAGAAGGAGAACCCCGGAGAGTTGAGAAGACCCGTCGGGATAGCGGAAGAAGAAGAGCCCCGCCGAAGACGCCGGAGGAAACCCGCCGGGGGGGTGGGGGCTTTTTTAAAAGCCACCCCCCCCCCGGCGGTGGAAGAGAACCAGACGGCGGCCCCCACCCACCCGAAGACGTCAAAGAAGAAGCCCCCCCTGGTAAAAGAGCTAATAAAGAAGACAGGGGGCGGCCTCCGGAGCAGAAAAATAAAATATTTTAATACACTGTGTGGTTTATTTGTGTTTTTACCACTTTTCTTGCAGGTGAATGGGTAGGGGTACGATGTACCCCATACTCATTCACTTAGGGTGGGGGGCCGGTATCTGGGGGCCCCCTTATTAAAGGGGGCTCCCAGATTCCGATAAGCCTCCCGCCCGCATACCCCGACAACCAACGGCCAGGGTTGTCGGGAAGGGGCCCTGTCCTCATCAACATGGGGACAGGGTGCTCTGAGGTGGGGGGGGCCGCAGTGCGCCCCCCTGCCCCAGAGCACCCAACCCCCCCATGTTGAGGGCATGCAGCCTGGTACGGCTCAGGAGGGGGGGGGCGCTAGCTCGTCCCCACTCCCTTCCTGGCTGGCCGGGTAGCGTGCTTTGGATACGGGTTTGGTATGGATTGTAGGGGGACCCCCTACGCCGTTTTTTCCGGCGTAGGGGGGCTCTCCTTACAACCCATAACAGACCTAAGGGCCCGGTATGCTCCTGAGGGGGGACCCATGCCGGATTTTTATTTAAAATCCGGCGGGGACTTCCCCTTCAGGATTCATAGCAAACGCCGCACACGTGTAGAATTGGCGGGAATCCAAGTCGGATCTCCCGTCGCTTCTATGACGGCTCTGTATCCATCGCGGCAAGCCAGCTCGGCGCTGGCTCCCGCGATGGGGCTCGTAGGTGCTCAATCTCGCTGAGAAAGAGAGCGAGATTGACACAAAATCGGGTTCACCTACTGTATGTATCAGGCCATCCAGGTATATTGCATAGTATTTACCGACCTTAGATATAGGGTACTAGCATAGCCGCATGAATGCAGCGTGGATGGCAGTAGTGTACCGGATGTTCAAACGTTCCATACGAGTTTGCTCGTGCATGTCTGTATAGTCCTTTAATGCGTCCGTTTGTTCCAAGTGTCCAGTTCGACTTTAGGATAGTGTCGGCCTTCTATGGCTGCCTCCGAAGATGGCAGCGTCTCCTTCTCCGTCCCTGTCCGCAACACACCGACAGAAACGTCACGTGACTGGCGTCGGGTAGTGACGTCGACGTCGATGTGCGCTATGGCGTAGCTTCCTCTTGGACGTGATTCATTACCAAGTAGCGAGCTTCTTTATTGTCAGTGCTTGGCTGCTGATTTGCTCTGATCTAAACCGATCGTCCGCCATCCACAAGTAAGGACGGGAAAATTATACCAAGGGAGATAAAGCAAATGTATGAAAAGCCAATAATAGCGAATATAGGAATACTTTCCAAGAATTAGTATTTGAACAACAGTTGATTGATTAAAAGGTAGATAAGGGAGATAGATAATTAATCGAGAAACAGACAGTTGCAGTGTCCATGATGTTTTAGAGTACTCCATGATTCAATGATTAACATATTAGCAAGGCAAATTACATAATTTTGAGGACGATACATACTGTAGTAATGGAAAGTATAGGAATGAACATAAAGGATTTGACAAACAACAATGAACGATAATAGTGGCAATAATAATAGTGATAGTAATACAAATAGTATTCGTCACTTAGACATCTGGGACAGGTGGGCTTGTTTAGAAATGATGTTTAAACTTCGTCTAAGGCTGACTTCTTAGTATGTGAATGATACACAGGTCAGTCAAGGTAAGTAAGTTGACCAGAAATATTTAGATGAAGTAAAATAAAAATAACAATAAAAATAAATATATATATAAAAATAAATATAAAGTAAAGTTAGTCAAGGGGAAAAAAGAAGAAGGAATAAGAAACAGTAGGCAACAAGGCTAGAGGGTGACAAGCTAGAAATTTCTATGTCCCCTATTACACACATCTGGTAGGGATTCGTTTAGGGAGAGGCACCATCGTCACCGTATCATTCTAGGGGTCCAAGAAGATCTGTAAATTGAGCTCAGTGTTAAGCCCAGTAGGCGCAAGGGATTTGAGGTGGTAAATCCACCATTTTTCTTTTTGCAATAACACCCGATCGAAATCGCCACGTCTGTTGGATAATTTGAGTCGGTATATCCCTTTTACAGTTAGTCCCCTTGAATCCCTATTGTGATACTTGGCGAAATGTTTCGCTAGAGATTTTTTTTTTTTAATTCTTTATTTTTCCATTTTTTTTCCCTCACACAGGGATAATAACATATCACAATTAAACGTCATACATTTCAGCCAGAATTCAGGTTTTCTTAATCGAGAATAACCTTTCTCTTAACAACATTTTCTTATTCCTAATTAAGCAAAAAACAAGTAGAGGTTTACCTCACCTTTCTACTACTTCCCATTAGCTAAACGCTTAACGTGTTCTCTCCCTGTTTAAGGTGTCAGTAACCTGAGGTTTCCCCCTGTTATACCCACCCCCCCCTGCTCCAAAACTGTATGTCCAACCAGCAGAAGCATAAACAAAAAAACAAAAACAAAAAAAATATATATATTTTCATTCTTCCCCACTACCCCTCCTCCCTACCCCATTCCCCTCGTTCCTTGTATCTAATATAGGGGGCCCAGATTTCCCTAAACTTGTCCTCTTGTTCCCTTAGGGCCATTGTAAGATTTTCCATATGCTGAATTTCAGTAATTTTTGCAAACCATCGCTAGAGATTTTTCAGGGACCTTTACTTTCTCATTGATGTCCCTCAGGTGTTCGCCGATGCGAACCCTGAGGGGACGTTTGGTTTTGCCTATGTAGATTTTTAAACATGTTCTGGCCAAGCTGCACGATCTCGGTACCGATCGGCAACCAGATAATGTGCTGCTAGTCGGTATCGATGTCGAGTCCCTATATACATCAATACCCCATCAAACAGGTATTCGGGCCGTACAAACATTTTTGGACTCCACCTACCCAGCCTCAGGGCCCCAAAATGAATTTGTTGTTGAAATGCTGGACTTCGCACTTAATAACAACTATTTTCAATTCATGAACTATTTCTATCACCAAATCAGAGGTACCTCTATGGGGGCAGCGTGGGCACCTGCATACACCTGCCTGCACCTAGGGCTCTGGGAGGTGGAGGACGTCTACACGTCCTCCATGTACCGCCGCCATGTACTCACCTGGTGGCGGTACATCGATGACGTCTTAATGATTTGGCAGGGTTCGGTAGACACTCTGCATCAATTTATAAGCGAACTAAATGACAACAAGCGCAATATACACCTAACGTACACTTTTGATGCAGACAAGCTATCTTTCCTTGACCTACTGATTACCCTCAAAAATGGTGAACTCAACACCAGCACTTACAGAAAGGACACTGCAGCCAACACACTACTGTACGCCACAAGCCACCACCCCCATCGGTTAAAAAATGGCATTCCTATCGGACAATTCTTGCGAATTAAACGCAATTGCTCAAATCCAAACGACTATCGCCGTGAGAGTTACTATCTCTACATGCGATTTCGCGAGCATGGCTACTCTCATGGCCAAATCAAGAAAGCCAGAAAAAGAGCGGTGATCAGGGACCACACTGACCTGCTCACTAAAAAAAGAACAATAGATAGGTCACCTCAAAAACCTGAAGAGCCCATAAGGGTTATCACTCCGTTTGGCTCCCAATGAGATGCGGTCAGAGCAGTCCTCGAAAAACATTGGGGAATTTTGACTAATGCCCCATCATTATCAATGATTGTAAGTGAGACACCAAAATATTGGTGACATTTTGATCAGATCAGAATATATCAAGGAACCTGACCCCAGCTGGCTTACAAACTATCCCCGATCGCAGGGAATGTTTCCCTGCACCAAGTGTCACATTTGCCCATACGTGCATCGCACGACCACTTTTACTGACGCACATGGACATAAATCTTTCGAGATCAGAGACCTAATAAATTGCTCGACAGAGAGAGTAATCTATATGATCACTTGCCCATGTTTAAAAATCTACATAGGCAAAACCAAATGTCCCCTCAGGGTTCGCATCGGCGAACACCTGAGGAACATCAATGAGAAAGTAAAGGTCCCTGAAAAATCTCTAGCGAAACATTTCGCCAAGTATCACAATAGGGATTCAAGGGGACTAACTGTAAAAGGAATATACCGACTCAAATTATCCAACAGACGTGGCGATTTCGATCGGGTGTTATTGCAAAAAGAAAAATGGTGGATTTACCACCTCAAATCCCTTGCGCCTACTGGGCTTAACACTGAGCTCAATTTACAGATCTTCTTGGACCCCTAGAATGATACTGTGACCATGGTGCCTCTCCCTAAACGAATCCCTACCAGATGTGTGAAATAGGGGACATAGAAATTTCTAGCTTGTCACCCTCTAGCCTTGTTGCCTACTGTTTCTCATTCCTTCTTCTTTTTTCCCCTGACTAACTTTACTTTATATTTATTTTTATAATTATATTTATTTTTATTATTATTTTTATTTTACTTCATCTAAATATTTCTGGTCAACTTACTTACCTTGACTGACCTGTGTATCATTCACATACTAAGAAGTCAGCCTTAGACGAAGTTTAAACATCATTTCTAAACAAGCCCACCTGTCCCAGATGTCTAAGTGACGAATACTATTTGTATTACTATCACTATTATTATTGCCACTATTATCGTTCATTGTTGTTTGTCAAATCCCTTATGTTCATTCCTATACTTTCCATTACTATGCATCGTCCTCAAAATTATGTAATTTGCCTTGCTAATATGTTAATCATTGAATCATGGAGTACTCTAAAACATCATGGACACTGCAACTGTCTGTTTCTCGATTAATTATCTATCTCCCTTATCTACCTTTTAATCAATCAACTGTTGTTCAAATACTAATTCTTAGAAAGTATTCCTATATTCGCTATTATTGGCTTATCATACATTTGCTTTATCTCCCTTGGTATAATTTTCCCGTCCTTACTTGTTAATGGCGGACGATCGGTTTCGATCGGAGCAAATCAGCAGCCAAGGACTGACAAAAAAGAAGCTTGCTACTTGGTAATGAATCACGTCCCAGAGGAAGCTATGCCATAGCGCACTGCGAAACTTCCCTCCACTCCCTCCCTCCCTCCCCTTTCCCTTTTCCCACACACCAGACTCAGTCATCAGTTATTGCACCATTTGACCTAACCGGGTTGTGCTAATTGGTGTGGTATAGCTGACTATTCGACTACTATCACCCAACAACCTATTTCTTTCTGTATTAACGGATATGAAATCATCCACATTATTTCTTATATACACGGTGCATGTCTCTGGTGCCTGATCTACAAACGTCCGAACAGGTGTTGTTGTTACATGTTGTCTTTTGTGAGTTTTTGTCAGTCATTTACTTGTATCCAAATAGCCTTTTCGTAGCTATAGGAATTTTACACTTATACTTTTCACTCGAAACTGTATAAACAAATATTTTCTATTTTTGATACCACAATTAAATTATTTGTATCAATACACTTTTTGATCATTTATTGTTGCTACAAGTAACCCCTTTCTTAAATTTCGATCTCCGCTTAGATCACCTTCCCATCCCCACATCTCTTCCTCTATATCTGTTTCCACATGATATTATGGTTACAGCAACTAACCATCATTTGATGAGTGATCAATTATAGATTATTGATGATCTATAGATATTCTAACATTTGTGGTCTAACTTGCAATTCCCTTCCCCATTTCCCCATTTCTTCTTACAACAACTTTAGTTTGTCCTTCAAATTTTGCTTTCTCTGCCCTATCCAGTTTTGCTCCTCCTGCTGTAAACACCACTTTTTAGTGAAACAGATCCAGAGCTCTCTGGCACAAGATGTCACCATAGAAGCTAATGAGTCTATTCAGTGAATGCACCGTCAGCAGTCAGGGAATCTCCACAGAATCAGGTTTAGGTTCTCGTGCAGTTTTATGCAGTAAAGCAGCAGGAAATTGACTGGTGGTGTCGGTGCATTTTTGATACCACTACTGCACTGTGGAAAACATGTATATGTTCATGTGAACCAGAGTGCAGGAAAGATGAGGCTGCAGGGACCAGCCTTGCAAAAGCATTATTTCTGTATGCAGAAAACCTGCTGGGTCGTCTTCATATAAAAATTACACAGAGCCATTAGGTTAAAAGCCAATTTAGCTTTTATATTAAATAAATTAGTACTAGGGTGCATCAAACAAGTATGCAAAGTCTTACTATTCTTTGGTTTAAAAAGCAGTTCCAGCTCACCTAAAACAACTGCCCCCCCACCAGTAGCCAGAGAAGGCACCCTGTGCTCTTTGTGGTCTCTCTACATTTCTACAGAAGTCCGAACTACCTCTCAACTGCTAAACCTAATCTCATCTTTTGATCTTTTCACCTACCACAATGGACACACTTGTACTCACTCTGAAGGCAACATCCTCGACGTTGTATCGCCTAGTTTCTGCAACCAAGACCAACCCACCACCTGGGAGCCAAAGCTACAGCTTTGCAATCAGCAAAGCTAACAGTCAGGGTTGAGTTCACCTGCTGGTGGCACTGAAGTTCACGTTGCAGTTGGCTGCAGTTCCAGTGTCCACCAGCAGGTGTCTCCCAGAAGCCAGCAGGTTCTGATCAGCCACACCTGGCTCCAGCTGCCAGGTGGATATTTAAGGCTGCTTCTCCCTTCCCCCAGGGTGTCACTATCCTGTCTGATCGCCTCCTTGCTACCGGCTTGTGCCTGATAACTTTCCTGAACCTTCCAGTGCCCTAAACGGTCCTGCACCCCTCTGCTTTGTTCCATGCCCTTGTACCCAGTTGTGTCCCCTTCCTTGCATCCCTGTTGCCTTTGTACCTTATGTTGTAGATATTGTATATAGATAGCAGTTAGGTTCATTAGTTATTCTTGTTTGCTGGAGTGGTTTATGCTTTCACTGGTTGCTGTGTATGTGTATTGGTGTGTGTTCACTGTAAGTAAATATCACTTTAATGATAAATACTTTGTTTGGTCTTAGTTCCCTTGTGTAGCTACGTGTCTGGTGGTCTTAGCGGCTGACCCTGACACTAAGGCTGCATTCACACCTGAGCGTAGGTCGTTCGGTCGTTTTTTTCGCGCGTATTCATGCTTATTTGCACGTTTGCATACAGCGTCGTCCAACGTTTTTGTACTTAGACGTTTTTTATTTTAGCCAATAGGAAAAATGATCATCTTTTCATCACTTGTTGCTATGTTGGTAGATTTTTTTTATCTTCTGCCTGGGTGAAATGTTCTATTGATTAAAGCGACAAAATGCCCGTAGCAAACGCTCATTGTTGCCCTAGTTGCTTGAATCAAGCGTTTCCATTACTTTCTATGGGAAATAGAAACGCTCAAAAACGCCCAAAACGTCCGATTCCCCAGAACTTGTTTGAGCTTCAGGCGTTCGGCGTCAGGCGTTTTAGAGTGGAGATGTGAACCATCTTCATAGGGAATAATGTATTTTTTCCCCTCTATCGTTTTTAAGCGTCGCGCTTCAGGCGACAAAACGCTCAGGTGTGAATGCAGCCTAACACTTCCTGCTGATTGAAGAGTTCTGGCTTTGACTTAGGCTGGCTATATATGATATTTCTGTTTGTTTTTTGATCAGTCAGGAAGCTGATCCCAAAAAAACAAACAAAAAACAACAACGGATTCTCCGATTCACACAAGTGAGGTGAAAGTACGAATCCTCTTGGCTGTGTTATTGTAGTGTGAGAA
This sequence comes from Rana temporaria, assembly GCF_905171775.1. Taxonomy (NCBI): domain Eukaryota; kingdom Metazoa; phylum Chordata; class Amphibia; order Anura; family Ranidae; genus Rana; species Rana temporaria. The sequence goes on from NC_053493.1 coordinate 159,222,140, forward strand.
CTGGAACTCCTCCGCTCTCAGAATACACTGATCAGTGCTGCAGATGATTGGCCGCAGCTGCCAATTAAGTTAAAGTTTTCCAACACTCCTGTTCGAAAGAAGTTGGTCATCTATCAGGGAGAAAAGGCCAAAGCTGGATTAAAATTCATCCGGTCCCTGTTGAACCATTAAAAGTTTTGATCCATCGTTGGCCAGCTTTAGTGAAATGAATGCCCAACCACTGTAGAGAGACCACAGTTCTCAAACAAAGTGCAGTCTACTGTTGGGGGAACAGGCTGTTTTAGGGGAAGTGGAGTTGCTCTGTAACTAAAACAAACAAGACTTTGCACCCTGAATTGATTTTTCATTTTAAAGTTCAAATGGGCTTTCATTTTTTTACAAATTCAGTAGAAAGTAGAAAAAAAAAACTCCTTCTGAAACTGTGGCCAATTTTGCCTTGCAAGGGGAAAAACACCTTTCCTGACCCCGTTAAGGCAGCCACACGAGTTTCCTGAATAAAGATATTTCCATATTATCCGTTTATAATCATAACTGTGGATGATTTTAGATATCCCTATGGTTTCATGGCACCTAGCAATATGACAGATTTAGTTTGGCAAAGAACTGTTTCATGTAACATGCTCTGTTATTAATGAGAGGCAATGGGTGGCAAACACATTCACACCTAAATATGACTACATTGGGTTATACTGCCATTTTACCTAAAATTTCAATTTTTAATACATTTTTGTAAGTTGTCTTGAGGTTCTCTAAATTTTGGATACAGATGAGCATAAATTATCTCTGGAAAGCTTCATATACTGTAAATGTTACAGTTCTGGCATTTTATTCAACCTGATGCTTAGTCCTGCATTGGCTCACTCAAATTTTTTTTCTTTAAGTTGCCCTAATTTTGATATTCTATAAGTAAAGATTTCAAGATTATCCACTAGAGGGAGATCTCAGTAGTTCAGTGCAATTGCACTTTCGAGTTTTGCTCGTCGAGTTCCTTGTGAAGCCGCCGAGGATCTCAGCGAGCCAAATTTTCCCATTCCCGTCGGGGAAAAAGAAAACATGCTTTCTTTTTGGCCCGACGAGATCCTCGTCGGTTTCCTTGTCGAAAAGTGTACACACGACCGGTTTCCTCTGCAAAAAAAAAAAAACAGCAAGCTTCTTGCTGGTTTTTGCAGAGAAACTCGGCCGTGTGTACGAGGCCTGAGGCTTGCATTGTGAGAAGGGACAGTAAAGCACAACTATTGGGTAGCACTGCAAAGCAGGAGGCACAGCCTGCAAATATAGTAAGAAAATATGTCTGCCCTCAAACAATTTCAAATAACACATACAAATAAGGTCTTTAAAACATTTACATATACATTTGATTATGTATTTATTTCGTTTACATGTACTTATATAGTGCTGTCAATTTATGCAGCACTTTACTTATTTACAGTATTATACATTCACATCAGTCCCTCAAGGAGTTTACAATCTAAGGTTCTTAAAGCGGAGGTCCACACAAAAAGTGAACGTCTGCTTTTTCGGAAACCCCCCCCCCCCCCTCCGTGTCACATTTGGCACCTTTCAGGTGGGAGGGGGGTGCAGATACCTGTATAATACCCCCCCCCCCCCCCGCTGTCTTCTGGGAAACACACTGGTCCCAGGAGACAGCGGGGACCAGTTAGGACGCGCCGCGCGATTCGCACATGTGCGGTAGGGAAACGGGAATTAAAGCCACAATGCTTCACTTCCCGATTTCTTCACCATGGTTGGCGGCGAGGGCAGCCGAGAGCCGAGCGATTGATCGACTTCAGCTGCCGACATCGTGGGCACCCTGCACAGGTAAGTGTCCATTTATTAAAAGTCAGCAGCTGCAGTATTTGTAGATGCTGGCGTTTATTTTATTTTTTTAAGGCGGATCTCCGCTTTAACTCACACTCATACATATGCACATCAAACTAATTTGTTTATTTAAAAAGACATGAAAAATGATTATATATTAGCTTTAATACATACTTATAAATGGTTTATATGTAGTGAACAATGCAGTTGCAGTTCACCAGCTGTCTAGTATAGACAAATGCATATGTGTGTTTTTTTTTGTTTTTTTGCCAATGTCTTTGAGATACAATGTAGCCATAACACACTCCTGTTTCTATATTCATCCAATGCAGCAATGCTTTTGTCATTGTTTTGGAATGCATTTGCTATCCGATTATACAAATCATTAACATGTTATAGGGGTTGTAAAGGTTTGTTTTTTAGTTTCTAAATAGGTTCCTTTAAGCTAGTGCATTGTTGGTTCACTTTCAAATTTTCCTTCAATTTCCCTTCTAAATGTTTTTTTTCTTTGTTTTCTTTGTCTGAATTTCTCACTTCCTGTGCCTCCTTAGTAAGCTGTTCTGGCTGACTAACCCCCAGCCAGAATATGGGGGAAAGTTTACTGAGGAGAAACAGGAGGTGAGAAATTCAGACAAAGAAAACATTTTTTTTAGAAGGGAAATGGAAGGAAAAGGTAAGTGAACCAACAATGCACTAGCTTAACTACTTAAGGACTGCCTAACGCCGATATACGTCGGCAGAATGGCACGGCTGGGCACAATCACGTAAGGATACGTCCCCTTTAAGTGCCCAGCCATGGCCCGATCCGAAGCTCCGTGACCGCGGCCGAGGGACCCGATCGCCGCCGGTGTCCCGCGATCGGTCACAGGGGCTGAAGAACGGAGAGAGGTGTGTGTAAACACACCTTCCCCGTTCTTCACAGTGGCAGTGTCACTGATCATCTGCTCCCTGATATAGGGAAAGACGATCAATGAAGTCACAAGTCCAGCCCCGCCCCCCTACAGTTAGAAACACATATGAGGTCACACTTAAACCCTACAGCGACCCTTAGTGGTTAACTCCCAAACTGCAGTTGTCATTTTCACAGTAATCAATGCATTTTTATAGCACTTTTTGCTGTGAAAATGACAATGGTCCCAAAAATGTGTCAAAATTGTCCGATGTGTCCGCCATAATGTCGCAGTCACAAAAAAAATCGCTGCCATTATTAGTAGAAAAAAAAATATTAATAAAAATGCCATAAACTATCCCCTATTTTGTAAACGCTATGAATTTTGCGCAAACCAATCGTTAAACGCTTATTGCGTTTTTTTTAACCAAAAATAGGTAGAAGAATACGTATCGGCCTAAACTGAGGAAAACATTTTTATTTTTTATATCTTTTTTGGGCATATTTATTATAGCAACAAGTAAAAAATATAAACCACAGAGGTGATCAAATACCACTAAAAGAAAGCTCTATTTGTGGGAAAAAAATGACGCCAATTTTGTTTGGGAGCCACGTCGCACGACCACACAATTGTCAGTTAAAGCGACGCAGTAATGGTCCGGGTCTTAAGTGGTTAAAGGAATCTATTTAGAAAATAAAAAACAAACCTTTACACCCCCTTTAAGTAAGGTCAATCACTCGCATTCCTGACTGTGAATGTGATCCGTGGGAGTAGCTTGATGATCCAAAGCCAAGTACTACTTTTAGTATGATGTGATGATATTCATTCATTATTTTTAGCCTTCAAGTTTAGATTAGTACCAGTCATAATAATACATTTGGAAATATTTTTGCAATAAAATAAATTAGTTTTAGCTAGAAATTAAAGAGGAAGTAAAACCTTTGGGGTAGGTTTGTTATTTTATAAAAAATAAATAAAAAATGAGCCTTTAAAATCACTTTATGTATACTGGCTTGCTGACTGACACATTATCCGGTTGGTTTTTAGGGACCGTTGTGTACTTTTCCTATTCAATGGCTTACTTTGTATTCATCAATGCCTCACTAAGGGGTCCATTCATTAGTGGTTATCGCATGTGATGTTTGTGCGTTTTTGAATATGTCGCATGTGATAATAAAAGAGTAAGTTAAATACTGCAAATTCAATAAATATGTGAAGTACCACAGAATAAATGAGATCATGTAAATTCACAAAAAGCCCTAAGAATGTTTTCATAGTTTCATTATATTTCTATGTGCTTTTATTAGCATAATCCCCCTCTGGTGCAATCATCAGTAACCAGAAGTTACTTTACCACTCCTATGCAGACGACACACAACTGTATTTCCGCATCTGCAACAAAAAGGATCATTCTCTTGGACTAGAGAAATGCCTCACTCTAATAGATAACTGGATGACAAACAGTTATCTTAAACTCAATGGTTCGAAAACAGAACTTCTCCTGTTTCACGCTAACCGGAAAAATCACCCCGCGTCAACATGGACTCCCCCACCCATTCTGGGTAAAAATATCACCCCTAGCACCAAAGTCAAAAGTCTCGGAGTCATTTTCGATACCTACATGACAATGGATGCACAAATAGGGTCAGTAGTCAGCGGATCCCACCATCTGCTGCGCCTACTACGCAGACACACGCCCTTTATCCCGAAAGAGGACATTGCAGTGGTGGTGGGAACAATCATCAATTCCAGACTGGACTACGCAAATGCCCTCTATCTAGGACTCCCCAAATACCAAATCACTCGTCTGCAAGTCGTTCAAAATACGGCCGCTCGACTAGTGACTGGGAAAAAACCATGGGAATCAATCTCACCTTCACTGAGATCCCTTCATTGGTTGCCAGTAAAAGACAGAATCACTTTCAAGGCACTCTGTCTAATACAGAAGTGTATTCAATATCTATGCGAAAAAATAAAAGCCCATAACCTCAATCGCATTCTGCGATCCACCAATCAAAACCTCCTCCAGATACCCAAGGCCAGATACAAGTCCAAAGGAGATCGAAGATTTGCAGTCCAGGGACCCCGCCTGTGGAATGCACTACCAACCACCATCCGACTGGAGTCGGACCACTTGGCCTTCAGGAGAAAGATTAAAACCCATTTCTTCTGAGGTCAAGGGGTTCCTTACCCATGAAATGGATACAGCGCCCAGAGGCGATTCAGTTCGCATGTGTTGCGCTTTACAAGTCTCTCTCTCTCTCTCTCTCTTAGCTTGTGGAAAAAACAACGTTAAAAAACACTAAATTTAAGGTTTGTTTTTTTATTTTTTAAATAGGTTCCTTTAAGCTAGTGCATTGTTGGTTCACTTACCTTTTCCTTTGATTTCCCTTCTTAAGCCTCGTACACACGGCCCAGAATCTCGTTGGGAAAAAAATGTTGTTTTTCCTGACGAGATTCTTGGCAAGAATCTCTTGCCGGCCGAGTGTACACACACTCCATTCAAAGGAACCGCCGTTCTTTTGAATGGCACGAATGCGTTGACGTCATCGACTACAACGAGCATGCGCTCGTCACATTCAATGCCGTCGCCGCCATCTTGCTGCACCCTACCTATGCCTTGGAAGCTACCGCGCATGCGTCAAAGTCATTTCGAGCATGCACGGGTTTCCACGGCGACAGGTAATTATACATTATGCAACCAGTTTACCTGGGTGTTGTTCGTCCTGAGTTTTATCATCTGAGGCGTCCATTTATTATTCAACATTCAATTGGACTTTGTTCATACTGTCATATCTATACCAGCCTTGCTTGCTGCTCCCTTTTTTTTTTTCATATCTATATTTATTTTTCTTATAATTTCATTTAGTTTTTCTTTCCTTTTTCCTCTTCTTTTTGTATTTTCTGTATTTTCTCTCCCTTTTTTTTTTTTCTCTACTAGTTCTTTCTTCATACCTTTTTTCTCCTTTTGGCATGTTTTCCTTTTGTTTTTGTCGTTTCTATCAGAGATAGCCTCGCTTCACATTATTTTTATTTTTCCTTTATCTTTAATTTGTTCTCCTCTTCCTGGGTAGCAGCTTGCTTTCCAAGCCTCGCTGCCACATTTCCTCATGCCCATTGATTCGCAGAGTGCAGCGCCTGTACGTCACTGGTTGCCGTAACGATGGCGGGACACGCACGTTGGCGTCCTCTACGATCCCCTGCAGTGTCCGGCCACATGCGCAGAACACTTGGCATGGTGTGATTGGTCGGCGGCGGTGGCAGCACTGGGTTAATGTATTAAGGCAGCATGGGAAATCGAGGATTTATTCAGCTATGGTGGGGTTTGTTTTACAATACTCCACGCCGCTGTGCCTGCACGGTGCCCACATGGACAGGTGATGAGTCATGACACATTATGCCACTGTGGACGCACTGATTGTCCTTAGGTGGGTGAGCTTTTGTTTCACTCACTTTTTGTCTGTACTGAGTGCTGATGCTGCATGACGTCACAGGGAGAGAGGGGATGAGGGGGAGGTATGGGGTGGGGAGGAGGAGGAGGAGGGTGTGCTTATGTAATTTCTTTCACATGTTCTTATTGGTGGCTGTTTTCTATATATTTAATGGTGTTGCACTGACTTTTTTATCACTTGCCTGATGAAGAGGTCCTGCGTGGCCTCAAAACGTTGCAATCCTTGTGATGTTTTCATTGCATTAAAACTTTTGGACGTTTTATACGATCCGTGGTGTGCTGGCGGATATGTTCATATAGGTAATTATACAGATGCTCGGGTTTCTCGGCAGGAAAACACTGCCGAGAATCATGACGAGAAAATAGAGAGCAGGTTCTCTATTTTCCTCGTCGAGATTCTGGGCAGTTTTCTTGATGAGAAACCTCAAAGCCTCGTACACAAGCACGGTTTAATCGCACGTTTTCTTGCTGGTTCCTGCCAAGAAAACCGTGCATGTGTATGAGGCTTAAATGTTTTTTTTCTTTGTCTGAACTTCTCACTTCCTGTTCCTCCTCAGTAAGCTCAGTAAGCTTGCCCCCATCATCCGAGCCATCTGGCTGGGGGTTAGTCAGCGTGCTCGCCCCCTCCCTTGGGACTACATCCCTGCGGGGAGACGCAAAGCGAACCCCTTTAAGGACAAAAAATAATAATAGGTATATTTTATAGTGAATGGAATTCTTTTGAGATAAATGCTGCATCAGTGTCACCTACCAGTGCCTACCAATGTCCATCAGTTCCACCTTATCGGTGCCTATTAGTGGAGCCTTTTAGTGCCCATCAGTGTAGCCTCATCAGCGCACATCAATGAAGGAGAAAAATTACCTGTTTTCAAAATTTTATAACAAACTATGAAACTTTTTTTTATTTTTTTTTAATTTTCGGTCTTTTTTATTTTTTTTATTTTTTTCCGAAAAAACAAAAACCTAACGGTGATTAAAGGCTCTATTTGTGTAAAAAAAATTATAAAAATCTCATGTGGGTACAGTGTACCATGACCGCACAATTGTCATTCAGGCCTCATGCACACTGGACGTTTTGGACGTTTTTAAAGCAGCTGTTATTGGCAGTAGACATTTTTTTCTACAGTCATTAAACTCTCCATCATGTTATCCTATGTGTCCATGCACACAGGCTGTCATCAGCAGTTTTGAGCAGTGGCTTTTCTGAGCAGTAAAAAAAAAAAATAGTGGGTTGTGAGAGACGTTTTTCAGCTGTAAAAACTCTTTAACGCTGATAAACGCTCAAAAACGTTGCAGCGTTTAACATTTTTGATCCATTGAAAGAAAAAAAAAAGAAAAAAAAACACTAACGTGGAAAAATGCCCAAAAAAAACACTATTGCAAAAACTTTGAAAAACTCACTGCAAAGCTACTGGTGTTTTTATAACGTTATTTTGACGTCCAGTGTGCATGAGGTCTCAAAGTGCGACAGTGCTGAAAGCATGAAAGTAAAATGTGTTATTTTTTTTTCAAAATTGTCAGTCTTTTTTTATTTATAGCGCAAAAATTTTTAAAGCAGTGGGGTAGATTCAGCAAGCAATTACGCCTGCGTATCCATAGATATGCAGCGTAATTGCTAAGTAGCGCCGGCGTATCTACTTTCTGTATTCAGAAAGCTAGATACGCCAACTGTAGCCTAAGATACAACTGGCATAAGTCTCTTATGCCGTCGTATCTTAGGGTGCATTCTGACGCTGGCCGCTAGGTGGCGCACCCGTAGTGGTCAGCGTAGAGTATGCAAATTGCATACTAACGCCGATTCACAAACGTACGCACGGCCGGCGCTCGTTTTTTACGTCGTTTGCGTACGTCGTTTTCGCCGTAAGGCTGCTCCTGCTATTAGGAAGGGCAGCCAATGGTAAGTATGGATGTCGTTCCCGCATCGCGATTTTCAAAATTTGCGTTGTTTGCGTAACTCGTTCGTGAATGGCGCTGGACGCCATTTACGTTCATGTCGAAGCCAATGACGTCCTTGCGACGTCATTTACCGCAATGCACGTCGGGAAATTTTCCCGACGGAGCATGCGCAGTACGTTAGGCGCGGGAACGCGCCTAATTTAAATGATCCACGCCCCCTACAGGATCATTTAAATTATGCCCGCTTACGCCGGCCCCTTTTACGAAATGCCGCCGCAAATTACGGAGCAAATGCTTCGTGAATGAAGCGTAGCTCCAGTAATTTATGGAGGCGTAGCGTAAAAACTATACGCTGCGCCGCCTCATCAGTGCGCACCCCTACCTGAATCTACCCCAGTGTTGTTAAAATAACACCAAAAGAAAACTTTATTTGTGGAAAAAAAGGACATCAATTTTGTTTGGGTACAGCACTGAATGACCGCTCAATTGTCAGTTAAAGTAATGCAGTGCCATATCGCAAAAAATGGCCTGGTCATGAAAAGGGGTAAATCTTCCGGAGGTCAAATTCCTAACTGAGGGACACAGGTCTTGTCCCCTGTGTTAATGAGCAGGCCTGGACTGGCAATAGGGCACACCGGGCAGCATGTCCTGGTGGGGCCCAAGGCAGCTCCTTGAGCATGCAAACCCATTCAGTTCGGTCGTTGGGCCAGGGGGCAGAAACTACTATTTTTCTCTTGCAGCCTCTTAAAAGTCTGTTTCATCTACTCTCTTTCCTGCAGGCATTCAGAGGCTGTAGGAGGAAGATGAAGAGATTGATTCTTCTATTTGCAACCGCCCCCACCGCTCCTCCTATCCAGCTTCTTTCTGCTGCCTCCCCATGCCCTCTGCCCCCCTCAGTGCTCTCCAGCACCCCCATGCTCTCCAGTGCCCCCGTGCTCTCAGGCTCCTCCCAATGCTCTCCAGCCCCCCCCCCCTGTGCTCACCAGCCCCCAGTGATTTCAACCCCCTGTGCTCTCAAGCTTCCCACCCCTGTGCTCTCAGGCTTCCCACCCCTGTGCTTTCGGGCTCCCCCCTGTGCTCTCAGGTGCCCTCTGTGTGCTCTCCACCCCCCTAGTGCTCTTCAGCCCCCCCAGTGCTCTTCAGCCCCCCCCCCCAGTGCTCCCCCTTATGCTCTCCACACCTTCCTTGTGCATCCCAGCGCCCTCCCACCTGTCGCCCCCCCCCACGTTCTTTAGCCCCTCTATGCTCTTCACCCCCCGTGCTCTCCAGGCCACCCTGTGCTATATGGTCCCCCTGTATGCTCTATGACCCCCCATAGTCTACACCCCCCTTGCTCTCTTTCCCCCCTGTGCTCTTTGCCAGCCCCCCGTAAATATGTCATGGGCTGCTCAGTCTAAAATGCCCCCCGAACCTATGTAACCATGTCTACCTTTGCGCAAGCCATATGTCATCTGTGTCTCCATGTCCTCCTTTCTCAAGTTCTAATATTGGGAGTTATGATACTGCCATTTTGGAGTAGATAAACAGTATAACTAAAAACTGTTTACCCGCTTGTAGATTATGCACCCACAGTAAGCTGCATCCCCAGGATCAACTACTGAGCACAAATTTTTACTGGCCCGGCAAACATGGGCGTCCGCTGAACTTTTTTCAGGGGGGGCATCATTTTAAGGTCATCCATGCTCGGTCCCTTTTTGACAATGTCATGAAGGGGAGGGGTTTAGTCAGTATCACATAAAGCACAGGCATGCAAAGGTTTGAGAAACCTGATGCAACTATCAAACAACTAGCAACTTTGAATAACAATATCATAAAAAATGGAGGCCCCCCAAGGAAATAACAACCCCCAGGATCAGTGCCAGTTTCCGCAATAAAAATCACCAGCATTAGTGTCAGTAGCAACAACAATAACCCCCCACATCGTTGCAGATTTCTAGAATAAAAACTTCAGCATCTGTACCAATGTACATAATAATGACCCTCAGCACTGGTGTCAGTTTCCGCACTAAAAACTCCCAGCATTTGGTGTAATTTTCTGAAATAATTGCCCCCAGTATAGATGGGAGGATATCAGGTTAGACACTTCCTAATGGCTCAGTCCCTAGGATAAGTAATGGATAATGGCCAACAGGCCCTCTTACCAGACCTGGTTAAACCGCAACAGTGATCCCTCTGGCTGGACGTTCGCTCACTCTGGGTTGCCTGGGGTGACTCTAGTCAGTAGTGTAGCATGCCTGTGCCCTGACAGCGGCTCGGTCTTTCTCCCTCTCTGGTCATGCGGGTACAGCGGGGCTCCCTCTCTGGTAGTGTGGGTACAGCTGGGCTCTCTCTCTGGTGGTGCGGGTACAGCGTGACTCCCTCTCTGGTTGGTGCAGGTACAGCATGGCTCTCTGGTTGGTGCGGGTACAGCGTGGCTCTCTGGTTGGTGCGGGTACAGCGTGGCTCTCTGGTTGGTGCGGGTACAGCATGGCTCTCTGGTTGGTGTGGGTACAGCATGGCTCTCTGGTTGGTGCGGGTACAGCGTGGCTCTCTGGTGCGGGTACAGCGTGGCTCTCTGGTTGGTTCGGGTACAGCGTGGCTCTCTGGTTGGTGTGGGTACAGCGTGGATCTCTGGTTGGTGCGGGTACAGCGTGGCTCCCTGGTTGGTGCTTTCATGCTGGGGGCTTTAGCATGGTGTCTGTGGACACGCTGGGGCCACCACTCTTAAGGGACTACATTTCCCATGATGCCCTCAGTCCCCAGAATCTTCTGATTGGCCCTCTGCTGTGGCCAATCATGGCGAGGAAAGCAGGAAGCAAGGCGGCGGGACGGCGAATCCAATTAGAGCCGCTCTCTCTCTCTTCTAGCTCCAGCTGACAGAGAGGGGGAGGGGGGCGATCGGGGGAGCTATACAGTACAGCCAGCCCGCGGCTCTCCTCTCCCTGTCACTGTGCCGCTGCTCCATTTACCACAGAACTCGGCAGCGGCGCTGTGCCAGGAAGAGGAGAGCCGCGGGCTGGCTGTACTGTATATCTCCCCCAATCGCCCCCCTCCCCCTCTCTGTCAGCTGGAGCTAGAAGAGAGAGTGGGATTTGCCGTGCCGCCGCCTTGCTTCCTGCCCCCTGTTTTTCTCCTTGAGGATCATGGCACTGGTTTCTAGGGGGGGGGGGGGGCAAGCGCCCTCCCTTGCCCTATGGAGCGGATGCCCATGATGACAAAGCAATCATTGCTTGTATAGCGCCTGGCTACTTTCATAGCAGGTGCTGCTGTAAATTTAGAGGGGGATCAGAGAGTTAGTTGCCTCTGACCATGTTTATTTGGTTAAATTTAGGGCCTCTGTTCCAGCTCTGGCTGTACTGTGCCCACTGTTGTTGTCTGGGAAACCCCACCCCCAGACGACAGGTGGCAGCACTGGGGTCAGGGTTGTGTGGATGCTTCTCCTCGGCAGCCAATCAGGAGGGTTGATCGCCTCTCTGTGCATGCTGGGGAGAGGTATTTAGGGGGCAGACGCCATTGGTTGTTCCTGCTGCCATCCGCCTGGGCACTCGTCCCACCACCCCTGTGTGTGGCTCTCCTGGCCGGGGTGTGTGTTAGAGTGTTCCTGGCTCCGGGACCACGTTGGTCCAGAGCAACTAATCTACCTGTAGACCCAGTGGGTAGGCTGGGTCTGCAATTTGCAAGTGGTCCTGTGCTGTCCGTCCCGAGGGAGGAATCCGACCGATGAAGAACTTGTCCGGGGAAATATTGAGCATGAGGCTGGTATTTCAGGAGAGGCCTGTTGCTTCATCGAAGGACGCATCGTTCTGAGAGGCTGAATGATGGTCGCCTATCAGTCCCGAAATCACTAAAGCTGTTTGAAGGAGATCCGGGTGCTAAATCCAGTTTGAGAAGGATTTCGGACCAAGAATATCTCCACTATTTGGGAAGGTCTGTGGCAGGGACTTTGCTAAAGCTCTGAGTGACACTCTAACTGCTAGGCTGGTGAGAGAGGCCTATCCAGGTGCACTATACACACTCTGGCTAGAGTGGCAACTAAAGTTGTCGTTGGAAGCAGGACTGTTTCCAGAAACCAGTTATACCTGAATTCGCCATCTTCCATTTCTTCTATCCCTTCTTCTTTTGCTTTTTTTGCCATTTTACCCCGTTGGGTAATAAAGCACAGAAAAGACATCAACAGTGTGGACATTAACTTTATTACAGCTCTCGTCCAGTACCCTAGACAGCGGAAAATTAGAGGTAACATGCCGCCCAAATCAAACCAGCAGCTCCTTCGGGGGGTAGTGCTACACTTATTTTTTGAAGCATTATACAGGCCCATCATGTATGTGCTTTCAGGCCTAATATATAGATTTTGCACTCTCCAGTTTGAGTAAATCAACCGCATTATTTTAAGCCTAGCGTGGGACTGTTAAATTTGATCTTTAACCTTTACTATTTTAATTTCTGCCCTGATTTGTGTTATATAGTAACTGTAAAAATAAAACATGTATTTTTAGCTAAAACATAAATAGCAAGCCTTGAATAAGCTAGTGCTTTCATGTATGTTGGGCCTTAAATCACTTGGCATGGAATCATGTCCCGTGTCTACCAAGTTTCTAATGATAACTCCAAATGCCCATGGCTAGAATCAGACATGGGGTGTAAAACCAGTGCCATATCAGATTCTCTGACCAAATTTACTTCAATGTTTGTGCTTTCATCTTTACACTATATATAACTGTACATGTTTGATAGTTACATACAGTATATGCTGACACCAGACTAACAAGTCTTAAAATAACAGCAGATTTCCCAGAGAGCAGCTGAGGGTGAAAGACAAAATGCCATCTTATTTGAGTCATGCAAATGAGAAACATTCAGATTTGGATAGTGTGCTACATTTTTTGTTTCCTTGGTCTGTATTTTCATTACCACTTGTGCTCATTGATTTACTTACAAACAGAGGGTTCTTTGTGTTGGCTTAGCGAAGCTGTATTAATAGGTATTCTATGGCCTAGTTATAGGCAAAGTGCATAAGCAACCATAGAAAAGTATCTGCAGAATGTTCTATGAGATTGCCATATATAATTGTATAATTTACTGTTTTCTGATAATGATCCAGTGCTATTTAGAAATGCTTTAATCTAAACTCTGGGCTGTATTTTTTATTTTTTTATCAGGCATTCTTTTTTTTTTTCAGTCAAGCCCTTTACTACATGTTTCTTGAGGTAAGCTCTAATGCCGCGTACACACCGTCACTTTATGTGATGAAAAAAACCGACGTTTTGAAAAACGTCAATTAAAATGACCGTGTGTGGGGGAAAACGTTGTTTTATGTCTTGTGAAAAACGACCAAAAAAATTAAAGCATGCTTCAATTTTTTTTGTCGTTTTTCAAAACGTGGCCTCTAGTGCCTGAAATAGCGCAGCAAAAGTCAGCGAATCACTTCCTGAGGGACAGCGCAGCCAGCACTTCTCAGCACTTCTCAGCTCTTCAGCTCACACTGCAACCGGGTGGGGTGGTGAGTTCCCTGGGGGTCCCCTGCCTTCTGTTTTGCAGCCGGGAGGTGACCGGTGGGTTTTTCTGCCTTGCAGTGCTAGGGAGGCATAGCGGTGGGGTAACATGGAGCCTGAACCAGAAGCTTCTACCCCAGCAATGCCTGAGTTAACCCTTGATGCCCCTGCCCCTGTCGCCTCTGTAGAGGCTATGACGGCAGTCCTTGAGGCGTTTCTCGCCAGGTTTGAAGCGACAAGTGGCCAGAAGGGGGGTAAAAAGTGCCCCCTCCCTGAGCCTGCTTCTGGGGATGTCTCTGACACAGAATCAGGCCCTGCTATTGCGTCTGGCTCTGGTTCTGTCATGTCAGATGATGCAGGCTTAACCCACGTGGACAGTGAGGATGACTCTGCTTCAGGGTCAGTGCATGATAAGGAATTTGTTGGAGCTCTTATCTCTGCGGTGCGGGATACTCAGAAACTTGAGGATTTGGCGGAGGCATCGGATGTGCCGGTCCCCTTTGGGTTCCGCAAGCCACCCCGCGCCGCAAAAGTGTTTCCTTGTGTTCCATATCTGGACAAATTGTTGTACAAGGAATGGGATACGCCGCAGAAAGTTTATGCTGTTCCAAAATACTTTGCGACCCGTTATCTCTTTGAGGAGGAATTTTTAAAAAAGTGGGTCTCTCCTCCGTCAGTGGACCCTCACGTGTCCAGATTGAGCAAAGCCACCACGTTGCCTGTGGAAGGGGCTCCCACCTTTAAGGACCCCGCAGACAGAAGGGTGGAGGCTGTGGCCCGCTCCATGTTCACAGTTGTGGGTTCGGCAGTAAGACCGGTTTTGGCCGGGACTCTGGTGTCGCAGACACTTACCAAACGGGCAAAGTTCTTGCTACAGGAGCTGGAGGCGCAGAATGCTTCCGAGACCTGTGTGGACCTGGCCCTGGATACGCTCCCTTTGCTCTCCAGGGCCTTCGCCTACGCGGTGGTACTATGTCGCCTTGTGTGGCTGAAGTGTTGGTCTGCGGACCAGTCCTCAAAGAAGGCCTTGGTGGATTTACCCTTTAAGGGTAAACGGCTTTTTGGGGCGTCCCTGGATGACATCATAAAGGATGCCACAGGTGGTAAGAGCACACTGCTTCCACAGTCTGGGAAGGGCAAGGAGCCTCGCCGTAAGCAAGGGCCCTCCTTTACTACCCCCAAGTGTTTTTTTTCGCCCGCCCAGTGCGGCAGGAAAAAGTTTTCAAGGTGCTAAGACCCCGCTGCAGGGCAGAAGCGCACCTGGTACCGCAAGCCTAACAAGCCTGCAAACAAACCTGCTTCCGCATGAAGGTCTGCCCCCGCCCGTGTCACGTTGGGTTTGCGAAGTAGTTTCCTCGGGGTACAAGATAGAGTTTCTCTCTTGTCCACCAAACTGATTTTTTCCTTCCAACCTCCAGCTTCCTCCGGATGGCCGGAAGGATCTGTCAGGGGCTGTCCAGGATCTTCTGGTCAGGGGAGTGATTGTGCTGATTCCCTCGATGGAACGGTTTCAGGGGTTTTACTCCAATCTGTTTGTAGTTCCCAAGAAGGAAGGGGTCCGTCCAATCCTCAATTGTTTTGTCAAAGTGCAAAAATTCAGGATGGAGTCGATTCGCTCGGTAGTGGCAGCGCTCCATCCGGGGGACTTTATGGCGTCCTTGGATTTCATGGACGCATACCTACATGTTCCCATATGCACAAAGCACCAGAGGTTTCTGCGCTTTGCGATCGGGGAGGACCATTTTCAATTTGCGGTCCTCCCGTTCGGCCTGGCCTCTGCACCACGGGTTTTCACCAAGGTGCTCGCCCCGATCCTAGCCCTGCTGAGGCAGCGCGGGATCGCTATCGTAGGATATCAGGACAGCCTTCTCCTGAGAGTTTCCTCAAGCTCAGAGTTAGAAGAGGACGTGTCTATCACGTGTCAGACTCTCCGAGAGTTCGACTGGCTTCTGAATATCCAGAAGTCAGTGTTGGTTCCGTCTCACCGACTGGAATACCTGGGGTTAGTCCTGGATTCCGCGGAGGCAAGAGTTTTTCTCCCAACAGAGAAACTTCAGACACTGCAATCTGCGGTGCAGCAGTTGTCGACCCAGAAGTGGTCATCTCTTCGATTCTGCATGAGGGTTCTGGGTCTGATGGAGGCAGTTCCGTATGCCCAATTCCACACCCGGGTGCTACAGAAGGAAATTCTGTCTCGATGGGACAAGCTCCCTTCATCTCTGGATTACCAGATTCGGTTGAGTCAACTGGTCAAGTTCTCCCTGGTGTGGTGGCTGACGTCTCCGGTGCTTCGGACCGGGAAGTCGTTTCTGCCGTGCCATTGGACAGTGGTCATGATGGATGCCAGCCTCTCCAGTTGGGGGGCGTTTGGGGCACCCAGTCAGCCCAGGGGCGCTGGACTCAGGAGGAGTCCCGCCTTCCAATCAATGTACTGGAGCTCCGAGCAATCAAGTTGTGCCTTGCCAGGTGGTCCCTGGAGCTGCAGGACTGACCGGTCAGGATCCAGTCCGGGAGGCACACGGGAGGCACACGGGAGGCACACGGAGCTCAGCTGCAGCGATGGAGGTCGCGCACATCCTTCGGTGGGCCGAAAGGTCCGTTCCGGCTTAGTCGGCCGTGTACATTCCGCGAGTACAGAATTGGCAAGCCGACTACCTAAGTCGCCAAACGCTAGACCAAGGAGAGTGGTCGCTTCACCCGGAGGTGTTTCAGAGTCTGTGCCAAAAGTGGGGCACTCCAGACATAGACCTTCTAGCGTCCCGTCTCAATCGGAAGGTGCCACGGTTCGTGGCCAGGTCGAAGGACCTGAGGGCGGACGCATTGGTGGCACCTTGGGGTCTCTATCGCCTAATTTATGCCTTCCCTCCTCTCAAGCTTCTTCCTCGCCTGCTGCGCAGAGTGGAAGCCGAATGGGATTCCAACAATCCTGATCGCCCCAGATTGGCCGCGCCGCTCCTGGTATGCGGACCTGGTGCGTCTGGTGGCATACGCCCCTTGGCATCTACCCCTGAGAGAGGATCTTCTGTCACAGGGTCCGATCTTCCACTCTGCTTTACAGTCGCTGGCTTTAACGGCGTGGCTGTTGAGAGCCAGGTACTGAAGGACCGGGGCCTGTCGGGCTTGGTGCTCTCTACCATGCTGCGTGCACTGAAGTCTACTTCACAAAGGATTTACCATCGTACGTGGAAGGCCTACATCTCTATGTGTGAAGAAATGAGATGGCACCCCCGTACATACGTGGTGTCCCGGATTCTGCTGTTCTTACAGCGTGGAGTGGATCAGGCTCTCGCCTTGAGTACGGTTAAGAGTCAGATTTCAGCTCTAGCTGTTTACTTTCAGCGACCCTTGGCAGCGCACACCCTGGTGTGTACGTTTGTGCAGGGGGTCCGGCATGTGGCCCCTCCTGTGCGTCCTCCACTGCCCCCATGGGACCTGAATTTAGTCCTCTCGGTGCTTCAAGAAGCTCCCTTTGAGGACATTCGGAAGATCCTTTTGTTGACTCTGTCACAGAAGGTGGTTTTTCTGGTAGCAATTACCTCAGTCAGAAGGGTGTCTGAACTGGTGGCCTTGTCCTGCAAGGCTCCCTACTTGGTCATCCATGAGGATAAGGTGGTGCTGCGGCCGCAGCCGCCTTTTCTCCCAAAGGTCGTTTTCACATTAATGAGGACATTGTGCTACCATCCTTGTGTCCTCGGCCCGAAAAACCCGAAGGCGGTCACTTTACATTCCCTGGATGTGGTTCGGGCCCTACGTGTGTACTTATCTGCTACGGCTCCAGTCGGACTCACTAAAAAACGTCTGGCGGTCTCGTCGGCCACCATTTCTAGGTGGATCAGACAGGTTGTGCTTCAGGCCTATGCCCTGAAGGGGCGGGCGCCTCCCTTTCAGGTAACGGCGCATTCGACCAGGGCGATCGGTGTCTCTTGGGCTTTCCGTCATCAAGCCTCTGTGTTACAGGTGTGTAAGGCAGCGACCTGGTCGTCAATCCACACCTTCTCAAAATTTGACAAGGTGGATGTGAGTGCATCTTCCGATGCCTCCTTCGGCCGCAAGGTGTTACAGTTTAAGGTTGGAGTTCCTCCATTGAGAAACTCCGGTGTTTGTTTGGGGTGTAGCTTGGTTTGCTGTGTTGTTTTCCCACCCCTCAAATTTTTTTGACACTGCTTGGGGACGTCCCTAAGGTCAAAGGCTGCTGTGTCCGTCCATGAACGGAAGAGAAAATAGGATTTTTGTACTCACCGTAAAATCCATTTCTCTGAGTTCATGGACGGACACAGCACCCACCCCTCCTTTTGTTTGTACTGCTTGTTATGAACTGGAGCTGCTGAGGCAGAGTGTGGGTTATACCCAGAGGACCACGCACCCTGGGAGGAGCTGTACTGAGGAAAGTGTTTTAACATTTAAAGTGCTGTTTTCTGCCTAATCTCTCCTGGAAGGAAGGATATAATACCCTAAGGTCAAAGGCTGCTGTGTCCGTCCATGAATTTAGAAAAATGGATTTTACGGTGAGTACAAAAATCCTATTTTTCAGCGTGTCCAAAAAACGAAGTTTTTCCAACTTCATCATTAAAAACGATGTTGCCCCACACACCATCGTTTTTGAAAAATGATGAACAAAGCGTGGTGACGTACACCACGTACTACAGAACTCTAAAGGGGACGTTCTATTCGCCTTTGGGCTGCTTTTAGCTGATTCCTTGTTAGTAAAAAACAATTCACGCTTTTTTGTCTGTTACAGCATGATGAATGTGCTTACTCCATTATGAATGGTAGATTTACCTGAACGAGCGCTCCCGTCTCATAACTTGCTTCTGGGCATGCACGGGTTTAAAACGTTGTTTTTGCCCACACACGATCATTTTTAACAACACGAAAAACGCCATTTTAAAAAACGATGTGAACAAATGCTGCATTTTCGATTTTTTTTTTCAGAAGCCAAAAAACGACGTGAAGCCCACACACTATCATTTTAAATGACGTTTTTTAAAAACGTCTTTTTTTTTTATGTCAAAAAACGATTGTGTGTACGTGGCATTAGACCTCTCTGCTGCCTTCGACACAGTTGACCACCTGTTCCTCCTCAGCAAACTACACTTCCTTGGCCTCCGTGATTCTGCTTTATCCTGGTTCTCCTTCTACCTATCTCAGTGTCACTTACAACTCCATCTCCTCCGTTACCTCTTCCTCTTTCTTTCAGGGTACCCTAAAGGCTCCGTTCTTGGGCCCCTCTTATTCTTGCAATACATCTTCCTTGGGCCAGTTGATAATCTTCCATGGCTTCCAATACCACCTCTATGCCAACGACATCCAGATCTATCTCTCCACTCCTCAACTCACCCCCTTGATCTCCTCATGGATCTCAAACTTACTGAATGACATATCGGTATGAATGTCACACCACTTTCTCAAACCTAATCTTTCTAAAACTGAGCTTGTTATATTTCCTCCTTCCCGGTCCCCCCCCCCATGAGTTTTTTCATTAAGATCAACAGCACAACCATTGGCCCCTCCACACATGCCAAGGTGCTGGGTGTAATCCTTGTCTCTGACCTATCCTTCAGCCCCCACATCCAATCACTAGCTAAATCCTGCCACCTTAACCTCTGCAACATCTCCAGAATTCGACCTTTCCTGACTAATTACACCACAAAGCAACTTATTAACTCCTTGATTATTTCCTGCCTTGACTACTGCAACTCTCTCCTTAATGGTCTACCCTTATGCAGGCTATTTCCCCTTAAGTCTATTATGAATGCTGCTGCTAGACTAATACACCTCACTAACCGATCCCTAACTGCTGCTCCTCTGTGCCAATCCCTTCACTGGCTTTCCCTACCCCACCCTTTCGAATATAAGCTCAACTGGCAGGGCCCACCTGTCCCTTCTGTATTGAACTGTACTGTAATTGTGCTATCCCCCCTCTACATTGTAAAGCTCTACACTGTTGGCGCTATATAAATCGTATATAATAATAATAATAATAATATTTATTCAAGTTTGGTCAAAGCTGCACAGTTTGTTTTTATCTACAGACACCCCTTATTTGCATAGGAAGCTATTTGGTAAAAGTAAGTTGTGCTTTAAATACGTATAAGGTAGGCTGTGTCTTTTTATGCACAGTAAATTTTGATTTTCAGTTTTGGCTGAAATGTTTCTTTAAATGAAAACCCATTCAACCCTACACTAGACGTTAGTAAGTTTATTGTGTTTTTATAAAACTTCTATAAATAAAAGCCATCTTTGTGTTTATGCTTATGAGTGTGATCCTAATTATATGTGTCAGCTGTACTGAATTTTCCTCTGACATTAACTATAGGACCTGTCTTTGCCAGTAAATGATATTCAGAAACACTTGGCATTGGGCAGGTATTTACAACACTGGCATACTTCTATATATCTTTCAACGTGTACAGCACAGATGTATGATCTGTGTCATAATATCCACACCTTCCCCTTGTGTCTGTTTTTAATTTGGTGTAGGTTGTAAGCTTGTAAAATAAAAAAAAATGTTGTTGGCATGTTTAGGATGCATTAAAAACATGTGATGTACTGTGTGTTATGTGCATTATCT
This sequence comes from Rana temporaria, assembly GCF_905171775.1. Taxonomy (NCBI): domain Eukaryota; kingdom Metazoa; phylum Chordata; class Amphibia; order Anura; family Ranidae; genus Rana; species Rana temporaria. The sequence continues at coordinate 159,242,237 of NC_053493.1, forward strand.
GTCATGTGTATGACATAAAAAGGCAATACTAATGCTGTGAAACTGCAGCATGTATAGCAGGGGTAGTCAACCTTTCAGAAATAGGTTGAGATGCCCTATACCTCTCAATGCTATGTCCTCTGCCCCTTCACATAACAACCCCCCCACACACTCTGAATTGTCCTTCCCCCTTCCTCCTGTTGGAGATATAACAACTTTCAGCTTAGTCTTTTGACTGCAGTTCACAAACAGGACACTAGATGTCACTAATGCTCAGTGATATGTTATGCATTTTTTATGATGTGTTGTATTTTCTGTACATTGTGCTGTATTTGTTTGTTTCTTTTTCTTGTCTGTTTTTTTTCTTACCATGTGAGGTGACATCTTTGCTATTGTGGTTATGCTCCAATAAAGAAGCCAGTTTCTGTTACTCCACAACGTCTGATCTGAATCGACTCCGCTGCACCCAGCAATCATACTCTGCAACAGGTTATGGGCCCAGTGTCCAGATAAAGTCTTATGACCAGGTGCGGCCCAGGCAGAACAAAGCCTCGAACGGGAGACAGTGTGGCTGATGCGGAGATCGACATAAGGAAGTTTTCCAGTGACATCTCCTATAGACACGTAAGACTGTTCATATATAAAGGCCTGAAACTCAGAGCTTAAACTCTCAGTGGCCAAGCTGAACAATGACAATTATCAGCTATGAAAGTTTAAAGTGGAAATTCTATTATCTAAAGACAACTTGTGGGATGGTACCACTACAGAAAGGCCACAGAATAATGATCCGGACTGGGACAAGAAAAACAGACAGGCACGGGTCACCATAAGCTTACTAGTGGAGGATGATCAGCTCATTTATATATGCCATGAGGACACAGCGAAAGGCATGTGGGACGTACTGAAAAGACTGCATGAAAGATCCAGTTTAAACAGCAAGCTGTTTCTGCTGCGGAAACTTTACAAAATGAGACTTAGCAGAGAACAGGAGCATATAAACGCAATGCTGGAAGCGATTGCGCAACTCAGATCAATTGGGGAGAATATAACAGACAGTCACGCTGCAGCTATGTTGTTATGCAGTTTGCCCGATACATATACTGCACTGATCAATGCACTGGAGACACGACCTGAGACAGATCAGACGCTAGTATTTGTAAAAACCAGGCTCATAGATGAGTATCAGAGAAGAAAGGAATTAGTGCATGACTCCACAGAAACAGACACCAGAACCGCTCTTAAAGCTACAGACATAAGGTTACACAGGAAAGAGACCAGCGTGTGTTTAACTGCTTGCCGACCAGCCGCCGCAGTTATATATGTTAGTTAAAGCGACGCAGTGCCGAATCGCAAAAAGTGCTCTGGTCTTTGACGAGCAATATGGTCCAGGGATGAAGTGGTTAAGATGCCACAAACAGGGACACATAAAGACTGTACTATATGGAAAGCAGAGCAAATGAGACAGCGTCCCTCTTATGCTAAACAAAATGTCAAAGCCACAATCAATGATCCATGGGAAGGAAACTGGAATGCCACATTTAAAGCGACAGGCAACCATAAATGTCAAGGCCGGTGCATCGATTCGGGGGCAACCAGTCACATGACGAGTGATAGAAGTTTTTTCACAGAACTTGATCTGAACAACAAAGAAACTATTTATCTTGCAGATGGAAGCAAAATACATGCAGAAGGATATGGGCATGGAACCCTTGTGTGCCCTGATGATGCGGGACACAATTTAGCCATACCAGCGAAAGATGTGTTCCTATTCTAGAAGGAGGACTCTAATCTGTGAAGCGTCTAACAGCCAGAGGAGTCACTGTAAAATTCCAAGGTGACAAATGTTCTATTCTAAACGAAAAACAGACAATAACAAGTGCCAAGCTGGATGGTCATCTATATCACCTCGACACAGTGAAGGAAAAGGTGAGACTATGTACACACAAGCACAATGACTGTATACATATGTGGCACAGACTTCTAGGTCACAGACACCCAGAATGCATACAGGAACTACAGAGGAGGAATCTGAAAAGGGATCTAACAATACCCCCTTGTCCAGTTACTGTTAAGTGTGAATGTTGCATTATATCCAAAGCTACAAGAGAAACACTTCCCAATGTCAGTAAGAAGAGGGCTTCAAGACCACTTGACTTAGTTCACAGTGACGTGTGTGGTCCCCTAAACCCACCTACACCTGGAGGCAACAGGTACATAGTGACTTTCATAGACGACTATTCAAGATACACAGTCACCTACCTAATGCAACACAAAAGTGAAGTTTTTGACAAATTACAAGACTATATAATAAAGACCAGTAACAAGTTTCAGAGGAAGCCTTTCATACTTCGGAGCGATAATGGAGGTGAATTCACAGGATGTAAGATACAAGAGTACTTAAAACAGAATGGAATAGAACATCAAAAGACAGTCCCATATAAACCAGAACAAATTGGAGTAGCTGAAAGAAAGAACAGAACTCTGACTGAAATGATCAGATGTATGCTGACAGACTCTGGACTACCACAAAAATACCGTGAGGCAGCTATGACAGCTACATATTTGCAGAACAGACTACTTTCCAGAACAACTGTTTAATTGCACATAAACGCAGTTGCTGTTACTGCACGTGGGCTATTTAATTGCACATAAACGCATTTGCTCTTACTGCACATGGGCTGTTTTTTTGCCCCAGGGAGGTCAGGATCGGCACTGGGTCTTGTAATGACCTGGGAGAGTGGTGGCGGGGAAACTCATGTTTTTTTTTCAATGATTTTTATCCATATTGCAGGGACCAAACATTACATTAAAGCCGCAAGCTTTTCTGAGAGTAATCTCATGTTGTGCAGGGACATTTCTAAACACGTGCCACTACTATAGACACCCAGCAGGTACGATATTTAGAGGATTTTTTTTTTCTCGCTTTAAGCATCATTAAAATCGCTGCTCCAGAAAAAAACTACAGTTTTTAAAACTTTTTTTCCATTGATACATGTTCCCTGGGGCAAGACCCGGGTTCTCAAAGACGTTGTTTTCCAACAATAACTTGAATATTGGTCTTTAAAATGAGCACTTTTGAATTCGAACGTTCGAGTCCCATAGACTTCAATGGGGTTCTAAATGTTCGTGCGAACGATTGGTCCGTTCGAAAGTTCTGGTGCGAACCGAACACGGGTATGTTCGGCTCATCCCTAGTGGTGACCGGTGGTATATTTTTTTGGGGGGGTGGCAATCAGTGCACAACCCCCCCAGTCGGTTGGTCGGTCACATGCAACACTTACCTCAGGCAGTGCTTCACTCCAGGCAATAGACGTGGCTTCCCCTGCGTCTCCACTGCATCACGGCAGTGTCCTCGCCATGCGTCTCCTCCTCGGCAATGCAGCAGTCTCCTCCCTCCTTCTTCCTCTGCAAATAGGGTAGCCTCTTCTTTTGGCCAATCTGGAAACGGGACTCAGGACCGCCATGTCTTTATCAACAGATAAGTCATCTGCTATCATAGGGGTTCCCTGCTGACAGGTAAATGTAAACAAAACAACTGAGGAATAACAGGATCGAGTGCCCCCCTCCCTCCTGTACCATACCAGGCCACATGCCCTCAACATGGAAGGGTTGCTTTGCCCCCGCCCCCCAAAGCACTTTTCCCTATATTGATAAGGACAAGGGCCTCTTCCCCACAACCCTGGCCCGAAGGTTGTAGTGATGGGCCGGAGTCTTTGACTGGTACGGATCTTTTTTTTCTTTCAGGGTCGGCAGCCAACGTTTATTGTAATTCGATGGATCTACATACCCAAGGGACATAGTTTTCTTTCTTTTTTTATTTTTTTAATAAGGGACTTTTTAAAAACTTTGTGTGTGTTTTTATTTAGTTTTTTTGGGTGAATACAATGTACAATGTACCCCTACACATTCACATGGGGGCGGGATCTGGGTGTCCCCTTATTAAGGGGGGCTTCCAGATTTCAATAAGTCACCCCCCAAGACCCCCATATCCCAAAACACCCCCCATGTTTAAGTGGCCTGGTGTGGTTCAGGAGGGGGGATCGCACATTTTTCTCCCCCCTTTTCCTAGCCTGCCAAGCTGCATGCTGGGATAAGAGTCTGGTTTGGATTTTTAAAAAATGTTGATTCCCCTTAACCACTTAACCCCCGGACCATATTGCTGGTCAAAGACCAGAGCACTTTTTGCGATTCTGCACTGCGTCGCTTTAACTGACAATTGCGCATTCGTGCGACGTGGCTCCCAAAGAAAATTGGCATCCTTTTTTCCCCACAAATAGAGCTTTATTTTGGTGGTATTTGATCACCTCTGCGTTTTTTTTTTTTTGTGCTATAAACAAAAATAGAGCGACAATTTTGAAAAAAATGAATATTTTTTACTTTTTGCTATAATAAATATCCCCCAAAAATCTTAAAAAAAACTAGGCCGATACGTATTCTTCTACATATTTTTCGTAAAAAGAAAATCGCAATAAGCGTTTATTGATTGGTTTGCGCAAAAGTTATAGCGTTTACAAAATAGGGGGTATTTTTATGGCATTTTTATTAATATTTTTTTTTTACTAGTAATGGCGGCGATCAGCGATTTTTTTTCGCTACTGCGACTTTATGGTGGACACTTCGGACACTTTTGACACATTTTTGGGACCATTGGCATTTTTATAGCGATCAGTGCTATAAAAATGCATTGGATTACTATTAAAATGCCACTGGCAGTGAAGGGGTTAACACTAGGGGGCGGGGAAGGGGTTAAGTATGTTCCCTGGGTGTGTTCTAACTGTAGGGGGGTGGCCTCCTAGGTAAATGACTTATCTTCTGTTCATACATTGTATGAACAGAAGATCAGCATTTCTCTCCCTGACAGGACCGGGAGCTGTGTGTTTACACACACAGCTCCCGTTCCCTGCTCTGTAACGAGCGATCGTGTGTGCCCTGCGGCGATCGCGTCCGCCGGGCACGCTCACGGGAGTCGGGGGCAAGCGCCACTAGTGGCCTGCGCGAGAGCCGACGTATAGCTACGGGCTCTCGCGCAGGGGAGCCGACCTGCCGCCGTATAACTGCGGCGGCTGGTCGGCAAGCAGTTAAAATCCATACGGCATCGGCCTCCAGAACTAAATGGCTTTGTATAGAGGCCGATGAAAAAAAATAATTGCTGGGCACCTGCGTTTAGCAGCATTTAGGAGAGTTTATTGTAGGAGCTGTCAGCATTTTTTCTGCCAAAACGCTGCTGCTCCAGAGCGCACTGGCATTTTTTTTTTCCTGCCACAAAACACTGCTAAAAGCAGATGTGTGCATGAATACATAGGATAACATGTAGGGGGGTTTATAGGCAGTAAAAAAAAAAGTCTGATGCCCCCAACAGTAGCAAATGTCCAGTGTGCATGAGGCCTTAAAAATCTTTTGCGGGTCTCCCCCCTCTCCCCCTTGCCAATCCATACCAGGCCCTTCAGGTACCAAGCTGCAAAAAAAAAAATCGTCCCTGCCAGCCGACACCCTACCACTCCATCACTTGCCTCTTACCAATTGACACTCTGCTTCCTCCCGCCACTGAAATAAAATAAAGGGTGGTGTCATTGACTATATAAAGTATATATACTATATATAGAAATTTCTATATTTAGTCAATGACATCATAAGAGGGCAGGGTCACTCAGTAATGCCGTTGACCTGATATTGTCAGTTTACGTCTGTTTATCTCTATTCAGATCCGTTTAAACGGAACAGGACAGAGATTGTATTTAAATTTAAATCCAACAACGGCCGGATGAAAAATGGACAGACAGCCTGTGTGAAAAGGGCCAAACTTGTATTATGAAAGTTTGCCAAGGTCTGGCTCTTATTAGAATGTAGTAGAATACTTATATTAATTATTATATTTCATATTATTGATATTAATTAACATACAGTATGTATTAACTCGTGAATAATATTTATTTTTGTAATCGTTATTATTTCTAGAAACTTTTACAATAACTATTAAAAAAACAAAGAATTAAAAAGGAACTTTAAATGACCTATAAAATCCTTCTTTATGTGAAGCGTCACATGTATGATCACTGGCGGGATTTAAAATGATATCACATTTCTTTGTGATGACAACATGCTTTATAGAGCAACCCATAAAGCAAACACATAAAACATATACTGTAACTAATACCTATAACTGTAACCGCACCATTATTATTTTTTCTATTCCAAACAGGTAATAAAAATATTAAACCCATGGTGTTTATGTTATAGGAATTTTATAGTTATCAATGTGCTACTGTACTTGGGGTGTTCTGTTAGATTTCACTGAAAATTGCAGCCACCTCCGCATCTGTAAACTCATCTGCCAGGAATCTGAAACTATTCATAGCTGAACCATTTGAAATCTTTCATCATATGTGGATATAATAAATGGTAGGATCTAATAGAGAGCTTAAAATATTTGAGTGGAACAAGATACAAGTTATTTAAGGAATGCAAATATATGGGGATCATATTCATATATGTGTTAAAATGCATACAGGACTAAAATAACTAGGGCACATTATGAAGGTGTATGTTTATGCCAAGCTAAAATCAAATTCCACTATGATTGCAAGTATTGGCAACATTTGATTGGACTACAATGGGAGTGCTTGCTATGCACAAACTGCACAGGAATTTGTTTTTGGAAGTTTAGTATCCTTTTTAATGAGAATATCTGCTATTGTCCTACTTTCTCTGCAGTTGCTGGGATCCGGCTCTAATGACTTGCAACAGGATGCTTATGTGTGGCCTAAAAGGAAAATAACAACTGCGAGACCCATGGCACAATATGGTTACTTGATAAACATATAGACAAAAAAAGTTAACCAAACAAAAAATCTAAAACTTGTATAAATATATAAAGAAAAAAAAAAGGCAGGCTCGATGAACCACTTACGCCCCGGACCACATTGCTGGTCAAAGACCAGAGCACTTTTTGCGATTCGGCACTGCGTCGCTTTAACTGACAATTGCGCGGTCATGCGACATGGCTCCCAAACAAAATTGGCGTTCTTTTTTTTCCCACAAGTAGAGCTTTCTTTTGGTGGTATTTGATCACCTTTGCGTTTTTTAGTTTTTGCGCTATAAACAAAAATAGAGCGACAATTTTGAAAGAAATTAATATTTTTTTACTTTTTACCATAATAAATATCCCCCAAAAATATATAAAAAAAACTATTTTTTTCCTCAGTTTAGGCCGATACGTATTCTTCTACATATTTTCCGTAAAAAAAAATCACAATAAGTGTTTATTGATTGGTTTGCGCAAAAGTTATAGCGTTTACAAAATAGGGGTGCGCGCCCCTATTGGCTGCTGGGCGAGGTAACGTATAGCTACGTGCTCTCGCCCAGCAGAGCCGACCTGCTGCCGTAAAACTGCGGCGGCTGGTCGGCAAGCAGTTAATCTTCATTTGATTGAAAAGAATGCACAAGTGACAGTTGGGTGGCTTGTGTATCTATACTTATTACATTTCTGGTATTATTTTTCAAGTAGAGCCAAAGACAAAACTTTTTTTTTTTTCATTTTGAATAGAGTAAAGAAAGGTAATAACCCTTGTAATTTTGAGTCCTATTAACTTCTTCCGGACCGCCCCACGCATATATATTGCGGCAGGGCGGCCCTTCTAGTCTCTACTTTCTAGTTCTAGGTCTGGGACGCGCACACGCCGCTGGTGATCCGCTCCAGCTGTGATTGGACACAGCAGGAGCCAATCAGCGGGTCCGGCATTCCGTGATCATTCCCGAGAGAGGCAGATCGGCTTTCTGCCTATGTAAACAAGGCAGACCACTATTCTATGAGAGGGGGAGATGGAGATCTTGTGTTTCAGCTAAGCAGGAACACAATTCTCTGTCTTCCCCCAGTCAAAGCACCCCCCACACCGTTTGAAAGCACTCCCAGGGAACACATTTAACACTTTGATCGCCCCTGATGTCACTGGTCCCCAAAAAATGTCACTTAGATTTACTAAAGGCAACCAGACTGTGCACTTTTCAAAGTGCAGTTGCTCCAGAGCTTAGTAAATGAGGTAAGGCTTCACTTTGAAAATAATTTTTGCCTGCACATGATTGGAGGATGGAAGACAGCAGGGCTGATGTTATTAAACTAAAGCGTATGCCGTGTCCATAAAATTCCATCAGTTGTCAGCTGAGCTCCACATTCTGGATCGAGCTCCAGGCTCTAGATCGATCCACCCAGGTGCCTGGACTGGCAGCTGACTCAGCCTCTCAGCAAGCCGATGTGTGACTGAGACAACCGCTCACACCCCCTGCACAGCCCAGTGTTCTAGTGAGTGCTGGAGGGGCAAAGTAGACAGCCAGAGACTGACAGTTACCATTCTCTACTTAGAGCCAAGAGTTGAACTGAGTGGTGCAGAGGCAGCGGGGCACAGATGCAGCAGCAAATTGCTGCTGCATCCACCTAAGTGAGTATAAATTGTTTTTGAAAACCCATCCTTTTCTTTTAACCACTTAAGGACCGCCTCATGTACATATACGTCAGCAGAATGGCACAGGCAGGCACATCCACGTATATATACGTCCTCTGCTTGACGTGGGTCGGGGGTCAGATCGGGACCCCCCCCCGTACATGCGGCAGTCCCCGTGGCTTCAGGAGCGATCCGGGACGACGGCGCGGCTATTCGTTTATATAGCCCCTCCGTCGCGATCGCTCCCCGGAGCTGAAGAACGGGGAGAGCCGTATGTAAACACGGCTTCCCCGTGCTTCACTGTGTCGGCGCATCGATCGCGTCATTCCCTTTATAGGGAAGACACGATTGATGACGTCATTCCTACAGCCACACCCCCCTACACTAGTAAACACATACACAGTGATCCCTAAATGTTACAGCGCCCCCTGTGTTTAACTCCCAAACTGCAACTGTCATTTTCACAATAAAGAATGCAATTTAAATGCATTTTTTGCTGTGAAAATGACAATTGTCCCAAAAATGTGTCAAAATTGTCCGAAGTGTCCGCCATAATGTCGCAGTCACGAAAAAAATTGCTGATCGCCGCCATTAGTAGTAAAAAAATAAAAATAAATAAAAATGCAAAAAAACTATCCCCTATTTTGTAAACACTATAAATTTTGCGCAAACCAACCGATAAACGATTATTGCGATTTTTTTTTACCAAAAATAGGTAGAAGAATACGTATCGGCCTTGTGATACATTTGCCTATATGTCTCAGTTTACTGCTCCCTGCTAGCCATATGGATAGAGGTAGAAAGGAATTTCATGTGTGATTCATTCCTCTGACAGGTTATTGACGTGCTAATGTCCCCTCACTATTTCTAAAGGTTAATTGATCTATTGTGTTGTGTGAAGGAGATCTGTGTTTAAGTGGCTTGTGTTAATTATTCTGATTGCTTCATTGTGGTAATTATCTCTCTATATGCGGGGTCGAGCGGTCTGGTTGATGTATTCAGTACAGCTAGTGCTCAGCGTCACTGATGTCATTGTCTAAAGAAAATGTGTTTTCAGACTCGGCTCCATCGTGTCTGCCTAGTCATCTGTGTGGAAGCCCCAGTGTGAGGGGGGGGGCGGAGATTTGTCATTGTAACAGTTTTGGAAATGACATATAAGCTGTGTGATATAACATTAAAGTCTGTGTTGTTCAAGCAGTAAGCTTGTCTCATGTGTGGCTTTCTGGGCGATTCCAGGGATATCCCTCCTCGTGGAATATTGGGGTGATTTTCGTTATGGGAAGAAGGGAACGTTGACGGGGATATCATACCGATACCGTCACAATTGGTTGGTAGCAGTGGGATTTTCCCTTCTATTCCCCTTCACACCCGGATTCCAAGCAGACACTGGAAGAACTACTGGAAGTTCGTGGAAGGATTGCTAGCAACAAAACCAAGCGGGTCATCATAGCAGAATCAATGGAGCTAGACCAGGAGGACGGGATTGCAGCAACGCCAGCAGTACAAGAGATGGAGACACCAGTGATTCAGGAGGAGGAATCGCCAGCCAACAAGCTAATGAGAGAGAAGCTAGCGTGGTTCGGCCCGAACCCAGCGGCGGATGTGGTGCTGAAAGTGATGGACCTGTTAGTAAACGCAGAACTACAGAAGGATAAACAAATAAGAGACGCAGAGCTACAGTTAAAACTGGCAGCAGTCCAACAAGCAGCCGCACATTCTCCAAACAGTGAGTACAGCACAGCAGACGCAAGGAAGATTCCGTTTAGCGCTTTTAAAGCTTTTGATGAAAAGGACTGTGAGATTGATAACTTCCTGGCGGATTTTGAGCGACAATGTAACCTGCACCGAATAGCTAGAGGAGAGTGGGTTGCAATATTGTCAGGCAAACTGTCAGGCAAAGCTTCTGATGCTTTCCGGACCGTGCCAGATCAGGATATCCATAGCTACGCCCGGGTTAAAGAAGCGCTCCTGGCTCGTTATGCAGTAACCCCAGAGTCCCACCGACAGAAGTTCAGGGACTCACGCAAAACCACGAAAGACTCTTATGCGGAATGGGCATGCCAGTTGTCCCGGTCGGCCTCTAACTGGGCTAACAGCAGCCAGGCCACCACCGCAGAGGACATTTTGCAACTAATGCTCCTGGAGCAATTTTACAATCACATCCAGACGGACGTCAAAGACTGGGTGAGAGATCGCAGGCCCATGACTCTACCAGAGGCCGCTAAGTTGGCGGATGAATATGCAGATACTCGCAAGACGAACCAGGTCACACCACAGGAACAACCTCCACCACAAACGGTGCCCTCACACCCACCAACCGCAAGATACCAACCTCCTAACAGACCGGTGACATCTAGCCCTCGCTATCCACGCCAGGAGGGCAACGAACAACGCTGCTTCCGGTGCAAACAGCTGGGTCACTTCAAGCAGAATTGCCCCATGAATGACAACACCAGGTCAAATTGGTCTCAACCTGGGTACCGCCCACCAGCAGCAGCCCATTGTGTAGACTCGGCTTGGGATCCCCAGGAGCTGGGTCAGGAAGAACCATTGGGCACCCCTTACGAAGCCCTCATGGTACAATCTGTTATTACGGACAACAGGGAACACCATTGTCAGCTGGTCATGGGCTCCAGCCCTGAGCCGGAGGGGCCCTGGAGGGAGCTGGGCAGAAAGAGGCACCGCCGGCCACCCTTCAAGAAGAAGAGGTCCTGGAAGCCGTATAACAAGCTGACCTGGGAGGAGAAGAAGCGACTGGAGGAGAGGGAGTCGCAGCGGGCGTCCCAGATGCGTGCCGAGATGTTCGCCAAGGGCCCACCGGTGGCCCCTTACACCACCACCCAGTTCCTGATGATGAAGGACCACGTGGAGAGCCTGCAGGACATGAGCAAGCAGGAGCTGATCCGTGAGTACATAGAGCTGGAGGAATGCATAAGCCGCATGGAGGAGGAGAACAACCACCTGAGGTCACAGCAGGCTGACCCCCCAGGCTCCATGAACTGGAGATGGAGCTGGAGAAGCTCCAAGAGGAGAACCGGCGGCTGCGGAGGGAGCAGGGGGTGGCTGACCTTATGGGGCTCTGATTCCCCCCCCCCCCCTGGACTCTGAGCACCAGTGCTACAGCATTTCAACAAATATAACTTTTTCTTTTTATGAATCTCCTGGGATTGTCACTTCAGAGCCATAACCTGCCCCCTCCCATAGCGGGACACCTAGACGGCGGCGCACAGACCCATTCGCTGTCTTCACACTGACTTCTGGTGACTTTGCAGATCGCACAAAGACTTGGGGACTGACCGGCGTGTGATCTGACGACCCGGTGACATACCTGAGTCTGAAGCAGTTGCCAAGGGAGGTCAGTCATGCCAAACGGAGTTAACCTCGGACTAAAAGCTCTGAACCCGTCAACCCTACTGGACCAGGGAAGATCCAACCGGGTTTGCCGGAGCAGGGAGCAAAAGGGGGGCCATTGTGATACATTTGCCTATATGTCTCAGTTTACTGCTCCCTGCTAGCCATATGGGTAGAGGTAGAAAGGAATTTCATGTGTGATTCATTCCTCTGACAGGTTATTGACGTGCTAATGTCCCCTCACTATTTCTAAAGGTTAATTGATCTATTGTGTTGTGTGAAGGAGATCTGTGTTTAAGTGGCTTGTGTTAATTATTCTGATTGCTTCATTGTGGTAATTATCTCTCTATATGCGGGGTCGAGCGGTCTGGTTGATGTATTCAGTACAGCTAGTGCTCAGCGTCACTGATGTCATTGTCTAAATAAAAAAATGTGTTTTCAGACTCGGCTCCATCGTGTCTGCCTAGTCATCTGTGTGGAAGCCCCAGTGTGAGGGGGCGGAGATTTGTCATTGTAACAGTTCTGGAAATGACATATAAGCTGTGTGATATAACATTAAAGTCTGTGTTGTTCAAGCAGTAAGCCTGTCTCATGTGTGGCTTTCTGGGCGATTCCAGGGATATCCCTCCTCGTGGAATATTGGGGTGATTTTCGTTATGGGAAGAAGGGAACGTTGACGGGGATATCATACCGATACCGTCACAGGCCTAAACTGAGGGAAAAAAAAATGTTATATATGTTTTTGGGGGATATTTATTATAGCAAAAAGTAAAAAATATTGCATTTTTTTCAAAATTGTCGCTCTATTTTTGTTTATAGCGCAAAAAATAAAAAACGCAGAGGTGATCAAATACCACCAAAAGAAAGCTCTATTTGTGGGGAAAAAAAGATGCCAATTTTGTTTGGGAGCCACGTCGCACGACCGCGCAATTGTCTGTTAAAGCGACGCAGTCCCGAACTGTAAAAACCCCTTGGGTCTTTAGGCAGCATTTTGGTCCGGGGCTTAAGTGGTTAAATAAGTGACTAACTTTTTTTATGCAGCTAGATGAACATTTTTGTTTCTTTTGGGTTAAAGGTTTTATACAAATTAATAAAAGCTGACCATTGTAAGCACAGCGTTGGTGTTAAATGGTTTATCCAAACCCTCTATCTAAAACCTTTGCTGCACAGCCTGGTCTCTTAAAGGAAATTGAAAAAGAACAGCAGGATTAAAAAGTTATATGTAAAACTATGTTACAAGGGAACTCGAAAAAATGCTGGTGACGGACTGCATATGTCATTTTTGGTTTTGCCTTTTGTACCATTTTAAGGTTACAGGACATGTCTCCATGAGCAATAAATAAATAATGTTGCTCTCATAATATAACACCAGTGGCTGAATCCAGAGTATGCACTTTAAAAGTACATTGCACTCATGTTAATTACCACAATAGGTCAGCACAGGTCACTTACTTAGGTCATCTTGTTTGCACATGTGGTCAATGCACTTGGGAACAACATACTATGATGTGCAATGTAATCTTGTAAGCTTTTGGTATGAGACTGTTTCAGAGAATATGTTTGTGACCAGAGCCAGAGTCTATGTGCCTGTCTATTATACTTTGCTCATTTCTCATTGATAAAATCTTTTATGGGAAAAAATGATCAGCAAACTTAGTATTCTGAATCGGCTGCTAAGGCTATGAATGTGGTTTTCAGTAGCACATGGAGCTCATTGCCCTGAAGAGATTATCCATCCCAAATCACCTTTCCAGATAGCTTACTCAGTCACAACTCACATGAAAGAAGATCTGGCGATGTTTATTCGTCGTATGATCCGTAGAATGCAAGTTACAACAGGTAAAAGAACGATTCTTCCATGCAGGTAGAAGAAACATACAGGTCACATGAATTACAGCATTAAAATGACTGATACAGAAAAGAGGGGGAGGAGACTGAGCAGCATGCAAACTAAGGAATGCCACAAGAGACAAACTAAATAGACATTAAAGAGACAGTACATAATAAAAATAATATCATGTAACATGACACTCCCCGCCTGAAATCTTTAGATTTCAAAGTCTATTACATATATAAAGATAAGTCCAACTTGAACCTGTAGGGGAAGAAACGTTAAAGGTAAAACTGGTGTGTAAACCATAGATACGAGATACCCGCAAACACAAGAAGGTATGCAGTAAATGAACAATGAAACATGACGTCCAAAAAACAGATGGCTTGAGTCCTGCAGTCTATCGTTTATAATCGTGGGACTTCAACAGTAGCACAGTCAATAGTGATAGTGATATTCTCCCCGCCATAGCGGGTATAGCCGGTACTCCTGCCTAAGTCACTCACTTGGGAGAAGAAGCACCAATTCCGTGATTGGTCGTGAGAAAGTCCGAGCAGAACCTCCTTTTAAAACAATGGGCAATGTGTATCAAATAAGCAACAGCCCTAACAGCTGATGACCAGGTTGAGAAACGTTCAAAACGATGCGACTTTAGTTTTTGTTCTGAACTCGCAGAGGTACACAGTGTGGTGTACATAGACCTGATTTCTTTATCATCGTCAGGATGTACCAGTTCATAGGTAGTGTCCGTGGAAATTGAGTAGGAGTTTTCAGAAAGAAATCTTGGAGGCGACAGCCACAAGCAGTCGAGGAGAGCTACTGGAGATATAGCTCTTGTCCCACAATCGGCAGGATTAAGGTCAGTGGGAATATGGTGCCATTGCTTTGGCAAGGAGAACCTTCTGATACGTTCTACTCTATTGCTGACGTACACGTAAAATTGTTTAGTTTGGTTGTAAATGTAACCAAGCACTATCTTGCTGTCTGTGTAAAATGTGAAGGAATCAATGTTAATGTCCATTTCACTCTTTATGACTTCAGCTATTTCCACTGCTAGCACAGCTGCACAAAGTTCAAGTCTGGGTATGGTATGTGCGGGTTTTGGTGTTAGCTTTGTCTTGCCTAGAACAAAGTTGCAGTGTATGTCTCCATTAACTCCCGAGGTCTTCAAATAGGCCACTGCAGCTATAGCTTCAACTGATGCATCTGAGAAAATATGGATTTCCCTCTGGACAGCGGCTGAGATGGAGACTGGGGCATAGCAACGTGGAATTTGGAGCTGTTCTAATGTCTTCAGAGAACCTCTCCATTTCTCCCATCTTTGTTGTTTCTCAATAGGTAACGGAGTGTCCCAATCTATGTTATCAGTAGTAAGCTGTCTTAATAACATCTTACCTTGGATGGTGACTGGGGCTATAAATCCCAGTGGGTCGTAGATGCTGTTCACTACGGACAAGACTCCTCTCTTGGTGAAGGGTTTGTCACAGGTTGACACCTGGAAGGTGAATGTGTCTGCCTTGATGTTCCACAGCAGACCTAGACTTCTCTGTATGGGGGGTGTGTCTGACCCAAGGTCAAGGTCTTTCACACTGGCAGCATAGTCCTCAGGGTGAAATGCATTCATTAGCTCTTGGCTGTTAGATATCATTTTGTGAAGTCTCAAGTTTGCTACAGCTAGCATCTCCTTTGTTCTGGTAAGAAGATTAATTGCTTCTTTAGCAGTAGGAAAGGATTTGAGCCCGTCGTCTACGTAAAAGTTCCTTTCAACAAATTGACGAGCATCGGATCCATACTCAGCTTCTCCAAGCTGAGCTGTCTTTTTTAGTCCATAGATTGCTACAGCTGGGGAAGGGCTGTTCCCAAAGACATGCACCCTCATTCGGTAATCAATTACCTCTTTGTTGATGTCGTTGTCCTTGTGCCATAGAAACCTGAGGTAATTCCTGTTATCTTCCTTGACGATGAAGCAGTGGAACATTTGTTGAATGTCGGCCATCACCGCTACAGGTTCTTGACGAAAGCGAATTAGGACTCCAATGAGGTTGTTGTTCAAGTTGGGCCCTGTGAGGAGCATGTCGTTAAGTGAGAAGCCTTCATGTTGGGCACTGGAGTCAAAGACAACTCTGATTTGGTCTGGCTTTCGTGGGTGATACACACCGAAGGAAGGGAGGTACCAGCATTCTTCTCCTTCTTTCAATGGGGGTGCGGGTTCGGCATGACCCCTGTCAAAGATATTCTGTATGAAGTCCACAAAATGTCTTTCCATCTCTGGCTTCCTGCTTAAGGTACGCTTTAAGGAGGAGAATCTTTTGACTGCTTGATGTAGATTGTTTGGTAGCTTCTCTCTCGGGAGGCGAAAGGGTAGGGGTGCTACCCAGCTATTGGAATCTTCCTGAAAGAACTCATTGTCCATTACTTTAAGGAATTCTTTGTCTTCTGCCGAAGGAGCCAACTTGTCGTCTTCACTGCTTACATTGAAAACTGTAGAACCAAAGCTGTCATCGTAGGTGCGGGAAAGGTTTGTGTTGCAATGTTGCAACTTGCAGCTAGTTACCTTCTCCTTTACCCAGTAGTGATGTGGGCATGGCTCAAAGTGAGTATTACGACCATTTGGCAATACATTTGTCTTGAATGAAGAAATGTTAGTAGGCCTTTTCATTTTGCCTATACAGACGTTGCCTATGATGACCCAGCCTAAGTCCAGGTACTGGGCGAATGGGGCCTCTGGAGGTCCGCTGACCTGCCTGTGTACCTTGTGGATCCTTAGAATATCTCTTCCCAGCAGAAGAAGGATTTTAGCATCTTTGTCAAGTGGTGGGATTTCACTGGCTATTGACCTTAGATGAGGGTGGTAGAAGGCAACTTCTGGTGTAGGTATTTCTTCTTTGTTGGCTGGTATCTGGTTACACTCTACAAGTGTAGGTAAGGGTAATTGTAGGTTATTTTCTAGGGAGGACACAATAAATCCATGAGCCCTTCTTCCAAAAACCTCTGTAGTTCCACTACAAGTGCCCAAGGTGTAAGGGTGAACCTCTCCTTTTGTGCAAAATAGATCGAACAGTTCGGATCGTGCAAGCGATCGATTGCTTTGATCGTCTAAGATAGCATACACCCTTAAAGTCTTTTCTGGCTGATCCTTGTGGTGAATATTCACTAGGCATATTTTAGCGCAAGATTTGTCACAGTGGTCTTCCCCACAGACTTCAGTGCACGAAGAAAATACCATGGTGGAATTAGGTACGTGATCTGTACTCTTCCCGCTGTGGTTCTGCCCAGGAGGAAGGTCTGCATGTTGTGAAGGATTGGACTCAAGGGGATGGAGTGCTTGCACATGGTCCTCGGAACCGCACTCTATGCACTTGATAGGAGTTTTACATTCCTTGGCAAAGTGATCGGTGGAAGCACAGCATCTATAACATACCCCAAAAGTCTTTAGGAGTTCCTTTCGTTCGTGTAGGGGCTTCTTTCTGAAACCGATACATTTTTTGAGGGGATGAGGCTTCTTGTGGATGGGACATAATCGGTTTGGGTTTTCGATCTTGCCGCTCTTGTTTGGGGCGGGAGTGGGAATAATGTCTGTCTTCCTAACAGACACGGGACCTCTGCGGTTCCTGTAGCTAGTATGTAGGTTGTCACCTTTAGGTGAGGGAGTATTGAACTCGCTGAATGCAAAACTAGGATCGTTCTTGGTGTCAGCAATGTTCCTGACGAAATTGCAGAAGTAGGAGAACGGGGGAAAGGAAACCTTGTTTTCCCGTTTGTATGATGACCCAACTTGGATCCACTTTTCTTGTAGGCCATGCGGAAGCTTGCAAACGATAGGGTTAACTCCTCGAGCAGTGTCCAGGTAACTGAGGCCAGGTAGCTTAGGGTCAGTTTTGGCAAGCTGGACTTCGAGAAGAAGGTCGCTGAGTCTCTGGAACTCTATATTGTCCTTACCAGATATCCTTGGGAAATTTTCCAATCGTTTGAGCAATGCATTCTCTATGGCTTCAGGACTACCGTAAGTCTGTTCTAGACGCTCCCATGCTGCGGTGAGACCTGCAGTTGGATTGTCGATGTAAACTGACCTGAGGCTCTTGACACGTTCTGTAGACTGTGGGCCAAGCAACCCGATCAGCAGATCCAGCTCACGATCGGCAGTAAAACCGACACCGCCTAATGTATTTTTGAAAGCGGCTTTCCAGCTTCTATAATTTTCAGGATGGTCGTCGAAGTTTACTAGGCCTGACTTGGCGAGCTCATGTCGAAGTAAGTACTTTACTACCTCTGTTGTATCGGTTGCCTCTGACTTTACATAGGAGGTTGCTGGTTGATTGTTGTGGATTGCATTGTTTATGGTATCGTTGCAAAGAGACGTGGGAAGATATGGTGCAGCAAGGGCATTCAGCTGAATTGTTGGGTGAAGGTCTGGAACAGTACTGTTAGCAGGAGGCTGGCGACTTGCTTGCGGATTTGTGTGCCGTTTTGTGACATATGCGGGATCAGCATGACAGTCGGGAGCTGCACTGGGGTGGGTTTGCATGTAGGAAGTGGCTGGAACAGCTTTTACCTGATGATGTGGTGAAGTACTTGCGTTGCCGTGAAACGTGGAGGTAATTGAGTGTTCACTGCTGTGGTTTAGAACATAGTTCTTAGTGCGTTCAAAAGGATCTTCTACATCTGCCTTGACGCTGACCCTTTCGCTAGCGTTTTCATCTGCACCGATAGCTTGTTCCAAAACCTTTAGTTTTGCTGCAGCTGCCTCGTAGTTGCTTTGTTCCTTTAAAGCTTCAATTGCTGCCCTTTGACGAGCCGTTTGAGCTTCCATTACTGCCTTTTGATGCGCTGCCTCGGTTTCCATTTCTGCTCTCTTTTTGGCATATGCGGCCCGTACCTTGATAGCCTCTGCTTCGGCGCGGGCATTTATTAGCTGTTCACTAAGCGTTGAGTGCCTTGAACTTCGGGATCTAGAGGAACCTTTAGAACGTCTGGTGGATACAGATTTGTGAGATACAGTGTCCCGTGGCAGCATTAATTTTGCTTCTGCCTTTGCTTTAGTTCGCTGGATAAAGCTTTCTCTTTCCTCATTAAGAAGCTGGGCATTGTTAAGTTGCTCTAAGGACTCCTCAGTGTTGATGCTTTGCAGAATAGTTTTATATTTCTTGCTTGTAGTCTGATACAGTTCGTATGAAGCAGAGAGATGCTTTATGGCGCCCTCTAGTTGCAGTACCTCGTGGCTGGGACATGAAATCACATCAATGTGGGTGAGGATTTTATCCCAAATCTGCTTTAAACTGGTTGCTAGTTCAGTTCTCATGGATTCATAGTTCTCTATAACCTTCCAAGTGGGTTTCACAGAGCGTTTGGTCAATGCAGTGGACTCTGGGTCCTCATCCTGGCTTTCTCTGTGTGAAGCATGCTGTGGTGTTTCATCACACACTGAGCCCTTTCCACTCATGATGGCCTGCAGTACACAGGCTTGACTGTAGCAGTGAAGAGTGTCTGTATACTGTGAGGAGCTGTAACAAGCTGTGCTGGGGTTGTATGCAGAATTCTCATGCAATACACACAGTTACACTTCACTATGATCTGTCCTGTGACGCAGATATCTCTGTGCAGGCTGCTGGATACGTTCTTTTACTATTCTGAATCGGCTGCTAAGGCTATGAATGTGGTTTTCAGTAGCACATGGAGCTCATTGCCCTGAAGAGATTATCCATCCCAAATCACCTTTCCAGATAGCTTACTCAGTCACAACTCACATGAAAGAAGATCTGGCGATGTTTATTCGTCGTATGATCCGTAGAATGCAAGTTACAACAGGTAAAAGAACGATTCTTCCATGCAGGTAGAAGAAACATACAGGTCACATGAATTACAGCATTAAAATGACTGATACAGAAAAGAGGGGGAGGAGACTGAGCAGCATGCAAACTAAGGAATGCCACAAGAGACAAACTAAATAGACATTAAAGAGACAGTACATAATAAAAATAATATCATGTAACATGACACTTAGTGATCAGCCAATCAACAAACAGAACAATTTGAATGGAATTACAATTATTAATGAGCAATTACAAGTGACTTACAATACATGCTGGCACCAGTTCAGCACAGTATTAGTCACTTAGTGTTCAAATCAATAACTCATATCCATAAGTTTATTAAAGAGATTTTGGAACCTATAAAAGTTTCTTAGAGAGCTCTGCAGCAATTGAAAACAGATGTTGAGTGACATTATGAAAAAGACATGCCAAAAAAGGAGTGCAGCGAGCAATCATAATGTGTACAATTTAGTAACTCATACCCAATCAGACATCAGTTTATTGAAGATAAACCAGTAAAACAAGAATTCTTACTAGTAGCATATGTTATGTCTGTATGAGGTTTGACCAGGGCACCACATCCCTAAATATCAATAATTCAACATTTTATATAAATGGGACTTTAAAGGTGCCAGACACCAAGGGCAGCTTCACACTGTCTTGCTGTGCTTTGGCCACAGCACAGGTGCAGTGTAGTGTACCTGCGGTTTTCGTGTGGGATAGCTGTGCTTCCCCATAGACTTCTATTATGTCCTGCGGTGTTGGTCAGTTTTCAAAAAATGAATCAAAACCACGAGACACAGGACAGGGAGAAGGGAAGAGGAGGGAGAGAAGGACAGGGGAAGGAAGGGAGAGAGGGAACCATTACACAATGGCTCCACCCCCGCTCCCTTCTCTCTGGCTGTGATTGACAGCAGCGGGAGCCAATGGCATCTTAGCTAGTGAGGAGGAAGAGACCTGGGACAGACTCTGCTCTCGTGCACATCACTGGGTGGAGATCTGGCTTAGGTAGGTATTAGGGGGGAGGGTGGCTGAGGGGAGAGCAACACATTGAAGGTTTTTTTACCGTCATGCATAGACTGCATGAAGGTAAAAAACCTTCAGTCTTTAGAACCTTTAGAGTCTTCACTCAATCCAGAACTGTGCCCATCTGCAGCAGCTCTCCTCGCTTCCTGCATTCACAGGACAGAGGGGCAGCAGTGGGGGTCATTGGCTCTTTCTGCTGTCAATCAATTTGTGTGAGCAAGGAGCGGGGGTGGGGCTGAGCCACACAGTGTGCATCTATCGATGCACACAGTCTGTCTCGAGAACAAGCCTGCATGCCTGCTGTTTTAATGGGAACAAAAGCCTTTATAATCTCATTTGAAAATTTTGTATATGAAATAAAGTGCAATTGTAGTATTTTATTATTTTGTCTTATTTTTCAATTAAAAATTCTTACTGGTTGTTATTTTTAATATGCTCCAGTCCAGTCACATGATCCTGTAGTTCTGGCTCCGCTGTGTAAGAGAGTGTTCGACAATGACTGTGAATTCTCATAGCTCTGACATCACCTATTGGCTCCCATTGCCCAACCCTTGTCAACGATCCCTCCTCTTCCCTGAAGCAGCCGCTCACTGACACAGGAGAACCAAAGCTGTAGGATCACGTGACCAGACCGGAGCAGATTAATTATAGGTAAGTACACAGATCTTTTTAAACAAAGTAGGCAGGAAATGTAGGAGAAGGGGGAAGGGGGAAGAGTTAAGCCCCGTACACACGGTCGGACCTTTGTTCGACCAAAATCACATCGAAATTTCGACAGAATTCCATCGGAGTAAAAGAGAACATGTTCTCTATCTAAACTCCGACGGCATTCCTCTGAATTTCCGATGGAAATAATCCGATGAGGCACACACACGGTTGGAATTTCCAATGGAAAAAGTCTGTCTGACTTCCGATCGTGTGTATGGGGCATAAGAGCCATAAACAGTGCAAATTTCTTTCCTGCAACCGTTGGAAGAAATTCGCCTGATTCCTCCATCAACACAGACAGTGTTGACAGAGGAACTGCTTCTGGTGAGCCATTGTCTTCTCCAGGTGAGGGGGGAAGACAGTGATTATTGCTAGCAGGTATACCAGACTCTAGCGATAATCGCATGTAAAATCTAGTGGGCTGATTGTACCCAAGTTAATCGGTTGATCACCTTGGTACATTCAGCTTGCCCATACAAGGCTTGAATCTCGACTGGTTCTTTCGAACCGCCAGTGGCCGGCATTAGGCTTTTCTTCAACTTTAACTTAATTTGCTTGTGTTACGCAGTCACTGTGTGATGACAGTTTTCGTTTTCACTTGGGTTATAACCTTTCCATTCGTTGTTTGAGATATTAGATATCCATTTTCATGTCTTGAATGTTTCTAAATAGTAAAATCCTGTGACCTCTTGATCAGATTTACAAGTTCTGCCTAAAATATGGAAGTGATTGTTAGTAGCAATTATATGGAGACAGTAGTAAAAGTAGGAGTGGTGATACATAGCCTGATCATTAAATGTGAAGCAGCAGATCAAGAAAAAGTGGAGACTGGTAGAAGTTGCACTTGTCACATAAGTGTGATTTTTATAGAGTGTTGAATCCCAAAGTCAAAGTTCACCTTTTAGCTAATTTCCCCTTTTTTCATTACATTGCTTCACAGAAATAAATACTCTTTTTTTTCCCACCTGACTGGATCAAGATCCCCCATATACCTATGTAGCAATAAAATACTAATGTGAGTGGTCTCATGCTGTAGAAGGAGATAGGACAGAGACTACAAGACAGTTCCCAGGATTTGTTATGGCATCTAGGATTTTTTATGTAACCACATAGATTGACCTCTAATGCCGCATACACACCATCGGAAATTCTGACAAGAAAACCGTGAACTTTTTTCCGACTGAATTTTGGCTCAAACATGTGTTGCATACACATGGTCAGACGAAATTCTGACCGTCAAGAACGCGGTGACGTACAACACTACAACGAGCCAAGAAAAATTAAGCTCAATGATTCTGAGCATGCGTCAAATTGATTCCGAGCATGCATGTTTTTTTTGCGCATCAGAATTGCATACAGACGATCAGAACCAGCTCTGAAATTTTTGCTGTCGGAAACTCAGACAGAAAAAGTCAGATTAAGCCTACACAAGGTCGGAATTTGATTGTGTGTACGCGGCATAACAGCATCTCATGGTCAGAATTGTAGGACTGAATCTGCCATGACCTAAACAGATAAAGTGGTTAAATGAACTAATTCTGGACTTCAGGCTTTCATCCTGTCCAGTTATACAGGCTTCTATCCTGTACTGATGCTGATCCTTATTTTACTGCACATTGTGAGAAGCTCAAGCAAGTCAGATGGAACCTACCTGATTTTCTGTCTGGAGGACAACTAGCATTATCCAACTCTTTCCTTTCAAGCCTTACTGTCCTTGGCCCACCCCTTTCATTTAATATTCAGTTCTTTCATTCATGGAGGCTCAGAATCATATGTGGGTAAAATCTAGGGTAGTCTGTATGCAAATGCAGCCTGCCTGAAATGACCACGCCTTTAGACTGACTTCCACTCATCAAGGAATTTGCAAAAAACCTACTGTATGCATTCATAAAGCTATGTACGGCAGTCTTCTGGCATCTCCCACTTTCCATGATCTACTTGTATTGCATACGGAAGCACAAAGACCCAGTGGTCATGTCAATGCAGCCACACTGCTCTTTGAAAAGAGATCCACCAGCTATCACTTTTCACAGACCGACACAGGTGTAAACATGCCCTAAAAAAGGTGTATACATGCCCTAAAAGTGACAATTCTCTAAAATTTTATTGGGAATATTGGCAAATTGAAATGTAAGGTGAATTTCTCTACAGGGACTAATTTGCTGCTGTCCCTAAGCTTTCAAAGCAATCAACCACTCATTAAAGCAGCTTCGCAACTGATTGCTTTTAGTATAAGGTCATTAAGATTGAGGTTTCTTTTTGAAGTCAGGCACAATGAGTATGGTTGTGCTCAGAGCCAAAACTAAAGGGGGGGGGGGGCGGTGGGACATGTGCCCCAGGCGCCACATTGAGGGGCACGCCATGACTGACAGGGGTAGTGAAAACAGCATCCCTACTCCTGTGGGGGCGAGTAGTAGCGTACCAGGAGAAGGTGCGGGCTGTGTTCTCCCCTGCTTGCACTGAACCGAGGTGTTCTCTCACCCTGGCTTTTTCTTTTCTCCCCTTTTTCTTTTTTTTTGCTGTCCTGGTGGCCGGCCCTTTGGCATCCCCATGTGCTAGGGATTAAAGGGAGCCTGAGGGGGGACAGCAGCGGGGGTGCAGGGCGCCTGTAGTTTGGCAGGTGCTCAAAGAGGGAGCAGTGCTGTCAGAGAGTGGGGCCCGGTATGCAGAAGAACGTGTGTTCCCCCCTCCCCTCACTTCCCCTATCAGCTCCTGATGCCAGTACACAGCACCAGTGATGAGTCCCGAGGAGCTTCGGCCAGGATGTGAGGTGTGAAAGCTTGTTGCAGGAGAGGGCACTCAGCCCCCCTCGCCCCCACTACCTGTGCTCTGCAGGCTGTCTAATTAGCTACCTCTAGGTGTCTATGGTCTGTCCCTGTAGACCCCAAAGTGTCTGGGGGGTTAGAGAAGCCTGTGCAAGCAGGGCTGAGTGTAGGAATGTGCCTGGAAGACAGCAGATCCCCTGGGCTTAACCGGAGCTCTGTAATTGCACGCCCACCACACACACATACGATCTATCTTTGAGCTGCAGTGACTAGCAGCTGAAAGATCTGTTCTGTGTTACTACAACTGCACTGCCTGTGGCTCTAAAACTCTGCACATCTCCCCCTTCTCCCCAAGTCCTTTATTGCTAGGATCACTGGCGTCCTAACAACCAATGACATCACCTATTTGGTCCACCTTCCGATTCCCAGAGTAGAATAGAACTTCCGCATTTACACTTGCTCCAGCTCCCAGCTCCCAGGGTGCTTCTACAATTATGCTAGTTAAGGTGGGGGGAGGGGCAATGATGTAAGGGGGTAGGGGCACACTGATGTAAGGGAGGTACATTGATGTAAAGGAGGGCACATTAAGGAAAGGGGAAGGGGGCATACTGATATAAAGAGGTGGGCACACTGATGTAAGTGGGGTACATTGATGTAAAGGGGCCACACTGAGTTAGGGGGAGGGGGGCACGCTGATATAAGGAGAGGGGGACACTAATGTAAGGGGGGGTACATTGATGTAAATGGGAGCACACTGATATAAGGAGGGGGGCACATTGATGTAAGGGGGTACATTGTTGTAAGGGGGGGCACACTGAAGTAAGGTGGGAAGAGGGCACACTGATATAAGGATGAGGTCCACAGATGTAAGGGGGTACATTGATGTAAAGAGGGGCACATTTAGAAAAGGGAGGAGGGGGGCACACTGATATAATTTGGGGGCACACAGATGTAAGGAGGGTACACTGATGTGGGGGGGCACATTGTTTTAAGGGGGAGGATACTCTGATGTAAGGGGGGGACATTCATGTAAGGGGGGAAACTGATCTAAGGGGGGCACTGATGTAAGATAGGGAATTGATATAAGAGGTGACACTGATATAAAGGAAGACATTCATGTAAGGGGTGGCTCTGAACTAAGAGGGGGCACTGATGTATGGGGGTAGTCTGATGCAAGGCAGGCACTGTTGTAAGGAAGGACACTGATGTAAGGGGAAATTGATATGAGGGGACATTGATATAAAGGAGAAAACTGATGTAAGGGGGGCTCTGAAGTAAGAGGGGGACTGAACTAAGCGGGTACACTGATATAAGGAAGGATTCTGGGTTTGATGCAGGGGGGGGGGCTGAACTAAGGGGGGCTCTGATGAAAAGGAGGCACAATTGTAAGGGGGGATTGCTGTAAGAGGGGACCTTGCTATAAAGAGGGAACTGAAGTAAAGAGGGGCTCTGAAGTAAGGAGGGGCACACTGATGTAAGAAAGGACTCTGATGTAAAGGGGACACTAATGTAAGGGGGGACGCTGATGTACAATGGGACATGCAAAAAAGGCTCTATTGTCAAGGGGGACATTGATGTAAGGGGGAATTGATATAAGAGGGGACGTTGATATAAAGGGGGGGGTCCGATGTAAGGGGGGACACTGATGTAAGCCGTGACTCTGATGTAAAAGGGATTCTAAATTAATGGGGGAAACTGACGTAAGGGGACACTAATGTAAGGGGGGGACACTAATGTTAGGGGGATTTTAAAGTAATATGGGACTCTGAAGCAAGGGGGTCACTGATGCAGTATAATAATATTGTAATAAAATAATACAATTGTAAAAAATATTTATGAAATGAAATAATAAAGATAAAAAAAATACTCACACTGTCCTCTTTTGGGGAAAGGGGGGGGGGGGGTGCCAAACGGAGTCTTTGCCCAAGGTGAAAGAACATCAAGCGTTGCCACTGGTCGTGCTTGTGTTGCCTGCCCACTCACATGCAGATGAAATCTGAACTATGGGCTAAGGTTTATGCACACATGTGTGAAAGCTGGCATAACAACAGTAATTGAACTATAGGCGTCTAATGCCTTCAGTTTGATACTCTAAAATCATAATAAAAGGAGTCATAGTTCGATCCTATGAATATAATTAGCGCTTTGCTTTTGTTAGCAATTAAAACAATGCCCTAACTCTGAAGCTGCTGTACATATTTATTTATTTTTTTTCTCTATATGCCTCGTGTTACTTGAATCAGTCTTCTTAATGTGCGTTTATATCATTGGCAGAAACCTGTTTGTCAAGATTTGGGACTGAACAAGAGATTTGGCAATGCTTCTTATTGAAATTTGAGAGTCTAAAGCTGAAATCGATATATTTATATATATTTTTTTATTACTTGTTTGTTGTGTAACAAATCTAATTGCTGATCTGCATATCTTTCTGAGAAATGGTTTCAGCATAAAATCTTTATCTTAATGAAACCCAAATGCTGTTGATTTGTGTGTGCCAAGTTAGTCAGTGAGCTCCCCTCTAATTACTGGTGAATTGCAGTACATATTCCCTCTTTCTGAGAATTGTTGTCTACAAGTTAAAAACAAATTTTTTTTGCTAAAAAAAATTACTTAGAACACCCAAAAATTATAAATTCTTTTTCTAACACCCTAGAGAATAAAATGGTGGTCGTTGCAATACTTTACGTCACACCGTATTTGTGCAGCGGTCTTATAAGCGCACTTTTTGGTAAAAAAATATTTTTTCATTAAAAAATAAGACAACAGTAAAGTTAGTCCAATTTTCTTTTATATTGTGAAAGATAATGTTACACCGAGTAAATTGATACCCAACATGTCACGCTCGCGCTTGCTCGTGGAATGGGGACAAACTTTTACCCTTAAAAATCTCCATAGGCGACATTTAAAAAATTCTACAGATTGCATATTTTAAGTTACAGAGCAGGTCTATGGCTAGAATTATTGCTCTCGCTCTACCGAACGTGGCGATACCTGACGTGTGGTTTGAACACCGTTTTTATATGCAGGCACTGCTCACGTATGCGTTTGTTTCTGCACACAAGGTAAATTTATTTATGTTTTTCTTATTTATTTTACCTTTTTATTTTTATACACTGTTCTTTTAAAAAAAAAAAATAGTGTCACTTTTATTCCTATTACAAGAAATGTAAACATCCCTTGTAATAGAAAAAAGCATGTCAGGGCCTCTTAAATATGAGATCTGGGGTCAAAAAGACCTCAGATCTGATATTTAGACTTAAATGCAATAAAAATTGGCATTTGAAAAAAAAAAAAATGGCCCTTTAAGAGCTATGGGCGGAAGTGACGTTTTGACGTTGCATCCGCCCTGCTATGGTATGGAGACAGGTGGGAGCCATCTTACCTTCACTCGTCTCCATACCCAGCAACGGAGAGGACCGATCGCCTCCGCCGGTTCCAGTAAGTGGCGGAGGGCACGGGAGAGTGGCGGGGGGGGGGGCCCCTCTCCTATCGCCGATAACGGTGACCACCATTATTGCAAACCGGACCGCCGCCTGACGACGAGGATATCTGAGTTATGGCAGCTAGTCATGACGTATATAGTCGTGCAGCGCTCCGGAGGTGGTTAAAGGGTTTGTAAAGGTAAAAGTTTTTTCACCTTAATGCATTCTATGCATTAAGGTGAAAAAACATCTGCGGATTAGCGGGGCCCCATAGCCAGCCCGTTTACCTACCTGACCCCTCGAAAGTCCTGGCCGTGTACGCGCTTGCTTCTCGGCCAGGCTTCTCGGCAAATTCTTTGGTTGATTGAAAGCAGCGCAGCTATTGGCTCATGCTGCTGTCAATCACATCTAATGCGCCGGGGGGGCGGGGCCGAGTGATGTAGTAAGCGGCTATGGCCGCTGGCTGTATCACAGGAGCGCTCCCGCAAGAACTCATCACCATGCGAGGTGATGAGTTCTTGCAAGGGAGAGCCGAGACAGCCGCCGAGGGACCCCAAAAGACCAGGTTCGGGTCCACTCTGTGCAAAATGAGCTGCAGAGTGGAGCTAAGTATTTAAAAAAAAAAAAAAAATGTACCTTTACATACCCTTTAAAGCGGAGTTCCAGGCAAAAATTTAACTCAACATACATATCCCATATATTTTTTTCATACCTTTTTGGTATGTTTTCTTCAGGAGTTCCGTCGCATGGCGCCATGGCGAAGTACGTCACTTCCACAGCTTTTTTTGTGCCCTCCTCTTTCCCCCAGTCACCTTCTGGGACCTGTGTGTGTCTCAGAATACGACGGGACCATTCTCACGTCACTGATCACCGTTCACAATAATGGAAACAGTGAGATCAGTGACATGACACTAGGCAGAACAGGGGAATGCTTTGTTTACAAAGGCATCCCCCTGTTCTTCCTTTGCCGACCACAATCGCAGGCCGCCCGGGAACATCGAGTTCCCAGGACCTGCCCGCTGGGCGGCAAATTTAAAGGGACGTACAGATATGCCCATTTGCCTGCCCGTGCCATTTTATCAAT
This sequence comes from Rana temporaria, assembly GCF_905171775.1. Lineage (NCBI taxonomy): Eukaryota > Metazoa > Chordata > Amphibia > Anura > Ranidae > Rana > Rana temporaria. Next base: position 159,270,648 of record NC_053493.1, read on the forward strand.
GTACATCTGCGTGCGGCGGTCGGCAAGTGGTTAAGCTTTGACAATAAAACCTGGAAGCTGAATGGTTTCTATGCAGAGCTGCACCAGATTTTGCACTCTCCAGTCTTAGTACATCCCCTTAGGAAACTGGCTAAGATGTTTAGTCTGATGGAGGTGTTTACTTTCTTTGTGCTCTGTCATAGCTGCTTAAATTCTCCTGGCAGTCCCAAAAGCAACTTTTAAAAGCATCTAGGAGCAGTCACACTATTGTATTCCACAACTCTTCCGTAAAAATAGTGTCGCCCTGGCTGTGCTGTCTGCCAGAGGTACATGAGTCACAAGTGTCTGGACAGAAGTAGAAATCTTTGGTAGATTACACAGATCCCATATGTGTCCTTTAAGTGTGAATTTAGCTGTGTATCTAGAGTTCAGTTGTAAAATCTGTTCCACGTATCTGGGTCAATCGTGGAGCCAGGATCCACTGCCAAGGTTTACATGTAGGCGGTGATCTAAGCAATCCGTGTTTTGAAAAGAATGAAGTATAAAAAAATAGACAAAACCCCGCCCTCTAGATGTAACCTTCTAAGAAACAATGTTACATTTGCTCATTTGAAGTCCATTCATGTTGCCCACCATGTGACATATCATGTTATGACACAAATCATGTGGAATAAATATTTCATGCTGGTCATCTAATTCAGCACTGTCAACAACATTTTAAGAATTGTGGGAGTTCTATACTGCAATGTAATTATAACCATTAGAATGAAACACTATGCTGGAATATAATTATAACTATTAGAATGAAATTACTCATAGTGTTACCTAAGAGTCCTACTACTGCCTGAGGATTAGGAGGGTTGTAGTTACATTACTTAATATCAACATTAATGAGTAACTATCTGAGAAAAACGCTCTTAGGACTTTGACTAGCTAACATAGCAGACTGCTGTGATGTCTTGTGCTGTACGCTGGCAACCTGCAAAGGACTTTATCTACTCAGATTCAGCATCTTCTGATTTAAATGGAACAAAACATTACTCGTTATCTCTGGGCGATCTGACGAAAGAGAAAAAAACTCGCAGCTTAAGAGTTTCTCTAGGAAACTATATATTCACCTCCAGGTATTTGTGTGAGCTAATGAGGCTTTGTATTTCAGTATATACATGATCAATTGTATCTTAAAATGTGTAAATATCATTTTATTACTGCAGAAAAATCTAGCTAAAGCATTTAGTAAGTTCCAGTTGTGTCCTATGGTTAAATACACTAAAACACACATAAAGCAGAATGTTTTATTATTGTATTATTATTATTGTATTATTTTTATTTTAAAATGCAGGGTGACGTTGTAGCATTTGTAGCTATTTTTTTTTGTTACTATCTTTTTTTTGTGGAATATGTTGTGTACTATAGAATAGGTGTATTTTGGTAAGTACAACAAATTGGTATTAAAAATTGAACATTTTATTTGAAAATGGTATGTACCGTATTTATCAGCGTATACAGTAACACGCACCCTAACTTTAAGAGGGAAGTTTCGAGAAAAAAACTTTCCAAAGCGTATAACACACAGGCACAGTTTACCCTCTATTTTCAGGGTAAAAAAGTGAGTGTTATACGCCAATAAATACGGTATATTATACAGTACTCATTAGAGGCAGATTTTATTCTTCATATATCGTAAAAAGCTAGAATTATATATAGCAATGCTTAGATATAAACCCTTATGTGCATCATATATAGTTATGGTTGGATAAAAAATGTATTGGATTTAAAAGCGGCCTTGATTTAGGTAAACATGCTTGAATGGATTCTTGATGTTGGGCTGTTTTGCCATTCTTTGATGAACTACTTTTGATGCATAGGCTTGACCCTTAAAATATTTATTAACCCTCCTGGCGGTGTTCCCGAGTCTGACTCAGGGTTAGATTTCCGTGCTGCGATCGGTAACCCCGAGTCAGACTCGGGCTTGCCTCGCAGCATCCACAGACAGTGTTTACTTACCTTGTCCCTGGATCCAGCGATGCCACCGCGCTGTGTGAGTGAGCGGGTGCTCGCTCGATTCACACAGCGTCCTCCTGTGCCGCCGATCTCTGTTCCCTGTGACGTTACGACGCACGGGAGCGGAGAACGGCGCCAAATTCAAAAACGTAAACAAACACCTTACATACAGTATACTGTAATCTTATAGATTACAGTACTGTATGTAAAAAATACACACCCCCTTGTCCCTAGTGGTCTGCCCAGTGTCCTACATGTACTTTTATATAATAAAAACTGTTCTTTTTCCCTGCAAACTGTAGATTGTCCATAGCAACCAAAAGTGTATTTTTATGTCAAAAATGGTTTTAGATCAGCTAGAAAACAGCGATAATAAATTATAATCACTGGCAGAATTGTGCGATAGCGATTTGTGGGGAAATTCGTCATAAAAAAATAAAAGTAATGACAGCGACAATTCTGCAACTGAGCACATTTCAGTGATTTTGAGTTGATTACATTATTGAATAATTTTTATTATAATTATATTATTATTTTTTATAATTATTTATAATTATTTATTATATTATAATTTATAATTTTGTTTTTAAAAAAAATGGCATACCCGGGATGCCTACAAGACTCTTGTTTGGTCAGATTTAAGTGAGTTATTCCTAAGAATTACAGGCCTACAGTATAAAACGCTAAATTTCCTTGCAAATAATGGTACCGCTTTCAGCACCTTTTTTCTGAAAGAATCATACCGCCAGGGAGGTTAATACCTATAATGGCGGATGCTGTGGGCAAATACTACACCATAGCCTCCATGGTAAATTGGCTTATACATAATACTAACAATTTATTCTGTATTTTTACATTCTTGAAGTTATAATATACTCTGCTGCAAGAGAAACAAATGCATTATTGTTTTATATATGCTATGAATTTTGGATCCTGTCTTAATTAGCATTGATTATCATAGGAGATATGCATTTTTTTATTGTAAAAAAGCTCCACAAGAGGTAAATCATGACAATTTAGGTAAAGATCAAGTTAGGTAAACATTAAAAAAAATCATAGTAGAGAAAAGTTTAGCCAACCAAGAAGCTTTGTATGTGGGGGTTACTAGGAACCTGACCAGCTAAATGGTGCTGTGCACATTTGTTGCTGAACTGAACATAGATACAAAAAAAAAGCTCATTGGTCTTCCTTGTGGCTAATGCTGATAGCTATGGCTGAGCACCGTTGAGTGTGTGAAACGCATCAGTTTTTTATCCTGTACTCTGCTGTGGTTTGTACTTTTGTTATTTTGCACAATAAAGGGGTTTTTTTATTGGAGTGCGGCTGTCCAGACCTTCCCTCTTCTAATGGATAATGCTGCCAACCCTAAGAGCCGGTTCACACTGGGGCGACCTGGAACCCAAATTCAAGTCGCCCCAAGTTGCCCCAAGTCGCGCGGTCGAGAAAATGAATGGAAGTGAATGGGAGCCGTCTTAATGTACACTACTGCAGTTGCTCCGACTTCAGAAAAGGTTTCTGTACTACTTCAATCCGATTTCTAGGTGACTTGTAGGCAACTTGTACCCATTGATTTCAATGGAAGTCGCCTCAGGCCCCGTACACACGAGAGGATCCATCCGCTGGAATTGATCCGCGGATCGGCTCCAGCGGATAGATCCCCTGGTGTGTACAATCCAGCGGATCTGTTTCCACGGATTTTTATCCCCTGGGATGGATTTCAAGCGGATAAAAATTTGAAGACATGCTTTCAAATCTATCCGCTTGAATCCATCCCAACGGATTGATCCGCTGGTCTGTACAGACTCACCGGATCAATCCGTCCGAATGAATCCCCCGCATGCGTCGTAATGATTCGACGCATGCGTGGAATTCCTTATATGACAGCGTCGCGCACGTCGCCGCGACGGCGACGGCGCGACACGTTATCGCGATGGGATTTCGGCGCGGATTTCGATCCGATGGTGAGTACACTCCATCGGATCAAAATCCTCGCAAATCCTCGAGAGGATTTATCCGCGGAAACGGTCCGCTGGACCGTATCCGCAGATAAATCCTCTCGTGTGTACGGGGCCTTAGAAGTCGGATCACTGTCTTAACTGAAGCAACAATACAGGAAGATAACATACATTTCTCAGGCAAACCCCTCCCTCTGCCTCCCTCCCACAGAGCTGATTGTTGTTTGATTGGCCACTGGAAAGCCTCCTGTCCTGGAGGCAACTTGAAGTTGCCTTGTAAGTTGCCTGATGATTCATACTCAAGTCGTGTCCAAGTTGCCTCCCAAAGTCATGCTAGAAGTCATGTTGCCCCTGTGTGAATGGGCTCTAAAGCCTTGTACAGTACACACAATAAGAAGAATATCGGATGAATGATCATCACTTTTTTGTGCATGCTAGTTCATATATCGAAAACGAAGAGATTACTAAACTTAATAAAATTCTTGTGCAACAGAATACAACTTCAGAAGTAATGTAATGTGTTGTATTGTAGTGTAATTTATTCTTTCGTTTCTGAGCATGTGAAGTCTTGCTCTTCCGATCGTCCAATTAGGTATTGTACAAGATTTTCTGATCATGTGCGCTAGGCTTTAGCATGCTCTGGGTGAATAGATAGTGAACAGTTTAGAAAAAGATTTCTGGACAATAAAGGCAGCAGGCTGTATAACATTTTGTCAGCACATTAGCTGCCAAATTGTAGCAGTCATTGTTGAAAAACTGCAGTTACCTTATACAGTAAAATAGAATAAAAATATAATAACGTGAAATAGAAACAATACAAATATTATTTATAACATTAGCTTAAAAATATAACATAGAGCTCTAGCAATTGTTAAAAAAATTAAATAAAATTTATCGTTAGAACAGGGGTCTTCAAACTGCGGCCTGATGGCCGGATGTGGCCCTTTGCTAGCCTTTATATGGTCCTTGGAGTACTATTTCTGGCAATGATATAAGGGAATATTCCTCCTACTGACACCAACAATGGGGCACTATATCTTCCACTGATACCAATGATGAGATAATATTACTCCCAATAATGCCAATGATGGGGCATTACTCCTCCTCCTACTGTCCTACTGACCACAAACCCTGAGGCCATGCATACTCTTGCTGGGCCCGAGAGCTTTTCTACTAGCCACAATCCGGCCCCCTAAATTCTGAAGGACAGTAAGCTGGCCCTTTGCTTGAAAAGTTTCGAGACCCCTGATTTAGACCAACTATTAAAAAAATCTTACATCGCCGTAGAAATTATCCATTTGAATTAGTTAATATGATGTTTACCACCAAAAAAAAGGCGTGTACAGTGTAATGCTATTCTCAACTATTACATTTTCTTCTTGTAGATTTGCAAGTCAATAATGAATACATGCTGATTAGAGGTTTGCTGTGGTTATGTCTTATATGTCGCATCTAAGAAATGCTCCAAAATCTAAAATAGAAACAAAACTAACTTTGTTATTATATCTGTGTGTGGTACAATACATGCATAGCTCCCAACTGTCCCTGATTTGGAGCAATGTCCCTCTGTCCCTCTGTCCCTCTTTCCACCTCATGTGTCCCTCATTTTGGTCTGATCTAAATAGTTGTATATACAATGCACTGTTTATCTTTCAAAATGTGTTTTCCTGTGCTAAATCTTTCATCCAAATTATACATTTCAGTATTTATACATTTTAAAAGCCAATGTAAATGAATAGTAGTGGTAAAAATAGTCCCTTGTGGATTCAATTAAAATGGTTGTAGAGGTACAATTTTTTTCCCCCTAAATAGCTTCCTTTACCTTAGTGCAGTTCAACTTCATTTACCTCATCCTTCCATTTTGCTTTTAAATGTCCGTATTTCTTCTGAGAAATCCTCACTTCCTGTTCTTGTGTCTGTAACTCCACACAGTAATGCAAGGCTTTCTCTCTGGTGTGGAGTGTCGTGCTCGCCCCCTCCCTTGAACTACAGGAGAGTCAGGACGCATACTAACACACAGCTCCTTTCTCTATCTGCAACGTAGAGAGCGTCCTGACTCTCCTGTAGTCTAAGGGAGGGGGCGAGCACAACACACCCAGGGAGAAAGCCTTGCATTACTGTGTGGAGTTACAGACAGAAGAACAGGAAGTGAGGATTTCTCAGAAGAAATAAGGACATATACAAGCAAAATGGAAGGATGAGGTAAGTGAAGGAGGACTGCACTAAGGTAAAGGAAGCTATTTAGGGATTTTTTTCTTTACAACCCCTTTAACCTTTTTTTGTTTAATTCTTCTTTAAGGGTGTGTGGCAGGGGGCGTGTCCTATGCCTAGACACATTTGCTAGTAGGTGCCCCTCATTCCCATCTCATTTTTTTTTAAGGTATGTACGTGTGTTAAAGCGGGGGGGGGCCACCCAAAAAAAAACATTACATTACATTACATTACATCTAGCAGAGGCAGCATAATAAGGACATTTAGTTTTGGCAGGTAATTATTTTTTTTTCTCCGTACATACCTTTATATTCTGTTTTTGTCCAGGGCTTTTGGGTTCCGATGACTACGGGACTGGGCGTTCCTATGCTTCTGTTCGATGATTGACGGCTTGTGAAACAGGTGACCTGTCGCACAATGCGCGTCACCAGATGTCGGGAAATAGCCGAGCTGCGAGTCGGCACTATACGGCGCCTGCGCAGTCAGCTCTACACGCCGTATAGTGCTGACTCGCACCTCGGCTATTTCTGGAAATCTGGGGACGCGCGTTGTGCGACAGGTCACCTTTTTCACAAGCTGTCAATCATCGAACCGAAGGATAGGAACGCCCAGTCCCGCAGTCATCGGAACCCTGAGGCTGGGATAGGAACGCCCAGTCCCGGAGTCATCAGAACGTGGAAGCCCTGGACCAAATCAGAATATAAAGGTAAGTACGAAAAAAAAAAAAAAGACCTGCCCAAAGTAAATGCCCTTAATATGCTTAGTCTAATGTTAAAAATTAGTTTTTAGGGTGAACCTCCACTTTAAGCCAATTATCCTCAGTAAAGCTGTTGAGGATATTTACCATTTCTCTTGTGAAAGCCCTTTGCAGGCAACATAGGGGTCAATGACACCTTACATTACGTTCAGTTAAACAGCAACAGGATGCAATGTGGCTCAGCCAGGCAGTACACTTTTAAAGATCTTTTACTATAAAAATCCTAATTAAGGAAGAACCACAAATAGCCTACATTCTCTAAAACATTTCTAGTTAAACGATGTAAAAGATGCCTATGCATTTTTGCATCTGAATTCTTAATGATATAGGCAGTGAGGGGGGAAATAGTGGAGTATATCTATTTGTCCAGAAAACTAGTAGCATAGATTACTCTTGGAAAGTGCTCAGAATTCACAAGTCATCTGTGATATACAGAATCAATCCCAGACATGAACCTATCCTCTTCCAGCATTACAGACCTGGATGAGAGCACAAGATCACAGAATATTGCACCTTCACTTTCCTCTACTGAGAATCAGAGTAGAGGAAGGTAAATATCTGTGGGTTATTAGTAACTGCTCATCAGCCATGGGTATGGACGTCACCACTCGGGCTCCTCCCTCCTCCTTTCCCAGCCGCCGGGCCAGTAGGAGAGAGGAGTTGAGCCTCGCCAATGTGCAGTAGGGTTCCCGGCATTAAGCCATAAAGTTTCACTGCCGGGATCCCTTACTCGCAATGGAGGTGGCATGCACCCGACAGCTGATGGAAACATCAGCTGTGGTGCCGACATCGCTGGACTCCAGGACAGGTAAGTGTCCGATTATTAATTATGTGCAGCCAGGGATGTATTTAGGTTTTGTGCTGCCTTAGGCCTGACTAAACTCATGCACCCCCTAATTTAAATATGACCCACCCCTTCCTGTCAAGGCCACACCCCTTGCGGTTTAAGACCCACCCTGAAATTTTCAAGTGGGGACACTAGTTCTGATGGCCTGGGGGGGGGGGGGCAATGGATTCCCTTAATTTGCATAGATTTCCTCTCACTTCCTGTTTGGCTATGGGGCAGGAAGTAAAGGGAAATCTCTGCAATGGGACAGGGATGGTAAAAAAATTAAAGCAACGCCCCCCCCCCCCCATAGTTGCAGAATGCCAACTGCCCACATACTGGAAGCAGTGCGGCCGATTTATGGGGGTGCTGAACTAATTTGCCTAACAGTGTAGCGCAAGCCGGCGGGGACACTAGTCCGTGCTGCCCCCCTGCAAATTGCTGCCCTAGGCCTGGGCCTTGTTGGCCTAGGCCAGGATACAGCATTGTGTGCAGCTGCTGGTTTTTAATTTTTGCAGCTGTGGGCGGACCTATGAAAGAGCATGTGTCCACCATGTAACAAAACCAAGCCAATCACCAAACACCAGGACTGTCACAAGTGTGTTGAGGAGAGCGTGCTCAGCCCTGTGTAAGCTCCAACTAGACTGGATCAGAATTTTCACAGGGCTTCTTTCCTCACCATGGGGGGCTCAATCAAATTAATTGTGACCCTGACACTTAACCCTAAAACTGAACACTTTGGGGGAGATTTACGGCGGGGCGAGAGCTCCCATAGAACAACGAGGAAATAGAGAACATGTTCTCTATTTCCTCGCCGAGCTCCTCGTCGGCTTCCTCGGCCGAAAGTGTACACACGGCCGGGTTTCTCGGCAGAATTCAGCCAGAAACTCGGTCGGAAGCTGAATTCTGCCGAGGAAACTGGTCGTGTGTACGGGGCCTATGAGATGCTCGGACACCACTTGGAGACGTTCGGAGTCACTCAGGAATGGAGTGTTTCCAGGTGTTTCCGAGTGTCTCAGAGCGTCTCCGGCGTCCCCACACCTCTGTCCACATGCGGTACTGCACACCCTAGAGGCTTGAATCCTGCTTGTCTTGCGAGACAATGCTCACAATTTGAGTCAGGATCTTTTTTTTTAAAACAGCTTGTATTGCGAAATGCTCATAAACCGAATTATTAGCAATGCAAGGTTTTACTGTATTGTAGACTGAATCCAATTCGAAAAATTTCACAATCTTAAGTGAAAGCTGCATGAATCTTGAGTGCGAACATTTATAAATAGATCCCTAAATATTTCCTCAGATTATTAGTGCAATTTAGGAAAATGTTTATTGTAAACTATTTCAGATAACCTTTAACCACTTGCCTACTTTGCACTTTTACCCCCTTCCTGCCCAGGCCAATTTTCAGCTTTCAGCGTTGTCACACTTTGAATAAGTCATGCAACGCTGTACCCAAAAAAATATTTATAATTCTTTTCACACAAATAGAGCTTTCTTTTGGTGGTAGATGATCACCACTGTTTTTTTTTTTTTTTATAGTTAGTTATACAATTTTGCAAACATTTACTGATGTGTGCTGATGAGGCTGCACTGATGGGCACTGATAGGCTGCACTGACGGGCACTGATATGCCGCGCTGACGGGCACTGATAGGCTGCACTGGTGGGCACTGATAGGTTACACTGATGGGCACTGATAGGTGGCACTGATGAGCACTGATAGGTGGAACTGACAGGTGACACTGATGAGGAGGCACTAATGGGCACTGATTGGCAGCACTGATGGGAACTGATTGGCAACACTGATTAGCAGCACTGTTGGGCACTGATTGGCAGCCATAGTGGGCATTGATTGGCATCACTGGTGGGCACTATGGGGACTGCCCCGATAATCAGGACACTGAAAATCACTGCCCTGACTATAAGTGACATTGTCCCTTTAACACAAGACGGTTATCAGCTTTATTCTTTTCTCCTCACGCTGACAGCATGAGGAGAAAAAAGCCGATAACCGGCTTGTGATGACATCCGTGATCAGCTGTAATGGACACAGCTGATCACGTGGTAAAGGGTCACTGTGATTGGCGCTTTACACAATCTGTGATCAGCGGAGTCCTTCGGATCACAGAGCGCGCCGCCGCGCGGGAAGCGTGATCACGGAGGACATCAATAGACACCCTACTTTAGCCGTCATTCGGCTATAGCAGGGGTGGCAACAGGGTAATAACTTTTGGAAAAGAGGAACAAACGTTTATGATAGGTGTACTGTTTTGACGCTGTTATTAACTTGTAATTACATGGCAACTTTAATCTAAAACATAATTATTTACAAACACTGCAAATTAAATCGACTCTATGGAAAATCACTGACATAAGGGTGTTTGTTGACCATCAAACAATGACCTATAAGGTGTTGTATACTGGCGTGGGAATACAGGTTAAATGTAAAATGCAGTGAAACTACATAACAATTTTCATTTTTTAAATACATGTATCAATAACCTGGACAATGTAAACAGAGCACATTATTACAAAAGCAAATCTAGAAGCAATGGTTGGTTTCCTTTAGTGAAAACACTAGGGGTTGATTTACTAAAACAAACTCTGGTGCAGCTCTGCATGGAAATCAATCAGCTTCCAAGTTTTTTTTTTGTCAACTCTTAAAGGGGTTGTAAACCCTCAAGGTTTTTCACCTTAATCTCCTTTGGGTACAGGCCCCTAGATTGCCATGGTTACTGCTTATGATTTCATTAGTACAATTCAGCAGTTCCAATCAGTTTTTTCCTAGACTCCTTTCCACTTCTTAAGCCTCGTACACACGACCGAGAAACTCGACGGGCAAAACACATCGTTTTGCTCGTCGAGTTCCTTGTTAGGCTGTCGAGGATCTCGGCGAGCCAAATTTCCCCATTCCCGTCGAGGAAAAAGAAGACGTGCTCTCTTTTTGGCTCGACGGGATCCTCGACAGTTTCCTCGTCGAAGTGTACACACGACCGGTTTCCTCGAAAAAAAAAAAAAAAACAGCAAGTTTCTTGCTGGTTTTTGCTGAGAAACTCGGTCATGTGTACGAGGCCTTAGGAGCCTTTGTACAACTTCCATTGTGCAAGAATAAAAAAAAAAATAATAATTCTGGACACCAGTGCCGGCCCAAAACATTGTGCTGCCTGGGACCAAGAATGAAACGCTGCCCCCCCCCAGAAAAAAAAATCACGCCAACCAAAAGGCCCCCACATTCATTATTTTATATCATGATAACTAAAGGGGACCCGTCATGGCTCTATACATGTATAAAGGAGTATAAAGAGGACCTGTCATTGCTCTATACATGTATAGGAGTATAAAGAGGACCTGTCATGGCTCTATACATGTATATAGAGGACCTGTCATTACTCTTTACATGTAAAGGAATATCAAGAGGACCTGTCATGGCTCTATAAATGTAAATAGGACTATAAAGAGTACTTGACATGGCTCTATACATGTATAAAGGAGTATAACGAGGGACTGTCATGGCTCTATAGATGTATAAAGAGAACCTGTCATGGCTCTATACATGTATAAAGAAGTATAAAGAGGACCTGTCATGGCTCTATACATGTATATAGAGGACCTGTCGAGACTCTTTACATGTAAAGGAATATAAAGAGGACCTGCCATGGCTCTATAAATGTATATAGGAGTATAAAGAGGACCCGTCGTGGCTCTATACATGTATAAAGAAGTATAACGAGGGCCTGTCATGGCTCTATACATGTATAAAGAGGGCCTGTCATGGCTCTATACATGCATATAGGCGTATAAAAGGACCTGCCATGGCTCTATACATGTATCCAGGAGTATAAAGGGACCTGTGAATTGCCGCCGGCCACAATGTCTTTTGCGCAAACTAATCAATGTACGCTAATTGTGTTTTTTTTTGGTACCAACAATATGTAGAAGAATACATATTGGCCTTAACTGAAGAAAATAGTTTATTTTTCTAAATTTTGGGGATATTTATTATAGCAAAAAGTTAAAAAATATATATATATTTATAGCACAAAAAATAAAAACCGCAGAGGTGATCAAATATCACCAAAAGAAAGCTCTATTTGTGGGAAAAAAAGGACATCAATTTTATTTGGGTAGCGGAGCTGGCGGAACGGACTGGCAGGCATCAGTATGCTGCCCCCCTAAAAGTGCTGCCTGGTACCCATGGTACCACCCGGTCCCATCATAGGGCCGGCCCTGCTGGACACAATGTAGAGCAGGGGTCCCTAACCTTTTGAGGAGCGAGGGCCACTTTACTGGATAGGAAACCGGTCGTGGGCCACAATGAGTAGAGCGGACAGATAGCAGGGTTGCAGATATGCAGAGTTGGATACAGCCCGCTCTACTCTATGGGCCAGGATCTGATCAGCCCAGACAGAAGAGGATCCATCCCCTTCTGTTTTTTTTAAGTGGATCGGATTGGAGAAAGGCAGATGTAAAAGGACACAAGCCCATTTACATCTGCTGCTCTATAGAGGTGAACGGAGGGTCCGATTGGGTGCGGGAAAAAAAACAGACAGGCGGACCTGATCGGACCGATTCTGTGAAAGGGACCTAAGGCTGCTTTCACACAGATGCACTGCGGTACCGGCACCTAAACTGACTTAAAGCAGAATTCCAGCCTTTTTTTAGGTTTAATAAAAGTCAGCAGCTAAAAAAGTGTAGCTGCTGACTTTTAATAAACAGACACTCACCTGCTTCACGGTCCAGCGATGCGGCCGTCCGGAGCTCTCCACCCCTCTTTGCCGATGCCTCTATTCACTCTGTGGGCACCCGGCCGTGACAGCTTTCGGCTTCACAGCCGCGCTGCGCACCCTGAGTGGACAGGCGATCCCCTGGGACCTGTCACGTGTCCCAGGAGATCGCCTAGAGGGAGGGGCCGCCTAAGGCGAGAGGAGGAGTCGCAGAGGCGGTCCCTGGGCGGAAGTAGGAAGTGGGACAGGAAGTCCCACTCCTACCGAAGCCCCCACCCCCCCCCCCCAAAAAAAAATTTGCATGCCAAATGTGGCATGTAAGGGGGTGAGGAGTGCTTACAGAGGAAGTTCCATTTTTGGGTGGATCTCGGCTTTAAATTTTCACTTCTTCCTCACAATTTCTGCAGGTATCGCTTGCTGCTGCTGTCCCCAGGCGGATATGGCTAGTGGCTGCTGCTGGTTGTCCTTCAGGGTTAGTACTGCTGTTGGGTCCTGCTGGTGGGTGGGTACTGCTGGTGGGTACTGCTGGCTGGTACTGTTGGTGGGTACTGCTGGCTGGTACTCCTAGTGGGTACAGGTGGCTGGTACTGCTGGTTGGTACTGCTGACAGATACTGCTGGTGGGTACTGCTGATGGGTACTGTTGGTGGGTACAGCTGGATGGTACTGCTGGTGGGTACTGCTGACAGATACTGCTGGTGGGTACTGCTGGCTGGTACTACTAGTGGGTACTGTTGCTGGGTACTGCTGGTGGGTACATTTGGTGTGTACTGTTGCTGGGTACTGCTGGTGGGTACTTCTGGCAGATACTGCTGGGTACTGTTGGTGGGTACAGCTGGATGGTACTGCTGGTGGGTACTGCTGACAGATACTGCTGGTGGGTACTGCTGGCTGGTACTACTAGTGGGTACAGTTGCTGGGTACTGCTGGTGGGTACATTTGGTGTGTACTGTTGCTGGGTACTGCTGGTGGGTACTTCTGGCGGATACTGCTGGTTGGTACTACTGGTGGGTATTGTTGGTGGGTACTACTGGCTTGTACTGCTAGTGGGTACTTCTGGTGGGTACTGCTGGTGGGTACTGTTGCTGGGTACTGCTGGCTGGTTCCCAATGCACCATCCCCGAGCATCAGTGTAAGGAACGAAGTCGGCGCTGGAGAAAGCATGCGGCTGCAGTAAAGAGCAGATCCAATGCTTACTGTATCTCTCCTGTCCCAGGCAGTGTACATTTGGTATCACTCTGCCTGTGACAGGAGCCGGCGCTATACAGGAAGCATCGACTAAGCTCCCTCTAGCGCGGGCTCTGTTCTTCGCACAGATGCTCGGGGATGGTTGGTCGGGACCCGCGATCTGCGTTTGCCGACCCGCCATCCCAGAGCAGGAGGTGGCGGGCCACATTAGAGGACGTTACAAGCCACATGTGCCAGCGATTGAGCACCTCTGATGTAGAATATGCTGATCTAGATAACACCCCTCTAGACTAGGTTTTTCCTGTGTGAAGCTGTCCATACGTGTTGCAATCTGATTATACAACCTCCTATAGATTTACCAAAGCTATGGATTGTGAGAACCAACCTAAAAAGGCTATTTAATTTGCGTCCAGTAGGACAAGCCCTAAAACGCTCTACAAATGCGCAATCTGAATGTCCAATCTCCTTTAGATCTATGAACATAGATCTATGATCTACCTGAGGGTCAGTCTGATTGGAAACAGACCTTTAGGAAGGACCTTATATTCTCTCATTTTGATAAAGCTAAAAGAGGATTCTACAAGCATTTTACATTTAGATTGTAAGTTTTGCACTAAATAGTTGCCAGATCTAAAGTAAATTGTACAACCAGACTGCAGATAATTTTAAGATGCATGACAGGTCATATAAATATTATTATTTTTTATTAATAAATCTATTCTTATTGTTTTAGAAAGAAAATGAAGGCCCGTGCTCCTCCTCCACCTCAGTCCACGCCAAAACCTCGCATGGAGCACACGTCGTCTACCGAGTCAGATGGCACAGGAAACCAAAGTCAAGAAGAATCAAAAGAAAACGTCTTGCATCGGAAGGTGGATATCACAGTATGCTTACCAGATGGCCAGGAAAAAACAGTCAATGTAGATGGAAGGTAGGTTATACTTTGGTAGACTAATTAGTGCTTCTAATTATGATTGGTAAGATTTGAAGTGACACTTTTTCTATAGTTGAATAATCTGTATATTAGTTTATATACTTTCTTAAATTACTGTTTAGCTTCCAAACCAAAGCAATGTAAAGAGTAAATAAACATTTCCCTAAGGTTTCTTTACTCGCTTGCCTCCCACCTCTCTAAGTAAATCTAGGCAGTATGCACCCAGGGGCCAATGTCTGAAACTCACACTGCTTGCCGTGGTTAAATGCTCAGTGTGTGCATGAGGCCTAAAAGTACATTCCTTCAATTGCTTCTATTATGAAATGAACACCTTCTATTCTGCCTGGCTTACCTAGGGCTTATGCCGCGTACACACGATCGAAATTTCCGACAAGAAATGTTCGATGTGAGCTTTTGGTCGGAAATTCCGACCGTGTGGAGGCCCCATCGGACATTTTCTGTTGGAATTTTCGACGCAAAAATTTGAGAGCTAGTTCTTGTCGGAAATTCCAATCGTCTGTATGCAATTCCGATGCACACAAATCCTACACATGCTCGGAATCATTGAACTTAATTTTTCTCGTCTCATCGTAGTGTTGTACGTCACCGCGTTCTTGAAGTTCGGAATTTCTAACAACATTTGTGTGACCGTGTGTATGCAACACAAGTTTGAGCCAACATTCCGGCGGAAATACCGATCGTGTGTACGCGGCATTACTCACTGTTTATTACCTCTGGTGCTCTGCATCCTATTTTAAAAAAAATTCTACAGCTAAACTACAGGCAAAGGCTGGAGAGATTGTATTTCTGACCATCCAGTCTTGGTATTTTCACAGGGGATCTGATCTTTGTGTGCTGCAGTTTCACTTTCACTTACAGATCTCCTGCCCTGTGAATGGACAGTAAACCGAGAAACAGCATGAAGAAGAGTTCATCTCATGGCCACTCTGCAATCTCTTACTCCTCCACAAAAATACATGTAATATTTCTGTTCAGCACACACCAACACAACATGTTGGTGTGAACTGAAAGCACAGGTCGTAGGCAGATTACCTTGTTCTTGCATCAAGACTGCATTGAGCAACTTTACCTAATGCATCTCAACTCTGCTGGGTGTGATTGAATCCTAAAAGTCGGCCAAGATCTTTTTCATATTCACGTGTTATCAGTGAGAATGCAGACAGTATAGGGCATTGTGAGCAAAGGTATGACCTTATCATTTTGCCATTGTCCAGACGGCAGGGTGGGAGTGTGTTCCCGACCAAATTTGGTTGCTGCTGCTGCTGCATTGAAGTTCAACCATCTGCCTTGGTTGTCTGACAGGAGTACTTTGAAAATATCACTGGCACAAAATTACAAATACTTTGACAAATCATATAAGTGCCTATATATGTACTTTAACTGCATATTTAGCCACTTGCATGGATTTTAAAGCGGGGGTTCACCTGAATTTTTTTTTTAAAAGCCAGCAGCTACAAATACAGCAGCTGCTGACTTTTAAAAAATTAACACTTACCTGTCTAAGTCGCCCGCGACGTCGGCAGCCAAAGCCGAGCATTCGGTAAGGGAATTGGGAAGTAAAGCGCTGCGGCTTTAATGTCTGGTTCCCTACTGCGCATGCGCGAGTTGTGCTGTGCAGTTCCCACTGGTCCCCGTTGTGTTCTGGGAGCCGAGTGTTTCCCAGAACACAACGGGGGGTGACGCGGAGGGGCCGGAAGTGGTGCAAATACCTGTTTTATACAGGTATCGGCACCCCCCTCCTCCTGAAAGGTGTCAAATGTGACACCGAAGGGGGGGAGAGTTCCGAAAAGCGGAGGATCACTTTTGGGTGAACCTCCGCTTTAACCTCCCTAGCGGTATGATTATTTCAGATTTTAGGTGCTGAAAGCGGTACCGTTATTTGCAAGGAAATTTGGCGTTTTATACTGTAGGCCTGTAATTTTTAGGAATAACTCATTTAAATCTGACCAAACAAGAGTCTAGTAGGCATACCGGGTATGAATTTTTTTTAAAAACAAAATCATAAATTATAATATAGGAAATAATTATAAATAATTATAACAAATAATAATATAATTATAATAACATTTATTTAATAATGTAATCAACTCAAAATCACTGAAATTTGCTCAGTTGCAGAATTGTCGCTGTCATTACTTTTTTTTTTTTATGACGAATTTCCCCACAAATCGCTATCGCACAATTCTGCAATTGATTATAATTTATTATCGCTGTTTTCTAGCTGCTCTAAAACCATTTTTGACATAAAAAGACACTTTTGGTTGCTATGGGCAATCTACAGTTTGCAGGCAGAAAGAACAGTTTTTATTATAAAAAAGTACATGTAGGGCACTGGGCAGACCATTAGGGACAAAGGGGGTGTGTATTTTTTACATACAGTACTGTAATCTATAAGATTACAGTATACTGTATGTAAGGTGTTTGTTTACCTTTTTGAATTTGGCGCCGTTCTCCGCCCCCGTGCGTTGTAACGTCGCAGGGAATGGAGATCGGCGGCACACAGAGGCACTGTGAATCGAGCGAGCACCCGCTCGCTCACACAGCGCGGTGGCATCGCTGGATCCAGGGACAAGGTAAGTAAACCCTGCCTGTGGAGTCAGCGAGGCGAGCCCGAGTCTGACTCGGGGTTACCGATCGCAGCAAAAAAATTTAACCCCGAGTCAGACTCGGGAATACCGCCAGGGGGGTTAACCTCAGTACTTCTAAGTGAAAGTTCATTATAAGACTCTCATAGTACAATGCAGTTCCATACTCATATACTCATTGCTTTGCTAAAATGTGTGTGATGTTCAAAAAGCCTAAACAGTTACAGGTACTCCAGCAACCTCTCTGAGCCAGGGCCGTCTTAATAGCATCATGGGCCCCTGGGCAAAGTAATGCTCTGGGGCCTCTACAATCAGGGCTGGACTGGGAAAAAAATTTGGCCATGGACTTAATCCAGACTGGCCCACTTTGACAGGTCTCTCCCATGGCGGGCGGACAACTCCCGCACCCCCCCCCCCGGCTACCCGCACCCTCTCTCCCCCTTCACTAGCCACTAGCCGTTCTACTTTATTAGAGTAGAATGGCTGGTACTGATACTCTTATAGGCAGTACCAGTGGGGAAGCTATACATTATTTCACCCGGGGCAAAGAATCAGTTTGGTGCCCCGCTTATGGGACACGATTATGCAGAAGTGAGAAACTCCCAGGCCATAGCTGTTGAGTCAGCTGTCTGTCCCCTCCCCCATGCTCCTCTGTCGTCGTCCCTACCCCTCTGGTCCTCCCCCTGCTTCTTTGTCCCCCCCAGGTGAGTGCTGCGGGGAGGGAGAGGAGGTGAGCACTGCGGGAAGGGAGAGACAGAGGAGCGGAGGGGGGCAGCGGACCGCTATCACTGAACCTGGCCCACTGAGCCATCGGCCCACCAGGAAACTCCCTGTAGTCCCAATGGCCAGTCCATCCCTGCCTACAATGATGACAGTGCAAGTAAACAGACATCAAGTAGGTAGGAGGCAGACTGCCTCCCCTTTGTGTCTATCACTCTCAGTGCCATCATGGGGCCCCCAATTTCAGGGCAGCGTGGGCTCAAGGACCAGCTGCTTTGGGGAAATTCCAGGGGGACCCCCATGCAGCTGGGGCCCCTGGGCAGTGCCCAGGTGTGCCCTCTCATTATGACAGCCCTGCTCTGAGCTGCTTTTAAAATGAGAGAAAACTGCTCATCCATGTCTGGGCCCTTGTAATGTAGATGCATTTTGCTCAACATAATGAAAGTATAACAACATTTTATTACACTATAAAAAAATTGCAAGGTTGCTAAAGGATGTAATCAGTACATTGGGAGGGACTTTAAAGACACAGCCTAACTAGGAGGACCCGATAATTTCTTGTTGTGTCCTTGTAAAGGACATCATTTTTATGACAACACTTGTTTCTTCTAAATTTGTCTCCCTAAACACATGGCAGTCTTTGCTACAGTGCTTTAAAAATAATTTAATTGGTTTCTTATGCAATATGTATCATGGGTGCTACTCTAGATACAGAACCACACCTTGATTCTTAATATAATATATTGTAGTAATGATTAGTTACCTAGAATACTTAAGAACCAGTCTGCATCCTAACAAGTCATTTAACTGGTAAATCTTAATTTTGGGAAGCACTGGCTAGACTTATGCCACATACACACGGTCGTTTTTCGGCATGAAAAAAAAAACTACGTTTTTCAGCATGTCCAAAAAACAAAGTTTTTCCAACTTCATCATTAAAATTGATGTTGCCCACACACCATCGTTTTTGAAAAATTATGAACAAAGCGTGGTGACGTACAACACGTACGACGGCACTCTGAAGGGGAAGTTCTATTCGCCTTTGGGCTGCTTTTAGCTGATTCCTTGTTAGTAAAGGACGATTCGCGCTTTTTTGTCTGTTACAGCGTGATGAATGTGCTTACTCCATTATGAATGGTAGTTTTACCAGAATGAGCGCTCCCGTCTCATAACTTGCTTCTGGGCATGCGCAGGTTTAAAACGTAATTTTAGCCCACACACGATAATTTTTTACAACCCAAAAAACGACATTTTAAAAACGACGTTAAAAAATGCAGCATGTTTGAATTTTTTTTTTTCGTTTTTCAGAGGCCGAAAAACGATATGAAGCCCACACACGATCATTTTAAATGACGTTTTTAAAAACTTTGTTTTTTTTCATGCCGAAAAACGACCGTGTGTACGCAGCATTATAATTCAAATACAACATAGCAGTTGTTGGTCTGGTCATGTTGAGGCTGTTGTGCACTAAAATATGTTAATTTCTATTGATATTCTTTAATTGGTCCATCATTTTCCAAATAAGTCATACACTGAAAAAGTGCATAATTATAATAACACCAAGAAGGTTACATAGTATATATTAAATTGTAGACTTTCTATTCCCTAAGGGCCCTTTCACACCAGCGGACAGTGGGCCTGATTTACCAAGCCTTTACTCCATGACTCATGGAGTAAAAGCAGGAGTAGCAGCCGTTTGGCCATTTACTAAAGAAATACGCTGCTAGTGCAGTGTATTTCCCTAGTTACTAATGTGCTCCGTGCGCCCAGGAGAGGGTGCATTGTGCACCAGTACAGACCTGGCGCACGGCACATTAAACTATAAATTGCGGGGGTTTGGGCGGGAGTTTATTAAGGGGGGAGGTGGGGGGATGCAGGGGAAGTGAAGTGACATGTGTTTTGAAGTGTTTGGCGGGCCGAATTGAAAGGGAAAGTGTTTTTTGAAAACAGATCCCCGTACGCTTGCACAGTGCGCCTGAACCTCGGGAGGTTCATTTGCATACTGGGCATGCGCAGAGAGAAAAGTCAGGGATTCCCGTGCGCCTTGTCAGTACGCCGTGAAAATCTTGGTAAATACCAAGCGGCGTACCCGTGAATGCGCTGCGTGACGCGGCGCACGGGAATCTCCGAGCTGTTTTCAGCCCTGAAGGGGAACTCGGCGCCAAATTTCAAACTTGAAATCGGCGCGGGTCCCCCTTCAGGGCTACATTAGGCTCTTAGGCTTGGTCCGGAACGTGAGGGGTTAAACCCGCGCCGATTCGGCGCGGGGGTCCCCCCCAGATCCAAACCAAGCCCTCATCCCAAGCATGCAGTCTGGCCCGGACAGGAATGGGGGAGGGGACGAGCGAGCGGCCCCCCCCCCTCCTGAGCCGTACCAGACCGCATGCCCTCAACATGGGGGAGTGTGTGCTGTGGGGGAGGGGGGCACTGCCCCCCCACCCCACAGCACTCTTGCCCCCATGTCGATAGGGACAAGAGCCTCTTCCCGACAACCCTTGCCATTGGTTGTCGGGGTATGCGGGCGGGGCTAATCGGAATCTGTGAGCTCCCTTTAATAAGGGGGCCCCCAGATGCCGGCCCCCCACCCTATGTGAATGAGTATGGGGTACATCGTACCTCTACCCATTCACATGGGGGAAATGTAAAGTAAAAAAAAAACACCACACAGAATAAAATATTTTATTAATCTGCTCCGGAGCCCCCCCTTTCTTCTTTAGCTCTCTTAGAAGGGGGGGTTTCTTCTCTCCCGATCTTCCGCCGGGACCCTGGGCTTCGGTGATTTCTGCCGGGGGAGGGCGCCATCCCTCGGTCCTCTCCGGAGCCTTCCGCCGGATGCCCCCACCCCATTTAAGCTCTTTTTCATTAGGGAGGGGCATCCGGACTTCGGGGTCTTCTGCCGGGGGATGGCGCCTATCCCCCGGTCTTTCCGGTGCCTTCCGCCAGGGTTCCGGTCTTCCTGGTCTTCTGCCGGGGGTGCGCCAACTCCCCGGTCTTTTCTCTTCTGTCTTCTCTGCTCCCTCTTCTGCCTGGCTCCCCCGCGGAGCCAGGGCTTTCTTCCGTCTTCTTTCTTCTCTCTTCCTTCTTCTGCCTGTCTCCTCCGCGGAGCACAGGGCTTGTCTGCGCTGTCTTCTCCCTTCTCTTCCATTGGATGTTGACACGACGAGGTCCGGCGCTGGAATGCCGTCTGAGCAGTGGGCATGGACTTATATAGGGCAATGCCACCATGTGACCTCAACCCATGTGACATCACATTCCCATCATGCCCAGGGAATGTGATGTCACATGGGTTGAGGTCACATGGTGGCATTACCCTATATAAGTCCATGCCCGCCGCTGACACGGCATGTCAGCGCGGAACCTCGTCGTGTCAACATCGAATGGAAGAGAAGGGAGAAGACAGCGGAGACAAGCCCTGTGCTCCCGGAGGAGACAGGCAGAAGAAGGAAGAGAGAAGAAAGAAGACGGAAGAAAGCCCTGGCTCCGCGGGGGAGCCAGGCAGAAGAGGGAGCAGAGAAGACAGAAGAGAAAAGACCGGGGAGTTGGCGCACCCCCGGCAGAAGACCGGAACCCTGGCGGAAGGCACCGGAAAGACCGGGGGATAGGCGCCATCCCCCGGCAGAAGACCCCGAAGTCCGGATGCCCCTCCCTAATGAAAAAGAGCTTAAATGGGGTGGGGGCATCCGGCGGAAGGCTCCGGAGAGGACCGAGGGATGGCGCCCTCCCCCGGCAGAAATCACCGAAGCCCAGGGTCCCGGCGGAAGATCGGGAGAGAAGAAACCCCCCCTTGTAAGAGAGCTAAAGAAGAAAGGGGGGGCTCCGGAGCAGATTAATAAAATATTTTATTCTGTGTGGTGTGTTTTTTTTACTTTACATTTCCCCCATGTGAATGGGTAGAGGTACGATGTACCCCATACTCATTCACATAGGGTGGGGGGCCGGAATCTGGGGACCCCTTTATTAAAGGGGTCTCTCAGATTCTGATAAGCTCTCCGCCCGCATACCCCGACAACCAACGGCCAGGGTTGTCGGGAAGAGGCTCTTGTCCCTATCGACATGGGGGCAAGAGTGCTTTGGGGTGGGGGGGCAGTGCCCCCCTCCCCCACAGCACACACTCCCCCATGTTGAGGGCATGTGGTCTGGTATGGCTCAGGAGGGAGGGGGGCGCTCGCTCGTCCCCACCCCCATTCCTGTCTGACCAGACTGCGTGCCTGGGATAAGGGCTTGGTTTGGATCTTGGGGGGGGGGCACGCTATTTTTTTGGGCCCCGGTTTAACCCCTTATGTTCCAGACCAAGCCTAAGAGCCTGGTATGCACCTGGAGGGAACCCACCTTATTTTTTTTGGGGGGGTCTGGAGTTCCCCTTCATGAACAGCGATCTGTCATTTACACATGTCAGTCCCATCCCCCCCCCCTACAGTTAGAACACACCCAGGGAACATATTTAACCCCTCCCTCGCACCTAGTGTTAACCCCTTCCCTGCCAGTGGCATTTTTTGAGTAAGCAATGCATTTTTTACAGCACTGATTGCTAGAAAAATGCCAATGGTTCCAAAAAAGTGTTCGATGTGTCCGCCATAATGTCGCAGTACCGATAAAAATCGCTGATCGCCCCAATAACTAGTTAAAACAAAAAAAAAAAAAAATTGTAGACGCTATACCTTTTGCAAAAACCAAACACTAAACGCTATTTGCGATTTTTTGGAACCAAAAAGATGTAGAATACGTATCGGCCTAAACTGAGGGGTTTTTTAGTTTTTTGAATATATATTTTTGGGGATATTTATTATAGCAAAAAGTAAAAATAATTTTTACATATGTGGGCGGGACTTACGCAAGTCCCGCTCACATATATAAACATCGTTCAAACCACACATGTGAGGTATTGACGCGTGCGTTAGAGCGAGAGCAATACTTTTACCACTAGACTTTCTTTGTAACTATAAACTGGTAACCTGGAAAAAAAAATAAAAGGTCGCCTATGGGGATATTCACGGAATTCATTTTGGCCCCATTGCAGGAGTGTTTCCAATAGTAAAGCGTGACATGTAAGGTATCTATTTACTCAGTGTAACATCATCTTTCACATTATCCCCAAAAATTGGGCTCACTTTTGTGTTTTGTTAATTTTTAACCACTTGAGCCCGGACCATATTTCTGGTCAATGACCGGGCAAGTTTTTGTGATTCGGCGCGGCGTCGCTTTAACTGACAATTGCGCAGTCGTGCGACGTGGCTCCCAAACAAAATTGGCAACCTTTTTTTTCACACAAATAGATTATTAAATGTGCGTGTTTACTTCTGTCTTTAACACCTCCCCTTCAGGCTGGAAAGCATCAGATCAGGGGAAACAAAAAAAAAAAGCTCTCATTCCATTGCAGCTTGGTTCCTACATGTGTGATGAACTGAGCATGCTCAAACACTTAGAAAAAAAATATCCTTTCTTTTTAAAAGGTGAAAAACACTCATTGGATGCTCATAGAGCGTGGTTTGGGTTAATTGCAGGTGTGCCCAATTACAAGCTCACCCAAACTAGAGACTGCAATTTGTTCATGTGATTTTAATTGCTTCATTACTAGCACTGTTATAAAAAGCTTGGATCGATCAGTCCTCAGCTGCCCTCAGAAGGGGCAGGCTGGCAGAAATGCTGTTGCTAAACACAAATGTGGTTTGTTGCATGGGTTTTGTTTTATTTTGCCAATGGTTTTGGTTTATTTTTAAATAATGTTCACTTTGATGTATTTGTCTATGTGGCCTTATTTTATGAAAAATGTGTAAAGCTATGGTTAATTAGTATTTTGAAATGTATTTTTGTTTGTTTGTCTTTTTTTGCTTTCCTTGTTTTGTTGACCAATAAAAATTACTTTAAAATTGTTAAGTTTGTCTTTTGTTACTTTTTCATGCTACATATGTTGACAGCTGCAGCTGAACTAGGTTTGGGCCTAACAAATTATGTGTGATTTTTGTCTAAGCTTCTTTCCTGGTGTGTAATCATGAAATGTTTGCCATGTTTATTCTCCCTGACTTTAAAGACAAAAACTGGTAAGTATTTTATTTATTCTGCAGTGGTCCTCAGCCCTCAAGTACCCCCGACAGGACATGTTTTGGGGATTTCTCTTATCAAGAATTGCTGTCCAGACTATTTTAAAGCACATGTGCAAGATGAAGGAAAACCTGCAAACATGGCCTGTGGGGGGGGGGGGGTTTGCTATTGGTGGACAGGCTTGACGTGCTGATTTACAGCACTGTGCTTAAATCTAGCGCAAGGCAATCCTATTCAAATTGTGGGTGTTTGAGGGAAGCCAAGTGAGTGTTAGAACCCCTGCTTTGTGTTTTTTTATTTTTGTGTTGAGCTTTGTGTCCCTTTTCTTAAAATTGGCTTCACTTCCTGTCACACAGCTGAACAGGAAGTGAGGTTAAAACCCTACCAGTGTCATTTCTTGGGGACACCGGTCAATCTAACTAGTGTCCCCATTAAGCAAATTGCACTCCAGCACTGCTGTGTACACCCCAAATCATGGGTCTTCAAACTACGGCCCTCCAGTTGTTCAGGAACTACAATTCCCATCATGCCTAGTCATGTCTGTGAATGTCAGTGCATTACAAGGCCTCATGGGATGTGTAGTTCTACAACAGCTGGAGGGCCGTAGTTTGAGGATCCCTGCCCCAAATGATTATTTAGTTTGGGGTTTAGTAAAGGCAAAGCCACTCTGCAGTACAAGCATAGTTGCTGAAAATCTGAGAGGAAGCACTGATGGTTTTAACATCCAATCCTGTAGAAGCAAAGTTGTTTTGTTTTCTTCCTTGCTTTGCACTTGTAGGAGTGGATTTGCCTTTAGTAAATGGACCCCAAAGTCCAAGATCCCTAATAATTTGGGGTGTACACAGCAAAATGCTAGAGTGCGATTTACATAATGGGAAACTATTTAGATTGATCTCTGTGTCCACAAGAAAATATATTAGTAAGGTTTTACCCTCACTTCCTGTTTGGCTATGTGACAGGAAGTGAATGAATTAGAAAGGGTGAAGACACCTCACAAATGTTGTCACTATCAGGGGTGCAGACATCCCCCAAAAAATGAGCAGATAATACTTATTTGCAAATTAATAATTTTTTATTTAACATTGGGTGGGGTGCTCTAACACACACATTCCTACATATTAGCAACGCTCTATCCTGGCCTATTGGCATGGTTATATTTTCTTAGGGCTCTCAATAAAACTCTATGAAATTTGTGCTTAAACTAGAACCAGGGGCGGACTGACAACTCATGGGGCCCCCGGGCAATAGAAGATTATGGGGCCCCTCTGGCTTACAGATGACCACCACGCCAGGAGGTAGTGCAGAGGCGGGCAGCTAAAATCTTGGGATATTCACATTAAAAGCATGTCATTTTCGGACATATCAGGGACAGATCTAAAAAAAAAACAGATTTTTACATACTGTCCCTGGTTTTACTGAGCCTGGCAACCCGGATGGGGCCCCCTAGTGGCATGGGGCCCTCGGGCAGTGCCCAAGTGACTCAATGGTCAGTCCGCCCCTGACAAGAACTATAATCAACAAGTTTTATTTTCTTTCATTTTGGATAGAGTGAGGGAGGGTTATAGGCCCTGTCAGTTTATTTTGTATTATCTGTGTCCAATTGGGGAGATTTGCCTTCACTTCCTGCCCCATAGCCAAACAGGAAGTGAGAGAAAAACTATGCAAATTAACCACTTCCCGCCCAGCCTATGGCCGATTTACGTCCGGGAAGTGGTTACACAATCCTGACAGGACGTCCTGCAGGATTTCATGCCGCACGCGCCTGTGGGGGCACGCAGCGCGGCGATCGGTGATGCGGGGTGTCAGTCTGACACCCTGCATCTCCGATCTCGGTAAAGAGTCTCTCACGGAGACGGAGACTCTTTACCACGTGATCAGCCGTGTCCAATCACGGCTGATCACGATGTAAACAGGAAGAGCCATCGATGGCTCTTCCTCACTCGCGTCTTACAGACGCCAGTATAGGAGAGCCGATCGGCGGCTCTCCTGACAGGGGGCGTTCGCGCTGATTGTTTATCAGCGCAGCCCCCCCTCGGATCACCACACTGGACCACCAGGGATGCCCACCCTGGACCACCAGGGTGTGCAAAAACAAAAAAAATATAGAACAAAAAAACAAAAAGCATTAAAAAATAAGAAAAAAGATGCCAATCAGTGCCCACAAATGGGCACTGACTGGGAAAATCAGTGCCACCCCACAGTGC
This sequence comes from Rana temporaria, assembly GCF_905171775.1. Lineage (NCBI taxonomy): Eukaryota > Metazoa > Chordata > Amphibia > Anura > Ranidae > Rana > Rana temporaria. Next base: position 159,296,793 of record NC_053493.1, read on the forward strand.
CCATCCATGCACAGTGCCCACCTGTGCCACCCATAAGTATCCATCAGTGCCACCCATAAGTGCCGCCCATAAGTATCCATCAGTGCCACCCATAAGTGCCGCCCATCTGTGCCGCCCATGAGTGCCCATCAGTGCCGCCTATGAGTGCCCATCAGTGCCGCATAGCAGCGCCGCCAATCAATGCCACCTCATCTGTGCCGTCAGTACTACCTCATCGATGTCCATCAGTGCCATCTCATCGGGGCCCATCAGTGCCGCCATATCAGTGCCCGTAATTGAAAGAGAAAAACTTATTTACAAAAAAATTAACCTAAAAAAAGAAAAAGGTTTTTTTGTTTCAAAATTTGCAGTCTTTTTTTAGTTGTTGCGCAAAAAAAAAAACGCAGAGGTGATCAAATAACAACAAAAGAAAGCTCTATTTGTGGGGAAAAAAGGACGCCAATTTTGTTTGGGTACAGTGTTGTATGACCGCGCAATTGCCATTCAAAGTGCGACAGTGTTGAAAGCTGAAAATTGGCTTGGGCGGGAAGGTGCGTAAGTGCCTGGTATGGAAGTGGTTAAGGGAATCCAGTGCCCCCCCAGAACTAGTGTGTGGGTCCCCTGAAAATTACTGGGCGGGGTTATACAAAAACAGGGTGTGACCTTGACAGGAAGGGGTGGGTCATTTTTCTATTAGGAGGTGCAGATATGTAGTCAGGCCTTGGGCAGAACCAAACCTTAATATACTACTGCATATTAGGGCTTATTTAGACCGGAACCGATTTACAGCGTGTTTTTATATTGTGGGAGGAAACCCACGCAGGCACAGGGAGAACATGCAAACTCCATGCAGATGCTGTCACGGGCGGGATTCGAACCAACGACTCTTTTGCTGCTAGGTCAAAGTGCTATACACTACACCACTGTGGTGAACGAACATGATTGCAGCTGAAAGCATGAGATCTTTTTTTTTTTTTTGCAATACCATGCTTTCCAGCCTTATTGACCCCGCCTCTCTCCATAAAGAGGACCTGTCACACACTAGTCCTATTACAAGGGATGTTTACATTCCTTGTAATAGGAAGAAAACTGATCATTTTTTTTTTATTTTTTTATTTCAGTGTAAAACATTATAAAACTAAATAAAAATAAATAAGAAAACCCCCAAAAAAAATTTAAAGCGCCCCGTCGCGACGAGCTCGCGCACAGAAGCAAACGCATACGCGAGTAGCGCCCGCATATGAAAACAGTATTCAAACCACACAAGTGAGGTATCGCCGCGATCGTTAGAGTGAGAGCAATAATTCTAGCCCTAGACCTACTCTGCAACTCAAAAAATGCAACCTGTAGAATTTTTTAAACGTCGCCTATCGAGTTTTTTAAAGGGTAAAAGTTTGACGCCATGCCACGAGCGGGCGCAATTTTTAAGCGTGACATGTTGGGTATCATTTTACTCGGCGTAACATTATCTTTCACAATATAGAAAAAAATTGGGCAAAATGTATTGTTGTCCTATTTTTTAATTCAAAAAAGTGATTTTTATCCAAAAAAAGTGCGCTTGTAAGACCGCTGCGCAAATACGGTGTGACAAAAAGTATTGCAATGACTGCCATTTTATTCCCTAGGATGTCTGCTAAAAAAAAATATATAATGTTTGGGGGTTCTGATTAATTTTCTAGCCAAAAAATTGTGATTTTCACATGAAGGAGAGAAGTGCCAGAATTAACCCGGTGGGCAAGTGGTTAAAGTACTCATGGCTATAAAGAATAGAGGCATTGCTCATTAAAAAAAAGGGGGTCCCTCCAAATTAAATTACCATGCCCTTCAGGTCTGGAATGGATATTAAGGGGAACCCCGCCGTAAAAACCAAAAAAAAAAAAGACGTGCGGTTCCCGGCAAATATCCATTCCAGACCCTTCAGGTCTGGTGTGGATTTTAAGGGGAACTCCACCCCAAATTGAAAAAAAAAATGGCGTGGAGTCCCCCTAAAAATCCACACCAGACCCTTATCCGAGCACGTTGACCTGGCCGGCCGCAGAAAAGAGGGGGGGACAGAGTGCGGCCCCCCCCCTCTCCTGAACCGCACCAGGCCACATGCCCTCAACATGGGGAGGATGTCCCCATGTTGATGGGGACAAGGGTCTCATCCCCACAACCCTTGCCCGGTGGTTGTGGGGGTATGCGGGCGGGAGGTTTATCAGAATCTGGAAGACCCCTTTAACAAAGGGGACCCCCAGATCCTGACCCCCCCCCTGTGTGAAATGGTAATGGGGTACATTGTACCTCTACCATTTCACCCCAAAAAAAATGTCAAAGTGATAAAAATGACAGTAGCCGGTTTTTGACAAATCTTTTAATAAAGTCTTCTTTTCTTCTTTCCTTCGGGGTTCTTCCGCTGCTTCATTCTTCTCGTCCACATCTTGCCCGACGTCTTCTTCTATCTTCTCCGTCCGTCCTTCCGCCTTCTGGTCCCGCATCTTGCCCGTTGTCTTGTCCTGTCGCCTCCTCGTCCGCATCTTGGGTCTTCTGCGGTCTTCTTCTCGGTCCGCCGCCTTCTCGTCCCCTGCGTTTGAATTGTAATTGGCCGCCGTTTTCCCGCTCCTGGGACCCGCCCCCCTCTGACGCCACAAGTAAACTCCTTAGAAGGTCATGTGCGTCAGAGGGGGGCGGGGTCACATGAGTGTGACACGGCGGGAACTTCTTCTCCGGGCGGCGCGATTGAAATTGAATTCCCCCGCTGTGTGACGCTCTGCGACCCCGCCCCCCTCTGACGCACATGACCTTCTAAGGAGTTTACTTGTGGCGTCAGAGGGGGGCGGGTCCCAGGAGCGGGAAAACGGCGGCCAATTACAATTCAAACGCAGGGGACGAGAAGGCGGCGGACCGAGAAGAAGACCGCAGAAGACCCAAGATGCGGACGAGGAGGCGACAGGACAAGACAACGGGCAAGATGCGGGACCAGAAGGCGGAAGGACGGACGGAGAAGATAGAAGAAGACGTCGGGCAAGATGTGGACGAGAAGAATGAAGCAGCGGAAGAACCCCGAAGGAAAGAAGAAAAGAAGACTTTATTAAAAGATTTGTCAAAAACCGGCTACTGTCATTTTTATCACTTTGACATTTTTTTTGGGGTGAAATGGTAGAGGTACAATGTACCCCATTACCATTTCACACAGGGGGGGGGTCAGGATCTGGGGGTCCCCTTTGTTAAAGGGGTCTTCCAGATTCTGATAAACCTCCCGCCCGCATACCCCCACAACCACCGGGCAAGGGTTGTGGGGATGAGACCCTTGTCCCCATCAACATGGGGACATCCTCCCCATGTTGAGGGCATGTGGCCTGGTGCGGTTCAGGAGAGGGGGGGGGGCCGCACTCTGTCCCCCCCTCTTTTCTGCGGCCGGCCAGGTCAACGTGCTCGGATAAGGGTCTGGTGTGGATTTTTAGGGGAACTCCACGCCATTTTTTTTTTCAATTTGGGGTGGAGTTCCCCTTAAAATCCACACCAGACCTGAAGGGTCTGGAATGGATATTTGCCGGGAACCGCACGTCTTTTTTTTTTTTGGTTTTTACGGCGGGGTTCCCCTTAATATCCATTCCAGACCTGAAGGGCCTGGTAATTTAATTTGGGGGAACCCCTACACATTTTTTTGTTTGTTTTATGAATGAATCCCTTTAGAATTGTCAGAGCCGACAATTCATTATAGCCGCGTGTGAATTTTTAAATGACTTTTTTCCTTCAGAATGTCACTTTGTGCAGGGGGAGTTCTAAGTGCGGGAAAAATGCGCTATTTCACATGCTGACATTACACCCCCCCTAGGTACGAAATTTAAAGGAATATTTCACTTTTATTGTTTCACTTTAAGAATTATTAATTTCACTGCTCCCGAAAAAACGGCCGTTTTAAAAAATAAAAAAATCATTGATACATGTTCCCTGGGGCAGGACTGAGGTCCCCAAACACTTTTTAGGACAAAACTTGCAGATTAGCCTTTAAAATGAACACTTTTGATTTCTCCCATAGACTTCTATAGGGAGTTCGGCGCGGCTTTACATATTAGTTTCAATGCGCCGGCTGCTACGCTGGTTCATGCGCCTGATTAAGCCTCCACCCGGAGTACTAATTAATGCATGAACCAGCGCAGCGCACATAGCTTAGTAAATCAGGCCCAGTATGTCTGTATTTCATCCATCCGTCTTTGGATGAAATACGGACATACATGTATCCCTATGGGATAGCGGGTGTCAGCGGATGAACATCCTCTGACACCGATCTCATCGGTTTCTGCTATGGTCCGATTCTGCAGACGGAGGAAAATCCTATCCGTCTGCAGATCTGATCGGGTGAACATGGACAGACGGTCTGTGTTCATCCAATCCCCCCATAGGGGAAAGAGATCTGACATGGCGGGCAATGTGCAGGGACCGCCATGTCATCTGCCGGCTCAGCGCGGATCAACGGAGCGATCCCCGCTGAGCAAGTGGATGAGACATGTACGGATCCTCACGGGATCCGTACATGTGAAAGGGCCCTAATACAACCTAAAATTCTCTTGAAAAGAATGGGACTACTGTATATAACTGGCACATCCAGAAGCAAATAAAAGTGTTTTATCATACAGCTTTTTTTTTTAAATCATTTGTATTTATCTATCAATATCATCCCTCATCAAAAAAACAAGTTACATATATATCAAAATTTCCTTGCTAACACAGCCATGCAATAACATTTTACGACACATCTTTTTTCCAGAGGCAGGTCTACATATATTGTGGCATATAGCCTCTTTTTCAGGACCCAGCACATTACATCAGTCCATATTAATTAATACGCCAAGCTTTTTGCCATCATGGTCTGCAAGAAAGTATATACCATTTATCGGCGTATGACACGCAGAGGCGTATAACACGCACCCTAACTTTAAGAGGGAAGTCTCATGAACAAAAAAAATTCCACAGCCCCCTGCATATAACATGCAGGCACAGTTTACCCTCTATTTTCAGGGTTAAAAACTTAGTGTTATACGCCAATAAATACAGTAATTAAATATCCCCAATCTCATATAATTTAAAATGCATTGTACATGATTTTCAAGTTACTAACAAAGTACCTACAAGTAAATGTTATCATTATTATTATCACCATCATTAGAAATGAGCCGAACACCCCCCGGTTCGGTTTGCACCAGAACATGCGAATAGACAACAAAAAATGTGTGCAAACATGCGAACACCGTTAAAGTCTTTGGGACACGAACGTGAAAAATCAAAAGTGTTAATTTAAAAAGGCTTATATGCAAGTTATTGCCATAAAAAAGTGTTTGGGGCCTGGGTCCTGCCCCAGGGGACATGTATTAATTTTTAAAACGGACGTTTTTTTAGGAGCAGTGATTTAATAATGCTTACAGTAAAACAATAAAATGAAATATTCCTTTAAATATCGTGCCTGGGGGTCCCCTTAGTCTGCCAGTAAAGTAGTGCATCTTTCCCATGTTTATAACAGTACCGCAGCAAAATGACATTTCTAAAGGAAATAATGTCTTTTAAAACAGTGTAATGTACTGTCAGATCCCGGAAATATATATAAAAAATCACCCTCTCAGCCGATTGCGCTATGATTGGCCAAAGCATGCAGGTCAAGTGCATGCTTTGGCCAATCATCATATAGCAATGCACTGCAATCTCGCAGTGCATTATGGGGCAAATTTTCCGCAAACGCCCCATATGTTTGGTTAGTTTTAGAACAAACAAACACCCGATGTTCGAGTCCAACTTAGGTTGGACTGGAACCGCGGACTTATCCCTAATCATCGTGTATTACATTTATTTTTTATAATACTTTAACATATGCTAAGGTACTGAAAACTGGGCTGGGGGACATGGTCTTATTTACTAAAACCGTTGACCATAAATATTCACCAGTTCTCCAATCCATTTTCACATGATTGGATATTTGCAATTTACATTTAGTAAATCAACCTTGCAGTAAAGAGAAATGGATAATGTACTCAACTGTTTACAACCTAGAAGTTCAAAAAGACAGGTACAGAAGATAAAGACACTTTGATAGCCAAAAAAAGATGCTTTAGTTGCCAAAAAAATACACCAGAAATAAAATATTTATTTGTTTAAACATCAGCAATTTAGTTATAACTTAAATCTTCGTCTTTCTATTAAATTATTTTTAATGTTAATAGTTTCCACACACTTTGGTCATATCTATAGAAAATGGGAATTAAACCACAAGCCACCACAAACTGAAAATGCTATTTAATTCAATTTTAATATTCAAAGCAAACGCACCCATCCATCCATGTGTCCATGCTTTATTTTGTTAAGAAATCACATTGAAACCCCCTTGTTTTCAGTGAAATTGTAGAATGTGTGACAAATCAACTTTTTTTTTTTTCAAGCAGTCACTTACAACATGCTGAAACAAAAATGTCTTGAACACTTATTGAACACTGTAATATTTACAGCAGTAACTATGACCATTATTTAGATTGTATTGAAGAAAAAAAAAAACATGCATGGCACATTGAAAGGCAATACTATATCAACATAATAAAAAATTCTGATCGAATCTTAAAGCGGAGTTCTACCCAAAAGTGGAACATCCGCTTTAAGAACTCCTCGCCCCCTTGGCAAGTTTTTTTTTTTTTTGGGGGGGGGGGGGAGTGGGTACCTCCTGGTTTTGAGAGGGACTTCCTGTCCCACTTCTTCCTTCTGTCTTCTGGCCGCCTAGGCGACTCCTCCTCCCCCCCAGGTGAAGCCCCTCTCTCCCTGCAATCTTCTGGGACACGTCACAGGTCCCAGAAGATTGCCTGGCCACTGAAAGAGTGCAGTACAACTCACGCAAGCTGTCACAGCCGGGCGTCCACACTTACAATTTTGGAAAGGCGGGGGAGAGGAGCGAGGCATTGGGCAGCCGCATCGCTGGACCGTGGGAGAGGTGAGTGGCTGTTTATTAAAAGTCAGCAGCTACACTTTTTGTATCTGCTGACTTTTAATAAACTTAACAACCAGTGGAACTCCTCTTTAAATTAAAACGCTGCAAGTTTTCAGTTTTATGTGACAAATAATTCTGTAGTATGTCATAGTGGGTGTGCAACATATATGTTAATTTGTCAGATAATATTCTGTACTTTATTTTCAAGTCTGAGTTTTAAGTATCATCTTGTGAATAATGGAAGTGGCACTAAGAGACTGATTACAGAGTGCTGCTAAGAATAGCTGGCAGACGTATCAAGATTTTAATCTCCGTGTGAGTTGTATCTTAGTCTGTTGTACTGTATTGTGAGAAGCAGAATAGCTGTATTAAGCATTATAGGTAGAACGTAAATGGCGACAAGAAAGTGCGATAGTGAAGACGCTTCTGACATTCATGGCTGTCTAGTTAAAATTATATTTAAGCTAATTTTCTGGGATTAAATGGGTTTATTGCTTTCAATTTAGAGTTGTAACTTTGCTCAGACACTGATGTATTAAAGGGGTTGTAAATTATTTTTTTCCCCAAATAGCTTCCTTTACCTTAGTGCAGTCCTCCTTCACTTACCTCATCCTTCGATTTTGCTTTTAAATGTCCTTATTTCTTCTGAGAAATCCTCACTTCCTGTTCTTCTGTCTGTAAATCCACACAGTAATGCAAGGCTTTCTCCCTGGTGTGGAGTGTCGTGCTCGCCCCCTCCCTTGGACTACAGGAGAGTCAGGACGCTCTGTACGTTGCAGATAGAGAAAGAAGCTGTGTTTTAGTGGGCGTCCTGACTCTCCTGTAGTCCAAGTGAGGGGCAAGCTCGGCACTCCACATCAGGGAAAAAGCCTCACATTACCGTGTGGAGTTACAGACAGAAGAACAGGAAGTGAGGATTTCTCAGAAGAAATAAGGACATTTAAAAGCAAAATCGAAGGATGAGGTAAGTGAAGGAGGACTGCACTAAGGTAAAGGAAGCTAATTAGGAACAACATTTTTTACCTTTACAACCTCTTTATGGGTAGTAAGTGTAATAAATACTGTATAGCTTTAGCCAAAATAGGGTTATGGTTGGTACAGTATGTATTTATAGAGGGTCCACACAGGGGCATTATTATCAGAATGGTGCTACTTATAAGAATTTAGCTAGTTGTTAACTTTAGATTTCAGGTGCACCTGCCATTAGAGAGCTTCCTTGGCTGCAATTTATACCCTTCTGAAATATTAGGTCCCTGGCTGACATGCTTATGCTTTGGCATCAGCTTTTTCTTAGATTGGGTTTGCACTGTTGCTATGTGGCAAATGTTACTAAAATGCACAAAGACACGTGTTATGCGCATTGAAACACTGCGGTTCCATTCATTCCACAATTTATTATAATTTACCATAATTTACCTTACCAATGCATCTGCATTGCAGTGCAACACAATGTACAGTAATATATTACTATGAGTTGTGGTTTACTGCATTACAAAAACCAGTGCATGCACCTGTTTTGGTGCCTCAAGCTTTCCATAGATACAGTAAAACCTTGGTTTGTGAGAATAATTTGTTACGGAAACATGCTTGTAGTCCAAAGCACTTGTATATCAAAGCATTTTTTTTACAGGGTATAAAAGAGAAGAGAGGCACCTCTAAGTGTAGCAATAAGTTGCTAAATGTACCTTCATTAAATGTAATCATATCGCTACACTTAGAGGCTCCTCTAAGTGTAGTCTATTCTTTTTTATACTCAGTTGTGACATGACACTACTCTTATATCAATACATCACTTGTATATCAAGGCAAAATGTATTAAAACATTTTGCATGTCTTGCAAAACGCTCTCAAACCAAGTTACTTTCAAACCAAGGTTTTACTGTAGTTGGAAAATTGGCTGATTAAGCAGGAGACAATCTAATTTTGATCCATCTGTGGCCGTTCCCACTCAAAATAAGTCAGTCCAATGATAGACTTCTCTCAAATGGAACTGTTGGAAAACTTTTAGTTGATCAGCTCTTGCAGCCAATCTGCACTGATCAGTGTATACTGATAACAGAGGAGTCCCCATTATCTAAATACAACAGCACAGTGAAGAGGATTCCTCCATCCACCTTGCTTGTGTAAATTGAAAAGGCTAGAAAAATGGACAGCTGCACTTCCAAAAAACCCTTGGGTTGTCTTTATTTAAAAAAATGGCAAATGCACTATAAAATACAGCAAAATAGTGGAGATGGCAGCCTACGCGTTTCACACTGTGGTCAGTGCTTAATCATGGCTCCTTGCTTGTGTGGATGGGGGAATCCCTTTGTTTTTGTTTTTTTTTGTTTTGTTTTTTTTCGATCAGCTTGCCAGCTGATGGAAAAAAAAAATATCCATGGTATAAGCCTGGTACACACTATAGGATTTTTTCCCCTTTAAAAACTGTCAACTCTGGTTGGAGACGCAGTACTCACTATGCAATGTAAGTACAGCGATCACCCCTACTGAGCTGTTTTGTGTACTGACAGGGGGGTGAAACCCCCCCCGCCCCTGCCAGAACACTCCGACCAGCGCTGCTCTGGAAATGGTCAGCTGCTGGTTTTCCAAACTCCTGGCTTCTGTCAGACAGACAATTGCAGGTTAAAAAAAAAAACGTAGACATTTTGCCCTTGTGTATGTACACAGGGGCAAAATGTCTGCGGTTTTTTTTTTGAACCTGCAATTGTCTCCCGACATTTGGGCTGTGTGTGCCCTTATAGAACATATGTAAACATACATGCATTGACACACTGCAACAGTATAAATCCAGCCTCAGGGAATCTTAGTGCTTAAGTGTGCTATGGTGCTATTCATTCTTAAGCCTCATACACACGACCGGTTTTCCCGGCAGGAAAACTGACAGGAGAGCTTTAGGCCGGTAAAAAAAACGGACGTGTGTATGCTTCCTCGCAGTTTTCCTGTCAGGAAAACAGCCGGGAATCCTATCAGGAAAATAGAGAACCTGCTCTCTATTTTCCCATCGGGGTTCCCAGCGTTTTACTACCTACCTATGGGAAAGACTGCGAGGCAGTGCCGATGAAGCATACACACAGCCAGGATTCCCGGCCAAAGCTCCATGGCAGTTTTCCTGATGGGTTCTCGACTTTCCCCTCGGTTTTCTCGGCGGACTTTTTACCTCAGAGAAAACCGAGCGTGTGTACAGGGCTATAATGGAACTCCAGCTCTCCTTGCCAAAGCACATGCATTTCAGCGCACCAAAATGCATAGTAATGCGCCACTTTGTCACTTTGCGTTGTGGCATACTGTGTTACAAAAAATAGTGCATGCATTTTTTTTGTTTCATTAGGTAGCCCATTCAAATAAATGGGCTTCCGTCATGCTACACAAGTTATCGCTTTAAATGATGCATGCTAATGCACCACAGCAGTGTAAGTCAAACCTTATCAACTGACCTAGAGTGAGCATAGAGATAAGGAATTCCAACACACTTCTGACACTCATTGACTCTGTGTATATAACTCAAAAGTATTCATGTCAGCCACAGCCAGGGAATGAGCATTTTCAAAAGGAGACCAACAATGGCAGCTCCTGTGCTTCTCTCACAAGTATGCGTTAACAGATTGTAAACAGTTACTCAGTCTGAAACCACTTTCAGCCTGCTTTTGTTTACAAAAACAAATAGATTAGAGCAATCTGCTACCAACAATTTTTATTATTTTATAGTTTTGATAGGTTGGCCTGATCAGTGTTGTTGTTTTTGTGTTCAAAACCTGGTTGAAAGCTGCAATTTTTTAGAAGTGTATACCACTGTTAACCTGTTTTCCATTGTGAAAACAATTAAAATAACGAAAGCAACCTACCAACAACAGTTTAAGTATTTACAATTTTGTTGGCAGGAAAGATGGTATCTTACTTTAATTTTTTTTGTACTGGCCAATGATAACAGATTCTTAAGCCTGGCTTGGCAGTAAGAAGATAATTTGGTGGATAACTAATTGGAACTTGCATAGTAATTGACACTTGCATAATCACACAATTTTATGCTCAAATAACAAAGAAACTCTAGAAATATACTGTACCATCCTTTAAAAAGTTTCACCTGCTTTGATCATATACTTCCAACTCACCTATGGATGACTGCAAGATGTAAATGTATTGTGTAACTGTACCCTTGTTATACAGATTATCTGGTGGTAGAGGATCTAGTCTGCTAAAAACAGTCAGTGCTGAACTGTTGCCACAAACCTGAAATATTTGTAAGGACTTCGTAGAGTTTGAAGAATACCAGTGATGTTAAATGAGTGTTATAGACATACAGAAGAATGTTCTACTAACAATAACACTTTATTTATTTTTTAGTAAAGCCGTGATGGACTTTCTAGTAGATCTGTGCAGCCAATACCACTTGAATCCCGCTCAACACACTCTAGAAGCCCGTTCTGGAGCATCACAGCAACCTTTTCTTTTAAGGCCAAACACTCTTATTGGGACTTTGGATTTACAAACTATTTTTCTGAAGGAAAAAGTGCAAGAAGTGAAAGTAAGAAAACCGGCTCCAAAGATTCCTGAGGTGAGAGGTTCAAGTGATTATAAAGTCCTGTTTTTTTCAATAAAAGTAACAAAGTAACTTACCTTCCCTGTGCAGTTGGTTTTGCACAGAACAGCCCTGATCCTCCTCTTCTCGGGTCCCTCTTTGGCTCTCCTGGCCTCCCCCCCATTTGAGTGCCCCCACAGCAAGCGACTTGCTATGGGGGCACCCAAGCCGAGCTGCAGCTCTGTGTATCCATTTATAGAATGCATTAAGATAAAAAAACTTCTGCCGTTACAACCCCTTTCAGATGTTTTGTGCTAAAGCAAGTAAATACCTCAGCTCCAATTAGTGATTCTAAACAAATGTTAGACTGTGCTTGTCACCAATATTTTACTAATATTTACTTTTAGATACTAAGGGGTTGATTTACTAAACTGGAGAGCACAAAGTCTGGTGCAGCTGTGCATGGTAATCAGCAATCGGCTTCTAACTTCAGCTTGTTCAATGAGGCTATGACAAAAAAACTGGAAGCTGATTGGTTTCTATGCACAGCTGCACTCCATTTTGCACTCTCCAGTTTTAGTAAATCAACCCTTAGCCCAGGTTCACACTGGGTACGATTTGGTACGATTTGAGATGCGATTTCACATGTCAAATCGCATCTCAAATCGACAGCATTTGCCGGCAATTGTCTGCAATGGCACTGTCCTAATCGGTGCGACGCCGCATCTGCAGCGCTGCACCGATTTCAAAAAGTAGTTCCTGTACTACTTTTTGCGATTTCGGGATTTTACCGTGATTTTGAATTCGCAGCAGTGTGAACCTAGCCTCAAAGCGAGTTCCAGCCTGGGGAAAAGAAAAACAAAAAGTCAGCAGCTACAAATACGGTAGCTGCTGACTTTTAATATAAGGACATACACCTGTCCAGGTAGCCTTCAATCTGTCCATTGGCTTTGGGTGCAGGTGCCAGCATTGCAAGTAAGGAAAACCGTCAGTGAAGCCTTCAGGCTTTACAGCCATATTGCCACTGCGCATACGCGAGTCGTGCTGCACTTTCTGAATGATCCCATCATCTTCCCACCATCTTCTGTGACACACATAAATTACTTATTTATGTGCAGGGAAGTTTGTGTTCCAGGGGCCAGCATAGTAAAGAGCAATGCTTTTCAAATGCGCTTCCTTACACTTCTGACAGATAACTTAAAGGAGAAGTATGGCCAAAGCTTTTTTGCCCATACTTTTTCTATGGATCAAAGGAGTGCAGTTTGTTTTGCACTTCTGTGATTTGTTTTCAGCTTGTCTGTTGTCGGCTGACATCACTCAGGTGGTCCAGGATCGGGAAAGATCCTGACAATATGGTTAGTATCCATCCAGAAGCCTGGACCTGCACTTGGATCAGTCTCTCAGCAATCTGCTGAGAGCCTGAGCTAGCACCTCTTGCCCCTCAACAGCCCAATGCTCACTGGAGCCCCTCCCAACCCCTCCACAGCCCTTCGCTCACTGAGGGGAGAGCAGAGAACCGCTGACTGACAGTCACAGCTCTCTGCTCAGAGCGGTGGGGGAGACCTGAGCAATCGGCAGTGTTTGATCGCTCAGTTCTCAGTTCAGAGCCGGCAGAGGGCAGATGTAACATTGGATCGATGCTGCATCTACCTAGGTGAGTATAATTGTTTAAATATTTTAAATCCCAAACGTATTTTTTAATTGAGCAAGCTTCTAACCACTGCTCATGTAGAAATACAGTCCATGCAACTGGCTTAAAAAAATGCTACTTCTACAGGGGTTTTGTGTTTTGACTGTAGAAGCAGCTCAATGTATCCCATGTGTCCATGCACATTAGGATAATTAGAGGCATATTTTGAGTTCAGCGTTTAGTGCCAATGGAACTGGCATTTTTTTTCAGCCCAGTGTGCATGGATCCTTAAAATTCGGGAATAATCATCTGTCCTGATCAATTTCACACAACAAATCTAAGCCACAATTAAGGAGGATCGGTCCATAACCCACACAAATTGGCTGCTAACTCTTATTTTTGAAGGGACACTGCTGGGCTCTACTGGACAGTAGAGAGCTGCAGCAGTCATTTGATTTATCTGGGAAATCCAACAAGCTTGAAGTCTTATGCCGCGTACACACGATCATTTTTCGGCATGAAAGAAAACGTTGTTTTTCAGCATGTCCAAAAAACAAAGTTTTTCCAACTTCATCATTAAAAAAAAAAACATTGCCCACACATCATCGTTTTAAAAAAAAGATAAACAAAGTGCGGTGACGTACAACACGTACAACGGAACTATAAAGGGGAAGTTCCATTCGCCTTTGGGCTGCTTTAGCTGATTCCTTGTTAGTAAAAGACGATTCGCGCTTTTTTGTCTGTTACAGCGTGATGAATGTGCTTACTCCATTATGAACGGTAGTTTTACCAGAACGAGCACTCCCATCTCATAACTCGCTTCTGAGCATGCGCGGGTTTAAAATGTTGTTTTAGCCCACACACGATAATTTTTTACAACCTGAAAAACAACATTTTTTAAAACGACGTTAAAAATGCAGCATATTCCGTTCACATGTGTCACCTGGGCAGACTGACCCTTCCAACCCCTTACAGTGGGTGACCCAGATTAGGTACTTAGGGTTGCAAATTACGAACTCAGTGTCAGACTTTATTACCCTGAATGTGTCCCCATTGTTAACCACTGTCTCTAAGAAACTACAGTCAACCTTATTAAAATGAAGATCCTGCCTCTCCTGCTTTATACACTTAGGAACTCCCCGGTGTGGATACCAAAGTCAATTTTTAGGGCCATAGATAGTATGATCTCCTCCTTCTTGTGGCAGGGTAGTCTCCCACGCCTCAAGTTGGCCATCCTTCAGCAGCCATGGGGGGGGGGGTGGGGTGGGGGTTTGGCGGTGCCTAACTTTCACAAATATTTCCTGGCTGGCCAGTTGACGATTGCGCACCGTTGGCTGACCCCTGCTTCGGACGATGCTGCAGTGTCGTTGGAGGCAGCTTGTGTGGGCTCCTATGAGGCACTCTCCTACTTAGTCTATAGAGGCCCCTTACCCCTTAACACCCTCCATGAGGTCGGCGATCAGAGCATGGTCTGTGGCTCGGGAGTTGGGACCTGATCGCGTCACCTTCTCCCCTCATACACCTTTGTGAAGAAATCCTAATTTGACACACTTTATAGATTACCCGGACCCGGTTGTGTGGACTGCCTATGGAATTAAGACTCTAAGCCACGTTGTAGTGAATGGTACCTTTATGACGTTTGATGATCTAAAAACGCGCTATGACCTGCCCAATGCTCATTTTTTCAGATACTTGCAATTGCGCCATGCGTTTCTAGCCCAGTTTGGGGGGGATCCTTTGGTTCTGGAGTTCGGGGATTTGGAATCGCTGGCCTGTAGTGAATCACTTCCTAAGGCGGTATCTAGTCTTTACCAAGACCTTTTTCAGGAGACTACCAAGTTGCTGTCGCATTGCAGACGTGCTTGGGAGACTGTGACCTTGGGACTGGACTGGGACGATGTCTGGGGGGCGGCCTTTCAGGCCCTGGTTTCTACCAGGGACAGACTTATACATTACAAGTTTCTACATAGGATCTACCTAACCCCAGCTAGGCTAGCCAGAATGTTCGGAGGTCAGAGATCTGCTTGCTGGCGGTGCTCCATTCCCTCTGCCAATTTTATGCATGTCTTTTTAGGATTGCCCTCAGGTCCAAGCATACAGGCAGTGGTGGATTGCATTTGGTCGGTCACTTCTATTTCAATTCCCATGACTGTGGAGGTATGTTTACTACATCTGGTAGAACCCCTGGCTACGACCAGGGCTATAAGGACTCTTCTTTTGCTATTTAAGAAAAGGATCATCCTTTCTTGGAAAAGCTCCTCTGCCCCAACGGTGACAGCTTGGAAGGTAGTCAACAAAGCCATTCCCATTTTACAAAGCTACTTACTTAAGTAGAGGGGCATTGACCAAGTTTGATGAGGTATGGGGGGGCTGGATGGCCTCTGTGGATACAGTGTCAGCCTAGGCTGGGTTGGTGGGGGTGTCGATTGTCCAACAGCTGCAGTAGTCTGGGAATTCTTTGGAGGGGATGGTGGAACATTGACCTACATGTTTCAGGTTGATTGTCCACTTTGGAAGGGGTACTTGTTGTCGTTAATTATATTGCGGTTGGGCCCCTTGGGAGGGAGTGGGGCCATATATTCCTTTGCTCTGCACTGGAGTTGGGAATAGGCAAAAAGGTTTTACTAATACTGTATAAGGGGGGACTAGTTATGCTTTAATCTCATTTAATTCCTGTTCATCCCATTCCGCTTGACTGATTTTGATAATGTCTAATGCAAACATTTCTGCCCCCCCTTTTTTTCTCCTCTGTTTTTTTTTTTTTTGTGTTTTGTTTTTGTACACCTGTCTCTGTGTTTTGACTGGTCACTGTTGGTCACGTTTGTGGCCTGTTATTGTATACGTGTCTTGAAAATTC
Source organism: Rana temporaria (assembly GCF_905171775.1). Taxonomy (NCBI): domain Eukaryota; kingdom Metazoa; phylum Chordata; class Amphibia; order Anura; family Ranidae; genus Rana; species Rana temporaria. The sequence continues at coordinate 159,312,721 of NC_053493.1, forward strand.
AATAAAATTTTTTTTACAAAAAAAAAAATGCAGCATGTTCGAAACAAATTTTTGGCGTTTTTCAGAAACTGAAAAACGATGTGCAGCCCACACACGATCATTTTAAATGACGTTCATGCTGAAAAATGATCGTGTGTACGTGGCATAATCCTCCATCATTCTTATTCCAAATTGTGCATTTTCATTACCTTGCAAATAATTTAAAAAAATCAGAATCACCCACATGCTTCTCTGTGGAGGCTCTCCAATAACATAAAGCCAGGGTTTGTTTTAGGGTGTAATGTTGTCTACTTGCATCATCTCAGAACTGTTGTATTTGATCTTCCCAAATCCCCAAATAGGTGTTTAAAATGATGAGTAGTAAATATAACCTGTGCATTCCTCTCTAGGAGATGATAGGCTTATTTTAATGAATCCCAGATTAAAGGAAAGTTTAATGTTTTCTGATTGTTTACTTGTATAAAGGAAATTACATTAAAAATGCTTAAGTACACATACATATTCTTTCTTTTTTTGTGAGTGTGCAAGTGGTCAAGCCCAAGAACTGAAAATTGCATCTTTAATGATTTTAGTGTTTTAATGCAGTTTTCTTGTTGTATATTATTTTAGGCATTAATATAAATCACAAGCCAATTAAATTAGGAGGGAGTTGTACTGTGCATACAGTATGCTCTATGGCTAGTACATTCTGTATTAAATGAAGGTCTAGATTAAGCTGATCATAAAGTTTAAGGCCCAGATTCTCAAAGGACTTACGACGGCGTATCGCCACGTACGCCGTCGTAAGTCCAAATGAGAGCCATCGTATCTATGCGCCTGATTCTTAGAATCAGTTACGCATAAATTAAACTTAGATACGAGCGGCGTAAGTCTCTTACGCCGTCGTATCTTAGTTGCATATTTACGCTGGCCGCTAGGTGGCGCTTCCGTAGATTTCCGCGTCGAATATGCAAATTAGCTAGATACGCCAATTCACGAACGTACGTGCGCCCGGCGTATCAAGATACGTCGTTTACGTAAGACATACGCCGACGTAAAGTTACCCCTCATAAAGCAGGGGTAAGTCATGTTAGGTATGAACGTCGGAAACGTACGAACATCGTCGTATTTTACGTCGTTTGCGTAAGTCGTCCGTGAATGGGGCTGGACGTAAGTTACGTTCACGTCGAAAGCATTGACTATTTGCGGCGTAATTTTGAGCATGCGCACTAGGATGCGTTCATGGACGGCGCATGCGTCGTTCGTTAAAAGCGTCAATCACGTCGGGTCACTATTCATTACCATAAAACACGCCCACACCAGCCTACTTTGAATTACGCGGGCTTACGCCGGCACAGTTACACTACGCCGCCGTAACTTTGGGCGCAAGTTCTTTGTGAATATGGGACCTGCCTCACTAAGTTACGGCGGCGTAGTGTATCTGAGATACGGTACGCCCGCCTATAGATAGGCGCATCTACCAGAATCTGGGCCTTAGTGTATTCATACACATCCATATTTATCTTAATTTTCGCTAAATTTAGGCTTCATACACACTGGATATTTTGGCTGTCTTTCCTAGACGTCTGTAACATGTTTAGGTGCATCAGACACCCCTAAGAGATTTTTTTTTAAATTTGCGTGGGGCTCCCCTTCAAGATTCTCTGCATACCAGCCACCCCGCAAGTCGGATCATCTTGATCCGACTTCTGGTGCGACCTCTATTCAAATCAATGTACACCCATAGGGAACCATTGATTTTGAATAGAGAAAGAAACGCCGGACGATGCTTAACACAGCGTTAAGCCTCCTTAAGAGCCCATTCACACCTAGGCGTTTTGGCGCCTGTAGTGTGACGCCCGCTGCCGCCCCAACACGCCAGAGGGATTATTTAACATTGCCCTCTATGGAGATGGTTCCACGCCTGCCGCCTGCCGCCTGAAAAAAAAGTCCCGGACCTTTTTTTCAGGCGGCGTTCTGCGTTCGGCATAGGAGATGGGAACCATCTCCATAGGGGGACAATCTAGGGGCACATCTAGGCGGACAATCGCAGCGTTTTGTCGCCGCAAATCGCGGTACAAAACGTCGCTATTTGTCGCCGCAATTCGCGGGACAAAACGCCGCGATTTTGTCCGCCTAGATGTGAATGCAGCCTAAATCACGTTTGCCGGCGTCTGACGTCTTTACAGCTCTAACGCTGGAGCTTCAGAACGCACTGGTCCTGGTTTTTTTTTGCAGCTTAAAAACGGCTCAGCCATTTACAGCTCAAAAACATCATGGTGGGCATGAGACCATAGACTAACATAGAGAGTCATTTTTAAGCTGCGAAAAACGCTCAGAAAAGTGGCTGTAAAAACATCCGTGGGCATGAGGCCTAAAAGTTTATGTAGGGAAGGAAGAGTTAAGCCAGGGAAGACAATAATTACACCATTCCAAAAGAATAGAAAACTATTACATGGCAGAATGGAGGGGACTATGCTAGAGAATTGACGCAGCAATTTTTTCTAGCAAGCATATTGCAAGCAAATTAAAAAATAATTTAAAGGAAAGAAAAACACTGCAAGTAAGCATTTAAAATAATAAATTTTTCTTTGCTTTTACCTGCAAATTTGGGGACAGCGTCTCTTTGAGTTTACATGAAAAATCCATACATATGCTTTATGGCCCGTACACACGATCCGAATATCGTACGACAGATCTTATGACTTTTTTCTCTTAATAGTAGAAATTTAATAGGATAATAAAGTCACGAAAATTTCTCGTACGACAGGAAAAAAAATCCAAAGTGATGTCATGGGTTGTAAACTATACTGACTAAATGAAAATTGTACGATCTGGTATCGTACGAGGAAAATTTTCGTGTTTGTCCAATCGAATAATATTGGATGAACTGTCGTGATCGGCTCTCGAAAGTAGTGTACACACGATCCGAAAACCGTACGATTCGTCCTTGAAAGATACCGTAGTTTTCGTCCGATATTCGAATCGTGTGTACGTGCCATTAAATATCTTACTAATATGTTGTAGTGTTCAGAGCCTTGGTTCAATGCATGGCTATACTGTACATTTCAGAATTAGGTTTATCTATAAAGGATTTCCGTGCATTTGAGCAGACGGTTTAAGGTATTGATTTTTTTTATCCAGGCATATCATGAGAATTGTATTATGAGCTCTGTGAGTCCTGGAGTTTATTTCAGTTGGCTTTGTTTTGTGTGAAGCAACAACGTAATGCATATTTTTGTACTACATCTTGCATAATACAATATGCTTTGTTGTTTTTATTTCCTTAACTAGTTACATACTTTAGCTTGTATGACTTCATCATCACTGATGCATAAAGACCTGCAAGCTTCTCCTTTACTCAGGTGAATCCTCCTTGTCCTAACACATTGTCAACATGCCAGGCATAGGAAATGTAAAATAAATCCAGGTGTGATTGTGCTTTTCATTTGTGTATTGAGCACCTTTCAGCTTTGTACACCCAGCCAGGCAGCTCTTTTTTCAATTGACCTGATCCACCCTCTTTTCAAGCTAGATGTTAATGAGTCACTGGATCTGTATGAAAGGTATCAGGTGAACGTAGGAAGACCATTTTGCTTTGCATCGCACTGTACAGTGGCAGAATGTAGACAGGGTGGACAGATTCCAATGGTTTGGCCTTTGTGTTTTGTATTCCCCAGAAAACTGTCCGGCTGATTGTTAACTATCTTGGCACCCAGAAAGCTGTTGTGAGAGTCAATCCAGCGGTGCCATTGCAGAACATTCTTCCAGCTGTGTGCGAAAAGTGTGAATTTCATCATGAAAATGTCACCCTGTTGAGAGATGCAATCAGCAGAGAGGAACTAGACATGTCCCAATCCTTGAATGATCTGGGTGTTAAAGAGCTGTATGCCTGGAACAACAAGCAAGGTAAGAGGCCAGTGACTCACAGTTCCATTTTAAAATCTAAAAACCTTGTGTATTTCCTGTATATTGCTGCTATTATTTGTAAATTCCAAATTGTTCACATTGGTCGGCTTCCCTTTTCAGAGACATACAAGTTAATGCTATGTTTTTGAAATCTTTAAAACATCTGCAGGGTAACATCCTTTTTTTTTAAAAAAAAGGGAGGTAATAATGACCAAAATGTGCTTTGAATTTGTTTCTTAATTTTTTATTTATTTTTTATTCACAGATAGATAATTTAGATAGATAATTTATAGAATGAAACAGTTACATGGTTACATAGTAGGTGAGGTTGAAAAAAGACACAAGTTCATCAAGTCCAACCTATGTGTGTGATTATATGTCAGTGTTACCTTGTATATCCCTGTATGTTGTTCAGGTGCTTGTCTAATAGTTTCTTGAAACCATTGATGCCCCCCGCTGAGATCACCGCCTGTGGAAGGGAATTCAACATCCTTGCCGCTCTTACAGCAAAGCACCCTCTACGTAGTTTAAGGTTAAACCTCTATTTTTCTAATTTTAATGAGTGGCCACATGTCTTGTTAAAATTTCTTCCGAAAAAAAGTGTGAGTGTACACTTCCCTCCAGACACAAACACATACCTTATCCAAGCCATTTAGCTATAACTAAAGTACAGTAAAACCTTGGTTTGAGATTAACTTGGTTTGAGAGCGTTTTGCAAGACAAGCAAAATGTTTTAATACATTTTGCCTTGATATACAAGCGATGTCTTGATATAAGAGTAGCGTCATGTCACAACTGAGTATAAAAAAGAAGAGAGGAGCCTCTAAGTGTAGCAATATGGTTGCATTTAATGAAGGTACAACATTTAGCAACTTATTGCTACACTAGAGGTGCCTCTCTTCTCTTTTATACCCTGTAAAAATAATGCTTTGATATAAAAGTGCTTTGGACTACAAGCATGTTTCTGGAACAAATTATGCTCGCAAACCAAGGTTTTACTGTACCTGAATTCACATAGTAAAATTCTAGCAGCTTATCTACATCAGGATCTCGGCTAGTAGTACTGTCATGAATGAACTCTGCACACCACATAAGCAGTAACACCAAAAAGTGTGAAATACCTAATTTTAGTGAAGTCAGACGGAATAACTGTTGGACTGAAAAGGATTATTGACTGTGGACTGTGGGATTTGTAGTGTGCATAGAGCAGTGCATGTGAAACCAACTTGTTTCAATCAAAAGGCTGACAGGAAAATGAGAAGTGTGTTAAAGTGATAGTAAAGGTTTGTTTTTTTATTTTATTTTTTAAAACAAACATGTCATACTTACCTCCACTGTGCAGTTCGTTTTGCACAAAGTGGCCCCGAACGTCCTCTTCTAGGGTCCTACGGCGGCTCTCTCGTCTCCTCCCTGCAAGAGCTAACCCCCTCTGGGAAGCTCTCTCCCGGGGAGGTTACCTTTCGGGCGCGCTCTCGTGTGATACATTTGGCGGCCATAGCCGCCAAGTGTATGACTTGGCCCTGCCCCCCGACAAGCTGCGTCATTGATTTGATTGAGAGAAGCGGTAGCCAATGGCTGAGCTGCTATCAATCATCCAATGAAAAGGCGACTAGAGCATAGGATGCATTAAGGTGAAAAAACACAAAGCTTTACAACCCCTTTAACTTGTGGAGAACGTTACAAAGAGATAGAAAAACATAGCAAGAAACAATTTATTGAAAAATAGATTACAAGGCCTCTAAGCTGTGGAAGTGTATGGATTATATTTGGAGACTAAGGATAGCATTTTGTATCACTTTAAACGCTAAGTTTATCTTTTTAAAACATGTATATAAGGGGTAACATGTAACATGTTCGAGCTCCTGACCCCCTCTCCCCCAAACTCTTCCCCTGTGACAGCAGGTGGGGCTTCCTCTCCCCTGCCGGCACTGGGACATTTGAAAATCATCACGGCAGCCCGTCATTCATTTAAATCAAGAAATTACAAGTCCCATCTTCCACCGCATCAATGGCTTGTAGGTCCCAATGGCCTGCAAGGGGGCGCTGTTGAGCCACCTCATAGTTCATTGACACTTCTTAAAGCTTTGAAACTGATAGCCTATACAGAGCCTGACATTGCACTCGCAATTTCCTTGATCGCAGGTGCAATGTTTTGCAGACTCCTGTGAAAAAAAAACAATAAATGCAAATTTTTTCCCTGTAAAAATATGTGTATTCATAGGTGTGCGCAGCCTATTGCATTAGGGTGTGCACCCCAAACATGGAAGGTGTTAGTAGGGCATTGGATGGTGTCAGTAGAGCAGTAGACCGTGTCAGTAGTTTTTTATTTTTATTATTATTATTTATTTATTTTTAAAACATTTTTAGAACCCTCTTCTGGGAGATTTGGGGAAATATCAGCAGGGTGAATCTGCGCCACACTGGGTGATTAGGATGTGCCCAGACATACCCGGCACATCCCTTGTGCATACCTATGTGTGCATTTATTATTTTATCCATAAAGGTGGACTCATCCTGAATCCAGTTACCGTTATCTGAAACATAATATCTGTTATAACCAATTAAATTACATTTGTATTATTATTCCCCAAAAATGTTAGGGCAATGTAAGCATGGTATATACATGTCAAATCTAATTCTTCTGTACTGGGAGTTGGGGGGTTGTTAATATGGAGACCAAATTACCTCCACCGCTCACACTGGGGGGAAGGTAATGAGAATGGCAGTGCTGGATTTATAAGGGGTCAAAAACTTACTCTGGGCCCACTGACAATAAGGAGCCCCTACTATACAAAAAATATAATAATTACAGCTTTTTAAATTTATCTTGGCAAGCAAAATTTTGCCTGCAATAATCTGTAAACCCTTCTGCTCTGATATTGTAACCGTTTTAATCAAATTGTGGCAGCTCAAGTGAACCACAGATAGAATGCTCACCCTCTGGAGCAAAGAAGTCTACAATTACACATGTGCGTGTCCTGACAACTTCATAAAGGTGTTGTGTCATGCATTTGTAAAATGTGTCACTGTCATTTAAAGTACACCAACTCCATAGGTATATTAGTTGCTTAGCTTAAATAAGTTTAAAAGGTTGGAACTGACAGGCTCATAGTATAATTTAGTTGTGTAAATTGTTGAGTCAGCCATTGTTATCTATGGAAACTAAAGAGTATATGGCATTATAGCCATTTTCTTTGTCATTCTTACCTAAAGATCTACTTGGAGTATTGCTAGCATGTATTTACATATTTAAGTAATTTCACCTTCTCAGTATGTATAACTTGTCAGTTCCAGTGACATGCAATAAACAAAGTTTGATGTGTAAATACTGTAATTTGCCATGCATTTTAATTCCTGTGTATGAGGGACCCACTGAACCTCAAGTCCAGCAGATCACCTAAATTCTAAATCCGGCCTTGAGACTGGTCTGGGCCTGGGCTCTTTCAGACAGGTGGACTCCACCAGCAGATCTGCCTGCTCAACAGGGGATCTGTCTGCTGATTCCTGCTGAGCAGGCGGATGACAGGTCCGTGTCTGCTCCGCTTATGCCTTATGCACACTTTCCTCTATGCACCGTTGGATAGAAACGCAGCGCCTGTCTGTTTACATCCGATTGTCATCCGATCCGCCAGGCGGATGGGGAACGGATGCCTCATCTGTCTGTTTTTGGATGTCAGCGGGTATAAGTGGACACATTTCCTTTCACATCTGTTGCTCCATAGAGGGCAATGGACGGTCCGATCGAGTCTGCCAAACAAACTGACAGGTAGAAACGATCATTGTGTGAAAGGAGCCTATGAGGTAAAAATGTAATGTCATTGCCTCTTATCATTTGTTATCTACAAGTTGACTACAAATAAGTACACTTGCCAGAATTGTATTTATTTATTTTTTTAAGTGGGATGTCATATTGCTGACCCTCCAGCTGTTGTGGAACTACAAGTCCCATCATTCCTTGGCCTCTGGGAGTCATGCTTGTACCTGTCAGCCTGGAAATTACTCATGGGAATTTTAGTTCCGCAACAGCTGGAGGTCTGCCAGTTTGACACCTGTGCCGGGACAATTACAGTATTTTATTTATAGGGATTCTAAAGGAAAAAAATGTTTTCCCTAAATAGCTTCCTTTACCTTAGTGCAGTCCTCCTTCACTTACCTTATCCTTCCATTTAGCTTTTAAATGTCCTTATTTTTTCTGAGAAATCCTCACTTCCTGTTCTTCTGTCTGTAACTACACACCGTAATGGAAGGCTTTCTTCCTGGTGTGGAGAAGGCCTCTTGAGGGGGCGAGCAGAAGTGTTAGGATGCCCACTAACACGCAGCTCCTTTCTCTATCTGCAAAGTAGAGAGTGTCCTGACTTGCCTGCTCACCCCTCCCCCCTCAAGAGGCTTTCTCCACACCAGGGAGAAAGCCTTGCATTACGGTGTTGAGTTACAGACAGAAGAACAGGAAGTGAGGATTTCTCAGAAGATTTCTCAGGAGAAATAAGGACATTTAAAAGCAAAATGGAAGGATGAGGTAAGTGAAGGAGGACTGCACTAAGGTAAAGGAAGCTATTTAGGGAAGAAAAATTCCTTTACAAGCCCTTTAAGGTTATTTACTTTACCACTAAGGTCTTAAATATAACATCTGCATAGCGGTCTGAAAAAAAGCTGCAGGATATGGGTAAATAAAAATGCCTTGTATGCAATGGCGACCTTAGGGGGGGCCAGAGGGGAGAAGAGCGATTTGCAGAAAGGACTCCATGAGCACTGTGGAGGGGGGGGGGGCAAGCCTTCATCTCAGTTACTGAAAAAACAGACTGATTTCTCCTGTCCTTGGGAGTGACTGCAAGCTGAGCCGAGTGTCAGTCTATGACACTCTTTACAGCCCAGCGTGTCCAGCCACCCCCCCTCACTCTCCTCACATATGAGCAGGGAGGAATACAGCTCCTCCTCCTTTCAGTCCCGCCCACACTATCCCGGTGTGCTGTATCTGAAGAGAGGGGATGTGTGGGCGGGAAATATGAAAATCAGCAGCATTCCTGGCTGTGTGTGAATGATGCCTGAGATTCTAGCCTGGACCGTGGGTAAGTGTGTGCACTGCAGACTGCAGTACACTGTAATCACTGAACTGCATTATCTCCATCCCATCTGTCTCCCTCCCCCTCTCCTGTTCTTTCAAGACAGTCACAATTTACTTTCACTTTCAGTTAGGCAGATAATATACGGTGCAAATTTCTTTCCTGCATCCACAGATTGCAGGAAAGAAACTTGCATGATTCCCCCATCAACACAGACAGTGCTGGCAGGGGAAAATCCCTCCTGCCCAGCAATTATATTCTCCTGACAAACAGTGATTATCACTAGTGGCTATACAGCAACCACTAGTAATAATCATAATAGAATCTGCTCATTAATGGTTCAAATCTCAGCCAGTTCCTGCTGAACCAGCTGAGATTTGAACTGTCTATGGCTGGTCTTAGCTCTTAGGCAGCCCATACATTGATAACTTTTTTCATTCAACTATTAGGTTGAATGAAAAAAATAAAATAAAGAAATGATCCACTTTCCCCATCTACACATTAAAAGGTGGATGGGGGAATCCTGCCAGTGTGGACCTGTGGTGGAACAACCAGAGTTGCTGTCCTGTCCCGTCTATTCACAGCGCTGGTCTCTGGCCCCATGGCAGCGGCGGCAGCACATAGGAATGCAGTGCTGGTTACTTTATGGGGCTGATGTACAGGAGGGCCAGCACAATTTGTTGTTAGAGATGGGCTGGGCATGTTCAAAATCCCACATGCCAGAGCCTGCCAGGAAGCCCACACTGCACAGCGCTAATCACAGGCAGTGAGACCAGCGCTGTCAATAGCAGGGACAGGACAGCTGGGGAACCCCACAGTGGCAGAACACCAGGGCCCGGTGGCAAGACAACCTTTGCAACCCTGAGAGTTCTCCCACTGCTTTAGACCCTTATATTTTCTTGGTGTGCTGGTGACATATATCTCTTGATTTCTGCCACCCTGGGGGGCCCCAGGAAGGGAGCTCACTGCAGAACATGTGAAAGGGCTCGTTATGGGATCGTAGTAAAGGGCCCCAGGAGATATATATATATACACACTGTATATAAAATTGCATTTTATAGTTGGCCTGTGTTTTTGCGGTTTATATTCTACAAGGTGTTCTGCAAATTTTACATTTGTATTACAGTGGAACCTTGGATTACGGGTATAATCCATACCAGGTGAATGCTCGTAATCCAAAGCACTCGCATATCAAAGGGAGTTTCCCCATAGAAGTCAATGGAAACAAAGATAATTTTTTTCCGCATTGACTTCTATTGCATGCAATACCGCATGTGGCCAGAGATGTGGGCGCCACATGCACCTCTGGCTAAATGTGGTACTGCACACCCCATTAGCTTGAATTCTGCTCATTTTAGGAGACAACACTCACAAACCGAGTCAGGATTTTTTTTAAAAAGTTGCTCGTCTTTCAAAGCGCTCGTTAACCACGTTACTAGTTAACCAAGGTTCCACTGTATTTCTATTGTTATCCTTGTCCGGGATGGTAGCATTAACCAATAGTAGCCGTTTTACCTAGGTTTGTTCTGTTCATTGATTTTTATATATATGCTAAACCCACTGCCATTTAAATGCTATTTAGGATAGGATAACTTTTAGCATGCTCATAACAACATCTGAAATAAAGGTGTATTTTGTTTTGCATGCACCCAGGATTTCACCCTTGCATTTACATCTTTAATCATTGTTAGAATGCAATGTTCTTTCTATATTGCTCTTGGAAAAAAAATGACACGTTGTAGCCACAGACTATGTGCTGGCAGACGCACTATCTTTTTATTTGCAAATATACTGACTTGCCAGGCATGCAGCCAGCGTAGGCAAACAGCTGTCAGTGAAATGTGCTCTGGACTTTGTGTAAGAGGTGTGTCAGGGAAAATCAGCCAACATTCCCGCTGGGTGTCTCCCATAGGAGTGGCATGTCGGCAAATTCCTTCATTAATATGTTCTGACTTAATTGTTGGTATGGCTGAAAACTGAAAGCACAATATATATTCTGTTTAAATGCACATTGTTAGGTAAAATGTTATATATTGCAACCTACGAATCCTTAGAAGTGGTGTCTACATGTGTTTTCTTTTTTCAGGCTCAGAATATTGTCTGCATGTACAGAAAAAAAAGAAAAATGTTTATCGATATTATCAAATAATGTTATTATTTTTCCCCCATATTTTCTGTAAACTACAAAAGAATGCATCCCTATGAAATGAGGAGTAGGGATGAGCCCGGTGTTTGAGTCGAACGTAAGTTCGACTCGAACATCGGGTGTTCGCCTGTTCGCCAAATAGCGAACAATTTGGGGTGATCGCGGGAAATTCGAAAGGTGTGGAACACCCTTTAAATATCTATAAGAGAAATCAAAAATGCTAATTTTGAAGGTTAATATGCAAGTTATTGTCATAACAAGTGTTTGGGGACACGAGTCCTATTCCAAGAGACATGTAGCGATGCAAAAAACTGTAGTTTTCTCGGGAGCATTGATTTTAATAGTGCTTAAAGTGAAACCCTTTGGGTATGGTATGAATATTAAGGGGAACCCCAAACCAAAATTAAAAAAAAATTGCGTGGGGGTCCCCCCAAATTCCATACCAGGCCCTTCAGGTCTACGATCCTGGAACCGCCGCTACGAACAATACCGCCTCCACCGGAGACACCTGGCTGAATGACACGCAAGTTGTTTGACAGCTCTTTTATAACCGAGGGCGGGGCCACCTGTGACGTGGACGGGTGACCCCACCCCCTCTAATGCAACGGGGGTTTCCTGTGAAGCGCCAGATGGGGCGGGGTCACACGTTACGGGGTGGCCCTGCCCTTGGTTATAAAAGAGCTGTCAAACAGCCTGCGTGTCATTCGGCCGGGTGGAGGCGGTATCGTGTGCATCGTTCCTCGCTGGAGATCATCGCTGGAGACTGGATCATCTCTGGAAATCGAGAATCGATTACAACGCTGGAATTGTTAATTTTTTTTTTTTTTTAATAAAGGACTTGTCCCAAGCTGTCTCCTGTCGTTTTTAACATTTTCACACTTTTGTAGGGGTACAATGTACGGCGCTCAAAATGTTACTCTCGGTATGCTCAAAAGGTATAAGTGTACATATAACCTCTGTGTTATACTTAATAAATTAATTAAATTGCACACATAATATGAAAACTTTGCAAATGATTAATCAAAGTGATAATATAATACAATCATTGACTGAACAAAATTGTGTTATTCAAAATTTGAACATGATCCAAAATAATACGTGCAGGTTGAAAATGCACCAAATGAATATAGTGAATAACCAATATTATATAAATAAATATAATAAATACAAAGTGAAGCGCCAAAGATGGAAATAAACCCAAAAAGTGTTAGTAAACAAATAAAATATAAAGTCCAAAATGTATCCACTGTGATAAAAGTGACTGTATATAGTTGTCTGTAGGCAATCCACCACCATGAAGATCAAAGGCTTACCAGACAAGATGGACCCAGCAGGGCATATTCCTGAAGGATCGAATGAGCTTGTTGGTGTAAAACACCCAGGGAGAGGTACAGCAAGCACAGCTTCCAATGGGGCCAGGCAGTGAGACCAGGCGACGATATTCCACTATATTGACATCAATGGGTATCCACCATAGGTTTACGCAACGTTACTTCATACACAATCCTCCCAGTGTAACGTATGTTAAGGAGAGAAATTGGGCCACATAGTATAAATCCGTTTAAAAAGTGGTCATTTATTAAATAAAATATAAAATGGTCACTCACATTTGAAAAGACAAATAAAAGCAAATAGGATCAAAATAACGCAGTGGCATCAGCAGATTTGATCACATCTGCGGTTTTTATTTTTTGCGCTATAAACAAAGATAGAGCGACAATTTTGGAAAAAAAAAGAATATTTTTGACTTTTTGCTATAATAAATATCCCCCAAAAATATATATATAAAAAAAGTTTTTTTTCCTCAGTTTAGGCCGATACGTATTCTACATATTTTTCATAAAACAAAATCACAATAAGCGTTTTGCGCAAAAGTTATTGCGTCTGCAAAATAGGGGGTAGTTTTATGGCCTTTTTATTAATATTTTTTTTTTTACTAGTAATGGTGGTACTGCGACCTTATGGCAGACACATCGGACACTTTTGACACATTTTTGGGACCACTGGCATTTTTATAGCGATCAGTGCTATAAAAATGCATCGATTGACTGTAAAAATGTCACTGGCAGTGAAGGGGTTAACACTAGGGGGCGATCAAGGGGTTAATTATGTTCCCTAAAGGGGGGTGGGACTGACTAGGGGAAATTACAGATCGCTGTTCATACATTGTATGAACATACGATCAGTCATTTCTCCCCCTGAAAGAACCGGGAGCTGTGTGTTTACACACACAGCTCCCGGTTCTCGATCTGTCACTAGCGATCGTGGGTGCCCGGCGGTAATCGCGCCCACTGGGCACTCGCATCAGCACCAGGGGCGAGCAGGGGGCGCAGAGCAACATTATATTACGTGATCTTGCGCAGCTGAGCCAACCTGCCGCAGTAAATCGGCGGTCGGCAAGCGGTTAATAATAAAAAAAAAATGTCATTGCCAGCATTTATTTCTGTTCACACACTAGTGGCAAACAAATGGCATGTATATCATGCAGGTTCGACTTTCCTGCAAATTTTGAGGGTTTACATTGAAGTCTATGGCCCATAAAGTCGCATTAAAAGCTGGACCAAAGTAGTGCAGAAACTACTTTAAGGTCATTGTGACTTTAAGTCGTACAGATATGAACATTATTCATTGAGAAACATGGGTGAGACTTGTCATCTTTTCCATGGGTTGTTACAGTACTAAGCCTTGATGCCTAAATTTGACAGCAAGCATTTTTAGACTGCAGGGAGACACTGCTTCTGGATCATATTAAGCCATTTGATTTGGTTACCTAAATCTATACAATGTGGAGTATATGTGCAAACAGAAATTATTCATCTTCACTGGTGCTTTGTCTTTAGTAGCCATGTAGTTATAGTAATAATTTGATTTTGTTTTGTTTTTTATAAATCTATTTATTGGGATTTTAAGAGCAATAGGTTTATTTTTTAAATCAAAAAGTAACATATGTAGCGCCCCCTTACTTTCAGTTAAGTTTTCGCGTCCCGGTTCCAGGTGCGGCATCCACCTTCAGGGTGCGCGCATCCATGGACCCTGCCAGCGCGGCCCACCAGGCCAGAATTGCAGTCTACACAAACCCTCATCTGGAGGTAAAGAAGGACTCCAGTGACTTACTGGGCCCCCAGTTCTATTGAGAGGATCCCAGGCTGCAAAGACTGCTCAATAAATATCAACCTGCTCTTCCCATTGGATGTTGATGTTGGCCGTGTTTGGCCTGGAATAAAGCGTTGGAAAACCGTTTATTCACTGTCTGGACCTTCGCTCACTGCTTTGTTCTCCAACTGCACCCATACGCCACACTAAGGTAACTCAATATGCCGATCCCAATAACAAATCAGCGGCTCCTGCGGGGGTAGCGCTACACATACATATAACATGACACATTTCTCATGCAGCAAGAAATACAAATACCGTACATATACCATTAAGCTACTAAAATAGTGCAGAATTCAGAATACCTCCTGCCTATATGAAAACAAGAACATTTCTAGAAACAGTACTGCATTATATCACTAGTAAGATAATCAAGTGCAAAAAACATAACTACCAATCCTGGATCATCAACAAGAGATGATAAAGGCATCGGCATGATAGTAGGGATTACAGAGAAAAACAAACATACACAACCCTATTGGTTGCATGTAACATATGTCCTTATACAATTCACTCGTCATTTAAATAATTCCACCATGACCAGTGTTATCCTCCGCAGAAATAGACAACAATATAGTATAATGCGCTCTACCCCAAACAATGAATCTGGCTCATTACACTTGCAATAGCCTATCCATTACCATCCACTATCCATTAATTGAGCAGGACCCAACCCAGGTGTATCAAACCAGGGTTGCCACATTGAGTAAAATTTCTTATAGGCATTACGATGTTGGTATGTAAGCTATTGTATTAACAATCTATTGACCATCTCCACCCATTGACCCTCCCTCTGTACCCTAGGAGCAATCCACAATCTTGCAATGGCTTTCCGGGCAACATACAATAAACGCAAAACAGCGGTATGGCCGTTAGGTGAAAGTGAGGGCACCTGCAGTGCACCCAGTAAGCACACGACAGGGTCATGCGGCACAGGAATGTTATAAGCCTGGTATATAGTGGAGATAATGTATTGCCAGTACCTAAAAAGCTTTGGACATTTCCACATCATATGCAGCAAGTCCCCGTCATGTGCATTGTATTTTGGACACCACGGGGAATTCCTAATTGGCAAGATTGGCAAGAGAATACCTTGGCATCTGGATTGTGCATTCTCCATACATCTGTGAGGCCCATCTCCCCTAGGAGACGAGCAAAAGGTGTAGGACCCCATCCCCCCCTCGTCTCAGCATCCGCAGCAGGTCTGAGCTTGTCTTTCTCATAGTCTAGGTAATTATTGAAATCCCCCAAGACCAGAACCGGAATACCCGACATAAAGTCAGCCAATGTTTTAAGAATACTAGCTGAAAACGGAGGAGGGATATGCATTCCCACTAATACACATTTCATCCCATAGAGGGAGCAAAGAAGAAAAACATATCGACCTTCAGGATCAATTTTAACATCTATAAAAGAAAATTGAGTACCCTGTCGTATCAGGACACTCACCCCCCTCGAGTACACCGAATAAGTGGCATGGTATTGGTGACAAAATTGTCGGACAGCAATTTTTGTGGTGGACACTGAGGGGAGGTGAGTCTCCTGCAAACATATCACATCCGCGCCCAACCTCTTGATCGTGCATAGCACGGCCAGACATTTGACAGGATTATTCAGACCCTGAACATTCCATGAAAGACATCTAGTTAACTTAGACATTTTACATTCAACAATATGGGAGTAGGATAAAATCATAGATGAGCAAACCAATAACAGAGCAGGCAGAGTAATGAGCAGGTAAAAACATACCGTATTTATCTGCCTATAGCGCGCACCGTCGTATAGCGTGCAGCTCTAATCTAGACGTGAAACTCCTGGATTTTTTTTTTATTACTTACAGTTTTGGTGTCTTGCCCGGCATCCATCAGCGGCCTTGTCCGGTCCGGCGTCTGTCTGCGGCCTTCGTGGTGTCCTCCCCGCTTCTCCCGCGCTGTCTCTGAGCTGATCCCCGCTTCCTGCGCTGTTTGAACGCCGCCGACATATACCAAGCGCAGTACACTCGGGCACGCTCGGCCACGCTCGGCTCCTCTCGCATAACCGCGAGGGGAGCGGAGCCTGGCAGAGTGTACCCGAGTGTACTGCGCTTGGTATATGTCGGCGGCGGCGTTCAAACACAGTGCGGGAAGCGAGTATCGACGTATATCACGCATCCAAGATTTTGCCCTGATTTTAAGGGCAAAAAAGTGCGCGGTATACGCCGAGAAAAACGGTAATCAAAAATGTATCACTATAAGACGATAGGAGGACAAACTGTCTTGATGGGCAAACTTGTGGCACACGTACAGAGGGGCAGGCACACAGGATATGGGCCAGAGAAAAAAAAAAAAGAACTCAGGATCATGGTGGAATCCTCATTCAACAAGTGCATATACATAAACTTGCCAAGGGCCCCCGCAAGGCCTGTGCCAGACCCTCCTGGGGGCAACAGTGGAAGCGCACAACAGTGTCTTAGAAACTTCTCAACAGCAAAAAATAGAGGCCGGTGAATTAAGGCTGCATTCACACCTGAATGCGGCGTATTGTACCGCGATTTGCCACGACAAATTGCAGCATTTTGTCCCGCGATTTGCCGCGACAAAACGCGTTGTTTTTAGCCTACAATACGCCGGAGGGGTGATTGAAACATTGTCGGCTATGCCGAACGCCGAAAGCCGCCTGAAAAAAAGGGTCCGGGACTTGTTTTGAGCTTCAGGCGTATGTCGTTTCGGCATTCGGCGTGGAGATGTGAACCATCTCCATAGCCGACAATGTTAAATCACCCCTCCAGCGTATTGCAGGCTGCGATAGCGTCGGGCGTAAAAACGCCTAGGTGTGAATGGAGCCTAAAAGCGAACATAATCCGCCTTAGCACAGGTAACGCGGAAAGTACGGACATGATAAACAAGGGCACTACGGTGTAAGTCACGGAGGAGCCGGGCACTGGTTGCGGGCCTCCGGATCGATTGTTCTTCTCGATCCAACCACTGCGCAGCAGAAGACGGAGAATCAAAGAATTGCACTAAGCCAAACACCTCCACACGTAGACGGGCAGGATACAGCATGGCATATTTCAATTCAAGATCCCTCAGGCGGCGCTTGACATCCATAAACCTGCCTCTCCGTTTCTGTAGCTCTGCAGAAAAATCTGGGAACAGGGACACTTTGGCGTTGTCAATCTTCAGAGCAGCTGGCTTAAAGGGGTTGTAAAGGAATTTTTTTTCCCCTAAATAGCTTCCTTTGCCTTAGTGCAGTCCTCCTTCACTTACCTCATCCTTCGATTTTGCTTTTAAATGTCCTTATTTCTTCTGAGAAATCCTCACTCCCTGTTCTTCTGTCTGTAGCTACACACCGTAATGCGAGGCTTTCTCCCTGGTGTGGAGAAAGCCACTTGAGGGGGGAGGGGGCGAGCAGGTAAGTCAGGACGTTCTCTACTTTGCAGATAGAGAAAGGAGCTGTGTGTTAGTGGGCGTCCTGACACGCCTGTTCCTCCAGCACAGAAGTCCTTTCCCTCATCTTTTGGGCGTCTTGTCTCAGAAATAAAATTTCAGATTTCATCCCCTTTATTTCGGTGGTAAGGACTGCAATAGACACGTGTCAGAGTAGGCTCTCCCTCAATACTAGGGCTCACTGGGGCTTGAGGCCTATCAGACCACGGGGTAGGAGTATTCACTGCGTCCCAGACTAGGCCAGAGTTAACTGTGTCTTCCAGGGGCACTCCGGACGAATCCTCCGGTGTGCTGGAGGACGCCACCGGGTCCTTTGAAAGCGGCTTGGGAAACAGTTTTTCCGCAGCCTCCCTGTGCTTCTCCTTGGACGTGCGGCCTGCATAGGTGCCATTTTGGGACATGAGGTCTGCTGGCTTGTTCACAAGTTGGCGCTTGATGGAGGAAATCGTGGGAGAATCGAGCCGGGGAAGGTAAGTATGTGTTCCCGGTACCTTCAGACACCCATCCAGGCCTGTCAGGGGTATCAGAGTCCTGTTCCTCAGGATAAATGGTCGGAGTATCGGCGGAGCTAGCAATAGGTTTATTACATAGTCCAAATGATGAAAACCACGCAAAGGAGTTCACTTGTGCCGACTTACAATCTTCTACAAAAAGTGCAAAAGTCAACTTAGTAGCTCACATACTGATCCATATCATTAATGTTGAAGATAGAGAGAATCCCCAGTTCTGGGTTCATCTGAAATCATTTGTTCTTTACATGCATACAGGTTTTTTTTTAAAAATAGGTACAGGAACTCAACCATAACCCCCCGGTGCCTTACACACACCCTCCAAACTGCATCAAATAGTGGGTGTGGAAAAATTTCACTAACAGGGTCATTAAATACCAGGAGTGCAAACATGTACAGAGTTCAGGGAGGGGGTTACACACAGACTGCAGAGTTCAGGGTGTACTTTCTAAATAGTTCAGAGTTCAGGGGTGTGCTGAATACAGAGTGCAGAGTTTAGCGGTGCGGTACACACAGATTGCAGAATTCAGCCTTCTTCCACAGCTGCTTACCTCTGCCTCCACCGTCCACATCTTACAATTACCCCTCTTCTGCTCTGACCTCTGCAAACAACCCCCCTCTACTGCCCCCATCTTCTCCCCTTCTCCTTAAAAGCTCCACCATCTTCCACAGGTCTTATTTTTGTTGCTGTATTAACCACTTGAGATCCGCGCTATAGACGAAATACGTCCGCAGCGCGGCTCTCAAGTGCCAAGTGGCCGTTTAAAAACGGCCTTTATGTGCATTACCCGCGCGCGCCACTGGGTGGCGCGCGGCGGGTAAAAACTGTCCCGACGCATCGCCGAGGACCCGATGCGTGTACCTGGCGGCCGCGATGTCCGCCGGGTACACGCGATCGTCGGTGACACGGTAGGTGACAGCAGGAACGTGGAGCTCTGTGTGTAAACACAGAGCTCCACGTGCTGTGAGAGGAGAGGAGACCGATCTGTGTCTCTTGTACATAGGGACACAGCATCGGTCCCCTCCCCCAGTCACCCCCCTCCCCCCACACAGTTATAACACACCCAGGCTACACAGTTAACCCCTTCCTCACCCCCTAGTGTTAACCCCTTCACTGCCAGTCACATTTATACAGTAATTAGTGCATTTTTATATCACTGATCGCCGTATAAATGTGAATGGCGCCAAATTTGTGTCAAAAGTGTCCGATACGTCCGCCGCAATATCCCAGTCCCAATAAAAATCGCAGATCGCCGCCATTACTAGTAAAAAAAAAAATAATAAAAAAAATCATAATTCTGTTCCCCATTTTGTAGGCGCTATAACTTTTGCGCAAACCAGTCGCTTATTGTGATTTTTTTTTTTTTTTTTACAAAAATACGTCGAAAAATACGTATCGGCCTTAACTGAGAAAAAAAATAGTTTTTTAAAAAAAAATTGGGATATTTATTATAGCAACAAGTAAAAAAAATATATATTTTTTTTAAATTGTTGCTCTTTTTTTGTTTATAGCGCAAAAAATAAAAACCGCAGAGGTGATCAAATACCACCAAAAGAAAGCTCTATTTGTGGGGAAAAAAGGACGCCAATTTTGTTTGGGAGCCACGTCGCACGACCGCGCAATTGTCAGTTAAAGCGACGCAGTGCCGGACGCTGAGATTTCGCCTGGGAACGAAGGGGGTTTATGTGCCCAGTAAGCAAGTGGTTAAGCTGAAGCACCCAGCCAGCTCTAGTATCGCCCCACATACTATAGGTGGCTCCATCTCCCTCACTTGCGGGGAGATCATCCAGTGGTGATATTGGCATTTGCGCTGCAGTCCGCGTACCTGCATCTCCCTTGTCACCATCCTTCACTCAGTAGGAGCCACTCAGGAGATCTGATCTTTGAGAGCTGTTGGGGAACAAGCTGTTACTTGTAGGCATAGCAGCCAGACTTTTGTGTTTCAAGTAATAGTGGTCAGCAGGGAGCAGAAGGCCTGAGCCAGAGGTGGTGGAACTGCGTTCCACCAAGTTCCAGCTGAAAAAAAAGCCCCGCTTGCATATATATATAACCCTTTCCCACCGAGCGTACGCATATATGCGGCCTCGGCTTTCGGGGGTTATACCGGGATGATGCCCGCAGCTGCAGGCATCATCCCAGTACTGTTTTTTAGAGCAAGCTTCGGCTTTCCAAGGATAACAACCGATGCGTCTATAAGCCGCTCGGTTGTTATCCCGGAGGAGCGAGAGGGGACCTTCCCCCCTCCTGCCGCTCCTACCGGGCCTCCCGTCCCACCGGGAGACCCGTTCCGCGATGCGCCACTTTCGGCGCCTTGAGATAGATGGAAACAAAGCCGTAAATGGCTTTGTTCCAGTCTCCTGAATGTAAACACGGAAGCAGCATCACAACGTCACTTCCGGTTTACTTGGCTGCCAATGGCGCCGGATTTAAAAAAATAAACAATCTGAATACTTTGAAGTGCAAAGGAGGGACTTGGGGTCTTTTAGACCCCTGATCCCTCCATAAAGAGTACCTGTCACCACCTATTACTGTCACAAGGGATGTTATGATTTCATATATATTTTTTTAATAATATATAAAAAATAAAAAAGAGAAAAATAAATGATTAAAATGCCGCCATCCCCGCGAGCTCGCGCAGCAAAGAAAACACACACGGAAGTTGCACCTGCAAATGTAAACTGTGTTCATATCACACATGTGAGGTATCGCCACGATCGTCAGAGCGAGAGTAATAATTCTAGCACTCTGTAACTCTAACCTGGTATCCGTAAAAAAAAAAATTAAAGCGTCGCCTATGGAGATCTTTAGGTACCGTAGTTTGTCGCCATTCCACAAGTGTATGCAATTATAAAGCGTGACATGTTTGGTATCTATTTACTCGGCATAACATCATCTTTCACATTATACAAAACAAAATTGGGCTAACTTTACTGTTTCGTTTTCTTTTTATTCATGAATGTGTATTTTTTCCCAAAAAGTTGCGTTTAAAACACTGCTGCACAAATACTGTGTGACATAAAATATTGCAACAATCGCCATTTTATTCTCTAGTTTCTCTGCTAAAAAAAATATATCTAATGTTTGGGGATTCTAAGTAATTTTCTAGCAAAAAAAAAAAACAGATTTTAACTTGTAAACACCAAATGTCAAAAATAGGCTTATGCCTCGTACACAAACTGCCATGACAGTTTTTCGCCAGGAAAAACGTCTGTGTGTATGCTAAATTGCAGTTTTCCCGGCATGTTCTCTATTTTCCTGCCGGTATGTCATGAAAGGGTTAATAAGGCTATGGCTTGACATTCATTTACACACACTGCCTTAAAAATAGCTTGACACATGACATTAACAATCCAACATCAAATGTAAAAGAATGACTTGTGGGTGTACTGTTCTTTCATGCATTCCTTTGTCAACACGGTTATATTATGTATGACAGTTGTTTTTTTACTGTGCACATGCCATACCAGCTGTGCTTGCCATGCTTGTTTGGCAGTCATTTTTGACTGCCAAAAAAGCAAAGTAGCAATACTAAACGTACTAAATTTGGTTTAAAAAAGGTATTTCTGTTCTATAGAGTAGTGTCACCCATGTGTTATCTCGAACTGCGCATAAGTATCTTCTCAAATCAGTTAGTATTGGTACCATCATCTTAGTTTTGCTTGTTTCAACAATACAAGTGCAAGATGGCTCGATAACTGTGTTGCGGAGGAGGTAGGCACGGTTAGAAGGGGTTACTTTAGTTAATTAAGGGCCTAGATTAAATTTGGATGATCGTCATGGGTTAAAGGTTACAGCTGGGGTTGAGTTTTTGTGGTTTAAAGGCTAAGGAAGTATTTAAAGGCATAGTTCACCTTTATTAAAACAACTGCCTATGCAGATAGGTGTCTGTAGATATGCAGCTATTGACCAAAGATGCTATAGGTGTAGGCCATTTAATTATTCCATAAAGTCTTACTGGAAAATGCCCAGGACGTTGTTAAGGAAGACCCAGCTGTTCACCTCCACATCAGAGGAGTGAGCTCTGAAATTCTGAGCTCAGAGCTACTGCATCAGGTGAGAGAAAGTTCATGTGAGGGGGTTTAAATCTTTCCCCTGATGCAATAGCTCTGAGCTTAGTGTTTGAGAGATCACGCCAGTGATGGTAAAGGTGAGCTGTAACAGCTGGGTCTGTCTTAGAAAAATCCTAAATTTTCCAGCCAGGCTTCATAAGGTAGGTAAATTGTCTCCACCTAAAGCAAGGGCAATATTCGGCTTTAGTCAAAGCTGAATTTTTTATTTTATTTTTGTTATCTACTGGAACCCCTTATCTGTATAGGCAGTTATTTGGTAAAAGTGAACTAAACCTTTAAACAGAGTTTCCTTGCTCTTTTCCCCATACTCCCCTAAGCATATGTAGAGCACTTTACACCCAAATGTTTATATCTACCTAGACCTCAGAACCAAAGCCAACACTGTATCCTGGTCTAGGCCAACAAGGCCCAAGCCTAGGGCAGCACTTTACAGGGGGGCAGCATGGAAAGAGTCCCCGTCGGCTTGCACTACACTGTTAATGTAGCCCCAGTCTTATGGGGTGGACTGGGCAGAGAGGCAAATTAATCTAGCTTCCGGTATGCAGGCAGTACTCTATTTTTTTGGATAGAGTAAGGGAAGGTTATAGCCCCAGTCAGTTTATTTTTTACCATCCCTGTCCCATTGCAGAGATTTCCCTTCACTTCCTGCCCCATAGCCAAACAGGAAATGAGAGGAAATCTATGCAAATTAAGGGACTCCCCCCCACCAGGCCCTCAGAACTAGTGTCCCCACTCTAAATTTTCAGGGCGGGTCTTAAACAACAAGGGGTGTGGCTTTGACATAAAGGGGTTGGCCATATTTAAATTAGGGGTGCACAAGTTTAGTCAGGCCTAGGGCAGCGCAAAACCTAAATACACTACTGACAAAGGCCCAAAGCAATGTTAACATTCATCGCTGGCTTTTTTTCCAAGGCCTCAGTTGGGGGCTCTAGATATAGAGTATAAAGATTTGGAAGGGGTCTAAATCTCCTTTATTTAAAGTGAACCTGTTGCAAAATTAACAGTATAAAATAAAGGTACCTTTGTAAAGAAGAGATATTACACTTACCTGTCCCACTGTACTGTCAAAAGAGCCAACCCATCAAAATCTTCAACCACGTCAAAACACCAGCAGCGTCTACACTATGGTACACAATATATTGAGTGGACATTGTTAGTCTGCCCGCTAGTAACTAACAACATGGCTGCACCAAGGTAGCAAAACAACTTTTTTGCGCCCTGTGTTCTGTCAAAACAGGCACCATTTTGTGTACCGTAGTATATTTGCTGCCGGTGTTTTGTGAAAACAGGACAGGGTAGATCTGCAAGTACAATACATCTAACAGCACCAACAGTGTATGACACTGCCATGTAACACATGCCATGCCACATACAAAAACACAAACTTGTTTCACTTGTAACGATACCCCCATACATAACAATACATTATAGGTGCTGCTCCATCAGAAAACAAGTCTGAATAGAGGAACTTATTTTCCCCCAAAAATTATTTTACCAGAATGAATATAGTATTGGTAGTGTGCCAGTCTGTTGTGCCGCACAGTGGAATTCATGTGGAATTTTACTGATTGGCCACTAGATGGAGTAAACACAAAGATTAATATATGGAAACCTAATAGGATGAAAACATGAGAGCTGCCACTACCAGCTTGTTTTCAGAGTTGCAGGCTCCCTTACTGATATCCATAACTTTGCTGCACTACTAATAAATTGCTTATCTAGAATAGGTATGCAGAGTAGGAGTCCCCAGCTTTACAAACTGCATAGTTTTTGTGGGTCTACTTAGAAAATTAGTAAAAGAAAGAGCCAGTCCAAGCAATGCACTCAGTGTTTGGGGTGCCTCACTCCACAATGACCATCAAACAACCACATGTTCAACTGACCGTTTATCACAATAAATGAATAAGAGCCGGTTCACACTGGGGCAGCACGACTTGCCGAGCGTCTTGGCAAGGCGATCTGCCCATGACTTCAGAGGCGACTTGCAAAATGACTTCTGTATTGAAGTCAATGCAAGTGGCCCTGAAGTTGCCCCAAAGTAGTACAGGAACCTTTTTCTAAGTCGGAGTGACTTGAGTTGCTCTTATTAAAATGGTTCCATAGTACAGAGCGGAGCACAACTTGTCAGGCGGCTAAGTTGCCTGTCGAGTCGCCCCTGTGTGAACCGGTTCTTAGACACAGTTTTTAGATGATCCTTAGTAGGGAACAGGACTATAAACAACAACGAAAGGTGCTACTACCCCAGATCAATGAAACTCCTACTGAGCTGTTGGGTGCAGTTTGTGCAGTTGCTCAGCTGCCAAAGTGATACATGGATAAAGGACAATCCACAACTCCATACATGCTCTTTAAATCAGTCCGAATTTATTATATCTCCATAAGGATAAAAATGCAGCAGGGGTAGATGCGTTTCAGCCGCAACAGCCTTGTTCACAAAGGGGAACCTTCCAATTTACCTTGTTAAACTATCCACCTGAATTTAGCCTCACACTTCATTTAATGGCACAAGCATACAAATAAATCCATTAATATAAAGACACTACTATATTCCAAAGCACTGGCAGATCATACAGATATGTTCAGTATCAATAGTCTGTAAATGCAGTGCAATGTTGCATTACCTGATTGGCTCTTGTCCTCCAGTCTTCCAGTGCAGAGGATAGCACAAGGTTAAAGACCAATTCCAGTACTTAATGCATTTAAACATACACTGTATTGTGAAAAGTATTGGGACTCCTGCCTTTACAAGCACATGAACTTTAATGTCATCCCAGTCTTTTAGCTAGATTCAGAGAGAGTTACGGCGGCGTATCAGTAGATACACCGTCGTAACTCTGAATCTACACCGTCGTAAATTTAAGCGTATTCTGGAAACCAGATACGCTTAAATTAGGCTAAGATACGAGTGGCGTAAGTCTCCTACGCCGTCGTATCTTAGGGTGCATATTTACGCTGGCCGCTAGGTGGCGCTTCCGTTGTTTTCCGCGTTGAATATGCAAATGAGCAAGATACGCTGATTCGCGAACGTACGTGCGCCAGTCGCAATTAGTTATGCCGTTTACGTAAGAGATAGGCCGGCGTAAAGATAAAGCTGCTCCCTAGGTGGCGCAGCCCATGCAAGGTATGGACATCGGAACGAGCCTATCTTTTCACGTTGTTTGCATAAGTCGTACGCGAATAGGGTTGTGCGTAAGTTACGTTCACATCGTAGGCAGTGTTCGACGTATCTTAGGCATTCTATCTGACGCATGCGCACTGGCATACGTCCACGGACGGCGCATGCGCCATTCGTTGATAATGTCATTTACGTGGGGTCATGCTTAATTTCCCTAAAACACGCCCACCTCTTCCTCATTTGAATTAGGTGCGCTTACGCTGGCCCATTTACGCTACGCCGCCGTAACTTAGGACGCAAGTGCTTTGTGAATACAGCACTTGCCTCTCTAACTTGCGGCGGCGTAGCGTAAATATCATACGCTACGCCCACACAAAGTTACGCTGCCCTACCTGAATCTGGCTATATGTCTGTAGGGTTCAATATGGAGTGGGCCCACCCTTTGCAGCTATAACAACTCTTCTAGGAAGGCTGTCCACAAGGTTTAGGAGTGTGTCTATGGGAATGTTTGACCATTCAGCCAATTTGTGAGGTGAGGCACTAATTCATCCCAGAGGTGTTCTATAGGATTGAAGTCAGGACAGGTACAGGCCAGTCAAGTTCCTCAACCCCAAACTTGCTCACCCATGTCTTTATGGAGCTTGCTTTGTGCACTGGTGCGCAGTCATGTTGGAACAGGAAGGGGGCCATCCCCAAACTTTCCACAAAGTTGGGAGCATAAAATTGTCCAAAATGTCTTGGTATGCTGACGCCTTAAGAGTTCTCTTTACTGGAACTAAGGGGACAAGCGCAACCCCTGAAAAAAATCCCCACACCATAATCCCCTCTCCACCAAATGATTTGGACCAGTGCATAAAACAAGGTCCATAAAGACATAGATGAGCAAGTTTGGGGTGGAGGAACTTGACTGGCCTGCACAGAGTCCTGCGAAATGAGACAGATCGCTGCTCCAGGTGGCCAATCCACCAAGAAAGGAAGGGCTGGGTGCTAGCTCTGACTTGCTACCGTTAACATGTAGACAAATTTGTTGCACACCAACATCCATTCAAAAGGTTTATTGAATGACTGCCACTAGGACTAAAACAACGGACCAAGGGGTGACAACGTTTTACACATACATTGTGCTTCTTCAAAACCCAGGAACTTGACTGGCCTTTGGGATGAAGACTGCGAGCCAGTGCCTGACCTCACAAATGTGCTTCTGGAAGAATGGTCAAACATTCCCATAGACACTCTCCTAAACCTTGTGGACAGCCTTCCCAGAAGAGTTGTTATAGCTGCAAAGGGTGGGCCAACTCAATATTAAACCCTACGGACTAAAAGTAGGATGCCATTAAAGTTCATGTACGTGTAAAGGCAGGTGTCCCAATACTTTTGGCAATATAGTGCATATGTCATTGTTTTTAAACGTAACTGCAATAATTGTTTTTACTAAATCAGCCTGCATTTCAGAAAAATAATTAAAGATACTAATAAAGCAATACGATAAATAATAGGAATGCATATTCTGACTGATCCTTTAAGTGCAACACACTTCTGGTTGTCTTGCTCCTGCCATTTATGCCTTCCTTAAGACTCCTTTTAACTCCACTTACATTAAAAAAGGGTACAACTTATGTAATAGTAGCTCAAACATTTTTGTAATTAAATAGTTACAGTTCTCTTTCAATCTACAGCCAGCTATCATTTTCTTGAAAAAAAAAAAAAAAAAAAAAAAACAACTGTGTACAGAACACCAACAAGTAATTGGTTTATTGCTTATCTGAACTGTTTCTATTTTTATTTCAAAACAAGGACTATTATAGCAGGTAGACCCCCCATTTATCACTTTAACCCCAACAGCCTCTGTCAATAATTGATAGAATAAATTAGTAACTTTCGACTTGCATATAACAGATGTTCACTTTGCTTACTATGGCAGTTATTTGAATTGTTTTACTGCCCTCTGCTGTCCAAACAGGGTAGTAGTTATGTATCACCACATACATTATTTACAGTATGTTTGTCATATGATCATTAAAGCTGACCTTCTATAAAAATTGAGGGTCCAACCTCAAAGTCAAATCGCATGCAAAGTTGATTTAAAAATTTTTTTTTTTTTTACAAAAAAAACGAACCTTGGCCCAAGCTTCCAATGATTCTAAAAGGCACTGGTGATGTCACTGAGCCTCACGGCTGCCTCCTGTGATAGTTGGATACTCATAATCCCACAAACATACTCCCCTGCAATGGGCTGGATTTAGTGGGCCTGCATCACTGGACAACGTGATTAACAATTAATGTACAAAAAAAAAATCTACAATACAGGGGAGTAATGGTACATTAAGCAGGGCTCAAAATTTCAAGTCCTGAGCTACTAGCCAGGCCTAAAGGCGTACTCGCCACCAGTTGCCCCGCCCAACCCCTACAATGCACCGCCCCTAATCCCGCCGCTAGACACGCCCTCATAAATTATCTCATGAAATGACACTTAAATGTTTTATGCAGAATTAAGTTATAAAAATTGATATTAACAACAACTTTATCCGTGCCTAAAAATGCAGCCTGCCCATGTCTACCAATGCAGCACGTGTCCCCAGTGCAACCACGTGTCCCCAATGCAGTTACGGGTCCCCAGTGCAGCAAAATGTCCCCAATGCAGCAAAATGTCCCCAATGCAGCCAGTGTCCTCATAGCAGCCAGTGTCTCCATAGCAGCCAGTGTCCCCATTGCAGCCAGTGTCCCTATAGCAGCCAGTGTCCCTATAGCAGCCAGTGTCCCCATAGCAGCCAGTGTCCTCATAGCAGCCAGTGTCCCCATAGCAGCCTACCTGTGCTGGGTGAAAGGAGAGGAGCCAGAAGTGCCGGAGGAGACAGAGCCGCCACCGCCTTGTTGTTCAAAGCACGGGGAACATAACAGCTTTCAATTCTAGCTGTGTTTCCCGCCGCGAGCCGTCATATACAGCCCCTCCCCCCTTGTTCGGGAAACTTTGATAGACAGATCACCCGTCCAATCCTGGGATGGGTGATCTGTCTATCAAAGTGCCCAGATAAGGGGGAGGGGCTGTATATGACAGCACGGCGGGGGACACAGCTAATTGAATTGAAAGCTGTTATGTGTACCGCGCTTTAAACAACCAAACGGCGGCAGCTCCTATCCTTGCTCGCACCACCGCCATCAGCACAATGCTATGAAACCCCTTGTAGTTGAAGTAAAAGGAACCAGAATGGGGTGGTGGCATGATGCAGACGTGCTTCCCATCAATGGCTCCACTGCAGTTGGGGAAGTTCCACCGCGTAGCAAACTCTGATGCCACAGTCTGCCATTCCTGTGGCATGGAAGGAAGCTGTGGAATCAAACAAGATAAAAAAAATTGTACTTTTGCACATAACATTGCAAGCAGATTATAGAAAAAACATTATTGGCCAACATCATTATAACATTTATTTTAAGGAGCATTTAAATACAAAAATATAAGGCCCAATTATGATATTCCTCATCCCCTCTGATGGCCCATTGTAAAAATTTAAGGGGGGGGGGTAGATGAGTTTGGGACCTCAAAAAAAATGGTGAAGCTATACTTTAAAACACATCTTAAGGGGGGGGGCTATATGAGTTTGGGACCTCAAAAAAAATGGTGAAGCTATACTTTAAAACACGTTTTTTTTTTTGGGGGGGGGGGTAAAGCACTACAATGGATCTTACAAAATACATTGGGAAGTGACTAAGCTAGGTGTGTTTGGGCCCCGGATAGAATGCTGGAGAGTTTAGTAAAGGGAAATATGCATGTAGGCCAAAAAAGGAGCATTAAAAGCTTATAGCATGCATGGGGACATTCACAGCATATTACAATCATGGTAATTAGGGAAGGAGGAAAGAAATACAATACATTATCATACATTAAATACATTGAATGTGATATTAAAGGAGAAAACTTACCCTCATATAGTCCTCCTGCAGGACTTGTATAATGGAAGAACAGGTATCTGGGATTATGAGGCCCAGAGCCTGGGGGGAGATGCCTGTCGTGAACTTCAAGTCCTGCAAGCTTCTCCCAGTTGCCAGATAGCATAACGTGGCAACTAGCCTCTGCTCAGCGCTGATGGCTTCCCGCACAACAGTATCCTGCCTGGTCGTATAGGGCGACACCAAAGCCAAGAGCTGCTGAAAAACGGGGTCAGACATCCTAAGGAAATTCCTTTGATCATCAGGATTATTCTCCTGGATCTCCCGTAGCAGAGGCATATGACAGAATTGGTTCCTACGGAGCAACCAATTCTTGGTCCATGAACGCCTCCCCACCCTGTTCATGACCTCGTCTTGGTCTAAAACAATAAGACCAACACACACCGACTGCACAACACAAACTCTACGACGAGCAGGTGCCTGCAACATGGCTAGAAAACGAACGTCTAATCCGAACGAACAAACTAAACAGAACACACTGAAGAACAGCAAGTCCTATGAAGAACGACTTGAAAATCAGAAACGAGCGGACAGGAACGCACTGTGAAACAAATACGACCTGACTACATGCCTTGAAAGACAAGATACGAACCCACAAGCACAAACTGAACCGCAGAAAACGATCTGAAAGCACGAAGACTGAAAAGCATGAATCCTCCCCCCCCCCCTAACCTTTACTAACACGCAGTAACACGAGATTAGCAAAAGCAGCTCCAAGGGTGGCGCCAGTTTCATCGGACTTCCCCTTTATAGTGCCGTTGTACTTGTTGTACATCACCGCGTTTGAGAGCGACGAGATTTTGTCTCCACAGGGTGTATGCAAGGAAAGCTTGACAAGAATCTCGTCAAGCTTGACAAGAATCTCTTCAAGCTTGACAAGAATCTCTTCAAGCTTGACAAGAATCTCGTCAAGCTGGACAAGAATCTCGTCAAGCTCGACAAGAATCTCGTCAAGCTCGACAAGAATCTCCTCAAGCTCGACAAGAATCTCGTCAAGCTCGACAAGAATCTCGTCAAGCTTGACAAGAATCTCGTCAAGCTTGACAAGAATCTCGTCGAGAAAAACAACGTTTCTTTTACGACGAGATTCTCGGTCGTGTGTACGAGGCATAAGACTGGGTTCACACTAATGCGGCCGCGGGTCTCAGCAGGGGGTTCCGGTGCGCCCCTGCACACTGATTCAGGTGCAAATCAGGTCCGAATTTTTGCCTGAATTTGCAACTTAAACTGAGCCAAAGATGCACAGGACCCTTTTCCAATGCGGACTGTGGCCGCCCCTGAGCTGTGTGAACCAGCTCCATTGATTGCCCTAGATGTTTAACCCCTTCCCAGCCAGTGTCATTAGTACAGTGACAGTGCATATTTTTAGAACTGAGGAATGATTTTTACACACGCCTGCACTCTCAAAAGTCTGAGAAATTAATGGAAACTTATTTTATGTAATTTTTGAACTACAGTGATAGGTTAAATGCAATAATTTTTGCTTAAAACATGCTAGTTTCCAATGCTTTCTGCTCAAGTCAACACTTTGGCTGTGGTTTTAATAAAGGAGGCATTTTTATACTGGCCTACACTCACATCATATGACCAAAAAAAATTAGGAGAACCCTCATTTTTTATTTTATTTTTTTAATTGCCTTGAGTATACACAAATGCTCTTAAAACATATATAAACATACAGGGAGTGCAGAATTATTAGGCAAGTTGTATTTTTGAGGATTAATTTTATTATTGAACAACAACCATGTTCTCAATGAACCCAAAAAACTCATTAATATCAAAGCTGAATATTTTTGGAAGTAGTTTTTAGTTTGTTTTTAGTTTTAGCTATTTTAGGGGGATATCTGTGTGTGCAGGTGACTATTACTGTGCATAATTATTAGGCAACTTAACAAAAGAAAAATATATACCCATTTCAATTATTTATTTTTACCAGTGAAACCAATATAACATCTCAACATTCACAAATATACATTTCTGACATTCAAAAACAAAACAAAAACAAATCAGTGACCAATATAGCCACCTTTCTTTGCAAGGACACTCAAAAGCCTGCCATCCATGGATTCTGTCAGTGTTTTGATCTGTTCACCATCAACATTGCGTGCAGCAGCAACCACAGCCTCCCAGACACTGTTCAGAGAGGTGTACTGTTTTCCCTCCTTGTAAATCTCACATTTGATGATGGACCACAGGTTCTCAATGGGGTTCAGATCAGGTGAACAAGGATGCCATGTCATTAGTTTTTCTTCTTTTATACCCTTTCTTGCCAGCCACGCTGTGGAGTACTTGGATGCGTGTGATGGAGCATTGTCCTGCATGAAAATCATGTTTTCTTGAAGGATGCAGACTTCTTCCTGTACCACTGCTTGAAGAAGGTGTCTTCCAGAAACTGGCAGTAGGACTGGGAGTTGAGCTTGACTCCATCCTCAACCCAAAAAGGCCCCACAAGCTCATCTTTGATGATACCAGCCCAAACCAGTACTCCACCTCCACCTTGCTGGCGTCTGAGTCGGACTGGAGCTCTCTGCCCTTTACCAATCCAGCCACGGACCCATCCATCTGGCCCATCAAGACTCACTCTCATTTCATCAGTCCATAAAACCTTAGAAAAATCAGTCTTGAGATATTTCTTGGCCCAGTCTTGACGTTTCAGCTTGTGTCTTGTTCAGTGGTGGTCGTCTTTCAGCCTTTCTTACCTTGGCCATGTCTCTGAGTATTGCACACCTTGTGCTTTTGGGCACTCCAGTGATGTTGCAGCTCTGAAATATGGCCAAACTGGTGGCAAGTGGCATCTTGGCAGCTGCACGCTTGACTTTTCTCAGTTCATGGGCAGTTATTTTTGCGCCTTGGTTTTTCCACACGCTTCTTGCGACCCTGTTGACTATTTTGAATGAAACGCTTGATTGTTCGATGATCACGCTTCAGAAGCTTTGCAATTTTAAGAGTGCTGCATCCCTCTGCAAGATATCTCACTATTTTTGACTTTTCTGAGCCTGTCAAGTCCTTCTTTTGACCCATTTTGCCAAAGGAAAGGAAGTTGACTAATAATTATGCACACCTGATATAGGGTGTTGATGTCATTAGACCACACACCTTCTCATTACAGAGATGCACATCACCTAATATGCTTAATTGGTAGTAGGCTTTCGAGCCTATACAGCTTGGAGTAAGACAACATGCATAAAGAGGATGATGTGGTCAAAATACTCATTTGCCTAATAATTCTGCACTCCCTGTATATAAATGACTCTACTCTTGCCACAGGCACTCATGCTTTTTTTTCATGCTTTAAATAATTATTAACTGAGATATGCCTGTGGAATTTGTATAAAACATGTTGTATATTGCACCGGTAACTATCTTGAATCATACAGGGGTGGTGGAAGTACTATGATTGAAGGAGAACATTGGTTAGAAATTGTCATGTTACTGCTTGACAATCTTGCATTTCTGCAGTGCATCAATATAATGTGGCTAATCTTTTTACCAAAGTCCAGCCTGTAAACCACAGAAACATTTTTTTCCAACGACTTCTTGCTTTGGCCGCATTTAGTTTTATACTAGTTTCCCTGTAACAAGAGTTTAAGTTGCACAGTAAGGTAAGTCATCTGCAAGTATGTAAATGTACATTGTTACATTAAATAGATATTTTATAACAGGCAACATAAATATTTTAAATAGATATAGCTAAAAAAAACAATGAGTTTGACATTCTTTTTAATTTACCTTTTCAATATTTGTTTCAGAAAAGAATCGTAAACTTTCCTCAAGTAGCGACACAGCAGAAAGAGAGAAAAAAGGAATTTTGGGATTTTTTCGCAGCCACAAAAAGGGAAACAAGGTAAAATATATATATTTGTATTAATTTAGCATGTTCCTTATATTTTCAGTTGTATGTTAAAACTGATGTCATCTGATAAAAGACAAAGAGATTAATTTACTAAAACTGGAGTGCAAATACTGGTACAGCAATGCATTTTTTTTGTTAGGCTGCTTTCACACTGAGCGCTAAAAATAGCGCCTGTAAAGAGCCTCTCCTCCCACCTCGGAGGGCTTTCACACTGGAGCGGTGCGCTGGCAGGACGGTAAAAAAAAGTCCTGCAAGCCACATCTTTGCAGCGCTGTAGGAGCAGTGTATACACCGCTCCTAAAGCGCCCCTGCTTATTGAAATCAGTGGGCAGCGATGCTGAACTGCCAGCAAATCGCTGCTGCAGCGGCGCTTTTTTGGGGCGATTTTAAACCTATTTTGCCCACTGGCGGGGGTTAAAAGTTCCCCAGCTAGCGGCCGAAAAGTGTCGCAAAAATGATGGTAAAACACTGCTAAAAATAGCGGCGCTTTACCGCCGATGTACCCAACGTCTCTTTGTGAAAATAGCGCTATAGCGCCTGTGCAGGTTGTTTTAACATGAAAATAAATTTCAGATAAAATCAATATTCATTTGTAGTCAATATATCTGTTGCACATTTAGAATTCATAGCAACACAGTGGGGTTGATTTACTAAAGGCAAATCCACTTTGCACTACAAGTGCACTTGGAAGTGCAGTCGCTGTAGATCTGAGGGGTAGATCTGAAACGAGGGGAAGCTCTGCTGATTTTATCATCCAATCATGTGCAAGCTAAAATGCTGTTTTTTATCTTCCTTGCATGTCCCCCTTAGATCTACAGCGCCTGAACTTTAGTAAATAAACCCCAGTAAATCACGATTGCTATTAGCATATTGTCGAATGCTACTTATGTGCTTCTTATCACAGAGAGGTGGTCATACATGTAGGACTTTATTTAGTAACAGTTCCTTACTCAGTTTCTCGTTTACCCAAAATGACCCGTCACTTTGTGTTGCATGTTAAACAACCTCTAAATATGGGAAGAACCATGTAGTGCTGGTGTTATTACACATGGTATTCATGTAATAACAAGCAATCTGGAACCTCAAAGCTGGTTTTAAGATATTACTATACATATACATTATACAGTTAGCATTGAATAGCCATTCATTAAATGCAATGTGCATGTACATCTTAAGGGTTATTCATTTATGTGGCAAATGCAAATATCAGTACCCACAAACACAGAGAGCTTCAAAAATAAGGTTTTTCGTTTTTTTTTATGCACTGAACTTTTGAAGGTATGTGAGTGGTGACATGCTTTCACTATGGATATTTATGAGGTTCTGAAGTCATCTTTGTACATTTTATGGTCACTGTACAGTATTAGATAGTAGGAGTCCTCATCCCTGACACTAGTCCATATGAATTCTTAACCACTTCCTTCATCTGTATACCCTACCTATATCAGACTTTCTCAACCTTTTTTACCCCAAATAAATTCTTGAAATAATTTTGAAGTCACAGGCAAACCCTACTAAAATTTATTTATTTGAGGTCAGTGGGAAGAATGCTTTTTATATTGGTGGTCAGATTGACACCCCACTTAGAAAAAAAGATACCGTAATTGTTGTTATCCTGCTGGCTCTGACAAGTGGCATTGGACCCAGAAATATCCAGGCACCATCCAATGTGAAGTCAAACAGGCGCTTTCCTCGACGAGGTTCTTGTCAGGCTTGACGAGAATCTTGTCAAGCTTTCCTTGCATACACGCCGTCAAGACAAAATCTCATCGTTTTTAAACGCGATGACGTACAACACGTACGACGGCACTATAAAGGGGAAGTTCGATTCCACTGGCGCCACCCTTGGGGCTGCTTTGGCTAATCTCGTGTTACCGCGTGTTAGTAAAAGTTTTGTGAGAGACGATTCACGCTTTTCAGTCTGTTACATCATGACGAATGTGCTATCTCCATTACGAACGCTACTTTTACCGAAGGTGCGCTCCCGTCTCATACTTTATTCTGAGCATGCGCGGGTTTCTAAGCATACACACGAACATGTCTCTCGTCGACGAGAAACAGGACGAGGAAATTGAGACTCCCGGCGAGAAAAAAAGAGAGCATGTTCTCCACAACAGTTTTCTCGACGAAAAACATACACACAACCGTTTTTCTCGGCAAACATGCTCTGCCAGCATTTTTCTTGAAGGAAAACGGTTGTGTGTACGAGGCCTTAGTTAGGATGGTGGCGCCAGCACCTGATAGCTGATTGAGGGATCGTCTCGGGTGTGGACACCGCTGGATGCCTGGACAGGTGAGTTCTAATTTTAAAAGTCAGCAGCTACAGTTTTTTTTAGCTGCTGACTTTAATTTTTTTTTGAGGGGGGGGGGGGGCTCCTCTCTAAGTTATTTACAAATAAATATAGGCTTTTTTTAAATTTTGCTAATTTTTGGGATAAAACAAAAAATGAATGAGCCAAGGGAATAAATTATTTTATATTAGGCAAGGTTCACATCTATGCGGGTGCGGGAATGCATGTAAATTACACACATTCCCGCTTCCACAGGCAAACCGCGCTGCTATTTAATAAACTCACATGGCTTCAATACCAATATTTTTCTATCAAATCCACCAGCATTTTTAATAAAAACTAGTGTTCTGTCTTGTTACAACCCTGATTATTTCATTTATTTTACATTTTTACTTTTTTGGTTAGATAGCCACAACTTGTTTATGCAATCACATGTAAAATGTCATTGTTAGATTTTTTTATTGCTTTTGTTACATTTAATGTATATACTCGAGTATTGCCAACTTTTTCAGCACATTTTTTTATGCTGAAATAGCCCCCCTTATACTCCAAGTCTCCCGCTGTGTCATGCAGTCAGTCAGCGTGCAACCAGTGTAACAAAGCCCCGCCTTCCCTTAGTCCTCATCTGTGATAGATGGAACACTGAACACTGACTCACTGCTGGGGAACTGAATCAGTGTTCCGTCTATCATGGACGAGGAGGAGTTAAGACTGCACGACACAGCGGACACAGCAGTAGATCAGGTAATTAAGTTTCAGGAGATCAGGTACATGAGGCATGCAGATGGGCACAGTGAGGCATGCAGATGGGCACAGTGATACTGCAGATCGGCACAGTGAAGCTGCAAATGGGCACAGTGAGACTGCAGATGGGCACAGTGAGGCACAGTAAGGCTGCAGATGGGCACAGCAGGGCTGCAAATTGGCACAGTGAAGCTACAAATGGGCACAGTGAGGCTTCAGATGGGCACAGTGAGGCACAGTGAGGCTGCAAATGGGCACAGTGAAGCTGCAGATTGGCATTGTTGACCCTCTTTTCCACTTACATTAGCTGCTGCATTTCCCACCCTGGCTAATACTCAAGTCAATACGTTTTCCCATTTTTTGTGGTAAAATTAGGTGCCTCAGCTTATATTCGGGTCGGCTTATACTCAAGTATATATACGGTAATTGTTATTTTTTATTTGTTCAACTTTTCTCTGTCTCGCTCTCAATTCAAATCAATGCAAATTTGCTTTGTTGGCAGGACCAAATACTTTTTAGCATTGCTAGAGCAGTTGAATTTGTATGGGAAAAGGGGTGGGGGGGTAGCTCTAAGGCAGTCTTTGGGGGATTAAGGGGTGTTATAAAGGGGGGTAGGGGAAGAGTCCATGTAATGGATCTTTAAGTCCACAGTTTTTCATGTCCCTCTCAGTCTGTGACATGCTGTCACATATTGTGCAGCTATTTTCACTATTGGCTCCTCTTCTCCCAGTAGAGTAGTAGAGTTTGAAATTTCATCTTCTCTTCTACTGGGGTAATAAGAACAGAGAGTCTCTGGAAGTGTGTGTCCCTCGCTGACTAGTACTTGGGGCACTGTAGAAGGAATAGGCCCTAATCCTCCAGGACCCTCTGATTACATTGCTGGCACAGTCTATTTTCCCTGGTTTTGTAGGTCTGTCTGTGCTATCCTAGTTTAATTTCCAGGATGTGAGTCTTGTAGCACCTCCAGGAATGGGGTCATTTTGTAGTCTCTCTGCAGTGACTGGTAAGCAGTTAGTTTCTTGGAGTTTGTTATTTAATTTCTCCATTCTCCAACATATTTTTCTTTGAAATCATACATTATGTTTTTTATTTGAGATTTTGTCAGGCTGAATTGTTGGGAGTTTGGAATAGATGAGGTGCTGCAGACCGCAAGGCTTGGACTGGTCCCTATTGGTCAGTAAAGATTTATGGTGGTATGAGTTAGGACTGATGTTTTGTAGGCAGTCCCAGTATGATAGCAAAGTAAGGGAAATCTGTCCAGCTTGGACTGTTGGAGGTGCTCCCATGGACTTGGTGGAGTTGCTTGCAGAATTTCAGATGAAACATTTCTGTCAGGCTGGAGTCCCATTTGATTTGGTCTGGGTAGGTCACAGGACCCCAAACTCACCTCCATGCAGAGGGATTGGGGTGATGATGCTACACTAAATCAAAGACCTTCTTAAAGCTTTCCATGTCTTGTATTGTGGACATGGTTCTTGATGAGATTGTGCAGGGTGTAGATGTGGTCTGTGGTGCGGTGGTTTGGCACAAACCCTGCCTGACTTCTGCTGTGTACATTGCGCTGTGTCAGGAAGTTGAGGATTCGTTTGTTGAGGATACTGTTGAAAAAGTTTTCCTAGTGTGCTGCTGACACATATCCCCCTGTAGTTGGCTGGATCGTACTGGTCACCACTCTTATTGATGGGTGTTATGAGGCCTTGGTTCCATACTTTAGGGTAGTAACAAGCACTCAGGACCAGATTGAACACTTTACATATTACAGTATGTACATCTACAGAGCCATGTTTAATAATCTCTGTCAGGATTCCATCCATCCCACTGGCTTTTTTAGTTTGCAGGTGTTGGATTTTCTCCATTATTTCTTCTAATGTAACCAGTACATCTAGGGAGTTTAATAAAGTCCTTGATTTTTTTTCCTCCATTTCATTTAGTCTTTTGATTATGTCTTTTTGTTCTACAGTTAGTGCCTCTTCTGAAATATCTTTATAGATGTTAATAAAGTAGTTGAGCCAGATATCACCATTTTGTTTGTGGAGGTTGTTTTTCCTAGGTGCTGAGCCAATATTCCTCCATATTTCCCCAAAATATAGAAGAATATCTCTCGCTCTCTTTCCACTATATTAACAAAAGTATTGGGACGCCTGCCTTTACACTCATATGAACTTTATTGGCACCCCTGTCTTAGCCTGTAGGGTAAAATATTGAGTTGGCCCACCCTTTGCAGCTATAACAGCCTCAACTCTTCTGGGAAGACCGTCTTTTGTGCTGAATGGTCTATTGATGCTGAGTGATCTATTGGCGCTGAAGGGGATACATTTTTTTTCCGTGGGGGTCTGTTGTTGCTCGGGTGGTATTTTGTTGCAGGAGGTATCCATTGTTGCTGGCTGTGGGGTATCTACTTTTCCTGATATCATTAACAAATTCCATACAAATTACTTAAAACCACAAAATTATACTTGGTTCTGTGTTCTCTAAAATAGGTGGTACTGGGAAGTGGGTAGGGGGTGGAACCAAGGGGCAGTGTGCAGAGGTAGGTAGGGTACAGAGACAAGGGGTGACTCAAAAGGGAGTTCCTGTACCTATTTATTGAGAGAAAAAAAGGCCTGACAGTATCTCACAAAAGTGAGTACACCCCTCACATTTTTGGAAGTATTTTATTATATCTTTTCATGTGACAACACAGAGGAAATTACACTTTGCTACAATGTAAAGTAGTGAGTGTATAGCTTGTATAACAGTGTACATTTGCTGTCCCCTAAAAATAACTCAACACACAACCAATAATGTCTAAACCGCTGGTAAAAAAAGATTAGTACACACCCTAAGTGAAAATGTCCAA
The DNA here is from genome assembly GCF_905171775.1 of Rana temporaria. Classification (NCBI taxonomy): domain Eukaryota; kingdom Metazoa; phylum Chordata; class Amphibia; order Anura; family Ranidae; genus Rana; species Rana temporaria. The sequence goes on from NC_053493.1 coordinate 159,351,760, forward strand.
ATTGGGCTCAATTAGCCATTTTCCCTCCCTGGTGTCATGTGACTCGTTAGTGTTACAAGGTCTCGGGTGTGAACGGGGAGCAGGTGTGTTAAATTTGGTGTTATCCCTTTTACTCTCTCATACTGGTCACAGGAAGTTCAACAGGGCACCCCATGGCAGAGAACTCTCAGAGGACCAGAAAAAAATAATTGTTTCTCTACATAAAGATGGCCTAGGCCCTAGGCTATAAGAAGATTGCCAAGACCCTGAAACTGAGCTGCAGCATGGTGGTTAAGATCTTACAGCAAAATAGCAGATTTTTAAGGTATAACTACAGAGTGGTACTGTGGATACCAAACAGGGTACACATGTGCAACATCCCATAAATTTTGAAATATTGAAAATAATTGGTACTGTACTTTATAGGCACTTTATAGTTATTTAAAAAGATTATACATTTTATTAACAATTGATTACAGAAAACAACTAGACAAACAGTAATTATTAAAAGGCTTTGCAAAGTATAAAATTGCCTAATATACCATATCAGTACAAACCCATATACCAACAATATTTCATGAAAGCATCATAGTGATATCCCTGTGAGACAATAAATATAATACTAGTAGGCTTGGTACGGGTGGATCAGAAATGTGCAATGGCTCGGCTCTACATGTTGCGCATCTGAGCACTTCTTCAGGAGCTTTAGGCCCCTTTTACACATAATATCCATTTTTGACAGGCTCCGTTTGCTCAGCGGGGGATGCTTCGGATGACAGGGTTTCCATCCGTCTGAATTTAGCAGATCGGAGCGGAGCAGATGGGATGTCAGTGGACATGTCACCGTTGACATACATCGATCCATAGAACTGTATGGAGCGTCCATTCAGGTCTGCCTAAAAAACTGACAGGCGTACCTGAACGGTCTGCCCGTGGGAAAGGGGCCTTAGGAATGCTTTAATATACAACAAACAACCAGGGGTAAAGATCAATGTAGAAAGATGTGCAGAAAATGCGTTGAATATTGCAGACGTATATCATCACATATGTGACTAGTCAGTAACTGCAGCAGAGGGGGGATAATATATTCTGATCATCAGTATATAGCTACATCATACCGACAGCCGCACAGAGGATATGTCAGCCTGGTGAGAGTTGTATACTTTGCAAAGCCTTTTAATAATTAATGTTTGTCTGGTTGTTTTCTGTAATCAATTGTTAATAACATTTATAATCTTTTTAAATAAGTTGAGTGCACATGTTCAGCGTCATATCCAAAGGTCGTCTTTGGTAAATAGATGAATGAGTGCTGCCAGCATTTCTTCAGAGGTTTAAGGGGTGGGGGATCAGCCTGTCAGTGCTCAGACCATACACCACACACTGCATCAAATTGGTCTGCATGGCTGTTGTCCAAGAAGGAAGCCTTTTCTAAAGATGATGCACAAAAAAACCCCACAAATAGTTTGCTGAAGACAAGCAGACTAATGAAATGGATTACTGGAAACATGTCCTGTGGTCTGAGACCAAGATAAACTTATTTGGCTCAGATGGTGTCCAGCGTGCGTGGCAGCAATCAGGTGCACATGTACAAAGTGTGCAAGAACTGATGCTAGTTTGAAGCCAAAGGATAGTCACACCAAACATTGCTTTGCTTTAGATTTTTCTTCTGTTCACTCACTTTACATTTTGTAAATTGATACAAATAAACAATTAAATATATGTTTTTGAAAGCATTCTTACATTACAGCATTTCTTCATACTTACCTAAAATGTTTGCTCAGTACTAGAAGTATATTTGTCCTAGTGTGTTAGCTTTTTAAATTGAGCTTACATTATTATAGGACAAGATGTGTTGCAAATGTAGATAACTGAAATACATAGGGTTCCTGTTATCCCAGAATTGTCTAAGAAATTGATGCTAGAAATAGATGTCATAACACAACTTTAGGAAATTGCTGGGCACTCACAGTTCACTCACCTGTGTGTTAGGAAAGCGAATGAACATTCGCTTTCCTAACACTGAACCGCCTCTCCGGCAGTCAGGTGCTCAGGTCTGTTATCTGTCATCTGATTGGCCGAAACTACAGGTGCTGTGATTGGACACCTATCAGGTGTCCAATCATAGCAGAGGACGGGAAGAGAGGGCAGGAGAAGACATCGAGGAGTGTGGAGGTCATCGCCGACATGCCCCGCTGCTCCACCGAGACACAGTAAGTGCTGGGCAGGCGGGGGATGCATACTGGCAGCATTTGATGGGCACAGTGGCGGCAATTGATGGGCACACTGGCAGCAATTGATGGGCACACTGGTGGCAATTGATGGGCATACTGGCAGCAATTGATGGGCACAGTGACAGCAATTGATGGTCACACTGGCAGAGTTTGATGGGCACAGTGGCGACAATTCATGGGCACAGTGGCAGCGTTTGATGGGCACAGTGGCAGCATTTGATGAGCACAGTGGCGGCAATTGATGGGTACAGTAACTGCATTTGATGGCACAGTGGTGACAATTTATGGGCACAGGAGCTGTGTTTGATGGCCACAATGGCTGCGTTTGATGGGCACAGTGGCTGCATTTGATGGCACAGTGGCTGCGTTTGATGTCACACTGGCAGCAATTGATGGGCACACTGGCGGCAATTGATGGGCACACTGGCAGCATATGATGGGCACAGTGGCAGCAATTGATGGGCACACTGCAGCATTTTATGGGCACAGTGGCGGCAATTGATGGGAACAGTGGCAGCGTTTGATGGGCACAGTGGCAGCATTTGATGAGCACAGTGGCGGGAATTGATGGGTATAGTAACTGCGTTTGATGGCACAGTGGCAGCAATTTATGGGCACAGGAGCTGCGTTTGATGGGCACAGTGGCTGCGTTTGATGGGCACAGTGGCTGCATTTGATGGCACAGTGGCTGTGTTTGATGTCACAGTGGCGGCAATTGATGGGCATAGTAGTTGCGTTTGATGGGCACAGTGGCTGCAATTGATGTTTTTTTTTTCAGTTTGTTTGCGCCGCCCCAAAAAAAAATTTGAGCACCAACCGCCACTGGCTAAATGTTTAGTCTGCTCTGCAAAAAGTGTCCAATTGTTCTTAAAGTATCAAGACTTTGTAAATCTTCATGTCATCATTTCAAGGTACTGAAATAAATATTGCACTGGACAAAAGGTTAAAACACTTCTGAACTTGATTACGTTTATAAAAAATTATTTAGATTAGCTATCTAGAAACTCAGAAAGTGACATTTGATCCTGAACAAAATAGCTGGTTTATCAGAGTGTAGATAAGGCAATAGGCTTGTAAATGTTATTTATGGCAACCATAAGGAGTGTACTACTTTATTACTCCCCCTTGTTTCCTGCATACCTTTGCACATGCACAGATTTATACAGTAAATATGTATGAAACCCAGTCTCAACCGTGTGCTCAAAACAGAATTACACCGTATCCGAGAACCAGGGCCATCTATATTATTGACTTGACCCTGTGCAAACATTTTCATGGACCCCCTCTTCCATGCATTTTTGCTCTCCACCTGCTAAATAGCACCTAGACTCAAAATCAGTTTACTGAATCAGATCAGGCAGTGATTGTGATTGGTTGTCAGAGGTTACAGTGTATTATTACCGCTCACTGACTGACTGCTAGAGGTTACAGCACACATTATAGCTCACTGTTTATTTTCTAGAGGTTACAGCACGTGACTTCTGCTTGTTAATTGATTGCTAGAGATTACTGTACATCAATACTGCTAATTGATTGATTTCTAGAGGTTACTGGACATCCTTACCACTCACTAATTGGTTGTTAGAGGTTACTGCACATTATTACTGCTCACTGATTGGTTCCTAGAGGTTACGGCACAATACTGCTCACTGATTGGTTCCTAGAGGTTGCTGCATTCTTACCGCTCAATGATTGCTTGCAAGAGGTTAGTGCACAGCATTACTGCGCACTAGTTGGTTGCTAAAGGTTACAGCACATCATCTCTTGCCTGCACACCATGGACTGAGGAGGTGAGGGGACCCATCAATAGACAGAAAACTCCTAGGGATCCTTGGACCCCTGGGATCAGTGGCAATGCTGGGGGGGGGGGGGGGTGATCAGTGGCAATGCTGGGGGATTGATGAGATCAGTGGCAGTGGTGGGGGTATGAGATTAATTAGGAGGCACTACACTGTGGCAAATTCTGAATCATGTAGAGCAAAGCTGGAAATCTTTGTCAAGTATATAGTGGGGGATTCTGCCAATGTAATGGGGAATTTAAAATGACTACAAATGTGAGGGGGGGTTTACAATATGAAGGGGAATTTGCATTGACCACTAGGGATAAGCCGAACAAAAGTGCTAATTTTAAAGGTTGTTATGCAAGTTTTGTCATAAAAAGTGTTTGGGGACATGTATCAATGCAAAAAAAAGTTTTAATACAGATAAAAGTAATTTGAAAAAAAACAAAAAAAAACGGCATGGGTCCCTCCCTTAGTCCATTACCAGGCCCTTTGGGTCTGGTATGAATATTAAGGGGAACTCTGAACCGGGATAAAAAAAATGTGTGGGGGTCCCCCCAAATTCCATATCAGGCCCTTCAGGTCTGGTATGGATATTAAGGGGAACCCTGCACCAATTTTGTTTTTTAAATGGCATAGGGGTCCCCCTCAAAATCAATACCAGACCCTTCAGTTCTGATATGGATTTTAAGAGGAACCCTGCGCAACAAAAAAATGGCATGGGGTTCCCCACAAAAACCCATTATACCAGACCCTTATTTGAGCACGCAACTTAGCAGGCCGCAGGAAAAGAGGGGCGGGGGGTGAGAGCCCCCCCTCCTGAACCAGGCCACATGCCCTCAACATGGGGAGGATGTCCGAATGTTTATGGGGACAAGGGCCTCATCCCCACAACCCTTGCCCGGTGGTTGTGGGGGTCTGCGGGCGGGGGGCTTATCAGAATATGAAAGTCCCCTTTATTATCAAGGGGGACCTCCAGATCCCCCCCCCCATGTGTATTGGTAAGGGAGACAGCTTGAGACAAGTCCTTTATTGAAAAAAAAAAACAATTAATTATAGCCACAAGTAGTTTTAAATGACTTTTTTTCCTTTAGAAATGTAATTTTGTGCAGAGACTGTTATAAACACAGGAAACATGCTCTACTTTACAGGCATACTATAGACACACCCCCCCCCCCCCAGGTATGAAATTTAAAGGAATATTTCATTTTATTGTTTCACTATTGTTTCATTATTAAAATCACTGCTCCCAAAAAAAAATATGTTTTTAAAACTTTTTTTGTATTGATACATGTCCCCTGGGGCAGGACCCAGATCCCCAAACAGTTTTTATGACAATAACTTGCATATTAACCTTTAGAATGAACACTTTTGATTTCTCCCATAGACTTTTCTGCGGCTTTCGAATTTGTCGCAAACCCCCCAAATTGTTCGCTATTCGGCGAACAGGCAAACAGCCAATATTTGAATTGAACTCATGTTCGACCCGAACATAAAGCTGACCACCATGTAACAGAGGGTTTTACTCCACCCACCAATAGAGGGATTTCTACACTGACACCAATGTAATAAGAGCATTAACTCCAACCATCAGTGTAAGGGGGAATATACAATGACCTCCATGAAAGGGGGAATTTACACTGACAACCATTGTTGAGGAGATTTGTACTGACCACCAATTTAAGGTGATACTTCTACACCGACCACCAATGTTAGGGGGGATTTACACTGACCACCAATGTAAGGGCAATTCTACACTTACCATCAATGTAAAGGAAAATGTACATTGATTACCAATTTTATAAAAAAAATTACACTGCCAACCAATGTAATGGGGCATTTTACAGCAACAGCCAAAAAAGGGGGATTTCTACACTGGCCACCAATGTAAGGGGGATGTCCACTCACCACCAATTTAAAGGGGGCTTCTACATGGACCACCAATGTAAGCGAGGATGTGAAACTGACCACAAATGCAAGTTTGGACTTTTTTAAGGATTACCAATATAAAGAGGAGTTTCTACACTGGCCATCAATGTAATGGGGATTTACACTGACCACTAATGTAATATGAGCATTCACAGTAACCACCAATGTAAAGGGGGATTTACACTAACCACCAATGTAAGGGGGAACCTTCACACTGGCCACTAGTGTGAATGAAAGGATTGTACACCAAGCCCCAATGTAATGAGAAGATTTACAATGACCACCAATGTAACTGAGACATTTAGCCTGCGTTGACATTTGTGTGTGTTGGGAATACATCAAAATCGCTTTCTTTACACCACAGAAACATGCTGCCCATTAGCATATACACAGCAGTACCATTAATTGTTAATGACACCCTCATGCATTGGCTCATGAGATGTGCGTATTCACATGCACCAAAATTCAGGGTGCCTGTGGCACCTTGTTATTTTGAAGAAGGGTTCCACCTCCAATTTGCTTACCTTTGCAGAACAGGCTGTTGTTAAGCTTAACCCTCCAAGTGGCATTCCCGAGTCTGACTCGGGGTGAGATTTTTATACCAAAAGTGGTAACCCCGAGTCAGACTCGGGCTTTCCTCGCTGCAGCCACAGTCAAAGTTACTTACCTTGTCCCTGGATCCAGCGATGCCACCGCGCTGTGTGAGCGAGCGGGACCTCGCTCAAATTAACACAGTGTCCTCCTGTGCCGCCGATCTCCGTTCCCTGCGACGTTACGACACACGGGAGCGGAGAACGGCGCCAAATTCAAAAACGTAAGCAAACACATTACATACAGTATACTGTAATCTTATAGATTACAGTACTGTATGTAAAAAATACACCCCCCCCCCTTGTCCCTAGTGGTCTGCCCAGTGTCCTACATGTACTTTTATATAATAAAAACCTTTCTTTCTGCCTGCAAACTGTAGATTGTCCATAGCAACCAAAAGTGTCCCTTTATGTCAAAAATGGTTTTAGAGCAGCTAGAAGACAACGATAATAAATTATAATCACTTGCAGAATTGTGCGATAGCGATTTGTGGGGAAATTCGTCATAAAAAAATAAAAGTAATGACCGCGACAATTCTTCAACTGAGCAAATTTCAGTGATTTTGAGTTGATTACATTATTGAATAATGTTTATTATAATTATATTATTACTTGTTATAATTATTTATAATTATTTATTATATTATAATTTATAATTTTGTTTTTAAAAAAATGTCATACCCGGGATGCCTACTAGCAAGGGCGTCCGCTGAAATTTTTTCAGAGGGGGGCGCTTCGGCGGCGGCGATACACAGTCGCATTTTACCCTTTCTTCGACTGCTAGCGGTGGTTAAAAGCGCCCCCCCCCCACGTTAAAATGTAAAAAGACCCCACTGTGTCCCTGGCATCTTTCAATATCTCTTTGTCACTACTGTGTACCCCCTCTCCACAACTACACCTCTGGACCCCTTTACATTACACAGCACCTCACAGCTCTGGACCCCTTTGCATTACACAGTACCCCACAGTTCTGGACCCCTTTACATTACACATCACCATGCATTACTGGCCCCCTTTAAATTAAACAAGGTCCCGCCCCCCCCCTCCTATTTCGGCTTGTGTGATAGGCGGAACACTAAAAGACTATAAGACGAGCCAAACTAGGGGGGCGGGACCTTGCACACAGACCCAGCGCCATGACATACGATACGAGCGCCGGAGGGGAGCGCTGCAGTCACCGCTTAAAGTGGCCCCAGGGCCAGTTCGGGCCCTGTTCCTGGCTCTCACTGGCGATTACAGGGGGGGGCAAATGACCCCCCTTGCCCTATGGAGCGGACGCCCATGCCTACTAGTCTCTTGTTTGGTCAGATTTAAGTGAGTTATTCCTAAGAATTACAGGCCTACAGTATAAAACGCCAAATTTCCTTGCAAATAGCGGTACCGCTTTCAGCACCTTCTTTCTGAAATAATAATACCGCCAGGGAGGTTAATGACTATAGCTGTAGGCAGGTCTTTCAAGCATGCTCCTTTACCTCCCCAGTGGGCAGCATTCAGCAGAAGTGATGGTAGATTTGACAATATACATATTAATGCTGCCTCTAATTACATATCAATGAAGGTTATTTACATGTAAACACAGGGTCTTCAGGTGGGTGGTCTGTACATGGCAATAGGGTAGAGCTGGAAAGAAGCAACAGAACTTTACACTGAGATATCTGTACACAGCACAGGACTAAATCTTCAAGGGATAAGTAGATTTAAACTGGGAAAGTTGGCAAGTATGAGGCAGTTGCTTTTGGGCCCCACAACAATGATGGGGCCAAGGGCAGCTTCCCCTTTTGCCCTGCCTTAGTGTAGCAAATTCTACTGCAGTTTTTAGTATTACAAATCTACTATGACTCTACCAGGAAGCCAGCGTAAAAACTGAGAGATCCCTCAGCGATTGCACAACCATTTCAAACAGGACATCGGTATCTAAATGAAAACAATAATAAGCAGGGGGTAAGGGGAAGGGGGGGAGGGAAATGACAAGAGGAGGCAAATGATGGCCAGTGCCATACACTTGGCCCCAACAGATGCACCTAAAGAGTTAAAACCTCTTAGGGCTGTGCATTTAAATCAAAATCTGAGCCCCAAGAGTCTATCCATACAGACCAAATTTTGTCAAATTTCTTGGGACAATTGCAATTCATATATGGTCTGTAATTCCCAGGTACACATCTCGGCCCTTTTTTGAATATTGGTACTATGCTTTTCGCCAATCATCTGGTACTATTCCAGTTAATAAGCTTTCCTTAAAAGTTAGGAATAATGGTCTGGCTATAACATGGCTAAGTTCTTTGAGGACTCTCAAGTGTAAGCCATCTGGTCCTGGTTCACACAAGTTTTTCTAATCTTTTTTGAACACTGGATACATTCAATATACTGTTATTAGCAATACTGTCATCTTTTCTCTTCACATAAGCTCTGCATAAATTAGGGGAATAATGTATTTAACACAGTTGCCTTCACCCTGTCACTTCACAAACTTCCCTAATCTTTTATAGGGCCAATAGATTTCGACCTCACTTTTTTACTATTAATATATTTGAAAAACATGTTGTGCTCCTTCCGACCTTTAGAACATAGAGTGATAATGTAAATTTACCTTTTTGTTTGCGGCAGAATGAGACAACAATAGGACGTGCGGATAGTGATGATTACGAAGAGATTTTCCAGACTGCATCTACCAGTGGGCAAAGGTGTGAAGTGAGTAATTTTTTGTTGTTGTATGCACTATACACTTTATAAATACTTATAATATTTTAGGTTCCTGTTAATCATTGTGTTCTGGATAACCTTCATGTGTCCATATATTTAAAGTGTACCTAAAACCAAAACTTTTTTCTTTCCCATCTGTTGAGAGACAAAAGAAGTCTTGCATCTTCAGGTTATACTGCCATCTCAAATAGGATTGAGGACTGGAAAAATTAACTTTTTTTTCTAGCTCAAAATAATCTTTCTACTATGAACATGCTTAATTTTATGTCTAGTGTCCTAGGAGGATGGACATCTTCTACAGCTGCACTTTTAAAATGAACCCAATTTTTTTACTAGTACATTTTCTTCATTTTAATTCATTAAAGACTCTGCTCTACCTGGCTGATAAAGTTGATCTCTTTGATGGCAGCTGATGCAACCATCTTCAGCCTGGCCTTTGGAGTGCTGAATTCAGACCCTGCTAGTCTGAACATTGTGGAGAAGTGACTTTTAGCAATGGGTGACCTCCTGCTCACACTCCACTTATGGTTTCAGGGCTGCTTCCTCTGCACCTTCTGGAGATGATCCCTCCAACCTAGAATCCTGTTATGCTCTGATAGAGCTAGAGTCCATTTCATAATCGGGTGGGGCCAGGTTCCCTGCCTTGATGACTGGGGTTTCCCCTATAGTCACAAGACTTTTAGGCCAAGTTCACTTAGTTCCATGTTATCTTCTGGAAGATAGCTCAAATCTTTACCTAATGAGATTATCCTTAAGGAGTGGCACTCTTCTGCTATTACCTCAGAATGAGACATGTTTGGCTCTTATTGATGTGGTGTGCTTTACTCAAGGATCAGTCTCAGGTCTTTTGGAGCCTCTGATTCAAAGAGGTTGTAGTCCAACCTGTGCTCACGTGTAGATTTGGAGCACCGCCAAAGCTGGAGGATAACAAGTGTCGCTACCAGTATTCAGAAAGGGGTGAGTAGGTGTCAGACACTAATTCAGAGGTGTGTTTTATCCCACCTACCGGGGCTTGGTCTCAGAGGTCTTGTAGTAACCTAGTTACTGTTCCCTTTACAAAAGAGAATGTCCATCTCATTTGGGGCTTTCAGGTCCAAACATTTTCTGTGGAATCCATCAAATCTGCCATTGCTGTCCTTTTCCAGGGGGACTTTCTGGCTTTTGTGGTCAGTTGTAATGTACAGGTCCACATCTTTCCAGCACTCCAGTTTGTCAATCTCACCCCTGAACCCAGAACAATTCAATTATCTTAGTCAATTAGGCAAAGTTTTGCTGACAGTCATTCAATCAGGTTCAAGCTCATTTTTTTTTTCGATTTTTCTTGCATATGATTGTGTTGTCTCTTCAAAGAAAATTTTTGCTTTGATTTGTGTCATTTATTAAAGTAAGGGAAGAATTTACTGTCTATGACAGCTTGGTCACTGTGCTGGGAGCAAACTCTCAGCACAGAAACCTCAGCTGTCTATGGACGCATATGTATGGCATGTGGATATTAAAGGCCACACGCTTTGCCTCTGCAGGTGGCATTATGTGGGCAGCTTAAAGGGTTTGTAAAGGAATTTTTTTTTAATCTTAATAGCTTTCTTTACCTTAATGCAGTGCTGTTTTCATGTCCTCATTGTTCGTTTTTGCTCTCAAGTTGCTGTAATTCTTCTCTGATCTCCACACTTCCTGGTTGTCTGTTTCCTGATAACCACAGTACTGGGAGCTTTCTCTCTGTGGTCACTAATCAAGGAGGTGTGATTACTGTGTGTGTAAAACCCCTCAGCACCAATCAGTTTCGTTTTCCAAACCATCACTGCCCTGTATTGGCTCTGTGGCTCTGTACAGCAGAGGCATGAAACAACATGCAAAAACAAAACTAGAAACTACAGATACAGATTTTTAAAAGGAATCAGTTAACTATTATGTCTCTATACCCTGTAAACAGTCATTTCAGCAAAAAACTTTTTTTTATTTACAACTCCTTTAAGGAGAAGTTTTTTTAAAAATTTCCTTTAACCACCTGCTGACTGTTCACAGTAAATATATTGCAAACGGCCAGCAAGTGCAGGCACAGACACGTACATGTACGGAACATGCTTTCCTCTGGGTTTGGGGCACATGCAATGCGTGATTGGACACAGCATGAGTTTCGCAGCAGATTTTAGCCAATGATTTTGGCTGAAACCTGCAGATCAGCTAATGGGTTTGCCAACACACAGAACTATGTGTACATAGGAACAGGGATCTGGATGTTTCTTATCCCTGAAAAGCATGGAGAAAAAACAGTTAGATCAGAAAGTAATAGCAGCACACATTACACATTATTAGGCACATTGTTAGGTATACAGTTAGCCCCTTGATCGCCCCTAAATGTTAACCCCTTCCCAGCCAGTGTAATTTGTACAGTGTCAGTGTACTGTACTATCACTGATCACTAGCGAAATCAGTGCCAGTTAGTGACCCTCCCAGCCAATGTCTGTTGGTGCCAGATTGCCTGCCACCCTATCACATTCCCAATATACGTTGCTGTTCACCGTCATTACAGTATATCTTCTATAGCTGCGTAAATTCCAGGCTATACATTCACCGGCCACTTTTTTAGGTACACCTGTTCAGTTGCTTGGTAACATAAATTGCTAATCAGCTAAACACAAGGCAGCAACTCAATACATTTAGGCATCTAGATGCGGTGAAGACTACTTGCTGAAGTTAAAACCGAGCATCAGAATAAAGTAGAAAGGGGATTTATGTGACTTTGAATGTGGCATGGTTGTTGGTGCCAGATGGGCTGGTCTGAGTATTTAAAAAACAAATGATCTACTGGGATAGTAGAGAATAGTCCAAAAAAGAGAAAATATCCAGAGATCGGCAGTAGTATGGACAAAAATGCCTGGAGAATGGTTTGAGATGATAGAAAGGCAACAGTAACTCAAATACCCACTCGTTACAACCAAGGTACATTTTTTAATCTAGTGTTAGTTTGGTGTCAAGGTGTTTATGTACGATAAAAGAGCACTATTTTTCTTGGCCCTACCATGGGTAAAGACAACACAAACAACAAATAATATACATGTGTGTGGTATCAATATGGATGTCAGGAGTAGGAGAATATATTTAATGGTAAAAAAGTTACAGCTAAAATAAACAAAATATTTCTAATATTTCGGGCCAGTTTCACTTTCATAATAATTGGGGGGAAAAAAACAGGGGATAACTACTACCATTTATCACCAAATGAAGGCTCAAATTGTTCTGAAAATAAATAAATAAGGTACAATGTATCCAAATAAACTAAGTAGCTGCGAAGAAATGTCGTTTTACACATGACAAAGTTGCAGAACTGGGTTCAGGGGGTTAAAGTAGCACTAAAGACAAAATGTTTCTTCTCGTTTTGGATAAAGTAAGGGAAGGTTATAACCCCTGTCAGGCTTTTTTTGCCATCTGTGCCCCATTGGGGAAATGAGTCCTTTTGTCCCCATTGGAAGATGTCCCCTCTATTACTGTTCTGGGGACAAAATGTAGGATTCTTTTTTATTTTCATTTTTGATGATAAGATAATTGTAAACAGGACCAACAGAGTAGTTGAATCACCCTAAGGCTCCATGCACACTGGGCTTAAAAAAATGTTTGTTCTTTTTGGAGTAAAAAAAGTTCAGATTTTTTGTACACAGTTTAGACGAGTTTAAGAGAGTTTTATGTTTTTTCTGCCAGTGAGCTCCAATCAGGAACGCGAATGAGAAGGTTTTTTTTTCCTGCCTCTAAACGTTGTTCTCAAAAATATGCCTGTAAACGTCCTAATGTGTATGGACACACAGGATAACATTGAGTTGCTTCTACAGGCAGAACACAAAACTCCTGTAGAAGCAATGTTTTTTATGCCAGTGTGCATGGAGCCTCATGGGGGCACAGACAACAGTATAAAGTTATACAAAATTAAAAAAAAAAGTTTTGGCTTTAGTTACTTTTTGTTTTACCTTCAGGAAGGAAAGGGTTAACAATTATATAAATTGAAATGTCATATAATTATTCTATTTATTTGTATGATTATATTTTACAAATAAATATTTACCGTGGGGTGCATCAATGACATGCCAAAGCATGATAGGATTTCTAGCAAGAAAGCCCAACATTGTATGTGCACTGTCCGTCAAAGTGTGTTAATTCACTAATTATAGCGGAGGTCCACACAAAAAGTGAACCTCCGCTTTTCGGAACCCTCCCCCCCCTCCGGTGTCACATTTGGCACCTTTCAGGTGGGAGGGGGGTGCAGATACCTGTATAATACAGGTATTTGCACCCACTTCTGGGAATAGACTCCTGCGGGAGTAATGCTCCCTCACGCCCACCCCCGCAGTCTTCTGGGAAACACACTGGTCCCAGGAGACAGCAGGGACCAGTGAGGACTGGCTGCGCCGCTCACGCATGCGCAGTAGGGAACCGGGCAGTGAAGCCGCGACGCTTCACTTCCTGATTCCCTCATCGAGGATGGTGGCGGGGGCAGCCGAGAGACGAGCGATTGCTCAGCCTCAGCTGCCAACATTGCGGGTGTGCTGGACAGGTAAGTGTCCATTTTTTAAAAGTCAGCAGCTGCAGTATTTGTAGTTGCTGGCTTTTAAAAAAATAAAAATTTGGGTGGACCTCCGCTGTCTTTAGTTGTAATATCTTTAGTTGTAATATTTTTAGCACAGCAGCTGCTGAGATGAGATCAGTTTTTAATAGAAAAGCAGAGGGACGGTCAGGAACACCAGGGATTTCACCCAAAGGAACAGGATACTTTTTCATACAAGTACATGGTACCGCAGGCACATATCAGGAATATGAAATGCTGGGTTTACATATTCTTTAAGCTTATCTCTACATTCATTTTAAAAACATTTGCAAAAATGCCAGCTAGCATAGCTTTTCAGTGATTGTTATGTGTAACCAGTATGTCTAAGCTTGTAAATTGGAGACACCTTCCATGGATTGTATATTACATCTAAGCTGTGTCATCTTTAAAACCAGAGCATTAAAGTGATTGTAAAGACTAATTTGTTTTCCTATAAGAATAACAAACATGTTATAATTACCTTCTCTGTTGCAGTGGATTTGCACAGAGCAGCCCAGATCCACCTCTTCTTTGGTCCCTCTTCTGTAATCCTGACCCCTCCCTCCTGTTGAGTTCCCCCACAGCAAGCAGCTTGTTTTGGGGGCACTGAGCTGAGTCACAGGGAGCCCTGACTTGGCCCGCCCCCTCTCTCTGCTGATTGGCTAGCTGACTTTGATTAACAGTGGGAACCAATGACCCAGCTGCTGTGTCTCAGCCAATCAGGAGGGAGAATCTCAGACGGCTGAGACACTTGTGACTGTCACGTACCTGGTAGGAAGAGCCTGGTATGCAGACGAAGGCTTCCCTTACTCCTCTGACTCAGGGCCCCTAGTAGAGCAGACAGGTGGCGCAGGAGTGCAGAGTCGCACGAGGGCTGGTAGTCGTGCTAGCTGCTGGGCTTCCAATTGAGTGGTGTGCCAGATGACAGCAGATGCAGGTATGCTGTGGATGCAGGACAGCACGAGCAGGCAAGCTGTAGATACAGGACAGCGGATGCAGGTATGCTGGGGATTCGGGTCAGCGGTAACAGAGCTACACAGGCTGGAAGCAAAACGCTGGAGCAGGGTCGTACAAGCCAGGTCATACACAGTGTGGTCAGATAAGGTACAGATGCAGAGACTAGAGAGTGGTCAAAGTTCAAGCCAGGGTCGATACAGGTGGAGAGCAGGAATAGTCAGAGCAAGCCAGGTAGGTAACTGGAATCAAATGCAGATCAACAGGAAATGGGACACTCACGGGAACGCTGTAGACAAGACAGCACTTGGATCTGTGTACTGATCTGGTTTAAATAGTCCATTTGGCTCCCTCATCCCTCATGTGTGCATGTGCTAACCTACGTTTGCATGCGTTAACGCAGGAACAGGAGTTAGCCTGTTGCGGGGAACATTTCTTCCTCTAGTAAGCCTTTTCTGACAGTGACATTGCTGGACAGAGAAGGACCTCAGTTAAGTATTAGGGGGGCTGAGGGGGGGCTGCTGCACACAGGTTTTTTGTCTTAATGCATAGAATGCAACCATTTTAATGCCAAACTATAATAATTTTAAACAAATGCAAGAGTAATGGCTCTATAACTGAACCCTGGGTTATACTACGTCCACCCTTAGACCATTTATGTGTTGGTCCCTTACCACCAGCAAGCTAAATGTCTTCCATATTGTAGAACTTTAACTTATGGGTCTTGATTTGCTTGATTCCTTATAAATTCAGGGCTGCTAATCAAAAAATATGTTTTGCAGGTTAGAAAAATCCAGTGTATTTGTACATTTCTGTAAAAACCCCAATCTATATGGCTTTTCTGTATTATCGTGACAAAATCATAGAATGTTTAAAAATCATTCCATGTGTATCAGCAATTCTTCAGGTTTAGATATGTGTTTATGGTTTGTTTATTTTATGGTTATGTATTAGTAGTGCGGATGACATCAGTAATTTCAGCACCCAGACAGTTAGTGAAGATTACTCCCGTATATGGAGATATTTCCACATAAGGTAGGAAAGAGCATAGAATTTTGTTTATATCATAAAACGTCATAGATCTAGCAATATCTTAGTCACCGGTAAAACATGAGTCTATTTTTCTGAGATAGGACTGGTAATCTTCTGGCTTGCAAATCTTTAGCAAGGAAAAAACGGCATAGACAACCAAGTGGTTCTCCACCTTTTTACAATGAATATAAAGCATTCTCTGATTGGCCTAAGAGGAAAGGCAGGGAGATGACATCATGATCTACACCTCATCAAATCAGAGAATGCTTTTCTAAATGGCACCTGAGCAACCTCCTGTGTTCAGGGCAGCGGCTTGGCAAGTGAAATAGAAACTAGTGACAATCACAGTAGTAGTGAGGTCAAGTATACTGATTTCCAGTTACCACAAGGATAGGACAGGTATGACACACACATAGTTACATTGGAGCAAGCTGGACTCTAACTAGGCAAAAATAATTATACAAAGAATTCAGCTTTAATGTAAAAACAACTTGATGCGATGCAGTAAATAAACTAGACATGCGCCTTAGTAATTACCACAGCTGTTTTATCTGTGGGAAATCCTGAAAACATTGGAGTGCCTTGAGGACTGGAGTTAAGAAACGCTGCTCCAGACTTTAGGGGAGCCAGACTGTGGCCCTTGGGAGTAGAAATTGTCTTGGTGTCAGCGGGAGTAAACAATACATCGTTGGTATTAATGGGAAGAATAGTGCCCTATCGCTGGTGTCAGTGGGAGAAATAGCGCTCCACTGTTGGTGTCGTGGGATTATTGGTGCCTCATCTTTGGTGTTAGTTTGAGCAATAGTGCCTCATCATTGATGTCAAAGGGAGAAATAGTACCCCATTGTTGATGTCAGTAACAGGAATTGTTGGCATCCATGGGAGAAATAGTGTCTTGTATCAGAGGGAGGAAAAGTGCCCCAAGGACCCTATAGAGGCAAGCAAAGGGCTGCAGTTTGGAGACCTGTGGTATAAACAATACTTTATAAGTGAACTGTTGGTGAAGTTCTTCTGGCTGGGAGCTCACTTTAAGTATATTAGTAACATAATTATAACAGTATTATTATGCCCCGTACACACGATCGGGAATCCCGTGGTAAAAAGTCCGCCGGAAATCCCGAGGGGGGAAAACCGAGAACCTGCTCGGTCACTTTCCCTGTGTACTCACCAGAGGTTTTTTCCGTTGGGAAAACTGCGGTGAGAGCTTTTTTTTTTCATTTTTTTCATGGTAATTTCTTCTGTTGGAGTCCATTCCTGACCAGTCCTATCCAGGTACTAAAGCTCCACCTGATCCTTTTTTCAAACGAAGGGTCATGGTGGTCTGGTAAGTAGACACTTACCTCTACCTTTCACCGGCTGTCGCCAGTTTGATATCTGTTCCGTGGTGATGGTGTCTGCTCTCAAGTCAACTAATTGATGCATGGATTTACCAATGCTTATCATTTAGTGACCATTTAGAAAAAGTTGTGTGTGTTACCGGCGCCAAGATAATATCAATATTCTTATTAAGTCTTGCTGCAATAAAAGTGCAACCTCAAAGGTTGGATTTAGATTTGTGTATTTGTGAAGTAAATTGCGCTAACTTATATTTATATAAACATTTTACCACGACTGATCCTGTGAACTTGTTACTCAAAAAAAAAAAAAGTATGTACATGTGTCTATGATTATTAATTAATGTGCAAACAATCAACAAATAGTGTGCAATAAATACCAATACAGTGCCCTGTGCCAAACTATAACATATGAATTTATCAATCCATCAAAAAAAATTAAAATAAATCCAAAAAGATTTCAAATATACTACTGTTACAATCCACAACTTGAATGTTTTTCAAGAAAGCAAGAAAAATGTATTATATACGGAAAAAAAATATATATATATATAATAAAAAAATATATATATATGTGCTAAGAAAGTCCTTAATAGATCATTTCTTGCAGTGATGCCCAGCTATGTTTTCACCTTCACCGCAAATAGTGCCTACACCGTCACTGGATAAAATGGCCACTCACCAAATGGACCCAGAAATCTGCCTTTGGTTCATATGGATAACTACTGCCTCTCATTTGGTTCATATGGATAACTACTGTTTATCAGCAATCACTCCAAATGCTTTGGCTGCAGTCTTGTTCTATATCCACTCATGTAACATATAAAAGACTATCATGGTATAGTATATCAAAGAATTTATTATGATTAAAAAATATAGTTATTCCACTCACATGTAAAAGTGCCTGGGAGCCGGCACTGAGCTAATCCAGCCGTAAATAGGAGTATACAAATGTACGAGTATGTCCTGGTCCGCACGTGTGATGCCTCGCTTTGCCGCCTGCGTTCCCAGCCTCGTTAAACTGAGGCCCCGTACACACGACCAGTTTCCTCGGCAGAATTCAGCTTCCGACCGAGTTTCTGGCTGAATTCTGCCGAGAAACCCGGCCGTGTGTACAATTTCTCCGAGGAAGCCGACGAGGAGCTCGACGAGGAAATAGAGAACATGTTCTCTATTTCCTCGTTGTTCTATGGGAGCTCTCGGCCCGCTGAGCTCCTCGGCGGCTTCAGGGCTGAACTGGCCGAGGAACTCGATGTGTTTGGCACGTCGAGTTCCTCGGCCGTGTGTACGGGGCCTCAGACTGGACATGACGAGCTGGCAATAGGACTGGCTGGCAATAGCTTGTTTTTTGAGTAACAAGTTCACAGGATCAGTCGTGGTAAAATGTTTATATAAATATAAGTTAGCGCAATTTACTTCACAAATACACAAATCTAAATCCAACCTTTGAGGTTGCACTTTTATTGCAGCAAGACTTAATAAGAATATTGATATTATCTTGGCGCCGGTATATATAAATATTTATATTTTTTTCGTATATATAATACATTTTTCTTGCTTTCTTGGAGCACATTCAATTTGTGGATTGTAACAGTAGCATATTTGAAATCTTTTTGGATTTATTTCACATTTTTTTAATGGATTGAGAAATTCATATGTTATAGTTTGGCACAGGGCACTGTATTGGTATTTATTGCACACTATTTGTTGATTGTTTGCACATTAATTAATAATCATAGATACATGTACAGTGCCTTGCGAAAGTATTCGGCCCCCTTGAACTTTGCGACCTTTTGCCACATTTCAGGCTTCAAACATAAAGATATAAAACTGTAATTTTTTTGGAAGAATCAACAACACGTGGGACACAATCATAAAGTGGAACGAAATGTATTGGATATTTCAAACTTTTTTAACAAATAAGAAAACTGAAAAATTGGGCGTGCAAAATTATTCAGCCCCTTTACTTTCAGTGCAGCAAACTCTCTCCAGAAGTTCAGTGAGGATCTCTGAATGATCCAATGTTGACCTAAATGACTAATGATGATAAATAGAATCCACCTGTGTGTAATAAAGTCTCTGTATAAATGCACCTGCACTGTGATAGTCTCAGAGGTCAGTTTAAAGCGCAGAGAGCATCATGAAGAACAAGGAACACACCAGGCAGGTCCGAGATACTGTTGTGGAGAAGTTTAAAGCCGGATTTGGATACAAAAAGATTTCCTAAGCTTTAAACATCCCAAGGAGCACTGTGCAAGCGATAATATTGAAATGGAAGGAGTATCAGACCACTGCAAATCTACAAAGACCTGGCCGTCCCTCTAAACTTTCAGCTCATACAAGGAGAAGACTGATCAGAGATGCAGCCAAGAGGCCCATGATCACTCTGGATGAACTGCAGAGATCTACAGCTGAGGTGGGAGACTCTGTCCATAGGACAACAATCAGTCGTATACTGCACAAATCTGGCCTTTATGGAAGAGTGGCAAGAAGAAAGCCATTTCTTAAAGATATCCATAAAAAGTGTTGTTTAAAGTTTGCCACAAGCCACCTGGGAGACACACCAAACATGTGGAAGAAGGTGCTCTGGTCAGATGAAACCAAAAATCGAACTTTTTGGCTACAATGCAAAACGTTATGTTTTGCGTAAAAGCAACACAGCTCATCACCCTGAACACACCATCCCCACTGTCAAACATGGTGGTGGCAGCATGATGGTTTGGGCCTGCTTTTCTTCAGCAGGGACATGGAAGATGGTTAAAATTGATGGAAAGATGGATGGAGCCAAATACAGGACCATTCTGGAAGAAAACCTGATGGAGTCTGCAAAAGACCTGAGACTGGGACAGAGGTTTGTCTTCCAACAAGACAATGATCCAAAACATAAAGCAAAATCTACAATGGAATGGTTCACAAATAAACATATCCAGGTGTTAGAATGGCCAAGTCAAAGTCCAGACCTGAATCCAATCGAGAATCTGTGGAAAGAACTGAAAACTGCTGTTCACAAACGCTCTCCATCCAACCTCACGGAGCTCGAGCTGTTTTGCAAGGAGGAATGGTCAAAAATTTCAGTCTCTCGATGTGCAAAACTGATAGAGACATACCCCAAGCGACTTACAGCTGTAATCGCAGCAAAAGGTGGTGCTACAAAGTATTAACTTAAAGCGGTGGTTCACCCTTAGAGGGCATTTTTTAGGCTTAGATTCCTGCTCGTTTTTACTAGGGGAATCGGCTATTTGTTTTAAAATATGAGCATTACTTACCTGTTTACGAGATGCATCCTCTCCGTCGCTTCCGGGTATGGGCTGCGGGAATGGGCGTTCCTTCTTGATTGACAGTCTTCCGAGAGGCTTCCGACGGTCGCATCCATCGCGTCACGATTTTCCGAAAGAAGCCGAACGTCGGTGCGCAGGCGCAGTATAGAGCCGCACCGACGTTCGGCTTCTTTCGGCTACGAGTGACGCGATGGATGCGACCGTCGGAAGCCTCTCGGAAGACTGTCACTCAAGAAGGAACGCCCGCTCCCGAAGACCCATACCCGGAAGCGACGGAAGAAGATGCAGCTCGAAAACGGGTAAGTACGGATCATATTTTAATACAAATAGCCGATTCCCCTAGACCGAACGAGCAAGAAGCTAAGGAAAAAAAAAAAAAAAAAAAGAAATGGTTGAACTCCAGCTTTAAGGGGGCTGAATAATTTTGCACGCCCAATTTTTCAGTTTTTTATTTGTTAAAAAAGTTTGAAATATCCAATAAATTTCGTTCCACTTCATGATTGTGTCCCACTTGTTGTTGATTCTTCAAAAAAAATTACAGTTTTATATCTTTATGTTTGAAGCCTGAAATGTGGAAAAAGGTCGCAAAGTTCAAGGGGGCCGAATATTTTCGCAAGGCACTGTACATACTTTTTGTTTTTTGAGTAACAAGTTCACAGGAACAGTCGTGGTAAAATGTTTATATAAATATAAGTTAGCGCAATTTACTTCACAAATACACAAATTTAGTGACCATTGCTGCATTTTTTGGACCTGTTTGCACCTATTTTTTGATGTTGTTATTATATAAGCACTTGCATTTTAAATCACTATTATATTGTTGACCATATAGGTAATATATTGTTTCAAGCTAGAATTTTGATTTTTTTTTAACACCTACTATTAGCACCCCCTTATTATTATCCCCCCCCCCCCCACATAAAGTTAAAAGCTGATTGGCTACTGTGCACATCTGCACCCTCCAGTTTTAGTAAATCCGCCCCAGTAAAACTACCAAACACAGATTCTGGTGCTTAGTCTTGTGCAGTGCTGGCATTTAAAATGATGCAGTGTCGGTAGAAAAATGATTATTGTGCTAGTGATCTTGCTGGGGGGGGATTGCTGGAGGTTTTTGCTGGCATCAATGTGTCTTATTTTACTTCCACAATCTCATCACTGTACCCTTGACCGCCTAGCACAGCACTCCCCAAAAATTTCTTGAGCCACCCTTGCTGGCCGGTCATCTCTTCCTTTGAAGTGTTCATTTAAAAAACATTTGCTGGCTTGCGGCTCCAACTGGTAAGGAAACTGAGGTACATGGAATTTGTTCTCCCTCTTTTTTTAACCCTCATTGAGATCACACCAAGAATATGAGCCATGGGCAGGGTTTTTATAAAGACAGGAGTGCCGTATGGGACACAAAAGTACCCTGTAACATGACAGGAGCACTTCAGGACCACGCTCTGGTAGCTTCTGACCTACTTAGAATAGCAATGCAAAGTCTCAGAGAGATTTCTATACCATGATTAAGCACTGGGAAATCTGTGTTTGTTTTATGTTAGTATCACCCACAGCTGGTCATCATTACTAAGCGGTTAGCTTTTCCACAATCCTCAGACTATACACTTGTCATCTGATTTCTAAATATATTTTCCACAAGAGGGCACTCTTCCTTTACATAATGCTATTAATATTTACCAGCATGTTATAAAAAGAGTTCTGTTTCTAAGTCACAGAAATTAAAGTTTAGAAAATATACCACACTACACAACTGTACTGTAAGTCTAATATTAAGCATGATTTGTACCCTTATTCCTTTATTAAAGTAAAACTATAGGCAAAACATTTCTATTTTTCATTTTGGATAGATTAAAGGGGAGTTCCAGCCATTTGTATGTTTATTAAAAGTCAGCAGCAACAAAAAGTGTAGCTGCTGGCTTTTAATAAACAGGCACTTACCTGCTCCAGCGCTCCAGCGACGCGCCGGCCGGGGCTCCGCTCCTCTCCCCCCCTCCCCGTCCGGCGTCTTCATCTTCAGTGTGGGCACCCGGCCGTGACAGCTTTCGGCTTCACGGCCGGGCACCCACTGCGCATGCGCGAGCGCGAGCGGCGCGGCACTGCGCATGCGCGAGCGGCGCGGCCCGGCGCCGCGCCGTGTAATTGGCCAGGAGATCGCCTAGGACCTGTGACGTGTCCTAGGCGATCGCCTACAGCAGCCACTTTCTGAAGGCGACTAAGCTTAGTCGCCTACAGGAAGAAGGAAGTGGGACAGGAAGTCCCACTCGTGCTGAAGCCCCCACTCCCCCCCCAAAAAAATTACATGCCAAATGTGGCATGTAAGGGGGAGAGGAGTGGGTTAAGAGGAAGTTCCAAATTTGGGTGGAACTCCTCTTTAAGGGAGGGTTTTTCCCCTGTCAGTTTATTTTTTCCTATCTGTGTCTCATTGCGGAGATTCCCCATCACTTCCTGTCTCATAGCCAAACAGGAAGTGAGAGGAAATCCCTGCAAATTAAGGGAATTCATTGGTGACCCCCAGGTCACCAGTACGAGTGTCCCTATTGGAAGATTTTCCAAATATTACTTTTCTGGGGACAACCCAAAATGTGGGATTTTGTTTTACTTTTACTTTCAATAATAATGGTAAAACAAGGAGAAATAGAGAGGGTGAATCTCCCTAACAGCGGCACAGACAGCAACAAAAAACGGACAGGTGGTCTAAGAGCCGGTTCACACAGGGGCAGCACGACTTGCCGAGCGACTCGGCAAGGCGATCTGCCCACGACTTCAGAGGCGACTCGCAAAATGACTTCTGTATTGAAGTCAATGCAAGTCGCCCTGAAGTCGTCCCAAAGTAGTACAGGAACCTTTTTGTAAGTCAGAGCGACTTGAGTCGCTCCTATTAGAACGGTTCCATAGTACAGAATGGAGAGCGACTTGTCAGGTGGCTAAGTCGCCTGACGAGTCGCGCCTGTGTGAACTGGCTCTAAGGCTGCATTCACACCTAGGCGACAAGTAACGCCGCGTACCCGGCGTATTTTGCCGCAATTCGTTTAACTTTTTTTTTTTTTTTTAACAAATCCTTTCCATTGCTGTCTATGGCCGAACGCCAATGCCGCCTGAAAAAAAGGGGTCCGGGACTTGTTTTCAGGCGGCAGGCGTATGGCGTTTGGGGGTTCGGCGTGAGATGTGAACCATCTCATAGACAGCAATGTAAATTCGCCCCTCCAGCGTATCGAGCGTCGGGCGTCGGGCGTTTTGTTGCCAAGGTGTGAATGGAGTCTTACTCTTTCCACTCTATCCAAAACAAAAACAAAAGTTTTGCCTTTAGTTATACCTTAACCACTACCCGACGGCCGTACGACTTTATACGGCCGCGGGGTGGTTGTCAATCTCTAACATGTCCGCCAGGGACTCGCGATCGGCGGCTACAGGGACAAGACGTGGAGCTCTGTGTGTAAACACAGAGCTCCATGTCCTGTCAGGGGAGAGAGGAGACCGATCTGTGTCCCTTGTACATAGGGACACAGATCGGTCACCCCCCCTCCACCTACAGTTAGAACACAATTTAGGGTACACATTTAACCCCTTCCTCACCCCCTAGTGTTAACCCCTTCAATGCCAGTCACATTTATACAGTAATTAGTGCATATTTATAGCACTGATCGCTGTATAAATGTGAATGGGGCCAAAAATGTGTCAAAAGTGTCCGATGTGTCCGCCATAACGTCGCAGTCACGAAAAAAATGCTGATCGCCCCATAAGTAGTAAAAAAAAATAATAAAAAATAATAATAATTCTGTCCCCTATTTTGTAAGCGCAATAACTTTTGCGCAAACCAGACGCTTCTTGCGATTTTTTTTTTTCCAAAAATATGTAGAAGAATACGTATCGGCTAGACTGAGAAATTTTTTTTTTTTTTTTTAAATTGGGCTATTTATTATAGCAACAAGTAAAACATTTTTTTTTTTTTTCAAAATTGTCGCTCTATTTTTGTTTATAGCGCAAAAAAAAAAAAACGCAGAGGCGATCAAATACCACCAAAAGAAAGCTCTATTTGTGGGGAAAAAAGGACGTCAATTTTATTTGGGAGCCACGTCGCACGACCGCGCAATTGTCAGTTAAAGTGACGCAGTGCCACAAGCTGAAATTTCACCTGGTCAGGAAGGGGTATATGTGCCCAGTAAGGAAGTGGTTAACTCATATAGTGAAATTTATTTCTACTTTGACTTCAAATAGACTCTTGAAGGTATATATATAAAGTGAATGGGATATTGGAGTTGATTTACTAAAACTGGCTAGTGCAAAATCTGGTGCAGTTGTGCATGATAGCCAATCAGATTCAAACCTCAGCTTGTTTAACCACTTCAATACCAGGCACTTTCTCCCCTTCCTGCCCAGGACAATTATCAGCTTTCAGCGCTGTCGCAATTTGAATGACAATTGCGCGGTCATGCAACACTGTACCCAAACAAATTTTTTTTATATAATTTTCTTCCCACAAATAGAACGTTCTTTTGTAGAATTTGATCACCTCTGGGATTTTTATTTTATGCTAAACAAACTAAAAAAAAAGTCATTTTTGAGAAAAAATAAAAAATTTTCTCTTTCACTGAAAGGCACTGGTGAGACGGCACTGATATGTCGAATTGATGGGCACTGATATGCAGCACTGATGGGCACCAATAAGTGGCACTGATATGCAGCACTGATGGGCACTGATAGGTGGCACTGATGGGCACTGTCAGGTGGCACTGATTGGCACTGACAGGTGGCACTGATGGACAGCACTGATGATGAGGGTCTTGATCAGGTACTGACAGGTGTTACTGCTGGGCACTGATTGGCACTGTGATGGGCACTGATTGACACAGTGGTGGGCTCTGATTGTCACTGTGGTGGGCACTAACAAACTTTATTATTAGGGCACTGCTGGCAGCTATTGGGCACTAATTGGCAGATGATGGGCACATCTGATGGGGGCTGTGCTGATAATCAATGTGCTGATTATCAGCACAAACCCCCTCTGACTCGGAGAGCCACCAATCGGCTCTCCCTGTCAGCACGAACCGAGGAATGCCGTTTACCGCCACTTCCTGGTTCATGCAATCGGATATGCAGACTGACACACAACACCAAATTTTCTCATCACTGGTTAAAAACGAATGTTAATTTCACCCCACTAACGATTACAAAATCAAACGAACGCTCCTGAAAGGTAAAATTGCTAATGAAATTCTAATAGTGCATAGTCAACTGTAGTATGAATTGTTTTTACAATAGTGTTATCAAAGAAAGAAATGTTGGACGATCAGAGATATAGATTGTTGATATGCAAATATCCATATGTGCTACCCAGATGTGTAACAAGTGCGTTTAAGACTTTATATCATTGGAAAAGGGCATTAAATTGGTTACGAGATGGTACAGATGCCCTGCAAACATAAAACTTTTCGACCCCTCCCTTTAAGACACTTGTTAGATATGTTTAGGTTCTAGGGGAACTATGCTCCACGTCTGGTGGGACTGCCCTCCTATCAAAAAATTCTGCCAAATGATATTTGACTTCTACTGCAGGCTGGTGGTGACAACCCTCCGATCTAAACCAGAAATAGCCCTCCTCTCTATGATCCCGGGCCACTGAAATCACTCAAAAAATATGTACTCTGTAATTTCCTTGCTGCGGCACAGACAGTAATCCCCCGACATTGGAAATCGACAAATATGCCCTCATTTTCTGATTGAGCTATTGAAGTAGACTGAATAAGAGACTTGGAACGTCTGCTGGCCCAGGAAAACAATTAAGAGGAACAGTTCTCCATCACGTGGACCTCTTGGTCCATGTTTCGGTATTCTTCTGAATTTATGACATGGGCTGAGGGCGAACCACCTATCTCCACCCTACAGCCATGCTGGAGTACTTCTTTTCCTTTCCCTCTAACCTGATACCTTCTTTCTGCCTTTCCACTCTGCTTTCTGCCACATAAAGTGTTCCCATTACCTACAGAATGAGTTGTGATCCTAACAACATTTATTCTTTGTAAGAATAAGACATTGGGCTGGATTCACAAAGAGTTACGCCGGCGTATCAGTAGATACGCCAACGTAACTCGGAATCTAAGCCCGTCGTAAGTTTAAGTGTATGCTCAAACTGAGATACACTTAAACCTAGCTAAGATACGACAGCCTGCGCCGTCGTATCTTAGGGGGCAATTTTTCCGCTGGCCGCTAGGTGGCGCTTCCGTTGATTTCGGCATAGAATATGTAAATGACTAGATACGCCGATTCACAAACGTATGCTTGCCCGTCGCAGTAAAGATACGCCGTTTCCGTAAGAGATACGCCGCGTAAAGATAAAGCTGCCCCCTAGGTGGCGTAGCCAATGTTAAGAATGGCCGTCGTTCCCGTTGTTTAAAATTTTACGTCATTTGCGTAAGTCGTCCGTGAATGGGGCTGGACGTAATTTATGTTCACGTCGAAACCAATGACGTCCTTGCGGCGTACTTTGGAGCAATGCACACTGGGATATGTACACGGACGGCGCATGCGCCGTTCGTAAAAAACGTCAATCACGTCGGGTCACCAATAATTTACATAAAACATGCCCCCTCATCCTCATTTGAATTAGGCGCGCTTACACCAGCCCCATTTACGCTACACCGCCTTAACTTAGGAGGCAAGTGCTTTGTGAATACAGCACTTGCCTCTCTGACTTACGGCGGCGTAGCGGCGGCGGATCTACGTGAATCCAGCCCTTAGTTCTTACAAACATTATATGTTTCTTTTCTAAGTTACATGTATCCTGATCCCAATCAGGATGTTAAGATTGTCTCATGTTTGATATGTATTGATTTCCCTTTTATCTTGTTGCGTTATGTTAAATATGCGCACAAAAATAAGGCCTACGCAAACCTTTTGTTTTGGATATGACCGTACCTCATGTATCTGTTATTATTGTCTCTATTTACTATTATTCCTGATTGTTAATATGGTCTTGTTTCAATGAAATAAGATTGAACTAAGACTTATATAATTAAAAATAAACTATTATGTTTTGTAACAACGATATACGGCATACGTTTTCGGCTCCAACAATGATGCATGACAACCATTAGAGGGCAGTAAACTATAAAACATTAAAAGAAGAGATCAGCTGGGGATGATGAACCATAATAAACTTTTCTCCTTTGTCAATTTGTATTCAACTCTAACATATAAAACTGTATATATAGGGATGTTTTAATTACAATGTTATTAGGATGAAGGTTTTGCATCAACCATACTGAAGAAGGCAATTGAATGGGGATTTCTAAGAAAAATTCAAACACCCAGTTTGATTGAAGCTTTACCCTGTAGTGACTAGAGTTGTGTATTTAAAGAAATTTTTTTTCATTGGTAGCAGCACAATTCTATCTATTCTATGAATTCTATGTATATTTTCCCAGAAAACTTGTATGCTGTTTTCAGTGGGGATTTTGGAGATACGTGGGGTTTTCAGTTTTCCAGGAAAAAAAACATTATTAGGTACTGTCATTATGATGAAAGCCGTATATCATAAAACAACCAGGGGCCAGATTCACGTAGGAGGGCGTAACTTTGTGCGGGCGTAGCGTATCCTATTTACGCTATGCCTCCGCAACTTAGACAGGCAAGTGCAGTATTCACAAAGCACTTGCTCCGTAAGTTGCGGTGGCGTAGCGTAAATTGGCCGGAGTAAGCCCGCCTAATTGAAAGTAGGCTGGTAGGGGGCGTGTTGTATGCAAATGAATCGTGACCCCACGTAAATGACGCGCCTAACGAACGGCACATGCGCGCGCATGCTCAGTATCACGTTGAATTTACGCCCTAAGATACGCCGGCTCAATGCCTGTGACGTGAACGTAACCTACGCACAGCCCCATTCACGTACGACTTACGTAAACGACGTCCATACCTTGCATTACCTGCACCTCATATAGCAGGGGTAACTTTACGCCGGACGTAATCGGCGTATCTAGCTAATTTACATATTCAACGCGTAAATCTATGGAAGCGCCCCTAGCGGCCAGCGTAAATATGCACCCCAAGATACGACAGCGTAGGAGACTTACGCCGCTCATATCTTGGCAACAGAGAGGCGTATCTGATTCTTTGAATCAGGCGCACAGATACGACGGCACAGATTCGGACTTACGACAGCGTACGTGGAGATACGCCGTCGTAAGTCCTTTGAGAATCTGGCCACAGATCTGCTGTTCCTCTAGTACAGTGATGGCGAACACCCCAGATGTTTTGGAACTACATTTCCCATGATGCTCATGCACTCTGCAGTGTAGTTGAGCATTATGGGAAATTAAGTTCCAAAACATCTGGGGTGCCAAGGTTTGCCATCACTGCTCTAGTAGAATCAAATATTACTCGTAGGCATAGTCTTACACACTATATCAACTGTGACGGTAGGAATTTGGGGAGAAAAAATTCATACTTCAGATTTTCCCCAGAGACTGCACTTAAAGGGGTTGTAAACCCCCCCCCCCCAAAAAAAAACAACAACCTGCAAGACAAAGTCATAATGAGCTAGTATGACTAGCATACTAGCTCATTATGAATTACCTTACATCCCTCCACGCATGCGCGCGGGAGCTGTCAAAGCCGGAATTAGCCATTCATAAAACCGGCATTCCCAGTGTGCATGCGCCGTAGACATCGTTGCATTCTTTTTGGTAAATATCTCCTAAACCATGTCAGTCGTGCCTACACACCATCGGTTAAAAAAACTATTGTTTCAGAACGCGGTGACGTAAAGCACAACGACATGCTGAGAAAAATGTAGTTCAATGCTTCCGAGCATGCGTCGACTTGATTCTGAGCATGCGTGGATTTTTAACCGATGGACGTACCCACAGACGATCGTTTTTTTCTATCGGTTAGTTAACCATCAGATAATTTTAAAACAAGTACCTAGTTTTTTAACCGATGGATAAATAACCGATGGGTCCCCCACACACGATCGGTGAGTCTGATGAAAACGGTCCATCACTGGAAGACCCCATTACAGTGGAGGAATTGCAGCAAGCGTTAGGCGGGATGAAACCGGGCAAGGCGCCGGGCCCGGACGGGTTCACGCTTCAGTATTACCGAACACTCTTCCCACTATTGGGCCCTTACATGGTGAGGTTGTTCAACGGTCTGGGAAACGGCGGGCGGTTCACCAGGGATACTCTCAGAGTGCACATTTCCCTTATACCAAAGGAGGGTAAAGATCCAGCGGCATGTGGCAGCTATAGGCCCATTTCCCTCCTTAATATAGATCTGAAGCTATTCACGAAGATCTTGGCCAATAGACTGTCTCAGTTCATCCCTAGCTTGATTCACTTGGATCAGGTGGGGTTTGTCCCAGGCCGTGAGGCGAGGGACAACACCACTAAAGTGCTCGACCTCATTCATGTGGTTAATACAAGAAAGACCCCCTGTGTGGTTCTTAGCACGGACGCAAAGAAGGCGTTTGACAGGGTGAACTGGTCATTCCTGTCCGCCGTTCTCGAGAGGATCGGCTTGGGACGCAAGATGCTACAGTGGATCCTTAGCATCTACTCTATTCCTTCAGCTCAAGTTAAAGCAAATTGTATCCTCTCAGACCCGTTCCAGATAGCAAACGGAACGAGGCAGGGCTGTCCCCTCTCGCCCCTTCTTTTCGCATTAGCCTTGGAACCCTTTTTGGGTACTGTGAGGTCCAGTCCGGATATAGCGGGGGTGTCTGTGGGAAACGCCCAATACAAAATCTCGGCCTACGCGGATGACCTTCTGTTTACACTAACTAGCCCTACAGTGTCTCTCCCGAACCTACTCAAGGAATTTGACAGGTATGGGAAACTCTCTAACCTGAAAATCAATTTTGATAAATCCTCAGCGATGGGGCTCAATATGCCCACAAGTAGGCTGGGCGCATTGCAATCACTCTTTAGATTCAAGTGGTCCGACACCTCCCTTTTGTATCTGGGAACCTTGATCCCGAAAGATTTAAAACGCACGTTTGAGCTTAATTTTCCGCCCCTACTGACCAGAACCAGATTGCTCTTGGAGGACTGGGCCGGAGGCCTCCACTCCTGGTTTGGCAAGTGTAATCTGTTGAAAATGTCCATACTCCCGAAGTTTCTGTATCTGTTCCAGGCTCTGCCGATTCGGATTCCGCCCCAGTACTTTAAACAGGTGAACTCTCTCTTCACCAAATTTATATGGGCAAAATCTAGACCTAGGTTGAAGAGGTGTAATCTTACTCTGCCCAAACGTTACAGAGGGTTAGCCCTTCCTGATGTGCGGCACTACTATTCGGCAGTCCACCTGGGACGCATAATAGACTGGAACCGCCATGGCAAAAACAAACAGTGGACACAACTAGAGCAAGCGCAGTCTGAGGCCACATTGGGAAAGGCGGTCTGGTGTTGTGACAGGCTGCCCTCAGAACTGAAATCACATCCAGTGATAGGCACTACTATCCAGATAGGCTTCTCGATGATTTTTAAAAATGCTCTCTCTACTGGGGAATCCCCGTTGTACCCGATTCTAGGGAACCCCGCTTTCCCCCCCGGCTTAGGTGAGACGGCTTTTGAGACACTTCGGATGTCGGGAGGAGACCAAGCCCGGCACTTCCTGACAGACAATCAGTGGCCCACAGTAGCTGCGCTGACCGACGATAGTGGCCGGTTTCGACTTCCCTTCTGGAACGCAATGAGACTACATAATTTCCTCCACTCGATACCCAACCCCGCGCTCCACAACCGGGACCTGACAATTTTTGAGGAGTACTGTAGTGGAGAAGGGGTGGTACCTAACGTTTTATCCAAAACCTATGATATCCTAAACTCCCCGGCGGAACAGCCCGTGTTGCATTTTCTGCTTCAATGGGAAGCGGACATGCAGTGCTCGTTCTCCGAAATCCAGAAACAATCAATTATTGGATTCTCTTTGAAATCCTCTATCTGTACAAGGATTCAGGAACTAAATTATAAAATCTTGACCAGGTGGTACTACACTCCCAGTCGACTTCATAAGATCTTTCCGGCTACCTCAGACAGATGCTGGCGATGCCTGACGGGAGAAGGGACACTCCTTCACCTCTTCTGGTCTTGCCCCCTACTGCAGCACTAATGGACGACAGTTCGCACGGTCATTCAAAAGGTCACTGACCATCAAATTACAGACGACCCGGCTGTCGTCCTGCTCCATGCCACTACACTTCCAGCTCGCAAGTACAAAAAATCTATAGTGAGACATCTTTTGAATGCAGCCAAGGCGTGCATCCCGCTTCTGTGGAAAAGCACTAGCCCTCCGACTGTGGCGATGTGGCTGCGTAGGGTGGAGGAGATCAGAAGACTGGAGGACTTGGTCCAGGCGGCTCAAGATAAACAGGAACAACACTCACGAACATGGCGACCTTGGTCCATGTTTATATATTCCGATGAAGGGGTTGCTATGCTGGCCAATTGAGGGATAATGAGTAACTATTGGAGTAGGCGGCATACAGTCTGTGTGGTCCGACCCCCTCGGGCCTCCCCCCCCAATCTCTTTATCTCTTTTCCCGTTCTTTCTATACTCTTCTATCTTGATCTGAAATGTGCACAAATGACAGGTATAGGGCATTAAGGGATGTTAAGTGCTAGATTAATGGTGTGGGCCTAGATCCGGGTACAGGACGGGTCAGTGTGTGGCATGACTTAGGCCCACCTGGTGGTACTTGAGGGCTCAAGGTTGAGTCATGCTTGGCACTTACATCGGGCCTAGTGGTCTCCTACCGCAACATAGTAGGGATTGGAGCTATGCCACCCATATGCCTGTATAGGTCAATTTTAAAATTTTGTACTGTGCTGTACTTTCACTGTTTCTTTCTCTGTTCCTTCTTGATTGAAAAAATAAAAACTTATATTTGAAAAAAAAGAAAACGGTCCATCAGACCGCTTTCATCAGACAAGCCGATCGTGTGTATGCGGCATTAATCTAGGCTTACCTGTAGGTGTAACTTCCCCCAGAGGGTTTAATACCTCTTTAATTCTGTAATGATTATTTCATTTGGTTCTGGGAAGAAACAGGAAGGATCTTTCAACAGTCACATATGTCAATTGCAATATTGTGTGCATGGCTAACATTAGGAACCCCAACAGCAGGGCCGATCCGCCCTATAGGCTTACTATGCAAGCCGCTTAGGGCCCCGCAAAGCTGCGGAGGGCCCCACAAATTACTAGAGGCCCCGCCTGGTGATAAATAATTTTTGGCCCCTCACCCCGCTTCTCAACTCGCTGGCTGCATGGGAGAAGAGGTAAGAAGTCAGCATACCCCACTTCTCACTTTAATGTAAGATGTAATTTCCGACAGCAGAACACCCCCTCCTCCCGCTTCTCAGCTTTAATCTTTAATGTGACATGTCATTACAGTCGGCAGTGCCCCCCTAACCACCGCTTCTCAACTTTAACCTCCCTGGCGGTCTTCCCGAGACTGACACGGGGTTAGATTTTCTTGCTACTATCGGTAACCCCGTGTCAGTCACGGGCTTGCCTCGCTAGATCCACAGGCACTTTTTACTTACCTTGTCCCTGGATCCAGCGATGCCACCGCGCTGTGTGAGCGAGCGGGACCTCGCTCGATTCACATAGTGCTTCCGTGTGACGCCGATCTCCGTTCCCTGCGACGTTACGACGCACGGGGACGGAGAACGGCGCCAAATTCAAAAACGTAAACAAACACTTTACATACAGTATACTGTAATCTTATAGATTACAGTACTGTATGTAAAAAAAACACACCCCCCTTGTCCCTAGTGGTCTGTCCTGTGTCATGCATGTCATTTTATATAATAAAAACGTTTCTTTCTCCCTGCAAACTGTAGATTGTCCATAGCAACCAAAAGTGTCCCTTTATGTCAAAAATAGTTTTAGATCAGCTAAAAAACAGCGATAATAAATTATAATCACTTGCAGAATTGTGCGATAGCGATTTGTGGGGAAATTCGTCATAAAAAAAAAAAAATAATGACAGCAACAATTCTGCAACTGAGCAAATTTCAGTGATTTTGAGTTGATTACATTATTGAATAATTTTTATTATAATTATATTATTATTTGTTATAATTATTTATAATTATTTATTATATTATAATTTATAATTTTGTTTTTAAAAAAATGTCATACCCGGGATGCCTATTAGAATCTTGTTTGGTCAGATTTAAGTGAGTTATTTCTAAAAATGACAGACCTACAATATAAAACGCCAAATTTCCTTGCAAATAATGGTACCGCTTTCAGCACCTTTTTTCTGACAGAATCATACCGCCAGGGAGGTTAATGTGACATGTCATTTTGCATAGGGCCCCAGGGAGGTCAGGATCAGCACTGCCCAACAGGCAGCCCAAACTTCACTAGGATCTAACCAAATTACAGACATTAGATGACAGGAAGATATGATTTATTTAGGAGGATGCCGTTTTGCAGTACAGCTCTTTAACCACTTACTTGCCCACTTTTCAGCTTTCAGCACTGTCACACTTTGAACGACAATTGCATAGTCATGCAACACTGCACCCATATGTAATTTATTTAAAAAATTTTGACAGATAGAGCTTTCTTTTGGTGTCTTTAATCACCACTGTTTTTTTTTGTTTTGCTAAACAGAAAGAGTTTGAATTAAAAACAAACCAGAAAATGTTTTCTTAGTTTCTGTTATAAAATTTTGCAAATAAGTACAGGTAATTTTTCTCCTTCATTGATGTGTGCTGATGGGGGTTGCAATGATGGGCACTGATAGGCTGCACTAATGAGCACTGATGAGGCAGCACTGATGAGGAGGCTACACTGTTATGTGACACTGATAGACAGAATGAATAGGTGGCACTGGTGGGCAGCACTGATGAGCACTGGCAGTGCCGGGACAAGGTCATCTGGTTTCCAGGGTGAAGAAGAAAAACTGCGCTCTGACTTAGAAAAAGGTTCCTGCACTCCTTGGGGGCGACTTCAGAGCAGCTTGCATTGACTTTTATTAAAGAAGTCGTTTTTAAGTTGCGCTGTAGTCGCGCTGTGCAGGGCGGCTTCAAAGTCTGGTGACACTGGCTGGGAAGGGGTTTACATCCAGGGGCAATCAATGGCTTAACTGTGTGTCTAACAATGTGTAATGTTTGCTGCTTTTTACTGCTGATTGATCTGTTTATTTTCCCTGCTTTGCATGGGGAAAAAAAAGCAATTGTTTCCTCTGTATAGAGCTCTGGGTTGATTGTCAACACAAAGCTCTAGGCTGTGATTTGACACAGCAGATCAGCATTGGCTGGGATCTGCTGACAGACTTCCACTGTGTTCAATCACAGGGGAGTAAGTGGGAGGACCATGCTCCCGAAACAGGCAGCGACATGTAGGTGCGGAAAGTGGTTAATTAGCAATGGTATTTGTAATATGCAGCAGGAAAGGGGGGTTAATGTACTGTCACTGATGCATTAGTGACCAGTGGCAGTTAATTAACCACTTTATGTAGCTGCATACCATGTATTACAAATACCATTGCTAATTAAGCAAACTCCCCTCAGCCATTGCTTACTTGGGTGATGCACTGCTTGGTTCCTCCACGTTCACACTCGCAGGTCGCAGCTTCGACGGGCGACAGCACTCTATGCTCCTGTCCTTTTCCATCCCGCCTCCTAGCCAGCCCCACAGGGACGTCACACTGGCCTAGGAAGGTCCTGTTGGGCAGAGATAACTCCTCTGACAGGGAAGTGAAGGGCGGGGCTGGTCTTAGGCTTGTGCCAGGTGATGGATAATGGTTAATTGAATTATTAGAGCCTTTATTTATTTTAGTACAGCACACTGAATTAAGATGTTCTAAAAAGACTGATCTGATTTTTGGTGCAATTATGTAGTACGGCTTATTATTTATGTTTACATGTTTTTGATGCTTTTTTTTTTATACTACTCCTTTTTTGGTGGGGAAAGGAGACTGGATGCTCCAATGACTCATCCCTGCTGTCAGCAGTGAATTTATGGGTGTCAACAGAATGTCAACAAAGGAGTCTGTCAGTGAAAACAAAAAAATAAGCTTAAAAATTGCATGGGTGTCCCCCCACAATCCATAACAGGTTCTTAAGGTCTAGTATGGATTTTAAGTGGGCCCTACACCAACCCCTCCCTCCAAATGACATGGGGTCACCTCCCAAATCCCCTGCTCACAGACCCCACAACCACCAGGCCAGGGTTGTGGACAAGTGGCCCTTGTCCTCATCAACCTGGGTACCCCCTCATGTTAAGGCATGTAGCTTGGTATGGTTTGAGGGAGCACATGCTGGTCACCTTTCCTGGTCTGCCAGGCTGCATGCTCAGATAAGGGTCTGGTATGGATTGTGGTGGGAACCCCATACAATTTTTTTTAACATTTTTACTGACAGGCTCCTTTATTTAGATTCTGCTGTTGGCCAGGAATCCCCAGCTGACAGTAAGAATAAGTCATTGGTTGGTTTCTGGCATGAGTCAGCTGTTTAACAACCAATGGCTCATTCCTGCTGAAAGCAAGGAAGAGACACTGTTTTTTAGGATGCCGGCAGGTGCCAGCTTCTTAACAACCTGCAAAAACAGTCTATGGTGCCAAAATCACACTGGAATTCCACCAAAGTAGTACAAGTACTGACCTGCCCCCCCCCCCCCTCCACTGTGACCAATCCGACAACAACTTTGAGGGGAGCGGTAAATTTGTAGCCTCAGCTGTGAACATACTCTACCCAGACAAGCAGCGGCAAAAATAATGCAGAGGCTGACGAGCCCCCATATTTCTGCATTCCTCTTGCTGCTGCTTGTCTTGGAAATGTGTTCAGGGAAAAAGGAAGAGGTACTCACTGGTTCAATAGCATTTGTACTGGCCACATCCCATGGCAACATATAACAAAAAGAGAGTATCTCCCCCTGGGTGGGATTTTAAAGGCCAAACAAAGTGCCGAGGTATAAAATCGATTTTTAATGGGAATTAGTACAAATACTGGCACTTGATTTTAATGCACACAGCACGCACCCACTGTGCATGTAAAAGCAACACATAAACAAATACAAAAACAATAACGATAAAACAGTACATATGCCACAGACAAATGGCAAATAGACAAAAAAGCACTCTCCTAGTAGATGATGTGTGTATGCCCGACGCGTTTCTGGTTGTCGACCGTCATCAGGGGCCATGGAGTAGTGCAAATCGTAATTCAAACCACGTAATAAACTGAATGTAGACCCCTTTTTTTGGTTATAGAGTTGTGTGGGGATGTAGTTGTCCGAGCGTCCCTCATATCCAGAGGAGTGGAGAGTAGAGGGGCCCAGCACCTTCCAGTATGTGACTAGCCGGGTAGCGTCCTGCCCAATTCCAAATCCCGCCGCTGCCTGAATCCCCGTTCGAGTCTAAATAGACCCACTGGCTCTATTGGTTCCAAAGGTGAGGTGTGGAGTGGCGTTACCCCAAGTGAATAGGTGCCTATGGAAATGTATTCACAGCCGAGGCAAGATGCAGCTATGAATCAATGGCCTACTTCAAAGCTGTTGTCGAATCAGCCACAGCAGGAGGAGGGCAGGGCGGTATTCATAATTAGATTTAGACAGTACTACATGTACTTTGTGCCATAGGGTACAGAACTGAAAATTATAATGATAGATCTTCTTTATTATCACTTTGAATTTGGTTCAAAGTTCTATCCATTGGGAGAATAGCGGCTTTTAAAAAAAAAAATGAATTAAGAACTCACAGTGCACAGCTGGTTTACATAACTTACAAAAGATGCATTCATGAAACAAAATGCTTTTGTTTTAATGAGTAGCCTTTCTTTTTGACTACCTTTTTGCAGTTAGAACGCGTCGCATTTCTCCACACATAAGCTATAAACCTACATTGATTCTCAGGGCAGTTTGTTCTCATTGCTTAGATGAGCTCAGAAACTCATGACTAGCATATAAAGTAGCTTGAAAATCTTCAGTACCATGATTAAATGTGAAATGTGTGCTGCGGGTAATATAGTAATGAGGTACAGTAAACCTTTACAGCTTTGAAAATCGAGACGTTTGCAGTCAGGTCAGGGATGATGTCATCGTCAGCTGTTCAATAACCCGTCTCGCCTTCATTTACTCTTGTCTCTTGGCATCAGAGATTTAAGATAAATAGAGATGTATGTTTTGCCCTGTGGTTTTATCGTTTGCTTTACTGTACGTTCTTAAAGCGGGGGTTCACCCATCAATTTAACAGTTTGAAAAAGCAGTTACATTCCTGGCATGCCGGGATTGCTAACTGTCACATTGGTTGTGCTCTCAACCAAACTGTCAAACCATCCAATGGCTGGTGTCATAACTGATCACATGTGCAGCATCATGGCAGTTGAAGATTAAACAGAGGCCAAGACGCGCCTTAGCAGCCGTCAATCAACTCCTCTTCGCTTAGAAACGCCCATTCCCCGCAGGATTCCCCGCTCGGAGCCGGAAAACAAGGGCTCATATAACGATAAGTACAAGTAAAAAAAAAAAAAAAAAACAGCATACTGCAGATGTTAGCAGTATGCTACAGCTAATGTCGAAAAGTGGATTTTTGGGTGAACCTCCGCTTTAAAGATCAGCAGTTGGTATTACGTTACTCCTCATTCTCAGCTTACCTTCTTATTATATAAGTAATGATAAAGGTTGCAAGAGAAATGGGTTGCTTCATTGTTAACATGAAATGGCTAACATCTGTCTTGAAATATCTTGGCAATGCTGCAATCATAATTCAAATATTTTAAAAACTCTCACCTGTGATGACTTCTGCAATATCATACAAATAAATAACACTGCAGAAATAATGTGTGTGTTTCCAGATATCACACAAATATTTCAATAGCTGGATCCGAAGTAGTTTGTAGTTGCACATGCTTATGTGAGAATTTGTTGTCAGTGTACAAGCATGTGACATGGAGCAAGCATTCAGCCAGGGCCGTCTTAATGAATGGGCACACCTGGGTACTGCCTAGGGGTCCCAGGTGCATGGGGGGGGGGCATGATCAGGGCCAGGACAAGGACAGGTGGGTGCTGTGTTGGGAGTGCACTGGTGATTTGGCCACTCCTGCTGCTTTCATTTTTGGCAGGAGTAACTGCAATGGCACTCCTGTCTGAAGGAGCAGTGGCTGGCTTCTGCTTTAGAGAGGATTCAGCTTTCTCCTCCCTCCTGCAGGGGGGTAGACGAGAGCCGGCACTGAGACTGAGAACTCATCCCAGTTTCAATGTGAGAGAGTTAAGAGAAACTTCTTTAATTGCAGGTGGGAGCTACATTTGTGACCTGATATATATGGGCACTGTGATGGGGACCCCTGATTAATGGGGACACTGTGATGGGGAACCTGATTAATGGGGACGCTGTGATGGGGGAACCTGATGTATGGGGACACTGTGATGGAGACACCATATGTATATGGACGCTGTGATGAGGGAACCTGATGTAAGGGGACACATTGACTGAGACACCTAATGTGCAGTATATGGGCACTGTGATGGGGGCACCTGATGTAAGAGGGCACTGTGATGGGGACACCTAATATATGGAGACACTGTGAGGGGGAAACCTGATGTATGGGGTTACTGTGATGGAGACACCAGATGTATATGGACACTGTGATGAGGGAACTTGATGTAAGGGGACACATTGACGGAGACACCTGATGTACAGTATATGGGCACTGTGATGGGGGACACCTGATGTAGACTTTTTTTGGTTTATTTAACCACTGGTTATGTGTTACAGTTTTTTACATATTTTTTCACCTGATTGTAGTTAACTCAAGAATTACATTTGTATCTTTAAATTTGCCACTAGAACAACTCACAATGTATACGTTAGCAATACTTCTAAACAGAGTCTCAAGTATTCCTCAAATTATCACTTATAACTTATCCTAAACACGATAATTTTTCAGGAGAAGGCCCTATTTTTAGCATTTACTTACTCATCCTACTAGACTTGCTCCAATTTTACCATGTTTTAATAGTTCACTGAAACCCACTTATTTACCCTCTTGCCAACTGTGTAACGCATATATATGCAATGTCAGGAAAACTAGGCTTTAACCTGAGGCCTCGTACACATGACAGAGTTTCTCTGCAAAAACCAGCAAGAAACTTGCTGGGAGATATTTTTTTGCAGAGGAAATCGGTCGTGTGTACATTTCCGTCGAGGAAACTGTCGAGAAACTCGACGAGCCAAAAAGAGAGCATGTTCTCTATTTCCTTGACGGGAATGGAGAAAATTGGCTTGTCGAGTTTCTTGACGGCTTCACAAGGAACTCGACGAGCAAAACGATGTGTTTCGCCCGTCGAGTTTCTCGGTCGTGTGTACGAGGCCTAAGGTTCTGTGCTGAGAGCTCGCTCACTGTACGCTTCCAGTACACTCTGCGCTGCCTTTCACAGTTCTCAGTCACAGCTTCTAAACAGGATCCACTGAAATGGGAATTGGTTCATGTAACCACTTTAAGAGGCAATGTTATAGAGAAGCCTCACTGCCTCTTGGCATTAAAGCCCCCTTAAAGATCTCCAAAGGAGTTAAAATGCTTCTTCTCTTTTCTAACTATAAAATGTGTCACTATTATATTTTTTAACTATTGTATAAATATCCCCCCACAAGCTTTTGTTCAGCCCCCCTTTCCCAGGGTGAACTAAGGAGATTAATTGTTCCTCCATCCACGCTAAGCAGCCAGGGTAGAGGAAAATTCTCTACCAGCTATTTTATGAAAGCAGAGGCTGCTAAATACCCAAACAATGCCTGATCTAATTTGGCACAAATTTTTCTAACTATCTACTTTGACAAAAGTCGACAGGGCTTAGCAGGGCCACTTGCAGCTCAAATTGTGGCCGTTCAGAGGAAATCATATAAGATTCAAACTGTGTATGGCAACCTTAAGCTTGTTTGCTTAGGGTGTTTTAATATTAGAATTTGTGCTTAAATTTGCCTAAAACTTTGTTATGTACACCCCTGTAGGATTTCAAAGAGATGTGTATTATGTTGGTACTTCACAAGCAAAACATAATAATAAATAATAACAAAAGTGTAAAAAGTAAGGGGAATCATGATGACCTTTGTATAAATGGATCAAAAAGGTAAAAAAAAAAAAATACATAATTTTTTCCACAAAGCAGTCGTATTCAACGACGGTAAATGTGATTTCATTCTAACAGAATTCATTACAGTAAAAATCTTGAGTAAGAAAATGCTAATTTCTGACCTCTATTTACTGAATGTGATAAGGTACCAGGGCTTTATTCCTGCTAATTGCTCTGTGTTTTTAGTTATGGAAGCCACAATTGTAAAATATATTAGGTCCATTGTCATATGAATGTTATGACTTGCATATAATTACTTTCACATTATAGATAAATATTTAATTAAATACATTTCATATTCAGTTATTTCAGGCACATAGATATCGTGAAAGAAAACACATAAAACGTTTAGTACGGTAATTGTTCTGTTGCTTATTTTTAAAAGATTGCCCCTTATAATTGATTATGTTACAATGGTCTCTGTATGTGTGTTTGTGTTTACCCCTTCCAGTCCAGCCCAATTCTGACATTCCTCTCCAAATGTAAAGATCTGAATTTTTTTGCTTGAAAACAACTTAAAACCCCCAAAAAGTATATGTTTTTAAGCAGAGGCCCTAGAGAATACAATGGCGGTGTCACAATTTATTGTGCAGGTTTTTTTTAAATGCATAGTTTTGGAGAGAAAAAAAATGTACTTTAATGAATTTTAATGCACAAAAACATATTATAATACCCAATTATTTGGTCACATTTAAAATATGATGTTTCACCAAGTAAATAGATACTTAACATGTCAACAAAAAACTGCGGTACTTATTTTTCAGTTTTCAGCACTGTTGTAGTTTGACTGACAATTACTCTGTAATGCAACACTGTACCTGAATACATTTTAAATCTATTAGACAGAGCATACTTTTGGTGGTATTTATTAACCAAAGGGTTCCCCTTACTTTTTAATATACAATATAGCAAATACAAATGACAGGACAGTACAAAAACACCCAAAAGTACCCCTTTTTGGAAAGTAGGTACCCTAAGGCCTCGTACACCCGTCGAGTTCCTCGGTCGTGTGTACGAGGCTTCTGGTGTTCTAATTTACTGCCACAATTTTTTGGAAATTAAGAAACATGCCAATATTGAGTATATTAAAAAATGGAGTGAGGTAATAGTGCACTAGATATAGTAAATGTACAGATCATACACAGAATGACCACCAGCCTAGGAACCTATCCCACATATATGTTTATTTAGTAAAAAAAAGGTATAAAAACTACTCACAAGCATGAAGATAGAGATACACTTAACCACTTAAAGCGGGAGTTCACCCATTTGTAAAAAAAAAAAAATTCTCCCCTTAGCTTCCTGCTCGTTCGGTCTAGGGGAATCGGCTATTTGTATTAAAATATGTGCAGTACTTACCCGTTTTCGAGCTGCATCTTCTTCCGTCGCT
Source organism: Rana temporaria (assembly GCF_905171775.1). Taxonomy (NCBI): domain Eukaryota; kingdom Metazoa; phylum Chordata; class Amphibia; order Anura; family Ranidae; genus Rana; species Rana temporaria. Next base: position 159,393,603 of record NC_053493.1, read on the forward strand.
TCCGGGTATGGGCTTCGGGAATGGGTGTTCCTTCTTGATTGACATTCTTCCGAGAGGCTTCCGACGGTCGCATCCATCGCGTCACGATTTTCCGAAAGAAGCCGAACGTCGGTGCGCAGGCGCAGTATAGAGCCGCACCGACGTTCGGCTTCTTTCGGCTACGAGTGACGCGATGGATGCGACCGTCGGAAGCCTCTCGGAAGAATGTCAATCAAGAAGGAACGCCCGCTCCCGAAGACCCATACCCGGAAGCGACGGAAGAAGATGCAGCTCGAAAACGGGTAAGTACGGCTCATATTTATAATACAAATAGCCGATTCCCCTAGACCGAACGAGCAGGAATCTAGGGGAAGAAAATTTTTTTTTTTAGAAATGGGTGAACTCCCGCTTTAAGGACCGCTCACTGTATATATACATATTTTTTTTAAAGATGGATATCTCGGTAACGGCAGCAACTACTGCCACAACCGAGATATCAATCTTTTCAGTGAGCGGTCCTGTCAACAATAACCGTGGTCTCCGCGGCAGATTCGCCGCAAGATCACCGTTATTGGCCGCGGGAGAGGGCCCCCCTGCTGCTCTTCCGCGCCCTCCTCCGCTTCCCGGAGCCGTCGGCAGCGGCGGAGGCGATCCGGTCCTCCCCCCTGCTCGGCTGGGATACGAGTAAGGGCAAGATGGCCCCCACCCGTCCCCATAGCATAGCAGGGCGGAAGTGAGGTCAAAACGTCACTTCCGCTCATGCTTCCTAAAGCAATATTTTCTTGTTGTCATTTTTTCAAATGACAAATTTTATTAATTTTTTTGCATTTTAGTCTAAATATGAGATCTGAGGTCTTTTTGACCCCAGATCCCATATTTAAGAGGACCTGGCATGCTTTTTTCTATTACAAGGGATGTTTACATTCCTTGTAATAAGAATAAAAGTGATCAATTTTTTATTTTATTTTTAGTGTAAAAATTTATAAAATAAATAAAAATAAATAAGAAAACAAAAAAAATGTTTTTTTAAAGCACCCCGTGCCGTAGAGCTCGCGTGCAGAAGCAAACGCATACGTAAGTAGCGCCCGCATATGAAAACGGTGTTCGAACCACACAAGTGAGGTATCACCGCGATCGTTAGAGCAAGAGCAATGGGCCAAATTCTCAAAAACTCGGCGTAACTTAAATTTCAGCAGTTAAGTTACACTGACTTAAAATTTCTACCTAAGTGCCTGATCGTCAAAGCACTTAGGTAGAAATTACACGCTGTGTAACTTAAGTGCCGCCGTCGTAAGGCGGTCCTCCTCTCCTGGGGGCGTTTTAAATTTAAATGAGGCGCGCTCCCGCGCCGGCCGTACTGCGCATGCGTGTGACGTCATTTTCCCGACGTGCAGCGCGCGAACGTAATTAACGCCGGTCGGCTTTGAGAATTTCGACGGGACACTAAAGTTGCGACGGGTGAAAAAAAAAGACGCGCCGGGAAAACAATTAATTATAAAAAAAAATTACAGCGTCGCTCAGCATGCATTCCTGAGAGGGAGAACTCCATGCCAATTTTCAAAGAAAAAAACGGCATGGGTTCCCCCCCCAGGAGCATACCAGGCCCTTAGGTCTGTTATGGGTTGTAAGGAGACCCCCCCACGCCGAAAAATTGACGTAGGGGGTCCCCCTACAATCCATACCAGACCCGTGTCCAAAGCACGCTACCCGGCCGGCCAGGAATGGGAGTGGGGACGAGCGAGCGCCCCCCCCCCTCCTGAGCCGTGCCAGGCCGCATGCCCTCAACATGGGGGGGTTGGGTGCTCTGGGGCAGGGGGCGCACTGCGGGCCCCCCCACCCCAGAGCACCCTGTCCCCATGTCGATGAGGACAGGACCTCTTCCCGACAACCCTTGCCATTGGTTGTCGGGGTCTGCGGGCGGAGGCTTATCGGAATCTGGGAGTCCCCTCAAATAAGGGGGCCCCCAGATACCGGCCCCCCACCCTAAGTGAATGGATATGGGGTACATCGTACCCCTATCCATTCACCTGTAGGCAAAAAGTAAAATGTAGTAAACACACAACACAAGGCTTTTTAAAATATTTTATTATTCTGCTCCGGATGCCCCCCCTGTCTTCGTTATTAGCTCAATTACCAGGGGGGGCTTCTTCTTCCGCTCTCCGGGGGTCTTCTCCGCTCTCCGGGGGTCTTCTCCGCTCTCCGGGGGGGCTTCTCCGGACTCCGGGGGGCTTCTTCCATCTTCTCCCCTCTTCCGCTCTTGACTCGGCGAACCCCGGTTCTTCTGCAGCTCTCCGGTGCCTTCTTCTTCAGCGCTGGCTGCCTGCTATGTTTGTGTGTTAGCTCGATTTCAAACAGGCAGCCGGCGCGGTCTTCTGTGACGCCAGGGTCTTCTGGTCTTCTGTTCTTCCGATGTTGCCTCGTCGCCTGTTGTCGCTGTAATGATGGAAGTGCGCCTTGCATCCCATTTATATAGGCATCACCGTCCCATCATGCTCCGGTAGGTACCCACGTGGTGGGTGCACGTGGGTAGGCACCCACCACGTGGGTACCTACCGGAGCATGATGGGACGGTGATGCCTATATAAATGGGATGCAAGGCGCACTTCCATCATTACAGCGACAACAGGCGACGAGGCAACATCGGAAGAACAGAAGACCAGAAGACCCTGGCGTCACAGAAGACCGCGCCGGCTGCCTGTTTGAAATCGAGCTAACACACAAACATAGCAGGCAGCCAGCGCTGAAGAAGAAGGCACCGGAGAGCTGCAGAAGAACCGGGGTTCGCCGAGTCAAGAGCGGAAGAGGGGAGAAGATGGAAGAAGCCCCCCGGAGTCCGGAGAAGCCCCCCCGGAGAGCGGAGAAGACCCCCGGAGAGCGGAGAAGACCCCCCGGAGAGCGGAGAAGACCCCCGGAGAGCGGAAGAAGAAGCCCCCCCTGGTAATTGAGCTAATAACGAAGACAGGGGGGGCCTCCGGAGCAGAATAATAAAATATTTTAAAAAGCCTTGTGTTGTGTGTTTACTACATTTTACTTTTTGCCTACAGGTGAATGGATAGGGGTACGATGTACCCCATATCCATTCACTTAGGGTGGGGGGCCGGTATCTGGGGGCCCCCTTATTTGAGGGGACTCCCAGATTCCGATAAGCCTCCGCCCGCAGACCCCGACAACCAATGGCAAGGGTTGTCGGGAAGAGGTCCTGTCCTCATCGACATGGGGACAGGGTGCTCTGGGGTGGGGGGGCCCGCAGTGCGCCCCCCTGCCCCAGAGCACCCAACCCCCCCATGTTGAGGGCATGCGGCCTGGCACGGCTCAGGAGGGGGGGGGCGCTCGCTCGTCCCCACTCCCATTCCTGGCCGGCCGGGTAGCGTGCTTTGGATACGGGTCTGGTATGGATTGTAGGGGGACCCCCTACGTCAATTTTTCGGCGTGGGGGGGTCTCCTTACAACCCATACCAGACCTAAGGGCCTGGTATGCTCCTGGGGGGGAACCCATGCCGGTTTTGAATTTAAAAATTGCCGTGGAGTTCTCCCTCAGGAATGCATACCAAATGCCGTCGCTGGAATGGGCCTTTACAAGGTTTGGCTAACTTTCCACATTGTAAAACCAGCCCTAATTTTGCGCCGGCAAATTCGGAACTTAGGCAGAAATCAAAGTGCTGAAATGCTTTGAAAATCTACTTAAGTCCTCATTTGCATACGCAAAGCTGGATTTCAATGAGAAATGCCCCCAGTGGCGGATGCGGTACTGCATCCTAAAATCTGACCGTGTAAGTGTCTTACACATGTCAGATTTTCTGCCTAACTTTGGAAAAAGCCTTTTGAGAATCGTTTCCAAAGTTAGGCACAGGGATACGCAGGCTGAACAGCAGTTAAGTCTGCGTATCTCTTTTGAGAATTTGGCCCAATAATTCTAGCCTTAGACCTCCTCTGTAGCTGAAAAGATGCAACCTTGCCTATGGAGATTTATAAGGGAGAAAAGTTTGACGCCATTCCACGAGCGTGCGCAATTTTGAAGCGTGACATGTTTGGTATCATTTTACTCGGTGTAACATTATCTTTCACAATATATAACAAAATTGGGCTAACTTTACTTTTGTCTTATTTTTTAATACAAAAAAGTGCGCAAATACAGTGTGACAAAAAGTATTGCAATGACCGCCATTTTATTCCCTAGGGTGTTAGAAAAAAAATATATATAATGTTTGGGGGTTTTAAGTAATTTTCTAGCAAAAAAAAATGTTTTAATCTTGTAAATGCCAAATTTGAAAAACAGGCTTGATCCTTAAGTGGTTAAACAGGCCACTTTCTTGTGGCTATACAGTCCTGGAATCAGCAGTCTCCAGATCACAGGGGGCCCTTACTTACTGACGCGTTTTGAAGGTTTACCTTTTTCTTCAGAAACGACAGGAGCTCCTTTTGGTAGGCTCTGAAGAAAACGTAAACCTTCAAAACATGTCAGCCAGTAAGGGCCCCTGTGTGGTCCCCCCTGTGATCTGGAGACAGCGCATTCCAGGACTGTATAGCCACAAACAAGGAGCCTGTTTAAGTGTATCTCTATCTTCATGCTTATCAGTAGTTTTTATACCTTTTTTACAAAATAAATATATATGTGGGATAGGTCACTAGGCTGGTGGGCCCTCTTTTCTTTTTTATCTTTCTAGTCACAGTAAGGACTCCCCCAGTTCGAGAGGACAACAAGGCCAAAAACAATATCTCTTGAGAAGTGGATCATCATTCTATGGGCTACCATACTTATGCGCAAGGTTTTTTTTTCTGTGATAGATCAAACGATAGGATGAAGCTAACACATACTGTAGAAAGCTGAAGGACAGATGAGGGTCAATGACTCTGCTTTGGTATAGGATGACACTGAAACTAGTTTTCAGTGGTACTAGCTGCAATCATCACCAATCGATGTGTAGGAGAAAAGTGAAAACCAGCTGCTTTTTGCAGCCATTGTAAGTTGTGTGATGCTGTTATCCGTCACAGGGATAATAAGGCACAATGCCACATCTCATGGGAGTGTAGGCTGTACAAGACAACTTAACTTCTAATAATTTGAATAAAACCATAGACCAAAGTAATTTACATAACTTTATTGAATAAATATATATAATAACATTTTATTTTTATTTTTTATTGGTAATAGAAATGGCCGCGGCACCGTTATTGGTATAAATAAATCTATATAATCATAAATATTCCATTTAATATTACTAACATTTTTCAATATTATTTAAATTCTTAATATAAAATTTTCCAAACTTTAATCATCTCTTAAGATCTCGCTCAGTCATAGAACTCGAGCGAATACCATAACTAATAAATACAAAGTCCCCTCTTGATTTCAAGGGTGACATACCACATAAGGTGCTGCGACAGGGTGGGAGGGAGGGGAAGCACACTATACCGTACTAGGCCACGACTGAATAACCCTCAGAGCAGTGGGCTTATATAGCCCCCCGCACGTGTACAAAGCCCGGGAAACATGTGAGTTCAAACACATGCAGAAAGCCCGGGAAACACGTGAGTTTGAACACCTGCACAAAGCCCGGGAAACACGTGACTCAAAAGCCTATTTTGCCCAGCAACATGACTCATCCTTTTCAAAGTCACGTTTTTCCCGCCTAAGCTGCCAGACTACCGTATTTTAAATTGACCATCCATTTTTTTTTTAAAAGCAATACTGCCATGTAAACTATATTAATTTAATAGTTGTTCTGCCAGCCACAATCCCATGATGTGGGCACTAATTAATGCCCCCTTTCCATTGGCTAAGTACCTTCTTTATCCTATCTGCATTGGCCAATAGACAATGGATAGTACTGTGCTTAAGGCGCTCACAAGAACACAGGAAAATGTAATTTTTAATTTTCTTCCTGCTCAGCAAGTGATTAAGTATCAGTACAGTACAGATTTCTGCTGTTAGGACGGGTACTATGGGCCAGATTCACAGCGGAGATACGACGGAGTATCTCAGATACTCCGTCGTATCCCTCAGAGTATCTATGCGACTGATTCATAGAATCAGTTACGCATAGATAGCCCTAAGATCCGACAGGTGTAATTGTTTTACACTGTCGGATCTTAGGGTGCAGTACCGCGGCCGCCGCTGGGGGGAGTTTGCGTCGTAAACCAGCGTCGGGTATGCAAATTAGGAGTTACGGCGATCCACAACGGTTTTTCGCGTTCGCTACGTCACCGCTAGTCTAGTTTCCCGTCGCCAAGTTAGTCGTCGTTTTGGGTGCCTTAACTTTACACAGCAAACGTATTGCTGTATAAAGTATGGCCGTCGTTCCTGCGTCGAAATTTAAAAATTCAAGTCGTTTGCGTAAGACTTCCGGGAATACGGAAGTACGCTACGCACGTCGCCGTTCGAAAAAATTACGTCACTGCGCGCAAAACACGGTGGGAATTTTGAAATGGAGCATGCGCAGTAGGTCCGGCGCAGGAGCGCGCCTAATTTAAATGGCACACGCCCATTTAAATTACGCGGGCTTACGCCGGAGGCCGCCGGCGTAGTTTTCATCGCAAGTGCTTTGTGAATCAGGCACTTGTGATGAAAACTTGCGGCGGTGTAACGTATCTACGATACGTTACGCCGCCGCACTTCTACCTGAATCTGGCACCTAGGACTTAAATTGTGTCCAAACCCAAGAAAAAAAAAACGCATGCATAACATTGGGGGGGGGGGGGGGGTGCTTATTCTATAGACTACAGAAGGGGGGGGGCAAAATTGCTAAATTAATTGCTAAGTGCAACCCAGACAGAGGACACAGGAAGGTACTAGCTTACAGCATTCCTGTCAGGATCAACGGGTATTTTTTACACTTACGGAACAATGCCCAATGACCAGGCCATTTTTTGCAAAACGGCACTGCGTCGCTTTAACTGACAATTGCGCGGTCCTGTGATGTACCCAAACAAAACTAACGTCCTTTTTCCCCCCGCAAATTTCTTGTCTTCTGCGGTTTTAATTTTTTGCGCTATAAACAGAAAAAGAGCGACAATTTGGAAAACGACACAATGGGGGTTATTTACGAAAGGCAACTCCACTTTTCACTACAAGTGCACTTGGAAGTGCACTCGCTATAGATCTAAGGGGAGGATCTGAAATGAGGGGAAGCTCTGCTGATTTTATCATCCAATCATGTGAAAGCTAAAATTATGTTTTTTATTTTCCTTGCATTGCCCCCTCAGATCTCCAGCTACTGCACTTCCACAAATCCACTGTGCACAAGTTTAAAAAACAAAAACAAAAAAATTCACAGAGCACTTGCTCCCAAAACGGTGCTGGGTTTCCTAGGCGTAAGCCGGCGTAGGTGGAAGTGGGCGTGAGCCATGCAAATGAGGCATGACCCCATGCAAATGATGGGCCGAGCACCAGACAGATACGTATAACGAACCGTGGACGCATCCCAGTGCGCATGCTCAAAACCACGTCGGAACAACTGCCTAAGATACGCCAGATCACTGCCTACGGCGTGAACGTAACCTACACCCAGCCATATTCACGTCCAACGTACACTATGTAAAATACGCCGGCTTGAGTTCCCTGGTGCAGACCTTTGCATGTCTGCTGCTGGGTTACACCTCCTTTATGGGGCTTAACTTTAAGCCGTACGTACTACTTACGCGCACCAGTCGTAGCCTGCGTCGGGCGCATGTACGATCGTGAATCGGCGTATCTCCCTCATTTGCATATTTAAGTAGAAAATCAATGGGAGCGCCACATGCGTCCAGTGTAAATATGCGCCCACTCTACGCCGGCGTAGGCAAGTTACGTCGGTGGAATGAAGCCTGTTTTTAGGCGTATCTTAGTTTCGTGGGCCTGGCGCACAGATACGACGGCGCATATTTGCACTTACGCTGCGTATCTCGAAATACGTCGGCGCAAGTGCTTTGTGAAACCGGGCCATAGTGTCTACAAACTATGGAAAAGATTTATGGCATTTATATAGTGGTTTTATTTTTTTTATTTATTTTACTAGTAATGGCGGTGATCTGCGTTTTTTTGCGGGATGGCGACATTGTGGCGGACAGTTCGGACACTTTTGACACATTATTGGGATCATTGACATTTACAGAGCTATCAGTGCTATAATTATGCACTGATTACTATGTAAATGTCACTGGCAGGGACGATCAAGTGGTTAAATGTGTACACTATTGTGTGTTCTAACTGTGGGGGGGATGGGACTAACTAGGAGATTTGACAGATCATGTTTTCTACTTTGTAGAAAGACACGATCTGTCTGGTCTCCTCAGACAGCATGGGGATTTGTGTGTTTACACACACAAACCCCCGTGCTCCCACTTGTGCACGCAATCGTGCGTGACCGGCGGCGATGGCGCCTGCCGGCCACACGCATTGGGTTCCCTGGCGTGCGCTCCCTCTTAAGGCTCTCCTGGGCGAAGCCGTATGTATATACCGTATATACTCGAGTATAAGCCGATCCGAATATAAGCCGAGGCACCTAATTTTACCACAAAAAATGGGAAAACTTATTGACTCGAGTATAAGCCTAGAGTGTCCATCTGCATGCCTCACTTTGCCTCACTTTGCCTCACTCTTTCCATGTGCATGCCTCACTGTGTCCATGCCTCACTGTGCCCATGCCTCACTGTGCCCATGCCTCACTGTGCGCATGCCTCACTGTGCGCATGCCTCACTATGCCCATGCCTCACTGTGTCCATGACTAGACTGATGTTTAACATGGGAGTCTATGGAAGGGGTGCCCAGCTTTGAAAAATCGGTGCTCCCCAGCCATAGGCCCCCCAGACAACAAACATTGCACACTTGTAGAGGAGAAATGGGGCTACATGTGTGCCAAGTTCCGGGTCCAGGGAACCTACGACCAGCCAGTACCGGGTCACCCAAAGTCACCGGAGAAATTACCGTTTAACATAAAAGTCTATGGAAGGAGTGCCCGCTACCGGGTCCCCAAAGTCCAGGAGATCAGGTGCAAAAAGGTGATTCGTGTATAAGCCGAGGGGGGCATTTTCAGCACAAAAAAATGTGCTGAAAAACTCGGCTTATACTCGAGTATATACAGTATATGGGATTTCGCCCAGGAGAGCCATTCTGCCATGCTTCAATTTTTGATGTCATTTTTCGAAACGTCTTTTTTTGTGTCATAAAAAATGACCGTGTGTAGGCTAAAACGACGTTTAAAGCAACGTTTTTTAAACCCGCGCATGCTCAGAAGCAAGTTATGACGCAAGCTTGAATGGAACAGAGTGCCACCGTACGTGCTGAACGTAACCGCGCTTTGCTAGAGCATTTTGAAAAAACGATGGTGTGTAGGCAACGTCGTTTTTTAAAATGAAGTTTGAAAAAACGTTGTTTTGTTTCATGAGAAAAAATTACTTTTTTTTCATCACAAAAAACGACCGTGTGTACGCGGCATTGGGGTTTAGGCTTCATTCAAATGGCCTAAAGTTCAGTTTTAAAATAGTAGCAGAAACTGTATATAAGTTGCTGCTGAAGGAAAATGGCATACAGATAGCTCAGACTTGTGAGATCAGCTTGTACTAAGAGAATAGAGTGATCTATTGGTAACTTAATGATGTGTGATTCATATTACTATTTCTGTGTTTAAAAAAAAATGACTTTTGAGCTTGATTTTTTTCCGATAGTAAAGTTGTCAGAACAGTAATCTCGTTTCTAAACAGTGAATTTAGGAATATGCAGATATACTGCAAACTCGTGAAAAACTCATAATTTCACTGACATTGTAAACTATACAGTAAGTATTAAAGAAAAACTAGCAATTTGCACATAAAAAAGTCCCTAGAAGAGGCTAGAAAAGCAATCTCAAGCAACCTTAAATGATTTAATCTTTACATGTTTAGCAATTTAATTTCTCCTGCAATATTAGTATTTGAATATGCTATTAAAATAATTGCAGTAAGATTAAGAGATTATCATAAACCAGATTAACAAGTAAACTGGTGATGCCAATTAGAAATGAGCCTAAGAAAAGAGCAGTTGGGTAACCTTAATTTTAGGTCAGCTGAGGTCTCATCCTTGTTCTCCGACCTCATATGCTCCCAGGTTTTTGTTTGTTCAGAAGCATCTCTGTCATACTTCCTGCAGTGACTGTTCAGATAAATTTAGTTGCTAACTTCAAATTTCATTTGCACATGGGCTCTGGGACATTTTTCTTAGCTTGCACATTGCATACTTTGTTTTAGTGCTGCCAAATTTGGAAATAATTAAAGGAAAAATTATATTTACCTCCACTGACTTTTTAGAAATGCAAAGTTTTAAAGCATAAATAGCTGTGTAATAAGAAGTAATTTTTGTTGATCCTTGCCATTCATATTAAAGTGGACCTATCATTAAAATTGAGACTTCACATAAATTAATAGGCTTTACAGTCATGGACAAAAATATAGGCACCCTTGCATTTCTGTCAGATAATGCACCACTTTGGCCAGAATATTTTTGCATTCTCATGTTTTTCTTATGTTTGTATTGGTATGACACAAAAAGTGGAGAAAAAAAAGCCAAATATGACAAATTTAACACAAAACTCCAAAAATGGACTGGACACAATTATTTTCACTTTAATTTTATAATTTGGTAGCACAGCCTTTGGAAAAAATAACTGAAATCAATTGCTTTCTGTAACCTTCAATGAGATTCTTAAGCCGTGTACACACAATCGGATTTCTGACGGAATCAATACCCGATGGATTTTTTCGTCAGATATCTGATGAAGCTGACTTTTCATCAGTCTTGCATACACACTATTAGACTAAATTGCGACCGTGCCAAAACGCGGTGACGTAAAACACTAGGACGAGCCAAAAAAGTGAAGTTCAATGCTTCCGAGCATGCGTCGACATGATTCTGAGCATGCATGGATTTTTCTCCGATGGAGTTCCACACAGACGATCGGAATTTCCCATTGTTTTTTTATCCATAGAAAAAATGTAAAACATGTTCTGTTTTTTTACACCGATGGAAAAAAGACCCATGGGGCCCACACACGATCAGTTTGTCCGATTAAAACAGTCCATTGGTCTTTTTTCATCGGACAAACCAATCGTGTGTACATGGCTTTACACCTCTCTACTGGAATTTTGGACCTTTCTTCATTTGCCATCTGCTCCATGTCTCTCAGCTTAAAAATGTTTCCTTTCCCAATTGCTGCTTTGAGATCTCTCCACAGGTGCTCTATGGGATTTAGATCTGGGCTCATTGCTTGCCAGTTCAATACTCTCCAGCGCTTTGTCTTAAACCATTTCTGGGTGATTTTTGACGTGTGCTTTGGATCATTGTCCTGCTGTGAGACTCGTGACCTCTGACGGAGACCCACATTTCTGACAATGGGCCCCACATTGCACCCCAGAATTCTTTGGTAGTCTTCAAATTTCATAATGCCATGCACACATTCAAGACATCCAGTGCCTGAAGCAGCAAAGCAACCCTAAAACATCAGTGAACCTCCATCATGTTTGACTGTAGGGACTGCACTCTTTTCTTTAAAGGGCTAATTTCTTTTTCTGAAAACAGTAGAATGATGGGCTTTACCAAAAAGCTGTAATTTTGTTTCGTCTGTCCACAGCACATTCTTCCAAAAGGATTTTGGATTCCTCAGGTAAGTTTTGGCAAACACTTTGAATCATCTGTAGATGGACTTAGACATTGTCCATGCTTTTCCACAATTTTCGTTCTCAAATCCTCAGACAATTGTTTGCTGCACTTTCTCTTATCCATGCTCCATGTGGCACACAGAGACACACAACAGAAAGGTTGAAGAGGTTCGCCCTTCACTGTCCTAGACTGATGAAGCTAAAGGAGGCCATTTTTGAGTGAATATGCATGCTTCTGAAAATGCTAGTTTCGTGGTGTCATGGTAACTCAATGGCTTTGTTACTTTCTAATGCACTAACGTGTGGAAAACTGACAGATCAGAAGGTTTGACTTTCTAATCAGCTTGCTTATTCCAGGTGAAAGGCACAGAAAGACTTGAAGATAGAGGCAGCTGGACAGGTGGCATTGTTAGAAGACATAACATTTTTTCAATTAATCAGTATTTTCAATTCATCAATATTTCAAAATCTGTACAACCTCCTTTAGATTTACCAACAGTTATGTTGTGCGAGGGACTACCTAAGTAATCAATTTAATTAAAGCTCAACACTGAGCACCATGCTTTTTATACAATTTCAGTCCATATCTGCCTTTTTTAAAGCACAGCATGTGATGGCAATACTGTTCACCTACTCATTACCCTGCCCTTCTACTCAGTAGATCTTCTACAGTGGCAGCAGTGCAGGGATAGTTGTGAGGGAAGAGTAGTTCTATCAAGGCTTTGCATTTTGAGATTTTAATCTTCCAAAAAGGAGGAAGCAATCAAAGTCCCATTGCCTTCAGAATGCAGTAAAGGTAGACTCTTAATGCACCGTCGATGGCAGCTGGTGGACTTATTCTAGTAGTCAGCTCCTAGTAACAGTAATATCCTTTAAAATGTAAAATAAAAGTTTAAAATGGCTGTGAGGTATTCCTTATGGCTATTTGACATGCTCTTAGTAATAATCAACATATCTTAATTTTCAGTTGTAATGTGACAGATGTTAATATGTTATAGCTAGTTTTAGTTATCAAATATTGATTTGATAAACCTTGATTTTATGCTTTGCACTGAACAGTTACACCCATAATGTGACCTTTCTCTGGTGCAAAGGGTTGTAAAGAGCATATCAACAAGCTGTAACTTAACATAGTTGGTCCAGATTTGATTCTCAGTCATAGCAAAGTCATATGTGAAATACCCCTATTAGAGAAGAGGCTTGACATTTGGAAAATATGTTATTGATTGCTGCAGTAACTTTAGATAGCTTTGTAAACAGTGGCATTGTTTCATTCTCACGTAAACATATTAAAGATCAAGGTGTAATCTGAGATGTGGAGTAAAAGTGCTTCCATTGCTGACAAATTTAGATCTTTATCATAAAATCATTTGATGTAAAAATGTTACTTTTGATATGTGTACTTGTGACCCTTTTTTCTTGTGTGTACAAACACAGGTCAAATCTATGTTTTTTTTATAGGACTTTAGTGCTACTAGGCCACTTTTTTTTTTAACCAGGGTGCCATGGCACATGGGGGTCCTTCTGGGTTCCCTCTGGGTGCCACAAGCACAAGACCCAGTTTGCCCTGGATCAGCATCATGAATTGTGAAGGACACACACATTTTGACAGTGAACTAGATTGGCAGAGAGGTATATTCCTTGAGAAGCCAGTAAGTGATTGAAACTTCACAAACGGAAATATAATCTTGGTTCTATAGATTTTTGATATTATTTAAACTCAATACCACAGGTCCGTATCTCATGTACGTTACCCCGCCGCAAGTTTTACGGGCAAGTGCTTGATTCACAAAGCACTTGCCTGTAAAGTTGTGGCGGCGTAGCGTAAAGTCCACCGGCGCAAGCCCGCCTAATTCAAATGATCCAGGTAGGGGGCGTGGATAATTTAAATTAGGCGCGTTCCTGCGCCGATCGTACTGTGCATGCTCCGTCTCGAAATTTCCCGCCGTGCTTTGTGCGAAATTACGTCGCAGCGACGTCGTTTTTAGAACCTCGACGTGACTTACGTCCATTCCTATTCACGGACGACTTACGCAAAAAAATAAATAAAAATGTTGACGCGGGAACGACGGTCATACTTTAACATGGCATGTCTATCTATACGCCACAAAATAGCAGCTTTAACTTTACGCCGGAAAAAGCCGACTACAGACGGCGTAAGAGAATGCGACGACCGCGCGTACGTTCGTGGATCGACGGAAATAGCTAATTTGCAAACCCCACGCTGAAGACGACGCGAACTCCACCCAGCGGGCGCCGAAGTATTGCATCTAAGATCCGAAGGCGTACGAAGCCGTACGCCTGTCGGATCTTACCCAAATGCCGTCGTATCTTGGTTTGAGAATACAAACTAAAGATACGACGCGGGTAATTTGAAAGTACACCGGCGTATCAGTAGATACGCCGGCGTACTTCTTCCGTGAATCTGCCCCTATGTTATTACATTTTGGGAATAATTTCTTCTGGTATACCTAGCATACCAGCTTTTTGGAAAGCAGTAGAAGAGGTTTTATGCCTCATTTCAAATTAAAAAGCAGACTCAAAGTTCATATCTCAGGCCCCGTACACACGTCCAAGGAACTCGATGGGCAAAACACATAGTTTTGCTCGTTGAGTTCCATGTGAAGCCGCCGAGGATCTCGGCGAGCCAAGTTTCCCCATTGACTAACGAGGAAATAGAGAACATGTTCTCTATTTGGCTCGACGAGTTCCTCGTCGGCTTCCTCGGCCAAAAGTGTACACACGACCGGGTTTCTCGGCAGAATACGGCTCCGATCGAGTTTCTAGGTGAATTCTGCCGAGAAACTCGGTCGTGTGTACGGGGCCTTAGGTACCTAAATCTGATCTAAATGTAGTGTATGTTGCCCAATATATGAACATATTACCAGAAATAGACACTACTGATGATTGAACATGATTAGTTTATTATGGTATTTTGTTAGAAGAAATAAAATACTAGTAAATGCATATTCATTTTATTTATTTAGGTCCTTAAATTTTTAGGAGTCCACTTATTGAAAGGAGTAAGCAGAGTACATTCCAACAGTTTCACTTGCCAAATAATAAACTAAATAAAAAAGCTACGCTCAGTAATTCATAATCATATTTAACTATTAGGTTTACTATTCTGCATTTAATTGTTATATACTGCATACAGTACTCAACAGTGGGGTGATACAACCTTTTATGGTGGACCTTTCACACCATTTAGTGCAATTGCAACTTTAAGAGCTGAAAAGTGTAGCTACAGAATCTTGTTTCTTGTCCTGTAAAGTAACTGTTGCTTTCATTCACGTGAGAATCATCCAAAGAAAGCACGCTAACTCATTTACAGGTAACAGAAGATACTGCCTGCCGATATTAACATACTCCTGCAGCAACGTGTCCTTAAAAATTCTCCCTTTTTACCATAGCATCAGACAGCGGAAAGCCGGGCGCTTGCATAACATACTTTTAACATCATCATCTAAAATCACTCATAACAACAAATAGAATAAATCACTTTGTGCAGGTATAACTGATTCCTAAAGGGTCAACCCATCCAAAAGTTTCTGTTCAACCAGCTGTCCATTTGTATTTTTTTTTTTAGAGACACATTTGCATCTGCATACCCGCTGTGGAGAATATGGGAGCTGGAATATATATTTTTTCTTGTCCTTGGAATATCTAGGACATGTAAGAATTAGGCATGATCCACCTTGAAGCCACCCTGAGTTCAAGGCAAATCTTCTTCTTCTAAGCTTTCCTGACAAATATATTTACATCCAGATAATAACCACATCACTGACCTTTACTGTAATGATTTGGTGCAATTATGTAATCATGTAATCATTGTAAGGATCCACGGAGATACAGATTTGTGTGCAGGGAGATCTGATTATAATTGCAGTCAAGGCTCATTTGGTATACCTGAGACCTTCAGCTTTTTCTAGCTTTCATATTATTGTTGGCACTTGTTTCATTAATTCCTAAAGCTGATCTCCAGGAAGATATACAATACACAGATTAATGCAGCTCTGTATTCATGAATACAACCTTAAATGTAATTTTTAAAGCAAGCAGTAGGAGTACCTGAATTTGACTTGGTTTCAGTCTTTTGCAGTCCCTGTACAGCAGAGCTCAGACTATGATGTGAAGAATCAGCACAAGAAAGCAATCTGTTGTGCTAAAGTGCAAGGAACAGGCTGATGAAGGAAAGAGAGAGACAGAGTAACAGAATGAGGCCTTATTAGTTAGTTTTTTTTTTTTCTTAAACCTTTGGGTTACATTGCTGTCTATGGAAGGATTTGACAATGACAAAAAAAAAAAAAAAAAAACAGCAAGCCCTGAAAAAAAACCTTCCTACTACAGCACTCCTTCGTTTTTTGCTAGCGCTCTACGAGGAAAGACTTATTTTCTCAGCTTCACTGATTTAAGGCTTAAAGGGGTTGTAAAGGTTTAGCTATTATTTTTTTTAAAAAACAAACATGTCATACTTACCTCCACTGTGCAGTTCATTTTGCACAGAGTGGCCCTGATCGTCCTGTTCTGGGGTCCC
Organism: Rana temporaria; assembly: GCF_905171775.1. Classification (NCBI taxonomy): domain Eukaryota; kingdom Metazoa; phylum Chordata; class Amphibia; order Anura; family Ranidae; genus Rana; species Rana temporaria. The sequence continues at coordinate 159,409,727 of NC_053493.1, forward strand.
ACGGCGACTCTTGCGTCTCATGCGGCTCCTTCCCACAAGAGCTTGCCAGGGGTTAGCTTGCGGGCATGCTCCTGCATCATTGGATTTCATTGACCGCAGCGGGAGCCAATGGCTGCGCTGCTATCAATCTATCCAATGAAGAGCCGACAAGACCTGGGGAAAAAAGCAACGTGGGATCACGCCCAGGGAGATTCGGGGCTCAGGTAAGTAAAACGGGGTCGGATGCATTAAGGTGAAAAAACAAGAAGATTTACAACCACTTTAACCTACTTTTTTTTAGCAACCTTTTCCCTTATCAAGGTTGATCTCCATGTAGCTGCAGGAAGTCCCTTTTCGTGCAACAATCCAGTGCAGTCATCCCCAGTCTTGACACTTGGTCTTACTGAGTCCAGACCCCATTTGATAAGATATTGCAAGATGCATCCAGAAATGACCCTTAGGCACTGAGCCCTACTAAAGAACTTAGTGGAGTGGTTCTGGCTAAGTAAGCTGCAAATCTTCAAGGTCCAGAGCTGTTAGTATTTTCTTTGCTCTTGCTCTGTCTCTAAAGACTAACTTCTGTGAGTAGGCATCAATGGCTGAAAGCGCTCATTGAATGCTGCTTCTCCAGCATGATTAATCAACAGAAGCCGGTCGATAAAACAGACAGCTGTACAGACAGAAAGTCATCCGTTTCCAGGTGAAGATGACAATTTTCAGTCCTTGTATACCCTGCTTTAGACAGAGGGGACAGTTTGGCACAACGTCCACTGACAGGTCAAGGTCTGCCTACAGCATATAACAACAAAAACCTGGGGAATGCCCAGGGAAAAACCAAGCCTACTTACCGACCAGCTTGCAGAAAACCAATTAACCTGTCTACAGTATGCGTTAAAAACAGGGGTTCAGTCCGCACGCATTTGCAAACGCATGCGTGAGCCACAGAGCCGCGCCAAGGCACCCTGTAATATCTGTGGTCCTAACACTAAACAATGAGTGTCCCCACAGTGGAGGCACATGCATTTTAATGGATAGACAGGGGCAGGTGAACTGAAGGGAAGCCACCCCTCCTTTAAAGGTACAAGAGCACACCAAGCACCCAGCATATAGCACAATGGCTGCAAAGGTGTTGGTGCACTGATGGACCAATATAAACACCACAGGTGAAGCATAAACATGTCCACTGCCCCCGTCTATAGCTGGCCATAACAGTAGGTAGCATTGGAAGGCTAAAGCAGATAACAACAAAAACCTGGGGAATGCCCAGGGAAAAACCAAGCCTACTTACCGACCAGCTTGCAGAAAACCAATTAACCTGTCTACAGTATGCGTTAAAAACAGGGGTTCAGTCCTCACGCATTTGCAAACGCATGCGTGAGCCACAGAGCCGCGCCAAGGCACCCTGTAATATCTGTGGTCCTAACACTAAACAATGAGTGTCCCCACAGTGGAGGCACATGCATTTTAATGGATAGACAGGGGCAGGTGAACTGAAGGGAAGCCACCCCTCCTTTAAAGGTACAAGAGCACACCAAGCACCCAGCATATAGCACAATGGCTGCAAAGGTGTTGGTGCACTGATGGACCAATATAAACACCACAGGTGAAGCATAAACATGTCCACTGCCCCCGTCTATAGCTGGCCATAACAGTAGGTAGCATTGGAAGGCTAAAGCAGATAACAACAAAAACCTGGGGAATGCCCAGGGAAAAACCAAGCCTACTTACCGACCAGCTTGCAGAAAACCAATTAACCTGTCTACAGTATGCGTTAAAAACAGGGGTTCAGTCCGCACGCATTTGCAAACGCATGCGTGAGCCACAGAGCCGCGCCAAGGCACCCTGTAATATCTGTGGTCCTAACACTAAACAATGAGTGTCCCCACAGTGGAGGCACATGCATTTTAATGGATAGACAGGGGCAGGTGAACTGAAGGGAAGCCACCCCTCCTTTAAAGGTACAAGAGCACACCAAGCACCCAGCATATAGCACAATGGCTGCAAAGGTGTTGGTGCACTGATGGACCAATATAAACACCACAGGTGAAGCATAAACATGTCCACTGCCCCCGTCTATAGCTGGCCATAACAGTAGGTAGCATTGGAAAGCTAAAGCAGATAACAACAAAAACCTGGGGAATGCCCAGGGAAAAACCAAGCCTACTTACCGACCAGCTTGCAGAAAACAAATTAACCTGTCTACAGTATGCGTTAAAAACAGGGGTTCAGTCCGCACGCATTTGCAAACGCATGCGTGAGCCACAGAGCCGCGCCAAGGCACCCTGTAATATCTGTGGTCCTAACACTAAACAATGAGTGTCCCCACAGTGGAGGCACATGCATTTTAATGGATAGACAGGGGCAGGTGAACTGAAGGGAAGCCACCCCTCCTAGCCTGTAGCTAGGAGTCATTTTACCTATTAGTGTTGAAGTCTCTTCCTTTCCTTGGATTTTTCTCTGGCCCTGCTGAGTTTGCTGGGCCTGCTTCCCCAAGTTTTTACTACAGTCATAAAAGCTTATCTCTAAACGTAATCTCCAACACTGACCTTTGAGCCTTCAGCTGTGGACACTCGGTCTGATACTGAGTCACTCAAATCACTATCTGTGGGGCAGTCTACCAAAGCCAGAGTCTTCTTATATTATTGATAAATTGAAAGTGACCCATTTTGCCCTTATTAATGTGGTGCCCATATTAATCTGATGCGCTACACCCTAAAACTGAAAGATCCACTTGTTGCTTTTGCCAGTGTTGTGTTTGGCCTTGGTACCTATAGGCCACATGAGGCCTCCAAATTTTTATCTTTATACCCTATTTTTAAGTTGTTTCTCAATAAAGATTTAATCACTCTGATAGGATTTTTGCATGTACAAAATGCTTCTTGCTGCTATACCCTCTTAATGAGGAGTTTGTCACTGTTTTGCCCTTCTGTGGATCTGGTCATCTCTCGCCTTAACTAGGTGCTTACTATTGCGGTAGAAGATGTTCCTTACTTTAAGGACTCCACTGATAACAGTAGAAGCTCTTCATAAAGCCATGTTCTGTCTGTCATACTTTGTCTTGCACCCCGTTTTTGCCCAGCGCCGGAAAACCACAAAGAGATATGACCAGGATACGGAATCGAAGGCCTTCTGAAGGTCCAACAATAGTAACATGCCCTCTTGTTTTTTTTTCCCCCGCCCTGTCCGATTGTAGTACTGATATAAGGTCCACCGCTCTTCTCCCTTGGTTGGGTCCCTGCCAACCAGGAATAAAACCGACCTGGTCTTTGTTGACGTATAGGCCCATAAACTACGCTAGACGATTTGCTAATACTTTAGTTAAGATTTTTAGGTCGTTATTAATCAAGGAAATGGGTCTGTAGTTCCCTATAAGACTTACGTCTTTACCGGGTTTGGGAAGTATGGATACGCCATATTGAGTTGGTTTCCTATTGGGGTGCCATTAATCATTGAATTGAAGAATCTAGTGAGGTATGGAGTCAAGGTTTTTAGTAAATGTTTTATAGTAGGGCGTTGAGAACCCATCGGGGCCCCGACACCGTTCTCCCCTTTAATGTTTTAATAACCACCGCAACCTCCTCAGCGGAAATGGGAGCTTCTTTTTCTGCTCTGTGATCGTCTTCCAATGTTGGTAGGCTTAATTTGCCCAGGAACTCTTCTACTCGAGTGAGGTTTGTGTGTTCGTCTGCTCTATATAAATCTGTATAGAATTCATGAAAGGCCTTCATTATGCGCTGTTGGTTCAGGGTTAAAGTGCCATCAGCCTGTCTAATTTTGGGTAAGGAATGGGACTGAAATCTAGGGAATAGTTTTGAGGCAGGCATGGGTCCTATTTTGTTCTTTCTCTGGTAGAATTTGGCCCCAGTCCATCTAATGGATTTATCAGCTTTTACTGTGAGGGCCAAGTTTGGGGCCACTCGAGCAGCATTAAGAACAAGCCCGGGGACTTTAGTAGGGTATTTTTTATGTTGTTTGCTCAAAGTGTAAAATTCACTTTCAAGTCTCTCTATGTCTTTCTTTTTTCTGTTGTGCCGCAATTTGCATTAGCTTACCCCTAATAGTCACTTTGTGGGCCATCCAGAGAGTCTCTGCAGAAACATCCCCCACATTATTGAGGCGGAAATATTCCTGCAGAGCCTCCTACTCTGATGGGATCATTCAGGATGTATTGGTTGAGAGTCCAATCGGAGAAGTATGTTGTCTAGGAGTCACCATAGAGTGATCCGACCAAGCCATGTCCAAGAAATTGGACGTAAGGGCTGACGGAGTGTGGCGAGTGGAGAGCAGGATGTGATCAATGCGCGAGTAAGATTGGTGTGGGTTCGAGAAATGGGTAAAGTCCCGGGTGGTCGGGTTTAATTCCCTCCATATGTCAGCCAAGTTAGACTGGAAAATCAGTCGCACTATTTGCACACTAACTTTACTAGGCCTAATCATTTGTGTATTAAGGGGTTTAGACTTGTCAAGACCTGAATCGAAAGCCATATTGGAGTCACCTCCCAGGATGACCTCTGTGTTAGTGGGCCAAGGGTGTGAAACATTTGGTTAGCAAAGAAGTAAGAGAAGAAGAGAGCAACTCTTGTAGACCATGAGGCCTGCACCAGGCCCAGAATGAGGGGAGGAGAAAGACTCCCTCCCCTCATTCAGAACAAAAAACTTTGTATAGCCGGTAAATAGGTTTCCTGCCATCCAGAGTTGGAAACATCCTGTCTGAGTTGTAAGAGGAGGCGCAAGACATCAGCTCCAGCCCTAAACAGCATTGAAGTAACTTTTTTACATGAATTTATGCGGAAACAGCAAACAGGTTCCCCCTTTGGTATTGTAGACTAAAAGGTCTAATTGGAGAATACAATTCCATGGGAGGGTAGTATGGACTGGTTGGGATACAAGGCGAGAAGTTCAGTTTCAGTGAGGGAGATGGGGCACAGGCCCCTAAACAACATGCCAGCAACAGTCATGGGTGTTGAGGACAAGTTCTATCCTGATGCGGAAAGAATTCTCAGGCAGTAATTCTAGCCTGGAAAAAAGAGGGGGAGAAAAAGCAAAACAGACAAGAGGGTCAAGTTCCACCGCATCAGGGGGGCAAATTATCTCTGACTCTCTTGGGCTTGGCAGTTCCCTACAGTGGTAGGTGGTGTAGGGCGTTTAGCAGATCCTTGCTGGATGGTGTCCTTCGCTGATTCCTGGGAGATGAGCTTAAGGTCTGGGAAGCTGTGAATTTCATTATGTTCCTCTCTTGTAGGAGAATTTCAGGGCGAATGGGAATGCCCAACGATATTTGATATCCTTCTTGGTGAGGGCGACAAGGATGGGTTTTAATGATCTTTTCTTTTGAATAGTGAACGGAGAAATATCCGCAAATATTTGGATGTCTTGTCCCTGGAACTGTAGCTGGTCCTGTCGGCGGGAAAGTTTCATCACTTCTTCCTTAACCTTCCTGGCGGTGTTCCCGAGACTGACTCGGGGTTAGATTTTCCTGCTACGATCGGTAACCCCGAGTCAGTCTCGGGCTTGCCTCGCTAGATCCACAGGCACTTTTTACTTACCTTGTCCCTGGATCCAGCGATGCCACCGCGCTGTGTGAGCGAGCGGGACCTCGCTCGATTCACATAGTGCCTCCGTGTGACGCCGATCTCCGTTCCCTGCGACGTTATGACGCACGGGGACGGAGAACGGCGCCAAATTCAAAAACGTAAACAAACACCTTACATACAGTATACTGTAATCTTATAGATTACAGTACTGTATGTAAAAAAAACACACCCCCCCTGTCCCTAGTGGTCTGTCCTGTGTCATGCATGTCATTTTATATAATAAAAACGTTTCTTTCTCCCTGCAAACTGTAGATTGTCCATGGCAACCAAAAGTGTCCCTTTATGTCAAAAATAGTTTTAGATCAGCTAAAAAACAGCGATAATAAATTATAATCACTTGCAGAATTGTGCGATAGCGATTTGTGGGGAAATTCGTCATAAAAAAAAAAAATAATGACAGCAACAATTCTGCAACTGAGCAAATTTCAGTGATTTTAATTTGATTACATTATTGAATAATTTTTATTATAATTATATTATTATTTGTTATAATTATTTATAATTATTTATTATATTATAATTTATAATTTTGTTTTTAAAAAAATGTCATACCCGGGATGCCTATTAGAATCTTGTTTGGTCAGATTTAAGTGAGTTATTTCTAAAAATTACAGACCTACAATATAAAACGCCAAATTTCCTTGCAAATAATGGTACCGCTTTGTTTTTTCTGAAAGAATCATACCGCCAGGGAGGTTAATGGAGTAATAGTGTGGTTTTACCACTATGTCTCTTGGGGTACCATCTTTCCTGGGAGGGACCAGGGGTCTGTGGGCTATCCAGTTTCAACTTATGTACCAGGACAGAGGAAATCAGGGATTTAATAACTTTCTGCACTGCAGTCCAGACATCGTTAATTGATTCTGGTAACCCTCTGATCCGAAAATTGTCCCTTCTCAAACGATTTTCGAGATTGTCGATCCAGGCCTGAACAGCTTCAGGCTGCTCCTGCATGAAGTGTAAATGGTCCATATTTTGGTTTGCTCTGGAAATAGTAAGTTTGAGTCAGACTTTGGAGAATAGTTCAGAGACAATGACGGTAACATCAAGACCCTGTACAGACTGTGCTGTGATGGAGTCTGGGTGAGTAGGGGTTACTGCCAGTGAGGATAGTCCGTAGGGGCCCCATGGAACGCTCTATCGGAGACAGTGTGGACGCTGGTTAAGGGGTTTCAACAGCGGGAGCAGAGCCTGGAATTTGAGGGGTGTATGGGAGGGTTTCAGGTTTCAACACTTGCCTGGCTGCTGTGAATGGATCATCCGTGACCTGGTCTCATGGCTGAGATGCGCTGCCATCTTGGAATTATCCTGGCCGTCCATGGACTCAAATTGAGGCCCCAAAGCTCTTCTGGCATGTCTACCTGGCATGTACTGGTACTCGGAAGTCTCCCCTGCTGTCTCCCGTCATTTGGGGGTTCCTGGAAGCTGAACTCTGTGACTATTCTGGCTGTATGCCCGGCGCTGTGCAGAGCTCCGGGCTTACGCTGCCATTTTAGGAGTCTCCGCACATGCGCCTCCCCTTTGTGTTCTTTTTGGTCAGCAGTGGCTTTTGCCTTGGAACTCTTCCATGGATGTCATTTTTGCCCAGTCTCTTTCTTATTGTTGAATTATGAACACTGATGTTTCCTGAGGCAAGTGAGGCCTTAAGTTCTTTAGATGTTGTTCTGGGTTCTTTTATGAACTCCTGGATGAGTCATCGTCATGCTCTTGGAGTAATTTGTGTAGGCCAGCTACTACTGGGAAGGTTCACCACTGTTCCATGTTATCTCCATTTGTGGATAATGGCGCTCCCCATGGTTTACTGGAGTTCCAAAGGCTTAGAAATGGCTTTGAAACCCTTCCTAGACTGATACATGTACATTACTTTGTTTCTAATCTGTTCTTGATTTTTTTTAGATTGTGGCATGATGTGTGGCTTTTTGTGATCTGTTAGCAGGCTTCACTTTGTCAGACAGCTTCTATTTATGTGATTTCTTGATTCAACAGGTCTGGTAGTAATCAGGATGGGTGTGGCAAGTGAAATTTAACTCAGCTTTCCAAAAAATTGTGGTTAATCACAGTTCATTCATGATTCATGAATGAACGAACTGTGATTAACCACAATTTTTTGGAAAGCTGAGTTAAATTTCACTTATTTTGCTAGAGCCCATGAGACCTCCAGATTACTAACCATACCATGTGATGTTTATAAACATCCTATATGATTAAAGTGTTTGTATAGACAAAACTTAATTTTTCTTCAGTTGTGGATAAAGTGGGAATGAGTTAAAATCCCTGAGTTAATTTTTTTGCTATGTGTGTCCCAACGGGAGATTTCCCTTTTCCTGGAGACACAACAGGAAATAAGAGAAAAAAACTCACCAAGAGAGGGAAACTCCTTTCATAGACAGTTGTCACCCGAACATTTGCCCTCATTGGACAATTTTATCTTACCTCTTACTCTGTTGACAATGCTTACATTTTGAAATTCCCCTTATTTTTTGTCTTGGTGACAGTAGTCACCAGAATATTTAGGCTTCATGTACACGGGACGTTTTTACAACCTCTCCTGAACGCTTTAACTTGACAGATAGTAACCCACGTTTAAAACGTCTGTTTTGCCGCGTTTTGCCTTGTTTGCACTTAGAAGCGTTTTATTTTTTTTATATATATATATATATATATATATATATATATATATATATATATATATATATACTATATATTTAAACGCCAAAAATGAAAAACGCCTGTAACCGAAATGCGGCTAAACGCGAGTTACCGCATTTAGCTGCGCTTAGAAGCGTTTTGTGCTTGAAATGCCTCTAAACTCAGCTTCTGATCCCATTTTTTTTTCATTCCAAAAAAAGCCTCTAAACTCAACTGCCTAGAAACGACTATAAACGACCTGGTGTACTGATAAGATAACATAGAGAAGAGTTCAGGAGCAGTTAAAAAAAATACCCAACTGCTCCTAAACGTCCGTTTAGCAGCAGCAGTGTACATGAGGCCTTAGAGAGTTCACTGTGGGGACACAAACAGCAATGTAAACCTGAAGCAGTTTAAACTTTCCCTAATCCATACAAAACGCAAACTAAAAAGTTTTTCCTTGACATACACTTTAACTGAAGACCCACAGTTATTGCTTGGTGTACATTGCCATCTGTTGCTCACTTGCATTACATCTAAATTTAGTTAGATATTTCCAGTAGGGTTGAAAATATGTTGACTAAGACAACCTTTTGGAAAGCTGTCATAGTGAGACTATTAACTGGGTTTTCTTGGCAAAATTAATATATGGAAGTAGATCAAAATACCTATTTATTTAGTGCAGAAATATTCAATGTTGAGCAATCCCAGGGTATCCAACCCAAGTCCAGAATACTAAAGCCTTGTACACACGATCAGTCTATCCGATGAAAACGGTCTGAAGGACAGTTGTCTTAAGTTAACCGATAAAGCTGACTGATGGTCCGTCGCGCCTACACACCATAAATTAAAGAACCGACCATGTCAGAACGCGGTGACGTAAAACACAACGACGTGCTGAAAAAAACTAAGTTCAATGCTTCCAAGCATGCGTCGACTTGATTCTGAGCATGCATGGAATTTTAACCGATGGTCGTGCCTACTAACAATCGGTTTTGTCCTATTGGTTAGGAAACCATCGGTTAAATATAAATCAAGTTGGCTTTTTTTTAACCGATGGTTAAATAACCTATGGGGCCCACACACGATAAAGGGGACGAGTCGGCGTAATAGGCGCAGCAGATGATGGGATCCGCTGACTACAGACCCTATTTGTGCATCCATTGTCATGTAGGAGTCAAAAATGACTCCGAGACTTTTGACTTTGGTGCTAGGGGTGATAGTTTTACCCAGAATGAGCGGGGGGGTCCAGGTTGACGCGGGGTGACTTTTCCAGTTTGCGTGAAACAGGAGAAGTTCTGTTTTTGAACCATTGAGCTTAAGATAACTGGATGTCATCCAGCTATCTATTAGAGGGAGGGATTTCTCTAGTCCAAGAGAATGGTCCTTTTTGTTGCAGATGCGGAAATACAGTTGAGTGTCGTCTGCATAGGAGTGGTAAAGTAACTTCTGATTCCTGATGATTTCAAAGAGGGGGCGGAAGATAGATATTGAACAATAGGGGTGACAAGGGAGATCCCTGAGGGACTCCGCAATGATATCGTAGGTTTTTCAGAAGCGAAAGATCCCAGTGTACATTAAGCCTTAATCTTTATGAGTTCAAGGGTCTAGTGCAGGGATATGCAATTAGTGGACCTCCAGCTGTTGCAAAACTACAAGTCCCATGAGGCATAACAAGACTGAGCCACAAGCATGACAGCCAGAGGTATGCCTCAGCCTCTGGCTGTCATGCTTGTGGCTCAGTCTTGTTATGCCTCATGGGACTTGTAGTTCTGCAACAGCTGGAGGTCCGCTAATTGCATATCCCTGGTCTAGTGCATTATTTTAATTTACTTACTAGAATTTATACATTTCTAAATATACAGTAAGATGACTTCTGATATCCCCAGCAAAATGTCATAATTGTCTGTTGAGTTGGCATCATTTTCTGTTTTTGGCATCAAATATGGTGTATTTTACTATCTTTGACATCAGTTAAGATACAGATCGAATCTTTTAATGGCAATTTCTATAGGTAAAACACTAATCGTGTTGTCCTTTATATATTTTGCAGGGTTTTTCAACTGCCCCAAGTTCTCCATCTGTAAATTCACGTTCTCTTGCTCTGGGGGCATCATTGTCACTGAGCAATATTTCTGGCATTGGTGCTAGAACAGAGGTGAAGAAACGTAGAGCACCTCCACCTCCAAAGCCTGCCCCTCAAATGAATGCTGCTGTAAAAACTCCAGAAGACAAGATAACAGAGCCGGTAAGCTGTTATATATATATATATATTCATTCTAGTGCAACAATTTTAATTTGATCATAAATTCTAAATCAATATTTTTTGTTTATAATAAAAAAAAAATTAAACCCCAAATGGAGTATGTTCTTCATGGGTAAAGTTCCACAGTTGCATTAGTGTATATAGGAACGTGTTATTGTCTTACAGTTTAGGAAACACAAAGTAACACATTTTAGCAGACAAAGCCATACTTTGAATTCCAGAACTTCCAGGTTGAATAACATTTTGTTCCTCAGAGAACTGAGGAATGTAAACGTTTGCATAAATAGTTAAACTGGTTTATTTTTCCTCTTTTCATGTATTCATGTTTTTATTTACGTGACTGAACTTTCATTTGAATTCAAAATATTTTATAATACACATATTTACATTATTATAACACATATTTAGTGCTAGAATAAGGACTAGCAAAATACACCTTTATTCATTATTGCTATTTGCGAACAAACTAAGGTAGCCTTAAAGTGATACTTAAGTCTGTTTTTTTTTTTTAGTTTAAAAATAACAAACATGTTATACTTACCTGCTCTGTGCAGTGGCTTACAATCACTTTAACGTAGTAGTAGGTAGCTTTATTTTCCATTCTTCAATGCTGATGATTTTCGAACAGTGCAAATATGTTTTAAATAGTTTTTTTTTTCTGTAGACAGTTTAGCACAGGTTTTTCTTGTGAATAAATTGGTGGATCTAATTGTGCCACCAATATTTTTGTAGCATTGGATTGTTTTAGTACAAAAAATAATTAACAATGTAGTATTATACCTATGGGTAATTTGAGTTCACCCATTACCCCAGGATATACGTAAATAGGATTTCCAGGTATGAATATTTTATGCATAGTTACGTTTGTCCATTTTTGGGCATTGTTACTTTGCATATACTAAACCTGGCCGATGCCCCTGGAAGCTGGAAATCACTGAAGTAGACACTGTTACTCCAGTGATTTCCACTTCCTTTTGGGTCCCATGCTGAGCACCTAGCCTGCTGCGTTCTGAGCACAGGATATTGCCCACACAGCGCAGGCACCATTGAGAGAATGTTATGCATTTTGAGAATTAATGCAAAGTATTCTCTGAGTGGATGATGTAGAGAGGCAGGGCAGTGACGTCAGTGTTGCTCTCAGGTTAAAGGTTATATATAATGGATAGGTTGTACTCTGGTGTAAAAATATAGATGGTAGACTAGTGAGAGTTTGCAACCAGAGAAGCAATTCTACCCCAATTCACTATTTGCTGGTCTTCACTCCATTATCTGTACTGGCAGATATGAAAATTGCAAGATCTAATAATTACAGATTTTAATCATTATAAACTCATTATACTTAGACCCTAGATTAAATGAGTACACTTCATCTGAGACCTCTATGTTTTAGCAGGGATATTTGATTATGTTATGTGCTGAATTGAAAATTGATGGCTTCATCATTGTGTTTGTTGTTCTGCTCATGCATCACTTGAACATTCAATTGTGAATCATATTTCTTATATGAATCATATTTCTGATATGTTCAATTGAGAATAGTTGAGATGACCCAATAGGCAAGTTCATTGTATGTGTAAACAATATATGGAAAAAATGGAAAGAAACTGCGCTACAATAACAAAAAAATAGAAGAGAGAAAAAAAGACTTGCAATGTAGTCACAGTCTATTCACTCCGAGAGCTGCAATTACCATGTAAACAATGGGCTGGATTCAGGTAGGAATTGCTCTCTCTTACGGAGGCGCAGCGTACCGTTTTAACGCTGCGCCTCCGTAAATTACCTGCGCTACGCTTCATTCATGAAGCAGTAGCTACGTAATTTGCGCGGGCGCTCCTTAAAACTGCCCGGCGTAAGGGCGTGTAATTTAAATGATCCCGTAGGGGGCGTGGATCATTTAAATTAGGCGCGTTCCCGCGCCGAACGTAGTGCGCATGCTCCGTCGGGAAACTTTCCCGACGTGCATTGCGGCAAATGACGTTGCAAGGACATCATTTGCTTCAACGTGAACGTAAATGGCGTCCAGCGCCATTCACGATTCACTTACGCAAACAACGTAATTTTCAAACATTGCGACGCGGGAACGATGAGTATACTTAGCATTGGCTGCCCCTGCTAATAGCAGGAGCAGCCTTACGCGGAACCCGACGAACGTAAACGATGTAAACTGCGTACGTAGGGCGCGCGTACGGTTGTGAATCGGCGTTAGTATGCAATTTGCATACTTTACGCTGACCACTACGGGAACGCCACCTAGCGGCCATCGTAAGAATGCAGCCTACGATACGACGGCATAGCCAGTCATATCTTAGGCTGCAGTCGGCGGAACAAGCTTTCTGAATACAGAAAAGTCGTTACGCCGGCGCAACTAAGCAATTGCGCTGCGTAACTATGGTTACGCAGACGCAATTGCTTACTGAATCCAGCCCAATAAGTACAAGAACAAAATGTGAGAAAAATATAAATCGCGCTACCTCTAAACACCATACTTGGCAAACACAAAACTAAAACATTGGCAAGTGAGTGATATATGGTGATATATATGAAGCTTGCTGCTATATCAGAACCTTGGAGTATGATAGCCACTAGGATACACTATGCAGCCATCTCAACACCCCTCAGTAATAATGAAAAATGATATAATGGTGATAAATAAGAAAGAAAGAAACCAAATTACATTTCGGTCAAGAAACATATGAAAAATAAACTTATTGGTTATAATTAGATATCAATAAAATGTAAAATTGTGACAATAAAATTACATAAGTATATAGCAGATGAGATATCAGACACCCGTGTATTTGTGCCACATTTCAAATCTGTTGATAAAACGTGTCCAAAAAAACATGATGAATCCTCCACCAGACTATGGATTGGCTCCTTACCAGATTTCCACGATCCCTTATGACAGGGGATCATGTAAGGGGGTGATTAGTGCTTAAAGCGGAAGTTCCACTTTTGGGTGGAACTCTTCTTTAAGGCTAGGAGAGTGAAAGAAACAATAGGCAAAAGTAGCAAGTGGTTTTCATGGTATTTTGATTGGTTTGAACATACAATACAAAAATGCAAAAACAAGGGTAGCCTCAGTGAAAACACGTGTGATAAGAATATCCAGAGATAAAGGTAGCTGAAATGATATGCAACCTTGACTTTTCCTATAAATGATGATCTTGGCCGATACCAAGTCATGTTATTTTTCATTAAGCTCAAAAAGTGGACGGTGTAGAGACCAAGGTCAATTATTTCAGGAAAAGGAAACATGTGCATACAGTTAAGCATTGACTTACTAGTATTTCTGCATCTTCTTATGGATTTTGCATGTGGTTTTCCACAGAAAGTACTTTGCTTGTGCAATTTTAAATCTTAGGTTCAGCTTCAATTGTTCAGGAATTTTATTGGCTTTCGATAAATAAGGTTTAAAAGACCAGCTGCAATGACAGAAAAACTAGTGGGCGGAGTATGAACAGGTAAAGGACATAATAGAGAAAGAGTAGGGGAAATAGAGAGTGTATAAAGTGGAAAGGGAGACAAAATGGTAGTGAACCCATGGAAATACAGCAAGCAGTGCCAGGCCAAATCTGAATAAAAGATCATTTTTATTTTTGATAAAAATGTCATATAAAAACAACCAACACATTTTGAGGGCAACACCACTACCCCTTAATTAGGGCTCCAAGAATAAGCAAAAGCATTGCCATTATAATGAAAAATGATGTGGGTGGAAAGATGGAAAATGGTAGGTAAGACTCATGCCGCGTACACACGATCGGTCCATCCGATGAGAACGGACCGATGTACCATTTTCATCAGTTAACCGATTAAGCTGACGAAGCAAGTTATGAAGCTAGCTTCAATGGAAAAGAGTGCTGAACGTAACCGCGCTTTGCTAGAGCATTTTGAAAAAACTATGGTGTGTAGGCAACGTCGTTTTTGAAAATTAATTTTTCATCACAAAAAACGACCGTCTGTACGCGGCATTAGAATGCGGTGACGTAAAACACAACAACGTGCTGATAAAACGAAGTTCAATGCTTCCAAGCATGCTTTTTTTTAACCGATGGTTAAATAACCTATGGGGCCCACACACGATCGATTTTCACCGATGAAAACGGTCCATCAGACCGTTGTCCTCTGTTTAACCTATCGTGTATACGAGGCCTTAGGGCTTCAATAACTGTCCCATGTGCAGTGTACAGTATAGAATAATATCCATATATGTGAATTAGCTTTATTATACACTTTTATCATGGTGTCAAAGGACATAATTTTTTTATGTTGTTTAACAATTTTGAAGCTACAACTTCCCAAGATCTGGAAAAATCTGTGACTGCAAGAACTATTTGGGCTAAAACAAATCAGTTGAGCACATTACCTTTTCTGTAGAGTAGAACCTGGTGGTTTAATTACAAATTGAAAACAGTAGAATTTCTTCCTTTCCTTCAGTGCATAGTGCGTAATGCTCTTTGCATTTTGCACTTATCAGGAGTAAGGAGCTATGAGTCTTAAAAGCACATCATTTTACTTTTCCATGACCACACCAACACTTATCTTTAATAGATGAGCAAGCTGTTAACACTTCTGTTCTACAGAACTATTTTGTGTACCAGATTCTTCCTCTGAGTAGTCTGATTTCTGGTTTCTCAGCCTAAAATTTCTGTTAAGAATTATTTTTTATTGCCATCAATCTGATAAAAAATACTTGTAAAATCCAATACCCTATCAAAACAACATTCCCTAAAAGAAGGCAGTGCATTGGTCAAATTGTTATCTGTGTGCTTGATGAACCTCAAAATCTGGGCTGTCCTTGACCTTGCTCCAACTCTGATGCCCCGTACACACCATCACTTTATGTGATGAAAAAAAATGACGTTTTTAAAAACGTCACTTTAATTGACTGTGTGTGGGGGAAAACGTCGTTTTATGTCTTGTAAAAAACGACCAAAAAAAATTGAAGCATGCTTCAATTTTATGTGTCGTTTTTCAAAAGTGCACTTTTTACTTCCCAGAAATTGACCGTGTGTAGCAAAAAACGTTGTTTTCTAAGACGTTTTTTCATCCACGCATGCCCAGAAGCAAGCTTCAATGGTAAAACGTGGTGGAACGTAACCTCACTTTGCAAGATCATTGTGAGAAAATGATGGTGTGTAGGCAACTTCGTCTTTGAAAATTGAAGTTTCAAAAACGTCGTTTTTTACTTCACAGAAAGTGTCGTTTTTTTCCATCACATAAAGTGATGGTGTGTACGCGGCATGAGATATGGCATGCCATTCGCAATCTCGCAATTTAATGTGCTCGCATCTTTGTTGGCCTCTGGGGTACCTGCATTTAGATCTGAGTCCAATTAAATTGAGATTCAGTGAATTTATTTGCTAAACTGTATTTTTTTGCAATACCAAAATGATTATAATTTTTAGCCCTTAAAAGAACTTTTCATTCTTCAAAATGTCTACATAAACAACTGAAGGAAAATATCAGTGAAACCTGGGCATTGGTGAAATATCACAAATACGCCCTTTTACTGTTAACAGAGGAGACTTTGCTAAGTGCTTGATATAGCAGATACACATCCAGTATAAATAACAGGTTGCATTTTCTTTTCTTATGCCATGCTCACATAGATTGCAGCATAAACGGTTTGATTTATGGGAAGCAAAGTGAAATGCTTTTTTTTTTATCTGTGGGGAAGAACGTCAATTCCTTATTAGCGGGACTTCCTTAAAAAGATAACATGTTTGTTTGGGACATTTTACTGCTACGGTTGCTAACAGGAAAATCCTGAAAGAGAGCGACAAGTTTATATTTGTATACTAGTGACGCATGTGAAAAGCCAGCTTTTCAAGGTCAGGAGGTTCTTAATTATTTTTCTCTTTTTTATTTAAAGCAAACCACCAAACATTATAAGAACATTTGCACTTTGTCTGTTTCAGCTCTGTGTATGTATAACAATTTGTGAATGAAAGTGTGCAATAAGAAATATTTATTTTTCTTACATTCAACTTTTTAAGTGTAATGTAGTACAGTAGAGTCAACCGAAAGGTTGTGCTATATAGTTTTATAGGTACCTAAGAGCGGATACTGGAAATGATATCTAACAAGTGGCACTATTGTGTGCTTACTGTGTAATGAACAGCTAGGTAGTTGCCATGGGAAACTAGTTTTCCTTCCAGGGCAATTTTGATTCATCGGCCTTAAATAAGTATTGGATTGTGTTTTTTGGAAGGATTATGAGCATTTCTTAAAACATGAATCACTTAACAAGCTTGGTCAATAGTGGTTATGATTATTTGGTTTATAACAGAGTGTGTTATTACAATGGCTATACCTAAAAATTGTGGATGAGATGGGGGATCTATATTTATTACCAAATCCTTAAAAATCCCAACAAGTTTAACATTGTCGACCTCTCTTTTTGAAAATTCTAGCTGCCTAACTGGCATTCAGCCCCTCTTGCTTTATTACTTTGAGTCACTAACCTGGCAAAAGTATACAGATCAGGACTTTTTTCTGACTTTCCTGTTCTACATACTCAAATAGCATTGAATGCACAACATGTGTGTTGTGGACTGAAGTTTTTAGGGACATAAACTGGGGGGTAAACTTTCACCTTACCCCCACAATCGCTTTGTATAAACAGCATAACTCACACTACACCTTAAACACTTCACTGTGCATTAAATTGTACACGTCACCAAATTAAAACCATCACCCATTACAACTTGCACACAGTATAGTGCACCCCAGTACACCAAGCACACTGGATCCCATTACCCCCAGCGCACTTCACCTTCATCTAATTATTCCCAACACATATCATACACCATTACATATTTTGCCTCAATAGACCTGTAACTTGTGCCCAATACAGTGTGCTTACTGCAATATGCACACCGTACCTACCAGAGTACGCTATCTCACACATATTATTTTCCACAGATCACCAGACTATCCCTGGGCCAGTTAATAGATGGAATTCATTAACCACTTGCCGCCTGCCCACCGTCAAATGATGGAGGGGCGGTGTGGCTCTCATTCTGGGATGATCTCATATGACATGCTCCCAGAATGGCCACTGGGGCACGCAGCGTGGCGATCGCGGCCACGTCGTGTTGCTAGGACACAGCACGACCCCCAATCTCTGTAAAGAGCCGTGGCTCTTTAACCATGTGATTGGCTGTGTCCAATCACAGCCAGTCACATGTAAACATGGAAATGCCGGTAATTGGCTCTCATTGCCTCACACTGACAGAGTGTGTGGTGAGGAGAGCTGGTTAGCGGCATCTCCTCACAGGGGACATCCAGACATGTAATGAGGGTACTGATCATCAGTGCCCTGATTACAATACAGCTCCACCAGTGCCAGCAATCAATGCCCACCAGTGCCAGCAATCAGTGCCCACAAGTGCCACCAATCTGTGCACATTAGTGATGGCAGTCAGTTCTGCCCTTCAATGCCCATCATTGCTGCCCATCAATGCCAATCAGTGACACCCATTAGTGCCACCCATCAGTTCTGCATATCCGTGCCGCCTATCAGTGCCCACCAGTGCCACCTATTAGTGCCCACCAGTACCACCTATTAGTGCCCACCAGTGCCACCAATCAGTGCCACCTATCAGTGCTCATCAGTGCCACATATCAGTGCCCATAAGTGTGGCATATTAGTGCCTCCTCATCAATGCCACCTAATCAGTGCCGCCTCATTAGTGCCACCTCATCAGTGCCCATCAGTATAGCCTATCAGTGCCCACTAGTGCAGCCTCATCAGCACACATCAGTGAAGGAAAAAAATTACTTATTTACAAAATTTACTGACAGAAACTAAGAAAACTTTTTTTTTCAAGCAGTTATTAAATACCACCAAAAGAAAGCTCTATTTGTGTGAAGAAAATTATAAAAAAAATCACATGGTTACAGTGTAGCATGACTGTGCAATTATCATTCAAAGTGTGAAAGCTGAAAATTGATGTATATAAAAAAAAAATTTTTTTCCTCAGTTTGGGTCAATATCTATTCTTCTACATATTTTTGGTAAAAAAAATTGCAATAAGCGTTTATTGATCGGTTTGCGCAAAAGTTATAGCGTCTACAAAATAGGGCATAGTTTCATGGCATTTTTATTAATATTTTTTTACTAGTAATGGCGGCGATCAGCAATTTCTATCGTGACTGCGATATTATGGCGGACGTATCGGACACTTTTGACACATTTTTGGGACCTTTGTCATTTTTACAGCGACCAGTGCTATAAAAATGCACTGGTTACTGTGAAAATGACACTGGCAGTGAAGGGATTAACCACTAGGGCACTGTAGGGGTTAAATGTGCCCTAGTGAGTGATTCTTACTGTAGGGGGGATGGGCTGTGTGTGACAAGACAGTGATGACTGCTTCCGATTACAGGAAGCGGTGATCACTGTCATTGTCACTAGGCAGAGTCGGGAGATGCTTGTTTACATCAGCATCTCCCCGTTCTTCCTTACCGTGAGACGATCGCAGGTATCCCTGCGGCGATCAAGTCGGCAGGACCCTCACCTTGACATGATCGTGGGTATGCCGCGGTCGGAGTCACAGAGCTCCCAGCACGCGCAATCGTGCTGTCCAGAATGCCATGCTTTTGAAGGGGACGTATATATACGTCCTTCTGCCTGTCCGTGCCATGCTGCTGACGTATGTAGTCGTGCGCTGGTCGGCAAGCAGTTAATCAAACTCTTTTAGGTAATATCAGATTTTTTTTTCTTTGCTTTTTTGGTGTTTAGTTGCTCTTTGAAAGCAGTCTTTGGTGAACTAAGTTTAGGTGAATTGTATGGTGAGAATATTTACATTATTTCCAATCTTAGGTGAACAGTTAGAACATGTACGCTTTTTGCACTTGCAAAGACTTTAGCATATGTTAATCTTCTAGTTATTTCAGTAGGTCTAGTTTTCTTTTTATTTTGTCCTGAGCTTTAGGTGTCTAGAAATGTCACTACATTCTTCTTTGCAGCACAGATCATTCCCGGTGCAGATATTTAAACTGCGATGAGATCAGTGGCATTGGCCACCATGATGTAAGCTCTTTTTATAGCCTCCTAATAGTAAGATAAAGGATTACTGGAAGCATTGCCAAATTTTAGAAGTTAATTTAAATAAATCTTGCCGTTATGTATCTTTTAATTGAATTGATCACTGACCTGCAGCAAATCCAAAAGGCTTTGTGAGACATTTATCATCTTCATAGATTATTATCCAATCAGACATGTATAAAACTAAACCAAATTAGACAAGTGGTTAAATTGACCTGTCTGTGGCTAGCAGGCAGACATCACTGTAGCAGGAGACATTTAAGTCATTTGACTGAAAGAAAATAAAGTGTATTTCTTTTATAAGATGGATATATTTTAACACGGTAACGTTTCTGAGGCTTAGATTAGTAATTAAAAAGAACACTTACTATAAATACATAGCATAAATTCTTTCACTGTATTACGGATGTCAAAGCTGATGGAAAACAATGTACTTCTCTCACTTTATGATGTGTATTACACATTGCAAGCAGCATACAGTAGATTGCCTTCAGATGTATCATATGCTGACAGCTAAAGGAGAGATCCTTATGTAGCGCTACACCTAAAGGGGCTGCTTGGTAATTTGGTTTCTCTGTTCTGCACCTTGAATCCAAGAACAACCTCGGTCCCTCTGACACACCTGATTGAATGAAAGTTACTGCAAGCACTTATAAGAACATGAGAATAGATATCTTTAACTCAGCTGTGAACACCACGAAATAGGTCAGGACCGTTTAGTGGTAAATTAACTAAATGTATTGATATGG
Organism: Rana temporaria; assembly: GCF_905171775.1. Classification (NCBI taxonomy): domain Eukaryota; kingdom Metazoa; phylum Chordata; class Amphibia; order Anura; family Ranidae; genus Rana; species Rana temporaria. Next base: position 159,430,001 of record NC_053493.1, read on the forward strand.
GTTAGAAAAAATGGTGCTTTGAGCATTAACACACAGAAGGTAGGTTCAGACACAGTCCTCTAGACAGTACAATCACTATGCCAAGGTTACTTAGAATAGAATTCTGTACCACATGACCAACGTTTCTCAACCACTGTGCCGTGAAGAGTCCCCAGGTGTGCCGCGGCAAAATGACCCCAAATATTGTAACACTACTGCTTTACAGCAGTGCCGGTCCGCTGTGTAAAACTCACCTTCCGGCACTCAGGAAGCTGTGCTGGCCGTGCGGGCCTCCCGACCGCGTCTTGCCAACCGAATACATCATTGGTTGCTATGGGAGGGTCGGACGCACGCACTGCTTCTGTGACGTGAGAGCCGCGGGTACCGTCCTGAACTCTGCCTCGCGCGCTTTTCCCTGAGGGGGAAGAAGAAAGAGTAGAGCCACCGTGACCGACACTGCTCCCTTGCCCGCAGACATGGCCACCCGCTCAGAGAGAGAGAAGGCCCTGAAGCTGAATGGGCAGCACCAGGCCATCCTGTCTCGTATGCTGAGGGAGGAGGACAACAAGTACTGCGCTGACTGCGAGGCTAAGGGTAAGGTGGTGAGGGGGGGCTCTGCTATGAATAACCAGCTGTCACAGTCACTGACACCCCACATCCTCTGATCATGGCTACAGCACTCTGGATCTGATTGGTTGTTGTGCAGCTCTGACAGTTCTTCTTTCAGTGTATGTGTGCATGTGTACACATGTCTGTTAGTGTGTGTGTGACAAAAGTAGTTCTGATGGTACAGGAATAGGGGGGTCAGGATTAAAAGTAACATACATACAGACAGATGCACACATACACACAAACAAACAGACACACGTACAAACACACACAGTGTGTGTGTTTGTACGTGTGTCTGTTTGTGTGCATGCGCATCTGTCTGTATGTATGTTACTTTTAATCCTGACCCCCCTATTCCTGTACCATCATAACTACTTTTGTAGGACTTGTTCGAGATAGCAGCAAGGACTGCTGCTCCTCTGCAAAGCAATTTGTGTTCATATCGCTTTTCAGGGGCATTTGTCAGCCAGTAAAGAAGCATATCTTGCCTCCTCACTACCTGTTTTAAGCCCGTAAATGCAATGCACACAGATGCGGAGTAGTTGCAGTGTAGCCCCAATCACCCTGGGTATACCTCCAGCTGCAGCCACAGCATGTTTACACCCCCAGCTGTTGCCTCTGCAGCTAAAGGGGCAAAAGTTGGGGGTGGTAAAAACAGCTCAACCATGTGGTTTTACTGCCCCTCCAGCTTGACATGTGAACAAGCTCTTGGTTCTGTGCGGATGCGTGCTGCGTGTAGGGCAGCCCATTCATTTCCCTACCCGCAGTAATTTGTGCCACAACAAAAGCAACCCATGTTTGCCAATGGATGGGGCACCATTAAGAATTAATGGCACCCCTAAAGAGCAGAGCATTTGTCTGTGTGTCAAGAACGAGCGTGATTTTGCGCGTGTCCTGCAACACACAGCGACGTGAACCAAGTCTTGGACAGGGGGGCCTCAAGACTGAAAATATTTTTCAAGGGTGCCCTGACTGGAAAAAGGTTGAGAAACACTGCACTAGACTGAGATTAACTCAAAGTCAGCAATAAACAGTGCAATATAAGCTTTAACCACAATGTGAATAATTATACAATAACTAGTCTAGAGTGCACTCTAGGAGAATGGCCAGGATATGGTGCAGTGTCTCCTGAGAGGTACCTCTTGGCATAAGCAGTGGGTGAAGGTCTCTGTGTAGCAGCTGTAAAGGGGCAGTCTTTAGTCCTAACTCTTTAGCTGGCTAGCGTTTGGGCCCAATTGTACCATTGGTGCACATGAGAATAGTGCCAGTCAAGCCTGGTGGCAGCAATAAGGCTACTTGAGGCTACTTGATGGCTGTATGGCCAGTTCCTAAAAGGGTTAGTCTCTCTCTCTCCAGCAGCAGATAGTAAATCCCCACAGCAGCAGCTCACCAGTCCCGAAGATATTTGCTCACCATCCAGTCACTCACAGCGATTAGTCCACTCTCTGCTCTGCTCTGTACCCAGGTGACTCTGACTGTGGGCACACCTGGATTCAGCACTCCGGATCCAGCTCAGGCTGCTGTTACATAGCAGTGGTGGTGCACACAGTGATGTGATGTGTAATGTGACAGTGATGTGCACTCTCTGCGCTCCCTGATGGCACAAATTAAGTTTCCTGTACAGCTTGAGAAAATGCAGCTCTTTCCATTCCTCCTGGTAATCTCCCTCTGGGAAATGCAGTTCAAAAGCTGTTGATTGTAGTAGAGCCCCTCTCATTAGGACTACATTTCCAACAGTTCAGAGCTGCTTGACTCAACCTGTTGAACTGTTCCTGCTCAGCAGCTCCCTCCTCTTGCTGATAAGTATATTAGTAGAGCAGCTGCAGCCAGTGTTTCTCTCAGGCCTCGTACACACGACCGAGAAACTCGACGGGCGAAACACATCGTTTTGCTCGTCGAGTTCCTTGTGAAGCCGTCAAGAAACTCGACAAGCCAATTTTCTCCATTCCCGTCAAGGAAATAGAGAACATGCTTTCTTTTTGGCTTGTCGAGTTTCTCGACAGTTTCCTCGACGAAAATGTAGACACGACCGTTTTTCTCTGCAAAAAAATATCTCCCAGCAAGTTTCTTGCTGGTTTTTGCCGAGACACTCGGTCGTGTGTACGAGGCCTAACTTGTCATCTTAGCCTGGCTACTCCTACTATATACTATAGATAATCCAAGCCAATTTATCAAACACAATCCTCCCATTAACTAATGTGGTGAGGAAAAAATTAGGAACATGTTCTTGCAAAACTAGTATTTGTGGATTAGAAACTAGATATAGCTTGAAAAAAGTGTTATAGGTTGTAGATCTTATATGAAGGCAGTCCTACTACTGGTATATATAATTCATGCTGGTTATGTACAGTAAAGTTTTCTGATCATTTCAACCATTTTCCAGCTGAATGGATTTCTGTACCCAATCATGAACAGTTATAACATTTATTGTTCATTTATATATTAGGAGGAGCATTTATACTTGTGTGTGCCTGCTGTTTGCTGTTACTCTGAGTTTAGCACATGTTTGCTTCAGGATTAAATTCTTCAGGATTAAATTATGTACATATTGTGATTCACCAAGATGATTTATGCTTAACATCTTTTAATGTACACTGAAATTACAACAATGATTAAAGGTCTCTTTCAGACCCTTGCAGTCTATTGCAGTGCAATATTAACACATAGCAATGGACAACAACCTGAACTAAAGGCCATCTCATCTCTCATCTCCATCCTTTCACTGTATGTGACCTTTACGGTAACTATGTGAAGGGGTGGGACTTTAATTGTGCACTCTGCAGTGTAGTTGAGCCTAATGGGAAATGTAGTTCCAAAACATCTGGGGTGCCAAGTTTTACCATCACTGCCATAGGGAGTGGCATGTTTCCCTTACATCCATCCATTTCCATTGATCATGTTACTTTTTACAGTGTGGCACTATGTACTATGTACAGGGGAGGGCTGGCAGGGTGGAAATCTCCCCCCGGGCTGGTCACACTATACACATCCACCGGCCGCCACTACCAAATGTTGTTTTTGCAGAGCAGGAATATGCCTGCTGGAGCTCTGTTAACACAGGTCACGGCTGCTGCTCACCTCCCACTGTGCAGCCGTGCCTGTGTCAGCTCTGAGGTAGATGGCTGCAGAGCTGAGCTATGTCTCGTCTCACACATAGCTCAGCCTCAGCGCACACCAGCGCTGACATCCCCTTCTCTCTCTGCACAGACAAGAGGAGAGATATAGCTCATCTGCTCCTCCTCCTTCTGAGTCTGCCCTGCCCACACTCCCCGGGCATGTGTGGGCACTGGACAGGAAGTTTAAACCCAAAAAAGCATCAGACAGCCTCCCTGCGCCTCAGCCTCCATCCTGGTAGGCTCGCGCTCTTTAGTCTCTCCTGCCTCCCAGTGTATAAAAAGGGGTGCTCTGTGGACTTTGTTAAAGGGGAGGGGGACAGGCTTTGGTGAGCAGAGACCCTCTTTACACAATAGTCCACAGCATGCACCCTTAAATAAAGTTTCCCAGAACACCCCTTACATCAGATCTGATGTATATGGGGTCTGTGCAGACTCTGATGTATATGGGGTCTGTGCGGACTCTGATGTAAGGGGGGCCTCTGTGCGGACTCTGATGTAAGGGGGGCCTCTGTGCGGACTCTGATGTAAGGGGAGACTCTGTGCGGACTCTTGTGATCATGAAAAATCTGAGGCCCTGTACACACGACCGAGTTTCTCGGCAGAATTCAGCCAGAAACTCGATCGGAGCCGTATTCTGCCGAGAAACCCGGTCGTGTGTACACTTTTGGCCGAGGAAACCGACGAGGAACTCGTCGAGCCAAATATCGAACATGTTCTCTATTTCCTCGTTAGTTAATGAGGAAACTTGGCTCGCCGAGATCCTCGGCGGCTTCACAAGGAACTCGACGAGCAAAACGATATGTTTTGCCCGTCGAGTTTCTCGGACGTGTGTACGGGGCTTGAGACTGTTTTTCTTGATCCATCACTTTTCCACGCTCTATGGGCCACTTGACTGGACTTGCCCCCCAGTCCTAAGGCTGCCAGCCCTCCCCTGACTATGTATTGTAGAGCCCTGAGGAAAAAATAAATAAATTCTTCCTTCACATGCTTTTTTTTTTCCTATGTGTTGTTTGAAAATGTACCTGAAAGTGATTGTAAGCATTCTTAGTTAATCTGGTGCCTCAGATGCAATAATTGCATCTGACAGACCAATAACTGCTTTATCTGTAAGCACTGTCTGGATGAAGATCTAATGTTTGCCTGTTAAAAGAATCAACAATTTCCATGGGGTGCACTTATCCTTTCATTTGACTGTATAAAACATAAAAACTGATCAAATATACTAGATATTCCCATGAAATAACCAAATGCAATTGGCTGTATTTATTTACAAGTCATTAGTCTTCCAGTCATTCCACACAAAATAACAAGACCACCTAGGTTAAAACTATGTTTACTTCTGTATACAACTGTAGTATGTTTTCAGTTTTGCAAACTCAAAATGGCCTCAGTCCATCTTGAAAAACCTCCTGTTCTCCAAAAAAAGGCTCTTCACATCAATACTGATGGCACACAGAAAAATATTTTTATTATACTGCTCTTTATTATTGACTGCTCCCTGACAGGTATTTACTGAATAGTAAATTATGAGAAAAATGAGTCACAAATAAATACTTAGTGAGTGCCTTTAGTAAAACCAAGAAATATGAGATCAATGTACTAATGTGATTTCTGTTGGGCAAAGAAACACGTAGTTCACACTTTTCAACTGTTTCCATTAACACCCAAATTCACATTCATTTTTATCTTGACATTTCTGGCTGTAGTTCTGCATAAATTATTATGAACAAATTGCATAAAATGCATTCCATTATCTTATATACCATATATACACACTATAGTTCAATTACATTTATTGTAAGGAGCTGTGCAAGTATGTTTTTGTTTATGCACATGGGTGAAAAATAGACTCGATTTATTGTATTGGGAACACCGGGAAAGTCAGTTTAGTTGTCAAAACAAACATTCTGTGCCTCTTGTTGGCAAGGATGTTGTGCACGGTACAGACTGACTTCCTCAGCTTGATCTAGACGGCGAGGAAATATTGGGACACATCAAGTAAAGGAAATCTCAGCTATTTTGTCTGTCATTTAATAACCTTGTCTTGTTTATGGGTAACTTCCTACATGACATGTCCAGTTTAACTTAGTGAAGTGTTTGATAAAGATTACAGTTTTATTAATTTTTAACGATTGCTGGCCTTGACATTTTGTCAAGGGTCCGAGGAATGCGAACAGTTGTGACTGAAAGGAAATGAACCTTCCCCTTTATTTTTGTTCTGTTGTGTGAGAACAAAATAGTGAATGCCAAGGCTAGCCATGTGAATGCTTAGTAGGATACAAGTTAATTCCCAAAAGCACAATACACAAATGTACTATTCTATTATTTCCTTGTAAGTTCTCCTAAAAAAAAATATATGATTCTTTTTTTCAGAACTTCCGTGAACTTGAACTTTGGTTTTCCAAAGTTTGCCCCTTAACCACTAATTCCCCATACACACGATCGGACCTTTTGTCTGACCAAATTCACATCGGAATTCCGATGGAATTCCATCGGAGGAAAAGAGAACATGTTCTCTATGTAAACTCTGATGGAATTCATCAGAATTTCCGATGGAATTACTCCGATGGGGCATACACACAGTCAGAATTTCTGATGGAAAAAGTCCATCTGATGGGCATTAAGCCCCGGACCATTTGGCTGGCCAAAGACCAGGCCACTTTTTGCGATTCGGCACTGCGCCACTTTAACTGACAATTGCGCGGCCGTGCGATGTGGCTCCCAAACAAAATTGACTTCCTTTTTTCCCCACAAATAGAGCTTTCTTTTGGTGGTATTTATTCACCTCTGCAGTTTTTATTTTTTGCGCTATAAACAAAAATAGAGCGACAATTTGGGAAAAAAATCATTATTTTTTACTTTTTGCTATAATAAATATTCCCCAAAAATATAAAAAACGTATTCTTCTACATATTTTTGGTAAAATTTTTTTGCAATAAGCGTTTATTGATTGGTTTGCGCAAAAATTGTAGCATCTACAAAATAGAGAATAGTTTTATGGCATTTTTATAAAAACATTTTTTTTACTAGTAATGGTGGTGATCAGCAATTTTTTATCATGACTGCGACATTATGGCAGACACATCGGACACTTTTGACACCATTTTGGGACCATTGTCATTTTTAAAGCGATCAGTGCTATAAAATTGCGCTGATTACTGTAAAAAATTACACTGGCAGTGAAGGGGTTAACCTGTAGGGGGCGCTGAAGGGGTTAAGTGTGACCTAGGGAGTGCTTCTAACTGTTAGAGGGCATGGCTTGCCGTGACACGTCACTGATCGCTGTTCCCGATGACAGGGAACAGACGATCAGTGACATGTCACTAGGAAGAACTGGGAGACAGGGACACCAGCGGACATTGGGTATATATATGTGATATATATACGCCCCTTTGCCTAGCCGTGCCATTCTGTTTACGTATATGATCGTGCGGCGGTCAGCAAGCGGTTAAGGGCTCATGCACACAGGATGTTTTAAAAATGTCAGCGCTACAGCAGTGTTTTAACATTAGCGTTATTGTGTGTTTTCCCTCGTTTTTGCACGTTTTGCCTGTGTTTTCGGTATTAGCGTTTTTTCATTAAAAACATTCCCTATACAGTAAAACCTTGGTTTGAGAGCATTTTGCAAGACAAGCAAAATTTTGAAAAACATTTTGACTTGATATACAAGCAGTGTCATGTCACAACTGAGTATACAAGAGAAGAGAGGTGCCTCTAAGTGTAGCAATATGGTTACATTTAATGAAGGTACAACATTTAGCAACATATTGCTACACTTAAAGGCGCCTCTCTTCTCTTTTATACTCTGTAGCTCCTGATGGATTTTGCTTCTAATCCCCTTCTGGCGGCTTCCATTTATCAATAGACATGTTATGGTTACACAACCTGACACATTGCTATAACCTTTTTTTCTGGACGTCGGATTGCTTGCAGGAAAACGCTGCTTTTACAGCGTTTTTTTTTTTAAACATGTTTATGTTTATGTACATGTTTATGTACGTTTTTTGAGCGTTTTTCAGCATCAGGGTTTTTGGGCATTTTTTTTTAATTACACCCAGCTTATATTCAGCTCTGCAATGTAAAAAGCGCTAATACAAGCACATTTATGAGCGTTTTTCAGCGTTCTGCGTTCTTTGTGGTCAGAAGAACTGCTCTTAAATGCGATTTTAGGGCATTTAGACAACAGCCCATAAACTCCCCTGCTGATAAACTTCAAAAAACATCCATGGGTGCATAGAGGGGAGTTTAAGGGCTGTTAAAAAAAAATTCAGTTTATCAGCTTCAGTGTGCATGAGGCCTATATGTAACTCATTTTAGAGAATTCTCATGTAACAAAAACAACACAGGACATGGTCATTTGCTGTGTATAAAGTATCTTCCGTTTCACTTCAGATTTAATAAACCTATAAGAAACTACCGTATTTATCTTCATATAACGCGCCCCGGCGTATAGCGCGCTCCCCCAACCTAGAAGGGAAATTCCTTAAAAAAAAAAGAAATACTGTATTTATCGGCGTATACCGCGCACTATTTTGCCCTTAAAATCAGGGCAAAATCGTGGGTGCGCGATATACGCCGATACCCGCTTCCCGCGCTGTGTTTGAACCACTCCGCCGACATATAACGAGCACAGTACACTCGGGTATAGTCGGGCAGGCTCGGCTCCGCTCGCGGTCACGTCCTGTGCGTCCTGTACGTCCTTTACGCGAGAGGAGCCGAGCCTGCCCGAGTATACCCGAGTGTACTGCGGTATATGTCGGCGAAGTGGTTCAAACACAGCGCGGGAAGCGGGGATCGGCTGAAAAACACAGTGGGGAGGACACCACGATGGCCGCCGGACCGGACACGGCCGCCGATGGACGCCGGGCAAGACACCGACGAGGGGCATCCAAACTGTAAGTATTTCTTTTTTTTCCAGGAATTTTCCTTCTAGGTTAGGGGTGCGCGCTATACGCCGGGGCGCGTTATAGGAAGATGAATATAATACTTACAGTTTGGATGCCCCTTGTCGGTGTCTTGCCCGGCATCCATTGCGTCCATCGGCGGCCTTCAGCCGATCCCCGCTTCCCGCGCTGTGTTTGAACCACTCCGCTGATATATACCGAGCGCAGTACACTCGGGTATACTCGAGCAGGATCGGCTCCTCTCGCATAAAGGACGTACAGGATGCACAGGACGTGACCGCGAGCGGAGCCGAGCCTGCCCGAGTGTACTGCGCTTGGTATATGTCATCGGAGTGGTTCAAACACAGCGCGGGAAGCGGGTATCGGCGTATATCGCGCACCCACGATTTTGCCCTGATTTTAAGGGAAAATATACGCCGATAAATACGGTAATACATGAAAAATTAAATGTCCCTTTGTGTTCTTTGTAAACACTTAACGAAATGGTACCTATATTCAATCATTTTCTTATTCATATTGTTTTGTGTGTATATTAAAATATTCTCTGTAGATCATCGCTTTGTACATACAGTGGGGATCGAAAGTTTGGGCACCCCAGGTAAAAATTTGTATTAATGTGCATAACGAAGCCAAGGAAAGATGGAAAAATCTCCAAAAGGCATCAAATTACAGATTAGACATTTTTATAATATGTCAAAAAAAGTTAGATTTTATTTCCATCATTTACGCTTTCAAAATTACAGAAAACAAAAAAATGGTGTCTGCAAAAGTTTGGGCACCCTGCAGAGTTAATATCTTGTACTGCCCCCTTTGGCAAGTATCACAGCTTGTAAACACTTTTTGTAGCCAGCCAAGAGTCTTTTAATTCTTGTTTGAGGTATCTTTGCCCATTCTTCCTTACAAAAGTATTCCAGTTCTTTGAGATCTCTTGGCTGTTTGTCACGCACTGCTCTTTTAAGGTCTATCCATAAATTTTCAATTATGTTGAGGTCAGGAGATTGTGAAGGCCATGGCAAAATCTTCAGTTTACGCCTCTTGATGTAATCCCCCGTGGATTTTGAGGTGTGTTTAGGATCATTATCCATTTGTAGAAGCCATCCTCTCTTTAACTTCAGCTTTTTCACAGATGGCATCAAGTTAACATCCAAAATTTGCTGACATTTTATTGAATCCATTTTTCCTTCTACTAGTAAAATGTTCCCTGTGCCACTGGCTGCAATACAACCGCAAAGCATGATTGATCCACCCCCATGCTTAACAGTTGGACAGAGGTTCTTTTCATTAAATTCTGTGCCCTTTCTTCTCCAAACTTCCCTTTGCTCATTCCAGCCAAAAAGTTCTATTTTAACCTCATCGGTCCACAGAACTTGTTTCCAAAATGCATCAGGCTTGTCTATATGTTCATTTGCAAAGTTCAAACGCTGATTTTTGTGGTGAGGACGTAGAAGAGGTTTTCTTCTAATGACTCTTCCATGAAGACCATATTTGTACAAGTATCTCTTTATAGTGGAATAGTGTACCACAACTCCAGTGTCTGCCAGATCTTTCTGGAGGGATCGTGCAGTCAAACGTGGGTTTTGAATTGCTTTTCTCACAATCCTGCGAGCTGTTCTGTCTGATATTTTTCTTGGTCTTCCAGATCTTGCTTTAACTTCTACTATTCCCGATGACTGCCATTGCTTAATTACATTCCGAACAGAGGATATTGACTTCTGAAAACGCTTTGCTATCTTCTTATAGCCTTCTCCAGCTTTGTGACCATCAACTATTTTCAGTTTCAGTTTTCTAGACAACTGCTTAGAAGAACCCATGGTGCTGATTGTTGGGGCAAGGTCAGATGAGTCTGGGCATTTAAAACTTTTGAGATTGACATCACCTGGTCTTCCCAGACAATGATTGAGAACAATCCATGACACTGGCAGGTCTCAGCTTTGCAAAAGTGGCAGTGCATGCTATAAATTCTGCAGGGTGCCCAAACTTTTGCAGACGCCATTTTTTTGTTTTCTGTCATTTTGAAAGTGTAAATGATGGAAATAAAATCTGACTTTTTTGACATATTATAAGAATGTCTAATCTGTAATTTGATGCCTTCTGGAGATTTTTCCATCTTTCCTTGGCTTCGTTATGCACATTAATACAAATTTTTACCTGGGGTGCCCAAACTTTCGATCCCCACTGTAGCTATGGAAGATATTAACATTATATAAATAGATAATAGTGGTGATGTTACTAATAATAATATTCATCATCATCCAATAAAACCCTTAAAGTTATTTTTAGACTTAAAGAGTAGCTATTTAATGTGTGAGTATATTTTTAGATTGTGTGAGGAAACCAGACCACCTAGTCAAAACACACACAGACACAGAGAAAATAAATATACTTTATGTCAATGGTGCCCCTGGTGGAAATTAAATCCTAGACTTTAGAACATGAAAGTGCTGATCACTGAATATCAAGGTTTTAAATAAAAATCCTACGAATTTAGAATGCAGTCCAGATGGAATCGGAAGGGGAAGCATCCTGTGAATAAGACCTTATGCACACAGCTCATACAGGTATTAAGCGTTAGTTTTTCTACCTGTAAAAGCCTGTTAGCCTACAGGTATGTGGCTGTGCACACATTGACGTTTACAGGTGTTTATAGGTGTATTTGAAGAGGAGCATTTACAGGCATAAAAAAAAAAAACAGACGCGTACTAAGAGGACCTTATACACAGAAAAAATTAAACTAGAACTATAGGCAAGACTTTTTTTTTTTATTTTGGATAGAGCAAAACCCCTGTCAGATTTTTTTTCCCGCCATATGTGTCCCATTGCGGATGTTTCCCTTCCTGTCCCATGCCAAACAGGAAGTGAGAGGAAATCCCTGAAAATGAAGGGAATTCCTTGGGAACCCCAAGGCCACCAGAACTATTGTCCCCATTGGAAGATTTTTGCCTATATTACTTTTCTTTAGACAGCCCAAAATGTGGGATTTTCTTTTACATTCACTTTTAATGATAATGGTAAACAGGACAAAAAGAGAGGGTGAGACTCCTTAAAGCAGAGTTCAACCCGAAAGTGGAACTTCCGCTTATCTGATTCCTCCCCCCCTCCGGTGCCACATTTGGCACCTTTTGGAGGAGGGAGCATTGGTACCTGTTTTTTACAGGTACCCTGTCCCCACTTCAAGGAGACAGGGCCGCGGCAAAGTACATCAGCAGCTAGGCCCCCCTCCTCCTCCCTTCTCTCCCCCTTCTGCCGGGCCAGTGAGAAAGCGCAGCGCACTTCGCGCATGCACAGTAGGGACCATGCCGTGAAGTTAAAAGGCTACACTGGCAGGTTCCTTTGGCAGTAATGGCAGCGGCATCACCCGCCAGCCAATGTAAACATTGGCTGGGGTGCCGACATCGCTGCACTCCAGGACAGATAAGTGGCCTAATGTTAAAATCAGCAGCAACAGTATGTGCAGCTGCTGACGTTTGATTTTTAAAGGGGCAGGCGGAACTCCTCTTTAACAGGGGCGCAGCCAGCAATAAAAACTGACAGGGGTTCTAATTCCTCTCCACTCTATCCAAAACTAAAAAACATGTTTGCCTGTAGATATACTTTAACCACTTCCATAGCGCAGGCCATCATATGATGTAATGGGCTTTCAGTGGTGATATCTGAATGATGCCTGCAGCCAGCCAGCGATTTCCTACACCATAAGAATGATAATAGCGGCAGTTCAGACCCCACATCTCTCCATAAAGAGATCATGCACTATTCCCAATACAAGTGATGGTTACATTCCTTGTAATAGGAATAAAAGTGATCAATTTTTTTTTTTTTTTTTAAGGCAAAGTGTAAACATTTAAATAAAATAAACAAAAAAAATATAAGCGCCCCTATCCTCGCGAGCTCGCACGCAGAAGAAAATGCAAACATAAATCATGCCCGCATATGTAAATAAAGTTCAAACAACACATGTGAGGTGTGCAAAGCAATAATTTGAGCCCAAGACCTCCTCTGTAACTCTAAACATGTAACCTGTAAAAAAAATGTAAAGCATCGCCTATAGAGCTTTTTACGTACTGAAGTTTGGCGCCATACCACGAGTGTGCTCAATTTTGTGACACGTGAGGTATCTATTTTCTTGGTGTAACAATATCTGTCACATTATACAAAAACTTAGGCTAACTTTACGGTTTTGTTTTGTTTTTATTCGTGAAAAAGTGTTTTTTCCCCAAAAAAATCATGTTTGAAAAATTACAAAAAAATACATAAAAAGTTGCATTGACCGCCATTTTATTCCCTAGGGCAGGGGTACTGAATTAAAATTCACGGGGGTCCAGTCGGAAAAAAATTCTTCCAGCAGAGGTCCGAATGCCACATTGGTGCTATGACGCCACATTATATCCTCCACTTGACAACCTCCCGACACAGCGCCCCCCCACCACCACCACCACACACATGCACACACCTTTATGACCCACACACATCGCACTTTTTTTTCTTTCAACTTTATTGAAGAGTAAAAATACATTTCATTCATTTTTATGCACCACAGTTCAATTGCGGTGCATAGAAACGGAATGCATTTTGCAACGCTCCGCACGCAGGGGCACTGTTGCAGTGTGAACAGGACACATAGAAAACAATTGTTTTCTATTGCCCTTGCAGAGACTGACGCATCACAGACCCCCCCATCACAGACTGACAGCCCAAATCACAGACCCCTCATTACAGCCTAATCCCCCCATCACAGACTGACCTGACCCATCACAGACCCCCCCATCACAAACTGGTCCTGACCAGTCACAGACCCCCTATCACAGACTGACCTGACCCGTCACAAACTGGTCCTGACCCATCAGAGACCCCCTATCATAGACCCCCTTATCACAGACTGACCTCCCCAACTCCCTATCGCAGACTGACCCCCCAAATCACAGACTGACCCCCCATCACAGACTGACCTGACCCATCACAGACCCCCATCACAGACTGACCCCCCATCACAAACTGGTCCTGACCCATAACAGACCCCCTATAACAGACTGACCCCCCAAATCACAGACCCCCATCACAGTCTGACCCCCCAAATCACAAACTGGTCCTGACCCATCACAGACCCCATATCACAGACTGACCCCCCCATCTCAAACTGGTCCTGACACATCACAGACCCCCCAAATCACATACCCCCTATCACAGACTGATGACCCCCCAAATCACAGACTGACTCCCCATCACAAACTGGTCCTGACACATCAGACTCCCCATCACAGAGCCCCAAATCACAGACTGACCCCCCAAATCACAGACTGACCCCCCAAATCACAGACCCCTATCACAGACTGACCCCCCAAATCACAGATCCCCTATCACAGACTGATGACCCCCCAAATCACAGACTGACTCCCCATCACAAACTGGTCCTGACACATCAGACTCCCCATCACAGACCCCCAAATCACAGACTGACCCCCCAAATCACAGACCCCTATCACAGACTGACCCCCCAATCACAGATCCCCTATCACAGACTGACCCCCAATCACAGACTGACCTGACCCATCACAGATTGACCCCCCATCACAAACTGGTCCTGAACCATAACAGACCCCCTATAACAGACTGACTCCCAAATCACAGACCCCCCATCACAGACTGACCCCCCCAAATCACAAACTGGTCCTGACCCATCACAGACCCTCAATTACAGGCTGACCCCCCACCACAAACTGGTCCTGACCCATAACAAACCCCCTATAACAGACTGACCCCCAAATCACAGACCCCTTATCACAGACTGACCCCCCAAATCACAAACTGGTCCTGACCCATCACAGACCCCCAAATCACAGACTGACCCCCCCATCACAAACTGGTCCTGACACATCAGACTCCACATCACAGACCCCTATCACAGACTGACCCCCCAAATCACAGACTGACCCCCTAAATCACAGACCCCTATCACAGACTGACCCCCCAAATCACAGGCCCCCTATCACAGACTGACCCCCCATCACAGACTGACCTGACCCATCACAGACTGACCCCCCCATCACAAACTAGTCCTGAACCATAACAGACCCCCTATAACCGACTGACCCCCAAATCACAGACCCCCCATTACAGACTGACCCCCCCAAATCACAAACTGGTCCTGACCCATCACAGACCCCCTATCACAGGCTGACCCCCCCATTACAAACTGGTCCTGACCCACAACAGACCCCCTATAACAGACTGACCCCCAAATCACAGACCCCCTATCACAGATTGACCCCCCCCCAAAATCACAAACTGGTCCTGACCCATCACAGACCCCCTATCACAGGCTGACCCCCCCATCACAAACTGGTCCTGACCCATAACAGACCCCCTATAACAGACTGACCCCCAAATCACAGACCCCCTACCACAGACTGACCCCCCAAATCACAAATTGGTCCTGACCCATCACAGACCCCCTATCACAGGCTGACCCCCCCCCTCCCATCACAAACTGGTCCTGACACATCAGACTCCCCATCACAGACCCCCTATCACAGACTGACCTTCCAAATCACAGACCCCCTATCACAGATTGCCCCCCCCCCCAAATCACAAACTGGTCCTGACCTATCACAGACCCCCTATCACAGGCTGACCCCCCCCATCACAAACTGGTCCTGACCCATAACAGACCCCCTATAACAGACTGACCCCCAAATCACAGACCCCCTACCACAGACTGACCCCCAAATCACAAACTGGTCCTGACCCATCACAGACCCCCTATCACAGGCTGCCCCCACCCATCACAAACTGGTCCTGACACATCAGACTCCCCATCACAGACCCCCTATCACAGACTGACCTCCCAAATCACAGACCCCCTATCACAGACTGACCCCCAAATCACAGACCCCTCACAATCACAGACCTCCCCTGTCCTGTCCTGCCCTGCCCAGCACTGCACTCCCCCCTCCCTACAGAACCCTACCTTAATCACACAGGAAATGAAGCATGGCTGCTCTGGAGAATGGGCAGGACTTTTCCCATTAAAAGTGAGTGATTTATTGCTGGGACCGCCCCCGCTGCATAGCAACCAATTGCCCGCTTTTTAACTTAAAAAGTCCCGCCCTTTGTCCAGAGCAGTCGCGCTTCATGTCCTGTGTGATTAAGGCAGTGTGGGGAGGGGGGAGTGCAGCGATGTTAGAGAAGGCACAGACCTGTCGCGCCTGCCATGCTGTGTATATAGCGGCATCTGCAGAGGCAGGCAGGCGAGTGAGCCGGTGACAGAGGACACACAGGAAACTACTTGGCGGGGCTGCAGTCCAGATAGAATGGCCACTGGGGCCGGAACCGGACCGCGGTCCGCCATTTAGTGACGCCCGCACTAGGGGGTTCTGAGTGATTATCTATCAAAAAATTATGATTTTTACATGTAGGAGAGAAGTGCTGGAATTTGCACGGTATGAAAGTGGTTAAACACATATGCACATCAATGCATTCCATTGGGCAGAATAAATGAATATTCTGGCCAGTGGAATGTATTTACACTAAAACGCTATACGCGCAGAAATGGACTCGCAGTATGTGGCTTTTTCAGATGCCCCATGTGCATGGGGCCTTATACGCACTTTTAGCTGCTTTGTTCTGCATACAACCAAACTGCAGTTATGTGCTCCCCGGGACACATCTTGCAGATATTTATGCTAAATCCATAACAGCGTAATATAGCGTTTTTTTTTTGTTTTGTTTTTTATATTATCTGAAATACAAGCATTTTCAAAAGCAGTATATAAATATGGCATTGGCCATGGGACATTATTTCTGAAATAACAAGTTATATTTGGAGTTTATATACAGTACATGTCCTATTCTGTTCTAAAGATGCAATGTTATGTGCATAATTAGATTTTGTCTCTCCTGCTTACTTTCTTTATAAGTTTGTAATGGGAAAAAGGGGTGGAGAAGTTGGTTGTCATGGCTTGGTCCAACATAAAGCCTGGTTGTCTCACACAGACATTCAGGAAAGTGGAAGCTAGTTACCGGTAATAGTTCCCACTATACTCAGCGCTGTTAGGTAGCCAGAGGTTGCTGGTTGTCTTTCTCTTGAGAGCACCTAATAATCATGCAGGGCCAGGAGACAGTCTTTTATATCTTTTTACATTAGCAACCCTTCATACTCAATGAACCGCATTTGATCATAACTTATTGAGGCAAATTTCCCTTTTTTTTAGGAAGCCATTTATTTCTGTCTTACCCAATGTCTCTGCAGCTTTCCCCCAGTCTGTCTCTTATATTACCAGTTAAAAACACCACACTCTTAATACAGGTACTTTTTCATGGTGTAATTGGAGGTGAAGAGTCAGTACAAGTGCAATGTGAACAAAGTCAATCTTTCAGTCTCAGTTTACCTAAACGGTAACAATTGAATGAAGCCTCTCTTTCCTCTTTGCCTCTCATTGTACTCTCTTTCCTGTATTAAATACAGTACATCCTAATTTTAATTGCTTCAGACAGGACATGACCTATTTTCTGATGGCCCTATTAGCCAACAGAGCCCCATGATTGAAATGCTAAAAGCAGGGTAGAGGGCATAGGAGAAAATGATTTTAAAATAATAAAGGCACCATTTATTTAAGTTTTTGTTGTCATTTTATTACACTATTATGCCTAAAGCATTTATCATTTTCTGATCAAGGTGTGCTATAAATCTATCACTGTTTTAACTGACATCCACTGAATAACATTATATTTGATCTCTGCCCCTCTTTCCTGTTTCAGCCTGCTTAAGCAAAATTTAGTTATCATGCTGCATCTCATCAACCTGCGCCAACTAAATTTTTATATAGCCACATTGAGAATTTATTGCAGATAGGTTGGCAGGCATTTTTTCTGTATACAGCCAAGCAATCAAAACAGCTTTAAGGGGAGTAAAGCACAGGAAGTTTTGGAGATGCAACTTGCTACTGGAGCCTGTAAGTGAGTTATGTTTTTGTAATACACTGGCATCCAACCAGCAATAAACTTTCAGGTTTGGAAATAACACCACCAGGTGCTGGCTGTTATTCAAAATCAATTTGACCAATCCAAGCATCCTAACATTAATCACACAGTGCAGACGTAAAACCAAAGTAAATAAGCATGTCATATAACTAGAATAAAATGTAACCAGTTTCAAGGACGTATCTCACACCCACATCCTGTGTTAGATACAATTAGAGAGGAAATTGGGAATAATTGGGAGATAACTCCCTACCCAAGGAAGAGTAGAACTTTAAAAGGTGTGAGATCTTCACCGAGGTGAACACATATTAAATATATAAGAAAAATCATTTATTATACAAAACATAAAAATATATCATACAAACATGTAGCTGTGCATAATTGGCATGGCTAGTAAAAAGCCAATACTTATTGTTTACAGCAGATACATAGAAGAGCTCATGTGCGTAGAGTAATTGCGATGCGTTTCGCAGAGCTGTACCTCCGCTTCTTCAGGGCAACTCAATATGCATCTATATTAACTTCAAATTTAAAAAAGATATCATTATGGTCACATCAAAATATAGATCAATTAATCACTCAACAATAATAATATAGTAACCAAGTTAAATATAAAAACTATGTGCTCACCCAATTCATCATAATTTGGCTTTATAATGTTGTAGCCAGTGCGGGAGGAGATCCTGTCGACACGTGACCATATAGTCCATAGTGCCAGAACTTAGGACAATGCCTGATAGACACTAGAAACACCCTAAGCGGATACTGGCAGGTACATCTCATATGTCTAAAATATTAAAACATAGGGGATCCGACTCAGTCAAGTAAGATCAACCCATACCTACCAAGTGATCTAAATACCCATACACCACATACTCACAACAAAGCTCCTAGAGTAAACATACAAAACATTCATATGTGAGGAGTGGGGGACATCATACACACACACAAACATACATAGAAACACACTCATGCACATACACACTGCCATGTATACACAGACAATGCATACAGCATACATGGCCCCCACTTATGAACCACATGCACATGAGTTATGTCTTTGTAATAGTGTATGGATTGCGCTACCCTGGTGGTTGACCTGCATCCACCTAATCCTGTGCAATGGTTACAATTATTAACCCCTGTGCATAACACCTATAAATAACAAACAATCCTTCAAACATATACAGTATGTAATATCTAAATGTGTTCATATACAAATGTTCTTCTCAGAACAGTGTGAAAACACACTCATAGAGCATGTTTAATCTAAGAATGAACGTACATTGCCCTATATCAACATTTCTGAGAATTTCTTATCACAAAGACAAACAATTTATATGGTAACAAAAAAAATATATATAAAAAATATAAAGAATATATATAAGAATTATTTTTTTTTTGAAAGTTCGAGAATTTCTACATAAATCCTCTTCCACTTTAAGAGTCCCAGTGTGATGACCAAGTGTTCTATGGCAAACAATACTCCTCTTGCGGGGTGTATAAACACAACGTGATTTCACCACTTGCGTGATTATCCCATCACCGTTAAAAATGGCCACTCACCAGATCCCATTCAACTAGCGCCTTTGGTTCATTCCCAGGATAACCACTCCTATTTTGCGTTAACAGTAGTCTCTTTTTCCCTACAAAAGCTCACAGAAAAAGAGTGCCCCTCATAGTGTAGTAGGTAAAAGAATTTATTGGTTAAAAAATAAAGCATAAATTGCACTCACATTTTGTTGGGACTCTTAAAGTGGAAGAGGATTTATGTAGAAATTCTCTAACTTTCAAAAAAAATTATTTCTTATATATATTCTTTATATTTTGATATATATATATTTTTTTGTCACCATCTACATTGTTTGTCTTTGTGATTAGAAATTCTCTGAAATTTTGATATAGGGCAATGCACGTTCTCTCTTAGATATATTTTTTGTCACCATATAAATTGTTTGTCTTTGTGATAAGAAATTCTCTGAAATTTTGATATAGGGCAATGCACGCTCTATGAGTGTGTTTTGAGTGTGTTTTCACACTGTTCTGAGAAGAACATTTGTATATGAACACATTTAGATACACATATATGTTTGAAGGATTGTTTGTTATTTATAGGTGTTATGCACAGGGGTTAATAATTGTAACCGTTGCACCGGATTAGGTGGATGCAGGTCAACCACCAGGGTAGTGCAATCCATACACTGTATCAATTTCGTTTTGGGCGAGCCACTACAGAGTGACTGGCACATCTTTTTGGTTGCAGCAAACCAACTAATATAGAATGATTTTGTTTTTCCATTTGCGCCAGCAACATCCGTCCCATATGTCTTTGTAATACACTGGCATCCAACCAGCAATAAACTTTCAGTTTTGGAAATAACACCACCATGTGCTGGCTGTTATTCAAAATCAATTTGACTAGTCCAAGCATCCTAACATTAATCACACAGTGCAGACGTAAAACCAAAGTAGTAATAAGCATGTCATAGTTTTAGTTCTGTTACATGAAAATTTGTACGGTCTTTGTGCTTTGTTTGTACTCTGGCATTTGTTGCAGGAACATGTTGTCTGCTTACTCTGTTTGCTAGTAACTGATTAATATTAAAGTAAAGCACGTGGGGAAAAAGTTAGTGGCAATGATAATCAGGAAGCATACTAAATATTTCTACTTGTATTAACCCAGGCCAAAAGCTGGTAATAGACATGGGATGGTAATTCCTCAATCCAGATGGTAACATTTGAATTATGAAAGATTGCATGCCTATGAGAAAACTGCAATTTTTCTTGACACCCTGCCAATAGTTTTTTTATGACGGTCTATGGGCATTTTAAAGCCAAATTCAAGACAAAAATATAAAAATAACTGCTGCAGTTATCTATTTGTAACCCAGACTGTAGCTGATAACTGATGTGGAAGTTGTCCATTGTTGCTACTGTATTATCCTTTTGCAATGTGGACAGGGTTAAACTGAATATTCTTCAATGCAGAAGTGCAGCAGCCATCTTAAAGGAGGCCATTTTACCGTGCTTTACCATGTCTACAGGGTGTCTCCAGTGCAGGAGGCAGCCACCGCAATAGTATAAGTATGACATGTGTCACAAAACATAAATGAGTCATACCTCAGCACAGGTGGTCAGCATGGCTCAACGAATAATGAGCATCTATGTCAGGGTAAGGGCCAAGGAGGCAGCCACCTTGGCTGGGTTTGGATCAATCCTGGAGGATGGTGATTGGCTGATTGAACAAAACAAGGGCAAGTATGTCGGGAAGCTGCTCAGAAAAAGAAAGAGGGCAGCCTTAAAGCTAGCAGGGGGGAGAAAAATAAACTGGGCTTCTGGCTGAATAGAGAGAAGACTCTTATCATGCAGGACCTTTCCTCAGAGGCCAGGAACTATCTTCCTGCAAGGGTATGGGGGGTGATTTTGATGCCTGGTGTCATCAGACTGTATTAAAGAAGGGGGTCATTGCATGTAAAGAAGGAAAGGGGTCACTGTCTCAAAAGGATTAAAAGAGAGAAATCACAGCAACTTCATCACTGAGGAACTTGAACTTGAGTACATGTCCTGAATCCAGAAGAGGGCACACTGGGTCTGGTAAGAGACTAAAGTTGCGCAAGTTAATCTGTTGTGTGTTGGGAACTGTTGTGCTTTTTTTCAAGGGTCCCAACTTTGCTGGCCAACATTTTTTTTCATCATTCACGGGCCAGTGTGGTAAAACAGGGACTGTTATAGAAAGTTAGGACTGTCTTTATATACTGTTGCTAGGTAAATGCAATTCAGTTATGTTAATTAATGTTAGTCAGAATACTGCAGGTGTAGTTTGTATAAGTACACTTGCTTATCCCCTTCTTTTAGGTAATGCTTGACCTAATAAATTCTTTGAAATACCTCAAGGTGTGTCGGTAAGTGCTGAGTGAGCAATGTGTGCTATCTTCAGGTGTGGCGGGAAATAAAACAATTCAGTTGCTCCTCTTGGGTTAGCACTGCAAGCGGAAGCTTGTCTGAGGATTTGAATTTGGGACTGAGAAAAAGAGTGATGATTGACTCCACCAGCCAAGCTACCATGATGGACCCCATCACTATTGCCAAGTGGTGTGTTTTTTTAGAATAGAGGAGAGGAATCCCAACTAGCTTTCAATGGGATAGTCTACAGCTCACTTTTGATGATCTTGTAGCTTAGCTTGCACAGCAAAGTATGCCAAACGGACACCCAGAAAGTTTTGGTTCAGGAGTACCAGATACTGCTTTTATCTCATCCTCAGGGTTCCCCCTGCCTCATTCTTCACCGATATGGGAAGATTAGTAGAAACCCTTGTTCAGAACAGTAGCATCCAACAACTATGAGTTGAGGTTCTGTTTTGGAAAAGTACCAGTGTCCTCAGGGGAAGAAGACTTTGAGACCTGGATGGACCAAGTGGTCCAGGCTGTGGAAGAGTAGGAAGTTCATCTGCCCGGCACTTAACTTAACCCGGCAGGCGGTGAGCTGTTTCCGGTGTCCTCCATATTCGCCAACCCTGATTGCTTCTCCCGCCCTCTCCTCAGCTCGTCCTATGCTGTGATTGGACGCCTGATAGGCATCCAATCACAGTGCCTGTCACTTCAGCCAGTCAGGTGACAGGTAACACAGACCCGGTGCACCTGATTAGCTGATAGGCGGTTCAATGTTAGGAAAGCAAATTCCTTCGCTTTCCTAACATACAGCTGAGTGAGAAGTGAACGCACAGCGTTGCGCCCACTTTTCACTTTTTTGGGGCGCCTATTAGAGCCTATGGCTCTAATCAGGTGCATCCAAAAAACACCCCCACCGCTGTAATTTAGGTGCCCAGTGACCGAAAAAGGGCCAGGCACCTAAATAGGGGGTGTCAGCAGCGACCATAGATAGATTCATGCAATGCATGAATCTATCTATGGTAATTAGAGAGTGACAGGAGAGGGGGGCAGCGCTCCTGCGCCCTTTATGAGGGGAAAGAATTGTGATCTTAATTCTTAACGATTAATCGTGCAGCTCTACCTCCTTATAGAAGGTTAATAGATTTGTTTGGCAAGAATGATTCTTCATGAATCCATGGTGATTACTCCTAATGATACAGTTTTCCTCACTATAATCTTGTATATAGTCCCTTATCCTCCCCTCCAAGAGCTCGCAGACTATTGATGTTAGGCTAACTGGTCTATAGTTCCCAGGGATGTATTTTGGGCCTTTTTAAAATATTGGTGCTACATTGGAATGGTACCAGCTGATTGGAGAAAAGCCAGTCATTAGACTGTTAGTAAAAATTAGGAACAATGGTCTGGCAATTACTTGACTGAGTTCCCTAAGGAGCCTCAGGTGCAAGCCATCTGGTCCAAGCTAGACCAGCTAATCTGGAAATAGAGATAGTTTCTGCTGGCAATGTATGTGTACCAAAGTCAAGAGCTATTGTCCCTTCTGTCACCACTGCATCCTGAGGAAGACTCTGACCTCCAGAGCTGCCTCAATGGATCATCTCCAGAGTCAAGTTCCAATGGATTTTGTGTGCATTGATTTATTGAATCTAAATCCTGGCACAATTGGCCAAGGAAATGTACTGGTAGTGACTGATCATTTCTATCCGTTATGCCCAGTCTTTTCCAATGAGAGATCAACGAGTTGCTATAGTCACCAGAGTTTTAGTAAAGAAGTTATTTGTTCATTATGGACTACTCTGATCAGGGAAGACATTTTGAGAGTAGGCTCAGAAAACAGCATTGGAGCAGATGCATCTTCACTTATTACTGGTGCATACTTATAACAGTACAGAGAACCACGCTACTGTATATTCCCCTTAAAAATGTAATGTTTCAGAGAAAAGCTTGTCTGCCAGTGGATTTGGTCTTTGGCATCTCTATAGACAGTGTCAGCTGTAACTCGTAGAGGCTATGTGAACAAGCTTTGGAAAAACCTAAAGACAGCCTATGAGAAAGCTTGTGAAGCTTCTGATGCCAGAGGTCAGCCAGACAAGAAGAGTCATGACTTTTAACTTGAAAACAAGGTGCTGCAGAGAAATTTGGGACCTCCTAGAAAGCATACGTTAGTTGACCAGTGGAGGTTTCAGCAATATATCATCTACAAGCAACTGCCTGGCCTTCCTAAATACCAAATCCATCCTGAGGACAGGGCTTCTGAAGATTTGGCATCAAATCCATTTACTGCCCCTGAGTGAAGCCGTTACTTGCAAGGACTGAGACACTATCACCCAGGTCCTCTTCTTCCAGGTGAGTTCCAGTCACTAGCTCTCAACCAATACCACCTGCTAAAGCAGAACAAGAAGAAGATGACAGTGATGATAACTTAGATGGGGATTGGTAGTGGACATTTGAGCCAATGGATGCCATTCCATCCACTTCTGCTGCGAGGGTTAGTTCCAGTGTACTTAGAAATGAAGCCTTGGAGTTCCTGCCACAGATGCAAGTGGAAGATGACCTGAGGGACTCAGAAGAAGGGCCCTCTGCAGAATTCCTTGAAAGGGTAACATAACTATCTTCAGAACCTTCTTAATATCTTCTCCAGGGGAAGGAGAGGGAAACCCTCATCCTAGTTTACCCGATCATGAACAAGAAGATACCCCCAAGCCATCTGAACTCAAGGAACAGTGCTTCAAGAGAACAATACAATCCTCCCAAAAGAGGGACAGCTTCAGCAGGATTGAAACTTGAACTGAATCAGGGAACATGTCCGAAGACACAGAGTGCACACTACCACTACTGCACAAGTTTATCTGTTGTCTGCTGGGAATTGCTGTGCTTTTTTTAAAGGGTGCAAGATTAAGTAAATGCAGTTCAGTTTTGTTAATTACTGTTATGTATACTGCAGGTGATTAACCATATGTGTTATTGTCTTATTGATTGTATAAGTACACTTGCTAATCCTTTCTTAGATTTGCTTGGCCTAACATATTCTTTGAAATACCTCAAGGTGTGTCAGTAATTGCTGGGTAAGCAATGTGTGCCATCTTTCGGTGTGCAGAGAAATCACAAAGCAATTCAGCAGCTCCTCAGGAATCAATAAAAAATCATAATATGTATTCTTGAAATGAAAAGTACCTTATTTTCTACACATCAGCCTGTTGATTTCATTGCACAGCAGCACACAAACTGGAGAAGAGGGCTGGCACTAGCACCCAATTAGGTTATCTTGTGGTGCATATGTGCTGATTGGGGGGGGGGGGTAATGAGAGTGAGCAGATGCAAATTGTTAGCAGTGTGCTGCTGCTCAGTTATTGTCTAGTCAGTAGGTTGAGGTATGTTCTTCACAAAGCTATGCTGCTAATGCAACAAAGGTCAGGGATCTGTCTATGCGGCCTGGAATAGATGTGTAGAACACAAAATTGGCTACACAAGGTTACAAGTTATTTAACAGATAAGACATTCCCTGTGCATGTACTGTACATCAGCTATATATTTAGCTGCTCTGTTTGAGTTCAATTCCATACTTCTTTACCAGAAGCTTCATAGTTTGTAAGGTTGAAAAAAGACAAAGGTTTATTTAGTTCAAGCTATATGTATGTATGTGTGTGTGTGATTTTTTTCCCCAACAATTCCCATAGATCTTTATATCATGCTTCATGAAGAACACATCTAAATGTTTTTGAAGTTGTCAACACTCTCAGCTAGTACCACTTCTTGAGGAAGGAAGTTCCTTTAAGTAAAAGTTAGAGTTGTTACCTGTTTCTCATGGCTTTTTGGAAGACTTCACTCCAAATATGTTTAACTACTTGCCGACCATCCGCGGCAGTTATACAACGGCAGGTCGGCTCTGCTGCGCGAGATCACGTAGCTATACGTCGCCTCGCTATGCAGCCATTAGGGGCGCGTTCACGCCCCGTGCTCGCCCCTGGTCCCTACTCGTGCTCGGCGGTCGCGATCACCACTGGGCACCCGCGATCGTTCATTACAGAGCGAGAACCGGGAGCTGTGTGTGTGTAAACACACAGCTCCCGGTCCTGTCAGGGGGAGAAATGACTGTTCGCTGTTCATACAATGTATGAACAGCGATCTGTCATTTTCCCAAGTCAGTCCCACCCCCCCTTCAGTTAGAACACACCTAGGGAACATACTTAACCCCTTCCTCGCCCCCTAGTGTTAACCCCTTCCCTGCCAGTGTCATTTTTATAGTAATCAATGCATTTTTATAGCACTGATCGCTATAAAAATGCCAATGGTCCCAAAAATGTGTCAAAAGTGTCCGAAATGTCCGCCATAAGGTCGCAGTACCGATAAAAATCGCTGATCGCCGTCATTACTAGTAAAAAAAAAATATTAATAAAAATGCCATACAACTATGCCCTATTTTGTAGACGCTATGGGCCAGATTCTCGTACTGGCGGCGTAACTTTGTGCAGGCGTAACGTATCTGATTTACGTTACGCCTCCGCAACTTAGACGGGCAAGTGCTGTATTCTCAAAGCACTTGCTCCGTAAGTTGCTGCGGCGTAGCGTAAATAGGCCGGCTTAAGCCTGCCTAATTCAAATTGTGAAGAGGTGGCCGTGTGTTATGCAAAATAACCATGACCCTAAGTGATTGACGTTTTTCACTTACGGCGCATGCGCCGTCCGTGGAATCTTCCAGTGTGCTTTGCGTCAAAGTACGCCGCAAGGACGTATTGGTTTTGACGTGTACGTAAATGACGTCCAGCCCCATTCACAGACGACTTACGCAAACGACATAAAAATTTCAAATTTCGTCACGGGAACGACGGCCATACTTAACATTGGCTGCGCCTCATATAGCTGGGGCAACATTACGCCGGGAAAAGCCTAACGTAAACGGCGTATCTGTACTGCGTCGGCCGGGCGTACGTTCGTGAATTCGCGTATCTAGCTGATTTACATATTTCGACCCGTAAATCAGCTTACACGCCCCTAGCAGCCAGCGTAAAAATGCAGTTAAGCTCCGACGGCGTAACAGACTTACGCCGATGGGATAGAATAGAAATCTATGCGTAACTGATTCTAAAAATCAGGCGCATAGATACGATGGCTCGGATTCGGACTTACGACGGTGTACATGGTGCTACGCCGTCGTAAGTCCTCTGAGAATCCGGGCCTATAACTTTTGCGCAAACCAATCAATAAACGCTTATTGCGATTTTTTTACGAAAAATATGTAGAAGAATACGTATTGGCCTAAACTGAGGAAAAAAAATGTTTTTTTTTTCATATATTTTTGGGGATATTTATTACAGCAAAAAGTAAAAAATATTGCATTTTTTTTAAAAAATTGTTGCTCTATTTTTGTTTATAGCACAAAAAATAAAAACCGCAGAGGTGATTAAAAACCACTAAAAGAAAGCTCTATTTGTGGGGAAAAAATTACGCCAATTTTGTTTGGGAGTCACGTCGCAGGACCGCACAATTGTCAGTTAAAGCGACACATTCCCAAAATTGCAAAAAGTGGCCCGGTCATTGACCAGCAATATGGTCCGGGGCTGAAGTGGTTAAAACTGTAATTTGCCATTGGAACAATGTAACTGGCAGTTTACATGGCTATATATAAATTAATGCATATTAGCAACAGTCATTTATATTTTGATTTAATGAACAGTACGTTATATTCGTATTCTAATTAGGCATATGTTAAGGTAGTCCTAAACCAAATGATACAAAGTTTACTTTTTAAACCAGCAAAATATCTTTACAGTCCCCTTTTATACTGCTACTGCTTGTACCACATTTCCTGGGTCATTTTAGGTCACAGTCTTGTTCGTGTATCTATGATTGTGAGTTACAACTATATTTAGCAGCCACTAGATAAATTCTAATTTCATTATAGTTAAATTAAGTTCAGTATGTTACCTTCTTTTTAGCCTACTGTTTTATGCTTATCTGCCTGAAAACTATTATTTAAAGAAATGTTCGACAAAGTACGACACTGATTTGTTACCTTGCAATGATAATTTTTTTTATGGTTTTAATACATTTGCTACCAGGGTGAGGCACTTCCTGGGTTTCATGTGTTCTTATTACACCTAAGTTACATAGTTGGTAAGGTTGAAAAAATACTCTACTCTGGTCCATCCTGTTCAAGCTGAATGTGTGTGTATGTGTGTGTGCTTATGTCAGTACCATTTTCCTCATCCCTTGTGACAGTGCTGAAGACACACAGGATGAGGCTCCAAAGTATTGTGTCTGAGTGGAGATGACTGGGGTTTCAGTGTTCTCCGTGTTTGGTAATCCCGGATCAGGGTCTGGAGCTTGGAGACTTCAAAGAGATTTGGGTAGGGAAGAAGTCTCCATTCTTGTGTCCGGGTCTTACTGGAGACCTGCAGGGTCTGAGAGGGTGCAGGTGTGCAAACTCGATATAAGCAAGGCCTGGCCATAGCTCACAGTTCCCTTTAGGAGAGAGGTATGCTCCAGCCAGGAGACAGGGCTACTCCTTTTAGGGGAGGTGCTCTACACAGGAGACAGCACTCCAGGTTGGAGTAGAGATTGCTTACCCACAGGACTTAAGCACAGCACATGCTTCAAGAAATCGACTCCCACCAAACGTATCAGGAGTTTTCTGCAGGGAACAGAAATTGATATTAAATCTGAACTCTAGATAGATATAAAATAGGGTGACCAGACATCCCCAGTTTCAGGGGACAGTCCCCTGATTGAGGACACTGTCCCCGGACCAAGTCTGTCCCTGGTTTTGTCCCCAGATTGGATTTAATAGGGGGCAGGGGCAATTTCAAAGACAGTCAGTGCAGAATTAAAATAAAAAAGTTTGAATTAAACACTCCCGCTCTGCCGTGCCTACTAGCTTAGGGGGGTTGTATTTTTTTCATTATCTGTGCCCCTTTCTGATGATAATATGCTGGTCGGAGCGGAGGGAATATTTCTTCAGGTTCGCTCGCATGTTCTTCTGCCTTGGCTCAAATCCTGTCCAGCCCCCTGCCTATCTCCTTGCCATCCCTGGTGGAGTGATCTTTCTCCGCTTCCCATCCAGTAGGAACGGGGGCCTGGAGAGTAAGTCTTGAGGCTGTGAGGCGGGCGGCGACGGGTAGAGAGTCGCTGATTGTTGCCATTACTAGTAAAAAAAAAAAATATGTCCCCGGATTTCATTTAAAAAATCTGGTCACCTTAATATAAAAGCTCTAAATGAACTCAGCCCTGTATTTATTAGTATATCATGAAATACAGGTACTTAAATTTGACCTGGAATGAGCTATTTGCAGTCCTTGCACAGCAGGACTGGAATGTTGGAGAAAGAAATCAGTCAATGTGCTGGCAAAAGGCATGCTGATAGGAAGCAAAAGTAGAGTGATTAGAATGAGCTCATCACTGTGCTTCTTCTCCTTTCACTGTCCAGTCATTGGCTGGGGTGGATCCAAGAAGTGGCTTCAAGGATGCTGGCCAATAGTCTGAGAGCATCTGATGGCAAAAATAAATACTGCAGGAAAATCCCTGGATTGGATTGATATTGCAGCAAAATCTGGTTTTGATGTCCTAGCTTTTAATAGACTATTTATTTTATCTTATTTTTGGCTGGAGTTCTCATTCAAGTTACATGAAGTGAATTTTCTGCCTTTAGTACATTCACAGTCTTTATAACAATGACACTTAACTGGTTAAGAAAAAGGAAAGAGGGAACAAACCTCTGGACTTTAAGGTGTCAAATCAAATAATTACAAAATAGATACAATTTTTTTTTATTACAATAATAAAACATACCTTTTGTTATAATTTATTCTATTAAAGGCATATACAGACACTACCACTTGACACGTTTCGCTATTAAAGCTTCTTCAGGAGATTCAGGTGTGTTGTATTAAATGCTATAGATAACAAAGAAAACAAGAATACGTTTCATGCTATTTTAGACAGATTGTTGAATCTACCATATCTATTGTTGGCATATAATTATTATGCATATTTTTACAAATTAAATCAATATTATCACAATACAATTTATGAATTCAATACAAACACATGAGCCTACCCGAACTGATTGGAATCAGATTTGATGGAGTTGAACAGACAATGTCCTCTATAATTTCAAAAAGCGCCTTACTGGTTCACCTTATAGTGGCCACAAAAGGAAGAGGAATATAAAGTATATTTCCTATTTAGAAACATAATATTTAATATAAAAATACTGCATAAGGGAATTTATTGACTTTTATATTTATTGATCGACTCTTATTACTCTTAAGTAATGTTAAGGTAATTACCATTTTTGCAGTATTATTTTTGATAAGCAGTGATATATTCCTTTATATTCATAAATATAAAAATCAATAAATCCCTGTATGCAGTATTTTGTATATTAAATATTATTTTTCTAAATAGGAAATATACTTTATATTCCTCTTCCTCCTGGGAAAGGGATCTAGGGGTGACATTCTCTGACCCACAAAAGGAATGCATACTTCTTTTCGCACACAAATCATCGCTGTGTAGCAGATACCAGGAAACCACATGCAAGTTAATGACACATTGGTATAGAACCCCATCAGTCCTTACCAAGTCGTTTCCTTGGCGATGTGGCTCATCTGAAGGCACTCTCTTACACATTTTCTGGAAGTGTCCTAAACTCTGCACTTTCTGGCAACCTGTGCTACGACTTATCCACAAATTTACAGACATTTACCTCCATGATAACCCAGCTGCAGTACTACTTAATCTCACGCCACTATCAAAGAGGAGGTAACACAAATCTCTGCTTAAGCACCTGCTAAACGCAGCTCGAGCTTGCATCCGCAGTATGTGGAAACAACAATCTGCCCCGACAGTTACACAATGGTTCACAAGGGTGAATGATATTGAGCAACTGGAAGACCTTACTTCGCCCCTCCCTGACAAAACCGAGGAGCCTAAGAGCAGATGGTTTTATTGGAGTCTCTTTCGCTTCTCTGGGGAATACCTGAAATACGTCTAATACAAACAATGATTAGGCCTGTGATCTTCACTAAGTCATGATTTTGACATACTTTTTTCCCCACTTCGCCCCTCTTCTTTCATTTTTCTGTTCTTTCTCTATACTTTATTAACAGAAAAACTTTTGGATATGCTCAGTTTAAAACACTTATAGCCCTATCTGACTTTGATACATCTAGATAACTTGATTATTGGCGTTTCCGAGATGCAGGTTTCTATTTTGCAGCATTTCCTATACACCCAGAGACCCTACTGTTTACTCTAAACTGTAAATCTGCAAATGTTTCAACTGTCATGCAGCGTACTCACGATTTTTTTTCGGCATGAAAAAAAAGTTGTTTTTAAAAAATGTCATTTAAAATGATCGTGTGTGGGCTTCACATCATTTTTCAGGTTCTGAAAAACGTCAAAAAATGGCAAAAAAATTTGAACATGCTGCATTTTTTAACGTTGTTTTAAACAATGTCATTTTTCAGGTTGTAAAAAATGATCGTGTGTGGGCTAAAACGACATGAAAAACCCGCGCATGCTCAGAAGCAATTTATGAGATGGGAGCGCTCGTTCTAGTAAAACTACCGTTCATAATGGAGTAAGCACATTTATCACGCTGTAACAGACAGAAAAGCGCGAATCGTCTTTTACTAACACGGAATCAGCTAAAGCAGCCCCAAGGGTGGCGTCATCCGTATGGAACTTCCCCTTTATAGTGCCATCGTACGTGTTGTACGTCACCGCGCTTTGCTAGAGCATTTTTAAAAAACGAGGGTGTGTGGGCAACGTCGTTTTAATGATGAAGTTGGAAATACGTCGTTTTTTATACATGCCGAAAAACACAGTTTTTTTTTCATGCCGAAAAATGATCGTATGTACGCGGCATTAGACTTGTTTATATAGCTATTTATTCTTGTGTTACTGATGCAAATCCTTTAAGTAATAATATAAAAAAAATAGAACAAATAATAACAATAAGAAAGTAATTTTTTATCATGTTTTTTATTGTAATAAAAATATGAAATTGTATCTATTTTATAATTATTTGATTTGACAACTTAAAGGGGTTGTAAAGGTAAAAAAATGTTTCCCTAAATAGCTTCCTTTACCTTAGTGCAGTCCTCCTTCACTTACCTCTTGAGGGGGGAGGGGGCGAACAGGAGTGTCAGAACACCCACTTACACACAGTTCCTTTCTCTACCTGCAAAGTAGAGAGTGTCCTGACTTGCCTGCTCGCCCCCTCCCCCCTTAATAGGCTTTCTCCACTCCAGGGAGAAAGCCTTGCATTACTGTGTGTAGTTACAGACAGAAGAACAGGAAGTGAGGATTTCTCAGAAGAAATAAGGACATTTAAAAGCAAAATCGAAGGATGAGGTAAGTGAAGGAGGACTGCACTAAGGTAAAGGAAGCTATTTAGGGAAAAAAATACCTTTACAACCCCTTTAAAAGTCCAAAGGTTTGTTCCCTCTTCCCTTCTTCCTTACGATAATACTGGGATGTGGTGTCTGTTCTGATCTCTTTGCCCTATCTTCCTATAAAACCACATAACTGGTTGTTTTCATTTGGAATAACCAGCTTTTAAAAAACAAAAATGTTTACTATCAGTAGACCCCTTCTTCACTCGGCAAGGCGATCTGCCCACGACTTTAGAGGCGACTTGCAAAATTACTTCTGTATTGAAGTCAATGCAAGTCGCCCTGAAGTCGTCCCAAAGTAGTACGGGAACCTTTCTCTAAGTCGGAGCGACTTGAGTCTCTCCTATTAGAACGATTCCATTGTACAGAACAGAGCGCGACTTGTCAGGCGGCTAAGTTGCTTGACGAGTCGAGCCTGTGTGAACCGGCTCTCATTTTTGGATGTGCAGTTTTTATATGTTCTATGTTCTGCACTTGGGGAACCTTAAAATCATGTTGTGTTTCTTCAGCATATGCCTGCAAAGGTCAAGTATGGGTTAAAAACACACCCATTGGAATTAACTTTGTAGTACATGACAATTAAAGGTGGATTTATTATTTTAAAATTTATTTTCTTTAGACAATTACAGTTGCCTGACCTGGTTTTGCTTTTTTTGTTTTGTGGGAAAACCTGTAAAGCAAGAAAGACAATTAAAATATAAATTTTCTTTGGCTTTGTACTATTAAAATACACTCAGAGTGTTTCCTTGGGCCTTTACAGGACTGAAAAGTTAGCCCATAAGTAATTCTATTCTATGTGAGGTTTAAGTCTGGGGTTTTTCAAGGCCAGGGTGAAAACATATTCATTTCAGTTTTTGTTTTGACTGCATGCATAAGATGTTATCAGGTTGCAGCCAGCTACTGAAAGAGTCTATGCCTTCCACAGGCTGTGAATCATGAAGTTGTTGTGGATAGACATAAAGCCAGTCAATTTTAGAACCCCTGTTACTTTTTTGCTGTAGAGCAAAAGCAGTGTCACTGAAGATCCTATTTAGGCCACAGTACTAAGAGATTTAAGGATGTAGAAATTCCTGTGATGGTTTTTGCACTAGTTGATCTGTATGTATTCAACGTCTACTTCATTAGGTACCTGCTTGGCCTCCATTAGTTTACAAAGCTGCCTAAATCTGTGCATGGATTAAAATGGTTATGTACCAGGGTGGCCTACCTGGATTGCAGCCTGCCTTTTTTGTTTGTAAGATGTGATTTTTTTTTACAACTGAAGGAGCCGAAGGAGCCGCTGGTTGATTTGGGATCGGTGTATTAAGTTACCAAATTATTCTGTCTAGTGGTGATGCTTGTGAGTGTGGATAAAAGAACAAGTGTCCAGCAGGTAGCGTGAGTTTTTAATGCTTTATTCCAGGGCCAACAAGGCCAACATCAACATGACACACAGTAGAGCAAACGGTTGATGAGTAGGAAGGACTTGTAGCATCAGGCCTTGGATATCAAAAACATAGAGAGCAAGCCTGCTCTCGGCACAGACCATTCAAACGCTGCCACCCTCGCCAGGGTGGGTAAGTGCCCTTTGGACAGGCAATTAACTTGGATCTGGCAGCCAAAGGGTCGCTCGCAATAATCAGATCACTGGGACGAAACAATGCCTCTGCCACAGGCGTAGTAAATTTTCTTGGTATAATTGAAGTGTAAAGCCCCATACACACTATCAGTTTTCCTGCAGGTTTTCTCTTCAGGTTTACCAAAACCATGTGGTGCAAGGGCCTGCCTGATTGCATACAAATTGAAACTCTTGAGGTTTGACCTCATATTACATGGTTTTGGTAAACCTGAAGAGAAAACCTGCAGGAAAACTGATAGTGTGTATGGGACTTAAGGATAACGAATCCTCCCAGTAAGTTTTGTTCTAAAGGATCACCCACTGACAGCAAAAGAAAAATACCTGTCATGTAGCGCGGTGATCGGATCCCCGGTGGTTCGTCCAGGCCTCCCTGACAACCTCTGCACTTAGGTTCTCCCGAGCCAATCCCCCACCGTTCAGCCTCCAGCTTAGGACCTGGAACCCAGCAAGCCGCTGGGGTCCTTTTCTTCATCAACAGAAGGCTCCGCGAGGTGCACAGCCTCAACCCGTCCGGCCATGAGGATGGGGCCCGCGGATGCGCGCACCCTATAGGTGGATGCCGCACCTGGAACTCGGGCCCCGCAGTCTACACAAAAAATGGCCGGTGCTCCAGATATACCCCCCCCCGCCAGCATGCCCAAAGAGGGAAACTCCTCTGATTGGCTGCTGGGGAAGGATGGTTCTGTCAGAAACCCTATAGCGCCAGCTGTCGCCCAGGGGTGGAAGCTCACCCCTGGACACACAGACTGACCCAAGAGGCAGTTCTGAACTGGCACCAGCACAAACTAACAATTAGTGAATGGGAGCAAGTGAAATCTCCCATTCCCCACTAACTTTAGCGTAACGCCCCACTAACTAAAAGGGGGGGCCCTACACAACATTTTTCTTTTCATTGGTTAAGGTTAATTATGATTATTTCAAACTTTCAATCTTGTGCGGAAAAAAGTTTCATTTTTTTTTTTAAGCAGCTACTTTATTGTATCACAGTTTGCATTGATGAAAGCCATTGGTAATGTATTTCATATGATTACCAAAAGCCATAGATAGGGTAAGTCTGGCAATAGGGCATTTTTATGCAGACAATTTTTTATATAATTTCTAGATCAATTATAAAAAATGGACATTGATAATAATGATGGTTAAACACAGGGTACACATTGTAGACAGACTGAAAAATGTAGCTGACATTTAAAAAAATATTTTAGTGAATTTCTTTCTCCAGGTACTTTGTATTGGCCTCATTCACACCATTTGTGCATAAAAACTGATGGAGAAAATGTGCAGATTTGACTTGCATAGAATAATTTTGGTTTATTCCAACCTTGTTCAGAGACCTGCATTTTTCTGTTTTTGCAAGGACACAAAGAAAACAGTTGTTTTCTATGTGCCCTGTTCACACCACATTACTATTGTCATGTATGTAGCGGTACCCCCGTAGGGGCTGTTGAGTGTAGTAGTCTGTCACCCTGCCCAACCAGGCACACACTTTTCAAGCATCCAGAGACATGAAAGCAGTCATTGCATTTATTTATTTATTTATTTTATTTAGGGGAATCCCTGTGGCTACTGCTCCCAGTACCACCACTTATTCAGGCACTGTCAGCCCTCCTGGCTGCAGTTGCCCCTTTCCACTGCCCATGCCACCACAATCCTCCAGACTGGTTCTGCACCCATCCCAGACTGCTGCATCTCAGTCCTCTCAGGCGTGCCTCCCAGTCATCCTGACTGTACTCACCAACCCCCTTGGCTGCCTCTATGGAACTCCTGCAGACTTGCCAGCAGTGTTCTCCCGCTGTCCTCTCTTGCTCCTCCTGTGCCTCCTGGTCAGGACACCTCTGTGGGTTGTAAGAGGGTCCCGAACTCAGGCCCAGGCCCAAGGTCCCCACCCCCCTACCTCCAGACTAAGGAGCTCAAAGGCGACAGCCGAACACTCCATCTCCATCTTCTATATGGTCAACTCCTCCTCGACTGGGTTGTGCCTGGGCATTTATGCAGGCCTGCCCCCTGCCAATCCAGATTGGGGATTAGTCAGGGCTCCTCAAAACACCCCAGGCAGCTCCACCTTTGCTCTCTACCTCTCATTGCAGAAAACACCAGAACATTCTGGAAAGAAGTGGCAGGTCCTGGTGATGCTACCTGTGAGTCACCCAGCAGTACTCTGAGCCACTCCCAGCCCAGAGCAGAACACACCCTGGCTTGGATGCCAGCCAAGCCTGGAAATTTACCTACTCTCACAAACATGTACTATTCTTCTAGCATCTAGAGGGTGCTACATGTAAATTTTATATATGAAAAACTTTGCAACATAAAAGTCTCTGCAAGGGCACAAAGAAACACATGTTTCATGGATTGCAGTAAGGTTGCCTACCTTCTTTACAACTGTTTTAGCAGATTGACACTACAAGTATAATATATTACACTATTTCTTGAAGCATGTGCTGTGCTTAATGATTGTTAAAATGTGGCAAAAGTAAATGGTAGCTTTGTCGTCAACAGGAGCACTGTCATTGACTTAACTCTTAACTTCACTTAAAATAAATCTAAAACTAAACACTAGGGATGAGCTTTGTGTTTGAGTCGAACCCATGTTCGACTCGAACATCGTATGTTCGACCGTTCGTCGAATTACGAACGTTACGGGCCATTCGCGCCAAATTTGAGTGGCACGTCACGGCCCATATCTCACTGCGGCAGTATTCAGTATGCAGGAAATTGGACTGTTCTCTTTGCAAGGAAAGTTAGAAACATAGATACATTGAAAGGCTGTATTAAAATGACAGGAACAAGAACCGGTAATCAGTGGGCACTGTTAAAGTCTACCATCCTGGAGATAACTAGATTATATGTCAGGCAAGTAAATTTCTTCTGAGAAATACTCACTTCTTGTTCTTCTGTCTGTAACTACACACGTAAAGCAATGCTTTCTCCGTGGTGTGGAGAAAGCCTCTTGAGGTGGGAGGGGGCGAGCAGGCAAGTCAGGACACTCTCTACTTTGCAGGTAGAGAAAGGAGCTGTGTGTTAGTGGGCGTCCTGAAACTCCTGCTCGCCCCTCCCCCCTCAATAGGCTTTCTCCACACCAGGAAGAAGGCCTCGCATTACGGTGTGTAGTTACAGACAGAAGAACAGGAAGTGAGGATTTCTCAGAAGAAATAAGACCATTTAAAAGCAAAATCAAAGGATGAGGTAAGTGAAGGAGGACTGCACTAAGGTAAAGGAAGCTATTTAGGGGGGGGGGGATCCTTTAAGACCCCTTTAATAAGAATAAACGGAAGAAAATATGGTTCACTAAAAGATGTAATTAGGATAGAAAAGAAACAAAATCAGCAAATAGAACATTCAAGAAAACACGGGGTTGTAGAATATACAAAAAGACAAAAGGAGGCCAAACACATTATCAGTGCTGCCAAAGCACAGAAAGGGTATGTAATCGCTAAATTGCTATCTGCCCTCACACTGAAGTGCTCATTGCTGGCATAGTTGTGTAGTAGTAGCAGCCACATCTTTAGCATAGGTTTTCTCACATACACTTATATTGCAGAGGATGTGTCAGACCAATTCTTTTACTGATTACCGAGAGCACTGGGTCCAACTCTGGTACCTATTAGTCATATTTAGACATCCTGCACAAATTCTGTAATAGGAAGGTAGAAGTAAGACTGAATATGGAGGTTGTTAGTGCTAAATCTGACTGCATATCTATTTCTGTGTCTCCTGTGGGTCTTTAATGTTTCAGTTTTTATTCCAGCCAGGAACCTAATATATACCTGTTTGTAATTTAGTAAAGCAATTCCAAAACACACCTACTGTCAATTACTTGCTGTATATCACACACAGAAGGCCTGATGCATTAGAGTATACATTTCTCTTCATAAGTCACTGATCTCATACAAGTATGCAGCAAGTGAAGACTAAAGTACTCATCGGCATACTTGTTCAGAATCAGTAACTGTTAAGACAATCTGAGAATGGCAGCCAGTTTACAGAGAGAGGTCAGCAATCGCAACCTATATATTTTTTCTGGTAGCGGGATTCCATCATAAAACGAATAAAATATGGGTTTTGGTAGCAATGTATTGATGTTAAAGTAAACTTGCCATCCCAACTTAAAACTTAAGCTTGCTGACCAACAAAAATAAGGAGATGGGAGCACTGTTTTTAATACTAGTACAGTATAATAAAATATTAATTTTCCATTGATACTAAAGATATGTTCAGAATAAGTATCATGGCTTTGTTCTGCTTGCTGCCACAATAGTTATACCAAGCAAAAAAAAAAAAAAAAGATACACTTCAGTTTTCCAATAGGAAAGGTTGTTGGGGCATATAGACCGAGCAGGACCTTTTCCTGTCACCCTAATATTAATGCTGACCCTATTATGAAGAGATCCCAACACTAGCCCTGCTTATTCCCAGTATGTATACAGTAACACTATACACTGAGGATGAAGATGATAATGATGAATACTGTAATACCAGATTCTCATGGAGTTTAATACTCCAATGTTCCTGTGTCTGAGTATCCCCTGTCCTGTAATCAGCTCTAGTGCACTTTGAAAATAACAGTAACTACTCTGTTGTGCTTTCTGTATTGATGAGTGTGCATAATGGAAAAAGAAAAAAAAAAAGCTATTGATTAGCTGCTGTAAGAGGATGACATTTCAGAGAATCTAAATGGACCATATTCTAGCTTGCTGAACATAAAAATACTGTATGTATGGAATTGAAATTGCAGATACCTCCTTAAGTTAATCACCAAAAGTTTATGATTTTTGCTTCCAACATATCTTGATCAGGGCAAATTGATTAGCTCAGCATTGCTTGTTGTGAGTAACTCTGTCAGAAGATTTAAAATGGCAGATTCAGCAGAGAGGAGTCACAAGGCATTCTTTAGAACTGAACACACATCCATCTTCTGCTGCTGATAATTGCAGCTGTGGATAGATATAACCCGTGCCATGAAGATTTGTCTCATTTGTAGCAACTGGGATATTGTCTGAAAAGAATAATTGATAGATATAGATAAACAGATGATTTTTTGGAGTCTTTTTGTTTCTTTCTAAATGATCAGAAACTAACATATACAGTGTGGCCATCTTTAGTATAAATGTCAATGTTGTTAAGCTCAGTCTTCTTTGTGATACAGCCTTCATATATTATTTATAGGCGTTTGTAAAAGTTTAATACATATTACAAAACTGTACTACTTTACGTTCGTGCTTTGTTTTATTGTGTTCATTTAAAATTGCTTTGCTGTATTTCAGCTTTATGCCACAGTTCATAAG
The DNA here is from genome assembly GCF_905171775.1 of Rana temporaria. Classification (NCBI taxonomy): domain Eukaryota; kingdom Metazoa; phylum Chordata; class Amphibia; order Anura; family Ranidae; genus Rana; species Rana temporaria. The sequence continues at coordinate 159,468,767 of NC_053493.1, forward strand.
GAACAGCAGACAAAGAAAAGAAGAGCTCCACCGCCACCAACTCCTCAAATGCCAAATGAAAAGAGTGAAGATCTGGAGAAAAGGAAAAGCTCGATGAGTGAGTATTGCTGCATAAGGACATTAGCATGCATTAACAAGGTATATGCCTGCTGCAATTATGTACTGCAGTTCCCATTTTGTCCACTGATACAATTTTGATTACAAAAACACAACTTTTCTTTTGGTTGAACCCTAAACTACTTACATATTTATAGCTTCCAAAAAAAAAAGAATCAGACAATCAGTTATAAAGTGTTTGACTTAAAGTGATCCTAAATCCAATTTTTTTTTAATTTGATTTTTTTTTGTTTTTATACTTACCTGCTCTGAACAACGATATTGCACAGAGCCGGTTCTTTACCTCTTCTTTGGCTGTCCACTACTAGCGTTGTCAACTCCTTTATCCAGCGGGTGCCCCCATAGCATGCCATGTGCTAAGGGGGCACTGCTGTGGGTGCGTTCCCAAGTTGGGCTGTGTGCATTCGTAGACACACATATTGAACCCAGCCTGAAGGTTATTTTATAAAGATTAACAAAATAGCTGGCTTTTGCTTATTATCACATTGAAAAGTCCAACCTGTGGTGGGCAATTTTTTAAATAATAAGTGGTTTAATAATAGGAAAAGTATGCTGTATTGGTGGTGTTATACTGCAGCGGAATTCAAACATATAGGGACTCAAGCACCAGCATGCTTCCACAAAGAAAGAAATCTTCCTGCTTCATTTAAAATACCCTTATTAAAATTTAAGTTAAAGTTGAATTCTGGGTTAAGCAAGTATTGCTTAAATTAGGGTTGTCCCGATACCGAGCATTTGTGCGAGTACTTGTACTCACACAAATGCTCCCGATGCCAGATCCGATACCTGGAGAGGGCAGAGCGGAGATCAGTCTGGCGGTAGTGAATCAGAGTAGAGTTGGTAAGCTGGCCAGGGCAGGGGTGCAGGGCGCCTCCGCATATTCCGGTAACCGTTGTCACATTCATTACAGGAAGTGATGTTTTGTGTCTCCGTCGGAAGGGTAAACATCACGGCGGCCATCTTGGTACACCCTGCACTCAGCTGCAGTAAGCCAGCAGTGGACATCTTGTTACACCCAGCCCATATAGTACGGGCTGGGTGTAATAAGATGTCCGCTGCTGGCTTACTACAGCCAACTGCAAGGTGTACCAATATAGGCATCGCAGCACATACTTACTAGAAGTTAAATGACATGAATGATTAGAGGAAAGGAAAGATTTTGCAACTCTGCATAGAAACCAATCAGCCTCCAAGTTTTATTGCCAAAGCTTCATGCAACAAGCTGAAATTAGAAGTTGATTGGTTACTATGCACAGCTGCACCAGATTCTGAATGCAGCAGTTTTAGTAAATCCCATTCACTGCTATCATAGGCAACTTTTACACATTATTAATAATTTTATAACTTATACTGCTGAATTTCCCAGCATATACTGTACAGTAAAACACCAACACCCAGTTGCATTATTAAGTTAGGGTAACATACACTTTAATGTTTCCTATATTATAACTATTATATATTAATCTATTACTACGATTAAGTTGTATTATAAGTATTAAACTACTATGCCTTTAATTTAAAAACTGTCTATGTTTATATTTTTATGTATAAATGTCTGCTGCAATTAGTGTACTAATGGGAACTGCAAATGTAATTCCAGCCATGTGAGATGTAAAAAGCAGTTATCACTTGTCCTATAATGGAGCAGAATGGCAATTGTATGCTTTTCTCAGGCCTGAATATTGCATTCTGCATAATTATGTTGTTATTCTGGTAACAGTGCACCACTCAATTTCTCAGGATATGAAATATTTGAACATTTGCAGAGAGCTGCAGTGATATAGCCTTCAATTTGCCAAGATACAATCAGATACATGGTGTTTGTAGAAGGATTTTGTGCTGTAGAGTATGGGAAATGTTATTGCAGAAAAGATGGCTGGATCTAACTTCAAGGCAATACAATTATAAGCAGCAGCTAAATATCCTTTAAAATGTAGTACTAAAGAGGCTTATTTTAGTACAAAAAATATGTCTTCTGCTTTCAGCATATTGGCCGATAGATTTTTCATTGTCTCTTAGTAAGACTGAGCTCCAATGCACACACTAGATGCTGGACAAAAAGTGTCCGTCGTGCATTCTAACAGTGGTATAAAATGCTCCTAATTCATATACCTGTAGAACTTGTAATTAGAATTTGGCTCATGCTGCACCACTTTTAGAATGCATGTGAGGCACTTTAATAAAATCTGAGGCAGTTTTTCTCTCTGTCCACCAAAAGAGAGTTGATCTTAATTAGCTCCACTTTTGCATTTGGTACATTTAATGCGACCCAATGTAAGAGTGGCACATTTAATACGACACAATGTAAAAGTGGTGCATTTTAGAAGTACCTGAATTTGGTGCATGAGACACTGTCAGAAACAAAGTATCGCAAATGTTTCATGAATTTGGGGCAATAGATTAACAAGAGGGATTAAAGGCTAGGTTTACCTTTTGAACATGTTACACCCTTGTTTAGGGTGTAACATGTTCTAGCTCCTTTCCCCCCTCTCTCCCTAACCAGCTTTCTTTGGGATAGGGAGTGCCCCATCCTGCAGCCTCTGTCAAAATTAAAATGAGAGCGGCTGTGCTATGTTCTGCCTGCATAGCCATGTCATTTATTTACAGCAATCTGTGAATGAATAAACTGCAAGTCCCATCTGTCACTGCAACAGACAGACTTGTAGTTCTCAATGGACTACAAGCTTGCTGAGTAGCGCGCTCTCAGTCCATTGAATTTCCCTCTGGCTTTCCAACTTTAAAAAAGTGGGTTCTGAGGTACAGGCAGAAATCTAGTGGGAGAGTGTGCAGGAGCCTGTCATTGCACCTGCAATCCTCTGATCATGAGTGCAATGCTTTTCAGGCTCCTGTAGGAAACTAATAAATGCACATTTTTTCTTCAAAAATATGTGCATTTATTATTTTTACTTAAGAAGTGAACTTTTCTTTAAGGCCAGAAAAGTGGTGCAGCAGCTTTATTGAATTCCCCCATTGTTTGTTCACTTAGGCTTCAGTCTTGTTGGAGGACAGTTGAGCATTCTGAGTAGTAAGCTGGAACCCAGAGTAGATTTTGGCATTTATAGTACAATTAGTCCATTTAGTGATATAACATAGAATGAATCCTTCAAATCCAGTAATACACTTTCAGATTTGCCTAGAGATTGAAATAAAATACAAATGCAGTTGTAATTTAGTGTGTATAGATGCCTCTGCAATACTTCACAAATATTTTCCATTGTGCTCTGATCACAAAATAAATCAGCAAAAAACACGAATTCAGTTTAAATTGTGTTTATCCTTGATAAAAACAACTATATGTGTTAAAACAAATGTTACTTTAACAATTAGAAATATGTTTTTAGTTATTATGTAATGCATATTCCTTAAAGAGGCACTCAGGTTAAATAAAAAAAAACAACCCCCGATTTATGTATTTATGAAAAGAGTTATTAAATAAGCACATAACCGCTGATTGCTCCGCTCTCAGGTGGAGATCAGTGACCGCGAATCACCGGTGTCCACTCTCTTCCTCCAGTGTTCACTGGGGAACCGGTCTGAAGAGGGGCGGGTGCATTTGGCTTCGGCTCTCAGCTGTGCTCTGAAAGCTGGAGCCAGCTATCAGTCAGCTGAGTGGCTCCTGACACTGATTGTACTCCTGTGACCCAGAAGAGAAGTACGACCAAAAAAGCTTTGGCCATACTTCTCTTTTAACAGTATGGTGATGCTTATTCATAGTCCATTGAGAAGGCAGGTAGCACAAGAATTTGCTAATTTGCAAAGCTGTGTTACTGTGCTGACTGTGCGGTCTGGCAGTGGCTGAACAGAATAACAAATATTTTAGCAGGTTATATAGTTGAGATATATATAATTCACGTGTATAGCTGTTTGGCTGGTGTTTTAGTTTAATGAGTTTGTGATACTGCTTTTAGCTCTCATTAATTATGTTGGTATGTAAAATATTGGTTACCAAACCAGAGAGGTATATAACTGATATTCCTTCTGATACTAACTCAATTCTAGTGACTCGTGTATAGCAAGAGGAGAGTGTTTTTATTGCATTTTATCATTATTTTAACATAATTTTCCTATTCATAAAATTATCAGTCTGAGCTATTAATTTGTAATAGTTGCTTTAGTTGTGTGCTGGAATCTGGATTAACAGGATTATCGGGCTAATGTTACCATGTGTTGCACCTTGCATGCAAGTTTACCTCCGCTTTTAAATTGCATGTGTATATTTACCAAGCTAATCAATACTAATTGCACTTTGCCAAGTCCTGGAAGCATCTCAAACACACTTGGAAGTTGTTTTTGATGTTGGCATTGGTTTGCTAGGTGTTAATGAATACTAACATTCATCAAATAAACTGTATAAACCCCTGTACATTAGGACAGGAGTATGAGCATCAATTAATGCACACAATGGCTGCCATGCCATGCATCTGTTGTCAATGAGCCAACTACTCATTTGGGCTTTGGACCTGTGCCATTTAAGACTTCTTATCAAATCTGATCATCAAGGATGAAAAATCCAATGTTTACCATGTCGCTGGAGCAGGGTCCCCCTTTGGTAAATATTGTATACTGCTGCCTCATGCTTGAGGGCAAAAATGTTTAACTTCCATGTCCCCAACACAGACAAGCATAATAATCTGAGATTATTCTTACCAAACCAAAAAATTAAATTGCTGCCGGAGCTCTAATTCATCTATTGACATTTGAAAATGTCAAACACCCCATGATTATCCACAAGCGCAGCACAAGGTGCTAGAAACACACATTTCGTGCTTCTATGGTTCTGGTCTTGCTTTATTATTGTGGGATGTAATTTCCCAAATTTGGGGTTACTAAGGGCAATCTTATTGGTTGTTGTTTTTTTTTTGTTTTTGTTTTTATTAAAGCAGTGGACCAAGGTTTTAAAGAAAGTGATTTTTTTATACACACTTTTCTTTTTATGGTCAGGACCACGCCATTATTTTTCTTTAGTCACTTAAAGCCTAACTCCAGGCTGGTCCAAACAAATTACTTCCAATACTAAGAACTGTGGCTGCTGTCAGTGGTTTTTAAACACATCAGCGACATACAGTATACAACACTGTGTTCTGGCAGCAGTACTGTTCCCAGAACAACATTTTTATGAATGAATACAATACCATCCTTATTTGGAAGAAGTGGAGAGGCAGGCAGATGATGTCAACTCTCCACCTCAGCCAATTAGCAGAAGGTTTGTACTCGTTCATAAAAATTCAAGGCTTCTTATGAATGGCTAAGCAGTGCTCAGCCCGACTTAATTGTTTTCCAGGAATGGGACTGTACAGTGGGTGACCGCGATATTGTGTCAATCTCGCTTCCTTTCTCGGCGAGATTGACCACCTACGAGCCCCATCGCGGGAGCCAGCACCAAGCTGGCTTGCCGCGATGGAGACAAAGCCGTCATAGAAGCGACGGGAGATCCGACTTGGATTCCCGCCAATTCTACACGTGGGCGGCGTTTGTTATGAATCCTGAGGGGGAACTCCCCGCCGGATTTTAAATAAAAATCCGGCATGGGTTCCCCCCTCAGGAGCATACCGGGCCCTTAGGTCTGGTATGGGTTGTAAGGAGACCCCCCCTACGCCGAAAAAACGGCGTAGGGGGTCCCCCTACAATCCATACCAGACCCGTATCCAAAGCATGCTACCTGGCCGGCCAGATAAGGAGTGTGGACGAGCGAGCCAACCCTCCCCCCCCCCCCCTGAGCCGTACCAGGCTGCATGCCCTCAACGTAGGTTGGGTGCTCTGGCCAATCAGGATTTCAGGTAAAACAACCATAAAAGTACCTTGAATGGGCACAAAATAGGGCTTTTCTGTGTGAGGGAGCTTATTGCTGGATTAGGCCTGGTTCACACTGGTGCGACATAACAGTCGTGCGACTGTCAAACCCGGCTTTGCCCTGCATCTTTGGTCCGACGTCGATACGACTTCCATGCGACTTTAGTGAACTGGATCAGATTTTCATCTGACTTTGAGATAAGTGTGACTTGGGTCTTGAGGGGAAACTCAAAATAAAATAAATAAAATAAAATAGTGTGTTGTCCCCCCCCCAAAAAAAATCCATACCAGACCCTTATTGGAACTAGTTCTGTCCCGTTGATAAGATTTTCATTCACTGTCTGCCTGGAATACAATGAATGAAGTGGAAGTGAAAAGAAATGTCTTCAAAGTATAAGAAAGTCCCATATGAGACAATGGTCAGAGAAAGAGATGTCCTTTCCCTCATATATTACTAGGGAGTCCAGTACAGATAGGAATTATGAGAAGGTGATATCAAAAAATATATAGGTATGAAATATAAACAAAAATTGGATAGAACATGAGTAAAAGGTCATAACGTCCGGAAGTACTGTGTTTGTATCTGGCCGGCAAGGAATGCATTGTATAGCTCTATGATGCCTTTTTTTTATGTAAGTGTGTTTTTAATTTGTAATAAATTCATCAGTAAGGTTTTACACTATTGGAGCATTTATTTTCATCTGCCAGTGGCGAGAATCTTTGGAACCGCTCTTTGAAGACCTAAAGTTGTTCCGTTTTTTTATTCTTTATTGAAAAAGTTTTAGTACAGTGAACAACAAGAATTACATAACTCAGTCAGTACACTTAATGCCATCGGTCACCAATGGGAGATTGGATCTAGCAAAGGGAGGCATTAAATAGATAGGAGTAGTTTGAGTTTAAGGAGTAGTTTGGTTTGTTAAAAAAACTAACATACATACTCACCTCCATGCTGCAGCATTGACCTGATGCTGAAGCTGTCCCCCAGTGGCTCTAAGCTTGAGAACTAAGCAATCACATGAACTCTGATCGCTCAGTTCTTAGTCAGCTCTAAGTAGGACGTTTTGACTGTCAGCCACCTGCTTTCTGCTCTGTCCCTCCAGTGCTCACTGAAGCGCCAGGCTGGGGAGTGGGTGGTTGTGTCTGGCTCTGGCTTTCAGCCATGCACTGAAACGCTAAGCCAGCTGCTGATCAGGCATCTAAGTAGATCCCAACAATTTGTTCTGGATCCTTCCAGAGACTGGAGCAACTCTGTGATTTCAGCCCACAGTGGAAATTAGCCCACTGTTAGCTAATTCTGGGTCACAGGACAGCACAAGTAGGTGCACTTCTCGTAGTTGTTCACACCCATGTGATCCGATTCATGTCCGAACTGACAGTTCGCACTGCGATATGCAAACCGATCTGGCAACTTTGTATTGACACCCACAGCGGTGGCAGTTTGAACCACAGGGGATGTATGGCCAAGAAAGGTTTGGATATACTTTTCTTTTAATAACACATAGGTGCAAGTTTTCACACGTTGCATATACTGGAAATATCTTTAAATTTATGATGATTTTAACATGTTTGCACCAAGCCTAATAAACCGTGTTGTGACCTAATTAATTCAGACATTTTCAAATTTTTATAACGCCACATACATAGGTGCTAAGGAAAGCAAATCTTTCTTGTTTAACTGGAAAAGTTTATCAAAGCTATAAAACCTTTGTCTCTGATAAAAAAAAAGTCTACCATTGCTTTTACCACTACTCTTCTCATCAGACTGGTGTATGTTCAAAGTGAAATGCAGATGCAAAAGTGAGCATCCTCTTTGTTCTTCCAAAATCTAGCTGTGCTGTGTTTTGATGTATTACACTGTGCACTCGGCATGAAAAGGATCAACAGGAGGTACTTCTATGCGTTCTGGATTCAGTAAAGGATATGTAGAGCCTATTGGCACTAATCAACCCTGACCTACTTAGATGGAACAACTATAAGCAGAAGCTTGTTTGATAGTTTTCAAGATTTTACCTGTCCATTAACCTAATTTTTGTTATTTGTTACGTTTCTTTGTGTGCAATCTGAAGTCACAGCACACATTTAAATTTTACAACATCAGGATTGTAATAGCAATATAAACAGTAGTTAGTTTTGACAATGCAATATAATCTTGCTTGAAAAGTATTTGTTTATATAGAAGTGTTGCGTGTCCACTGGTCATCTCTTCTAAATTTTCCTGGATTTGCTGCATGCTTTGCAGTTTCTCCTCTACTCATTCCTTTGTTTTCCTTTCGATTCCTTAGTGTAGCAATGTCCCAGGCCCCTTTTGGTCTAATGAGAACCTCCAGAGCTAGGGATAGCTAACATCCTTCTGTGTAGAGTGGGTTACAAGGCATGGTTGGTGTAGTGCAAGGTAGATTCATGAGTGCGATACTTCTTAAATTCAAAGAGATTTATTGTCTCCTAAACAGAACTGTGGAAGCAAGGGTTTAGGGCCAGGACACCCTTTAGTAGTTGCAATGTAATTGGCAGACACCGAGATTTCTATAGGTAGACAGCCATGCAGGGAAAGTCACCCAGCCGGACACCACATCTGCATGTGTAGACACGCTGTCTCTTATGGCAACAATCTTGAACAGTACCTAACAAAGGTTACAAGGAACTCTTTCACTTCACTTCTCTTGTAGATCTTCACTCAACTGAGCTTCCGGTCTCTCACTAGACTTGCTGATCCACTACCACTGGATCTCCTGAGCTCTTCCAATCTTCTTACTGAGAAACTTCCTCAAGCGTCACCCCAGCGTCTCTGCTGGGTCCTCAGCTTGGCATTTAGGATACACCCCAAGCGTCACCCCACTGGCTTGCTCGGTCCCTGGCTTGACACACAAGGCTGCTCTGCAAGCACCGCTGACCGGGTCCCTGGCTTGACACCTACTGAAGTTTCCCAATTCTTCATTATCCTGGTTGGTGAGAATACTGCTCTGGTACTTGCTTCAGTTACTCATTGTGGTACTTGGTAATAAAGTGGATGGTCCCTTAATGACAACAGCTTCCCTTCTACCTCCAACCACGACAGGTTATCCGACCGGCAGAACCCGGCACTTCTGGTTGAACTGCAAGCCACAGTTAGGCACTCAGACAGCCTAGCAGCCAGATGTCCCCGTGATAGGCCTCAGGCTCTAGCCTAGCCTCCTGGGGCAGCACAACACACGTTCACCCAGACAGCCGTCCAGGTAGCACCAAACCCAGATCACCTGACCTCACTCAAATAAATAGGCTCTCCCAGCAGGCCAAGGGACCCAAGAAGATCCTGCCCATTGGCTGAGATACCCCATCTATACCTAATCTGTCCTTGAAACGCCCTTGCCTTTTCTAATTAATGCCACCAGATACCCGGCCATCTAGTGACAGAAGATGGAGATGCAGCAGAATTAGGGTGGAATCAATTGAACTCCTATCAATCGGCCAAGGCAACTATACCTGGCAGTTAAATTTACTAGCAACCCTGCCGAAAACATCAGGGTGCTACATCAGGAATACATCTCATAGTACCTTGTTGCTTGAAAGCAGTGTTGTTGATTTGCCGGGATTCCTGTACTGACTGGGCCTCCTGAAAATCCTCCTTAGAGCCACTCTGTAGTTCAGAAGGCAGGCTCTCTAAAATCAGTGACACAGCCGTGCATATTTACAAGGCGTAGAATATATGAGCCGCGTCATTCAAGGAAGTAAATGTGTGGGATTCTTCAAAAAGCTTCCAAGCTTCAAGATTATTTAACCCCTTAACGCCCGCCGCACGACTATTTACCTCCTCAGAATGGCACGGACAGGCAGAAGGACGTATATATACGTCCTTGCCTTCTAGCGGGTGGGGGGTCCGATCGGGACCCCCTCCGCTGCGTGCGGCGGGCGGGTTCCCTCGGGGAGCGATCCGGGACGACGGCGCGGCTATTCGTTTATAGCCGCTCCGTCGCGATCGCTCCCCGGAGCTGAAGCACGGGAAGAGCCGTATGTAAACACGGCTTCCCCGTGCTTCACTGTGGCGGCGTATCGATCGAGTGATCCCTTTTATAAGGCAGACTCGATCGATGACGTCAGTCCTACAGCCACACCCCCCTACAGTTGTAAACACACACTAAGTGAACACTAACCCCTACAGCGCCCCCTGTGGTTAACTCCCAAACTGCAACTGTCATTTTCCCAAAAAACAATGCAATTTAAATGCATTTTTTGCTGTGAAAATTACAATGGTCCCATAAATGTGTCAAAATTGTCCGAAGTGTCCGCCATAATGTCGCAGTGACGAAAAAAATCGCTGATCGCCGGCAATAGTAGTAAAAAATTTTTTTTTATAAAAATGCAATAAAACTATCCCCTATTTTGTAAACGCTATAAATTTTGCGCAAACCAATCGATAAACGCTTATTGCGATTTTTTTTTACCAAAAATAGGTAGAAGAATACGTATCGGCCTAAACTGAGGAAAAAAAAATGTTATATATGTTTTTGGGGGATATTTATTATAGCAAAAAGTAAAAAATATTGAATTTTTTTCAAAATTGTCGCTCTATTTTTGTTTATAGCGCAAAAAATAAAAACCGCAGAGGTGATCAAATACCACCAAAAGAAAGCTCTATTTGTGGGGAAAAAAGGACACCAATTTTGTTTGGGAGCCACGTCGCACGACCGCGCAATTGTCTGTTAAAGCGACGCAGTGCCGAATCGCAAAACCTGGCCTGGGCATTTAGCTGCAAAATGGTCCGGGGCTTAAGTGGTTAAATGGCCCTCTTGCTGACCCACTCACAGTAGCTATACTGCGAGTGGGTGGCACAGCCAGATACCGTGATGTACCCGTACATCGCAGTGTACTTCCTGGTTTGACTGTTTGGACACAGCACGAGTTTGTCAGCAGATATCAGCCAATGATTTTGGCTGAAACCTATTAATCTGCTGTGGCCAATCTCAGCACAGAGTTCAGGGAGAAAAAGAAGACAGATCTGTTACATTACACTTGTTAACCCCTTCCCAGCCAGTGCCATTAGTACAGTGTACAGTATTTTCACTGATGACAGTATTAGAGTCACTAGCAGGGCCAGCCCAAGACTTTATGCTGCCTGGGACCAAGAATGGAATGCTGCCCCCCCCCCCCCCCCCAAAAAATAATAATATTAGTTTTAAAAAAATCACGCCCACCAAAAGGCCCCCACATTCATTATTTTATATCATGATAACTAAAGGGGACTATTCATGTATATAGGAGTATAAAGAAGACCTGTCATGGCACTATACATGTATATAGGAGTGTAAAAGGACATGTCATGGCTTTATACATGTGTATAGGAGTATATAGAGGACCTGTCATGGCTCTATACATGTATATAGGAGTGTAAAAGGACGTCTCATGGCTCTATACATGTATAAAGGAGTATAAAGAGGATCTGTCATGGCTCTATACATGTATAAAGGGGTCCGTTCATGGCGGTCTACATTTATAGGAGTATAAAGAGGACCTGTCATGGCTCTATACATCTATATACATCTATATAGTGGACCTGTCATGGCTCTATACATGTATCTAGAGGTATAAAGAGGACCTGTCATGGCTCTATACATATATACAGGAGTATAAAGAGGACCTGTCATGGCTCTATACATGTATATAGGAGTATAAAAAGGACCTGTCAGGGCTCTATACATGTGTATAGGAATGTAAAAGGACATGTCATGGCTCAATACATGTATGTAGGAGTATAAAGAGGACCTGTCATGGCACTATACATGTACCGTATTTTCCGGGGTATAAGACGACCCGGCGTATAAGACGACCCCCTAATTTTCCAGGAAAAATTTTGATTTTGGGATATACTCACTGTATAAGACTACCCCCTTCTTACTAGTCTTTCTGGAAGCTGAGGGGGAGCCAGAACCGCTGACAGAAACAGGCTTTTTCAAATCTCACTGTGCCATTACATTCCTCACTGTGCCATTACATTACATGCCCAGACTGTGCCACTGTGCCATTACATGCCCCCACATTGCCATTGTGCCATTACATGCCCCCACATTGCCACTGTGCCATTACATGCCCCCACATTGCCATTGTGCCATTACATGCCCCCACATTGCCACTGTGCCATTACATGCCCCCACATTGCCACTGTGCCATTACATGCCCCCACATTGCCACTGTGCCATTACATGCCCCCACATTGCCATTGTGCCATTACATGCCCCCACATTGCCATTGTGCCATTACATGCCCCCACATTGCCACTGTGCCATTACATGCCCCCACATTGCCATCACTTGCCCCCACTGTGCCTGAACTTGTTCCCCCCCCCAGTGCAATAACACTCACTTTTTTTCCCCAGCGCTGACAGTCTAACATGCTGCGATCGCGAGCGTGTATTGATTTCAAAGCCGCGCCTTCACTGCAGAGTGTTCTGTGATAGGAGGAACAAAAATCTTCCCAGCAGCGCCTCTGTTATGTTTTCCGCCTATCACGGACGTCTTCTCATCTCGTCCGAGGATGAGAAGGCATCTGTGATAGGAGGAACAAAGAACAGAGGCGCTGCTGGGAAGATTTTTGTTCCTCCTATCACAGAACACTCTGCAGTGAAGGCGCGGCTTTGAAATCAATACACGCTCGCGATCGTAGCATGTTAGACTGTCAGCGCTGGGGAAAAAAAGTGAGTACTGAGACTGTACCCGGCGTATAAGACGACCCCCGACTTTGGATGCATTTTTTTGCATCCAGAAAGTCGTCTTATACGCCGGAAAATACGGTATATAGGAATATAAAGAGGACCTGTCATGGCTCTATACATGTATATAGGAGTATAAAGAGGACCTGTCAGGGCTCTATACATGTACATAGGAGTATAAAGATACCTGTGTGTAGCCGGCGGCTGCGATGGTCGCCGGCCACCCGCGATCACTCCACAGAGAGCCAGAACAGGGATCTGTCAATGTAAACAGACACATCTCCATTCTGAGAGGGGATGGGAGACAGATCGGCTGTTCCTAGTGATTAGGAACAGCGATCTCTCTCTTCCTCCAGTCAGTCCCATTCCCGCACAGTTAGAAACACTTCCCAGTGAACACATTTAACCCCTTAAACAACCCTTAGTGTTAACCCCTTCCCTGCCAGTGACATTTACACAATAATCAGTGCATTTTTATAGCACTGGTCGCTGTATACAGTTGTGTTCAAAATTATTCAACCCCCCAATGCTGTAAAGGGTTTTAGGGAATTTAGTGTACATTTGTAATTGTATTCAGAATGAAATCCTACAAGGACTTCTTAAAGAACCATATGCAACTAAAATGACATCAATCGGTTTTGTAATACAGTAGTAAATATTTATTTTGTGAATTCTTCATTTACACAATTATTCAACCCCTTAAAGACTACCACTCTGAAGAACAGAGGTTCATTGAAGTGTTTACAATCAGGTATTGAAAACACCTGTGGATGTCAGGGAGCAGCAATAAAGCCTAATAAGCACCAATCAGGCAGCTTTAAAAAGGACTGTGATACTCAGCTCCTTCTAGACATTTACTGGTGTGGTTACAAACATGGTGAGGTCAAGAGAATGGTCCAGGAAGACAAGGGAAGAGGTGAATACATTTCACAGGAAGGGCAATGGCTATAAGAAGATTGCAAAGATGTTAAACATACCAAGAGACACCATAGGAAGCATCATTCGCAAATTCAAGCCAAAGGGCACTGTTGAAACGCTACCTGGTCGTGGCAGAAAGAAGATTCTGACTTCGCCTGCTGTGCGCTACCTGAAGCGTAGAGTGGAGAAAAGTCCCCGTGTGACTGCTGAGGAACTGAGAAAATATTTGTCAGATGTGGGTACTGAAGTTTCTGCTCAGACAATACGGCGCACACTGCGTAATGAAGGCCTCCATGCCAGAACTCCCAGGCGCACCCCCTTGCTGTCTCTAAAGAATAAGAAGAGTCGACTGCAGTATGCCAAAAGTCATGTGGACAAACCACAGAAGTTTTGGGATTGTGTTCTGTGGACTGATGAAACTGTTTGGGCCCATGGATCAACGCTATGTTTGGAGGAGGAAGAACAAGGCCTATGATGAAAAGAACACCGTGCCTACTGTGAAGCATGGCGGGGGTTCAATCATGCTTTGGGGCTGTTTTGCTTCTGCAGGTACAGGGAAGCTTCAGCGTGTGCAAGGTACCATGAATTCTCTTCAGTACCAGGAGATATTGGATAACAATGTGATGCAGTCCATCACAAACCTGAGGCTTGGGAGACGTTGGACCTTTCAACAGGACAATGATCCCAAGCATACCTCCAAGTCCACTAGAGCATGGTTGCAGATTAAAGGCTGGAACATTTTGGAGTGGCCATCGCAGTCACCAGACTTAAATCCGATTGAGAACCTCTGGTGGGACTTAAAGAAAGCAGTTGCAGTGCGCAAGCCTAAGAATGTGACTGAACTGGAGGCTTTTGCCCATGACGAATGGGCGAAGATACCCGTAGATCGCTGCAAGACACTTGTGTCAAGCTATGCTTCACGTTTAAAAGCTGTTATAACTGTAAAAGGATGTTGTACTAAGTACTAAGATTGAATGTCACTTGGGGGTTGAATAAAACTGATAATGGTGTGAGCACAGAAAAGACATTTGTGGTTATTTCATTATAAATGTTATGTTATATTTGTCTGACCTACACGTGCCTCTTTGATTTAATTGTAAGCAGGATGACAGGATGATCAAAATCAATGTCAAACTGGCCAAAACAATCAATTTCAGTGGGGGGTTGAATAATTTTGAACACAACTGTAAATGTTAATGGTCCCAAAAATGTGTCAAAAGTGTCCAATCTATCCGCCGCAATGTCGCAGTGCCACTTAAATTTGCTGATCGCTACCATTACTAGTAAAAAATTCCATAAATCTATCCCCTATTTTGTAGACACAACTTTTTACGCAAACTAATCAATGTACACTAATTGCGTTTTTTACCAAAAATATGTTGAAAAATACATATTGGCCTAAACGGATGAAGAAATTTGTTTAGTTTGATTTCTTTTTTGGGATATTTGTTATAGCAAAAAGTATAGCAAAAGTTATTTTTTTTAAATTGTTGCTCTTTTTTTGTTTATAGCGCAAAAAATAAAAACTGCAGAGGTGATCAAATACCACCAAAAGAAAGCTCTATTAGTGGGAAAAAAAAAGGATATAAACTATGTTTGGGTACAACGTCGCACGACCGCGCAATTGTCAGTTAAAGCGACGCAGTGCCGTATAGAAAAAAATGGCCTGGTCATTAATGGGGAAAATCCTTCCGGTCCTTAAGTGCTTAATCAGGGCTGGGCAAGGCAAGTGCCTCTCAGACTCTTTTGTCTCATACAACATGTGATGTGTGTTTGTACTTACAGTTTTGATTCAGACTCCCCCACCAGATGTGGATTGTCACTTGCCACATGTTTCGGATTGTCACTTGGCACAACGTCACCTGCCACACATTGCGGATTGTCTCTTGCCACAACGTCACCTGCCACACATTGCGGATTGTCTCTTGCCATGTCACTTGCCACACGTTGCGAGTTGTCATATATGAATATGAATGATAACACAAAAACTTTTCTTTCACTCATGGTTAGTGTATGGCTGAAGCCATTTATTATGAATCAACTGTGTTTACTATTTTTTTAAATCATAATGACAACAGAAATTACCCAAATGACTCTGATCAAAAGTTTACATACCCCAGTTCTTAGTACCGTGTATTGCTCCCTTTAAAATCAATGACAGCTTGAAGTCTTTTGTGGTATTTGTGGATGAGGCTCCTTATCTTCTCATATGGTAAAGCTACCCATTCCTCTTGTCAAAAAGCCTCCAGTTACTGGAAATTCTTAGGCTGTCTTGCATGAACTGCACGGCACATTTGAGATCTCCCCAGAGTGGCTCAGTGATAATGAGGTCAGGAGATTGAGATGGCCACTCCAGAACCTTCACTTTATTCTGCTGTGGCCAATGACAGGTCGACTTGGCCTTGTGTTTTGGATCATTGACATGTTGGAATGTCCAAGTACGTCCCATGTGCAGCTTCCTAGCTGATGAATGCAAATGTTCCTCCAGTACTTTTTGATAACTTACTGCATTCATCTTGCCAACAATTTTGACCAAATTTCCTGTGCTTTTGTAGCTCACACATTCCCAAAACATCAGCGATCCACCTCCGTGTTTCAGAGTAGGAGTGGTGTAGCGTTCATCATAGGCCTTGTAGACTCCTCTTCAAATTAATGTTTATGGTAGTGGCCAAAAAGCTAAATTTTGGTCTCATCACTCCAAATGACTTTGTGCCAGAAGGTTTGAGGCTTGTCTCTGTGCTGTTTGGTGTATTGTAAACGTGATACTTTGTGGCATTTGCGTAGGAATAGCTTTCTTCTGGTAACTCGACCATGCAGCCCATCTTTCTTCAAGTGCCTCCTTATTGTGCATATTGAAACAGTCACACCACATGTTTTCAGAGAGTCCTGTATTTTACCTGAAGTTATTTGTGCGTTTTTCTGTGCATCCCGAACAATTTCCCTGGCAGTTGTGGCTGAAATTTTAGTTGGTCTACCTGACCATGGTTTGGTTTCAACAAAACCTCTAATTTTCCACTTCTTGATTAGAGTTTGAACACTGCTGATTGGCATACTCAATTCCTTGGATATCTTTTTATATCCCTTTCCTGTTTTATACAGTTCAATTCTGCCAGGGTATACACTTATGAGCGCAACTGTATTTTAAGATAAGGGTGGAACAATGATTTCAACTTTAGATTCCCATAGGGTTTATTTACTAAAACTGAGAGTGTAAAATCTGCCACAGCTCTGCATAGAAACCAATTAGCTTTTAAGTTTTAGGCCTCATGGATGTTATAAAAAACGCTAGTAATTTTAGCTGTAAAAAGCTGTAGCAGTAGAGTGCAGTAGCGTTTTTCAGCATTTTTTCCCCCAGCAATACTATATAAAACTATATAGCTCCCTAATAAACACAGAATAGCCATGTTTTTCAGATTTTTTTTTTTTTTTGCAGTTTTAAGCTTTTATCAGAGTTTGAGCATTTTACAACTGAAAAACTCCCTTTAAAACCCAATAACAGCCTATGTGTGCATGGACACATAGGCCGCGTACACACGATTGGTTAAACCGATTAAAACGGTCTGATGGACCGTTTTCATCAGTCCAAACCGATCGTGTGTGGACGCCATAGGTTATTTAACCTTCAGTTTAAAAAAAGCAAACTTGCTTTAAAATTTAACCGATGGATTGCTAACCGATAGGTCAAAACCGATCGTTAGTATGCAAAACCATCAGTTAAAAACCTGCGCATGCTCAGAATCAAGTCGACGCATGCTTGGAAGCATTAAACGTCGTTGTGTTTAATGCCACTGCGTTCTGACACGATAGTTTTTTTAACTGATGGTGTGTAGGTGCGACAGACCATCAGTCAGCTTCATCGGTTAACCTAAGACAACTGTCCTTCAGACCGTTTGATCGTGTGTACGAGGCTTTAGGATAACATGCTGGGGAGTTAACTGGCTGCAGAAAAAGCCGCCTGAAACCAAAAACAGCAGCGGTTTAAATGTCCAGTGTGCATGGGATCTAAGTCAGAAGCTGATTAGCTATCATGCACAGCTGCACTAGATTGAGTGCTCTAGTGTTAGTAAATTTTCGCCAGTATGTTTTTTCTTCTGCTGGTAAACAATGTTTGTGAACAAAAAAAGATAATCAGGAAAATAATGTATAAAATAAGTAAAATGATCACTATTGTATATTGCTACAGATCTCAGAACTCCCGAACAGAGGAAAAGTTCTAACTTGAATGGCGAACCCCATTAAACTCCTTTGAACCTGAGCAGGAAAAATCAAAAGTGACAATTCTGAAGGCTTAGGCCTCGTACACACGACCGTTTTCCTCGACAGAATCCATCAAGAAACTTGGTGGCAGAGCTTGTTTAGGAAGGAAAACGTTTGTGTGTATGTTTTTCATCGAGAAAACTGTCGTGGAACTCGACGAGAAAAAAAGTGAGCAAGTTCTCTTTGTCCTTGTCGGGAGTCTCATTTTCCTCGTCGTGTTTCTCGTCGGGCTGGTTTACGACGAGAAACACGTTCGCGTGTATGCTTAGAAAACCGACGCATGCTCAGAACAAAGTATGAGACGGGAGTGCACCTTCGGTAAAAGTAGTGTTCGTAATGGAGATAGCACATTCATCACGCTGTAACAGACTGAAAAGCACGAATCGTCTCTTACCAAACTTTTACTTAACACGCAGTAACATGAGATTAGCAAAAGCAGCCCCAAAGGTTGTGCCAGTGGAATCAAACTTCCCCTTTATAGTGTCGTCGTACGTGTTGTACGTCACCGCGTTTGAGAACGACGAGATTTTGTCTTGACAGTGTGTACGCAAAGAAAGCTTGACAAGATTCTCGACAAGCCTGACAAGGAACTCGTCGAGAAAAACGATGTTTGTTTTACGACGAGTTTCTCGTTGTGTGTATGAGGCCTAAGTCTCAGGAAATTTGGTCAAAATTGATGGCAAGATGAATGCAGTATGTTATCAAAATATATTGGCATTCATCAGCCAGGAAGCTGCGCATTGGATGTACTTGGACATTCCAACATGACAATGACCAAAAACACAAGACCAAGTCGAACTGTCATTGGCTACAGCAGAATGAAGTGAAGGTTCTGGAGTGGCCATCTCAGTCTCCTCACCTCAATATCATTGAGCCACTCTGGGGAGATCTCAAACGTGCAGTTCATGCAGGACCGCCCAAGAATTTCCAGGAACTGGAGGCTTTTTGCCAAGAGGAATGGGCAGCTTAACCAGCTGAGAAGATAAAGCGCCTCATCCACAAATACCACAAAATACTTTGCTACTTTGCTGTTAATGAGGGCAATCAATACACAGTATTAAAAACTGGGGTATGTAAACTTTTGATTAGGGTCATTTAGGTAGTATCTGTTGTGATTTATGCTTGGTTCACATTGGAGCGATTTCTCATGCGATTTGAGAGATCAAATCGTATGACAAGTCGCAGCCTATTGGAGACAATGACACTGTTCCAACCGGTGCGACAACGATTTAGCGGCGCCGCACCGATTTGAAAAAGTAGTTCCTGCACTACTATTGCCGATTTCAGGTGTGACTTCAATAGACATCTGTGCATGAAGCCACACAGATGTTTTTTAAGTAGCACCTGAAATCGCTCTGACCTTGCTACTTTGAAATCATGCTACTTCAATTGAAGTGGGCGCAATTTCAAAGTAGCATCAATGTGAACCAGGGCTAAAAAGAGTAAACATAGTTGATTGATAATAAATGGCTTCAGCCAAACACTAACGATGAGTTAAAGAAAAGTTTTTATGTTATTATTCATATTCTCTGAAAAAATGGCCAATAAATCATAAATGATGCCAGGATATGTAAACTTATGAGCGCAACTGTAATTATTTAGCTCATTAGATATAAATGGAAGTGACAAGCTTCCTCTTTTGTGTTGAAGATGTCATCACAGAGACAACAGAGACCTCTATGAACCAATAATATATATATATATATTTTTTTTTTTAATTACTATTATATTTAATGTGAGAATGCAATTGACAATAGGAATGGCCGCAGCATTTCGCCAAAAACAAGATAATAATAACTTACATTTTGTACAGCTTGGTGATGAGCTAGCAGCGCTGGGCAAGGAACATTCGGATGGATGGTGGTCAGTTCAGTATTTAAGAGGTAGAGAAAGATGGGGGAGGCCTAAGTGAATTTGTTTTTATTATTAAAAGCGTTAAAACATTTTGGGTTCATGTAAACTTTTAAAGAAACATGAAAGACAAAATGTATAATATGATGCTAAAAAAAGCATGAAATAATCTGTGCATTAATCTTCACATAGGTAATGGACGGCAGGTTCCACAAAAACCCCCAAGAGGAACGTCCAGAAGTCCACCTCAGTTAGAGATACCCCCACCCCCTCCCTACCCTCCACCTGATAATGATATTTCGGATTCACCTTTCTATG
Source organism: Rana temporaria (assembly GCF_905171775.1). Lineage (NCBI taxonomy): Eukaryota > Metazoa > Chordata > Amphibia > Anura > Ranidae > Rana > Rana temporaria. The sequence continues at coordinate 159,488,700 of NC_053493.1, forward strand.
AAAATGGAGCTGCTATAACAGGAACAACCAGACCTATACCTGCTAAACGTAGGTCCATACCAGGCTATACTATATTTTTAAATGCTCCTGTCTGCTCCACTTTTGCTGCTATATCACTCACCTTTCCTCTAGTCTAAGTAGCTATTTTTCTTTTCCTCCTGTCCTTTTGTTATGGTGAATTTTTTTAGAGATTGCTTAAATGGTGATAATTAGAGTTAAGTTATAATCAGATACATCTTGCCTCAGTCATACTAAAGGAATAACCAAGAGGAGAGGTATGTCTCAGGTACAGTTTAGCTGTGCACAAATATTTCCCGTAAATTATTCTCTTGTAGCAAATATGAGCCAGTTATTAAACATTTGCTAATCCACTAAAGGAAATTTCTGTCAATACATTATACCTACGTTGCATGCAGTCCCCCGATGGCTGATGAAAGTAACAAGGTAGCCTGTATTATTTCCTTTTTTCTAAATGGTACCACTCCTCACCCCTGTCTGCATCATTTTCTAGTCTCTGCTTTGCTGGAGGAGGTATATCCACAAGCAGGGTTAAAATTAAATGAAATTGCACAGATTGGTAACTATCTATTTTAAAGATTTTTCAAGTAAAAAAATTGGGCTTTTGAAAGTGACAAAAAAATTGGAATAAAACAGTAGAAATTGTAAAAATTGCTTTAGCTTCTGGTCAGCAAGGCATAAATTCTAGGTTCGCTAAACTGGTATTTACTAATGATGCTACCAACCAAAACTTGTGATAGTCATATCGATTCTTTTTAAAGCTCTCAAAAATGTTGAAAGTTTGTTAATGCTCATAGAGGTTGTCTGTTTTATTGGAAATTCTCTGTTACAAATCATTAATAATTTACCATAGAGAAGTGAACAAGCCTTTTATCTTCATTAGGTGAGGAAGAAAAAGCAATACAATCCATTCAATGTGCAACCAAGATGAAGACAGGCAGCTTTCTCTTACCTTCCATTATTCTTTGTGAGAATATTGGTATCATAGTTAGTAGATGCACTACTATATGCTTTAGCATGCTGCCTTGGGTGCTAAAGTGCTTTATTTCAACAGTGAGGTCAAACCTTAATGCAAATCTGTCAGCAAAAACACTACGACGGAAATCAGGCATCCAGCTATGTGTGTCCACACCTCCATACATTTTTGAAAGCTCTTCCAGCCTGGGAACTGACACTCTGCTATCATTTTCCCATGAAATATTGTTCCCTGTTGGCCAGAGAGACACAAGACGTTGCAATTAAGGCAAGGGGCGTTTGAGATTGAAGAGCTACTACATCATAGCATATTGAACACCCCAGGTTGGAGGAGTTCCTAAGGTGATGAAGAAGAATAATAGTATTTTAAGGTGACAGCCCATAGCAGATCACATAGACACATTGCTAGTTGCAATGCAAGAATGTCCTGGGTGTCAGAGGTACTGTACAGAACAACAAAATTGTCATGCAGGCACCTGGAAGCAGAGATGAATCTTGGAGCGTGTGCCCCAGGTGCCACAGTGAGAGGGGTGGCACTGCTGACAGTAGTAGTGACAGAGATATCACTACTCCTGTCAGCAGAATTAGGAGGAGAGAGCCCAGAGGCAATGCAGACTGTGTTCTTTCTCCCCCTTGTCCTTCCTGTAAGTACAGTACTCCTGCTGGCTGTACTGTTCCCCCTTTGAGTGGCAGTCTGGAACTTCATCTTCCAGCCGCCTCGGGATCTGCACTTCTTGCAGCCATGAGGGAGTGTGCACTCAGTGTGCACTGCGCAGCCTTCCCTGGGCAGGCATGGCTTATCTTCTTCTCGGACCAGGAGAAGTATAGCGTAGGTCAGTTAATCCTTCACTGAGCTCTCACTACACAGGACTGATCTTTCAGCTGCAGCTGACAGTGACAAGAGCAGCTGCAGCTGAAAGATCTATTTTGTGTTCTACCGCACTGCCTAAGAGAGGGCTCAAAAACTCTGCACCCCCCCCCCCCAAGTCCTTGGTTGTTGGGAGTGCTTGCAACCTAACAACAACAACATCACTTGATTGCTTCACACCCCAGAACAAAACGTTTCCTTTCACAGCTCCTGCTGGGCTGCTACAACAATGCTGGTTAAGGTAGGTAGGCACACGATGTATAGGGGGGCACACTAAGGTAAGGGAGGAGGGGAGCACACTGATGTACAGGGGGGGTTTCATGTAAGAGGGGATACTCTGATGTAAGGTGGGCACATTGATGTAAGGGGGACTATTATGTAAAAGGGCAGTGATGTAAGGGGGAAGCTCTGATGCAAGGAAGCCACGAATATCAGGGGGCCACTGATGTAAGGGGAATACTGATTTAAGATGGGGAATTGATATAAGAGGGGACACTCGTATAAAGGGGGGAATTAGTGTAAGGGGGATCCTCTGAAGTAAGAGGGGAAACTGATGTAAGGGTGGAATACTGATTTTAGAGGGAATTGATGAAAGAGGGAATTGATGTAAGAGAAGACATTGATATAAAGGAGGAAACTGATGTAAGGGGACTCTGAAGTAGGAGGGACACTGATGTAAGTGGGCACACTGATATAAGGAAGAACTCTGATGTAAAGGCTGGAACTGCTGTAAGGGGGCCTCTGAAGTAAGGGGGGGGCACTGATGTAAGGGGGGACCCTGTGTAAGGAAGACACTATTGTAAGGGGAGACACTGATGTAAGGGGACATTGATATAATAGGGGAAACTGAAGTGGGGGGTCTCTGATGTAAAAGGGGACTCTGATGCAAGGAAGGCACTATTGTAAGGAGGGACAGTGATGAAAGGGGGAATAGATGTAAGAGAGTACATTGCTATAAAGGGGGAACTTAAGTAAAGGAAGGACTCTGATGTAAAGGGGGGCACTAATGTAGGGGGGAACTCTGATGTAAGAGGGGACACTGATGTAAGGGGGGACTCTAATGTAATGGAGACACTGTGGTAAAGGGGAACTTTGAAGTAAGGGGGGACACTGATGTAAGAAAGGACACTGATGTAAGGTGGGGCATTGATATAAGGGGGGTTCTAAAGTAATGGGGGACATTTCTGTAAGGGGGGCACAGATGTTAGGGGGATTCTAAAGTAATGGGGGACTCTGAAGCAAGGCGGACACTGATATAAGGGTGATATAAGGGGGGGGCTTGATGTAAGGGGGGCATTGACGCAAGAGGGGATACTGATGTACTATACCGTAATATTATTGTAAAAATAATATTGAACAAAAAATACAATTGTAAAAAATGGTAAAAAAAAAAGAGGGGGGTGTCGAACTGAGTCTTTGCCATGGGTGAAACAATATCTAGCTTCACCACTGCATGGAGATACCTGGTTTTAGTTAGTGATGGTTTTGGTGGCTACACATTCGTTTATATACACTGCTCAAAAAAATGAAAGGAACACTTTGAAAACATATCAGATCTCAACGGCAAAAATCTCATGCTGGATCTCTATACTGATATGGACTGGGTAATGTGTTAGGAATAAAAAGATGGCACATCATTTGATGGCAATGAAATGGGTTAAGGACCTTCTACGGCTCTGTCCAACTCTCTTAGAGTAAAGCCCCATACACACCATCAGATTATCTGCAGATTTTTGTCTTCAGATTTACCAAAACCATGTAGTGCAAAGGCCTGCCTGATTGCATACAAATTGAAACTCTTAAGGGTTGACCTCATATTATATGGTTTTGGTAAATCTGAAGAAAAAAATCTGCAGATAATCTGATGGTGTGTATGGGGCTAAACTGCCTGTCTCATGGAATCTCCTCCATGCTCTTGAGACTGTGCTGGGAGACACGGCAAACCTTCTGGCAATGACACGTATTGATGTACCATCCTGGAGGAGTTGGACTGCCTGTGCAACCTTTATAGGGTCCAAGTATCACCTTGTGCTACCAGTAGTGACACTGACCCTAGCCAAATGCAAAACTAGTGAAAAACAGTCAGAAAAGATGAGTAGGGAAAAGAATGTCAGACACCTCCACCTGAAAAAACATTCCTGTTGCCCATCTAGTGCACCTGTTATTAATTTCAATTAACAGCAAAACAGCTAAAACTGATTAACAACCCCCTTCTTTATACACCCCTCCCCCTCTGCTACTTAACTGACCAGATCAATATCCCAGGAGTTCTGATTCAAAAGTGTTCCTTTAATTTTTTTGAGCAGTGTATTTTTATATATACTGGGCCAGATCCACAGACGAAGTACGCCGGCGTATCTACTGATACGCCGGCGTACTTTTACATTTCCCGCGTCGTATCGTTGTTTTGAATCCTCAAAACAAGATACGATGGCTTCTGGGTTAGATCCGACAGGTGTACGTCTTCGTACGCCTTCGGATCTAAGATGCAATACTTCGGCATCCGCTGGGTGGCGTTCACGTCGTTTTCCGCGTCGGGTATGCAAATTAGCGATTTACGACGATCCACGAACGTACGCGCGGCCGTCGCATTTTCTAACGTCGTCTGTAGTCGGCTTTTTCCGGCGTATAGATAGACTTGCCACGTTAAGTATGGCCGTCGTTCCCGCGTCGAAATTTGATTTTTTTTTTTTTTTGCGTATGTCGTCCGTGAATAGGGATGGACGTAACTCACGTCTAAGTTAAAAAAAATTACGTCGTTGCAACGTCATTTCACGCAAAGCACGGCGGGAAATTTTAGGACGACGCATGCGCAGTTCATTAGGACGCGGGGACCCGCTTCATTTAAATGAAACCTGCCCCCAACCCGCCCAATTTCAAATCCGCCGCCAGAAATACACTACGCCGCCGTAACTTACGGCGCGAACTCGCTGAGGATTCGAATATACGCCAGGTAAGGTACGGCGGCGTAGTGTATCTCTGATACGCTGCACCGATCCAAATGTATGTGGATCTGGCCCACTGTAATTATTTGTAGAGTAGTTGTGCCCAGTAAGAAGAGGTTTGTTTTGTGTCTGAAGTCTACACTATACAATAAACTGGTGCCCATAGGTGCCCACCAAACTGTAGCCATGAAAAGCCTAACACTTTTATTGTCCTGGAAGCTTACAAGGTCTAATTTTTGATCTGAGCACCTGTGCACATATACTGTATCCCATTTAAGTTGTATCATAGAATTACACGGTTCATGCTGGGTTGCAAGCTATTGCGATTCTTGCAAATGACCCATGTGTAGGATCACTACCAGAAATGTATTTGGAGGCGTTATCACCAGTGACATAAACAAAATATTTGAATATAGCCAGGATCAAAAGAAAAAAAGAACACAGAAAATCTTTATTTTTTTTGTTTTATATCTTTATTTTTAAATTATTGTTTACATTACAGTAGAAGTATTTTCATATTACAGTAAGTCCCCTACTTACAAAGAAGTTCAGTTCCGGAGACTCATTCGTAAGTTCAACTTGTTCACAAGTCCAGCAAGGTTCAGGGCTTGCAGACAAAGGCTGAGAGCGTTCATGAGTGTGTTCTGGCGAGAACACAAAGACACAGCAGGGAAGATTGCTGTACCGACATTGCTTGTGTTGGTATGGCGATCTGTCATTTGTTTTTCAATTAGCCCCGCTGGGTTTAACAAAAAAAAAATGAAGTGTGTACCCAGCTTTACAGGATTGGTCGTGGGAACACATGTTCACGTTTTGAAAGTTCGCAGGTTGAATTTTCGTATATAGAGGGGATTTATTGTACATTGGATGATGATTATATGTTCTGTTACGGTGAGAATAGAATCTGAAAGATAATTTTTTTGCAGCTAGTGTCTGCATGTGTCTTCAGAATAAGTGGGTCTTAAAGCGGGGGTTCACCCTTAGAGGGCACTTTTCCCCCTTAGATTCCTGCTCGTTATTACTAGGGGAATCGGCTATTTATTTAAAAATAGGTGCAGTACTTACCCGTTTACGAGACGCATCCTCTCCGTCGCTTCCGGGTATGGGCTTCGGGAATGGGCGTTCCTTCTTGATTGACAGGTTTCCGAGAGGCTTCCGACGGTCGCATCCATCGCGTCACGATTTTCCGAAAGAAGCCGAACGTCGGTGCGCAGGCGCAGTATAGAGCCGCACCGACGTTCGGCTTCTTTCGGCTACGAGTGACGCGATGGATGCGACCGTCGGAAGCCTCTCGGAAGACTGTCAATCAAGAAGGAACGCCCGCTCCCGAAGACCATACCCGGAAGCGACGGAAGAAGATGCAGCTCGAAAACGGGTAAGTACTGCACCTATTTTAATACAAATAGCCGATTCCCCTAGACCGAACGAGCAGGAATCTAGGGGAAGAAAAAAAAATTTTTTAGAAATGGGTGAACTCCCGCTTTAAGCTTCTTCCTGAAGGCCAGATGGTTTTCTTCCATGCGGATAGTCGTGGGTAGAGCGTTCCATAGTCAGGGTCCTTGGACTGCGAATCTTTGTTCTCCTTTAGATTTTAACGGGTCTTGGGGATGTGGAGGAGGTTTTGGTTAGTTAGTTAATTTATTTTCTGATCAATCTCTTCTTATAGTCACCAACCCATACAATTGATATACCACACACAGAGAAGTGGATTTTGATAGATGGCGAAGAAACAATTGTAACTTGATTGCAAATTATTACATTTTCATGTAATCTCATAAACCAGTTGATGAAAATGTGATCATAATCATGAACACAGTATCACAGTTCTGCCCTCCATGCAAACGATTATTCATTTTCCACCTTGGCCGATCGAGTCAGTTTTATCGAATCCACAATTGGATAAAACAATCAAAATTAATCAAAAGGAAAATGATTTTCTATTTCTATATTTATTATGGCTATTCGACTGTTTGCAGCAGCGCGCATTGCTCAGCTAAAAAAAAGTGTGCATTTACAGTGTGTGTCTGGCTTGTTTTTGTGCTTGTCCTCTGCTGTTTTATGTCCCTAAAGTTTCAGAAACATTTCTCGTGCAAATTAAGTATGGCTTTATTGAAGGGTGTCAGTGCTGGAGACAGGATAAAGGTAAGCTTAAAGCAGACCTTCGGTCATTTTTTCAACTTTCCATCTAATAAATCTTCCGCTCTTGTTGTTTTAACTTGGGATAGTAACATTTTTTTCTGCCAGTAAATACCTTGTACAACCCATTTCATGTCTGGTAATTAGCTTAGGCTTATGACATCATGCACAGCTCTCTCTCTCTCTCTTGAGAGAGTTTGCCAGGAAGGGATGGGCGATGAGTCAAAAGAGGGCCAATGAGAGCTGCAGAGCCGGAGGTGTGTGTCTGTGAAAATCCAGGAAGTGAACAGACAGCAGCTTCAGCTGCCCACAGTTAAAATGGTTGCAGCCAGACTCAGTGGAGGGAGCATTCTGCAGCATATTTGGCAAGTACAGAATCACAGTATATATAAAATAATATGCAACGTGGTTGGAGGGAAGCTTCAGAATGGCAAAGATGTTTTTATTACAAATTCTGTGAGCAGACTGCAGTTCCTCTTTATTAAACTCGCTGCTATGTGTTTGTTTTATACTTGTTCTGATGTTTCTGGCTGTGTTCAGTGAACACACTTGGATTTTGCAAGAACAAAACGTACTGTTCTTGTGGCCACAATCCCAGTGAAAGCACTAAGGAAAAAGTGCCACTATCCAGTCTGAAAGCCATGGGTCATAACCTCCCATGACGCAAGTCATTTAAATACTGATCTCTGGACTTAGGAGAGGATCGGATTGCTCCCAGCTTCTTCGTGTTTTCCTGTCTGTGACTTATTAGTAATTTCTGACAGTTCTGTCCTTTCCTGCATGCTTGTATAAGATTGATCCGTTTGTTTCAGTTCCTGTTACTCATACCACTGTGTTTTTTGGAATGCCGTGACTTCAAAACTAAAGCCCAGCTAACCCGCAGTGGTTTGCTGTGAATTTTTTGTTTTGTGATTGGATTGCATTTGCTTGTTTTCCTGAGGGCAGAGTGGTAATGTTGGCCTGATCTGACCCTTGTACTTACACTTACCCATTCTACATTCTTTTTCTTGTTTCTGTTCCTTACAGTTTACTGCTGTGCATCATTCCCTTCAAATACCAAGAGCTGCTGAGCAGACACTTCCTATGTGGCTTTCTTACATTTCACGTTTCATCTGATCCTCCTCACTCTCCCTGTCTTTTTCTTTCACACTGGTGGACTACAAATATGGAGTAAATGTGTTGTCTCTTTTAATTGCTCTACCCTCCTACTATCTCATACATTTTCTTATGCTGTATATTATAATATATTATATTATACATGGTTTGAAAGTATTTTCTCATATAACTTTTGAAAAGAACATGCATAATATAAGCTTTTGGAATCTCCGTTTTTTTGTACTGTTTTTGTATGATGCCACCCTTTATTTACACTAAGCCCTGGTTCAAACTGGTGCAGCTTTGAAATCGTGCTACTTCAGCGCGATTTTAAAGCCAAAGATCAGTAGGATTTGCACCTCCGTTTTCATTGTGGCATGCAACGTTGTTTAACAGAAGTCTATGCAAGTCGCAATGAAATCGGCAAAAAGTAGTGCAAGAACCTTTTTAACGTTACTGCGTCAAGATTTGTGGCTATTGGAACGGTTCCACTGCCCACAATAGGGTGCGACTTGTCATGCGATTTGGAACTGTCAAGTCACATGACAAATCGCACCGGTGTGAACGGGGCCTGATTGTACATTGAATTTTAATTGTTGGTAAACTAGTTACATAAAACAATTAACAGCTTAAAGTAAACCAGTGTAAGGCTAGGTTCACACTGCTCCACCGCAAATTTGTTCTGTTTTTTGGCCTATGTGAGGTGCAAATTTACCGCAAATTTACCGTGATTTTACCGCGGATTTCATGAGTTGGACATAGCTGTGATTGATGTTCTAGCCAATGGAATCATAATGTAAAAAAAAAAGGTGTTAACTTCCTATGTACTTCCTGGTTTTTGTGGAGAGTAGTGTGGTGGAATTCGCACATATGTGAACCATCAATGCGATTCCAAAACGATTTACATTGAAGTCTATGGAGCTGAATTCGCATCGCACACGGATCAAACTCGCACAGGACACTTTTTGCACACAGCTTAGATTCGCACCGAACTGATGTGAACGGCACTAATGTAAAACAATGTTATTTAAATGACTTGCGAATTTGAGCGATCGCAACGGCTCCAATTTTGCAAAAGAATTCGCAGCAGTGTGAACCCAGCCTTAAACTTAGCATATGATCCAATCAGAAGTTACTTTTAGTGAAATCCAAGTGTTAAAACTATCAGCACCTAGTACAGTAAAACCTTGGTTTGAGAGTAACTTGGTTTGAGAACGTTTTGCAAGACAAGCAAAATGTTTTAATAAATTGTGCCTTGATATACAAGCGATGTCTTGATATAAGAGTAGCGTCATGTCACAACTGAGTATAAAAAAGAAGAGAGGAGCCTCTTAGGGCCCTTTCACACTGGGGCATTTTTCAAGCGCTTTAGCGTTAAAAAAAGCGCCTGTAAAACGCCTGAAAGAAGCTGCATCTGCAATCCCAATGTGAAAGCTCGAGTGCTTTCACACTAAAGCGCCTGAAAAACACCCCAGTGTGAAAGTGGTCTTAGCGTTAAAAAAAGCGCCTGAAAGAAGCTGCATCTGCAATCCCAATGTGAAAGCCTGAGTGCTTTCACACTGAGGCGCTGAGCTGGCAGGGCGTCAAAAAAAGTCCTGCATGCAGCTTCTTTGCAGCGCTTTAGGAGCGGTTAATACACCGCTCCTAAAGCCCCCTTCCCATTGAGGAAGCTTTTTTAACGCCAAAGCGCCTGAAAAGCGCCTCAGTGTGAAAGGGGTCTTAGCAGCGCTTTACCATCGTTTTTCGGGCGCTGGCAGTGTGAAAGGCCTCTGAAAGCACTTGGGCTTTCACATTGGGATTGCAGATGAGGCTTCTTTCAGGCGCTTTACAGGCTTTTTTTAAACGCCAAAGCGCCTAAAAAACGCCCGAAAAACGCCCCAGTGTGAAAGGGGTCTAAGTGTAGCAATATGGTTACGTTTAATGAAGGTACAACATTTAGCAACTTATTGCTACACTTAGAGGTGCCTCTCTTCTCTTTTAAAAAAAAATGCTTTGATATACAAGTGCTTTGGATTACAAGCATGTTTCTGGAACAAATTATGCTCGCAAACCAAGGTTTTACTGTAACTAGATATACAGTATAGTCTTACTACTGTTATGGCGAAATCTGGGTTTTCCTGTAAAAGCCTACTTTGACCCTATCCTTATTTACTCTCCCTTTCAGTTGGCCAGTGTGGCTGCCTGTGACATTAAACTTCTTTTTACTGGAAAAGGCTAAATGAGTCAATTACTTCAGCTGCCTATATCTGTTTTAGTTTTATTATGCAGAAAGCATCTGAACCTATTTTACTGCATTCTTTGCCACTTACCACATGTATACAAAGAAGAACTGAATTTTAATTAAAGTCTATTTGTGAGCTCTTTATCATTGCTGCCTTTGAAACACTCAGGGACTGTCAACACTAATCACTGGGTTAAAGTTGTAATTTGCCCTCTTTGTTTTAGTGAAATAAACTTTATCTAAGGAAAGGGAAGGACTACACCATTTCAGGTTAGAGTAAGTCTCTCCTTAATGACCGGGTGCTGGTCCAGTCCATGGTCTGACCAAATAATCCAAAGAATAGATTATGATAGTTATTCATAAGCGAATCAATTCATGAAACGCATCAACCATGCACTCCTCCCTGAGTGTCATATTGTTATCGTGAATTTATTTCTTGATGTTGGATGATTTTACAAAATAAAACATTTTCTTTGTATCCTTGAGTGCGGTCACCCTCCATCTTCTTTGGATTTTTTGGTCAAGATTTATCTAAACCAGCCACTTGTAGATATATTTGGAGATGGTGGGTTGGATTATGCAGCTTTTGAATATAATTTCCATGCACAAACTACTTTTAGAGCTACATCTCCCATAAGTGGGCAATAGATGTTGATGCTTTGCCTTGTCACCAGGGGTGTTTTTAGGATGGTTAAATATCTAGGGCACCCCCTGCAAGTGATGTCACAGAGGTAGCATGCAGCAGAAAATGTTGGGTATGGGCACACTTTGCTGACAGTGGTGGGAGAATAAAAGTGTATAATTAAATAGGACCTAAGCCTACTGGATGTTTAGACAGCACACATTCACCACAGTCTTCATTCCCACAAAGTTTGCTTTAAAGCAGTGGTCATCAACCCTGTCCTCAAGACACACTAATGCTGGCCATACACTATACGAAAATTCGGCCGAAAATCGGTCGTAAAGAAAGATCTTTCGTTTTTCGGCCAGTTAATGGGCACAAAATCGAAAACGAAGGACAAGTTTCGAAATTTTCTGCCGAACGAACGATAAATCGGAAGGTTAATGTGTTTCCCGTCCGAACTTTCTGCACTAGGTATATGTAAAAAAACACGAACCATTTTTTTTTTTTTATGTCCACTGAACGATTTATTGGTCATTACATGATGGCACTATCGTTTGCACTCACGAAAGAACTTTCGTTTTTCGAAAGTTCGTTCGGACGATTTTTCGTGGAGTGCATGGCCAGCATAACATGCCAGATTTTATGTATTACCTTGGGGAGATGCAGACTAGAATACTGCAATCACAGATCAGCAAATGATATCACCTGTGATGTATTTAAGTTATCCTGCAAATAGAGATGAGCTTTATGTTTGGGTCGAACATTGGCTGTTCGTCTATTTGCCGAATAGCAAACAATTTGGGGTGTTCGTGGCAAATTCGGAAGCCATGGAACACCCTTTCAAAGTCTATGGTAGAAATCAAAAGTGCTATTTTTAAAGGTTAATATGCAAGTTATTGTCATAAAAAGTGTTTGGGGACCTGGGTCCTGCCCCAGGGGACATGTATCAATGCAAAAAAAAAGTTTTAGAAACTGCATTTTTTTCGGGTGCAGTGATTTTAATAATGCTAAATGAAACAATAAAAGTGAAATATTCCTTCGAATTTGGTACCCGGGCGGTGTCTATAGTATGCATGTAAAGTAGCGCATGTTTCCCGTGCTTAAAAAAGTCTCTGCACAAAATGACATTTCTAAAGAAAAAAAAAGTAAATTAAAACTACTTGCTGCTATAATGAATTGTCGGGTCCCGGCAATACAGATAAAAGTAATTGAAAAAAACGACATGGGTTCCCCCCAGTCAATTACCAGGCCCTTTATTAAGGGGAAGCCTGCGCCAAATAAAAAAAATGGCGTAGGGGTCCCCCTCAAAATCCATACCAGGCCCTTCAGGTCTAGTATGGATTTAATGGGGAACCCTGCGCCAAATAAAAAAAATGGTGTAGGGTTTCCCTCCAAAAATCCAAACTAGACCCCTATCGGAGCACGCAACCTACCAGGCCACAGGAAAAGAGGGGGGGCGAGAGAGCACCCCCCCTGCATTGTACCAGGCCACAGGCCCTCAACATGGGAAGGATGTCCCCATGTTGATGGGGACAAGGGCCTCATCCCCACAACCCTGGCCCGGTGGTTGTGGGGGTCTGCGGGCGGGGGGCTTATCGGAATCTGGAAGCCCCCTTTAACAAAGGGGACCCCCAGATGCCGCCCCCTATGTGAATTGGTAACGGGGAACACAACCCCTACCATTTCACCCAAAAAAGTGATCAAAAAGGTCAAAAAAACACACACACAGCTTGGGACAAGTCCTTTCATAAAAAAAAATACAATTCCAGTGCTGTAATCCTTCTACGACCCGCCGACATGATCAATACAGCCCAGCCGAATGACGCGTGACCCGTCTAACAGTGCCTAAATAACCATGGGCGGGGCCACCCGTGATGTGGACGGGTGACCCCGCCTCCTCTGACACAACAGGCGTTTCCCTGTGGTGTCACGGGGGTTTCCTGTTATGTGTCAGAGGGGGCGGGGTCACCCGTTATGCCACAGGGAAACCCCTGGGTCACGCATCTTTCGGCCGGATGCCTCCTATGGATGCTGTATCATTTGTGGCAGTGGGTTGTAGAAGGATTACAGCGTTGGAATTTTTTTTTAATTAAAGGACTTGTCCCAAGCTGTTAGTTTTTTTTACCTTTTTTTTACACTTTTTTGGGTGAAATGATAGGGGTGCAATGTACCCCGTTACCAATTCACATAGGGAGGCCGGCATCTGGGGGTCCCCCCAGATTTTGATAAGCCCCCCGCCCGCAGACCCCCATAACCACCAGGCAAGGGTTGTGGGGATGAGACCCTTGTCCCCATCAACATGCGGACATCCTCGCCATGTTGAGGACATGTGGCCTGGTATGGTTCAGGAGGGAGGGGGGCACTCTCGTCCCCCCTCTTTTCCTGCGGCCTGCCAGGTTGCATGCTTGGATAAGGGTCTAGTATGGATTTTTGGGGGGAACCCCACACCATTTATTTTTTATTTTGGTGTGGGTATCCCCTTAAAATCCATACCAGACCTGAAGGACCCCCACGCTTTTTTTTTTTGGTTCAGGGGTTCCCCTTAATATTCATACCAGACCAAAAGTGCCTGGTAATGGACTGGGGGGTGACCCATGTTGTTTTTTTCAATGACTTTTATCTGTATTGCCGGGACCCGACAATTCATTATAGCCGCGAGTAGTTTCAAATAACTTTTTTTCCTTTAGAAATGTAATTTTGTGCAGGGACTTTTCTAAGCACGGGAAACATACGCTACTTTACAGGCATACTATAGACACCCCCAGGTACGAAATTTAAAGGAATATTTCACTTTTATGGTTTCACTTTAAGCATTATTAAAATCACTGCTCCCAAAAAAACTTCAGTTTTTAAATCTTTTTTTGCATTGATACATGTCCCCTGGGGCAGGACCCAGGTCCTCAACCACTTTTTATGACAATAACTTTTGATTTTTCATGTTCGTGTCCCATAGACTTTAACGGTGTTTGAGTGTTCAAATTTGTTGCATGTTCTGCTGCGAACCAAACCAGGGGGTGTTCGGCTCATCCCTACCTGCAAACCTGGCCTGTTAGTGGATCACTGCTTTAAAGAGGTCCTGTTACCAATTCAAGCATTTTTACAAACATGCTTTTATTGATATATAAAGCATAATAGATAATATAGATAATGTGTAATATCTTTTAATTAGTTGCTTTTTCACTTATTTTTAATCTCTGCAAAGTTATTAGAAATCTGACACTAAAGATGCTACTATCTTCCAGCTCTTTCTGACAGTGCTTGAGCTGCCTGCTGTTCGTATAAATGAATACAAGTGTACCGTTCACTATTTACTTTTTTGGAGCTTAAAAATAAAGGAAAAACATCCAGTTGAAAAAATAAAAATAAAACATAGCACACGTGTATCTACTGTGTATGTTTTATTGAAAGCATCTAAATAAAAAAAATCTTCCATCTGGTGACAGGATCTCTTTAATTTCTGTGCCACAAATGAGAGTTTCACAGTGACACACATATAAAGCTCAGCACAAAATTTTTCAAAAATTGAAAATACATACAAGAACAGAGTATTAAATACACTGCACACATAATATAGATAGAGAAGTACTGTAACGTTTTGTTTGAGCCTACCTCATAATCCTAACTGCTGAACTCTGTATGCTGTGCTCTATATTGTACACTTCTGACTGCTGCACTCCCAAGAAACAGAGGTCAGGAGTACTGAACACACAACACAGTATGTGAGTGTTTGCATTGACCCCCAAAAAAGCTATCCTCCTTACCTCAAGCCAACCCCACATGAAAAATTCCTTTCCAAATTATACTAATCCCTAGCAAAATTTGTCCTTTTCAAATTAAACCCCTCAAAGCCGCCGTCCACTGCTTTCTTCTTTACCCCTCACCTCTTCTACCTTCAACTCTCATCCCTAATAACGTCTACACCCCCTGCCACCCATTCGCCTTTGTACCCTCTCATCTACTGCTCAACTCTGGGCCCCATCATCCCCTGCTCAGCCCGTCATACCTCCATGCACTCACAAACAATGCCTTTTCATAATAAATACATATATTGCATCACCCCTCTCCCATGCTTACATAAAATGCAGCCTCCTTCCTCCCCTCCTTACATTCACATGCAATGCAGCTCCCTACACACACTTACATATTATGAAGCCTCCTGTGGTCTATCCTTCACATAGAACATGCTGGGAAGCCCCCTGACCTCCCTCCATACAGTGCAACTCCCCTCCACACACACACATAAAATGCAGGTTGCTAGAGGTTACAACACATCATTTCTGCTTGCTGATTGGTTGCTATAGGTTACTGCACATTATTAGCGCTCACTGATTGGTTGCTATAGGTTAATACACATCATTATCGCTCACTGAGCAGTGGAGCAATCCCAAATAATTGAGCAAGTAAAGCGGCACATTAATACACATACTACAGGAGAGGGTCAAAGAGTTCGGACATACTGCACGAGATTACCAGACTGCGGACATACTGCACGAGATTACCAGACTGTCGACATACTGCATGAGATTACCAGAGACTGCAGACATACTGCATGAGATTACCAGAGACTGCGGACATACTGCACGAGATTACCAGAGACTGCGGACATACTGCACGACATTACTAGAGACTGCGGACATACTGCACAAGATTATCAGAGACAGCGGACATACTGCACGAGATTACCAGAGACAGCGGACATACTGCACAAGATTACCAGAGACTGCGGACATACTGCACAAGATTACCAGACTGCGGACATACTGCACGAGATTACCAGAGACAGCGGACATACTGCATGAGATTACAATAGACTGTGGACATACTGCACGAGATTACCAGAGAATGCAGACATACTGCACAAGATTACCAGAGACTGCAGACATACTGCACGAGATTACCAGAGACTGCAGACATATTGCATGAGATTACCAGACTGCGGACATACTGCATGAGATTACCCATGAATTGGGGCCCCGATGACAGCTTTGCAGAGTGCACTCTGCAAAGCCATCATCGGGGCCCCAATTCATGGGTAATGCGGGCCTCATACAAAGATTGGGCCCAGGGCAGGTGCCCCGTTTGCCCTGCACTAAAGACAGCCCTGTGTGTCCCAAGTGAACAGCGCTAGTTACACTCCTGCCTGTAACACTAGTTGTGGGAGGAGAATGGTAAGTCTTCACAGTGACAGGCAGGTCAGAAGCAGGCTACCAATTGTAACAGTGCAGATTGTGCAGATTGTGCACCCACTCCCTACACCCAGAGTGACAACTCTGCTGTGATTGTACCTGTAAGGCCTAGTACACACGAGAGGATTATCCGCTGGAAACGGTCCTCCGGACCGTTCCCGCGGATAAATCCTCTGGCGGATTTTGATCTAATGGTTGTACTAACCATCAGATTGAAATCCGCGCGGAATCCATCCGCGGTGACGTGTCGCGCCGTCGCCGCGATAATGACGCGGCGATGTGCGCGACGCTGGAAGGTAAAGACTTCCCACGCATGCGTCGAATCATTACGACACATGCGAGGGAGAGGATCGGACGGATTGATCCGGTGAGTCTGTACAGACCACCGGATCAATCCGCTGGACAGGATTCCAGCGGATAGATTTCTTAGCATGCTAAGAAATTTGTATCCACTGGAAATCCATCGGCCCGAAAAATATCCGCGGATAAATATCCGCTGGGCCGTACACACCACAGGATCTATCCGCTGGAACTGACCCGCGGATAAATACCAGCGGATAGATCCTCTCGTGTGTACGGGGCCTAAAAGAAAGTGAGGTTTCAGAGGGAACTTTTGCATGCATTAAATGATAGAGGAATACCTAACACAGATTACAACATACATGTAATTGTACACTTTGTCCTTACTTCTACTTTATATTGGTAGAAAAGTATTTAAGACACACATGGACATTGCAGGCACTCAATGTAAAATGTAATCATTTGTATTTATATATTAGCTTAAAAATTATTTTAAAAAAATGGGCGTTAAAACAGCACCCCTCACATTTAGAATTGATAACCCCTATGGTAATATTAAACCATTACAGTCCAATGATTTGCATCCTGGCTTAACCTGTTTTGTGGGGAGCCATTCCTTCAGGAGCTCTTGGGTGCAAGGTAGATTACTAAACTATGTAAATGAAAAACATGCCAAATTAGCAGACATAATGAAACCTTCCAAAATTCCTATATTTACCCTTATCTCCCTATACTTGCATCACTATAGAATAACACAGTCAAACATGAACACATGCAGGCATACGCAACAGTAAATTATCCTTGGGTGAGTGTGGGAGTGCACCCCTACAGCTCCACTTGTGCTTGTTTGCATACAATTAGTATTTAGACCACTACGCCCCCTAGAGCTATCTTCTAGGTAAGCTTATGTATAGTGTAAATATGTCGTTATACATAAGATATTAGGAATGTCTATCATATATGATACTATTCAGGTTATTTGTGTCCACACTTCCTGCCCTGTTTTTTTGTCTACATATAGTTTAGTAATCTACCTTGTATCCAAAAGCTCCTGAAGAAGCAGCCCCCTGCGAAACATGTTGAGCCAAAATGCAAAGGGATAATGGAACCACCATATATAATCATTGAAATGTAATGGTTTAAGATCACAATGGGGGATATTATTCCCAAATGTGAGGGGTGCTTTTTTAATGCTGTCTATGTCACCAAAAAATGATTTTACTGGTACATCGCTGCCTACTTCCAGGTTTAGGGTTCCCCCCAGCTGGCAAGTTCCAGCCAGTGATTCACACGAGCTCTGTACACAGGGAACGATCTGGCAGGGATGAGAAACTTAGAGATCATTAATAAAAAACAGCACACACATAGTTAGTCACATATTTAACCTCTTGATCGCCCTAGATGTTAACCCGTTTCCAACCAGTGTCATTAGTACAGTCACATTGTATATTTTTAGCATTGATCACTGTAATAATGTAACTGGTGATGTCAGTGGCAGTTAGTCAATTCCCCCCCAACATCAGTTAGTGTCAGATTGTTCGCTGCAATTTTGCAGTCCCATTATAAGTTGTTGATTGCTGCCAAAAGTAGTATAAAAAAATCTGGTATATATAGCATAGTTTGTAGGTCCCAATACATAGTAAGTATACATACCTCTCAACCGTCCCTGATTTGATTCAAATTGATGTATGTCCCAGCAAATCAGGTCTGAGTCCCAGAATAGGAGCCCAGTGCTGGAACAATTTACTGGCACTGGGCTCCAGTGACTCGTCAGCAGGGACGCACTAGCTGCCTGCCTGCAGGAGGAGCTGAGAATGGGAGTACAGGATGGGGAAGACCCAAGAACAGGAGAACAGTGCCTCATGAGCACAACCCAGTGTTTGCTCTGAAAGACGTGTTGCACACTATCCGCCACTGCTTAAAGGGGAACTCTGATGTAAGGGGGTATGCTGCGGACTATTATGTAAGGGGAAATGCTGCAGACTCCCTTGTAAGCGGGGGCTCTGGTGACCAGATACCACCTTACATCTCAGTTCCTCTTTATACCAGAGTCCACAGCATTCCCCCTTAAATCATGGTCCGCAGAGGTTCCCCTTTACATCATGGTCCGCAGAGGTTCCCCTTTACATCAGGGTCTGCAGAGATTTCCCTTTAAATCGGGGTCTGCAGAGGTTCCCCTTTACATCAGGGTCCGTAGAGGTTTCCCTTTACATCAGGGTCTGCAGAGATTCCTCTTTACGTGAGGATCGGCAGAGGTTCCCCTTTACATCAGGGTCCTTAGAGGTTCCCCTTTACATTAGGGTCCGCAGAGGTTCCCCTTTACATCAAGGTCCGCAGAGGTTCCCCTTTACATCAGGGTCTGCAGAGATTCCTCTTTACGTGAGGATCGGCAGAGGTTCCCCTTTACATCAGGGTTTGCAGAGGTTCTCCTTTACATCAGGGTCCACAGAGGTTCCCCTTTACATCAGGGTCTGCAGAAGTCGCCTTTATATGAAGGTCCACAGAGGTTGCCCTTTACATCAGGGTCCACAGAGGTCCCCTTTACATCAGGGTCCGCAGAAGTTCCACTTACACTGTAAAGGGGAAACCTGCAGACTCTGATGTAAGAGGGGATTCTGTGTATCAGAGTCTGTGCTGTGCTGTGAGGGGGAACTGAGGGGTGGGGGAATAAGTACTAGGATAGGGAAGAAAGGGGAATTGTGCAGGGACTGGGGATTTGGGGAGGGTGGAAGAGGACTTATGCTAAGGGAGAGGGAAGAAGATGTGAGATGGGAGCATTGCTACGCTTAGAGGTTCCTCTCTTCTTGTTGTACTCAGTTGTGACATGACGCTACTCTTATATCAAGACATTGCTTGTATATCAAGGCAAAATGTATTAAAACCAAGGTTTTACTGTATATACTCAACGTATATAATATATAAAAACGGCCTGTGACTTTTAATAAAGCAATGAAACAAAAAAGTCTGTCCAAACACTCCCCACCAAACTGCACCATATACTGCTAGCATAGATATAAAAGATTAGTTGCAATTGTTGCAGTTTGATAACTCCAGTGCCAAGAAAATGGTGAAAATACTAAGGTAAGTTTGAAAAAGTTAAAACTGGAAGGATTTTTTTATTTTGTTTTGGTCAATACTCCTCAAATGAGGTTACTTCCTTCTTACATATTACCTTACACCTTTATAAACTTAACAATGAACTATTTTTATGTGTTCATTCACTGATGTGTAACTGGAAATGGCATTATTAATTAAAGCGTTTGTTAATTAAAAAAATAAAATAAAAAATTCAGATCCTGTTCCCTTAAAGCATTTTATACAGCATAGTGCTTGTGCTGTGTCATTTGGATCCCTGTATCACCTGAAATACCTGGCTGATCCTGCCTAACTATGCCCTCTTCTCTGCAAACAGACCACAATAATCATGGCTGCTGAGCCCCGACATCATAGTCTATTTGTGTGATTCCGTCAGCCACAGCCTGCTCTTCTGTGTCTGTCTCCTGTGTCCATCTCCCCCTCCTCCCCTATCCCCTCTCTTATCGTACAATGTGCCTGCCCCCCCTCCGCTCCTGCTGCTCTATGTGCTCTCATATCTTCTAATACATCATACCATCCTCTCTGCACCATTATCATAAATTGTCCTGTTCCTGCGTTCTGTAAAAATACTGCACGATTCTACCTCTATGAGCTCCGCTCCGGGCACTCAGCTGATTGTAGGGGCTCTCTCCATCTCCTCCCCGGCTGATGTCAGCGGACAGAACAGGGGAGAGGAATCAGCTGAGCGCCCAGAGCGGAGCTCATACAGGTAGAATCGTGCAGTTTTTTTTTACAGGACACAGGCACAGGGACACTTCTGATAATGGTGCAGAGAGGATGGGATAATGTAATAGAAGTGGGTTAACAACCACTTTAAAGTGGAGGTTCACCCTAAAACAATTATCTAACATTACATCCGCGGGACTGGGCGTTCCTATCCCTGGGTTAGATGATTGACGTCTGGTGAAAAACCTCCCATGGCGCACAAGGCGCGTCACCAGTTTTCCATAAATAGCCGACCTGCGAGTCGGCTCTATATGGCACCTGCGCAGTCAGCTCTACACGGCAGGCGCAGGCGCCGTATAGTGCCGACTCGCAGGTCGGCTATTTAAGGAAAACTGGTGACGCGCCTTATGCACCATGGGAAGTTTTTCACCAGACGTCAATCATCTAACCCAGGAATAGGAACGCCCAGTCCCGCGGGAATCAAAACCCGGAAGCCGGGGGGAAAATAACAATATAATGGTATGTACGGCGGAAAAAAAAATACCTGCATACTGTACATGTCGTTAGTATGCTGGATGTAATGTTAGATAATTGTTTTAGGGTGAACCTCCACTTTAAGCAACCCTGACCTGTTTAGGTTGTTGGAAGTGTTTGCATGTGCTCAGGATTTCACACCACTAATAAATAATTAAAAACATATTTTTACAGGCACTGATCATCTCACTATTGATTCCAATTTATTGCCATAGATTCCCATATGTTGTACATAGCTAGTTACAAAGTACACATTGGTGTCCACAATAAATGTATATATGTATATAGTTATAGTGCTGTGCCCTTCTGTTGGGTTGAAATAGACAAAAATTACACAGATGCTGATTAAGGGGCTCCTGAGTGTCATTTATATGTGAAGTGATGGTGGAAACCCCTGCAAGGGCTACTGTTTATTTTGGGGAATTGTTACTTTTGTGTTAAATAAAAGTGGACCACCAAGCCCTGAAACACAGTTTCTGCCTGCTGTGAACTCAAAATGCTACGATCATTGAGCGATTTGCCCAAACATCATCAATATACAGTAGGGATCGAAAGTTTGGGCACCCCAGGTAAAAATTTGTATTAATGTGCATAACGAAGCCAAGGAAAGATGGAAAGATCTCCAAAAGGCATCAAATTACAGATTAGACATTCTTATAATATGTCAAAAAAGTTAGATTTTATTTCCATCATTTACACTTTCAAAATTACAGAAAACAAAAAAATGGTGTCTGCAAAAGTTTGGGCACCCTGCAGAATTTATAGCATGCACTGCCCCCTTTGCAAAGCTGAGACCTGCCGGTGTCATGGATTGTTCTCAATCATGGTCTGGGAAGACCAGGTGATGTCAATCTCAAAGTTTTTAAATGCCCAGACTCATCTGACCTTGCCCCAACAATCAGCACCATGGGTTCTTCTAAGCAGTTGTCTAGAAAACTGAAACTGAAAATAGTTGACGCTCACAAAGCTGGAGAAGGCTATAAGAAGATAGCAAAGTGTTTTCAGATGTCAATATCCTCTGTTCGGAATGTAATTAAGAAATGGCAGTCATCAGGAACAGTGGAAGTTAAAGCAAGATCTGGAAGACCAAGAAAAATATCAGACAGAACAGCTCCCAGGATTGTGAGAAAAGCAATTCAAAACCCACGTTTGACTGCAGGATCCCTCCAGAAAGATCTGGCAGACACTGGAGTTGTGGTACACTATTCCACTATAAAGAGATACTTGTACAAATATGGTCTTCATGGAAGAGTCATCAGAAGAAAACCTCTTCTACGTCCTCACCACAAAAATCAGCGTTTGAACTTTGCAAATGAACATATAGACAAGCCTGATGCATTTTGGAAACAAGTTCTGTGGACCGATGAGGTTAAAATAGAACTTTTTGGCCAGAATGAGCAAAGGTTACGTTTGGAGAAAAAAGGGCACAGAATTTAATGAAAAGAACCTCTGTCCAACTGTTAAGCATGGGGGTGGATCAATCATGCTTTGGGGTTGTATTGCAGCCAGTGGCACAGGGAACATTTCAGTAGGAGGAAAAATTGATTCAATAAAATCTCAGCAAATTTTGGATGGTAACTTGATGCCATCTGTGAAAAAGCTGAAGTTAAAGAGAGGATGGCTTCTACAAATGGATAATGATCCTAAACACACCTCAAAATCCACTGAGGATTACATCAAGAGGCGTAAACTGAAGGTTTTGCCATGGCCTTCACAATCTCCTGACCTCAACATAATTGAAAATCTATGAATAGACCTTAAAAGAGCAGTGCGTGACCGAAAACCCCCCGAAATCTCAAAGAACTGGAAGACTTTTGTAAGGAAGAATGGGCAAAGATACCTCAAACAAGAATTGAAAGACTCTTGGCTGGCTACAAAAAACGTTTTCAAGCTGTGATACTTGCCAAAGGGGACAGTACAAGATATTAACTCTGCAGGGTGCCCAAACTTTTGCAGGCGCCATTTTTTTGTTTTCTGTAATTTTGAAAGTGTAAATGATGGAAATAAAATCTAACTTTTTTTGACATATTATAAGAATGTCTAATCTGTAATTTGATGCCTTTTGGAGATTTTTCCATCTTTCCTTGGCTTCGTTATGCACATTAATACAAATTTGTATCTGGGGTGCCCAAACTTTCGATCCCCACTGTATATATATAAAAAAATATATATGCATATGCACTGCATTTAAAAAAAAAATGTACATGCACCTTTTTGGTGCAATTTATGTGTGTTTAGCAGCTCATTGCAATGAACCTAATATTCCCCCACACACAAATTACACACACATAACATACACATGTGCACTACAGACATTGTGGTATTGCACATTTTGTGGTGCACCAACTACCAAGGGCCCATTTGTGCCATTTACATTATATTTATTCAGAGCAATACACGGCGGCCTGCGGCAACACATTGCCGTGTGTTATAATGTGCTGCATTGCAATAAAATGTATGTCTGGATCATTTTATCACAGTGCACTCATAGCACTGTGAATCAGGTGTTATCACAAGACATTGGTGTGAAGCCAACCACCAGATTTCTAAAGCATATTGCTTGTTTTCCAAAAGGGTAGAATAATACCTAAAAAAACATATGTGATTAATTTAACCACTTAAGACCCAGACCAAATGCAGCTAAAGGACCTTGCCCCTTTTTGCGATTCGGCACTGCGTCGCTTCAACTGACAATTGCGCGGTCGTGCGACGTGGCTCCCAAACAAAATTTGCGTCCTTTTTTTCCCACAAATAGAGCTTTCTTTTGGTGGTATTTGATCACCTCTGCGGTTTTTATTTTTTGCGCTATAAACAAAAATAGAGCAACAATTTTGAAAAAATTCAATATTTTTTACTTTTTGCTATAATAAATATCCCCCAAAAATATATAAAAAGAGGGAGGTATGCGCTCTCTCCACTGATCCGGGGCCTTTAACCCCGTTATGTTCGACAACCCTGCCCTCCCGGAAAGCAGATCGATCCTAACCATAGACGACTATGACAGAGCTTCTTGGCCTACCGCCCACCGCTTTGTTCACGCCTCCTCCGGGACCTTTACCACACCCACGCCTTCCACTTCCTCTCGGATAACTTGGCTCACCCGGTTACATCTCTCAGCGTATTGCAAATCACTCCGTGACACTGGCCAGGTCCACAGACCCCTGACTGACTTCGAGCAACTTTGCTCACTCCAGGACACCCCGCGACATACTCTCTCCCAGATTTATAAACTGATCTTGGATCACACACACGAATCCCTACCCAGGTTTACTGCAGCTTGGTTGGAGGACCTTGGTAGAGATATCAGCGAGGCGGATTGGCGCAAAGCCTTTTTTTACACACACAAGTCCTCTATCTCGAACTATGCTCAAGAAAATAATTATAAAGTATTGTCAAGGTGGTATCGTGTTCCAGTCACCCTCAGGACCATGTTCCCATCCACTTCTGACTCTTGCTGGAGATGCGACCAGACCACAGGTACGTACTGCCATATATGGTGGGAGTGTGACTTAATTCGCCCTTTTTGGGAATACATTTTTCAGATCTTTACAGACCTATATGATAAACCACTTGCTCCCTCCCCCTTCATAGCCCTCCTTTCCATTCTCCCAGGCTCCTTTAAGTTCCAAAAACACACCCTTTTGAAATTTTGCTTGAGCGCTGGCAGACAACTGATCTCCAGGCATTGGAAATCCCCCACCCCCCCGACCCCAGCCGAATGGGTATGTGAGATGAACAATATCATGCTTATGGAGGAACTACAGGTCAAATCTCTTGACACCCATGCTAAATTATCTTTCACCTGGAGTGTATGGAGGCATTACTCCACTTCAGACAAGCTAAAATCCAGGTTAAAAAAAGCCTAACTCCCAGCTTACCATTACATGCCGGTCTACTCCACCTCCTGGTTGTGGAGGGCCGTCTCGGAACTGAGCACGCCGCTCCCCCCCTCCCCCCCTTCTTTCCCCTTCTCCCCTCTTTGTTCCCCTCTCAACTTAACTTCACTAATTATCTTTAGTTTCCTTTCCTCTTTGTCACATGGCCCTCCCCCTCCCCCTGCACCAGACCATACCATGCTTTCATCAGTCCCCTGCGGGTTCGGTGTAACTACCGAGCCCTCAGGTTACGGTGCATCCCTTACGCTGTTTGGTGGCTCCCTGTACCCCAGCCCTGACTGTACAAATGTCATGGACGCTACTGCCCTAGTTCCTGGCCGCAGCAGGCTCCCAAAGGGGCGGCCGGGACACGGGTGGTCCCTATCCGATGCTGGGCTGCACTGCCTATAGATGTTCAAACCACCAATGTGCCTACTCAACATTTATTAGTATTTTCTTTTTAATCATTTGATATGGTAATGTAACTGTTTTCTGTTTTATTTGTAACTTTATTTTTGTGTTTCTACCTTTATCGATCGGGTCACCCTCTGTTGGGTCCACAACCCGGTTGAAGCTGTTCTGTCTGTCTAAAAACTGACAATAAAAACGTATTGAACCTAAAAATATATAAAAAAAAAATTTCCTCAGTTTAGGCCGATACGTATTCTTCTACCTATTTTTGGTAAAAAAAATCGCAATAAGCGTTTATCGGTTGGTTTGCGCAAAATTTATAGCGTTTACAAAATAGGGGATAGTTTTATTGCATTTTTATAAAAAAAAAAAAATTTTTACTACTAATGGCGGCGATCAGTGATTTTTTTTCGTGACTGCGACATTATGGCAGACACATCGGACACTTTTGACACATTTTTGGGACCATTGTCATTTTTACAGCAAAAAATGCATTTAAAATGCATTGTTTATTGTGAAAATTACAATTGCAGTTTGGGAGTTAACCACAGGGGGCGCTGATGGGGTTATGTGTGACCTGAAGTGTGTTTACAACTGTAGGGGGGTGTGGCTGTAGGTGTGATGTCATTGATTGTGTCCCCCTATAAAAGGGATGACACGATCGATGCTGCCACCAAAGTGAAGAACGGGGAAGCCGTGTTTACACACGGCTCTCCCGGTTCTTCAGCTCCGGGGACCGGAGTACGGCTGGGTACTAGTACAGGACGTACCTGTACGTGGATGTTCCCAGCCGTGCCATTCTGCCGACGTATATGTGCAGGAGGCGGTCCTTAAGTGGTTAATACAATGTTATCTTTTACATGTACTCAAAATTGTGTACGTTACATTGGGGTTTATTTACCAAAGGCGAATAGACCATGCACTTTACAAGTGCAGTTGCTGCAAAACTTAGTAAATGAGGGGAAGCTCTGCTGACTTCTATCATCCAATTATGAGCAAGCAAAAATGCAGTTTTTGTTCCTTTCCTTGCATGGGATTAGGTATTCTTTGCAAGGTAAACTTCACCTAATTTACTAAGCTCTGGTGCAACTGCACTTGTAAAGTTCAAAGTCTATTTGACTTTAGTAAATTAACTCTATTGTGTTTTTTTGTGCGTTAACAATTATTTTAAGGTATTTTTATCAAAAATATCGATTGGATAACAATTTGTACACATTTCTATTCTGTCAGCCTTGTTCATTTAGAAAATGTTTGGTTTGGGAAGGGGGGAACTTTGAAAGCTGAAAGTGAAAATTTGCAAAAATGGTTCGCCACCTTGGGGTCAAATGTGAAGAGCAAGGCCTGGCATCAAAAAACTTAAAGAGTATACTGTGGTGATTAACTAAAACTGAAACACTCAGAATATGGTGCAGATGTGTATGGTAGTCAATGAGCTTCAAACTTCAGCTTGTTCAGTTAAGTTTTGACAATAAAATCTGGAAGCTGATTGGTTTCTATGTGGAGCTGCACCAGATTTTGCACCCCCTATTTTTGTAAATCTCCCCCTATTTGTCATTTTGCCCTGCATGGGCAAATTACAGCTGTGCTTGATTTAAAGTGTAAAAAATGTTTTTCTTGAATTGCTTCCTTTACCTTAGTGCAGTCCTTCTTCACTTACCCCATCCTTTGATTTTGCTTTTAAATATCCTTATTTCTTCTGAGAAATCCTCACTTCCTGTTCTTCTGTCTGTAACTCTACACAGTAATGCGAGGCTTTCTCCCTGGTGTGGAGTGTCGTGCTCGCCCCCTCCCTTGGACTACAGGAGAGTCAGGACGCCCACTAAAACACAGTTCCTTTCTCTATCTGCAACGTAGAGAGCGTCCTGAATCTACTGCTCGCCCCCTCCTCCCTCCAAGGGAGGGGGCGAGCACGATGCTCCACACCAGGGAGAAAGCCTTGCATTACTGTGTGGAGTTACAGACAGAAGAACAGGAAGTGAGAATTTCTCAGAAGAAATAAGGATATTTAAAAGCAAAATCGAAGGATGAGGTAAGTGAAGGAGGACTGCACAAAGGTAAAGGAAACTATTTACGGAATACATTTTTTACCTTTACAACCCTTTTAACCCCCCCTGGCGGTGTTCCCGAGTCTGACTCGGGGTGAGATTTTTTGGCTACGATCGGTAACCCCGAGTCAGACTCGGGCTCGCCTAGCTGAATCCACAGGCAGTGTTTACTTACCTTGTCCCTGGATCCAGTGATGCCACCGCGCTGTGTGAGCTATCGGGACCTTGCTCGATTCACACAGTGTCCTCCTGTGCCGCCGATCTCCGTTCCCTGCGACGTTACGACGCACGGGAGCGGAGAACGGCGCCAAATTCAAAAAGGTAAACAAAAACAATACATACAGTATACTGTAATCTTATAGATTACAGTACTGTATGTAAAAAATACACACACCCCTTGTCCCTAGTGGTCTGCCCAGTGCCCTACATGTACTTTTATATAATAAAAACTGTTCTTTCTGCCTGCAAACTGTAGATTGTCCATAGCAACCAAAAGTGTCCCTTTATGTCAAAAGTGGTTTTAGAGCAGCTAGAAAACAGCGATAATAAATTATAATCACTTGCAGAATTGTGCGATAGCGATTTGTGGGGAAATCCGTCATAAAAAAATAAAAGTAATGACAGCGACAATTCTGCAACTGAGCAAATTTCAGTGATTTTGAGTTGATTACATTATTTAATCATTTTTATTATAATTATATTATTATTTGTTATAATTATTTATAATTATTTATTATATTATATTTTATCATTTTGTTTTTAACAAAAATTCATACCCGGGATGCCTACTAGACTCTTGTTTGGTCAGATTTAAGTGAGTTATTCCTAAGAATTACAGGCCTACAGTATAAAACGCCAAATTTCCTTGCAAATAATGGTACCGCTTTCAGCACCTTTTTTCTGAAATAATCATACCGCCAGGGAGGTTAAGATGGAGATAGCTGCTTTAGGCAGTCAGCTTTGCAAAACTGGAGGTGCCATTTAAATATACAACTATGTGTATTTCTTTGTACCATTTTACAAGTCATAGATCTGTATATTGTTGATTTACATGAATTTTGTATGGTAATCAGGCTATAAACATTTATAACAAATACAGAAGAAAATGTCGGTGTCCATACTGCCTCAAGGAATTATGGAATGCATTTTACTGCCAGCAATGTAAGCAAGGCAGATCATTTATTTCTGTCAGGTGTCTTTGTCTTATTTGATGAAGCTGTGTTTGCTTACACACCCATAATGCACCGGATCGAAGTGTTTTGTGCCAGAAAAGATATATTACCTTTCAGTATATCACGGAATTAGCTGACCCTTTCAGGTTAAGGAGACAGAATATAATCTGAGCTCACAGGTATCCTGTTTGGATGTACTTCAAGAATACATACAACAATGTGAAAAAAATGTAAAAATCAAAAAATGCTTTGACGGCTTGCTTTTATGCTGCAAGACGTGGTAGCTGTAGTTTTAAAAATGTACTTGTTATTATAAGTTGAGTTAAATTAGATTTTAAAATTAAAGTCAAGTGGTTGAAATAAAGATCTTGGGGCCAGATTCACAAAGGGGATACAACGGCGTATCTCCTGATACGCCGTCGTATCTCTGTTTCTATCTATGCGACTGATTCATAGAATCAGT
This sequence comes from Rana temporaria, assembly GCF_905171775.1. Taxonomy (NCBI): domain Eukaryota; kingdom Metazoa; phylum Chordata; class Amphibia; order Anura; family Ranidae; genus Rana; species Rana temporaria. The sequence continues at coordinate 159,517,331 of NC_053493.1, forward strand.
TACGCATAGATATCCATAAGATCCGACAGGTGTAATTGTTTTACACTGTCGGATCTTAGGATGCAGTACCGCGACCGCCGCTGGGGGGAGTTCGCTTCGTAAACCAGCGTCGGGTATGCAAATTAGGAGTTACGGCGATCCACAACGGATTTTCGCGCTCGCTACGTCGCCGCTAGTCTAGTTTCCTGTCGCAAATTTAGTTGTCGTTTTGGGTGCCCTAACTTAAGTCAGCAAATGTATTGCTGTCTAAAGTATGGCCGTCGTTCCAGCGTTGAAATGTAAAATTTAACGTCGTTTGCGTAACACGTCCGGGAATACGGAAGTACGCTACGCGCGTCGCTTTCGAAAAAATGACGTCACGGCGCGCAAAGCACGACGGGAATTGCGAAACGGAGCATGCGCAGTAGGTCCGGCGCGGGAGCGCGCCTAATTTAAATAGCACGCGCCCATTTGAATTGGCCCGCCTTGCGCCGGAGGCCGCCGGCGTAGTTTTCATCGCAAGTGCAAACCACTTGCGGCGGTGTAACGTATCTACGATACGTTACGCCGCCGCGATTCTACGTGAATCTGGCCCCTTATTCTTATGTTAAATTTTGTGATTTGAGCCTTTTGTCAGGTTTTCACTACTGGGGAGATTTCTCTTGAGTTCCTATCAGAGTGGAAGGTGAGAGGAAGTCTCCTCAGTTGTATTTTTGTTGTGATTGACCGTGAGTGTTGGGGTGATAAAAATGGATAACCACTCTGCAGATGCAAAGAAGGATGTCATCTTCACACCAATATATAATTCCAATATCTGTTTTTGTTTACTCACATATCTAAATGTGCATAAATAAAAGCAGATACAGTGAAACCATGGCTTACAAACATAATCTGTTTCAGGAGAATGCTTGTAATCCAAAGCACTCGCATATCAATGCGAGTTTCCCCATAGAAGTTAATGGAAGTGAAATTTTTTTTTTTCACATTGACTTCTATGGCATGCAATACAGAGTTTGGGGGGCTTCGGAAAGACTTGGAAATACTCAGAGATCGTTTGGCTGCAGTCTCGGAAACTCTTGGAAACACTCTGGTAACAGAGTATTTCTGAGTGTTTCCGAGTATTTACGGCTCCGAACATCATAGGCGCCCCCGCACCTTTGGCCACATGTGGTACTGCACACCGCAGAGGCTTGAATACTGTTCGTTTTGCAAGACACCACATGCAAACCGAGTCAGGATTTAGTTTTAATAACTGCTCATATTGCGAAACGCTCGTTAACCGGGTTACTCGCAATCCGAGGTTCCACTGTACTGGAATATGTTGTGCTAATATTAATTACCTCCAATAAACATTACATTTACCATGTTTGTTACGACTGTATCCAGGCTCAGTATCTACTTCTTTGGCTAAGATGCTGGCTCAAAGATGACAATTGTTTGAACTAGATGTAAATTCTGGTGTCTGTGGAATACTTGGCTTTGTTTACAAAACTCTGGCACAGATAAACAAGAACAACTTATGGAGGGGGATTTGTTTTATCTCTGTGTATTATCTGAGTCTAGTCACCTCACTGGGTATATGTAAGGGTTTACAAAGTAGAATTCCAGCTATCTTATCACTTTTAGTTTGGGCCGTCTAAAAATGAAAAAAAATAAGTAAAAATAAGGATTGGCAGTAAAAAAAATAACGGTGACATACCAGATGCATATACTGTTCTTTTGTATTTTTCTCTAAATCTAAGTAATTACAAAAAGTGTCACCAAAGGCAATTTTGTTAGTTTTGGCAATAGATTAGAACTCTTTTCCGGTTTTCATTGCTGCCTGTGCCTCTACTAGGGAGATTCACCCTCTTTATTTGTCATGTTTGTCATTATCCCTGAAAGTGAAAGTAAAAGAAGATCCCAAATTTTGGGTTGATATCAGAATAGGAATAGAAGGGAAATCTTCCAATTGGGACACAGGTTCGAGTGACAGCCCAGGATTCCCTCATTTTGGACGGATTTCCTCTTACTTCCTGTTTTGGCTATGTGACAGGAAGTAAAGGAAAATCTCCCCAATGGGTTGTAAAAACTGATATGGGTTAAAACCCTCCAATAGGCCCCTTTCACACGGATGCCTGCACTAAGCGGAATCTGCTTGCTCAGTGGGGGATCTCTCTGCTGATCCTCGCTAAGCAAGCGGTTGATAGGTTCTGTGTCCACTCCGATATGCAAAGCGGACATGGACACAGTCCCGCTCTCCTCTATGAGGCAATCAGATGGAAACGGACCGCCGTCGTTTGCGTTCTGCTTTTTCCGGCGTATAGTTAAAGCTGCTATATGGTGGCGTACTCAATGTTAAGTATGGCTGTCCTTCCTGCTTACAATTTTGAATGTTTTGCGTTGTTTGCGTAAGTCGTTTGCGAATAGGAATTTGCGTAGAATGACGTCACCGTCGTAAGCATTGGCTGGTTCCGGTTTAATTTCGAGCATGCGCACTGGGATACCCCCAGGGACGGTGCATGCGCAGTTAAAAAAAACATAGATTACGTCGGGTCACGATGTATTAACATAAAACACGCCCCCATCACAGCCATTTGAATTCCGCTCCCTTACGCCGCGAGAGATACACTATGCCGCCGTATCTTATGGCGCAAATTCATTGAGGATTCAAACCAAAGCCAAGTAAGTTACAGCGGCGTAGCGTATCTTAGATACGCTGCGCCCGGCGCAGATGTATGTGGATCTGCCCCTATGTGTCCATGTACACATAGGCTTTTAGCAGAGTATATGAGCTGCCGCATTTAGGTAAGGTTAAACCTCCCACTCCTAAATGTGGAGAAATTATGTTCAGGATAGTAACATTTTGACCGCTGGCCAAAGGAAAACTCGAAATGTTCCAAAATCGAATTTTTTCATTTTTGCAGTGTATTGGGTTTTTCAAAGGGGCCCATGGCTACATGTACAGTTGTGGCCAAAAGTTTTGAGAATGACACAAATCTTAGTTTTCACAACGTTTGCTGCTAAACTGCTTTTAGATCTTTGTTTCAGTTATTTCTGTGATGTAGTGAAATATAATTACACGCACTTCATACGTTTCAAAGGCTTTTATCGACAATTACATGACATTTATGCAAAGAGTCAGTATTTGCAGTGTTGGCCCTTCTTTTTCAGGACCTCTGCAATTCGACTGGGCATGCTCTCAATCAAATTCTGGGCCAATTCCTGACTGATAGCAACCCATTCTTTCATAATCACTTCTTGGAGTTTGTCAGAATTAGTGTGTTTTTGTTTGTCCACCCGCCTCTTGAGGATTGACCACAAGTTCTCAATGGGATTAGGATCTGGGGAGTTTCCAGGCCATGGACCCAAAATATCAACGTTTTGGTCCCCGAGCCACTTAGTTATCACTTTTGCCTTATGGCACGGTGCTCCATCGTGCTGGAAAATGCATTGTTCTTCACCAAACTGTTGTTGGATTGTTGGAAGAAGTTGCTGTTGGAGGGTGTTTTGGTACCATTCTTTATTCATGGCTGTGTTTTTGGGCAAAATTGTGAGTGATCCCACTCCCTTGGATGAGAAGCAACCCCACACATGAATGGTCTCAGGATGCTTTACTGTTGGCATGACACAGGACTGATAATAGCGCTCACCTTTTCTTCTCCAGACAAGCCTTTTTCCTGATGCCCCAAACAATCGGAAAGAGGCTTCATCGGAGAATATGACTTTGCCCCAGTCCTCAGCAGTCCATTCACCATATTTTCTGCAGAAGATCAATCTGTCCCTGATGGTTTTTTTTGGAGAGAAGTGGCTTCTTTGCTGCTCTTCTTGACACCAGGCCATCTTCCAAAAGTCTTCGCCTCACTCTGGAATATATGCAATTTCCTATCTCAAAAACTGAGGCAGCAGACTTTGTGAAAATTTGTATTTGTGTCATTCTCAAAACTTTTGGCCATGGCTGTACACTAGCCTGCCTTGACCACGGTCGCAGGGGGAAAAAAACCACGTGATTTTGCCGCATTTTGTGTTTACCTGCGGCTGGCGGTCAAAACGTTGATTCTTCGGCATTCAAGAGATGGAGGTTTAAACTCAACTGAACATGGCAGCTCTTATACTCTGCTAAAAGCCTATGTGTACATTGACACACAGGTTTTTATGGAGTTAAGTTTAGGACCTTTGGCAAAAAAAAAACCTCAAGTTTAGGAGCTGCAAGTCTTACTCTATCCAAAATAAAAAAAATAAAAAGTTTTTACTTTAGTGACACTTTAAGTGTGATGAAGAGAGGCTCCTATATATGAAGAACCTGGCTCATAATCAGAGACTGACTATTCTAGAGGGTGTCCTTATCAAGCCTAAAGCCTACTACACACGATCAGAAAATCGTATGAAAAATACTGCTTTTGAAGCAATCGTACAATAATCTGATTGTTAGTACACAGCTTTTGAGAGCCAATCAGGACAGGTCATGCAAAATTATCTGAAGGGACAAGCATGACATTTTTTCTTGTACGATACAGACCATACGATTTTCATTTAATCAGTATAGTTTTCATTCTAAAATTAAATACAATACAATACATTACATCACTTCTGAATTTTTAGTCAGTCGTATGAGAATTTTGGTAACTTTAGTAACCTCTCCATTTTTCGTTATGGAGAACAGCATTGTCCAATAATTTCATTGTGTGTGCCAGATATTAGTGTGGCTTTCAGAGCTACAGTACAACTATAAAGAAGAGTTGGCATCTACATGTTAATTTTATTAGCATATTAAAGTGACTCTGGACATACTTTGCACAATAATGAAACTTGTTTAAATTAGCTTTTTGCGCAATAAAGACAAGAGTAAACTTCAGAATGGTTTAGGGTACAGTTTAATTGGTAGTATGTCTTATTAAAACTTGTTCCCAAGAAAACAGAAAAATAACTCTCAAGTCTTCATACAAAAGATCCACATTATAACAGTTCTGCTGATTGCTACTTAGCAACAGATAGCCTTACCCAGTGTTATTGCATTACTTTTGTTACACAGTTCATACAAGGCATGCTGCTTTGTGAGTGCAACGGCAAATTGCAGAAATGGGAACTCCATACTGGAAACAAACACTCTCTCCTACAGGATTTCCACCACAGGCACTACATTTCAAAAAAGTCCTGCAAATAATAATGTTTGAATTGTCCACGTATAACGAGTCTTGCAAATCATTTACATATTTATGCAGAATGATAAATATCAGTAACAGAATATTTAAGTTAACAATACCATTTAATATGTGATAAAAAATACTGATTTTAGCAGTGAGGAAATGTCTGTACAAACTGTGGCATTTGGCAGTTTTGCAGTTTCAGATCAAAATATATATTCAAACGCATACTAACTGTTTATTGCAATACCATTTTAATAACTCATGTTTACTGCAGTTTATGTAGACACATAGCTGCATTGGATACAAATATTAAAAGGGTAGAATAAAATATTTTTGACTTAACATACTGTAAATCACATCCGAAACAATGATGAAAATACCTTTGTATCTTTTTCTGTCATTGGTGAAGATTCCTAGTATGTGCAGCTCCAAAAATTTGAAACTAGAGGCCACTCAAATAAGTTTAGAACTAGCAGAGGAGTGGTCTACTGACCCGTACAGACAACATTGTGCAGACACTAGGGGGTGATTCTTTAAAACTAGAGTTGTTTCACATAGTAACCCAATCAATTCTTGTTTCATTTGTCTATCCAATGAAATGCAAGACCTGATTTGGTTGCTGTGTTAAACCAAACTACTTTTGCTATTATTTTAATGTCTTTGCAATATTTTTATTGGAAGTATATAAAAGGAATAACAGTAAATACATATGTCGTAAAATGCAAAAGTCAGGAGAAAGGACCCGAAGGCTCACAATAACAGTTGGCATAAAACGGGTATTTGGAGAAAGCAAAACAGTTGATTATCGCATGCTTCCATCCTAGTACAGGATCAATCTGTTCCGAACAGAGCCTATTCCCAGGGCCCTCCTGGGTAGATGACCCAGGTGAAATTGAGTGAGACAGACACGTACCGTGCTGAGCCCCTTAGCATAATTACTCCACCCCTATGGGTTTCAACTGTGGCGCAACAGATATTATGGTCTCAGCCCGATGACGGGTCTCGTTTGTTCCCTTCCTCCTTTCCCAGGGGACGTATACCTTGGCAGAGCCCCAGGTCATAACAATCCCCGGAAGAGGGTGAGGAGAAATGTTTCCACTTTTTTTTCACAAGAAAATAAATGTTTCCACTTTAAGTGAATCTAGATAGTTTCAAAGAGTTTTAGTCTATCAGCGTGGCTTAGGACTTTAATTGGAGTTGTAAGTCTCCTAAAAAGGAGCTGAGTGAGAAGCCTTCAAACAGTAAAAACATTTCTGGTGGTATCTACAATGAAGAAAAGAGGAGAGAGAAAGTGGGAAGAATAGCAGGGGTAGATAAAGACAAGAGAGGGGGAACGGGGTGATCGATCACTCTGGAGATTTCTTATGTGAGCATGTGATCCTTGTAAAGCGGGATCTTAATATGTGAAGCCCATGGTTCCCAAACCATTTCAAAACATTGGACCGTGTCCAACAGCTTAGCCACTACTTGCTCTTGGGTCATGATCCAAGATATTTTCCACTTGGTTGCTAAGATCGACACTGTTGGTTTTTTCCAGGCTTTCACTAATGTTAGTTTGGCTCCTAGGCACATAGATAGGATAAGTCTGTGCTTAGGGGTGTTGTTAGCCCTATGATTCAGAAGAATGTATGAGGGGTCATGAGGAACCTGGACCCCTGTTACCTTATGCAGTACATGAATGAACTTGTTACAGAAGGATATAATTCGGGGACTTGTCCACCATATATGGAGCATCATTCCCACATGACCGCATCCGCTGTAACAAAGGGGAGAGGTGTCTCAGTAAATCATGGATAGTCTAGCAGGGATATAGTACCATTTTGTGAACACTTTGATGATAGATTATATCAGTGAGATGTTCAAGATACCTTCAGACATTCTGCGTAAAGCTTGAAACCATTGAACAGGGTCCAGCTGGATTTCCAGGTCCACCTCCCAGGATCGAGCATAAGCTGAAGTATTAGCCTTGTCTGCCAGGGAAGAGTGGAGATGCCTCCCCTCTGATCCGTAATGCATAAGCACCATTGTTTGTATAGGGTTGATTTGGGAGGGTCTGATTTGTCTGCCCATAGTGTGTAGAAGAAGTGTCTAATCTGGCAAAGTCTGAATATCTCGGATTCTGGCATGTCTAGTTTGCTTAGGCAGTGTCCTACCGATATCGGGCCATTTTAGGTGAAAAAAATTCAAATTTTAAAGAACCCTTTATTCAGCCACCAGCGGAATGCATAGATGTTCTTCCCTGGAGGAATTCTGGATTGTGAAATAGGTGCGAGAGGGGTCTTAGAGGGGCGATCAGTTGGATGTGTTTATGTATTTTGTTGCAGAGTGCTAAGGAGTGGGAGAGAGTGGGAGCCAGGATAACCGGTCTCTGCTTAGCTGGTTGCCAGAGTATGAAGGCAAGCGTGTAGTGAGGGACAGCCTGTCTCTCTAGGGAAACCCAGTCTGGTTTGTGGCCTTTTAGAGTGTATGATGGAAAACTGGGTGAGCTGCTTGGTAGTATAGCCATATATTAGGAAGACCTAGCCCTCCCTGGTTCTTAAGGTGGAGTAGGATCTCCTTGGCAAATCTGTGTCCCTTGATTCCTCAGACAAAGTTGATAAATTTGGATTGAAGCTTAGTCAAATCCACTTTTTTCTTAGGGATAGGCAGGGAGCGAAATAGGTACAGAAGGTGAGATAGGAGTGTCATCTTAATGGCATTTATCCTGCTCAGCCAGGATAGACCAAACTTTGCCCACGAGTTTAGTTCTCCCTCAAGAACCTACATCGTTGATCAGTTTGATTTCGAGATAGGGAATAGCTTCTACTGCCCAGGTGAAAGGGAAGTGTTGTTTGAGCTGAGCTATTAGTATAGGTTGAACAGATATGTTTAACGCTATAGATTTGGTTACGTTTACTTGTACACCTGAGATGGAGTCAAATTCCTAAAGCAGCCGGAAGACGTTGGGGTAGATATCAGTGGTGAGGTGAGAAATAATAGCATGTCCTCTGCAAAGAGGGCACACTTATGCTCTTCCTGGTCACATCTCACTTCCTTAATGTCAAGGTTGCTTCTAATGACTATTGTCAATGATTCAATCGCTATTGCGAAGATTAAGGGCGAAAGTGTACAACCCTGTCTAGTCCCTCTTCTGATGTCTTCTGAGTCGGAATAGTGGCCCATTAAGCAAACTTGGGCATTCGGGTTAGAATATAGGGTGTGGATAAGCCTTAGAAACTTGTCTCCATTGGTTGGGCAATCAGAATCCTGATTGCCCAACGGTGAGGAATTGGCTCTGTAAAATAAATGATATTTATTACACCGAACAGCTTATGTTTATGGGGGAGGAAGGAGAAGGGGGATTTAAACAGAAATGGCAGGATTGGGTCAAATATAAGCTGTCACAGAGATATGTAGACAGAATGGTATAGAGCAGGAAGGGCAACAGTAAAAGGAGACACAACAAGATATGGATGTTCGGAGAGAGGTGGGTGGGTAGGGGGGGAGAGGATCTGGGGGGTGGGTTAGGGTGGGGTAATTCCTTTAAAACCTGGTAATTTTTGCACCTTTTGTATTTCTGTATTCTTATTCCGAGGCCGTAATTGGCTCTTTATATTTATACATACGCACGTAGTAAACAAAGCTACATAGCAACTTCCTACTATGATGTGAACTTGGATGGAGACAGCGAATGAACGCTAAATTGATTAGGTCACCGGATGGAGTTCTCTGAGGTGGAAGAAAAAAAAACTTGTCTCCAATACCCCAACATTCTAAGGCTTTTTGAAGATCTAACGATATCAGGAAGCCTTCCTGTCAGGCCCCCCCATCCCAGTGAGATTGTAGGCGGGAGATCAGATCTACTGTCCTATGGATTTGGTCCAGGCCTTGTCTCCCTGGGATGAAGCCCACCTGATCCCTGTGGCTATATCCAGTAGGGATGAGCTTCGTATTCGAGTCGAACTCATGCTCGACTCGAACTACGATTGTTTTGGGCCGTTCGCGCCAAATTCGAGTGGCGTGTCACGACCCATAATTCACTGTGGCATCGCAGTGCATTGCTGGCTGATGATTGGCCAAGCATGCACTATGACCTGCATGCTTGGCCAATCACAGCACACAAAAAAAAGGGAAAGCCATAATTGGCTTTGGCCAATTATGACTCAGGGGGTTTAGTACATGCCCCACACTATAAAAGGCCGCCTGCAGGTCGGCCTTGTGTAGTGTGTTGAGGTGGTTAAGATAGAACAGAGAGAGACAGAGAGAGAGTGTCATTTTTTGCAGGTAGATAGAGCAGGCAGGCTAGTCAGTTAGAATTACAGTGTGTAGAGGATATATATGCATCCCAAGTGTTGTATATATTTTTATACACTGTATAGTTTAGCTAGATCCTATCTTCCTAATTTACTGACAGGCATGCAGGTGATTGTGCTAGCTGCAGTATTTTCACGTGGTGTACTGTCTGTGTCCTCTGTACTGTGTGCACCTAAAGCTACGTCAATAGATTTGCTGGTGTTTCGCATATTAATTCCTAAAGGCAGTAGAGCTGCACGATTCTGGGAAAAATGAGAATCACAATTCTTTTGCTTAGAATGAAGATGACTATTTTCTTGCGATTCTCAAAAAAATGCATGGTGCTTTTGTTAGCATGCATTTTTGTGATTTTTTATTTTATTTTATTTACACGCACAGAGTATGTGCCTTGCTGCAGAACAGCCTATTAATTTGAGAATGAACTGCCTGCCACCCCTCAATAGCACCAAAGTGCATGGGCCTTTTTTTTATTTTATTTTTTAATGCCGCTGCATCAAAATGCATGGTGCTTTTGTTAGCATGCATTTTTATTTTTGTGATATTTTTTTTATTTACACACAATATATATATATATATATACACATATTGAGGGGTGGCAGACAGTTCATTCTCAAATTAATAGGCTGTTCTGCAGCAAGGCACATACTCTGATGCATCACATAGATGTGAAGTTGAACCATTAAAACACAGTCAGAAGGCCGAGGGGCACCAAAAAACCCAAATTTTCAAAAAATCATTTGTCATTGGGACAGAAAGTGAAGTGCAATCTTTTGAACAGATGCGCACAGACAGCAAAACAAATGTTACAGGGGTGATAACCCCTCTCTATGTTTTCCAAAAAGCTTAAAAAATAGATTTTTTGGCTGGAGCTACACTTTAAAAAAGTACCAGTTCAAAATTGCAAACAGATTATACTTAACAACAAACCTACACTCCCTGTCTTGTTTGCACCGCCTGTATACTGCTGTTCAAAGTATATAGGGCCAAAGGGGCTTGTAATGACCTGGGGGGAGGGGGGGCGGGGAAACCCATGCTATTTTTCTCAATGATTTTCATCCATATTGCAGACATTAGATTAAAGCCGCAAGCAGTTTTAAATGACTTTTTTCTTATAGTAACACCCAGCAGGTACGATATTTAAAGGAATTTTTCAATTTTATTTTTTATTTTTAAGCATCATTAACCACTTAAGACCCGGACCTTTAGGCAGCTAAAGGACCTAGCCAGTTTTTGTGATTCGGCACTACGTCACTTTAACTGTCAATTGCGCGGTCATGCGACGTGGCTCCCAAACAAAATTGGCGTCCTTTTTTTTCCACAAATAGAGCTTTCTTTTAGTGGTATTTGGTCACCTCAGCGGTTTTTATTTTTTGCACTATAAACAAAAATAGAGCGACAATTTTGAAAAAAATGCAATATTTTTTAATTTTTGCTATAATAAATATCCCCCAAAAATATATATATAAAAAAAATGTTCCTCAGTTTAGGCCAATACGTATTCTTCTACCTATTTTTGGTTAAAAAAATCGCAATAAGCGTTTATCAATTGGTTTGCGCAAAATTTATAGCGTTTACAAAATAGGGGATAGTTTTATTGCATTTTTATTAATTATTTTTTTTTTTACTACTAATGGTGGCGATCAGCGATTTTTTTCATGACTGCGACATTATGGCGGACACTTCGGACAATTTTGACACATTTTTGGGACCATTGTCATTTTCACAGCAAAAAATGCATTAAAAATGCATTGTTTACTGTGAAAATGACAATTGCAGTTTGGGAGTTAACCACAAGGGGGCGCTGAAGGGGTTAAGTGTGACCTCATTTGTGTTTCCAACTGTAGGGGGATGTGGCTGTAGGTGTGACGTCATTGATTGTGTTTCCCTATAGAAGGGAACACACGATCAATGACAACGCCACAGTGAAGAACGGGGAAGCTGTGTTTACACACAGCTCTCCCCGTTCTTCAGCTCCGGGGACCGATCGCGGGACTCCAGCGGCGATCGGGTCTGCGGGTCCAGCGGTCACAGAGCTTCGGACCCACGGCTGGGCACTTAAAAAGGGTGTCCCTGTACGTGCTTGTGCCCAGCCGAGCCATTCTGCCATTCTGCCGACATAAGTGGTTAAAATCACTGCTCCAGAAAAAACTACTGTATTTAAAACTTTTTTTCCATTGATACATGTTCCCTGGGGCAAGGCCCGGGTTCTCAAACGCGTTTTACGACAATAACTTGCATATTAGGCTTTAAAATGAGCACTTTTGAATTTGAATGTTCGAGTCCTATAGACTTCAATGGGGGTCTAAATGTTTGCGCGAACGATCGGTCCATTCGAAGGTTCTGGTGCGAACCAAACGGGGGGGGGGTGTTCGGCTCATCCCTAATATCCAGCAATTAAAATGTAAAGTCTCAATGCTAGTATTTTTGGCATGATCTTAAGGTTGTTGTTTATAAGAGAAATGGGACGGTAGTTGCCGACCTCACATGAGTCTTTCCCTGGTTTTTGTCACGTACCTGGTACAGAGCAGAGCCTGGCGTGCAGGGAATGGCAACTCTTGCTCCTCTGACTCCGGAACCCCTGGTAGAGCAGACAGGGAGCGCTAGAGTTCAGAGTCGCACAAGCGCCAGGAAGGTGCCGTGCAGGTCTGCGGTGGTCTCCTGAAGACTCCACAGATGCTGTGCAGGAACTGCAGAGATGCCGGAGGTAGACAGCAGACAACAGGAGCTTGGTGCAGATGGCTGGAACAGGCAGCAGGTGGGAGGTGTGCTGTAGTACAGATGCTGGCAGAGTCAGGCAGGCCGGGTCAAACACAGGCGGGCGGATCAGGTACAGGGGGGAAGCCAAAGCAGAGTCGTAGTTCAAGCCGGATCAGTAACAGGCAGGCAGCAGACCGTTTGGAAGGAGAAGGCGGAAGCGAAGTCAGACAAGCCAAGGGTCAGGGCAGGCAGAGAACAGCAGGGTCAATGGTAAGCCAAGGTCACAGGAAACAGGAGCCAATCAGGTAACAGGTATCAGGTAGGGTAAACAGGAACGCTGTTGACTGAGCAGCAGGGGGCTATGGGAAGAGCCCCATTAAATAGCCTAAGTGGCGCCAAAATGGCGTCAGCACGTGCCCGCGCACGCCGCTATTGCGCGTGCCCGCGCGCGCCGCTATTGCGCGTGCCCGCGCGCGCCGCTATTGCGCGCCGACGTGCCGCGAACGCGCGCACCCGTGCCGCGAACGCGCGCACCCGTGCGCGCCAATGCGCTATTGCGCGCCGGTGCGCGATTAGCGCCACCTAGTGGTCTACCAAGTCCATGACATTGCCCCCCTCCAATGGGCAGCCTCCGGATGCCCAACTGAGACATCTTGAGTGGATGAGCATTCTTGAAGGACCGAATCAGGCTCTTAGCGTGGATGTTACGTTCAGGTTCCCAGGAGTTTTCCTCAGGGCCATAGCCCTTCCATTTCACCAGGAACTGAACCTGATTGCGCCTTTTTCTGCAGTCAAGGATAGACTCAATCTCGAATTCCTCCTCACCGTTAACCAAGACCGGTTCAGGTGGATCAGTGCTTCGCCCAGGAAAGGGGTTAGCGACGTCAGGCTTCAGGAGGGTGACATGAAAGACCGGATGGATGCGGAAAGACTCTGGTAATTCGAGCTCATAGGCCACACTGTTGATCTTCCTTCTGATTGGAAATGGCCCCATAAACTTAGGCCCCAGTTTCTTAGACGGACAGGCAAGTCTCAAGTTCACAGTAGACAACCATACCAGATCCCCAGGTTCCAGGTTGAGTTCTCCTCTTCGCCTTTTATCAAATACCTCCTTATTATGCTCCTGAGTCTTTGCCATAGTTTCCTGGAGAAGCCTGTTGTTAGCGCTGAAGAAGTCTAATGTCTCTTGGACGGCGGGCACCGTACATTCCGGGACACGATTAGACAAAAATAGCGGGTGGTAGCCGTAATTCGCAAAGAAAGGGGATTGTTTGGTAGCAGAGTGAATTGAATTATTATATGCGAATTCAGCCAGTGGAAGTAGAGAGACCCAATCTTCCTGGGAGAACGAAGAGAAACAGCGTAGGTATTGTTCTAATGTTTGGTTTGTCCTCTCAGTTTGGCCATTTGATTGTGGGTGATAAGCAGATGAGAACGACAGCTCAATCTTGAGGGACTCGCAGAGCGCTCTCCAGAACCTGGAAGTAAACTGTACTCCACGATCTGACACGATATTTGCGGGGATGCCGTGTAACCGCACAATTTCCTTAATGAAGATTTTAGCAGTTTCGGGAGCAGAAGGTGTACCCCTCATGGGCAGAAAGTGTGCCATCTTGGATAGTCTGTCCACTGTTACAAAAATGGTGGTGAAACCCTCAGAAGGAGGGAGCTCAACAATAAAATCCATGGAGATCATTTTCCATGGTCTCTCTGGTACGGGCAAAGGCTTCAACAGTCCCCAGGCTCTGGATTTGCTCCCTTTACTTCGGATGCACGTGGTGCACGACTCCACATAACTCTTACAGTCTTTCATAAGCTGGGGCCACCAAAATGTGCGCTGCAAGAGTTCCGAGGTCTTCTGTACCCCAAAATGGCCAGCCAGCTCATGGTCATGACAGAGACTCAGGACACTGACCCGTAAGTCTTCCGGCACAAAAATCCTGTCCTCGTGCCACAACAAGCCATCTCTGAGTTGCAAATTTATATCCGAAGAGGAGGCCATTCCTGCAGAGGCCTGTTTGATCCGTGACAATAGGTCATCCTGAAGCAGCAGAAAATTTCCCGAAGATAAGATAGTGTCCGGAGGAGCAGGGTTTTCAGAGTCGTTGTACATCCGGGAAAGAGCATCGGGCTTGGTATTCTTCGACCCTGGCCTGTACGTTATATGGAAAGTGAACCTGGTAAAAAAAAGCGCCCATCTGGCTTGGCGTGGTCTTAGTCTCTTGGCTACTCTCAGGTATTCTAAGTTCTTGTGATCTGTATAGATCAAAATTGGGTGCGCTGCACCTTCCAATAAGTACCGCCACTCCTCCAGCGCTGCCTTGATCGCCAAAAGTTCTCGGTCACCCACATCATAGTTCCGTTCCGCGTCAGATAGTTTGCGGGAAAAAAAAGCAACCGGGTGGAGAAGGGCCTTTGGCCCCTGTCTTTGGGAAAGCACCGCCCCGACTGCCGTCTCCGAAGCGTCCACCTCCAAGATATAGGGCAGGCTGGCATCTGGGTGTCTAAGGACCGGTGCAGACGTAAACAGTTTCTTCAACGCCTCAAAAGCTCCTTGGGCTTCAGGGGACCAACGGAACCGGACAGTTTGTTTGGTTAGGCCGGTTATGGGGGCGATGATGTTGGAAAACCCCCTAATGAACTTTCTGTAGAAATTGGCAAACCCGATAAAGCGCTGGATGCCCTTTTTATCTGTGGGCGCAGGCCACTCAAGGATTGCCGTAACTTTCTGCGGGTCCATCTCAATGCCGTTGACCGAAATAACAAGTCCCAGGAACTGTATGCTTTCACATTCAAACTCACATTTTTCAGGTTTGGCGTATAATCCGTGTATTCGGAGTCGCTTAAGTACGCTTTTGACGTGTTCCCGATGTTTGACAATAGAAGGGGAAAAAATGAGGATGTCGTCAAGGTAGACCACGACAAAGAGGTCAAGGTAGTCTTTAAAGATGTCATTCACGAAGTGCTGGAATGTGGCAGGCGCGTTGCAGAGCCCGAAGGGCATCACCAAGTACTCAAAGTGGCCGAAGCGGGTGCGGAAGGCAGTCTTCCATTCGTCGCCGTCCCGTATTCGTACCAAGTTATAGGCCCCCCGCAAGTCCAGTTTCGTAAAAATGACCGCTGCTCCCAGTCTTTGGAATAGTTCCGGCACCAGCGGGAGAGGGTATCGATTTTTTATTGTTACCTTATTAAGCTCGCGGTAATCCACGCAGGGGCGGAGAGAATGGTCCTTCTTCTCGACGAAGAAAATTCCTGCCCCTGCTGGTGAGGTAGAGGGGCGAATAAACCCCTTCTTGAGGTTATCGTCGACATAAGTCTTTAGATTTCCAAGTTCTAGTTCAGTTAGGGGAAAAATTCTTCCGAAAGGGATTTCGGCCCCGGGGAGGAGCTCAATCGGGCAGTCGTATGGACGGTGAGGGGGAAGGGTGTCAGCCCCCTTTTTGCTGAAGACGTCCAGGAACTCATGGTACACCTCGGGGACAGATTGGCGGGTTTCAATGTCGGAGTCCATGCAAAGCAAAGAGGGGGAGATGAGATTGCCTGCAAGCAGTGTTGTTGACAGTAGGTGGAACAAAAGCAAATCTCACCGGTAGTCCAGTTTATCTGAGGGTTGTGAGCCTGGAGCCAGGGTATGCCCAGGATTATAGGGAACAGAGGGGATTCAATAACATCCAGGCATAAAAGTTCTCGATGACTGTCCGAGATGGTAGTGGCGATGGGCAGGGTTTCTTGGGTGACTGGCCCGGATTTCAAGATAGACCCATCGGCCAAGTGTACAGACAGTCCAACAGCCCTTGGGCGCAACGGAATATGGTGATGAGTGGCAAAGGCAGAGTCCAGAAAACAGCTGCAGGCCCCGGAATCAAGTATGGCGCTGGTCCGTATATCCCTTCCTGGAAGCTGCAATAAAACGGGGACAGCCAGATGAGCAGATTTGTTGAAGACAATGGGTGAGGGGACAGATGACATGAAGGTGCACTTACGGAATTTTGCTGGGCAGGTCCTCACGTAGTGGCCGGACTCTCCGCAGTAGAGGCAAAGGTTGTTTGTCCGGCGTCGAAGTCGTTCCTCAGCAGTGAGAGAAGGGCGGATCAAACCCAGCTGCATGGGTTCTGGAATGTCTCTAGAGGCAGTGATCGGGGCTGGAGGAATCGGGTTAGGGTACGCGGGTACCCGGGGTAGCATCCATGTTGGGCGATTCAGACCGGTGGCACGTTCAGTCCTGCGTTCCCTCAAGCGTCTGTCAATCTGGATGGTTAGGTTGATAAGAGCCTCCAAAGTGTCAGGGACCCCTACACGTGCGAGTTCATCCTTAAGTGCTTCGGCGAGACCCAAGCGGAACTGATAACAAAGGGCCGAATTGTTCCAGGTAGTGTCCGCACTCCACCTTCTGAACTCGGCTACATAGTCCTCAACGGGTCTGCGACCTTGCAGGAGGGCATGCAAAGCGGCTTCAGCGGTAGCGGCCTGATGAGGGTCTTCATACAACAAGGACATAGCCTGAAAGAACGTGTCCAACCGGTCAAGGGATAAGTCCTTTTGCTCCATCAGACGGTGGGCCCACGCCTGCGGTTCACCCGATAGGAGGGCCATAACAAAACCTACTTTGGTAGCTTCTAGTGAGAAAGTTCGTGGCTGAAGCGCAAAGTAGAGCTCACAAGCATTCCGGAACGCTCTAAACTTGCTTCGTTCTCCTGCAAATCTTTCAGGCATGGGCACTTTAGGTTCAGGAGGCAGCATAATAACTGAAGGTGACGCGGATGCGCCAGACGAAGAAAAAGTGGATGGAGTAGACAGTTCCTGGACACGATTTTCAAGTCGGGTATAGCCTTCCTGCAGGGCCCTGACTGCTTGGGTAAGGCCATCCAGATGGCGACAAAGTTCCGTCATAGGGTCCATTCCCTGCGCAGGCTCAGACATGGCTGCTCAGTACTGTCACGTACCTGGTACAGAGCAGAGCCTGGCGTGCAGGGAATGGCAACTCTTGCTCCTCTGACTCCGGAACCCCTGGTAGAGCAGACAGGGAGCGCTAGAGTTCAGAGTCGCACAAGCGCCAGGAAGGTGCCGTGCAGGTCTGCGGTGGTCTCCTGAAGACTCCACAGATGCTGTGCAGGAACTGCAGAGATGCCGGAGGTAGACAGCAGACAACAGGAGCTTGGTGCAGATGGCTGGAACAGGCAGCAGGTGGGAGGTGTGCTGTAGTACAGATGCTGGCAGAGTCAGGCAGGCCGGGTCAAACACAGGCGGGCGGATCAGGTACAGGGGGGAAGCCAAAGCAGAGTCGTAGTTCAAGCCGGATCAGTAACAGGCAGGCAGCAGACCGTTTGGAAGGAGAAGGCGGAAGCGAAGTCAGACAAGCCAAGGGTCAGGGCAGGCAGAGAACAGCAGGGTCAATGGTAAGCCAAGGTCACAGGAAACAGGAGCCAATCAGGTAACAGGTATCAGGTAGGGTAAACAGGAACGCTGTTGACTGAGCAGCAGGGGGCTATGGGAAGAGCCCCATTAAATAGCCTAAGTGGCGCCAAAATGGCGTCAGCACGTGCCCGCGCGCGCCGCTATTGCGCGTGCCCGCGCGCGCCGCTATTGCGCGCACCCGTGCGCGCCGACGTGCCGCGAACGCGCGCACCCGTGCCGCGAACGCGCGCACCCGTGCGCGCCAATGCGCTATTGCGCGCCGGTGCGTGATTAGCGCCACCTAGTGGTCTACCAAGTCCATGACAGTTTTGTATGACTGTGATAAAAGCTGCCTTCAGGTCCCTAGTTTACATTTTGGCAAGAGTTAAAAAAAAACGCACAATGAAGGGTGCTAGGAGGGCACCAAATTTCTTATAGTAGCAGATCGAGAAACTGTCTGGCCCTAGAGAGGAGGCTAATCTTAAGGATTTTATGACTTCCAGTATTTCGTCTGAGGAGAATGGTTTGTCTAATAGTTCTTTGTGAGAGCATTTCAGTTTAGGGAGATTGAGTTCTTGGAGAAATGATTCTATTGTCCTAGGGTGTGTGTGGGGTTGGTCTTTGTATAAACCCAAGTAGATAGGGGCATGGAAGGAGTCCATGATTCCTACTGGGTTCCGGGTTAAATTTTCTGCCTTGGTCCAAATTTTGGGGAAGGTTAGTGTGCGTGGCTTTGGGCTAAGTTTGATTGCCAGTTTAGAGCCTATCTTGTCTTTTTGGTAGTAAAAACATGCCCCGGTCCATTGTAAGTGTTTTTCGGCTCAGGAGGTTAGGGATAGGCTAAATTGGACTTGGGCAGCATCAACCTGGGTCAGGTTATCTGGGGTGGGGTTGTATTTGTGGCGTTTACTAAGCAGATGAAATTCCTCTTTCAACTTCTGTAATTCAGCCCTTTGTTCACATTTAAGCTGGGACGCGAGCTGAATGAATCTGCCTCTCATTACCACTTTATGGGCTGACAACAGTGTGCCTGGTGAGACCAATTCAGTATTGTTCTCCAAGAAATAATCCTTTAGACCTTTTTCTAGGACTATGCAGTGTGCAGGGTTACTCAGTAGGGCTTTATTGATACAGCATTTAAATGGACCCTTCACTCCAGAGGAGTCTCTTAATGTTCATGTCATTATGGAGTGATCAGATAGGGAGGTGTCGTAGATTTAAGAGGTCATTACCAGTGGAATGGCAGCGGGATGTAGAAAGATATGGTCAATCCTTGAATAGGTCTTATGTGGAATGGAGTAGTGGGGGTAGTCTTTGGTGTGGGGATTCATGTCCCTCTAGATATCTACCAGGCCACGAGCCTGTAGGGTCTGTGCTACTTTCAGTTTTTTGGGGTTTTAGGTGTCTGTGAGTTGGATTTGTCCAAAGAGAGGACAAAGGGGGTGTTGGAGTCACCACCTAGTGTCAGGGATTGGATTTTTAATAAAGCCTTGAACTGCCGGGTGAACTTCTTTAACAGATTCTGGTAGACTCCTGATTCTGAAGTTGTAGCATCTCAATCTATTTTCAAGGTCATCAATTTTGGAAACTGCTGATTCTAGTTGGTCTTGGAGCTCCGGTATTCTGACAGAGTTCTGGTTAATTCTAGAGACCGCTTGGTCAGCTTTCTTCTCAATCACTTCTATTCTTGTGCCTATTTGCTGCAGGTCAGCATTGATGTGATCTGGGCTGCAGTTTTGGGACAGTC
Source organism: Rana temporaria (assembly GCF_905171775.1). Classification (NCBI taxonomy): domain Eukaryota; kingdom Metazoa; phylum Chordata; class Amphibia; order Anura; family Ranidae; genus Rana; species Rana temporaria. The sequence continues at coordinate 159,536,567 of NC_053493.1, forward strand.
CCTGGTTATCATTTTAAAGAAAGCAGCCATCATCGGTGCGGGCTACAGGGCTGGAGATCCTGGGCTAGGTGCCCATCTTGGACGCTGCCACACATGCGCCTGGCTTATTTTAATTTCATTACTTTTAGTGAGTTAGCCTAAATGGGTTCTCAGGGGGCCCTTTTCAGTGTGCTTTAAAGACAAATACTGTATAATTCAATTGGACTATAGTTTATTGAGGGACCTTGATATATCGATCTAACATGATTTGCAAATGTATGCAATTAACGCCAAGGTTTTAATCTTAACAGTTTACAAAATATTGTTAGGTTCCTTGTGTTGCTTAGCTTGATTTGGTGCTGGAAACATTTATATTCCTCACTGTCATAAACTGACCAAACCAGACTTTTCCTCTTCTAGTTATAAACCAAATTGATGAGCTTTCTAATTTCTGGTTTTGGAAAAGAAATAGAGGGCACACAGAAAGAAGTGTCAAATTGCAGGAAGGAACACAGTGCGCCTGTGAAGGGGTTCTAAGATTTACCTGGGTTCCCTACGCCACTAACAAGTGCTGCATGAGTCCATGTTGAAATTTTTCCAGCATTTTATATCCCAGTGAAAGTGTTGTCACGACCCAGGAAGTGAGGATAACATCTGAAATAGCAAAATAGATAGCAATAAAAGTTGTTGGTTGTTGTAGCCTTCACCTTTTCCACTAAAGTAAAAGCTCTTTCATTGCTGTTGGTGTCCTTGATGGAGATACCCCCTCACTTTTTGTCAAGGGCAGCAATATAAATCTGACAGTGATTCTAACTCTTCTAAATTTTGTTCAAAACTAAAAAAAAAACGTTTTGGCTGGAGATACACCTTAAATACAATTTTAAAAGTTTAGACATTTATTCGTTTCCCGTTTGATTATTTGAGTCCAAGGTGAACATGACCTATACCACTATGTTCTCAATGCCCAATACTAGTAGTTCTAGTGTTACATATTACAGACAGACTGGTTTAATTCATCAACAATGCCTGAAAACTGATTGCTCAGCCTCGGCTGCTGACATAGCTGGTGCGCTGGACAGGTAAGTGTAAATTTTTTAAACCACCGCTTTAAGCTTAATATACACTAATATACACTATATTGTCAAAAGTATTGGGACATCTGCCTTTACATACACATGAACTTTAATGGCATCCCAGTCTTAGTCTGTAGGGTTTAATAATGAGTTGGCCCACGCTTTGCAGCTATAACAGATTCAACTCTTCTGGGAAGGCTGTCCACTAGGGATGAGCCGAACACCCCCCAGTTTGGTACGCAGCAGGACATGCGAACAGGCAAAAAATATGTTTGAACACGCGAGCACCGTTAAGGTCTATGGGACATGAAAACACAAAAGTGCTAATTTTAAAGGTTAATATGCAAGTTATTGTCATAAAAAGTGTTTGGGGGCCTGGGTCCTGCTCCAGGGGACATGTATCAATGCAAAAAAAGGTTTAAAAACTGCATTTTTTTCGGGAGCAGTGATTTTAATAATGTTTAACCTCCCTGGCGGTATGATTATTTCAGAAAAAAAGGTGCTGAAAGCGGTACCATTATTTGCAAGGAAATTTGGCGTTTTATACTGTAGGCCTGTAATTCTTAGGAATAACTCACGTAAGTCTGTCCAAACAAGAGTCTAGTAGGCATACCGGGTATGACATTTTTAAAAAAAACAAAATTATAAATTATAATATAATAAATAATTATAACAAATAATAATATAATTATAATAAAAATTATTCAATAATGTAATCAACTCAAAATCACTGAAATTTGCTCAGTTGCAGAATTGTCGCTGTCATTACTTACTTATTTTTTTATGACAAATTTCCCCACAAATCGCTATCGCACAATTCTGCAAGTGATTATAATTTATTATCGCTGTTTTCTAGTTGTGGATTAAGCGAGGCGAGCCCGAGTCTGACTCGGGGTTACCGATCGCAGCACAGAAATGTAACCCCGAGTCAGACTCGGGAATACCGCCAGGGGGTTAAAGTGAAACAATACAAGTGAAATATTCCTTTAAATTTCGTACCTGGGGGGTGTCTATAGTATGCCTGTAAAGTAGAACATGTTTCCCGTGTTTGGAGCAGTCCCTGCACAAAATGAAATTTCCAAAGGAAAAAAAAGGTCATTTAAATCTACTGTGGTTTTTAACATTTTTGACACTTTTTTATGACATGGTAGGGTTACAATGTACTCCGTTACCAATTCACATTGGGGAGGGCTGCGATCTGGGGGTCCCACAAACTAAGGCCTCGTACACACGACCAAGTTTCTCGGCAAAAACCAGCAAGAACCTTGCTGGGAGATTTTTTTTTGCAGAGGAAAGCGGTCGTGTGTACATTTTCGTCGAGGAAACTGTCGAGAACCTCGACGAGCCAAAAAGAGAGCAAGTTCTCTATTTTCTTGACAGGAGTCTGATTTGGCTCGTCGAGGATCTCGACGGGCTGGTTTTCAACGAGAAACGCGGACGTCTGTATGCTAAGAAACCCGCGCTTGCTCAGATTAGAGTATGAGACGGGAGTAAAAGTAGCATTTGTAATGGAGATAACACATTTTTAAAGCTGTAACAGACTGAAAAGTGCAAATCGTCTCTTACCAAACTTTTATTTAACACGCAAACACATGAAATTAGCAAAAGCAGCACCAAGAGTTTAGCCAGTGGAATCGAACTTCCCCTGCCGTTGTATGTGTTGTATGTCACCGCGTTTGAGAACGAGGAGATTTTGGCTTGACTGTGTGTACGCAAAGCAAGCTTGTCGAGTTCATCGACAAGCCTAACAAGGAACTCGACGAGGAACTCGATGTGTTTAGCCCGTCAAGTTTCTCGGTCGTGTGTACGAGGCCTTATTGTATTGATAGATTATTTCTTGAACACAGCATATGCATATTTGCAACTACACCCAAAAATACATTCTGCTACTCCTCCTGAGTATGGCAATACCACATGTGTGAGACTTTTACACAGCCTGGCCACATACAGAGGCCTAACATCCAAGTAGCACCTCCAGGCATTTTAGGAGCAAAATTACACATATAATTTCATGATGACCTATCTCAATTTTGAAGGCCCTGGAGCACCAGGACAATGGAAACACCCACAAAATGACCCAATTTTGGAAAGCTAACACCCCAACGTATAATCTATGAGGCATAATGAGTCTTTTGAACGGTTCATTTTTTTCCAGAAGTTTTCAGAAAACGTGGGGAAAAAATTAAAAAGCATTTTCTTAACACAAAGTTACCCATTTGTAAGATATTTCCAACACACCGCATGTACATAGCAAAAATTACACCCCAAAATAAATTCTGCTACTCCTCCTGAGTATGGCGATACCACATGTGTGAGACTTTTACACAGCCTGGCCACATACAGAGGCCCAACATCCAAGTAGCACCTCCAGGCATTTTAGGAGCAAAATTACACATATAAATTTCTGACTACCGATCACATTTTTGAAGGCCCTTCATATATCTAAAACGTAGCAGGTACATACCAAATAACAAAAGATTACCTGTGGTTTTAGTAGTGCAGTGGTCCAGAGAGGAGAGCATCGGTCCAGGCAGCAGGCAGGGATGTGGTCAGTGACAGCAAAAGCAATCATCCAGGCAGCAGGCAGGAATAGACAGGCAGAGATACTGTCAGCACAGCCAAAGCACAGGTCCAGGCAGCAGGCAGAGATGTCCAGGCAGAAATACTGTCCATAGTCAGTAGAGGCAGCAGGCAGAGAAATAGTCAACACAGCCAAAATATTGGTCCAGGTAGCAGAAAGAAACATAGTCCATAAAGTCCTGGGTCATTACAGGCAGCGATATGGTCAGCACAGCCAAAGTATTGGTGCAGGCAGCAGGAAGGACCATCAAGCTTAAGGCCAGGGGGACAGGGGTAGAGGCTTCTCCCACCCAAATCTCTTTGAAGCCTCTGGGCAACCAGACCCTGTTCTGGGAAAACAGAAAACCAAAAGCTGATTTTCTGTACTCAGAACGCTGTTCTGGAGCCCCTCACATATGTGAGACCCCTGTGTGCTGAAGTAGAAGGGCAAAAGATCAGTCCAAGTGGCAGGCAAAAACATGGTCGATTAACAGGCCGAGGTCGGTACACGTGGAAGTCAGAAACGTGGTTAAAACAGCAGGCAAAGGCATCGTCGGAAAACAGGCTGAGGTTGGTGCATGTGAGAGTCAGAAAGGAGTTAAAACGGCAGGCAAAGACATTGGCCCGGATTCACAAAGCACTTGCGCCGACGTATCTCAAGATACGCCGCGTAAGTGCAAATATGCACCGTCGTATCTGTGCGTCGGACCCACAAACTAAGATATGCCTAAAAACAGGCTTCATCCAGCCGACGTAACTTGCCTACGCCGGCGTAGTGTGGGCGCATATTTAGGCTGGACGCATGGTGGCGCTCCCATTGATCAGCCATTCAAATATGCAAATGAGGAAAATACGGCGATTCAGGAACGTAAGTGCGCCCGACGCAGGCTACGACTGGTGCGCGTAAGTTGTACGTCCAGCGTAAAGTTAAGCCCCATAAAGGCAGTGTAACCCAACAGCAGACATGCAAAGGTCTGCGCCAAGGAATACAAGCCGGCGTATTTTATGTAGTTTACGTTGGACGTGAGTCTGGTTGGGCGTAGGATACGTTCATGATGTAGGCAGTGATCCGGCGTATCTTATGCAGTTGTTCCGACGTGGTTGTGAGCATGCGCAGGGGGATGCGTCCACGGCACAACACATGTGCAGTTCGTTAAACGTACTTGTCTGGTGCTCGGACCATCATTTGCATGAGGTCACGCCTCATTTGCATGAGTTTGCATGGCTCACGCCCACTTCCACCTACGCCGACTTACGCCTTCGAAACCCAGCGCAGTTTTGGCAGCATTGGCTTTGTGAATGGTAGAAACATGGTAGCAGGCAGGCACAGGTATTAGAAAGGGAGAAATGGCAGTCTGTTACTAATAAGGGAAACTAGTATCTGATGGATCTGTGATAGATTTTGAAGCAATTACCGATATACAGGCCAGGTTGGGAGGGACAATCGGGACAATGGTAACTTAAATCAGGGAAGTGACAATGTCTTCATAATATTTGAGGTAGGTGGTGGGTTGGTTTTCGGGTGATTTTTGATAGCAGACAAATGAATTGAACAGGGCCATGTGAAACAGATAACATGCTACTTTCTTATACCAATAATTTGACTTCCGGGTTGATAAATAGGGTTGTAGCATCCGATCGTTTAAATCCACCCCCACCCATGTACATATTGTAGTCATGAACACATTCAGGCTTTACTACGGGGCCACGTCTTCTCTGAACCTCCACCAAGTTGTCATTGTGGATTGTAGTCATCATGTGAACATCCTTCTTGTCCCACCACTTCATGACCAACACCTCCTCATTCCTCATGAATGCGACTTCCCCCTTTTGTAGCTGTTTTGATAGCAAACTCTGTGGGAGCCCCTTTAAATTTTTTCGGAAGGTACCGCAGGGGTTTTTCACGATACAGATGACAGAAAAGGGGCAAGCTGCTGTAGTAATTATCTACATATAAGTGGTATCCTTTTTTGAACAAGGGGTATGCAAGGTCCCAGACAATTTTACCACTGGTTCCTATATATGTGGGGCAATCACGGGGGTGGAGCTGGGAATCTTTGCCTTCGTAAATACGAAATGTGTACACGTATCTAGTGGCTCAATCGCACAATTTATTAATTTTGACCCCGTACCTGGCTCCCTTACTTGGGATATACTGCTTGAAATGCAGCCGGCCAGTAAAGTGGATAAGGGATTCACCTACACAAATATTTTGGTCGGGGATAAACACTTCAAAAAATCATTTGGTAAAAGAATTTATTAGGGGGAGAAGCTTATATAATTTGTCATGGTTGGGGTGATCTGCACTGCGAATTGTCATTGAAATGTAGAAAACGCATTATCATGTCGAACCGTGTCCTGTACATGACAGCAGAAAATATGGGCATGTGGTGGATGGGGCGGGTGGACCAGTAGGCATGCGTTTTGTTTTTCTTTGAAAGCCCCATATTAAAAGCAAGGCCCAAAAACAATTTGAATTCCTCTTCTAGTGTGAGACAGCGCCAATTAAACATATAGGCATTGGACGAATTGGGGTTGGCAGCAATAAATTGCTCTGCATTGAGATTTGTTTGGTCCACCATGTACTGCAACAAATCTTCGGGGAAAAGCAAATAAAAATAGTCCAATTTGGAAAAATTTGACGTGTTGAGCTGCACACCTGGCTGTGCGGTAAAAGGGGGGATTGTAGCGGATCCAGAGTTGGCAGGCAACCATAAGGGGTTTGCCAGGGCATCAGGAAGGTAGGACTGGGCCCGGATTCTGTGGGCTGGATTAGTAATTTCAGTACTGGTATTGGGCTCCTCTTCCTGGGGTCTAGCGCTGGTGGTGGTAGGCAGGTCTTCTGATCTAGGTCCTGATCTCCTTACTCTTTTAGGAGAGGCGGTTTACTCCGCTGACTCGGACTCCGATCCACTACCCTCCACTGGCTGGTATTCCGAACCAGAATCGGATAATGGGAGCTCCCCGCTGCTCTCATCATCCGACATGGTGAGGATGTTATATGCCTCCTCAGGTGTGTACATTCTTTGAGACATGATGGCGGTACTGGTGGTGCTACTGACAGCTCACTAATGGCAGGCCTGTGTGGGGGTAATGACAGGTTACTAATGGCCTGTGTGACGGTACTTATGGTGATACTGTGCGGCGGTAGTGATGGCGGTACTGATAGCGGTACCGATGGCGGCCTGTGTGACAGATAGGCTGTGACAGATGGGCTGTCAGATCCAGATGGTACTGATGGTGGTACTGATGGCAGTGTTGATGGCGGTACTGATGGCAGTGTTGATGGCGGTACTGATGGCAGTGTTTTGTGGGCTGTGCTGGTGGTGGGCTGTGACAGATCCAGGTGGGCTGTGACAAATCCAGATGGGCTGTGACAGGTTCTCTTTATTGGGGGGGGGGTGTGTTGTGCAGACAGTAATATAAATATAATATAAGTTTGTTACACTCACAAATTTCAGATCTCTCCTCTCTCCTCACACAATCGGTGTGTGTGTGTGTGTGTGTGTGTGAGAGAAGGAGAGATCCCTGGAAACAGCTACAATGTTTATACTTGTGACTGGCTGTTTACCCTGATCGAGGATGGGCTATGTCCGAGGGACACGCGCCATCCCCGAATGGTGCGCTGTGTGCCCCCGGGCGGCACGCTTTAGGCATGCCTCTGATTTGTTTTGACATGTGACCGGCTGTGATTGGACATAGCCAATCACGTGATAATCAGCCAATGAAATTTGTTGTTTACCCTGATCGGGTATGCGCTGTGTCCGGGGGACAAGCGAGATTACCAATCGGTGCAGTGCGCGCCCCCGGGGGGGAAGCAATAACGACGAATTCTGGCCGACGTCATATAACGTCCGGTCAGGATACTGAAACCACTTTGCCGTCGTCATTCTGTAATAGGGCGGGCGGCAAGTGGTTAAAGCAGCGATCTCCAAACTGTGACCTGGGGACCAGATGTGGCCCTTCGCTTACCTTTATGCAGCCATTGGGGCACTGTTCCTTTCACTGATACCAACAACATTCCTTCCACTGACATCAATGGCAAGGCACTATTCTTTCCACTGACACCAATAATGGGGCACTATTCCTTCCACTGAGAACAATGATGGGGCACTATTCTTCCCACTGACACCAATGATGGGGTGCTATTCTTCCCACTGACATTAATGATGGGGCACTATTCCTCCCATTGACACCGATGATGGGGCACTATTCCTCCCACTGACACCAATGATGGGGCACTATTTCTCCCACTAATATCAATGAGGAGGCACTATTATTTTCACTGACACCAATGATGGGGCACTTTCCTCCCGCTGTTACCAATGATGGGGCACTATTCCTCCCACTGGCATCAACGAAGGGGCACCATTTTTCACACTGATATCAACGATGGGGCATTGTTTACTCCTGATGAATATGAGACCCCTGACACAATTCTCAGGGCGAACCCCATTCTGCCGTTTGACCCAAATCATGAAAGCCTGCAGAAAACAGAACTGCTTCTTTCGGTGTTCCAGCCAGAGAGACCGGGTGGAGCCTGTGCTGCTCCTTTTATTAACAACATGACATCATACACATGCACATACTGATATGTCAGTTCATATAAGGATGGTTTCTTCTTGCAAGTCCATATATGGTATGGAGCCCTCATGGCACAAACAGTCCACGTGTCATTACAGGCATAAAAGTTCTTTATGGAATGTCCATAAACAGGGGCCCATCCCCAATCTTACAGGGGTTTTCTTTTCAGAGTCATATATGGACATAGGCAGAACAAGGAACAAGAAGGGGGGTTTTGGAGACATCTGTTTGCTATTATTAGTTCTTTGTCCAATGCTAAGATGTACTGTATCTTCAAGACATTATATCTAAATGTAATATGCAAATACAGTGCTACCTGATGTAAAAAAAGGTATCAAATGTGATATTAAGCAGCGCTCAAAAGAATCAAATAAAAAAACACACATATTATATTGCTAGACTATTAAGTGAAAAATAATGAGTGATCCACCCTCTATGTGAAACAATATATCAGTGTCAAGAATAGGTGCCAATAATACACCCAAAATAACAGGTTGGCAAAAAAAATCCATAAACTGATTGTGTGAACGTAAATGAAGTTCATAAATGGAGAACAGAAGAAATCCCTTCACGATCTTCAGACAGTGCTTTCACCACACCACAGTGACTGCGTGATTCCACCACCCATCAGAATGCAAACTCACCACAATAAATGGCCTGACACTCTCGTGTTAAGGCACACAGGCTTTTTAACTGAACCACTCAGTTTAATTGATGGAACTCCCTCTTTGGAAACTAGAGCACTCAGTTAAATAAATGGAGATCCGTTGGAAAAAGGAAAAACTCCAAGATGACAGCCACATGTATAATGAAGAGAGAGAGAGCACAATAGTGTGATATTGCAACACAACTTTTAATAAAAACACTAAAAATCTCCCAATAGATGCACTCACAAAAATGACTCTTGTCATAAGCAGTGATTAAATCCAAACATCACACGGTGTAAACACAAACGAAAATTTTCCTCCAGGTGAACCAGTGGTCACGGCGGACCAACAAATAGCCCAGGTTTACTCACAGCCCTATGAAGGTGTACTGGAGTCGCTCTTCAGATGACTATGTTGGTGACAGATGGACCGTTCCACGCCCGACCAGTTCAGTTTAAGGTATGCGGTTGTAACTTAGTACCCACGCCCCGACATGTTTCATCATACTGATTTAATCATGGGGATCATGATTAAATCACCATTTAGTGTTTTTATTAAAAGTTGTGTTGCAATATCACACTATTGTGCTCTCTCTCTCTTCATTATACATGTGGCTGTCATCTTGGAGTTTTTCCTTTTTCCAACGGATCTCCATTTATTTAACTGAGTGCTCTAGTTTCCAAAGAGGGAGTTCCATCAATTAAACTGAGTGGTTCAGTTAAAAAGCCTGTGTGCCTTAACACGAGAGTGTCAGGCCATTTATTGTGGTGAGTTTGCATTCTGATGGGTGGTGGAATCACGCAGTCACTGTGGTGTGGTGAAAGCACTGTCTGAAGATCGTGAAGGGATTTCTTCTGTTCTCCATTTATGAACTTCATTTACGTTCACACAATCAGTTTATGGATTTTTTTTTTTGCCAACCTGTTATTTTGGGTGTATTATTGGCACCTATTCTTGACACTGATATATTGTTTCACATAGAGGGTGGATCACTCATTATTTTTCACTTAATAGTCTAGCAATATTATATGTGTGTTTTTTTATTTGATTCTTTTGAGCGCTGCTTAATATCACATTTGATACCTTTTTTTACATCAGGTAGCACTGTATTTGCATATTACATTTTGATTGTTTAACTTTTAAAGCAGCAGCTCACATATATTTATTTATTAATTTATTTATTTATATTATCAATATCATTATATTTTCACTTATATTCTCCAGTTACGCGCAGTGGGGGTGGCTCAATTAGACGGCCCTTATTTCCACCTTTTTCCCAAGACATTATATCTGTCATAACTTCTTTGAATTGTAACTTTAAAACATTATATCTGTTTCTTCATTTAAGGATAATAACAGTATTGTAGTATATACCCATACATAATAACTCCATATATCTTATATAGATAAAGAAACAAAAACAATATAAGAATATAAAGAAATAGACGAATACAATGAAAGAAAAACAAAATTTCAGTGGTTCTAATCATAACACAAAATATTCATTTTAGTACTTCCATCACACTCCCATTAGGCATTTTCTACTCTCACTGGCCATAGTCTGGCCCCCTCAAAGTCTGAGGGATAGTAAACTGGCCCTTTGTTTAGAAGTTTGATGACCCCTGCTTTAAAGGGTGGGTTTTAATTAGGGACTTTTTGCTGGCTAGTATTACTAAATGAAGCTTATTTTGTTAAATGCAACTTCTTCAATTTGCATCTACTTTCTGCTATTGATTTATGTTTGATTTTCTATTAGAATCACAGAGCCCTAGCATTTATATTTCAAAAAGTTTATTGCATTACAATATATGCAACGCTTATTAAAAGGTCACACAAGCCTCTTCCATACCATGGTCCTCATTTTTAAAATTTAAGGGAAAGGGACGTTGTCTTAAACAGTCTGTCTTTGAGTGTAACAATTAGATTTTTTATTTTAACCTTTAATACCGTCATTAGTTTATTCTTTATAGGGATGTATGCCTCCTTGATCAACTGGGGTATAGGGTTCTGTATATGAATGTTTTGTATTTATTCATTTTTTCCATTGTTTGAACTAGGTGGGCTTGTGCCTTTTTTCAACCTTACTAACTGTAGCTATATAAAAAGATGACTGTGAGGCCGCGTACACACGGTCGTTCCAAACCGATGATTGCCTCTCGGGGGATCAGGAAGGAATTTTTTCCCCTGCTGTAGCAAATTGGATCATGCTCCGCTGGGGTTTTTTGCCTTCCTCTGGATCAACTGTGGGTATGAAGTTGGGTGTATAGGATTTTACTGTGTTTTTTTATTTTGTTTTTTGTGGTTGAACTGGATGGACTTGTGTCTTTTTTCAACCTGACTAACTATGTAACTATGTAACTATGTAATGGTCCGACGGGCCATTTCCATCGGTTCACCACTGAAGTGGCCTGATGGTCTGATATGCGTACACACCATCGTTCCAAAAACCGATCGGGTCAGAACGCGGTGACGTCAAACACACAACGTGCTGAATAAAACGAAGTTCAATGCTTCCAAGCATGCGTCGACTTGATTCTGAGCATGCGTGGGTTTTGAACCAATGCTTTCTGTACTAACCATCGTTTTGGACCGATCGGGCAACGCTCCATCGGTTCGATTTAAAAGCATGTTTTACAATTTTGGACCGAAGGACAACGGACCGATGGGCCGTACACACGGTCGGATTTGACCGATGAACCTGGACTTAAGGCCGTTTTCATCGGTTTGGAGCGACCGTGTGTACAAGGCCTTAGAGTATTTTTACTGTATACAGGTGCATCTCAAAAAATTTGAATATCATCAAAAAGGAAGTTTCCAGAGTCAGTGATGATTTGGGGAGCCATGTAATATGCTGGTGTTGGTGCATTGTGTTTTGTCAAGTCCAGAGTCAGCGCAGCCCTCTACCAGGAAATTCTAGAGTACTTCATGCTTCCCTCTGCTGACAAGCTTTATGAAGATGCTGATTTAATTTTCCAGCCGGACTTGGAACGAACTTGCCCACATGGCCAAAAGTACCAATACCTGGTTTAATTATCATGGTATCACTGTGGGCAGCAAACTCCCCTACACTAAACCCCATAGAGAATCTGTGGGGTATTTTCAAGCAGAAGATGAGAGATACCAGACCCAACAATGCAGATGAGCTGAAGGCTGCTATCAAAGAAACCTGGGTTTCTATAACACCTCAGCAGTGCCAGAGGCTGATCTCCTCCCCTGTCCCTAGTGGTCTGTCCAGTGTTCTGCATCCAGTTTTATATTATAAATACTGTTCTTTATGCCTGGAAACTAGAGATTGTCCATAGCAACCAAAAAGTGTGCATTAACGTCAAAAGTGCTTTTAGACCAGCTAGAAAACAGCGATAATAAATTGGATTGTAAAAAGTGGAAAAATGCGCATACCAAAAAAACAAACTCTAAAGCAGCAGCAAACTCAAAATGTTATACAACATAGAAACAAATAAGAAATAGGAGTTGCTCTAAAAAATTTATATATAGGTGACCATATAAAATAAAAATAAAAAGAAGTTGTGCTAGAGACACCTCGTAATGATGATCAAAAGATCAACTGTTTAAAAAGTCCCAATATGTGTACACATACAAAATAGGTGAGAAAAATTTGTAATAGTCCAAAAAAACAAATATGAAATGAATCCAATTCTGTGGATAATGCTGGATCAATATCCGGGTAGACACATTCAAGCTGACCCTTACCAGAAGTATAGATCCCAAGGATCAAAATGAGCCATCCATGATGTAGCCAATAGAAGATCCAATATAGATTGGTGCAGGAGCTCCCACTTCAGAGGACTCAGCCCAGTAAAAAAGGAAAAAAAAGAGAACAATAGTGCAAAAACGTATGGTGAACAGACACTCTGACTAACTCCCGGTGGCTAATATTGACAAACACTGTGAAGAAAAGCTGGAGCACCACCACCAGAAAAACACACTGACCCTTACCGGAACTAGGCGACCCTCAAGGGATCAATATTGCATAGTAGTGTGTTAAGGTTATCAGCAGAGAAGCATTTTCAAACTGGTCCTTTCAATCCAGAGATCAGATAGCCAGGTCACATGAAAAATATACAGACTCACATAGTGAAGTACCGCCAAGATTTAATAAAATAAGGTAAGTAGAACACTTACAATTAAGACATTTTAAAATCAGCAAGGACAAAGTAGCCGGCCGGCAAACAAACAAACGAGGCACGTCCTCAATACGCGGTGACGTCAGCACGTCAACCTCCCAACGTTTCATCTTCGAGTAGACTTGATCACGGGTATTGATCAAGTAGACTCTTGTTTGGACAGATTTAAGTGAGTTATTTCTAAGAATTACAGGCCTACAATATAAAATGCCTCATTTCCATGTAAAATATTGTACCGCTTTCAGCATAAAAAATCTGACATAATCATACTGCCAGGGAGGTTAATATTTGGTAATCAAGTTTACAAATGTTTACAAATGTTTTAGAGAAATGAAGATTGCAATGTGTTTGCCTTTTTACATGTTAAAAACTTTCTGTATGACAGATTTCTAGATAATGGATACTCTACTTTTATAAAGTGTACAGTAAAAAGGCATTCATTTTTATGCTTTTTATGTATAATATTATTGAATGTATATACTTTAGATTATGAAACAGTTTATATATATATATATTTTTTTTTTATATAATGCAGGTGGGAAAAGCCTGGAACACAGTAATAGCATCACATCAGAAGAAGTCCTAACAACTGATGATTGTGGATCTGTCAATAGCTACACAGAAGATTCAGGCATTGTGAGCTCTCCATCAGATAGCATCTCACCAGATTTGCAAACCGATAGTTACAAGAAAAGTGACATTAGCAACAATTGGACCAACAAAGCCAATCAGCAACCTGCCAGAGTGGAGTCCTTTAACAGTGATGACTCATGGAGCTTAAATACAAGGTATTTGTATGTGTGTTGTAAAATCCTCCTTGCAGTTTTGTTATACCGTAATTATCTTCCATTAAATAAATTTGAAATATAACTTTTTGGGGGCCTGCAACTTTTTTGGGGTGGAATAGTGAGGGATTAGGATTCGGGTCAGGTTTTTAATGCTGTCTGTATCTGGGGAGATTGTGGGGATTTGATCTCTCTATTTGTCCTGGTAACCAATCTCACTAGGACTAGAAGTAAGGGGATAATCCAAAATGTAGCATTTCCAGTAAAATACACATGGAGTGCTTTGAAAAAGTATTCACACCCCTTGAAATTTTCCACATTTTGTCATGTTACAGCCAAAAACATTAATTTATTTTTTGGGAATTTATGTGATAGACCAACACAAGTGGCACATAATTGTGAAGTTTAAGGAAATTGATAAATGGTTTTCATTTTTTTTACAAATAAATATGTGAAAAGTGTTGTATTCAGCCCCCTTTACTGTGATACCCCTAACTAAAATCTAGTGGAACCAATTTCCTTCCGAAGTCAACTAATTAGCAAATAGAGTCCACCTGTCGGGTAATTTAATCTCATTATAAATACACCTGTTCTGTGAAGTCCTCAGAGGTTTATTAGAGAATCTTAGTGAATAAACAGCATCATGGAGGCCAAGGAACACACCTGACAGGTCAGGGATAAAGTTGTGGAGAAGTTTAAAGCAAGGTTAGGTTATAAAAATATATCCCAAGGTTTGAACATCTCACAGAGCACTGTTAAATCCATCTTCCGAAAATGGAAAGAGTATGGCACAACTGCAAACCTACCAAGACATGGCCGTCCACCTAAACTGACAGGCTGGGCAAGGAGAGCATTAATATGAGAAGTAGCCAAGAGGCCCATGGTAACTGTGGATGAGCTGCAGAGATCCACAGCTCACATGGGAGAATCTGTACACAGAACAACTATTAGTTATGCACTCCACAAATCTGGCTTTTACGGAAGGGTGGCAAGAAAAAAGTCATTCTTGAAAGAAAGCCATAAGAGGTCCCATTTGCAGTTTGCGAGAAGCCAAACATGTGGAAGAAGGTGCTCTGGTCAGATGAGACAAAAATGTTACCTTTTGGCCTAAAAGCAAAACGCGATGTGTAACGCTATATATAAACATGGTGATGGCAACATTATGTTGTGGGGTTGCTTTTCTTCAGCAGGGACAGGGAAGCTGGTCAGAGTTGATGGGTGATAGATGTAGCCAAATACAGGGCAATCTTGAAAGAAAACCTGTTAGAGTCTGCAAAAGACTTGACACTGGGGCAGAGGTTTACATTCCAGCAGGACAACAACCCTTAACATACAACCAGTGCTACAATGTAATGGTTTAGATCAGTAGTCTCTAAACTGTGGCCCGGGGGCCAGATGCGGCCCTTTGCTTGCTTTTATCCGGCCCTTGGGGCACTATTTCATCCACTGATACCAACAATGGGGCATAGTTTCTCCTTCTGACACCAACAATGGTGCCCAGTGACACCAACAAAGGGGCCCAATGACATCAACGATGGGTCACAATTCTTCCCAATGACACCAATGATTGGACACAATTCCTCACAATGACACCAAGGATGGGGCACAATTCCTTACAAGGACACCAACAACGGGGCACAGTTTTTCTCAATGACACCAACAATGGGGCACAGTTTTTCTCAATGACACCAACAATGGGACCCAATGACGGGGCACACTTACTCAAACTGAAACAAACAATGGGGCGTTGATTTTTCCCACTGATACCAGGACCTTTTCGACTTCCACTAACCACTGTCCGACCCTCGTAAACTCTGAAGGACAGTAAACTGGCCCTTTTCTTTTATAGTTTGGAGACCCCTGGTTTAGATCAAAGCATATTTATATGTTAGAATGGCCCAGTCAAAGTCCAGACCTAAATCCAATTAAGAATCTGTGGCAAGACTCAAATTGCTGTTCACACTCTGCATCCAATCTGACAGAGCTTGGGCTATTTTGCAAAGAAGTATGGGCAAAAATGTCACTCTCTAAATGTGAGAAGCTGTTAGAGACATCCCCAAAAAGACTTGCAGCTGTAATTGCAGCAGAAGATGGTTCTACAAAGTAGTGGCTCAGGGGGGCTGAATACAAATGCACACCACACTTTTCACATATTTGATTGTAAAAAAAAATTGAAAAACATTTGTCATTTCCCTTCCACTTGCCATTTATGTGTCAATTTGTGTTGGTCTATAAAATAAAATCCCAATAAAATACATTTACATTTTTGGTTGTGGAAAATTTCTAGGGGTATGAATACTTTTTCAAGGCACTGTAGAGAGGAAGTTTTACAATAATGCCTCCCAGTGACAGGACAGAAAGGTCGAAAAACAGTAAAACAAATACAGGGGATTAACAGATATTCTCTCCAAAATGGAAAAAAAAATCTTTTTGATATTCTTTATCAGTTTACTATAAAATAAATGAGTATTTTTTTCCTTATTTTTCTGTCATTTTCTGTGAACAATGGCTCAGCAAATGTTTTCCTTTTTAAGTGCCATTTAATTTTCTTCTTGTAACCTTGTTCACCCTTAATTTCTGCACAAAAATCTATTCTTAGATGTTATTGCCATCGTGTTGTTCAGTGCTAAAGTCTCCTCTGTGTTCAAATATACTAACCCCAAGAATTTGATAAACAGATAAAGTTGCATCCACTGAAAATGTTTTGGTTTTCTTCTGAAACCTGCTTAACAATAATTCTAGACCTTAATTTGAATCATCAAACTCAAATGAAAGCATACCCAAGTCAGCAGAATATATAGTAAAAGTGTTAACTTCTACTGTAAGTCGGCCATACATGGATCAAAATTTGACCGGTCTGGACGAATTGATCTATCAATTGACTTGAAGCGATTCAGTTCGCATGCGCCGCGCTTTATAAGTTTTTCTCATTCATTCACTTGTGTACAACCAACCTGTTGTGTTTTTCCTAAATGATCAGTACCACTGGATATAGCCTGCAACACTGATCATTGTATTCTAATGGCTGGGAAGTCTCCCCACTGTCACAATATCACAGTGAGAGGGTTTCCCCTATCCACCATGAATGTGTGGATGGATGAATTTTTTCTTTCAACTCGCTGGTGTATGGGTTGCAGAAGTAGTGCACACTTTCTCAGTTTTGAAAAAAAATGTATAGCATTCTATCATATCAATTACAGAACAGTTAGAAAATGTTTTTTTCAATATTTAGTGCTCAATTTCAAGAACAACTCTAATGCATGTCTGTATAATGTATAATTGTAATGCCCTGCAAGACAGTTTGAAGCTAGCATTTATAAAAATCAAGATTTGCACAATAGAGAGCACTAGCGTGGCAAGCTTAAATAAAAGTAATGTTTTCATCTTAAGTGGATGTCAGAAAATTGAAGGAAGGTAGTTAGAAGAATTAGCGTGCTGTAGTTCACATCTTTACTTCACTATGAATGAACAAATGAATGAAGTTATTATAATTTGCAAAGCCTTTGGTTTTTCATGGAGGTTTCAGTGTTTTTTGCAGGCAATGCTAGCTAACACTCATTTAAAATTTACCAATATTCTGCTTTCTGGACATGGAAATATTAATTGAAAAAGATGTTGATTGATAATAGTAATGGAGGGGGGATTCCATCCTAATGGTATAATAGTTTTCTGAATTAATGTGTTTCTCTTTGTTTTTGCTCCTGGTAGTCTTTTAAACTCTGCTTAGATTGGTAAAGATGAAAAAAAGTTCCTGTTATTTTGGGGTGGTTGAGGATTGTGACAAGCGTAGTTGAGGAAATAATATATAAGTAGGACTGGGAATGGGCATGGCAGTCTCAGTGACATCATTTATGAAGCATCATAAGAAATTTAGTGGAGACTTATGCATGGAATGATATGGCAGCTTAGTATAATAGATATACAGTAATAAACTAGAAGAAGACAGAAGAGACGCTACAGCCAGACACAGAGACACAGGGCACGTCACAGGCTGTGTTTTTTTATAAATGCTAATGGGTGGGGAGAGGCACAACCCTGTTATGCTTTTGTTTATTTAGCAAGATTACTTTGCAGTATAAGCAGGAATTTCAGACCTCTACAGTGTATAAATGTGCTTTTACTGAACAAAAATGCTGTACATTCAAAACTATTACAATATTAGGAATACAGTACAAGACTGACAAATATATCAAGTAAGATACCTAGCAAATAAGCAGAAACTCTGGTCGGTAAACTGTAGAAATATGCTTAAAAGTTTCTTAACCTCCCTGGCGGTATGATTCTTTCTGGTTTTAGGTACTGAAAGTGGTACCATTATTTTGCATGAAAATTTGGTGTTTTATATTGTAAGCCTGCAATTCTTAGGAATAACTCACTTAAATCTGTCCAAACAAGAGTCTAGTTGACATTCCGGGTATCATAAAGTTTGAAACACAGAATCAATTATAACTAATAATAATATAATAATAATAATAATAAATATTTAATAATGTAATCAAATCAAAAACACTGAAATTTGCTCAGTTGCAGAATTGTGGCTGTCATTACTTTTATTTTTTGATGACGAATTTCCCCATAAATCGCTATCGCTCAATTCTGCAAGTGATTATAATTTATTATCGCTGTTTTCTAGCTGGTCTAAAACCACTTTTGACATAAAGGGACACTTTTTGGTTACTATGGACAATCTACAGTTTCCAGGCAGAAACAACAGTTTTTATTATATAAAAGTGCATGTAGGACACTGGGCAGACTACTAGGGACAAAGGGGGTGTGTATTTTTCACATATAGTACTGTAATCTGTAAGATTACAGTATACGTATGTAATGTGTTTATTTACTTTTTAGAATTTGGCGCCGATCTACGCCCCCGTGCGTCATAACGTCGCAGGGAACGGAGCTCGGCGGCACACAGGAAGCTGTGTGAATCGAGCGAGGACACCGCTCGATCACACAGCGGAGAGGCATTGCAGGATCCAGGGACAAGGTAAGCAACTCCCTGCCTGTGGATTCTGCGAGGCGATCCCGAGTCTGGCTCGGGGTTACCGCTTTTGGTTCTGAAATTCCACCCCGAGCCAGACTTGGGAATACTGCCAGGGGGGTTAAAGCGAAAACTTCAATCATTTTTTCATCTTTCCATCTATTAAATCCTCTGCCCTTGTTGTTTTAACTTTGGATGGTAGAAAAAAAAATTCTGCCAGTAAATACCTTATACAGCCCACTTCCTGTTTCTTGTCTGGTAAAAAGCCTAGGCTTATGACATCATGCACAGCTCTCTCTCTCACTCGTGTGAGAGTTTGCCAGGAAGGAAGGGGAGAAGAGTCATAAAAGGGCCAATGAGAGCTGTAGAGCTGGAGGTGTGTGTCTGTGTAAATCCAGTACATGAACAGACATCAGCTTCAAGCTGGCTGCAACAGTTAAAACGGATGCAGCCAGACTCAGTGGAGGGAGGTTTCTTCAGCATATTTGGCATGTACAGAGTTACAGTATATATAAAATAATATGAAAAGTGGTTGGAGGGAAGCTTCAGAATGGCAAAGATTTTTATTACAAATTATGTCTGCAGTTCCTCTTTAACTAAAGTTACAGTGGGTTCATGATCTGCATAGCAATGAGAACCCAAGCATCTATAAGCAGTTGCTGGAGATCAGGCAAAAGCAGGTCCGGCACAGACCTTGCTTGTATGGTGTTAATGCATCATGGAGTCCTATCTAGTCTGAGAAATAAAATCATAAAACAGACATATATTTATATCAAACGCAACACAAACACTTAAAACTGGTGTCTGTCATAGCAGTCTCTCTGATGTATTTTCAGGGCGCAGCTAAAATAGCATTTAGATGTCTTTTCATGTAAATAAATACAGAAGGACAGAGGGAAAAAATAAAGAGACAATGTAGCCAGACAATGCATTTAAAGCAATATTAAACCCAAAAGCAAACATTTACAGTATTATATTACAGCTTACCAGTTCTTAGATGTGATGGCTGTATTGGTTTCCTTTTTTAGACTTTCTTGCTTTTATTATCTGGTGATCCTGGCAGGAGGACTGTTGTTTTTCACCCCAAAAGGTTAAAACTGTTTGCTGTAACTGATTATAAAGTATTAACAGGAATCCTTCCTATCCAGAACCTTTTAAATGTCAGGGCAGATTGGAAGAAATTAATGCATCCAAACTGTAAAAATCAAGGTATCCAGAGTTCGGCTTTAATGTACCTGAACCTTCTTGTTGGTGTTTTTTTTAAAAAGCGTTCAAAAGGGAGCCAGGATTCCTGTTGGAGATTTCTAAAAAAAAATAAAAGCTTGCAATAATGAGCTATTTTATGTGAAAATGTAAAATTTCAAACCTATGCAATGTAAGTAAGGACATGACTGGGTTGCAATAAGGACAGTGAGATCCTGTGGATCAGAAACAGAATATGTGCAAGCATTTCTCAGTTTTTTATTTCCCAGTGGTAAGTACAAAAAGCAAAATGCAATGGACACTGTTAAGATGTATTTAAACTGATTCAGACTAGAAAGTACATGTAATGATTACTGTGCATACATCTGAAGTAACAAAGTGCCATAGGATAGGAATTTAGGGCATGCACCAAATACACATGTAAAAGTTGTAGGAATATTTCTAAAAACACAATGGGGTTATTTTTACTAAAGACAAATGAACTGTGCCTTTTGCAAGTGCGGTTGTTCCAGAGCTTAGTAAATGAGGTACGGCTTAAAGTAGAAGTTCGGCCAAAAACTAACTATAAATCTACTTGCATTCACATTATAAAACAAATCTATCCAACACTGTAAAGCAATAATCTCTATAAATACATTTTCTGAAGCTGATCTGGTTCGGACTACAGCAGCGGATGTTGTGTGTAGGAGACAGCCGACAACAGCTGGAAAATGCCTGGGAAGTGACGTCACCCATAGAGTTACTATGGGGCTTCCGTTGTCAGCAGTCTCTCCTGCACACGCCTACACACAAAGGCCACTGCTGACAGTTTTTTTTTTAAATCAGAAAGGTTTTTATTGATACAAAAACAAATTTAGACATACAGTACAACTCTCCAGTGCACAAACACCACTGCTGACAGTTAGCATGAGACTGGACTGGAGTGGCTGCAGAAACGGTATGTATAGCTTTTTTTTTTTTTTTTTTACAAATAATACCCAATCATATGCAAGGAAAAAAAGGAAACTGCATTTTTAACTGCACATGATTGGGATGCTGGAAGTCAGCAGAGCTTCCCCTCATTTACTAAGCTCTGGAGCAACTTGCAAAGTGCACAATCTTTCGGCCTTTAGTAAATCAACTCCAATATCTAAACTTACAGTTGTATGTAAAATGCCCAATACCTTAACAAGCACAGTGGAACAAATTACTTTTAATCCCTATAATGGTACTAATCAGTGTGAAGCAGGTGATTAAAAATATGCTTCACATGATCCATCCTGACCTATAGCAAATTCTGGTTCAGAGTGTATATCCCTATCCACCACAACTCTTATCTCATTCACTCTGAAACAAACAGTGCTTTCAGGACCATTAATAAATATTCTCTACTCCCAGTGGGGGTACTGCTTATCGCACTCAGTGAGTGGAAAATTGCACTGTTGGAATCCCAAACATTTGTAAGTGCATGAAAGGTCAGTTTTGGGTGGACTCTTGTTGACTTTAATCTCATTCTTCTTTATATTTACTTTATTGCTGAGGTTGAGGTAAACTTATTTCTTACATTACTAAATCTATAGAACCACAACCTTTAAGTTACAAAACAGTAAAAAAAAAAAAAAATACATTGGGCATGGTAAAGGATTTGTTGCTGTACTGCACCACAAGCGCTAATATTTTTTTTATTTCCCATCAATAATGGGCATGGATCCAATTACTTATGCTACTTGTGGCCACATTCACTAAGCTAAAAAAAAATCCCTTGCAAAGTGAACGGCTTATTTACCTTTTGTAAAGCAACTCATAGGTCTCTTAGGCCCCGTACACACAGTCGAACATGTCCGCTGAAACTGGTCCGCGGACCAGTTTCAGCGGACATGTCCGACCGTGTGTACGGCCTAGCGGACAGGTTTCCAGCGGACAAAAGTTTCTTAGCAAGCTAAGAAACTTGTCTGCTGGAAACATGTACGTCGGACATGTCCGATGGTTAGTACACCTAATCGGACATGTCCGCTGGTTATGACGTGTAACCAGCATCCCGAAATCCCGCGCAAGCGTCGAATTGATTTGACGCATGCATGGAAGCATTGCACTTCCTTGTTTGAGAACGTCGGCGTCTTCTACGTCACCGCGTTCTCTGTCCACTGGGATTTTGGTCTGATGGTGTGTACACACATCAGACCAAAAGCTCCCAGGAGACATGTCCGATGAAAACGGTCCGCGGACCGTTTTCATCGGACATGTCTCCTCGTGTGTACGGGGCCTAACACATATTTAATTTATATTGTTATGTAACATTACATATTTTTCATGCAATTTAGGCCTTTTTCACACGGGATAGATCCATGAAGATCCGCCCCGTGAACCTCCGCTTGCTCAACGGGGAACGCTCCGTTGATCCCTGCTGATCCGCTGGATGACAGGGCGATCCCTGCACACTGTGCAGGGACCGCCCTGTCAGATCTCAGCTCTCCCCTATGAGGGGATCGGATGAACACGGACCGTTTGCCGGGTTCATCCAATCCAATCCGCAGACGGATGGAAAAATAGGGCTTTCCTCTGTCTGTAGAATCGGAGGTTTGCGGATCCGGGCGAGATCGGGTGTCAGCGGATGTTCATCCGCTAACACCCGCAATCTCATAGGGACCAATGTATGTCCCTTTTTCATCCGTACACAGATGGATGAAAAAGCGGACATACGGTCCGCCCATGTGAAAGACCCTAAGACTGGTTATTCCTGCCCTATTTTGCATGTTCCAACATCTCCTTTTCTCTTTAACCTCTTTCCCACCGGGCTTGTTTTTCAGATTCGGTGTTTACGAGACTAAAACAGTTTTTTTTGCTAGAAAATTACTTAAAACCCCCAAACATTATATATTTTTTTCTAACACCCTAGAGAATAAAATGGCAGTCATTGCAATACTTTTTGTCACACCGTATTTGCGCAGCGGTCTTACAAGCTCACTTTTTTTGGAAAAAAATCACTTTTTTGAATTAAAAAATAAGACAACAATAAATTTTGCCCAATTTTTTTATATATTGTGAAAGATAATGTTACGCCGAGTAAAATGATATCCAACATGTCACGCTTAAAAATTGCGCCCGCTCGTGGCATGACGTCAAACTTTTACCCTTAAAAATCTCGATAGGCGACGTTTAAAAAATTCTACAGGTTGCATTTTTTGAGTTACAGAGTAGGTCTAGGGCTAGAATTATTGCTCTCACTCTAACGATCGCGGCGATACCTCACTTGTGTGGTTTGAACACCGTTTTCATATGCGGGCGCTACTCGCGTATGCGTTCGCTTCTGTGCGCGAGCTCGTCGGGACGGGGCGCTTTAAAAAAAAAATTTTTGTTTTCTTATTTATTTTTATTTAGTTAATAATTTTTTACACTGAATAAAAAAAAATGATCACTTTTATTCCTATTACAAGGAATGTAAACATCCCTTGTAATAGAAAAAAGCATGACAGGTCCTCTTAAATATAAGATCTGGGGTCAAAAAGACCTCAGATCTTATATTTAGACTTAAAAAAAAAAAAAATTGAAACTGTCATTTTTTCAAATGACAAAAAAAAAAAATGTTTCTTTAAGACGCTGGGCGGGACTGGCGTTTTGACGTCACTTCCGCCCAGCTATGGTGACGGGTGAAGGAAATTTTTTCTTCACTCGCAACCCCACACAGCTGCCGAACAGTCCCGATCGCCTCCGCTGCTACCGACGGCTCCGGTAAGCGGCGGATGGCGCGGGAGAGCGGCGGGGGGGGCCTCACCGGCCACCGATAACGGCGATCTTCCAGCGAATCCGCCGCGGAGACCGCCGTTATCGTGTACACCACCGCCCACTGAAGAGATGGATACCTCGGTTGTGGCAGCAGCTGCTGCCGTTACCGAGATATCCATCTTTAAAAACAGGACGTCTTTTGGACATGGGGCGGTGGTCAAGAGGTTAATAAGGCATACATGAAATGTTTAGCACTACCAAAACCAAAATACCAGTTTTCAGTGGACTGACTCTGTAATGTTTTTGATAGATTTCATTCCCACATTATTTGTAAGAAGCCCAAGAACTACAACTGCGTAAAACATCACAACATTCTGTTCTTCTCAGACGATGGACACAATCAGGATGTAGTGTTGCAACAAAAGAATGAATAATTAGTTGTTCCGCCACTAACTAAGCAAGACGTGTTCCATAACAGAAGAACATTTCTACCAGTGTTTGTACACTGCAGGGCCAGTGTATTTGCTCAGTCTGGGGGTGTAATACACATAATCTCCTTGACTTTGTGAGACCTATGTCTGGAACACACATACCTCTGAGTGAAGGCATACGTAGGCCACTTTCTGGCAGCTTACACTGTAGTTTTAAATGGGAATTGCCAAAAGAATGAGAATGTATGTTTATAACTCAGACAGTGTGCTCTTAATCTTGATTTAGTAAAGATTAATATGTAATGAAATGAAACAAATGTACTTTCTTGCTTCTTAAGAAAGTCACTAGTGATAGCACTTTGATGTGAATAAAATTGTAATAAAAATTACTTAAATTGTACGTCACATGACTTGGCATTCGCTGCAAAGGCTCAACATGAAGGCCCAGTAATTAAACTAAGCACTTTTTCTTTTTGTAATCACATTCAAGGCCACAACTCATACACATGCTTGGTATTTTTATGTTTTTCCGGTCATTAAAGGACACTGTTATTGTTAAGTAAAAAAAATCTGACAAGTAGTATTGCAACTGCTTTAAACCAAACAAGGTCTGCCTATTGAAGGCTTTCAAATCTGAACAGCAGGGATAAACATAATTTACTCCAGCACTCCCATACTGGAGCAAGATAGATGAAAATGTCTACAGATTTAGCAGTGTTTTATATTTTACTGCTAACTATAGGCTGAGATATGCACCTGAAAGCCTTGCTTATATTGCACTCCAATTCACTTTGCATATGTTAAGCTGGCCATAGAAGGTGCAATTTTATTTTCTTGCAACCACAGTCAGTGTTGATGGGAGAATACCTCCCGCAGAGCTATTGTATTCTCCCGGCGGGGGCAGCCGTCCTGGCCAGGAGAACACACATGATTATTGCTGGTGGCTATAGCCGCCGGCAATAATTGCTTAAAAAATTCAATAGGCTGGTTGTACTCAAGTTGATCGATCAATCAACTTGGGTACAATCAGCCTGCCCATACACGGTTGAAATCTCTGGTACTTGCTGAACCGGCTGTGATTCAAATCATCTATGGCTGCCTTTACTAGCTATATTTTGTCTATCCAGGGCTGGATTTACTAGTAGACATTGAGGGCCAAATTCCCAAAAGAGATACGCAGGCGGAACTGCTGTTCAGTCTGTGCCTAACTTTGGAAACGATCCTCAAAAGGCTTTTTCCAAAGTTAGGCAGAAAATCTGACATGTGTAAGACACTTACACGGTCAGATCTTAGGATGCAGTACCGCATCCGCCGCTGGGGGCATTTCTCATTGAAATGCAGCTTTGAGTATGCAAATGAGGACTTAAGCAGATCCACAACGCTTTTCAGCATTGTGATTTCTGCGTAAGTTCCGATTTGCTTGCGCAAAACTAGGGCTGGTTTTACAATGTGGAAAATTAGTCACACCTTGTAAAGGCCCATTCAAGCAACGGCATTTGGTATGCATTCCTGAGGGAGAACTCCACGGCAATTTGTAAAATCAAAACCGGCATGGGTTCCCCCCCCAGGAGCATACCAGGCCCTTAGGTCTGGTATGGGTTGTAAGGAGACCCCCTCTACGCCGAAAAATCAACGTAGGGGGTCCCCCTACAATCCATACCAGACCCGTATCCAAAGCACGCTACCCGGCCGGTCAGGAAAGGGAGTGGGGACGAGCGAGCGCCCCCCCCCCCCCTCCTGAGCCGTGCCAGGCCGCATGCCCTCAACATGGGGGGGTTGGGTGCTCTGGGGCAGGGGGGCGCACTGCAGGCCCCCCCACCCCAGAGCACCCTGTCCCCATGTTGATGAGGACAGGACCTCTTCCCGACAACCCTTGCCGTTGGTTGTCGGGGTCTGCGGGCGGGGGCTTATCGGAATCTGGGAGTCCCCTCAAATAAGGGGGCCCCCAGATACCGGCCCCCCACCCTAAGTGAATGGATATGGGGTACATCGTACCCCTACCCATTCACCTGGAGGCAAAAAGTAAAAGTTATTAAACACACAACACAAGGGTTTTTAAAATAATTTATTAGTCTGCTCCGGAGGCCCCCCCTGTCTTCTTTATTAGCTCTAATACCAGGGGGGGCTTCTTCTTCCACTCTCCGGGGGTCTTCTCCGCTCTCCGGGGGGGGTTTCTTCTTCCGCTCTCCGGGGGGGGTCTTCTCCGCTCTCCGGGGGTCTTCTCCGCTCTCCGGGGGTCTTCTTCTATCCTCGCCGCTCTCCGCTGTTGACTCGGCGCACCCGGTTCTTCTGCAGCTGTCCGGTGCCTTCTTCTTCAGCGCTGGCTGCCTGCTATCTTCGTGTGTTAGCTCAATTACTAACAGGCAGCCAGCGCGGTCTTCTGTGACGTCATGTTCTTCTTCTCCCTTCTTCCGATGTTGAGCGGAGAAGACCCCCGGAGAGCGGAGAAGACCCCCCCCCGGAGAGTGGAAGAAGAAACCCCCCCCGGAGAGCGGAGAAGACCCCCGGAGAGTGGAAGAAGAAGCCCCCCCTGGTATTAGAGCTAATAAAGAAGACAGGGGGGGCCTCCGGAGCAGACTAATAAATTATTTTAAAAACCCTTGTGTTGTGTGTTTAATAACTTTTACTTTTTGCCTCCAGGTGAATGGGTAGGGGTACGATGTACCCCATATCCATTCACTTAGGGTGGGGGGCCGGTATCTGGGGGCCCCCTTATTAAAGGGGACTCCCAGATTCCGATAAGCCCCCGCCCGCAGACCCCGACAACCAACAGCAAGGGTTGTCGGGAAGAGGTCCTGTCCTCATCAACATGGGGACAGGGTGCTCTGGGGTGGGGGGGCCCGCAGTGCGCCCCCCTGCCCCAGAGCACCCAACCCCCCCATGTTGAGGGCATGCGGCCTGGCACGGCTCAGGAGGGGGGGGCGCTCGCTCGTCCCCACTCCCTTTCCTGACCGGCCAGGTAGCGTGCTTTGGATACGGGTCTGGTATGGATTGTAGGGGGGGTCTCCTTACAACCCATACCAGACCTAAGGGCCTGGTATGCTCCTGGGGGGGGGGAACCCATGCCGGTTTTTTCTTTGAAAATTGGCATGGAGTTCTCCCTCTCAGGAATGCATGCCGAGCGACGCTGTCATTTTTTTTTATAATTATTTGTTTTCCCGGCACGTATATTTTTTTTCACCCGTCGCAACTTTAGTGTCCCGTCGCAATCCACAAAGCCCGGGAAAATTACGTCACACGCATGCGCAGTACGGCCGGCGCGGGAGCGCGCCTCATTTAAATTTTAAACGCCCCCCGGAGAGGAGGACCGCCTTGCGACGGAGGCACTTAAGTTACACGGCGTGTAATTTCTAGGTAAGTGCTTTGTGGATCAGGCACTTAGGTAGAAATTTTAAGTCAGTGTAACTTATCTGCTGAAATTTAAGTTAGGCTACGTTTTTGGGAATTTGGCCCAGAATGCCTATTCTTGTATGTGCACAGTAGGAGATGCACTTGTAATCATAGTGGCATTTATCTCCCTGTGTTTTTCCTACCTGCATTTTTCTATGTTTATTCCATCTCCTGATCCTGATGTGAGCATCATTCATTGCTTTGGGTTTCCCATTTAGAGCTGAATTTATGTGGTGACAGGTTGTTAATGGGGTAGAGCTTTATGTTCGGGTCGAACATGAGTTCGACTCGAACATTGGCTGTTCACCCATTCGCCGAATAGCGAACAATTTGGGGTGTTTGTGGCAAATTCGAAAGTCGCAGGAACACCCTTTAAAAGTCTATGTGAGAAATCAAAAGTGCTATTTTTAAAGGATAATATGCAAGTTATTGTCATAAAAAGTGTTTGGGGATTCGGGTCCTGCCCCAGGGGACATGCATCAATGCACAAAAAGTTTTAAAAATGAATTTTTTTTTTGGGAGCAGTGATTTTAATAATGCCTAAAGTGAAACAATAAAATATTCCTTTAAATTTAGTACCTGTTTTTTTTTTAGTATGCCTGTAAAGTATCGTAGGTTTCCCGTGTTTATAACAGTCCCTGCACAAAATTACTTTTCTAGAGAAAAAAAAGTAATTTAAAACTACTCGCAGCTATAATGAATTGTGGGGTCTTGGCAATACAGATAAAAGTAATTGAAAAAAACGACATGGGTCCCCCCCCCCAGTCCATTACCAGGCCCTTTGGGTCTGGTATGAATATTGAGGGGAACCCCGGACCCCAAAAAAATGCATGGGGGTCCCTACAAAAAACAACCCCACGCCCTTCAGGTCTGGTATAGATATTAAGGGCAACCCTGCGCCAAATAAAAAAAAACGCGCAGGGTTCCCCCCAAAAGTCCATACCAGACCCTTATCTGAGCACACAACCTGGCAGGCTGCAGGAAAAGAGCCCCCCTCCTGAACCATACCAGGCCACATGCCCTCAACATGGGGAGGATGTCCCCATGTTGATGGGGACAAGGGGCTCATCCCCACAACCCTTGCCCGGTGGTTGTGGGGGTCTGCGGGCGGGGGGCTTATTGGAATCTGGAACCCCTCTTTACATTGTACCCCTACCATTTCACCCAGAAAAAGTGAGAAAAAAGGGAAAAAAAAACACACACACAAAGTTGGGACAAGTCCTTTAACCCCCCTGGCGGTATTCCCGAGTCTGACTCTGGGTTAGATTTCTGTGCTGCGATCGGTAACCCCGAGTCAGACTCGGGCTCGCCTCGCTGGATCCACAGGCAGTGTTTACTTACCTTCTCCCTGGATCCAGCGATGCCACCGCGCTGTGTGAGCGAGCGGGACCTCGCTCGATTCACACAGCGTCCTCCTGTGCCGCCGATCTCCATTCCCTGCGACGTTACGACACACGGGAGCGGAGAACGGCGCCAAATTCAAAAACGTAAACAAACACATTACATACAGTATACTGTAATCTTATAGATTACAGTACTGTATGTAAAAAATACACCCCCCCCCTTGTCCCTAGTGGTCTGCCCAGTGCCCTACATGTACTTTTATATAATAAAAACTGTTCTTTCTCCCTGCAAACTGTAGATTGTCCATAGCAACCAAAAGTGTCCCTTTATGTCAAAAATGGTTTTAGAGCAGCTAGAAAACAGCGATAAAAAATTATAATCACTTGCAGAATTGTGCGATAGCGATTTGTGGGGAAATTCGTCATAAAAAAAAAAAAATAATGACAGCGACAATTCTGCAACTGAGCAAATTTCAGTGATTTTGAGTTGATTACATCATTGAATAATTTTTATTATAATTATATTATTATTTGTTATAATTATTTATAATTATTTATTATATTATAATTTATAATTTTGTTTTTAAAAAAAATGCCTACAAGACTCTTGTTTGGTCAGATTTAAGTGAGTTATTCCTAAGAATTACAGGCCTACAGTACAAATCACCAAATTTCCTTGCAAATAATGGTACCGCTTTCAGCACCTTTTTTCTGAAAGAATCATACCGCCAGGGAGGTTAATAAAAATAAAAATTCCAGCGCCGTAATCCTTCTACGAGTCCGACCCGCCGATATGAACGATGCCGCCTCCATAGGAGCCTTTAAAATTAGCACTTGATCTTTCATGTTCATGTCCCATAGACTTTAACGGTATTCGCGTGTTCAAACACATTTTTTGCCTGTTCGCATGTTCTGCTGCGAACCGAACCAGGGGGTGGTCGGCTCAACCCTAGTTGTTAATGTGGGCATTGTTGAATCAAAGAATAAACACAAGAAGGTGAGGCTGATGTAGCAGAATAGACCAAAAGTCCTTGAAAACCTTTGCTTGGCAGAGAGATGAGATTATTGGGGGGCTTAAATGGCTTCAGGAACTGGGAGTGGGTGTAAGGGGAGGGTGATTGCATAACTGGTAAAGGAGTTGAGGCTTCCATGATTAAAAAACAAAGAACAATGGCCCAGATTCTCAAAGGGCTTACGGCATGTACGCCGTCGTAAGTCCTAATCTGGGCCATCGTATCTATGCGACTGATTCTTAGAATCAGTTACGCATAGATAACCATTAGATCCGACAGGCGTAAGGCTCTTACGCCGTCGGATCTTAAAAGCAATTTTTTTTTTGTCCGCTAGGTGTTGCCTCCGTCGTTTTCCCCGTCGAGTATGCAAATTAGCTAGAAACGCGAATTCCCGAACGTACGCGCGGCCGACGCAGTAAAGTTACGACGTTTACGTTAGGCTTGTCCCGGCGTAAAGTTGCCCCTGGGTATATGAGGCACAATTAATGTTAAGTATGGCCGTCGTTCCCGCGTCGAAATTTATAAATTTACGTTGTTTGCGTAAGTCGTCCGTGAATGGGGCTGGACGCCATGTGCGTTCACGTCGAAACCAATGACGTCCTTGCAACGTCATTTGGAGCAATGCACCCTGGGATATTTTACGGACGGCGCATGCGCAGTACGTTCGGCGCGGGAACGCGCTTAATTTAAATGCTACACGCCCCCTGCCCGCCTAATTTGAATTAGGCGGGCTTGCGCCAGGTGATTTACACTACGCCACCGCAACTTTACACGCAAGTGCTTTGTGAATAAAGCACTTGCATGAAAAACTTGCGGCGGCATAACGTAAATGAGATACGTTACGCCCACCCAAATTTACTCCATTCTACGAGAATCTGGGCCATAGTCTACCTTCCCCATGTTGCTACTCTCCGAGATTTTACCTACATTTGAATTAATATATTAAGTTCCATGTTCCAGCTAACTGTATTTCCATTAATGTACAAAAAAATGCACAAGCTAGTTTACAACAATAATTTAATAGTTAGAATTTAGCGATTAAACTCACTAAATTGTGCAGAGTATTAAACTTATAACGGTGTTGTCCAAAGTTTAGCTGTGTTACCGGCATCTTGTAAATGTGTTATATATTGTGTTATTCTGTAATACTAATCTGCTTTTAAAATATACAATATAATAAAACATGTTGCTAAAGTTGGCATTTGTACAATGACAGTCATGTTGTACATTTCACTGCACCACCCGAATTTCTTTAAAAAATGCAACATAATGTTAGGTTTACATGGGTCATTGGTGTATGCTGTTGCAAAGACTTATTTGTTCCTTGTTGAATTCATGATACAATTATCTTTATGCACACTGAACACTTGTGAAATAGCTATTTCAGGGAACAGTTTATCAAAGACTGCAACAGACCATAATCAATGGCTATATGCCAAGCTTGGCACTAACCCAAAGTATGCATCACTAAACAGCTTTTTAACTGGCTCTTGCATGTTGCTAAACTAGGTACTAGCTTTACTAAAATACAAAAATCTTCTGTTTTATATGAACTTATTTTACTACAAGCAACAGCTATTTATTATACTTGTTGATACATTTGCATTCTACTGTTTGTAAATGAGAAATTATATAGCACCTACCTGAGAATTTTTAAAGAAAGCAAAAGTAGCCTTTCTGTAGAAAACTCTAGATTTAATTGAATGTGGTTCATCAGCATAATTAAACTCTATTATATTAAAAGAGCTTAAATTACCACATCCTAGACATTTCCTACTCATAAGCCGGTCTTAGATGGATTGAATTTCAGCTGGTTCAGCAGGACCTGGCAGAGATTTGATACATGTATGGGCAGGCTGGTTGCACTGAAGTCAATCCATCGATTGACTTCAGTACAACTAGCCTGTCTGATATTTGACATGTAATTACTGCCAGTGGCTATAGCTGCAGTAATCATTGTGGTCTCCCAGGTGGCAAGGCTCCCCACGCCCCCGCTGGCAGAACACTATAGTGCTGCGGGAGGGACTGACTGTATTGATGGGGAAATCAAGTGATTTTCTTTCCTGCAACCCAGGATTCCAGGAAAGATGTCAATGCGTGAACCATGATCATATATCTAAAGTAATTGTGAGTTTAGAAAACTCTGAAGTGAACATACAATTTAACAACTCTTGCTAAAAGGAACATAAAGTTAAACAATGAGTTTAGATACCCTGGCCCATGGAGCCATGGCCTGCTGCTATACAATGTATTCATTTAGTTTAAATGCACTTATTTTAACCCCTGACCATGTGTTATACTTTCCTTCAACATTACAGTCCCAACATTTTCATTGACAAACTTCAGTAATCTTGCAACACCTCACTCCACATGCGCCCCATGGCCTTCGTTCACTTAAAGGACAAGCCATCTAAAGTCCAATGGGCTTAACTCAAGGCTCCCAGGTATTCCTTAAGAAATGTCTACAGTAGCATTTTAAATTGCCATGAAATCTAGAATGCAGAGTACAAAATACCATGAATGTGGCAATACAATGAATTTTCTTCTTTTTCTCTCACACTGCAGTCATATTTGGAAAAGACTAAAGCCAAAACTAAAGCAAACGAGCTACTGATTAAAATAGTAAACTATGGCGTCCCATTAAAAAATTTGTTGAAGCACTACAAATTCCCACAAATACTTGTTGATGATGACTGTGATGTCCATCTAATGAAGCTTCCTGTGATGGTGCTGTAACAATGCTGCACTGCTTCTGCATTCAGAATATAGTTTCTACTGTTTTGTAGGCTATGCCTAACATGTGTGTTGCACACTTCTGATTCACAAGACTGTAGATTGTCAGTAAGCACTTGACCAAACCTAGTCTGGCCCACTGCTTTCTAGAGTGTCAGCACAGAATTGCATCTGTTGCTGAAACCCTCCCACTGTGACATATAAGGGGAGATTTACTAAAACTGGTGCACACAGAATCTGGTGCATAGTAACCAATCAGCTTCTAACATCAGATTGGTTACTTAAGCGGTTCTCCACCCTAAAGTGAAGTCCCGCTGATCGGAACCCTCCCCCCTCCGGTGTCACATTTGACACCTTTCAGGGGGGAGGGGGTGCAGATACCGGTCTAAAGACAGGTATTTGCACCCACTTCCGGCCCGGCATTCACGGGCAAAAGACGGGCATTGCATCACATCCCGTCGCCCCCCCCGTTGTGTGCTGGGAACACTCGGCTCCCAGCACACAGCGGGAGCCAATCGGCGGGCGCGGCGCGACTCGCGCATGCGCCGTAGGGAACCGGGCAGTGAAGCCGCAGCGCTTCACTTCCTGTTCCCTCACAGTGGATGGCGGAGGGGGCAGCAGAGTGACGAGCGATCGCTCGTGCTCTGCTGCGGACGGCGCTGGACTCCAGGACAGGTAAGTGTCCTTATATTAAAAGTCAGCAGCTGCAGTATTTGTAGCTGCTGGCTTTTAATATTTTTTTGGGGTGGAACATCCGCTTTAGCACTGCTGCACTAGATTCTGTGTGCGCCGGTTTTACTAAATCTGTCCTATAGTGTCTGGGAGAGGTAGAATGTGGGATGCAAATGAAGAATATGGCTCAATAGGATAGGTAATGATGCTTTCTGTTTACTTTGAGGCTTGTGCATCCCATAGTAACTGGATTTGATGCTTGTTTAAACTGTCATGCAGGAGCCTTTAGTCATACTTTAATGACTTGGCGCCCGCGTCATAGCCAAATGACGGCTACAGCACGGACCCCAAATGCCAGGAGGACGTCGATAGACGTCCTCCCCTTCGCGCGCTCCCCGCCCCCTGCAGGGCGCGCGCGGCGCGCACTGTGATTACCGGAGTCACTAAGACTGGGGTGATCACGGATCCCGTTCCTGGCCCCTTACCACGTGATCAGCTGTCAGCCAATGACAGCTGATCACGTGATGTAAACAAAAGCCGGTAATCATTTTTTTTCTCCTCATACTGACAGTGTGAGGAGAAAAAAAAGCCGATCACCGACTTATGTGAAAAGGACATCGGCCCCAAGAGGAAGGAGGCACATCTGCCTCGTGTGCTGACAGTAACCTTTGCCAGTTCCCCCTGCTAGTACCACCTGCAATTGCCCACAGTGCCCATCAGTGCCACCCATCAATGCCCAAGAGTGCCACCTATGAATGCCCACAAGTGGCACCTATCAATGCCCACCAGTGCTACCTATAAATGCCTCCTCAGTGCCACCTAGCAGTGCTGCCTATCAGTGCCCATTACTGCCACCCATCAGTGCCCATTACTGCCACCCATCACTGCCAGCTATCAACCTTTTAGTGCCACTTCTGAGTGCCCATCAGTGCCACCTATAAATGCCCTTCAGTGCCACCCATCAGTGCCCACCAGTGCCACCTTATCGGTGCCCACCCATGCAGCCCATCGGTGCCCACCAGTGCAGCCTTATCGGTGCCCACCAGTGCAGCCTTATCGGTGCCCACCAGTGCAGCCCATCAGTGCCCATCAGTGCAGCCCATCAGTGCAGCCTCATCAGCGTACATCAATGAAGGAGAAAAATTACATTTTACAACAAAATATAAAAAAATATACATTTTTTTTAAATTCAGTATTTATTTATTTTTTTAACAAAAAATAAAAACCACAGAGGTGATCAAATACCACCAAAAGAAAGCTCTATTTGTGGGGAAAAAAATATTTTATTTGGATACAGTGTTGTATGCCCGCGCAATTGTCATTCAAAGTGCGTCACCGCTGAAAGTTGAAAATTGGTCGGGGCAGGGGGGGGGGGGGGGGCTTTAAGTGCCCAGTAAGCAAGTGATTAACCACTTCGTATCCCGGCCATAGGCAAAAGACGGCCACAAGGTGGCTCTTAATTGCCGGGAGGACGTCTATAGACGTCCTCGGCTCCTCCGGCCACTGGGGGTGCGCAAGCGCCCGCCGCATCACTTTGGTGCCGATGCGCGTGCCTAGCGGTTTAAACACACAGATCCACGTCCTGTCAGGGAGAGGAGACTGATGCTGTGTCCCTTGTATATAGGGACACAGATTGGACACCTCCCCCAGTCGGTCCCCTTTCCCCACAGTTAGAATCACTAGTAGGGAACACATTTAACCCCTCCCCCCCCCTAGTGTTAACCCCTTCCCTGCCAGTCACATTTATACAGTAATCGGTACATATTTATAGCACTGATCGCTTTATAAATGTGAATGGTCCCAAAAATGTGTCAGAAGTGTCCGATGTGTCCACCATAATGTCGCAGTCCCAATAAAAATCGCACATCGCCTCTATTACTAGTAAAAAAAAAAAACAATTCATAATTCTGTCCCCTATTTTGTAGGCACTATAACTTTTGCGCAAACCAGTCTCTTATTGCGATTTTTTTTCTTACCAAAAAAATGTAGTAGAATACGTATCAGCCTAAACTGAGAAAAAAAAAGTTATTTTTTTTTAATTGGGATATTTATTATAGCAAAAATTAAAAAATATTGTGTTTTTTTCAAAATTGTCGCTCTTTTTTTGTTTATAGCGCAAAAAATAAAAACCGCAGAGGAGATCAAATACCACCAAAAGAAAGCTCTATTTGTGGGGAATAAAGGACATCAATTTTGTTTGGGAGCCACGTCGCACAACCGCGCAATTGTCAGTTAAAGCGACGCAGTGCTGGAAGCTGATTTTTCACCTGGGCAGGAAGGGGGTATATGTGCCCAGTAAGCAAGTGGTTAAATAAGCCACACTTTTAGTTTATTTTGAGGATTTTAGGACCTCCTTTCAGCCAAAATTCATACAATGCAGAAGAGGTTAATGTTTTACAGATAGTTGCTAAAAATGATAGCAAGAAAATGCAGTCACTGCTACTTCATATTTTGAACTTGATAGCAGAATAAAGCATACGTTATTTCAAAATAGGCAACCAAAGATGCATAATAAGATAACCATGCGGTTGTGTTCCTGTAAGAAGGAAGACATCATTTTCTGTGGTTTCCTTCTAAGTCCAGACTTGCATGAAATGGAATGTTAAATTGTGTTTATGAAATGTGCTGAATTTTGAAGCCAAATCAGTGCTTTGTTGTATAGTATTTTGTTGAAATTGACCTTAAAGAGCAGTGTGCTTCAACTATATTCCTGCTTCCTAACATGAAAAAAGAAATAGCATATTAAAAACAGAAAAGAAAACAAATTAACATTGTAAACTAAGCCTGTTACAATTTGATCTGGGAGAAAATTTAACCACTTACCTACAGCCGTTACCTCTTTTTAACAGCAAAGTGGTATTTTTGCAGTGCTATTTATAAGCACTTGGTTCATGGATATTGTTTGCAGAGCCGTTTCGAGCGGCTCTGTACCTTGGGATATCTGTAATTGTTCAAAGAGAGACCAGTCACAGATCCTACAGATGTAAATGGTGTAATGTTTACATATGTAAGCCGTCCATTTTCCTACAGAACAATCATTAATTAGTTCCCGATCAGTGGAGATAACACATCTGCAGCACTTGCAACTAGAAATGTGAACATTTTTAGACCATTCCCTCCTCTCCTGTACATCTAAACTTACATATTGTCTCTTCAGTGATCTATATATTAACTAGACATGTGCGTTCCCGTTCGTAACAAATGGATTTTCGTATGAATTTCTTAGTATTCGTACATTCGGATCAATTCGAACATCTAAAAAGCTGAAAGACCCTAAAATAGGAAAATTATGGAATTACAAATAAGCAAAATAACGAACAAGCAAAAATACGAACGTACGATTGGACAATCTTACTAAAATATGAAACAACGAAACAGCAAAAAAACGAAAATGATATCTATAACTAGGGTTGTCCCGATACCACTTTTTTAGGACCGAGTACAAGTACCGATACTTTTTTTCAAGTACTCGCCGATACCGAATACCGATACTTTTTTTTAAATGTGTCCCCAAATGCAGCCATGTCCCCCCACAAATGCAGCCATGTCCCCCCCATATATGCAGCCATGTCCCCCCCATATCCAGCCATGTCCCCCCCATATCCAGCCATGTCCCCCCCATATCCAGCCATGTCCCCCCCATATCCAGCCATGCCCCCCATATGCAGCCATGTCCCCCCATATGCAGCCATGTCCCCCCCCATATCCAGCCATGTCCCCCCCATATGCAGCCATTCCCCCCCCATATCCAGCCATGTCCCCCCCATATCCAGCCATGTCCCCCATATATGCAGCCATGTCCCCCTTACCGGTCCCAATACCGATACTAGTATCGGTATCGGGACAACCCTATCTATAACGAATGATTTGCATTCCGTATTTTAAATCCTTTGTCTGTTCGTAATTTCTTATATTCGTATTTTCATTCATATGTTCGTATTTTCATTTGTGTGTTTTGTAAATCAGTTTCTTTGTCTGTTCGTAAATTTGTGTACTCGTATCGTTCTTTCGAATGGGCTCTGGGCAGTGTAGTTAGTGAGTGATGTATCTTACTTAACCACTTAACCACTTAAGCCTCGGACCAAAATGTAGGTAAAGGACCAGGCCCCTTTTTGCGATTTGGCACTGCGTCGCTTTAACTGACAATTGCGCGGTCGTGTGACGTGGCTCCCAAACAAAATTGGCCTCTTTTTATCCCCACAAATAGAGCTTTCTTTTGGTGGTATTTAACTACTTGGGATCCGCTAGCCGTCAATTGACGGCTACAGCGCGGATCCCAAAATCCAAGTGGACGTCAATTGACGTCCGCCCCTTTGGGCGGTCTCCGCGCGCGCTCCAGAGCGCGCAGCGGGGAAAATCTGTGTTGGCCGTGTCCCTTGGACACAGCCAATTACAGATCGCCGCGAACGGCCAATCAGAGTGGCCGTTTGCGATGCGATCTGTGCGGCCAATGAGGGATGATCTCATATGTAAACATATGAGATCATCTCTCATTGCCGTTTTACACAGAGACAGCGGTGCTGTCTCTGGAGAGGAGACCGATCTGTGTCTCTTGTACATAGAGACACAGATCGGTCACCCCCCCCAGTCACCCCCCCTCCACCTACAGTTAGAACACTATATAGGAAACATATTTAACCCCTTCCTCACCCCCTAGTGTTAACCCCTTCAATGCCAGTCACATTTATACTGTAATTAGTGCATATTTATAGCACTGATCGCAGTATAAATGTGAATAGCGCCAAAAATGTGTCCGATGTGTCCGCCATAACGTCGCAGTCCCAATAAAAATCGCAGATCGCCGCCATTTCTAGTAAAAAAATAAAAAATAATAATTCTGTCCTCTATTTTGTAAGCGCTATAACTTTTGCGCAAACCAGTCGCTTATTGCGATTTTTTTTTGTTACCAAAAATATGTAGAAGAATACGTATCGGCCTAAACTGAGAAAAAAAATGTGTTTTTTTTTTAAATTGGGATATTTATTATAGCAAGAAGTAAAAAATATTGTATTTTTTTCAAAATTGTCGCACTTTTTTGTTTATAGCGCAAAAAATAAAAACCGCACAGGCGATCAAATACCACCAAAAGAAAGCTCTACTTGTGGGGAAAAAAGGACGTCAATTTTGTTTGGGAGCCACGTCGCACGACCGCGCAATTGTTAGTTAAAGCGACGCAGTGCCGAAAGCTGAAATTTCACCTGGGCAGGAGGGGGGTATATGTGCCCAGTAAGCAAGTGGTTAATCACCTCTGCGGTTTGTATTTTTTGCGCTATAAACAAAAATAGAGCGACAATTTTGAAAAAAAAACAATATTTTTTAATGTTTTGCTATAATAAATATCCCCCAAAAATATATAAAAAAATAGTTTTTTTTCCTTAGTTTAGGCCGATACGTATTCTTCTACATATTTTTGGTAAAAAAAATCGCAATAAGCGTTTATCGGTTGGTTTGCGCAAAATTTATAGCGTTTACAAAATAGGGGATAGTTTTATTGCATTTTTATAAAAAAAAATAATTACTACTAATGGCGGTGATCATCGATTTTTTTCGGGACTGCGACATTATGGCGGACACTTCGGACAATTTTGACACATTTTTGGGACCATTGTCATTTTCACAGCAAAAAAATGCATTTAAAATGCATTGTTTATTGTGGAAATGACAGTTGCAGTTTGGGAGTTAACCACAGGGGGCGCTGAAAGAGTTATGTTTCACCTAGTGTGTGTTTACAACTGTAGGGGGGTGTGGCTGTAGGAGTGAAGTCATCGATTGTGTCTCCCTATAAAGGGTATGACACGATCGATGCAGCCGCCACAGTGAAGCACGGGGAAGCCGTGTTTATACGCGACTCTCCCCGTTCTTCAGCTCCGGGGACCGATCGCACGCGACCCAGTCCGAAGCTCCGTGACCGTGGCCACGGGACTCGCGGACTCGATCGCCGCTGGAGTCCCGCGATCGGTCCCCGGAGCTGAAGAATGGGGAGAGCTGTGTGTAAACACAGCTTCCCCATTCTTCACTGTGGCGCCATGATCGATCGTGTGTTCCCTTATATAGGGAATCACAATCGATGATGTCACACCTACAGCCACACCCCCCTACAGTTAGAAACAGACATGAGGTCACACATAACCCCATCAGCGCCCCCTTGTGGTTAACTCCCAAACTGCAATTGACATTTTCACAGTAAACAATGCATTTTAAATGTATTTTTTGCTGTGAAAATTACAATGGTCCCAAAAATTTGTCAAAATTGTCCGAAGTGTCCACCATAATGTCGCAGTCACGAAAAAAATCGCTGATCGCCGCTATTAGTAGTAAAAAAAAAAGATTAATAAAAATGCAATAAAACTATCTCCTATTTTGTAAACGCTATAACTTTTGCGCAAACCAATTAATAAACGCTTATTGCGATTTTTTTTACCAAAAATATGTAGAAGAATAAGTATCGGCCTAAACTGAGGGGAAATTTTTTTTTTTTTTTTATATATTTTTGGGGGATATTTATTATAGCAAAAAGTAAAAAATATTGCAATTTTTTTTTCAAAATTGTCGCTCTATTTTTGTTTATAATGCAAAAAATAAAAAACGCAGAGGTGATCAAATACCACCAAAATTCCCTATTTGTGGGAAAAAAAGAAGCCAATTTTGTTTGGGAGCTACGTCGCACGACCACGCAATTGTCAGTTAAAGCGACGCAGTGCCGAATCGTAAAAAGGGACCAGGTCCTTTACCTGCATAATGTTCCAGGTCTTAAAGTGGAGGTTCACCCAAAAACACAATTTTTAACATTAGATTTTGTCAAGGGGAATCGGGTGTTTTTTTTTTAATCGAAGCAGTACTTACCGTTTTATAGATAGATCTTCTCCGCCGCTTCCGGGTATGGGCTGCGGGACTGGGCGTTCCTATTTGATTGACAGGCTTCCGACGGTCGCATACAGTGCGTCACGATTTTCCGAAAGTAGCCGAACGTCGGTGCGCAGGCGCCGTATATAGCCGCACCAACGTTCGGCTTCTCTCGGCTACTCGTGACGCGATGTATGCGACCGTCGGAAGCCTGTCAATCAAATAGGAACGCCCAGTCCCGAAGACCATACCCGGAAGCGGTGGAGAAGATCTATCTCTAAAACGGTAAGTACTGCTTTGATTTAACCTCCCTGGCGGTATGATTCTTTCAGAAAAAAGGTGCTGAAAGCGGTACCATTATTTGCAAGGAAATTTGGCGTTTTATACTGTAGGCCTGTAATTCTTAGGAATAACTCACTTAAATCTGACAAAACAAGAGTATTGTAGGGATCCCGGGTATGACATTTTTTTAAAAACAAAATTATAAATTATAATATAATAAATAATTATAAATAATTATAACAAATAATAATATAATTATAATAAAAGTTATTCAATAATGTAATCAACTCAAAATCACTGAAATTTGCTCAGTTGCAGAATTGTCGCTGTCATTACTTTTATTTTTTTATGACGAATTTCCCCACAAATCGCTATCGCACAATTCTGCAAGTGATTATAATTTATTATCGCTGTTTTCTAGCTGCTCTAAAACCATTTTTGACATAAAGGGACACTTTTGGTTGCTATGGACAATCTACAGTTTGCAGGCAGAAAGAACAGTTTTTATTATACAAAGTACATGTAGGACACTGGGCAGACCACTAGGGACAAGGGGGGTGTGTATTTTTTACATACAGTATTGTAATCTATAAGATTACAGTATACTGTATGTAATGTGTTTGTTTACGTTTTTGAATTTGGCGCCGTTCTCCGCTCCCGTGCGTCGTAACTTCGCAGGGAACGGAGATCGGTGGCACAGGAGGACACTGTGTGAATCGAGCGAGGTCCCGCTCGCTCACACAGCGCGGTGGCATCGCTGGATCCAGGGACAAGGTAAGAAAACACTGCCTGTGGATCCAGCAAGGCGAGCCAAGTCTGACTCGGGGTTACCGATCCTAGCACAAAACTCTAACCCCGAGTCAGACTCGGGAATACTGCCAGGGGGGTTAAAAAAAAAACACCCGATTCCCCTTGACAAAATGAGCCTCAATCTAATGTTAAAAATTGTTTTTCGGGTGAACTCCCGCTTTAAGTGGTTAAAGTATTACAAAATGATTAACATTTTTTAAACTTAGAGCGTTAAGGGGTCAAAACCACTGTCTTGTTTTTATTGTTTGTACAAAGTCATCACAGATCTCCCTAAGCTCTCTCTATACAGATTATTAGCTCTCCCTGCCCTCTTCCTAACAGTTCCAACATACACTGACAATAAGGCTACTGCAAATTCCGCTGTTATAGTGAGAGGTTGACTTTTTCAATTACCCCATTATTTGACTACTGACCAAGCAGTGAATTGTGGCTTTAAACAGGTTAAACACAGCAAAATCACACATAAATTTGCAATTGCTTGCAACTTTAAATCTGGCAGATTTGCAACAAAATCATGGTAAATACAAATCTCATCCTTAGTGCAGACCATCCTTCAGATTTTTACAGAGGAGAAAATAATATTTGGAATTATCTGAAGACAGACTAGAAGTACTTATATCAGCCGTATTTTTATTAGTGTTTTATATTTGCTTGGAATTATTCTTGTTAAACCAAATTTGAATAGAAGGTTATATACACATGGTTGTACACGCTGCTGCTTTAGGTACATGCTACTGATTCATTTCATTAAAAAATACATTGCACAATTAATTGGAATTACATGGTTCTGTGGAACCCTTTATTTCACTCCACAGTTTGTAAGGGTACATTAGTATTGCCTGTACAATAAGACCCCTTTCACACTGGATCGATTTGCAGGCGCTATAACGCT
This sequence comes from Rana temporaria, assembly GCF_905171775.1. Taxonomy (NCBI): domain Eukaryota; kingdom Metazoa; phylum Chordata; class Amphibia; order Anura; family Ranidae; genus Rana; species Rana temporaria. The sequence continues at coordinate 159,578,634 of NC_053493.1, forward strand.
GAAACAGAAAAACAAACAAGGCACCTCTAAGTGCAGATGTATAAAACTTTTAATATCCCCTAAAGGGGTTAAAAACACTTACAAGATGGTGGATGAAACAGGCATGTAGCAGGTAAGTGCATCCAGAATATGTTCCAGTGGCAGGGCAGTCCCAGTCTGTGATGTGAAAGCTTGCAGGGAAGTCCACGAGATAACAGCCAATTTGTGCTGTGAGTGTTTAGGGGACACAATAGTGCTGGAGCCTGGGGATGATGTCAGAGGAAGCGAGACAAAAACCAGCATGGATCACAAACAGGAAGTGGACAGGAAGTGTGTCATAGAGGCAGGACGCATTTCGGAACAGCTCATTGGTTCCTTTTTCAGCCTGGCTTCAGCCTAGAGATTGCTTGTCTCCCTGACTGCTGCCTAAAGTGTGTGAAGATTTGCTACCCTCTCCAACACCGACTTTATCTGTCAGGATTTAAATGCTTGGAGCGCCCAGGATATACACATTTTTTTGGAGCTATAACGCTAAAAATAGCGCCTGCAAAGCGACTTGAAACAGCCGCTGCTGTCTCTTCAGTGTGAAAGCCCACTGGAGCAGTGCGCTAATAGGACGGTAAAAAAGTCCTGTTAGCAGCATCTTTGGAGTAGTGAAGGAGCGCTCCTCTACCACTCCTGCCCATTGAAATCAATGGGCACCGCGGCTATACCGCCGGCAAATCGCCTCTGCAGGCCTCTGCATTCAATTAGACTTGTAGTGAATTGTTGAAGACATTTTTCAGCTTAACCTCCCTGGCGGTATGATTCTGTCTGGAATTACGTACCAAAAGCGGTACAATTATTTTGCAAGGAAATTTGGCGTTTTATACTGTAGGACTGTAATTTTTAGAAATAACTCACTTAAATCTGACCAAGCAAGAGTCTTGTAGGCATCCCGGGTATGATTTTTTTTTTTAAAACAAAATTATAAATTATAATATAATAAATAATTATAAATAATTATAACAAATAATAATATAATTATAATAAAAATTATTTAATAATGTAATCAACTCAAAATCACTGAAATGTGCTCAGTTGCAGAATTGTCGCTGTCATTATTTTTTTTTTTTTTATGACAAATTTCCCCACAAATCGCTATCGCACATTTCTGCGAGTGATTATAAATTTATTATCGCTGTTTTCTAGCTGATCTAAAACCATTTTTGACATAAAGGGACACTTTTGGACAATCTACAGTTTTTAGGCAGAAATGACATTTTTTATTTTTATAAAAGTACATGTAGGGCACTGGGCAGACCACTAGGGACAAGGGGGGGTGTGTATTTTTTACATACAGTACTGTAATCTATAAGATTACAGTATACTGTATGTAAAGTGTTTGTTTACTTTTTTGAATTTGGCACCGATCTCCGCTCCCGTGCGTCGTAACGTCGCAGGGACGGAGATCGGCGGCACACGGGGAGACTGTGAATCGAGCGAGGAGGTCCCGCTCGCTCACACAGCGTGGTGGCATCGCTGGATCCAGGGACAAGGTGAGTAACTTGCCTGTGGATCCAGCAAAAGGTAAGCCGCGCCGCTGCACGTCCACCCGAGCGTGACTCGGGGATACCGATCCTAACATTGAAAACCAACCCCGAGTCACGCTCGGGTTTACCGCCAGGGAGGTTAAGCCTAGTGCACATGGGCCGAATGTCAGGCGGCATTGGCCAGTTCAATAAAAACCAACCAACATTCGGCCCGTGTGTACTGCAACGGTCAAACAGAAGCTGGCTGACTGAAAAAGCTAATGGTTGAGTGTGCTGATGGGAATGTTCTGGTGGGGGGGCTGCCCCCCCTGTCAGAACACAATAGCACAGCAGGAGACATTTCTGTACTGACATTGCATTGTTAGTACAGTGGCTCCCCTCTGAGTTGCCAGTTTTTCGTTCAGTCTGCTGGGTTGAACGGAAAAAAAAAATAGTAGTGTGTACTAGGCTTTATTCAAGCCACTTCTTCAGTTCTAATGTGTGTCAGGAACATACCCAAGCATTTATAGCTAGTATAGCTAGGTAGTTTGATCACCTTAATCCAATCACCATGAAATGTGTCATGGCAGATGTTGATTGTCCTATCCTTTTCTTGGGCAATCAAAAGCTTCTTTGACACCTTCTATAGTGTGGTTATAAATGCTGGGGTATGTTCCTGACACCAAAGAGAACTAAAGAAGCTATAAAATGTCTTCAACATTACAGGACAAGTCTAGCTTAATGTGATTAAATATCATTAGTTATCTTATATTTTCAAACTATTGACTTTTTGTTCTTTTTGATTATAACAGTATTACCTTCATGTATAAGTGAATCCTGCTAGGCAAATGTTTTAATCACATTTATATTACATACATTATTAAATAAAATAAATATATTTCTGCAGTCAGTTATGACACAAATAAACTAGCCAGCCTGTGTAACCACCATGAGACTTTTACAATGTAGCTGTTACTTCCTTGACAAACCACTTTACTCAAGTTTTCTAGTTTGTATTATGCAGGAAAATTGTAGATGTTGGCAACAATACAATTAACTACAGTTTTAAACTTTCTACTAGAAGAAATGCGCAGAATGTTAGGAATTCATTATCGGAGAGAGATGTTTCCTTATTCCTCCTTATGTGCCTGACACATGAGAAAATGTTTATGTACTGTCTGATGTGAAGTCAGTTATTATAATGTATGTTCTTTCTATTTAAAGCTCCCTAAAGATTTCAGAAATATTCTCTTAGGCCTCATACACACGGACCGAGAAACTCGTCGTAAAAGAAACATCGTTTTCCTCGACGAGTTCCTTGTCAGGCTTGTCGAGAATCTTGTCAAGCTTTCTTTGCGTACACACTGTCAAGACAAAATCTCGTTGTTCTTAAACTGGTGACGTACAACGGCCTATAAAGGGGATGTTCGATTCCACTGGCACAACCCTTGGGGCTGCTTTTGCTAATCTCATGTTACTGCGTGTTAAGTAAAAGTTTGGTAAGAGACGATTTGCGCTTTTCAGTCTGTTACAGCGTGACGAATGTGCTATCTCCATTACAAACGCTACTTTTACCGAAGGTGTGCTCCCGTCTCATACTTTATTCTGAGCATGCGCGGGTGTTTCTAAGCATACACACAAACGTGTTTATCCTTGTAAACTTGCCCGTCGAGAACAGGATGAGGAAATTGAGACTCCCGACGAGAAAAAAGAGAACTTCTTCTCTTTTTTTCTCCTCGTCTCGACTAAAAACATACACACGACCGTTTTCCTCGGCAAAAAAGCTCTGCCACCAAGTTTCTTGATGGATTTTGTCGAGGAAACGGTCGTGTGTACGAGGCCTCAGTGTTTTAGCCTCCTTGGATTTGACCTTTTTGTGGAGTAAAACAGTGAAGTATTTAGTAAGTAATGAACACTTTTAGGTCCACCCAAAACATATGACTAAGCTATAGTAGGTTCCTATAGCTCAGAGGGTCCAAGATTATGTGAACGTCTGCTCAAGGTTTCAAGATACAAAAGTATATTCTGCAATGGCTTAATAAGTAAATTAATACAACATGTTACATGAAGCAGATAAGAGTGATACATGCATAGGAAAAAATGTACTAATGTACTTTTTTCTTTTTTTCAAGTTCAACTCGGGCAGAAGATGAAGTGATATCAGTCCGAAATGGTGATGAGGATATTTTCATCACTACACAGTTCCAAGATACACTGGCAGAACTGGATGAAGATTCAGAAGGTAATATTTGTTATATATCGTAATGGTTTGTTTTTTATGTGTTTAAATATGAAAACACTGCAGAGAAAGATAATGTAGGAACTACTTCTTAATTTGACACATTTTTGACACATATTGCTTTACTCATTTACAAACATCTGATCTAATAAATGAGTTTGCATTTTGTATATTGTACACATTTTCTACTGGTGTTGTTAGCATGAAAGAAATAAAAGTGCAGAGTGAAATGAGGTGGACACCATACATGATGTAGTGATAATATGCTAACACATCATTTGAGTGTAAGGATAACACAGGCTTACATGCCTTTTAGATATATGCATTTATTCAATGATTCAGTATTGTAATCCCATTTGTTATGTAGGTAAGATGACATAGACAATGATTCATTCCATGTAAAATATTGAAACGCCATCAACTCATTTCTTGGTGATAAGATAATATATATATTATGAAATGCAACTTCAGTGGTGTTTTAATAATGTTGCCTATATATATTTATATATATATATATATATATATATATATATATATATAAATATATAATATATGAGTGTTTTATTGATATATAACTATATATTTATATATATATTCATCCTTTATCCATGGGAGTTCCTCTGTTTATTTCAAATCTTTTGGGCTACCAATTGCATACTGCAATTTCCACTAGCATTAATCATAATAATGAAAATTATGAAAAACATTTTTTGGAAGTGGGCAAACTTACAAAATCTGCATGGGATCAAATAATGATTTTCCTACTGTATCTACACCAACAAATCATTGACTATAGTACAATATGTCAGCAATAATGACTATAGTTGCTCATAATGAATTACTTACAAACCGTGTTTATCATCCAAAACAAGAAAAAAAAATGTTGTACTTATAGGTGAAAAGCCACAAGGAAAGGACGTGGAGAGGACAACTGCATCAAACCACAGGTGGTAACTCCTAACAGTCTCAGCTATTTAAACCACTTAAGCCCCGGACCAATATGCTGCTAAATGCCCAAAGGCGTTTTTACAATTCGGCACTGCGTCGCTTTAACAGACAATTGCGCGCTTCGTGCGACGTGGCTCCCAAACAAAATTGACTTCCTTTTTTTCCCACAAATAGAGCTTTCTTTTGGTGGTATTTGATCACCTCTGCGGTTTTTATTTTTTGTGCTATAAACAAAAATAGAGCGACAATTTTGAAAAAAATTCAATATTTTTACTTTTTGCTGTAATAAATATCCCCCAAAAACATATATAAAAAATGTTTTTCCTCAGTTTAGGCCGATACGTATTCTTCTACCTATTTTTGGTAAAAAAATCGCAATAGGCGTTTATCAATTGGTTTGCGCAAATTTTATAGCGTTTACAAAATAAGGGATATTTTTATTGCATTTTCATTAATTATTTTTTTTTTACTACTAATGGCGGCGATCAGCAATTTGTTTCGTGACTGCGACATTATGGCGGACACTTCGGACAATTTTGACACATTTTTGGGACCATTGTCATTTTCACAGCAAAAAATGCATTTAAATTGCATTCTTTATTGTGAAAATGACAGTTGCAGTTTGGGAGTTAACCACAGGGGGCGCTGAACGTGTTAGGCTTCACCTAGTGTGTGTTTACAACAGTAGGGGGGTTGTGGCTGTAGGTCTGACGTCATCGATTGTGTCTCCCTTATAAAGGGGGATGACACGATCGATGCGCCGCCACAGTGAAGCACGGGGAAGCCGTGTTTACACACGGCTCTCCCCGTTCTTCAGCTTCGGGGAGCGATCGCGACGGAGCGGCTATAAACGAATAGCCGCGCCGTCGTCCCCGAGGGAATCCGCCCGCCACACGCACTGGGGGGGTCCCGATCGGACCCCCCCACCCGCTAGAAGGCAAGGACGTATATATACGTCCTTCTGCCTGTCCGTGCCATTGTGCGGACGTAAATAGTCGTGCGGCGGGTGTTAAGGGGTTAAGAGAAAATGTATACATTTTTTTAAACATCTGTGTCATCATTTCTCATGTGGTTAATAATGTTTTTTAAATACGTACTTAATCATGTCAGTGAGATGTAGATACATTTAAATTTATATTCTTTTACAGATGTTGATAATGGGGACCACATCCAAAGCATCATATCAGTGCTCGTTCAAGTCCAGTGGGAGAAGAATCCAGACAGGTTCATGAGTACAAGGAAAATGGTGCTGCTGTTGCCTGTCACCATTATAGATGAGATTCCTGAAGTTACCACAAACAGTTTGAAGTATAGTGTACATACCATTCCACCTGCAAATGACTTCAATACAATGAAAAAATCTTCTGCTGTAGGCAACACCATAAATGACAATTTAATTTCCCATGGGGAAAGTATTGCAAAAAAAACTTACACACCACACAGCAATGTTAAGTCACCAAACTCTCCAAAGTGAAGCCCTGTGGCAACAGTTTTAAACAGGCTGGCAGATATCTCAAAACAACGTTCATTCAAAAGTGAGTTTAGTTCCAAGACAACTGAGCGACCCAAGAATGCCATTGAAAATCCATCATCTAATCCACCTAAGTCAGCTTTCCCCATAAAAACAGAAAATGAATCAATGCAAGTTAAGAATAAAGCTAACTGGTGCCTGACAGCAGACAAAAACTAGGAATTAAAGAAAACCAGGCTCCACAAAGCAATACTAATAAGGCAGCAGAAACCTCCAAACCAAGTTTGTGGGCGGCATCAGACATATGAACCAAAGTTGGCATGAGACATTTACAGTGGTCCCTCAAAACCCACTGTTAAAAAATATGACAGAGGTGTTTCCCTTACTCCAAGTGCCATCAAGATAGATGATCAAGGGAATCTAATAAGTCTACAGTCATCTTTTGAAAAAAAGTGATAGTTTTGCTAATGACACAGAAAGTCCCTTTGTAGAAAAACCTCTGGCTGCAAGAGCTAAAGAGTTTTGGAGATTCAAGTTCAATGGATACACAGGGAGGGGAATCAAAAGAGCAGCCTGTAAAAAGATTGGACTTTCAAGAATTATAAGTCAAATGAAATTGTGGAGAATAATGCAATTTTTACTTCATCAAAAGGATTAACACAGTCGATACCTGTTAGTAAATTAAATGATAGGGATAACACATTGCACAGGAACAAACCAACACCAACTGTTCCCAGGAAAATGTGATATTATTGAAAACACGATCAAGGAAAACAGATTGTGCCACTTGTAAGATCTACATTAATGACAAACAACAAGGCAAGCAAATGAGACTATTAGACAGAACACATTTAGAGAAAATTGGATCAAGGCCCTGCCATCAGTGACAGGTATCCGGGGACCACAACAGACCAAACCAGATTTGTTATCAAAAACTTCCCAGGAAAAAAGGTGATTATTATTGAAAAATCTAATCAAGAAAAGACAGAACTGCCATTTTCAAAACCTTCCAAGAGGACATCGAGCCAATAATGTGGCTTCTGCTATAGTCAAAAAAACACTAGAAGCTTCAGAAGTCAAACGTGATTCTTCAAATTCCAATAACAGAAGCACTGCTTTTGTGCATCCTCCATAAAAGATAATACAAATGTTACCCTAGAGGAGCCAAAAAAGAAATTAAATCTGCAACTAAACAAAACACAAGTACAGAATTGAAATATACATCATGGCAACAAGGATGGTCAGTTGACAAATAAAATAAAATCAACCTAACAAAAGCAGCAATCCAATGAGCAAAACACCCACTGAGGCTAAAAAAAGTGATTTTATATCTAGAACACAACAATTTAATGGCCCTGCAAAGGAAAATATAACTGTGTTGGAAAAAACTGAAAAAAACTCTGCAGCTGAATCATCTCGCATTCGCCCTACATCTAATGTGCCATCGAATGCCTTTTTAAGAGCTGTCCGAGAAAAGTCTATGAAAATAGAACAAGAAAATGCATTTGGACCCACAAAAGCACCAGCAGCCACTGTAACAATAACTGAGAAAAAAGATAAAAGTGAAGAAAACACCATACCTTCTACAGTAATAGATGAGCCAGACAGTTTCTGCCAGCAATAGTGTTTTCGGACCTAAAACAAAGTTTCGACCTGTGCTACAAAAACCTGCACAATCAGACAACTCTTTACATACTGCTTTAATGGGAGCAATTCAGTCTGGCGAAGGAAAAGAAAAGCTGAGAAAAATACAGTAAAATGTCATAGAATATAATATGCTGCTTATAATCTAAGAGACTTTTTCTAGAAAACCCTCATGGATGGCATTCATACAGCAGAGTATATCATGTTTTATCATGGTATAATATGTAACACATGTATGGTGGTTCTAATGAAGGGAGAGGTGATTTGCCAAGCACATTTAATTATTTGCACTAGTGGTGGTCAAACAAATCTTCCTGCCACTAATATTGGTTGGTCTGTGGCCACCAACAGTGAAATAATGCATTTAAAGTGACCGTGTCACTACAATTGAATGTGTAAAAAATAAAAATGTCTGATGCAGATAAGAGATTTAATATTCACTTTTCTGCTGTCACTGACTCTGCTGTACACGTAGTAAAGAGAAACTACCAGCCAAAGAATCTATTGTTTATTAAATGTCTCTTTTAATAAGAAAAATGTTATGCATTGAGCCATCTAACTGAATATCTATTTTGTGAATTGGGCTGAAACTGTATTTACTAACACACACACACACACTTTGAGCTTACCTATATTGATCTCCTATATACAAAATTGATATCCAGATTTTACTTACACTCCTTTTCTACCGATATTCAGTCTAGCATAGTATAGAATATATATTTAAATTCAATGGCAGGACTTTAAATTGTCTAAATACATGTTTGGTAGTAAAAAACAAATACTATTTTATTTATCTACAAAATTAAAAAACATAGGCCCAGATTCACGTAGATCGGTGCATCTTTATGCCGGCGTAGCGCATCTTCATATGCATTACGCCCGACGTAACTTAGAGAGGCAAAGGTCCGTATTCTCAAAGCAAATGCGTCCAATTTTGCGCCGGCATAACGTAAAATCGTTGGCGTAAGCCGGCGTATTCAAAGTAGAAGGAAGTGGGCGTGATCCATTTAAATGAACCATGGACCCCATGCAAATGAAGGCCGAACTAACGCCGCATGCGCCGTGACCGTGATCGATGTCCCGCGCCCCTCTGCGCATGCTCACAACTACGCCCGGCGTAAATCTGAGATACGCCGGCCCAGGGCATAAATACGCCCAGACATGCGCCCGTCGAGTGCAAAAGTACACACCGTCTGTTTGTTAGTGGTGTAAGTACTTTTGCTCTCTTCCTGTTGACCATGTCTGCTCGGCGTAGTGGGAGTAGGAAGAAGAACTTCTCCCCAGAGGAGAGGGCCATCATAATATCGGCCATGGAGAGATATGATGCTCGCCTCCATGGGGCACAGAGTAAGGACACCAGCAAAGGGGAAGAGGGATGAGATCCTGATGTGGATAACCACCCAGGTCAATGCCCTAGGGAATGAGGTGAGGAGGCCCCAGGACATTGCCAAGAAAATGAATGACCTGCGCAGGAAGGTCAAGGAGAAGCTGGGCAATATGAGTAGGTATGCCAGGGCACTGGTGGTGGACCAGCCTCTACTATTCAGCTGACTTCTGAGGAGCAGGTGGTTGCAGGTGGTTGCCCGAGTGGAGGGAGTTGAGGGCTATGACTCAGTTGAGCCGGCCTTGAGGACAGGTAAGTGTGTTTTTTCTCCTATCTGGTGTGTAGCATGTGAGGGGGTGGAAGGAAACATGTGATAAGTGTGTGGGTCCACCTCATTGTGAATGTTTTGTGTCATCCGCAGATGTCCAGGAGGGAGCTGGGCCATCTGGTGCCTCTGCCCGTCCCACACCTTCATCCCCTGATCATCATGTCCCTGACCTCCTGGGAAGTAAAGAGGCATTGGTGGAGGGGAGTGTGCCCAGACCTCCACTGAAGAGGTGATTGAGGAGGATGCGGAACATCTGGGTGAGGAGGTGTCCCTGTATCTGGAAGAGTCCTCCCTCTCGGCTGATCTGTGCCGGACGTCAAGCCTCGTCTCATCCAGCCCCTCAGGATCCATCCCCAACCCACCCACTCCCCTCAAGTGCCTCCCCGTATGCCAGGCCTCAAACCTCTCCTGGCCCCAGGAAGGCAACCAGGAAGACCAGGGGGGTTCCTGACTTCCTGCCTGAAAATCTAACCAGGGCCCAGGACTCTCAGACCTGCCATATGGGTGAGATGGCCGTGGAGATCAGGCGAGTGGCAGACAGCCTGGCCTCCACGGGACACATCAATGACGCCCTGCAAGATGTGTCTGGCAACACTGCAGCTGTGATCACCTGCCTAAGGGAGCTGCAGGCCACAACGGCTACCCTCATGGCAGAGGTGAGGTCCCTGACTGAGACCGTCCAGGGCAACACAGCTGCCATTGAGGCGGAGGGGAGACAGTCGTGGCTGGTGCAGTCAGAGACTAACACCATCCTCACCCGCATTGCCGTGGCTTTAGAGGGCAGGCCTCCAGCCAGGGAGAGACCGGTGGATGCTCCTCCACCCGATGCCCCCCCCCCCACCTGAGCCTTCTACCAGGCAATTAAGGAGCCATGACCGTGGCCGTGGCAGCAGGCTTGGCCCACGACAGGGCAACTGATTTTTTGGGTTTGCCTTTTTTTGTGCTCTGGTGAAGAGCATTTTTATTTATTTTGTGCTCTGGTGAAGAGCGTTTTTATTTATTTTGTGCTCTGGTGAAGAGCGTTTTTATTTATTTTGTGCTCTGGTGAAGAGCGTTTTTGTTTTGTTTCAATTACTGTACACGGTGAGGCGTGCATATTATAGTGTGACTGGTGTGTGAATGGGGGGGTGACACTCCTGCCAGCAAAGGGGTGTCACCCTCAGTCGTTGGGGAGAAGTTATCCCCACGACCCGCGTGAATGTGGTATGAATGGTCAGCGACATAATTGGAGCCTTGGCGTGGCGTTGCTGCTCCCAAGTCCTGCATGTTGGACTTGGGCTAATCCAATGTGATGTGGATGTGGTGTGTGTGAGCTAGGGACCACAGTGGTGTGCATGCGTACATTGTCCTTGTGCCATGATGAATGTGTGTGTTTAACGTGCAAAGATACGTTCCACGAGACAACTCCTGACTGCTGTTCCCTCAGCAGACGGGGTAGCCTCGGGCAGGGGGGGACTGTGTGGTTCGGGGGTCAGGTCATCATGTATGTCAATTTCCAGGCGTATCTCCCTCATTTGCATATTTGAATAGGAAATCAATGGGAGCGCAAGATGCGCCCAGCGTAAATATGTGCCCACGCTACGCCGGCGTAGAAAAGTTACGTCGGTCGGAAGAAGCCTATTTTCAGGCATATCTGGTTCTGTGGGTACGGCGCATAGATACGCCGGCGTATATATACACTTAAGTCGCGCATCTCCGGATAGGCCGGCGTAACTTCTTTGAGAATCTGGGCCACAGCGTTTTATTAATGATAAAGCTCAGGTTCACCTTTCTGTTCATGCCTATACATCACCATGTTACACTACACAATGTTTCATAATAATGCTATAAAGTACATTTGTGTTACATCAATAACAATAGTGAAAGACTAACTGAGACTAGATAGTAGATAAAAAAAAAACATGCATTGTTCAATAAATATATGCTCAATCATATCTAATGGAAACAGTTATATTATGGTACCTACACAATCAGTATCACATTAGTTGGTTGTGAACCAATATCTGTGGATCCCACTCAGACTGGAACAAAGAAAACTTAAAAGAGAACCCTTAGAACAAGTGTGCCGACCCTACCAGTTTTTACATGTTATAGATAAGTATACTTTATATTGCAAATACAATGTATTATTACATACAGTATAGTCATCAAATGGGCATATTGGTACCTATATTGGCATATTTTGACTGATTTGGGTCCATATTTTATTTTCCGTGTTATACAGTACATGATTGTAGCTGTATATGCTATAGATAGAAGGCGATGGCTGGTTGCTAGGAATGTTTTTAATTTTGTCCTACGCTCACACACACTTACTGTAAACATTTAGTACATAGACCATTATATCACTAAATCAAAGAGCCAGGAGTCAAAATATGTAAGCCTAAACAAGGTCATAGATGGATTGAAATTCAGCCAGTTCAGCAGAGACCAGATGCATTTTAATCTGTCTACAGTTTGAGAAGAGTCACCTAGTGATCAACTCCTCTCGAAAAGAAATGTTGTAACATTTGAGCTCAATCAGTGTTTTCTGAGAGTGGAGGAGTCCTGATAAGAAAAGAAAAACTGCGCCAACTCTATAAGCCAGCTGTGATACATACCGGAAAAAAACAATACATTGATCAATATAAAAAATAGTCCAAATAAATGTCCTAATGTAAATAAGGCAAGAAAATGCAGCAGGGATATTTCAGCTGGAGTCTGACAACACCGCAGTGAAGGGCATGATTAATCAGTGAAACCACCACATAGATAGCCTCTTACCAGATTGATAAGAGGGAATAGCCTTGAGCAAATACACTGCTCTGTAATGACACCGGATACATGGGAATCCTGATCAGATCCTCCAAGGGAGAAAAGCCAGCTGCCCAGGAAATCCTTCAATCCTCCAATCCTGTGGAGGATTGGAGGATTTCCTGGGCAGCTGGCTTTTCTCCCTTGGAGAATCTGATCAGGATTCCCCTGGATCCGGTGTCATTACAGAGCGGTGTATTTGCTCAAGGCTATTCCCTCACAGGATGTGAATGTCAAAACAGGAAAAATGAATTTATACAACAACCAATCAACACAGTTCCTGCCGATGGGAGCTCATCTGCAGGTGTATGCCCATGGCACCACAAATTTGTTGATCAGGCATACAGGGGTGACATGAGCGCACATCCGCTAAACCAATAATGTGTTTGCAGAGTGGACACATCCCCCCGATGAATGTCTGTGCATCACACAGCAAACACCTCTCTCCACCCTCAGGAAGTTTTCCACTACCTAATGGATCTCAACCAGCGTCAGTCTTCCTCAGTCAGCTCTTTAGAGCGGGTTGCGGGAGAACTAACACTGGCAGACACTATGACAATACATATTAAAATACATCTTCATAAAATTTCCATAACAGTTCCTCCTCTTGTCATATGCTCCCATGTGTCCCTCGATGAATCTTGATCTTTTTCTTACACCTGGAAATGAATCAGTCCTTATAGTCCATAAAAAGGAAAACACGGCCTGACATGTATACTCTGTTCTTCAGGAGAGATGACATGGTGAGCTGTAGTAATCGCTGGTCGCTGGTCGGTCTGGGATCCTCTGTGTCTTGTACGTGGGTTGGGCTTCGGGGCATCTCATCTTTTCAAGGAAGATGTGATCATCTGCTTGGGCTCTGGTCTCGCTTCCAATCAGGCAACAGGAGCACCTCATCATGACATATAGAATGCATAGAAACAAAATGACATGAGTATATATGTTCCTACTTCCTTCAACCACGTTCCAATGGAAAATAAAAAAATCCCCAAAGTTTCTCAAACCCTTAAAAGGATTCCAACCTTCACTAGCTATAGCTCTGGCTTCAACAATTTAAATGAACACTCTATCCACAATGGATGAGAATTGTTCAATCGTATCATAAGCTCAAGCCCCCCCCCCCCCACACCTTGTACATGCAGGAAACCATTCCCAGACCTGGCCGGGGTTGGTGAACAATTCTCTTCTAGCTGTCCCTGCCATTCTTACCACCAAAAGATGCTGGGACGAGTTTCATCAGCACACATGAACCTCTTGCATTGGGAGAATTACCTTATAAGCTGCAGATTCATATAAGCACCAAACTAAAGTTGAAACACACTTGTGGGCTACCTAGTTGTCCTGATACCCAAACTATAACCAATTTTACCCTCTAGAAATGTATTGTTAAATTCCATTGACAAGTATCTGTTTGGAGTCTTCACTAGTTTGTCAAAACACCTCATACCAATATTTACATCATAAATAGCATGTGCCGCTGTCATCGCTGGGGACTAAAGCTTGGTGGAGATTCAGAGTAGACCCAGTAATTGGTCCTGTTTGCTTTTTTTAGTTTGTCTGAGAATACACTTTGAACAATAAGTTGGGATGCTTTTCATTGTTACCCTTGCTAAAATGTACTAAACAAAAAAATATAAATAGACAAAGATAGTCCTCAATTCTTTGGTGTGGTTGAGCAGCTTCTTGCAGTGGCTGGCGTAGTCTCGTCCCACAAGCTTCTTTACAATGACCCAGTCACCTGGTTGGAAAGAATGTAAACTGGTTACTGTGTCAGGGTCCAGGAGGAAACCCTGTGGTGGACCTTTTGAAGTTCATGTTACAGTGACTGCACCTACCCCTTCAGCTGAGAATGTAGGTGACAGCTAATGTGGAAAGTACAACTGTGGACTGTGGTCACTGCATAACCTCTGCGTGGCTTACCATCTGGGGTGTAATACCTGAAACCATTGACAAAAAGGTTCTTATGGGAGCGTCCTTCACCAGACTGCTGCTTGCTGATTTAAATTCCATCAAAGAAAGACAGTCTTGGCAAAAACTTGGTTAGAATTAGAAATATTAATATTATTAGTTTTAAAAACTGTCATTCTTACATTTATCCCCCCATTTTCTTCCTCATTACAAACTGAAGGAAGACACGCAGAGAGTGGTGCAGGAAAAAAAAAAGTAACAACGAAATAGCTTATGATACTTTTACCTCCTTAGGTGTGTGTATTTATCCATGTGTACAGCTGTCTACATACACCTGCTTACTATGTTCATACACTTTCAGAAACTCATTGGACCTGAAAAAAATACAAGCACAAATTATTACACTATCCTTCATATTTAACCTGCAAAGAATGGCAAACAATATTGACATTACTGTACATTGGAAATTGTCAATGACATTCTTTAAAACCAATTAAACTAAAATCATCTGTAATCCTTACTTTCCCGTCCCTACAAAAATACAACAGCCGCGACGCGTAGGAGGATCGATGTGGTAAGTTCGAAAATATTCATGTTACTACATACGAACATTCAGATACAAATGTGGGGGAGATAATTCATAGTTTCCAAAACAAAAAAAAACAAAAAAACAACCAGCCGGAATGCTGCCTTCACTCTTTTAGCAATAGAAAAAAAATACAATGGGAAAAATATGAGAGCAGCTTGAAAACCTTGCATGGACCAGCCATACAAAGTTCAAAAACAGGCATGAAAATTTTAACCACAAAAGTGTGTACTACGCATCCATCAACCCTACAGATTTCTGAAGCTACAGCTGAACTACTTCCAAGGTATTTTTATTCTGAGGTCGTACCTTTAGACTTTAAAAGTACCTTCCAAAGGAATCCCCCTTACTGTACCCTCTGACCATATATGTCATTCTTTAAGGGGTCTCATGTCCAGAGCCACAAACCCAGACCTCATGTGCGGTGTAGCTGTCTGACTGGTGTGGAGCCATCCTCCACTGCATGGACGGCACATTGCCCGTTCGATTTGCTTTTTTGGCGAACTCTGCATCCAGAGAACCCTGCGCGTTACTTTCGGAGCGCTTATAGTTTGCGCCTTTATCACTATAACCGGCCCCTGCTTCCTGATTATTGTACACGGCCTGAGCAGGGCTGCTAGCGTAGCTGCCTCAAGTTATGCTATAACATGTTTGTCAGACAAACTACAAAGCACCATGAAATCCTCCACTATTCAAAACAATATTATGGCTTCTTTCTACCTGTAGCTAGATGTTACAACAATAATGTGAATGCCTCCTGTTTACTCTCTATCAAAACTGTATTACAGTATAAAACTTCAAAAAACAACTGGAATTAAATTTAAAAATCAAACTGGTTTCCATTGTCCTTTCAAAACACAAATCCCTTTGCTCACCTTTCAGAAGACCCCAAGCTCCTCCCACCAACTTCCTGTAGATACATAAAATGCTGAAAATAACTTCCTGTTGCATGCTCAGCTTTTAAAAAACCATCAAACTGGTTTATTTACATATCAATGTACAGGAAGATTGAGGGGGTGCCTAGCTTCATCACTATGTCTATCAAGAAAATCTATGGCTTGCATCATATAGGAAATTCCAACATTTAAAAAAAAAAACTTTAGTCCAGGAAAGGGGCAAAATAAAACCCCCACATTGGAAATTGGAGTTGATCCCCTCAGCCCCTGGGCAGTCAGATCACTTAAAACTGAAAGCCTTTCTTTCTTACCGTAAGCTATAATATAAAAGATGCAGCTGAAGCGATAAAAATCCAAAACAATGTGGGAGGGGCATGAATTGCCCTCTGAGAAACTCAAAGAAAACGCCCAAACAATTAAAAATCAAATCAAAGTTAGTCACTATCTATTGAAATTCAATACAAAGAAAAGCCATTCTTTTACTGAAAAGTTGATAAAAGTACAAACACAGCTAACCTACAATAGTTTACAATTCACTTAAAGGAAAACAGAAATGGTGCCTAGAAACAAGGCTGTACCATTTGTAATAACAAAAGTGGTGTCTTCAAAATCTAACCAGAAAAGAACAATTTAAACTAGTGAGTTTAACATTAAACAAAACAATTTCTCAGTTCCCGGTGTCTCACCCCTAAAATTGGAGCAATTTCCACTCTGTGATGATTACAGACTAACTGTATAAAACAAAAATCCTTCAAAATGTGGTTCTTCTCCCGGGATAAAAACGCTTACAAGACCAAACTGTGCCTCTAAATCACCTTTTTAAAACAGGACGACCATACTACTAACCTCACACTAACGTTAAAATCTTCCCCAAAGGCTGAGAAATTCCACCAGCAACAACACACAGCAGACACAAAAATGGAAGTTGCAACAAAAGAATGTCAAAACCACGATAAATGGGTGGCGAAAGCCATTCCACGACCACATGGTAGATGAATCTGGACTACAGCAAGATGGCCGACAAAAGCCACAGCACAGGTCACATGGTTAACAATCAACAAAATAAATTGGCAGAACGCATGCCAGGCCACGACAAAATGGCACCATTAACGCATGCAAAGCAGTTGTTGTTCCTGCCAAGACCAGCACAAACTTCAATTTCTCCCCACAAAAACCGACAAACAATTGAGACATCAAAATTAACACTTAACGCGTAGAACAAACACTTTAGGTTCTTGTTATAAAGATTTTCTTTAATCTAATATCTAATATTCATATAATAAATATTAACAAATGAATGAATGGATTTTGTGGGTCTTTGAGAATAATTGACTTGCTTAAATATATATCATTATATATTCTAAATATGGAAAAAGTGAAATATATAAATAAATTGTTATATATTTATGTAAAGATTTGTTTGACGCTTCATATGGTATTCTATGGTAGGTTCAAACATGGGTTGCCATTAGTCTCAATGGTTTTCTTCTACCATCCTCCCATCACAGAGATAAGGTATACATCCTTTTCAAAGACACTAGTTTTAGTATGTTAACTAAGAATATAGGGCTGATCCACAAAAGGGATACGCAGGCGTATCTGCTGATACGCCGTCGTATCCCTGTTTCTATCTATGCGGCTGATTCATAGAATCAGTTACGCATAGATATTCCTAAGATCCGGCAGGTGTAATAGTTTTACACTGTCGGATCTTAGGATGCAGTACCCGCGGCCGCTGCTGGGGCATTTCTTGTCGAAATTCCGCGTCGGGTATGCAAATTAGCACTTACGGAGATCCACGAAGGGTTTTTCCCTTCGTTAAGTCTCCGTAAGTGTTAGTTTGCGTCGCAAAATTAGGGCTGCTTTTACAAAGTGTAAACTTAGTACACCATGTAAAAGTATACCTTTCTTTCCCTCGTCGCTGTCAAATTTTTTTTTTTTTTTTTTTTCCCGCCGCATCTCTTTTTTACACGTCGCGATTCACATCACTCGGCGCAATGTAACGTAACGCAAAGCACGTCGGGAAAATCGCGTCGGGAGCATGCGCAGTACGTCCGGCGCGGGAGCGCGCCTAATTTAAATGGGATTCGCCCCCATTAGATTGGGCCCGCCTTGCGCCGGACAGATTTAAGTTACACCGCTGCAAATTTCTAGGTAAGTGCTTTGTGGATCGGGCACTTAGTTAGAAATTATTGCGGCGGTGTAACTTAAATCGGAACATTAAGTTGCTCCCGCTGGCTGTGGATCTGCCCATAGTTCTTTCTTTAGACTACAGTATTTCTATGTATATGTATTAGTATGGTATATATGTATGTTTATATATATATATATATAATTATATATATATATATATATATATATATATATATATATATATATATTAGTATTTGATTTAGATGGTAAAAGAAATTTGTATTATATAAGTTAAATGCAGCTACTCACATTTTTCACAAATTTCCCGTAATTGGCAAGAACCGGAGAGCCCATCATTGAGAGAGTGGTGTAATAAAGTAGATGAAATCTATCATTTGGAATATCTAAGATTTAGGGATGGAGAGAATTGGGAAAGAGTTTGAAGAGAAGTGGAAGGACTGGAAAGGGTATAAGCTACGATGGGATATGCAGAAGTGATGGGCACCTAATGCTATACAATTTAATGGTATGAGGTAACGTTGCGGAGGGATAGAGAAGTTGGAAAGCCGGTGTTAGAGAAATAAAATAAAATAAATAAGAAACAATAAGGAAATAAAAAAAAGAGAGAAAAATTAAATATATACCACAATGATGTGAACTCAACAGCGAATGAATGCAAAACTGAATAAGTCTCTTGTAACGTGTTCTCTGAGGTGGAAAAAATAGGCAGCTACTCACATAGCTCACAGCACCACCATCAGAAATTTTAGAGTAAATGACAACCCACTCCTGTAAATGATTAGAATTTAGCATTTATTTTTTTGTAGAACCACAAGGCAAATGTGAACGTTAAATGCGCCTCTTTTAGGAAGGTGGGGGCCGGTTTATAAGCAGAGAGGAGCAGACATGCAGTCTCTTTAATGCTACACACATGCTCATTCACACTTGGAGAGATGAGCTGACATGCTGGGACATTAGGATTCACACACAGGAGACATGTAAGGAAGCCGATTCAGCTTCACACACACACACACACACAAAGTATTCATTTGATTCATCTTCATTTCAAGATAAGAAACTTATCAATGCTATTTTATATTCTACAATTGATATTATTCATGTGACATTTTACTATATTATTATTAAATCAATTTTGGAGTTTTTTTCACGAGAACGGAACGGATTTACTTGGAACTTTTCTCATCAATATGAATGATTGAATATCAATTATTAATGCAATAAATATAGATTTATCAATATGTATTTCATTACTTTAACTAGGACCCTTGGCCAACCAAACAACACACTTAAAAATGGTAAAGTTACATGAAATAGCACAACTTAAAACATACACTCTTGTCCCCACCCAAAGTCACCACACACACAGGGGACAATGTTGCTTGCATGTTTTCTAAGAAAATTAGAGTCCCCCTCCCACAGGGCATAGCCCTTTCAACAAACAGTTCCTAT
Organism: Rana temporaria; assembly: GCF_905171775.1. Classification (NCBI taxonomy): domain Eukaryota; kingdom Metazoa; phylum Chordata; class Amphibia; order Anura; family Ranidae; genus Rana; species Rana temporaria. The sequence continues at coordinate 159,597,867 of NC_053493.1, forward strand.
TGTAGCACCCTGCCTGTCCCTCCCCCGTTCATGGCCACATGGCAGCAGCCATTTTCAAACCAAAATCTTTTCTAAACGACCATCAAAGTCCACTGAACCATCTGTGCATTGAGTCAGTTAAACACTCTACAAGACTCATGCAATCTACTTGTCCCATACATAGGTGATAATCACAATTCATGCTGACAAATCACACACAACAGACATACGATCAAACTCCCAATCCATTATTTCAAAAAGATTAAAATGTGTTCTTTTGCAAAGCAGAGCCTCCCCAAAGCATCGTACCATGGACCCATTCTCTCCTCATCTTGATCGCGATGCTAAAGGAGGCCTTGTTCACTCAGATTCTGGCCCGCCACGATGTCAGGGAAATTTGGCTGTACGCTATGCGCACACCATTTCTCCTGTGCTAATAAGCACGCATTTCGTCTAATGATATAATGCATTTTACCAATCATTCTTTTTCCTGTATATACCCAAGTAAACAGACCTCACCACAGCACATGTTTTCATCTCAGCATCTCTGCCAGAGACCAGTCCACTGGTTCTTTTATTCCAAGACAACAACAAAAATTACAAACATTGGAGAGTTTTCTGTAGTCCAAATAGGTGAACTATGCAGAGCTGATTACACTGAAGTTATTTACTGGATTTCTTACAGGATTAAATCTGTATTAAACCCAAACCGATGGGAAGGGATGGGAAGGAAGAGACACCAAAACACCTATAGTTTAGAATTGTTTATAAGGCAAAAACATGTAAAACATAAGGAATGTACTCGCAATATTTCCAGGGTAACAGGTACATGTAGTGTAAACAGTCTGCTTCAGGGATAACAGTCTGTGTAGTGGCCACCACAGAATCCACTGTGGGTGGAGATTCAGGGAGCAGGGAAGACCAACATTTTAATATATTGCCGCTTACCAGTCATTAGATGTTGTGGCTGCTTTAAATTTCTTTTTTTATACTTTTTTTCTTTACTTCACCTGGTGATCTGCCCAGTAACACACCTTTGGACAGGAGAATTGTTATTCTGAGGGGAGGGAAGTGTTCAATGCTTTGCAGATTTAAATACACCAACAGATAGAAGCCAAATCCCAGTTAACACTTCTAAGGCAGTTACAGCAACTTGTTTGCTTTGGGATAAAGATTTTACATAAATCAATAAAGGTTGATCATTGTGAGCTCCCCTGTCATTGTTAAATGGTCTGTCTTAACCCCCTAACTGCTGCTAATAAGCCTAAAAAAGAAGACACATTTTGCTACTGTATCCCATATCTAAGAATTGGTAAGCTGCAGGATAAAAAATATGTGCTTTTGGGTTTAATACCACTTTAACCATTTTTTATTTTTTTTTTGCATTTATTGAACAGGTATAAAAACACTTTTTAATGGCACTTTTATTAGATCGAGTAGGTTCAAGGATTAGGTTCATTGTTAGGATTTACATACACTTTATGCAAATACCAATTTCAGGTTTAAAAGTTAAACTGAGACTTGTTGACTAACTCCTATTTATTGGTGATTAAGAATGCCCATCATTGTATATGAATCAATAGAGAGATGTTACACTACGGCAGTGATGGCGAACCTTGGCACCCTTAATGTTTTGGGAATGTTTCCCATGAAGTTCAACTCCCACTACAGAATGCATTAGCACCATGCAAAATGTAGTTCCAAAACATCTGGGGTGCCAAGGTTCGCCATCACTGACCTATGGGTTTGATTTACTAAAACTGGAGATTGCAAAATGTGGTGCAGCTGTACATAGAAACCTATCCGCTTTTATTTTTTTGTCAAAGCTTAAAGTTGAAGTTAGAAGCTGATTGGCTACCATGCTCAGCTGCACCAAACTTTGAACTCTTTTTAGTTTAGTAATTATTATTATTATACAGGATTTATATAGCGCCAACAGTTTACGCAGCGCTTTACAATATAAAAGGGAGACAATACAGTTACAATACAATAAAATACAAATCAACCCCTTTGGATGTTAAATTGCCCAATCTTTAAGCTTCCAGTGCTGGAAGGATGGATTTATAAAGGTAAGTCCAGGTTACTCAGTCCAGCTCTATTTTATTATGTATATCAGCTTGGTTCTTTGTAGAGTTAGAACTAGTTTACTTTAAAACATGAGTATATTTGGCTGTGTAAACAAATTGTCAGCTGCCTGAGATATTCTTATACTACAAATATATGTTTTATTTTATCTTAGAGTTCACCAACAGATGGAGGGGAAAAGAAGCTTTGTGAGCCAGAGAATGAAAGATCTGCTCTACTGTCAGCAATTCGAGATCACAATGGTATCTCAAGGCTTAAAAAGGCAAGTGGAAACTTGTTAAATCTGACAGCAGCATCTGTATCAGGCTATATTCAGAGATCCTGTAATTGCTTTTTTGTAACCTCAGTGTAATTATCTGTAAAAATATCTGTGTAACCATATCACATAGAAGAAAATAATAAAGTCCACAATCATGAAGTCTTTGTAAGGAAGGAAAAATATAATGTTATTTTGGTTTTATTTCCATGTATGTTAAAAACATATTGAGATAAAGTTAGATATGGACATGACAATATTTGGCCAATGACATCACAGGATCCTAAGGGGGCTGACATGGAAGTTGGGGGGCCTTGTCCCATTTTTTTCTGGATGAGGTTCCCCTTAAAATGTATACCAGACCTAAAGGGCCTGGTATGAATTAGGGGAGGGGACTCTATGCATCATTTTTTTTTGTCTCTTTTCTAGGATAAGGAGCTGGGAGCTGTCATTTTGCCATAATTTTTTTCTTTATAATTGTCGATTTTAGTGTAGTAGGTTGTATACTTTGCACCACTTCATAGACAGGGTTAGAGCAACCCCAGGTATGTTATTTAATTGAGTTTTGTATTCTTAATGTTTCACTTTACGCATAACTAGGATCACTGCTTCCAGACAAAATATTTTTATTGCTTTGGTACATGTTTTCCAGAGCAGTGCCCACCTCCCATACCATTTGTTGACAATCCCTTGCCTATTAGCCCAGAAAATGGGCAGAACTTTTTTTCTACTTTTGGCATGTAATGACTTCACTGGATTCAGTTTAAGCACCTAAACATTACTCGTGTTGGCTGAACCTTGCTCAAAGCAAACCAAGCTGTGTTCAGCTATTCACTAGCCGCAATGCAAGCATTTTCACAATGCATGGTGAAGTGTATTACTCATTTTGTTGTAATCCAGTGCTATTAATCTCTTTGGAGTCAACTGAAAGCACCTTTAGCTCACACTAATGTTTGTTTTGCCGCGTGCTGCCCCTTAAAATGGCATACTGCACATTATTATAGTGTAACAGTGTTAAAGAACCCTTAAAGTATTTTTTGTCAATTTTTTGAAACATGCGTTAACTACTGGATTTAGTTTGAGCCTCCGTTCACACCGGTGCAACTTGTCATGCAATTTGATAGGTACAAATTGCATGACAAGTCGCATTCTATTGTAGGCAATGGAACTGAAAAAAGTCCCTGCACTATTTGTTGCGATTTCAGGTGCGATGTGCAGAGACATCTGTGCATGAAGTTGCACAGATGTCAGCCAAGTTGCACCTGAAGTTGCACTGACCTGCGGCTTTGAAATCGTGCAACTTTAACCTCCTGGCAGTATGATTAGGTCAGATTTTTGGTGCTGAAAGCGGTACAATTATTTTGCATGAAAAATTGCCGTTTTATATTGTAGGCTAGTAATTCTTAGAATAACTCACTTAAATCTGTCCAAACAAGAGTCTAGTAGACATCCTGGGTATGTTAAAGTTTGAAACGTAAAATCATAAATTATAATATAAAAAAGAACTATAAATAATTATAAAAAAAATAATATAATAAAATTAACAATTATTAAATAATGTAATCAAATTTAAAAACACAGAAATTTGCTCAGTTGCAGAATTGTGGCTGTCATTACTTTTAGTGTTTGATGACGAATTTGCCCACAAATCACTATCACTCAATTCTGCAAGTGATTATAATTTATTATCGCTGTTTTCTAGCTGGTCTAAAACCACTTTTGACATAAAGGGACACTTGTTGGTTGCTATGGACAATCTCCAGTTTCCAGGCAGAAAAAAACATTATTTATAATATAAAACTGCATGCAGGACACTGGACAGACCACTAGGGACAAAGGGGATGTGTAATTATTTTATACAGTACTGTAATCTGTAAGATTACAGTGTACTGTATGTGTACTGTGTTTTTACTTTTTTGAATTTGGCGCCGATCTCCGCCCCCGTGCGTCGCAACATCACAGGGAACGGAGCTCGGCGTCACCCGGGCACAATGTGAATCAAGTGAGGAGACAGCTCTTTCACACAGCGGGGAGACATCACAGGATCCAGGGGACAAGGTAAGTAACTGCCTAGATACTACGATGAGATCCCGAGTCTGGCTTGGGGTTACCGCTATTAGTACTGAAATCCTTCCCCGAGCCAGACTCGGAAATACCGCCAGGGAGGTTAAAGTCAGATTCAGTGTGAACGGGACTTTAATGCTCTGCAACATCCAGGTGGTCTTTAGTAAACCTCGGACAGGTTGCAATGTTTTCTGCAATCAGGTGCAAGATATGCAAGTGTTAATTGTGCTTGATTAATGACTTTAGCACATTAAAAAAGTGTACCTAAAGACATTTATTTTTTATTTTGGATAGAATAGAGAAGTGCTAGTAACCATCTGAAAGTTTTATTGTTGTCTCTATCACTGATAAGAAGATGTTTACCAGAGTGACCATTATCAAAGGAACTGAAAGTGAGGGAAAATCTAAAATATCCTCTTGTCATTAGGACAGAAGTAATGGGAAACACCTACTGAGGTGACAGCTGTCTTAGAGAGGATTTCCCTCACTTTTTGCAAGATTTTGGCTTACTTCCTGTTATGTCTATAGCACAAGAAGTGAAGGTAAATCTGCCCAATGGGAAACCGAAATCAGCAGAAAAAAAGCTCAAAACGGATTTTAACTCTTCTTTGCTTATTCAACATTTATTGAAAACGTTTTGTTGTAAAACTCTATTGATTGGAATATGTGATTCCGGTTACCCTATTTTCAAAATGCTATTATCTTATTAATCAATTACCGTGATCTTTGTGGTCTTCATCTTCCCGATGTCTACAATATATCTTAATATCTATGACATTTAAACAAAGTCAATGAAACATTCAGTGAAACAGCTGTTCTGTTGAATTTCAGACATATGTTTTTAAAATAGTTCTCTAAAAAACGCTTATTAACACCCCTAAACGTGGCATGTAAGGCCTAATGTATACTGCTGCTGGTAAACGGATGTTAAGATCAGTTGGGCATTTTTTTTCAGCTGCCCCTGAACTCTCCTCTGTTATCTTATCAGTACATATACACAGGGTCGTTTATAGTTGTTTATAGGCAGTTGAGTTTAGAAGCATTTTCTGGAACGCAAATAAATGGGTTCAGGACGGATGTTCAGAAGCATTTGAAATGCCAGATGCCTGTAACAGCTTGTAAACGCTGCTAAACATGGTAACTTGCGTTTAGCAGCGTTTTGTTTACAGATGTTTTTCATTTTAACCAAAAAAAGTAAAACTTTTTTACAAACGCTTCTAGACGCAAACGCGGCATGTAAACGGACGTTATTAGACGCCAGTTTCTAGCTGTCAAGTTAAATCGTTCAGGAGAGGTTAAACAACGCCCCCACGTACATGAAGCCTAAAAGTGGCAAAACTGATGTTTTTTTAATGTCGGTTACTAGATGTCAAGTTACAACGTTCAGAAGAGGTTTTCAGATGTCCGGTGTACATCAAGCCTAAGAGTAAATGTTTTCTCTTTTCTTGTTAGGTATCTTCTGCTGCATCCAATGAACTACAGTCAATGAGAAAATCTGAAATTGAATCCACAGCAACAAAGACATTCTCCATTCCTTCTTCACCAGTATTGCCTCCACCTCCACCTCCACCACCTACATTAGGTTCTGCACCCAACTCCCCTCAGGTCTTAACAAACAATGCTGTAGCTGTAGATACAAGAGAAGCCTTAATGGAAGCTATCCGCTCTGGCCAGGCTGTTTCAAAACTGAAAAAGGTACTGTAGCAAAAATATCTATAATTTTTGTTAAATTTCACATTGTAGTTTATTGATATATTATATAATATATTATAAATTGTAAGTGCACATTAGCTTTCATTATAATTTTTAAACCCTGTAAGAGACATGCCTAACACCCCCCCCCCCCCACACACACACACACACACACACATATCAACATTTACCAATGGGGAGAGGGACTCTTTCTTTTTTTCAAATTGCACCCACTTACAATTTGAAAAAAAGCAGCTAAGAAGGGCCCACACACACATGTCATTCATTCAAAGGATTCTAATTGAATGAACTACAAGTTGCGTCTTCCACCACGGCAGACGGCTTGTAGTTCTCAATGAACTGCAAGGGCACTGGTAAGGGCTCTTAGTTCATTGACAAATCCTACAGCTTTCAAAAAGAAAGCCTGTACAAAGGTATGGGTAAAAAGGTGTAGGCAGTGTCTGCACGAGCCTGTAATTAGTGGGAATTCCCAATAGCATTCCCAGTATTGTTATTCGTTTTTTAATTATTCTTAAATTTAATTTTATTATTTCATACGTTTTTTGGCTCTGCGTAACTTCTGCATACTTTCAGCTATTAAGTCCATTTAACTTTTAAAATGTTCGGCTCTTTCAGCTGATGGGACTTCAACTTTTTTTCTACTATTTATACTTTTTTAAATAATAAGCTTTTTAACACTTTTTTTTAACATTGAAGTCAATGAGAGCATGCTTCAAATCCTTCAAATCTTGTTCTGCTCCCAAAAGTTTTAGCTCCTTCATACTTTTACCTACAGATGCCAAACAAACTTTAAAATGTTTACAAAATATTCAGCTATCCGGCTATATCGTTTCAGGAAATGTTATCAATTAACATTGAAGTCAATGAGAGCATGCTTCAAATCTTTAAAACATTCTTCCGCTCCCAAAAGTTTCAGCTCCTTCATACTTTCACCTACAGTCACCAAACAAACTTTAAAATGTTCACAAAATATTCAGCTATCCGGCTATATCTTTTCAGTTTGATATCTTCTACAGTTTTTGTGAAAAAGCTGTTTGAGTTTACTGATCATTTCAGAAAATTTTAGCAAATAAACAGGGTGTCTATGGGGTTGCTTAGAGTGGATGATGTCATCGCTACAGCACAGAGCTTTAAAAAAAATTATCTTAGTTCCTGCTCTATTAATTAGTCTCACGCCCACAAGATCTACTTGTCATACACAATTTATACATTTATTGTATATGTTTTTGTCTAGTTTCAGGCAATGTGCTCAGTTTTGTGATACACCTTTTACTTTTGGCTGGTTGAGCTTCCAAATGACAAGAGTTCTACACTTTCTTCCATTGAATGTTCTGTATAAAATTCTTCACAGTTCCCAGCGAAACGCACAGCAAACTTATTTTTTAAATCGCTGACATGCCCAAATTTTTAGGTTTATCAACATAAATTTTATACCTATACGTTCACAAAGGCCGTGTGTCTCTAACGGTGAAGTCGCTGTTTCGATAGCATGTACTGTTGTGGATTTATTTAGGCTTGTTTGAAGGGTTCTCTCACACTGTCTCTCAATCATTAGGTGTGGGGATTAATGATCACAAGCTTTATAAGTACTGAAGGAACACTGCTTGTATGTCCTAAAAAATTGTGTAGTGGTTATGGTGAATGGCTTTGGTGTGGGCTTAGCAATTCAGCTATTCAGCATTCTCAAGCATTTTCTAGTTGCATCCGTGATCTGCTGATCATGGGTGCAATGCTCTGGAGGCTCCTGAGAAAAAAAATTATATATATTTATTTTTTTACCTGCCAAAATATGTTATTTATTTTTTTTTTTTAAAGATGAACCTATCCTTTAATGCATGACCCTACAATTATTTAGCTACTGCATGTGAGGCATTGATCAGTACATCTTATTAAATAAAGCATGAAACGTTCTGTAAACACAAGCTAGAAACTGACACTCAATTATAATGTAAGGGTGTAACTGTATACATTATGCAAAACAGGAACCTTATTAGATTTTCTGCAGATTTTTGTCTTCAGATTTACCAAAACCATGTAGTTTAAGGGCCTACTTGATTGCATACAAATCGAAACTCTTAAGATTTTACCTCATATTATATGGTTTTGGTAAATCTGAAGACAAAAATCTGAAGAAAATCGAATAGTGTGTATGGGATCTAAAGGTTCCATAATTTTTTTTACCAGGCTCGAATATAGTATAAGACTAGATAGCAAAGCCCACACCCTTACAGTTTGCCAGGCTCAGAAGGGCTTTTATAAAACCTGTGCAGTCCCTACAGACAACTGTATTTCCTTTTTTTTTATTAGTTAATTAATGTCAACATGGATACCTCATTAGGGATGCTAGCATTGGCTTTAAATCTCAGAAGAACTGCTTACAGTAGTTTGTTTTATTGAACATAATAGGTTACGTTATCAAAATCAAACAATTAATATGAGACATAATATAGTATATTTGTAATCATTGTCCATCACCTGGGTCCTGCTAGAACATTGTGAGTGCTAATACACCTAGGTCCTGGTATGGCACTGTGATTGCTAATCATGGTATTTTGTAAGTATCCTCTCAGTTAACTTTCTTACCTCTAATTGAGGTGTGAAAAGGCTAATTCAATTTACAATATATTTCATCAGCTACTATTATGGCCGAATGAAAGCTGAAGGCTGTGGTTTAGCCATGTATGCATTTCAAATTAAAGCTAGTGACCTGGCCCTCTTTATGGGGCCCATCCCATGCCAGGCACTCACCTACCCTAATGTTTTTACTAGCTTAAAATTTATGAAAAATAACACATACACCATCTTCAAAACTAGAACATATTAATATCAGTTAATACCCGATGCTGCTTCTACTCAGTTAGATAATACCACCTCATTTTTATTTATTACATTTGGTCACAAACTGTGGTCAAATCCAGCTGTTGGCACTCAAGCTTAGGTTTGCAATAAATGGCTTGAATCGACTTTGATTCCTGTGAATCAGCCAACATTTAGGCTGTAGGGGGCCCTGTCAACATCACCCTTAAAAACTTAAAAAATGTAAGGATACAGGCAGAAAAATGTAAGCTGAACAGTGACTACAGCCACTCGGCTGCAACCACTGTCCAGGTAATCTAAAAGCTAGGGTTATTGGCTGCCAGAATACAATTGCTGGCATTGGGAGAAAAGTCCATCCACATTAGTTCATTTATGCTGTTTAGCTTGGATAAGAGACTCTGGGCCAGATCCACGTAGCACATCGTACTTTTAGGCAGGCGTAGCGTATCCTAGTAACGCTATGCCGCCGCAACTTTGAGAGGCAAGTGCTGTATTCACAAAGCACTTGCTTCTAAAGTTACGGCGGCGTAGCGTAAATCTGCCGGCGTAAGGGCGCGGAATTCAAATGTTAAAGATGTGGGCGTGTTTTATGTTAATTTTACTTGACCCGACGTAAATTACGTTTTTTTTTGGAACGGCGCATGTGCCGTCCGTAGGGGTATCCCAGCGCATGCTTCAATTTAACCTGCAACAAGCCAGTGCTTTCGACGTGAACGTAATTCTACACAAAGCCCTATTCGCAAACGACTTATGCAAACGACGTAAAATTTTCAAATTTCGACGCGGGAACGACGTCCATACTTAACATTGAGTACGCCTCATATAGCAGGGGTAACTTTACGCCGGAAAAAGCCTTACGGAAACGACGTGTGGATTCGCGTATCTAGCTAATTTGCATACTCGACGCGGAAATTGACGGAAGCGCCACCTAGCGGCCAGCGTAAATATGCACCTTAGACTAAGACGTACGCCAGTCGGATCTAGCCCAGCTTCAGGCTTATCTTGTTTTGTGGATACAAAACAAAGATACGCCGGAGCAAACTAGAAGTTACGCGGCGTATCAATAGATACGCCAGCGTAACTTCTTTGTGGATCTGGCCCTCTATGTATTTCTCGTTCAGCCGGTTGAGGGTAAATCTTTACATGTATGGCCTGCTTTATCGCCTGAATCATGGTGCAGGCAATAAATGTGGTTGTATGACTGCATAATCTATAAGATGATGTCATTTTTTAACTGTCAGTTGCCCTTCGAACCAATATGAATTGCTTTCAAGAGTTAACATAGATGGGTTTAGATGTTATCTGTCAGGAAATCGCTCTTGCACCAGAATCTGTCATTTTAAAAGACTTATGGGGAGTTGCTTGTTTAGAAACCTTAACTTTTAGATTTGGCGTTGAGCAATACCCTGTTTGAACATACTTTATTCAGCTTGCATGAACAATCAAAACATTTGTCCTTTTGAAGTAAGTCATTGGGCTCTGACAAATCATACATTTATTTCCAATTGTAAATTTACAGCAATTGTTCCATTCGCTTTTACATTCCTTTTGATAATAACAGCATTTTGTTTATATCAGCCTGGCAGACATGAGAAAACAATGAAACACAGTCATTAATTTCCGAGATCAGAAAACAGACTATATTAATTTATTTGTGAGTGATCTAAAACAAAATTAAATTTTTTTGCTATCACAACACCCTTTTATTTTCAAATGCAATTTCTGCAGGGATATACTGTAGGCGTGTTTTCCAATCCAACTACCTAGCTATGTGCCTAAGGCACAGATGTTTCTAAGGTTTAGATTGAGTATTTTGTTCCATGAAACAATAAAAGATGGTGAAGAGTACAGAATAATACATATAATGATATAGTTGTTGAGCGTATCCGCTACTGTAAATTAGAAGGACATAAAGAGTTACAGTATAAATATACTTTATGAAATTTCCAAACAAAATTTTAAAAAAACATATTTTATGCCGCGTACACACGACCATTTTTAATGGTCTAGAAAAAACAACGTTTTTTTGTCAAGCCTGCCTTGCCTACACACGATCGTGAAAAAAAAATACTCTAGCAAAGCGCGGTGACGTACAACACGTACGACGGCACTATAAAGGGGAAGTTCCATTCGCATGGCGTCACCCTTGGGGCTGCTTTTGCTGATTTCGTGTTAGTAAAAGTTTGGTGAGAGACGGTTCGTGCTTTTCAGTCTTCGTGCTTTTCAGTCAGTTACAGCGTGACGAATGTTCTATCTCCATTATGAACGCTATTTTACTAGAACGAGCGCTCCCATCTCATAACTTGCTTCTAAACATGCGAGTTTATTTCATGTCCTTAAAGCCTACACACGACCGTTTTTCACTACGTGAAAAACGACAACGTGAAAAACGACGCGAAAAAATAGAGCATGTTTTAATTTTTTTATGCCAATTTTTCACGTCATGCAAAATGCTCTGGAGCCCACACACGGTCGTTTTAATGACATAAAAAAAAAAAAATTCACGTCATGAAAAACGGTCGTGTGAATGCGGCATAATACTATGATCTGAATTTTTTGTCCCGTTTAATACCAGCCTTAAAAAGCACATCCCCAAAATTACATTTTTATATATCCTATGCTACAACTTCCCTTATGAGGGTGGCTAAATGTGTTTTACAGGGTCCCAGTGTATGTGATTATGTAGTCACCCTCCTTGGCACACTCCCGATAAGGACTACAGCAATATGCACAGATGCACCTAGCGCCGGCACATCAAGCCACCCATTGATAAAAAGTCTGTGCCTACATAGCACCATCCATGGGCTTTAGCAGGACCAAGAAAACCAGCCTGAATGAATGAAAATGTGCATGCATGCACAAAAGAATCAGCAGGTGCATTGATTGATGGAGTGTGTAACTGTAGCAGAGAAGTGCATGTGACCACAATATATGTACGCTGCTTGTCTCCATCAAAGCTGAAGTGAAAGGAAAAAACCTACATGGGGGCATGTGGAGAGCACATTGATGGGACAAAAAAGTGGTGTGAAATGAATTTGAGGATTATAATAAACTGCTGGGGTGTAGTACTGTGTATGCTGGATTTAGATGTTCATTTTACAATGATTGTTTAGTTGCACTTTATTGCAAAGGGAATGTCAATTCTTATTTTACACTTAAGTGATCACTTTACCAGGCTGCAAGAAATTGATGGACACAGACTGATTAACATTGGTAGATACACACTTTGACGTTCAAATACTATTGGCTGCCACTGAAAAAAAGCATATTAAAAGATATTGATGGACATCCAATTATAGTGGGAAGCAGACAAAAAAGAGTAATTCCCAGAAAAAACTATGGGCCAAATTCAGAGAGAACTTACGCCGACGTATCTGTTGATACGCCGCGTAAGTTCTAGGATGCGCCGTCGTATCTATGCGCCGTATTCTTGAAACCAGATACGCCTGAATTCTGGCTCCATCCGACCAACGTAAGTCTCCTATGCCGTCGTATCTTGGGTGCATATTTACGCTGGCCGCTAGGGGCGCTTCCATTGATTTACGCATCGAATATGTAAATGACCTAGATACGCCGATTCACAAACGTACTTGCGCCCGTCGCAGTAAGCTACGCCGTTTACGTAAGGCATACGTCCGGCGTATAGTTATCCCTCATAAAGCAGGGGTAAGTCATGTTAGGGTATGGACGTTGGAACAGCCGTCGGATTTTACGTTGTTTGCATAAGTCGTATGTGAATGGGGCTGGGCGTAGGTTACGTGCACGTCGAAAGCATTGAGCTGACGTATGTTAGAGAGTATGCGACGTGATTCTGAGCATTCGCGCGCATGCGCCGTTCGTTTGGGAATTCATTTACATGGGGTCACGGCTAATTTTAATACAACACGCCCACTACCTTCCTAAATTGAATTAGGCAGGCTTACGCCGGCCCATTTACGCTACGCCAACGTAACTTAGGGAGCAAGTGCTTTGTGAATACTGCTCTTGCCTCTCAGAGTTACGTCGGCGTAGTGCATATGAGATGCGCTACGCCCGCAAAAAAATACACCGCTGTCTCTGAATCCGGGCCTAAGTGTAGTGTTTTTATAGTTTTGGATATGATAGGGTCGAACTTCTGTTTTTTTGTTTTGTCTGTAACATCAACTTTCTGCACTGGACTCTGCATGTGGTGCTCACATTTGCACAGCAGTGCAATGCGTTACAGCTGCAGAGTGCTCTAAAGGTCCAAAGCAGTACCAGTCTGTATCCTAGTAGTTCCAGTCCCTGAAGACTCTCTTTGTGCCTATACCATACTGTGGGGAGCCTGGGGCTTTGGTCCATCTCCTGTGGGGTTCTCGCACAACTTCTCCCACACCCACTCACCACCCTGTGGTAGTCTCTGGACACTGAGCCACTGAGTCTTGTACATAGAATAGGTGAAAGCAGGATCTTAGGCAGGAAGCAGAGTGTTGTAGAGAGGCTGCAACACTTTTAAATAGTTTGTCACTGTCAAGGGCCTACATTAAAGCAGTTACCTGCATCCATGTGAATAGCATGTGCCACTTTACGCTTGTCCAAGACTAGGTGCAGGTATAGAAAAATTTGGAGCAAGCCCTGCAACACATTTAAATGTGCATTCAAATGCGCAATAGCGCTTGCCTCTGTAGGTGGTACACAGCCATTTCTCTGGCTCCGAGTATCCATGTTGAAGACATTGCTATACACAAAAACGTGCACGTCTGTCATGTACCAGGTGCTGGAGGCCAATGGAGAGAGGGCTTCCTTTGCAGCTAAGTTCCAGACTACCCTGAAGGTGAGACTGGAGGAGTCTGGCACAAAGTAGCACAGGTCATCTGAGGAGTTGCTTGCAGAAAACACAGGAATACTGCTGTTGTGATGAACAGAGTCTACAGGCAGGTGGCACCTGTGAGGCTAGACAGGTCTGTGAATGAATGAGTAACTTGTATAGCACTACAATCGCAAACTAAATCGCCTCAAGGTCTGTAAAGTCACTGAGATAACAGAGATCAGAACCAGGTTTAAAGCAGAACAGATGAAGTCAGGTGGAAGCCAGGTCAAACACAAGAAGCAGGCAGATTGTATCCGTGAGATGAGCCGGGGTCAGGGACTGGAGATAGGCAGACAGGTCGGGAACAAGCCGGGTCAGAAACTAGGGATCACAGGAGCAAGGAATCACAGTAACACAGGTAACAAGCTGAGATCAGTCAGCAACTTCAAGCACTGATACATTTCCTTATAAAGGCCCATGTGATGTGTTGTTGGAGACGCTGGGTCCTAGAGCCCTTCTCCTGTTGTTGGTGTCCTAACAGATGCTGGGTCCTAAAGACCTTTTCCTGCTGTCAAAGCCCTGACAACATCAGTGCTCCAGCAGCTTTACTCCTCCAAATTATGGCTCAGGTCGCTGCACAGCCTTCACCAGGTTATGAAACAGCCTTCAGTAACTGGACACAGATTGGTTGCACCCCTTATGCTCCAAACGCAACAGTCTCTTCACTAATCATGGTTGTGAGTACCCTCAAGAGATCCCCAGCCCAATACAGGTGTAAGTTAGAAGGGAAATGGGACAAGGAAGCAGATCAGCACACACTGTGTATAGGGCCATAATGAGGTTATTCAGAGTCTCTCGCAAAACTCAACACAAGTCCTGGACGTCCAAGCCAGCTTAATCTGGCACCTAATTCTGCTGCTGTATTTTGGCCTTTGCATTTGTCTGGACTCAGGACATTTCAGATCTTTGACTGGAGTTTAACTCCCTACCACCTCCCCAATTTATGCCCCTAACCTGCCTGCCTGTTCATCGAAATTGCAGGCCATTCAGGCAACATTCTGTAACTAGAGGCCATGGGAACAGAACTAGACACCTATCCCTGCTGTGTTGGACCAACCAGCTTCAGGGGCAACAAACAATGGTTCAGTCAGACAATGCTAAAGCTGAGGCTTATATCAAGCATCAGAATGGCACCAGAAGCCATGTGGCCCTTCAAAAATCAAACCTAACTAGGGTTTGGTTCACAAGGCATGTTTCAGCCTTGTCCACAGCCCACATTTCCATAATAGATAATTGGTAGGCAGACTTCCAAAGTCTTCAGCTTCTGGATGCAAAGTCATTGGGCCAGATCCTCAAAAGGGATACGCCGGCGTATCTACTGATACGCCGTCGTATCCCTGTTTCTATCTTTGGAACTGATCCACAGAATCAGTTTCCAAGAGATAGACAGAAGATCCGACATGTGTAAGGGACTTACACTGCCGGATCTTAGGATGCAGTACCGCATCTCGCCGCTGGGGGCATTTTGCGTCAAAATGTCGCCTCGGGTATGCAAATTAGCACTTACGGAGATCCACGCAGCTTTTCAGCTTTGTTTTTTCTCCGTAAGTTTTAGTTTGCAATCGTAAAATTAGGGCTGCTTTTACAAAGTGTAAACTGTTTACACCTTGTAAAAGCAGACCCTTCTGTCCAGTGACGCGTTTTTTTTTTTGTTTTACATTTTTTTTTTTCGCCGTATCTTTTTTTTTCCCGACGCAACTTTATTGACCCGGCGCGATCCACAAAGCTCCGTGTAACGTAATTTCGCACTATGTACGTCGGGAAAATTACGTCACGAGCATGCGCAGTACAGCCCGGCGCGGGAGCGCGCCTAATTTAAATGGGAATCGCCCCCATTTAAAGAGGAACGCCTTGCGCCGGCGGAATTTAAGTTACACAGCCGAAAATTTCTAGGTAAGTGCTTTGTGCTTAGGTAGAAATTTTAAGGCAGTGTAACTTAAATGGGAATTTTTACGTTACGCCGGCTCTTTGTGGATCTGGCCCATTGTCTCTACACCCTTAATGCCCTGTACACACGATTGGTTCATCTGATGAAAACGGACGAACCGATCGTGTGTGGGCCCTATCGTTTTTTTTCCCCATCTGTGAAAAAAAATAGAACCTGTTTTACATTTTGCCTATGGTTAAAAAAACGATAGAAAAAAACGATCGTCTGTGGAGAAATCCATTGGTCAAATATCCACGCATGCTCAGAATCAAGTCGACGAATGTTCGGAAGCATTGAACTTAATTTTTCTCAGCACGTAGTAGTGTTTTACGTCACCGCGTTGGACACGATTAGATTTTTAACCAATGGTGTGTAGGCAAGACTGATGAAAGTCAGCTTCATCGGATATCCGATGAAAAAATCCATCGGTTTAGATTCCATCAGATATCCGATCGTGTGTACAGGGCATAAGTGTTCTGGGACATATGTCACCACTGGGGGACGCTGGAAACTGTTGTCACTGATTTAACAAGGTGGACACATTTATGGCCAGGATCAGGGTTCCAAAGGCCTTTGCTGGGGACACGCTATTGACCCCATAGGATTAGATCAGTTTATACTTCAACTGCTTCACAGAATCGAGATGATGGGCTTCCAGTGATCTTGGTAGCACCAAACTGGTTCAGAAGGACTTGGTACTTGAACATTCTATGACTCCAGGGAGACATTCCGTGGGCACTTCTAGACCAGCCAAACCCACTATCTCTGGGACCAGTTTGCTATCCTTCTTTACAGTCACTGGCTTTGGTGACTTGCATGTTGAAATCTAAGAGATCAAAGTCTCTCTGACTTAATTATTTTTACCCTGCTTGGGTAAAATTATTGCTAGGTCTATTATGGAACTTGGAAGGCATACATTGAATGGTGCATGGCACGAAAGTTTCACCCTGAACAATTTTCAATGGGATGTATCCTGTACTTTCTCCAACCTGGGTTAGAGCAACATTTGGCTTTGAGCATCCTGAAGCGTCTAGTCTTGTCATTGGCCATTCTCATTTAGAGAGCACTGGCCAATCATGCCCCTGGTAGAGGCCTTTGTTCACATGGTGACTCATATCATTTGGACATTCTGGGATCTCAGTTTGGTCCAGTCAGCACTGCAGAAATCTCCTTTTAAGCCTATCTGGGATATTCCCCTGGCCGACTGTGCTAGTAAGATAGTTTATCTGAAGGCTATCATTTCAGCGAGCCGGGTTTCAGAACTGGCAGCCTTATCCTCTAAAGAATCAATTACTTTTATAAAGGTGGTTGTGAGGCCCCAAAGCTACTTTCTCCTTAAAGGAAATCTATGGCCACAACATACACTTTAATAACATCAGCATTGTAATAAAAATACAAACAGTAGTTCTTTTTGACAATCCAATATACAGTGCCTTAAAAAAGTAAAGTAAAATTGTAAATGTATTTTATTGGGATTTTATGTGATAAGCCAATACAAAGTGGCCACTGATTGTGAAGTTGAAGGAAAATGATAAATGGTTTTCAAAAAGTTTTACAAATAAATATCTTAAAAGTGTGGCGTGCATTTGTATTCAGCCACCCTGAATACAATACTTTGTAGAACCACCTTTGTCGGGAATTACAGTCTTTTTGGGTATGTGTTTACCAGCTTTGCACATCTAGAAAGTGACATTTTGCCCATTCTTCTTTGCAAAATAGCTCAAGCTCTGTCAGATTGAATTGAGAGCATCTGTGAAAAGCAATTTTCATGTCTTGCCACATATTCTCAATTGGATAATTTAGGTCGCGACTTTGACTGGGCCATTCTAGCACATGAATAAACCTTTCCATTGTAGCTCTGGCTGTATGTTTTGGGTCGTTATCCAGCTGGAAGGTGAACCTCCACCCCAGTCTCAAGTCTTTTGCAGACTCGAATAGGTTTTCTTCTAAGATTTGCCTGTATTTGGCTCCATCCGTCATCCCATCAACTCTGAACAGCTTCCCTGTCCCTGCTGAAGAAAAGCATCCCCACAACATAATGCTGCAACCACCATGTTTCATGGTGGCGATGGTGTGTTCAGGGTGATATGCAGTGTTAGTTTTCCGTCACACATAGCGTTTTGCTTTTAGGCCAAAAAGTAAGCTTACTTCAAACCTTCCTTTTCTTAGGACTCCATGGTGGCTTGCTGCCTGCAAGCTGTAATTCCTGTACTGACTCAGTCTCTTGAAACTCCTCTTCCCAGCATCAATGCAGTTCAGAAGGCAGGCTCTGTGAATTCTGACATAGATGATGCAGTTTTCTTTCCTGCAATCATGGGTTGCAAGAAAGAAAATGGTTCAATTCCCCCATTAACGCAGTCAGTGATTATGGGGGAATACCTCTCGCAGAGCTATTGTGTTCTCCTGGCGGGGGGGCAGACCCAATAATTATTGCTAGTGACTATTGCTGATGGCAATATATATGTATGCTGGAAATCTGACACGCTGACTGTACCCAAGTCAATCAATAGATCAACTTAGGTACAATCATCCTGCTCATACATGGATCGAACCCTGCTGAATCCTATATGGCCAGCTTAAGTTCTGTTTCCTGTATGTATTTTGAAGATTAGCTTTCAGTTGTGCTGAATGAAGTGTGCCTTTACTGTACAAGAAAACATTTTAGCATATTATTTTTTTATATCCAGGAATACCAAGCAGATTTTTAAAATATACTGTTAACGTCTGTCTGTTAGATCTTCCCTGTGCTTTAAAAGCTGCCATTACAGGCCCAGTGAAAACATTGTATTGTTTGCATTTAACTTTTTTTGCACTGTAATTGAAGGCAAGGCTTAAAGAACAAGGAAGGCATCTGCTTCACATACCTCTTTGCTCATTTTTGTGCTTTGGGCCTTCAATCTACTTAGGATATTCTTGCCCCTCATAATTTATGTGAATTCTGGGCTACTGTTGCTGCATTTTACAAATTGCTTATTTAATGAAACAGCAGACTGTACAATGAGATGTTTACTTACATCACAAGCTAAAATGTAATTTCAAGTTCATTTATGATCACATGACAGATGGTAATGTTTCCACCTCTTCACACTCAAACAAAATATTTTTTGGCCTTGTCCTTTTGCCCCTTTTTCTGTTTATTGAACAAACAAGGATTTAAAAATATCTCACACTTACAGAGAACAGTGTGTGCCAGCTGAAGTTACAAACTCCTGGTAAACATTTGTCTTTTATAGATAGGGTTATTGCCAGCAGATTCACATAAGTGTCATGACCACTCAAGATATCTGCTGTCTTTAGTTAGTGAGGGAATGAGATACTGGCATAGCATATTAAATATAAATAATAAAGGGCATAAATGCAAAGCCTAATTTTAAGAAAAGAAAAATAAAATCAGGATATTGCTTACTATTAATCGGATGTGTCCCTTGCGCTGCTGGCTCCTGCATTCTTTGAAATCCTCCTTCATCACCTTACTCCCCATAACCATAATCTTCTGGTCTATACTAGAGCTGATGGATCTCTGACAGGCACTCATCAAAGGTGCCTAATTATGCCCAGCACCTCCACACCCAGCTCCTTCATTTATAGAAGGCGAAACGATATCCTTAATGGGTAAAACACAATCTATAAGAGGGGGATGGGCAAATTTCATACATAGAAAGCTATTGTACGGCTTCTATGAATGTAGGAGAGGCAAAACTTTCATTATTTACCTGTTCTTAATTTTACAAAAATGCATAATTGGGCAGTCTTGATAAGTGATTCATAGGTCTGTCAGATCTATTAACCCTTGCTGCTCTGGAAAACTGTGGGGAGACATCGGATCAATAGTAAGTAATGTCCTTTGTGTTATTTTTTTTTATTATTATTTAGGCGTTAATAAAAATGTATTGCCACCATTTGCACTCACCTAAAAAAGTGAAAGCTGGCAAACGGCTAAACACCGTTGAAATATTTAAACTGTATGTTAACTTTTTTACTTCTGTAAGCATGCCTATACAAAGTTAAAGATCTTTGGGTGGTTCAGAGTTCTGATCCTTGTAGGCCGCTGTGCAGAGTTCACAAGAGGCTGATAACAAGACAGAATTACCAGCTTATGCTAATAAAAATACATTTAATTAATTTATGAATTCATAACTGGATTAAAGAGCAGTTCCTGTTTATAAAGCTGCATTTAGAATTATAGCATTTAATTTGTGGCATAGTTGGAATAAGGGGAGAAGGAACTATAGTGTCTATGTAATCCTGTAAGTCATTTTCAATTTTTTTTACTTGCTTCTTAGCATTTTCTACAAGATTATAATATTTTTATAATTTTTTTATCATAAATTAGAAAAAAATTTAAACTCAGCTACTGGTTATTAAGAACACCCTACCCCTCACCGCACAATAATTAGCTGCTCTATGTAAAGCAAAAATTCCAAGTCATAGTCACATAACAATTCCTTTCTCTTCCATTTACTTCCTGGGGTCCTACTTGGTGTGTCCACATCACTGCCTGCACAATGTGAACATCTATTGGTGGAGATGACAATTGCCATGTCCTCTGTCATAGGCTGCTAAGGCAAGAAAACTCATGTGGTGGTTAAGGGACCAGTGCCCAGAAACATAACAGGGAAAAAAGCCTGGTCCCCAAGGCAGGAACTTAGCTTGCCTGATAGAGGAAACTGTGATCATTACATTGCAGGCTTCTGGAGAGACATTTGGAATTAGGACTGAGAAAGGTCATTGATGCACTATTTACATTTCAGTTTTGCTTGGAGTTGGGCTTTAACCACTTGAGATCCGCGCTGTAGACAAAAGACGTCCACAGCGCGGCTCTCAAGTGCCGGGTGGATGTCCCTGGACGTCCTGTTGTTTACATTCCCTGTGCGATGTCCGCCAGGTACCCGCGATCGGCGGTGACAGCAGGGACGTGGAGCTCTGTGTGTAAACACAGAGCTCCACGTCCTGTCAGGGAGAGAGGAGACCGATGCTCTGTCCCTTGTACATAGGGACACAGCATCGGTCACCTCCCCCAGTTAGTCCCCCTCCACACACACAGTTAGAACACACCCAGGATACACATTTAACCCCTTCCTCACCCCCTAGTGTTAACCCCTTCCCTGCCAGTCACATTTATACAGTAATTAGTGCATTTTTATAGCACTGATCGCTGTATAAATGTTAATGGTCCCAAAATTGTGTAAAAAGTGTCCGATACGCCTGCCGCAATATGGCAGGCCTGACAAAAAAAGGCGCAGATCGCCGCCATTACTAGTAAAAAAAAAAAAAAAAATCATACATCTATCCCCTATTTTGTAGGCGCTATAACTTTTGTGCAAACCAATCAATATACGCTTATTGCGATTTTTTTAACAAAAATATGTAGAAGAATACGTATCGGCCTAAACCGAGGGAATTTCTTTTTTTTTTAATTGGGATATTATTATAACAAAAAGTAAAAAATATTGTGTTTTTTTTCAAAATGTTCTGTCTTTTTTTGTTTATAGCGCAAAAAATAAAAATCGGAGAGATGATCAAATACCACCAAAAGAAAGCTCTATTTATGGGAAAAAAATTATAAAAATATAATTTGGGTACAGTGTTGTATAACCGCGCAATTGTCATTCAAAATGCGTCAGCCCTGAAAGCTGAAAATTGGTCTGGGCACGAAGGGGGTTTAGGTGCCCAGTAATGAAGTGGTTAAAGAAAGACTAGGTCATTGTTCAGATAGGCATATTTTGCTGATCTGTATAATTAGATGTTCTAGTCTTACAATATATTACTTTTTGTGACAATAATTGTGTAGTTATTCTATGTACTGTAATGAAAAGTGTAAAAACAGCAAAATCTGCTGCAGCTCTGCATAGAAACCAATCAGCTTCCAAGTTTTTTGTCAAAGCTTAATTAAACAAGCTGACGTTTAGAACCTGATTGGCTGCCATGCACAGCTGCACCATCTTTTGCACTCTCCAGTTTAGTAAATCACTGTTTAGTAAAAATGGTGTTTTAAAGTGACAAAAGATCATTTAAGAGATATCACTGTATAGTATTAAAATCAGAAAAAAATTGTGAACACTAAAATAAAAAAAAATATGGTATTTCAGTGTATGGGGCGAAAGTGCGATTCCCCACAACCACCAACAGTGCAGTGTTTAGTGAGTTAAGCATTTCACGCGACCTGTTAGCAGGAGTGTTCTTATCCATATGGAATACTAACTTTTGAAGATAGTATTTGCACAGGGTGTGAAGAGGATAATCAAGGTTGGCAGGCAAGCACTCAAAAATGTTTAAACCATCCAGAAACTTTAATAAAATGAACAAGTTCAAGGCCTTCCAAACACTGGAAGAAAAAGGAAAAGGGGAACGCTTCTTATGCCGCGTACAGACGGTCATTTTTTGTGATGAAATAAAATGACATTTTTAAAAATGTCATTTAAAATGATCGTATGTGGGCAAAATGTCATTTTATGTCTTCTGAAAAATGACAAAAAAAAAATTCGAACATACTCAAATTTTTTATGTCATTTTTTGTGTCATAAAAAATGATCGTGTGTGGGCAAAAATGACGTTTTAAACCCGCACATGCCCAGAAGCAAGTTTTGAGACGGGAGGTAAAACTACCATTCATAATGGAGTAAGCACATTCATCACGCTGTAACAGACAAAAAAGCACGAAACGTCTTTTACTAACAAGTAACCAGCTAAAAGCAGCCTCAAGGCGAATAGAACTTCCCCTTTAGAGTGCCGTCACTTTGTTCATCATTTTTCAAAACGATGGTGTGTATGCTACATCGTTTTTGAAAATGAAGTTTCAAAAATGTCGTTTTTTTTCATCACTTCAAACGTCATTTTTTTTTCATCGCAAAAAATGACCGTCTGTATGCGGCATAAGAGTAGCCATATCATCAGCTGAAACAATAAGTAGATATATTCTCACCTGATATACAAGTGTAGTGCACCTTTATTAAGAGAAGTTACTTTGCATTCAGTCTTCCTTTAGATATAATCTTCCGCCTCTGTCTTCAGGCTGCCTGGTTTTCCAAACACTGGAAGCATGCTTATCTATTAAAAAGCTACCCAGTTTGTAATGAATGAGTATGGCCTTCAACTTACTTAATACTTTGGAAACTGTATCATCTCTGAAAGCAAACACCATGATAAGGTTATCTAACATCAGTAAAAATATTGATATTTTAGCATTCAACTTTATAAAGTCCTTAACCCTTTATTAACCACTTGACCACTGGGCACTTAAACCCCCTTAATAACCAGACCAATTTTCAGCTTTCGGTGCTCTCACTTTTTGAATGACAATTACTCAGTCATACAACACTGTACCCAAATGAAATTTTCGTCCTTTTTTTCCCACAAATGAAGCTTTCTTTTGGTGGTATTTAATTGGGTTTTTTATTGGGTGTTGGGTTTTTTATTTTTTTGCGCTATAAGAGAAAAAAGACTGAAAATTCTGTAAAAAAATGATTTTTTCTTTGTTTCTGTTATAAAATTTAGCAAATTAGTATTTTTTCTTCATAAATTTTGGCCCAAATTTATACTGCTACATATCTTTGGTAAAAATAAGTACAAATTGGTGTATATTATTTGGTCTTTGTGAACGTTATAGAGTCCACAAGCTATGGTGTCAATATCTGAAAATTGATCACACCTGAAGTGCTGATGGCCTATCTCATTTATTGAGACCCTAACATGCCAGAAAAGTACAAATACCCCCCAAATGACACCTTTTTAGAAAGAAGACATTCCAAGGTATTTAGAAAAAGGCATGGTGAGTTTTTTGAAGTTGTCATTTTTTCCCACAATTCTTTGCAAATTCAATATTTTTTTTCTTTAATTTTTTTTCCACAACATTTTCATATTAGCAGGTTATTTCTCACACACAGCATATGCATAGCACAAATTACACCCCAAAACACATTCTGCTATTCCTCCCGAGTATGGCGATACCACATGTGTGAGACTTTTCCACAGCGTGACCACATACAGAGGCCCAACATGCAGGGAGCACCTTCAGGCGTTCTGGAGCACCCAGGCCAATTCTGACATTTCTCTCCTACATGTAAAAATCATCATTTATTTGCTAGAAAATTACATGGAACCCCAAAACATTATATATGTTTTTTTAGCAAAGACCTTAGAGAATACAATGGTGATCGTTGCAACTTTATCTCGCATTGTATTTGCGCAGCAATTTTTCAAACGTTTTTTTTACAAAAAAAATTTTTTGTACTTAACCACTTAAGCCCCGGACCAATACGCTGTCTAAAGACCCAAGGTGTTTTTACAATTTGGCAATGCGCTGCTTTAACTGGTAATTGCGCGGTCATGCAATGTTGTACCGAAACGAAACTTGCGTCCTTTTCTTCCCACAAATAGAGCTTTATTTTGATGGTATTTGATCGCCTCTGCGATTTTTATTTTTTGCGATATAAACGCAAAAAGACCGTAAATTTTGAAAAAAAATGATTTTTCTTATAACAAAAAGTAAAAAATATCGAATAAACTAAATTTTAGTCAAACATTTAGGCCAAAATGTATTCAGCCACATGTCTTTAGTAAAAAAAATCGCAATAAGCGTATATTTATTGGTTTTCGCCTATCTCATTTCTTGAGGTGCTAAAATGGCAGGGCAGTACAAAACCCCCCCAAATGACCCCATTTTGGAAAGTAGACACCCCAAGGAAACTGCTGAGAGGCATGTTGAGTCCATTGAATATTTAATTTTTTTGTCCCAAGTGATTGAATAATGACGAAAAAAAAAAAAAAAATGTTTACAAAAAGTTGTCACTAAATGATATATTTCTCACACATGCCATGGTTATATGTGGAATTGCACCCCAAAATCCATTCTGCTGCTTCTCCTGAGTACGGGGATACCACATGTGTGGGACTTTTTGGGAGCCTAGCCGCATACGGGGCCCCAAAACCCAAGCACCGCCTTCAGCATTTCTAAGGGCACAAATTTTTGATTTCACTCCTCACTACCTATCAAGGTTTCGAAGGCCATAAAATGCCAAAATAGCAAAAAAAAAAACAAATGACCCCATTTTGGAAAGTAGACACCCTAAGCTATTTGCTGAGAGGCATGTCGAGTCCATGGAATATTTTATATTTTGACACAAGTTGCGGGAATATGACAAACTGATTTTTTTTTGCACAAAGTTGTCACTAAATGATATATTGCTCACACATGCCATAGTTATATGTGGAATTGCACCCCAAAATACATTCTGCTGCTTCTCCCGAGTACGGGGATACCACATATGTGGGACTTTTTGTGAGCCTAGCCGCATACGGGGCCCCGAAAACAAAGCACCGCCTTCAAGATTTCTAAGGGCATACATTTTTGATTTCACTCCTCACTACCTATCACTACCTATCACAGTTTTGAAGGCCATAAAATGCCAAGATGTCACACAACCCCCCCAAATGACCCCATTTTGGAAAGAAGACACCCCAAGCTATTTGCTGAGAGGCATGTTGAGTCCATGGAATATTTAATTTTATGGCCCCAAGTGATTGAATAATGACCAAAAAAAATAAAAAAATAATTTTACAAAACGTTGTCACTAAATGATATATTTCTCACATATGCCATGGGCATATGTGGAATTGCACCCCAAAATACATTCTGCTGCTTCTCCTGAGTACGGGGATACCACATGTGTGGGACTTTTTGGGAGCCTAGCCGCGTACGGGACCCCGAAAACCAATCACCGCCTTCAGGATTTCTAAGGGCATAAATTTTTGATTTCACTCCTCACTACCTATCACAGTTTCGAAGGCAATAAAATGCCAAAACAGCACAAAACCCCCCCAAATGACCCCATTTTGGAAAGTAGACACCCCAAGCTATTTGCTGAGAGGGATGTTGAGTCCATGTAATATTTAATTTTTTTGCCCCAAGTCACTGAATAATGACCAAAAAAAAAAATTACAAAACGTTGTCACTAAATGATATATTTCTCACACATGCCACGGTTATATGTGGAATTGCACCCCAAAATACATTCTGCTGCTTCTCCTGAGTACGGGGATACCACATGTGTGGAACTTTTTGGGAGCCTAGCCGCGTACGGGGCCCCGAAAACCAAGCACTGCCTTCAAGATTTGTGTGAGTGAAATCAAAAATTTATGTCCTTAGAAATCTTGAAGGCGGTGCTTGGTTTTCGGGGTCTCATACGCGGCTAGGCTCCCAAAAAGTCCCACACATGTGGTATCCCCGTACTCAGGAGAAGCAGCAGAATGTATTTTGGGGTGCAATTCCACATATAACCATGGCATGTGTGAGAAATATATCATTTAGTGACAATGTTTTGTACATTTTTTTATTTTTATTTTTTTTGGTCATGATTCAATCACTTGGGGCAAAAAAATTAAATATTCCATGGACTCAACATGCCTCTCAGCAAATAGCTTGGGGTGTCTACTTTACAAAATGGGGTCATTTGGGGTTTTTTTGTGCTATTTTGGCATTTTATGGCCTTCGAAACTGTGATAGGTAGTGAGGAGTGAAATCAAAAATGTGCGCCCTTAGAAATGCTGAAGGCGGTGCTTGGTTTTCGGGGTCCCGTACGCGGCTAGGCTCCCAAAAAGTCCCAAACATGTGGTATCCCCGTACTCAGGAGAAGCAGCAGAATGTATTTTGGGGTGTAATTCCACATATGCCCATGGCATGTTTGAGCAATATATCATTTAGTGACAACTTTGCGCAAAAAAAAAATATATATATATATATATATATTTATATTTCCCGCAACTTGGGTCAAAATCTAAAATATTCCATGGACTTAAGATGCCTCTCAGCAAATAGCTTGGGGTGTCTACTTTCCAAAATGGGGTCATTTGGGGGGGTTTTGAATTGTCCTGGCATTTTATGCACAACAATTAGAAGCTTATGTCACACATCACCCACTCTTCTAACCACTTGAAGAAAAAGCCCTTTCTGACACTGTTTGTTTACATAAAAACATATTATTTTTTTGCAAGAAAGTTAAGTTGAACCCCCAAACATTATATATTTTTTTAAAGCAAAGGCCCTACAGATTAAAATGGTGGGTGTTGCAAATTTTTTTTCCATACAGTATTTGCGCAGCGTTTTTTCAAACGCATTTTTTGGGGAAAAAATACACTTTTTTTATTTTAAAGCACTAAAACACACTATATTGCCCAAATTATTGATGAAATAAAAATTATGATCTTAGGCCGAGTACATGGATACCAAACACGACATACTTTAAAATTGCGCACAAACGCGCAGTGGCGACAAACTACATACATTTTTAAAAGCCTTTAAAAGCCTTTACAGGTTACCACATTAGATTTACAGAGTAGGTCTACTGCTAAAATGACTGCCCTCGATCTGCCCTTCGCGGTGATACCTCACATGCATGGTGCAATTGCTGTTTACATATGACTCCAGACCGACACTTGCGTTCGCCTTTGCGCAAGAGCAGGGGGGGACAGGGATGCTTTTTTTTATTTTTTTATTTTTTTATATATTTATTTCGCTTTTTTTATTTTATTTGTTAACTGTTCCTTCCATTTATTTATTTTTTTTACCGTTTTTATTGTTATCTCAGGGAATGTAAATATCCCTTATGATAGCAATAGTTAGTGACAGGTACTCTTTTTTTTTTTAAATGGGGTTTATTAGACCCTAGATCTTTCCTCTGCCCTCAAAGCATCTGACCACACCAAGATCGGTGTGATAAAATGCTTTCCCATATTCTCAATGGCGCTGTTTATATCTGGGGGGGGACATTCCCTCCCACTGAATGTAAAAGCAGTCTAGAGGCTAATTAGCTGCTAGGACTGCTTTTACATGAAAGCCGACCGCTGGCTGAAAAGAATGATACCAAGATGATGCCTAAACCCGCAGGCATCATTCTGGTATAACCATTCAAAGTCCAGCAACATACCAGTACGTTGATGGTTCTTGTTGGACATGTATTGTAATCTTTTTTTTTTTCATGCATCCTGTTGGCTGAACAAAAAAAAGATTGATCGGTGGGTATGCCCACCATTAGAATACCTCCCTTCATCCACCCACTTCTAATGATGGGCATACATGCACCATTTATATATGCCGAAGCATGGGGGCATCCTCCCGCAAAAAAGTTATGCCGCGTACGGTCGGACTTTTCTATGCCGCGTACACACGGTCTGACTTTTCTATGCCGTGTACACATGGTCAGACTTTTCCACAGGAAAGCCTCCGTAGGAATGTCAACCGTATGTACGCGGCATTAGGAGCAAAATCGCTCCTCCGCCCCTAATGCCCCCATGCTACGGCATATATGCTCTTTTTTGAACTGTAGTGGTGAAATCACCTCCTACAGCATTGGAGTCGCGGCTTTATATATCGTGGGAGCAAACGCTGTTGCTGTCACGCTAAATAAATCCGCACTGCAACTGAATGGCGTACCTGCTAAGCAAATGATGGTTAACATTAAAACAAAGTAACATTCCAGTATAACAGTAAGATCATACGATACCTGCAAAGCAAATACCTATAAAAAAACATAGTAAAAAATAAAACATTTTTTAACGCAACCTGTGCCTAAAATATATATATGCCGAAGCATGGGGGCATCCTCCCGCAAAAAAGTTATGCCGCGTACGGTCGGACTTTTCTATGCCGCGTACACACGGTCGGACTTTTCTATGCCGTGTACACATGGTCAGACTTTTCCACGGGAAAGCCTCCGTAGGAATGTCAACCGTATGTACGCGGCATTAGGAGCAAAATCGCTCCTCCGCCCCTGCTGCCCCCATGCTTCGGCATATATGCTCTTTTTTTTAACTGTGGTGGTGAAATCACCTCCTACAGCACTGGAGTCGCGGCTTTATATATCGTGGGAGCAAACGCTGTTGCTGTCAAGATAAATAAGTCCGCGCAACAGCTGAATGGCGTACCTGAAAACAGTAAAATAAATTACATACCTGAAAAGCAAGCATGAAAAAACATAACAACAATAAAACTTTGCAGAATAGAATACAGTAAAAAAGAGCAGAACAATAGAGAGAGAATAGAGAGGGAGAGAACAATAAAACGACAACTATTTTTGTTTTTTTTATTTTATATTTTTTTGTGTGTTTTTATTTTTTACTTTTTTTTTTTTTTTTAACACTTTTTTTTGTAACTGTGAACTGTAACTTCAACTTTTCGGTTCCAGGTTTGGGTCTCTCAAAATGCGATGGCATCTTGGGAGACCCTGTGTAAGTGTGCCTAGCCTGTGAAATGTTTCACCCTACACTAATAATTAACGTGTGTGTGGAAGCGTTCAAAACATTCACCAACACAAAGACCAGGATCGGCAGGACATTTGGGACAAAAGAAACGGGTGTCACGCCTAAATCCGCGCTTGGTACAGACACGACATTTTCTTTGGGGGGCTCGTTGGGTAGGGGTACTCTCGAGGGCATACGAAAAATGCCTCTCATGCAGTCGGCTTACTGCATTTGGTAGGGGCTGGTGAGGTACAGTACCGCCTGGATACAGGAGTTCTGTGATGATATCCCTCTGGAATTGAAGGAAGGATTCATTCCGTCCTGAAGCTCTGTATACGACATGAGCATTCAGTAGAGCCAATTGAAATAAATGTAGAGACACTTTTTTGTACCAGCGTCTCGTCTTACGGGCAATATGATACGGCGCCATTAACTGGTCGTTGAGGTCCACCCCTCCCATATTAAGGTTATATTCGTGGACACAGAGGGGTTTCTCCACAACACCAGTCGCCGTACGAATTTGGACTGTCGTGTCTGCGTGAAGGGTGGTAAGAACGAAAACATTCCTATTGTCCCGCCACTTCACAGCGAGCAAATTTTTACATCTGCAGCAGGCTCTCGCCCCCGGCCTAATACGGGCATCTACAAGCCGCTGGGGGAAGCCCCAGCGATAAGGTCGCACGGTGCCACATGCTCCAATCTGTTGATCAAATAAGTGGCTAAAAAGTGGCACGCTGCTGTAAAAATTGTCCACATACAAATGGTACCCCTTTCCGAATAAGGGTGACACCAAGTCCCAAACAATCTTGCCAGCGCTCCCCATGTAATCTGGGCATCCTTCCGGCTCTACCTGACTATCTTTTCCCTCGTAAACCCTAAAGCTCCATGTGTAGCCTGTGGCCCTGTCACAGAGCTTATAGAGCTTGACCCCGTATCTGGCACGCTTGCTGGGAAGGTACTGTTTGAAAGACAAGCGGCCAGCAAATTTAACCAGGGACTCATCAACGCATACAACCTGCTGGGGATTAAACAAGGCTGCAAAACGTTCGTTGAAATGGTTTACGAGGGGCCGAATTTTGTAGAGCCGGTCAAATTCAGGGTCTCCACGTGGACGACAAAGTGCATTGTCACTGAAATGCAGGAACCGCAGGATCGCCTCGTATCGTTTCCTGGCCATGTGAGCAGAGAAAACGGGCATATGGTCGATGGGATGTATGGACCAATACATCCGCAATGACGGAAATTTGTGTATGCCCATGTTGAGGGTAAGGCCCAGAAAGGTCTTAAATTCGGAAACCTCGAGAGGTTTCCATTGTTTGGCAAGGCGAGACTGGGGGTTAGCGGCGATGTAGGTACCAGCATATAAATTAGTCTGGTCCACAATAGATCTATAGAGATCTTCCGTGAAATACAGCGAATAAAAATCAAGTGCCATAAAATTCGCTGTATCCACCTGAATACCGGGTTGGCCAGTGAATGGGGGAAGTACAGGTGCTGTAGAAGTTGTGGGGACCCAATCAGGATAGGCAAATTCTACAGGAAGGGCACTATGGGCACGACGGGCCTGTCTCTGTCTTCTTCTTGGTGGCAGCGGGACACTACTTGTGCTTGCCACATCGCCAGCTTGAACTGCACTTATGGGACTCGCCACGTCACCAAGTGTTACTGCAGTGCTGGATAAACGACCAGGGTGTACTAGGCCGCTGGTGCTTGCCAATCCACCAGAAGGAATAGCGGCGCTAGTACTGGATCTCTGCTCCATACGAGGGTCCTGCGGTTCTTGCTGCTCAACAACATCAGAACGGGATCGGGTACGCCTGGCCTTAGCAGGGACCTCAACTTCGTCGTGCGAGCTATCTGACATGGAGCCGCTGTCGTAAACGGGTTCGTATTCTGAGCCAGAATCTGTCAGATGCGTGACCTCCTCCTCTTCACTATCTGACATGCACATGAACTCCAAGGCCTGCTTATCATTGTACCTTCGCTTTGCCATTTTGGACTCTAAATTTAGTGGTACAATGGTAAGGATTCACAGGTAAAGAAAGCACCTGATCTGTAGGAAAGCAAACGTAGAAAACGCTTCAAAAAAAACTGTAAGCGATCGCAGGGATCAGGCCTGTCTCTGCGAACGCTGCAGTTATCTGTCTTGTGTTTTGTAAGTGACAGTGATCGATCGATACTGCACTTGGGTGGGTTGGGCTGGGCAGAGGGGGAAAACGCAGGTGCTAGCGGGTATCTGGGCTGATTCCGCTAACAATGCGTTTTGGGTACCCTAAACTGCTGGGTACGCTAGTATAGATCTGATCAGATCAGGTATCGATCCGTTCAGATCCTATACCACTAAGGGGGGTGTATGCTTAGCGAGTGGGTGTAAGCGGTACTGGCTCTAACCTAACGCTGCCTGGGGCGACGCAGACCCTGACTGGCGCTAAAATTAAATTTATATCACCCGCCGGGTGATCAGGGGGTTAAACCTATTGGGTTATATACGGCGGGTGCCCTGATGCTATAAACAGCAAACTAACCAACCAGCGTCAACCGTAACACTTATACGGTGATCACTGGTGAAAGGGTTAACTAGGGGGCAATCAGGGGGTTAAAACCTTTATTCGGTAATATATGGGGGTACCTGACGCTTTCTAAAAACCTGGTGGCGAACCTAAAATAACTAAATAACTAACTGGCTAACCACGTCACCAGTGACACTTATACAGTGATCAGTGGTGAAAGGGTTAACTCTAGGGGCAATCAGGGGTTAAAACCTTTATTTATGGGGGTACCTAACGCTATATAAACCTGGCGGCGAACCTCAAAAAAAACTAACTGCCTAGCGGCAACAGTGACACTAATACAGCGATCAGAAACCGATCGCTTAGTGACACTGGCAATAGGGGTGAAAGGGTTAACTCTAGGGGCAATCAGGGGTTAAAACCTTTATTTATGGGGGTACCTAACGCTATATAAACCTGGTGGCGAACCTCAAAAAAAACTAACTGCCTAGCGGCAACAGTGACACTAATACAGCGATCAGAAACCGATCGCTTAGTGACACTGGCAATAGGGGTGAAAGGGTTAACTCTAGGGGCAATCAGGGGTTAAACCTTTATTGGGGGGGGTAGGGGGCTACCCTGGACCTAAAGGGGCCTAAACCTAACTGCCCTGACACTTTTTTCTGTCACACTGACACTAAAAGCAGTGATCAGAAAATAAATGATCACTGCAATCAGTGACACTGTGACAGGGGGTGATCTGGGGGTGCTGGGGGGGTGATCGGGGGGGGTTATGTGCCTATGTGTGCTGTGTCAGTGTGCTGTTGGTGCAACTCACAGTACAGACGTCTTCTCTCCTCTGGAACCGGACGAAAAGACCGCCAGAGGGGAGAAAACGTCACTTCCTCCCTGCCTGTGTTTACAGTTACACAGGCAGGGCGTGCTCAGGTGGAAGCCGATTCGCCGAGGGAGATCGAGAGGGGACGGCTGGAAATCAATAGCCGCCCCCTCCTCCCGGACCTCCCGTACACCGTTCCCGGCCGTCGCATGTACCGGAGGGGGTCCCGATCGGACCCCCGAACCCGGGAAAGGCGGGGACGTACATGTATGCCCATGTGCCTGTACGTGCCATATTGTGGACGTACATTTACATGCGGGGGTCGGGAACTGGTTAAAAAAACAAAACAAAGTTAGCCCAATGTTTTTGCATAATGTGAAAGATGAAGTTACACTTAGATTACAGGATCCCATTGCTGACGCCTGCATTGACCACTTGGAAGCACTAGGGCTGCAGCAGCTAGTGTGTGGGCCCACGCATACCTTAGGTCACACCCTTGATCTTATTTTCAGACAAGAGGTGGAAGTAAAAATCCTGAAAAATGAGCTCCTACCATGGACAGACCACCATATAATCAAATTCATAATTATTAAAAATGCCCATTCAACAAAAACATCAAAACCAGTGACTACGCACTGGACAAGATCTCAGAAGAAGCTCCATTCGGAACTCTTCAAAACAACATTAGGGAACAAAATAAAAACAATCCAATCTCATCAATGAGCCACTGAAACCCTGGATGCCATCTTGAAGAAACCCACCCTCGACCCCAAGGCCCCTGAACATCGTCATCCCATAACAGGCCTGAACGTCCTCTCCAAGGTAATGGAGAAAGCAGTGGTACAACAGCTGCAACAGCATCTAGATACCCATAATTTGCTCGATTCTTTTCAATTGGGTTTCCATCCCGGGACGGAGACAGCACTGCTCAAAATATGGGACGATGCTCTCGAGGCTGCAGACGAAGGAGAATCGTGTCTTCTGGTTCTGTTGGACCTAAGCGCAGCATTTGACACAGTAGACTACAAACTCTTACTGACTCGGCTAGTTGAAGTAGCCAGAGTCACGGAAGGTGATTTATCTTGGTTCTCCTCCTTTTTGGAAAACCGATCACAAACAGTGAAACTTGGTCCTTTCACTTCTGAAAAACGCATGGTGTCATGCGGGGTCCCTCAAGGATCCCCCCTGTCGCCGGTACTGTTCAACATCTATCTTCGCCCCCTCTTTGAAATCATCAGCACCCAAAAACTACTTTATCCCTCCTATGCAGATGACACACAACTGTATTTTCGCATCTGCAACAAAAAGGATCATCATCTCGATCTAGAGAAATGCCTCTCTTTGATAGAAAACTGGATGACAAAGAGTTATCTTAAACTCAACTGGGCGAAAACAGAACTTCTTCTGTTTCACGCCAGTCGTAAGAATCAACCAGCAACACCCTGGACACCTCCGCCCACTCTGGGCCAAATCATCACCCCTAGCACCAAAGTCAAAATTTTTATCGTGAATGCGACATTATGGCGGACACTTTTGAGACCATTTTGGGACCATTGTCATTTTTACAGCGAACAGTGCTATAAAAATGCAATGATTACTGTAAAAATTACACTGGCAGTGAAGGGGTTAACCTGTAGGGGTTATGTGTGACCTAGGGAGTGCTTCTAACTTTTAGAGGGCATGGCTTGCCGTGACATGTCACTGATCGCTGTTCCCGATGACAGGAAACACACGATCAGTGACATGTCAGGGGAAGGACAGGGAGATGTTGTGTTTGCACTGACATCTCCCCGTTCTTTAGCTCTGTGACCCGACTGCGGGACACCGGTGGATATTGAGTCCACAGATCCAGCGGTCACGGTCACGGAGCGCGCGCGACCACACGGCTCGCAAATTAAAGGGACGTATATATACATTTGCACATCCGTGTCATTCTGTCGACGTATATCCTTGTGCGGCGGTTGGGAAGTGGTTAAAGTCCCAAACTTTTTCTCTTGGAGCTCCTATATGTCTAAGACCTACTAAAGAACCCACTACAGAACTTTCATACCTACCAACCAAACTGTTTCTCCATCCATTATGGTACACAGGACCTGCATTTCTGTGTATTGGCCTTATGCACTGCTTGCTTTAAAGGCATGGTAGTTAGAGGCAGGGTTATATGGGGGGCTGACGTAATGATTTTTGTCCAAACCTGAAGGCAGCAGTTTAGCTCACATGTCACATGACGTGTAGACTTACTACAATCCTGTGTCCCTCAATACACTTCAAGGAATAGATTTTGCAGTAAGTAAAAACAAAATAGAGTTTTATTCCTATCTATTTACTAATGCTATCACCATTAAGGTTTAAAAATAATCAATGTTGAGTGAGAAAGCAAAGCTTCACTTTAACACTTTATTTACTTATTATAGAAGTTATATTCCCCTATGCAGAATATTGTGTGGTATGTATTATCAGTTTGTCAGTACAAAACGTATTATCAGTATCTTCTACTTCTGTTAAGCCAGTCTTGTGATTTACGCACCTATACCACACTGTATAGCAAGCATGGTGTCATAAATGTTTCATATTGCAGCTTCCTGTGTCTTCTACTTGCTAAGAGGAATATGTAAGGGTATATCATCACTGAATGGGGGTTCTCTTTTACTCCTATGAACTGTGTAAACACCTCAAGTGCCCATTGCATGAAAACATGTTACACTGAAAGAATAGTGGTATGCAGTAGTACCTGATTGGCCTAAATGTCTGCTGTGGGGAGGATTGTGGGAGGATAATATAAAGAGATTTCAGACTATTGCAATCTCAGTATTTTAAAATGTGTAATTTTGTTCAACAAAACTCATAACTTTGATAATGTTGTTGTTTTTTTGTGTGGAGTTCCACTTTAAATGTGCCATGCTTCACCTGATTCTGTGTTTCCTTTGTCACAGGTCTCTGCTTCAGTGCGTACATTGTAAGACAAAATAAACGAAGAAAGCACCTCTCCCTATCTCTGATACCAGTTCAACGACACACTTGAGAGGTCCAGAACAGCAAGGCTGTCTGATTGTTTTGTCAACTGGCCAAAAAATTTTAAACCTAATTTTCTGTTTCAAAATAATGGTCCAAAAGGGAAAATAATGTATGCAACATATGTGCCAAGGAAAATGTGATTTGCCTTGAAATGAATTAAGATTTTGCCAATAAAATGTTCTTGTTGGCAGGTAAGAATGAGCAGAAAATCCTAGGATGTAAATAATACACCTTAGCAAAGAACATTGTAGTTAATGAAACTGTTTTCTCTAATGATTGTCACTTTCCTGGCCAGCACATGCTAATAGAGTAAAAAAAAAGTAAATGTGATTTTTATACATACAGTAATCCACACACTATATTGTGATGAATAAATTAACACAAGTAAAATAATATGCTAAAAGAAAAATAACTGTTGTCAGTGGGGCTTACATTGTTAAAGAGACAAATAAGATAATTGCATTGTAATGTTTGCTTTAACTTTATCTTTCTTATAAATCTGATACTAGCATAAAATTAACAGTATTGATTTTTTCTCTTTTATTTAGTTAAACGAGATTCTAGAGTACCCACTGTGCTCAGTGATAAATATTCAGGAATTGTTGTTGTTATGAATAAAGTGTGGTCACAAACACAGTACAATATCTGTTAGCTTGCACTATATTTATGACTTCACTTCTGTGGCCTTTATAACCATCCCTATTCATTTTATCCAGGAGGTTTGTGCACCAAAACTATGTATGAACAAAACACATTATTGATATATATGTTTTGTTGCTACTATATAGTTGCATGTGCTGTTGAATTAGCAACCATGCCCATTCGTGCAAAATGTTAGCTGAACAAAAGAGCCTTATATAAAAGCCAAGGTAAACAAGTGGCATGGTTGAGGTGTCACCAGACTTCACAAGGGTCATTAAGTGGCGAGGAATTCAAACTGTCTGTATGTACCCAAGATAGATCATCTTTAAATTCATAAAATAGAGAGACAAACTCTATCGTGGCTCATGAATCAATGTTCTTTTTTACTGTCCATCTATTCTATGAATAAGCAAGGACAGCTGACATAAGGCAAAAATGTATATTTGTACGCATATTTCTTTCACGTTCATTGAAGAACACTGATTCAGGGACATTTGGGTTAAAAGAGGATGTCATGCCTCAGTTTTTTTTGCTAGTGTCCCAAGAGGATGGAGGACTTTTCTGTACCGAAAAAAGTTTAACTATTTTTACTAGCCATTTTTCCTTTTATTCAAAGATTATTTTTTATTCAATCAAACCTTCTCTACATACTGCTTAAGCTGGCCTTTTTACACAGCTATCTGGATCAATGTATACTCAACAATAGCTTTAAAGGCTGTACCTGACCCTGTCGGACTGGAAAAATGCAAGGGCAGCCTGGAACATGACATATTAGCGCCTATTAGATCTGGGCTTTGTGTTGTGGTTTCCATGTGTGCTGTGTTGGTTAACGGTGGAGCACTTTCCAAGTCCAAAGCCTTTTCTTAGCTTCTGATGTGACCCTGTCTCTGAAGATTCGTTAGTAGGCCATGTGGGCTGAGCATATATAACTACTTAATTTGTTAGGACTGCTGAATGCCATTACAATTCTTATTTTACATTTGTTTCAGGGAAACCTGGTAAAAGGCTCTGGAATTGAGTTCTGTGGAACTTACTCTGCACTCTGCGTGCTGTTAATCACAATAATGCTGCTACTAGTCTGGAATTCCTCAGAGGCCCTACGACTTCAAAAACTGTGAATCTCATGAAAAACCCCTCCTAAATATTTTGCAGCGCAATATCAATTGTCCATTTTTTTAAAGTATGTCCTGTCTTAAAAAAGCACAACCATTCCTGTAGAGGACGTGCCGATAAGGACCCCATAGATCAGGGATGCCCAACCTTTTGAAGAGCGAGGGCCACTTAAGTGACTTGGTACCCGGTCGTGGGCCACAATGAGTGGAGCGGGGAAATGACAGGTCTGTGTCCACTCTGCATATCGAGAGCAGACACAGCCCACTCTACTCTATGGGCCCTTTGATCCGATCCACCCATGCAGAAGGGGATGGATCCTCTTTTGTTTTGTTTTTTAGCAGATCGGATTAGAGATAGGCGGTGCA
Source organism: Rana temporaria (assembly GCF_905171775.1). NCBI lineage: Eukaryota > Metazoa > Chordata > Amphibia > Anura > Ranidae > Rana > Rana temporaria. The sequence goes on from NC_053493.1 coordinate 159,635,231, forward strand.
CCTGCTGATCAGTTTGATAGAAGCCCAGTAAACCACTGCAGAACAGATATGCCCATATTTGGTATCACTCCACCTGTCACAGGAGCAGGTGCTATACAGGAAGCATCGGCTTATGCGGCTCTGCTCCGCAGCTGCTTGTTTTCTCTATCACCGGCTTCATTCACAACACTGATGCTCTGGGATGACAGATCGGCGATCCGCAATCTGGGCTTGCCAACCATCCATCCCAGAGCAGAAGAGGGCCCCTGGGCCACTGGTTGGGCACCCTTGCCATAGATGACCCCATAGATGAACTTTGAAGATTCTTTCGAAAATCAAATTTTCCTTGTCAGGTCTTGCATTACAGCATGACATGGTTGTAATGCAGGGGATTTGGACAGCCAAGGAATCCTTTCTCCCGATCAATATTCAGAATTTTTAGACGATTGGTTGCCCTTACAATTCTGGACATGGCTACTGGTGTGTCTACCCATTAGGATCCAGTCAGACAATGTCAAATAAGTGTTGTAAATAAACCATCAGAGTGAAATCAGAAGTCTGGCAATGGCAGAACTTCATGTTCAAGCCTCATTTGCCTTCTATATTCCAGGTGTGGAAAATTGACACGCAGACCCCCTCAGCCAGTAGCATCTGGGTCTGGGAGAATAGACCCTACACCTAGTGATGTTTAAAGACCTGTGGCAAAGATGAGGGATGCTGATTGTGCACCTCCTGGCATCCAGGTTTAACAACAAACAATACACAAGTTTTTCTTCAGGTACAGATATTCTCTGACAGAAGCAATGGATGCTCTAGTGGCTAATCAAAACAGCCTAATCTATGCCTTTCCTCACCTAAAACTCCTTTCTCAAGTGTTCCACGGGATCAAGATAGAGGGCATTGAGACTGGCCCAGACAAAGGTGGTAATGTGACCAGGCAGACACTCCATGGGATCTTCCAGTTTATCAATATTTTTTGTCCCAAGGACTGGGATCACACCCACTGGCCTTAATGGCATGGCTGTTGAAGCCCAGGTCCTATAAGATAGTGGCCTCTCCAAATACATGACTCCTACCTTGCTAAAATCTAAGACGTCTACTTCCCACATGTTATACCATTGCACGTGGAAGGCACACTTTTCATGGTGTGAGGAAATAATCTTTTTCATCCCAGAAATATTCTGTAGGATGTATACTGACCTTGCATTTGAACCTACATTTGGCCATGAGTACCATCATGTGTCAAATCTCGACGCTTGTGATCTTGTTGCAGAAATCACTAGTCTCCCATTCCTTGATTAAGACTTTTTACTTACTATTTACTTACCATGCTCACTCACAAGGTTGCTTTTCTTGTTGTCATATCTTCTGCAAGGCTCATGTCTGAACTGCCAGCCTTGTCTTGAAAAAAAAAAAAATTCTGGTTCTACATGAGACTAGGTGGTTTCAGCTTTCCTGCCTAACCGGGGCATTCTACCTCCAACCTTTTGTCCAGCTCCAGTATATGAAAATGAGATTTACCTTCTTTGTATAGCTGTAGGTTTTGCGGTAAGTGTTTAACTCGCAGCCAAATGTTTCAAATTAGGAAAACTGATTGTGTCTGTCATCCCCTGCAATGGGGAACCAGCTTCTCACTCTACCTCTGCCAATGGCCCAGATAGATCATTATTCAAGCAGATGGTCTTAAGGATCGGGTTCCATCCTTTCCTGACAAAGAACAGTATACTAGACCTATGAGTGCTTCTTGAGCTTTTTGGCATCAGGCAACTGTTTCCCAGGTTTATAATGCTGCCACCTGGTTCTCTGCTTATGCGTTCTCTATGTTTTATCTCTGTTGCTTTTTTTTTGTGGCACTGTTAGCGTCTTGTTTGCAATTTTGCTAATCTCTCAGTTGGACTGCTCTATGTTCCTATTGTCTTTGTATCCTATGTCACTCAATGAACAATAACGAAAATAGCATTTTACACTTGTGTAAAATCTGTTTCTTTCAGTTCATTCAGTTTTATAACAAAAAAGTGGCAAAAGATAAACAGAGGATAGGTGGAAACCTATCCTCTGTTTATCTTTTGCCACTTTTTTGTTATAAAACTAAGGCATACCGGGACTTGGAGGGGCTATACTAGGCTGTTTTTTTTGTTGTTTTTTTTTTACAGTGTTCAAATAATCCTCTAGGTGGCAGTATACCCAAATGTTTCTGAATCATGTGTCTCTCAATGAACTTGAATAAAAAGTTTATACGGAGAGTACAAAAATCCAATTTATTAGCATGGTCCTGTAATCCACACTCAACCGCACATTGAACTTATGGCTTTCTTTAATGTAACTAAACATGTGTCTTAGTTGATGTGAGTTACAGCTGTATATCTTCTGCTCTTTTTAACATTTTACTTATGCAAACTGCCATCATTAAGACAGATATAAATCATATAAATGAGTACACATACATCATTTTCTGCCACAGAGCAGAAGTATAGGAAGTATTGCTCGCATAACATTTTGTAAATATTACACTTGAAATATGTGGAAGTAATTATATATTACTACTTGTCTAATATGCAGAATGCAATAATAATGTTAAATGTTTCCATTTGTCAGGATCGGTTCTCTTTATTATATTCATGTAAAAAATTTACCTTATCCAGTTGTGCTATTTGAATTTTTAGCAACATCATCTTTGAGTGCTTCAAAAAGCAGAATTTTTTAAACACCTGTCTCCACAGCTGTTGTTGAGTTACAGGCATCATGTCCTGACATCTCTGGCATTGCATGCTAGAACTTGTACATCCAGAACAGCCGTAGAGCCAGAATCTGCCTAATACCTTTAAAGCATATCACATTTTTTATCCTTCTGTAACCTGTGTTCATGTACAATGATATCACTGTACTAAGTAATAAGATTATGTTCTTGTCCACTGTAATGTAATGATATCTTCAGTGATGTGTTACTGAATGAATGGGACATTAGAAATAATTATTTACTAACACTGACATTTGTTTAAAATATCTAATCCTAGACGGATCTGTGCTGTTTGGATCAACTGTGCTTGTAAAATAACATTCCAGTTCAGGGACTTAGGAGTAGGAGGTAAAATAGGAATTAAATTTAGCCCACATTTACACTAGTGTAGCGTGATTTTGCACATTCAATACTTTCCTCTTTTGATCCGGCTACTACTGAAGAGATCACCATACTTTTCTTAATTGCCCACCTACCCAATTTCCCCCCAGATTCTGTCCCCCCCCCCCCCCCGTAACTACTTCAGGCACCCTCTTCTTTAATATCCTATGCTCTCTCTCTCACATCTTAAATCTCTCCATCTCTACTGGCACCTTCCCCTTTATTCTAAAGCATGCACACACTTAAAGAAACCTTCACTGGACCCCACCAACCTGAACAACCAAACACCCACCTCCCTGCTTCCATTTACCAATACACTTTTAGAATGCTTAGTCTACAACCATGTGAGTTCCTACTTCACTAAAAAACAACCTTCTTGAATCCTTACATTCTGGCTTTCGCTTGCAGCATTCTACTAAAACTCACTAATGATTTACTAACTACTGAAACCAATGGCCACTACTCCATAACTTTACTAGTAGACCATTCTGTGGCCTTTGATCCTGCTGACCACCTGCTCCTTCTCAATAAACTCCATGTCCTTGGCTTCCAAGATTCTGTTCTTTACTAGTTCTCCTCCTATCTATCACAGTGCTCCTTCAGTGGTACCAACAACTCTGTCTCCTCCTCTCCACTTTCTCCTTCTGCAGAGGTATCCCAATGCTCTGTTCTTGGATCCCTTCTCTTCTCTATTTACACCTCCTCCCTCGGTCACTTGGTCACCTCAAATGGCTTCCAATACCATTTCTATGCCAATGACACCCAAATCCATCTCTCTACTCCTCACCTTACTCATTCAGTTTTCTTTCGCATTATTAACTGACATATCAACATGGATGTCACCGCACTTCCTCAAAATAAATCTTTCTACAACCAAGCTTGTAATATTCTCCCCACACGTGTGCCCCTCCCTGATTTTTTTAAATAGATCAATAATGAAACTATTAGTACTTCTCCTCATTTAAGGAATTGACCTGTCCTTTCAGCCCCAAATTCAATCACTGTCAAAAACATGTAGACTTTACCTAAAATTGGCCCTTTTTTAACTAATGAAACCACCAAGCTACTCATTCACTCTTGTGTTACCTTGACCATTGTAAGTCCCTTCTGTAAGGCCTACCTCCACGCAGGCTATCTTGCTTCCATCTACCAATTGAACTTTTAATTCCTCCATCAGCTCATCCCTCACAGTTATTTTCTTTTGCACCACTTGCCCCACCCTTTTAGATTGTAAGATCTTATGAGCAGGGCCCTTTTAACCCTCTTGTACTTTTTTTGTTTTGTAATTGTATTGTCTCTTATATTGTAAAGCACTGTGCAAACTATTGGCACTATATAAACTCTGTTTAATAATAATCCTTACCCACTGGGTGAACATTGCTTTGTTAAAGCACATAGCAACTGCTTATATATCTTTAAGACTTTGTATTGGACACTGTCCACCAAATACTGATATGTCAGCTTTGAATGAGCAACGCTTATGGACAGGTAAAACAAATACTGTGCTTAAAGAAAAGGATACAATATATGTATTGTACAATATAACTAACAAAAAGGTTGATTTACTTAATGTTTCTGTCATACCATCATCATTTCCATTATTTATACTAGATATATTTAACTTGATTTAGTGCAACAGTTTGCATTAGGAATATGAAGTATCTCATATTGAAAGATATGATTTGCGGATTCCCTAGTATATCCCTTACTGATGATCTTTTTATTGAATAATAAGGGACCAGGTTCTAACTAGTCATACATATGTATATTTTAGCACTTTGACAGATGTATTGCAATGTACTTAAAATTTTAGATGTTATACATAATGAAAGTTTGAACGTTTTATGCCTATAGTTTAAGCTGTTAGCTGTAGGCAGAAATATAAAGTAAAAAAAATACATCTTGCACAGGGCACATGATATCAAATTTTTAGGTTTGATTTACTGATGTGCCAATTTAGAAAGAGATGTGAAACTGACTATTAAATGGTTTACTTAAGAACTTTATGGAAGCAATCAAACAGACAAGATTTTGCCAGTGATGAACATGGGTCAAAGTTTTAGACTTTGACCCATGTTCATCGCTGGCAAAATCTTGTCCTTATAATACAAAGTTTATATTTACATGCTCTTATTTTTTTCAGTGAAGAAAAAAATCCATACCAGTTTAGGGCAACATGCAGGTAGCATTTCAGCAAACAGAACAAATTGATGACAATGGTTATGTTATTTATTAAGATACATGCCCGCAGTGTACGGTACTCCTTTATTTACCAGCACAGGGAAGGGAAACTGACATAAATAAGCCAATACAACTTCAGGGCGCCATTTTAATTTCATCCTGTAAATGTATTAAATGTAAATAACAAAATAAACCTAAATAGCTGGCATTTTTGCAGATAGTTTATTTTTGCAGAAAATCTATTATAATGTATTGTACAGTTATGCCACATACACATGTTGGCACCTGAACATATGATGACCATTAGACAAAATGTAATAATGTCTACATTCTTGTAAATGCATGTGCATATCTATTGCATGTGAACCATTTATACATTTCCCAGTATTCTGCTGTATTAAGGAGAATGAAAAGCTCCATACTCACCCACTTTACTTAATATTAATTTATATTTGCACACTGCCAATGTTTCCTTTTGTGGCCTACTGCTGTTAAAGCAGCTTCCACAGTTTATTGTTTAAAGTATGTGTCCACCTATAAATGAGTTCTTAATTTAAAGTAAACATTGCTTAGTTAATGGCTTACTAAACCTGTGGTCAGACTATGGACATTTCAAGTATTCACATATTCCTAACAAGTAATATGTGAGCCCTAAAACAAGGTCTTGTTGACCTCGGTATCTACAGGCACTGGAAAGCATATCATTCTTAAAGTTCACAGCAGATGCACTAACGTTTTTCAAATCAATCTCTCTTTTTTAAATTACTTTAGTGTTTCTGCAGCGAACATTGAGTATTAATGCTTATGGCCTGCTTGTTCAGAATTTATAAATACTTGAATAGTCATTACCTGGCCGTATGTTCATTTTAACTCTCTTGACTCTGTTTTTATTGCCCTTCTGAACATTACGTATCGTGCTTAATATTATGGAATGCATTGCGACCACTGAGCACACCTAGTTTTTTTGTTACCATTATTTATGTGAAGAATCCAGCAAGGGAAAAGATCACAAAAAAATAAAAATACATAATTAACTAAGCATATTGTTTGTTTCATTAAGTATAGAAACTCACAACATAAAAGCTTTGCTTTGTAAAAGTTATATATAGGATGCTTATGTGCAGCTTTGCCCAATGTACATTCCCTTTCTTCCATGTTATCAGATGTACTAACTCCATTGGAGGGGTGACCAGCGTTCACTGTCTCTCACTGGCAAAATTATGCTTTCTTGCCCTTTCATCCATGTGTATGCCCATGTCCCTTCATTTTAACAAAAATTACAATTCTCATTGGATTACCTCATACTGTGGGTGATTCAATAAAGCAAAGTTCCACTCATTTGTAAGTTTATTAAAATGTAGCAGCTACAAAAAGTGTAGCTGCTGACTTTTAATTAACAGACACTTACCCGGCCCCTCCTCTCTGTGGTGCCTTCATTGCAAGTGTGGGCACATGGCTGTAACAGGTTTCAGCTTCATAGCCGGGCACACACTGCACGAGTCATGCTGCACTCTGATAGTGGCAAGGCAATCTTTTGGGACCTGTGACGTGTCCCAGAAGATTGTAGAGAGGGAGGAGGAGTCGCATAGGCAGCGAGGTGATGGAAGCAGGAAGTGGGTCAGGAAGTACCTGTCAAAACTAGGCAACCACTCCCCCCCAAAAAAAATGAATAAAGTGGAAGTTCCACTTTTGGTTGGAACTCTGTTTTAGATTTTAGTTAACAAAATATGATTAGTAGCTCATTATGAGTAGATTCTAACACAGGTGTCTCATAGGAAAAAATTAACTCAAAATAGCAATAGCATATCGAAATCATAAGTAAAATATCAATTAAAAAGCATAATTTTTTTAATGATTTCAAAATAAAACTTTCAATTACATTTTTCGAATATTAATTACACATTTCTAGTGATCTGATACAATTAAATGAATTACCACAATTGATACCAAAAATGTTTAAAGTATATATTTTTTAGTTTATTTGAATGACCACTCTTATTTTTAGTGGAACATGGTTCAAAGTGAGTACGCTCATTCATGCATGTTCACACCCATTTGCAACAGCAAATGTGCTGCCATTGCTGAAGTCAGTATAGTTAGAGAACAGACAAAACTGTTAAAATGAGTGACTCACAAAGTATTGAAAGAATTAGGTTAGAATAAAATCCAGGCAAGTCACTTTTAAGTAGTTGTAAACCCTAGGGGAAAAAAATGCAAGAGAAAGGCATAATGAGCTAGTATGCATAGCTCGCTCATTATGAATTGCTTACCTTAGATCGAAGCCCCTTTAGTGGTTCTCATACCCCGCTCCGGGTGGCGACATTTCTCCCGCAGTTACTTCTGGGTATCACGGGCTCCGGCGCTGTGATTGGCCGTAGCCACGATGACGTCACTCATACATATGTACCATTGATTCAGTGCGCATGTGCCAAAGACGTTGGCACGTGCAGATCCAGAGGAAATCTCCTAAACCGCGCAGGTTTACTAGATATCCGGGGTAGCTACAGGTAAGCCTTATGATAGGCTTACCTGTAGCAAAAAGTGGTTTACAACCACTTTAAATGCCCCATTTGACATATCCTGATGTCATTTAATGTAATGTAAGTACAAGCAAAAGAAAATGTAGGTTAGATTGTTAATATAATGACCCCTTGTTCCATGAATAAATAAATACAAAGGGCCTTCAAAAAGTTTTTTATTTTTGTTGGATATGGTGACAGCAGGAGTAGTAATTGGCTGCGTCTGAGCGTATCATGTGACTAATCTGTCTGACAAGTCATCTGACCTTGCGGTTTAGTATAAGAGTTTTTACGCTGTGTGGTGAAGATGGCTGCAAAAAAAGCACAGAAACTTTTTGAAGAACATATATATATATATATATATATATAAAAAATGGAGTCCCATATGTAATAATATCAATTATCATCACCAAACCAACTCTAACTATTAATTACTAAATACTAAATACTTGGGGCCAGATTCACAAAAGGGATACAACGGCGTATCTGCTGATACGCCGTCGTATCCCTGTTTCTATCTATGCGACTGATTCATAGAATCAGTTACGCAGAGATATCCCTAAGATCCGACAGGTGTAATAGTTTTACACTGTCGGATCTTAGGATGCAGTACCGTGTCCGCCGCTGGGGGGAGTTTGCGTCGTAAACCAGCGTCGGGTATGCAAATTAGCAGTCACGGCGATCCACGAAACTTTTTCCCGTCGTTACGTCGCCGCAAGTGTTAGTTTGCCATCGCAAAGATAGGGCACCTTTTACAAAGTGTAAACTTACTACACCATGTAAAAGTATACCCGTCTTTCCTGCGTCACTTTTGAATTTTTTTTACATTTTTTTTTCCGGCGCAAGTCTTTTTTTCACGTCGCGATTCACAAAACGTCGGCGTGTCGTAATTTCGCGCAAAGCACGTCGAGAAATTTGCGTCGGGAGCATGCGCAGTACGTCCGGTGCGGGAGCGCGCCTAATTTAAATGGTACCCGCCCCATTTGAATTGGCCCGCCTTGCGCCGGACGGATTTAGGATACACCGCCGCAAATTTCCAGGTAAGTGCTTTGTGGATCGGGCACTTAGACAGAAAATTTGCGGCGGTGTAACCTAAATCGGTTACGTTATGCTGCGCCCGGGCTATGTGAATCTGGCCCTATACTTCCTATGGTATAAAATGGTTTCTAACCAGTGCTATGAACCTGGGATACATATAGGCAGTTTAGTGATTTTATCGATTTTTTTTGGGCAATGTACACTTTGCAAAGTGAATGTTCACTTATTTTGCACAGGATCTGGTTTGCAGAGTGAGCACAACCTTACCTTGTTAACTAAGCTAAGTGAGCATTTCCTAGTCTTAGTAAATTAACATTTGTGTGCATGGTCCAAAGTTGGATATACACATGTGCAAAATGTTCGCTTTTGGTAAATGAGAATAAATCTATAAAATACACTATGGGGTTTACTTTACTAAACCTGGAGAATGCAACATCTGGTGCAGCTCTACATAGAAACCAATCAGCTTCCAGGGTTTTATTTGTCAAAGCCTTATTGAACAAGCTGAAGTTAGAAGATAATTAGCTACCATGCAGAGCTGCACCAGATTTTGTACTCTACAGTTTTAGTAAATCAACCCCAGTGTGTTTGTCCATTGTAAATGACTGCAAAGGTCTGATAAAACAAGAAAAGACAAACAAATATAATATTGCACATTAAAATAAAAAAGGTGTCTTCCATAATATTTTTCAAAGGTCTCTTTTTTTTATTAAATCAAAAATACACTTAAAATCTAATCAAACCATTATGAAAGCATTATATTATAGAAAAAAAAATATCAAACGCATCTATTGAAATAAAAAATGTGAGCAACATTGGTGCACACACATACACCATAGTTCTGACTGCTGAGTTAAAAAGAACAGTATGGGTAGTGATAATGCTGAATATACAGTACTATGAGCACAGTCTTGTGATTTCCACATATGATTTATCCAAACTGTTGTGTTCCATCTGATTCCTGCTGAATCTACTAAAATCAGACACATCTGTGATCCTGTCAGCTCCACTGAGCTCCACATTTGTCAAAGGAGCCAGGTTAAACAATTGTCAGCAGGACAGTGACTGCATCCATTCAGGTGCAGTCATTGTTCGGGTACTTTGAAGGCCACATGTGTCTTCTGTCAGAATACAGTACCCAGCGTTCATGAAGGAATTCTTGTTCAACCTGCAAGAGAAATGTACACGTGTATGGCTAGCCTTATGGCCCGTACACACGATACGAATATCGTACGAAAAATGTCGTCCGAGGAAGAATCGTGCGATAATTGGATCATTAGTACAGAGCTTTCGAGAACCGATCATAACAGTTCATCCAATATTATTTTATCGGACATGTACAAAAATTTTCCTTGTACGATGCCAGATCGTCTGATTTGCGTTTAGTCAGTACAGTTGTCGTCCGAAAATACAATACAAATACATTACAACACATGTTATTCCTTCCAATTTTTTTTGTGTCGTACGAGAATTTTCATGACCTTAATAACCTATTTGATTTCTACTTGCGACTATTAAGCGAAGAAAGTCGTACGATCTGTCGTACGATATTCGGATCGTGTGTACGGGCATAAGTCCACACTTACAGGCTGTGCTCCGCTTTTTCAAGGTAAACCATAAAAATTAGCAATTAAGTTCCAACCAGCTACACCAGGGGTGTCAAACTCAATTTCATTGAGGGCCGCATCAGCATTATCATTGCCCTCAAAAGGGCTGGTTGTATCTGTAAGATTAGATGTCCAGCTCATCCCCTCCCTTTTACATTAGATGTCAAGAGCCACCCCACCATCAGAAGTTGAGTCCCCCACTCTCCCTTACATCACAGTGCACACCCCTTTCTTTATGCTGCTGCTGGGAAGAAGCTGGATGCATTGCTTGAAAGCAGAAAGTACAGGGTCTGGAGTAGGACCAGAGAAGCTCTCCTGCAGCTGCAGGAGAGGTGCGAGGGACACATGAAATGGCCTAGAGGGCCGGATTCGGCCCGCAGGCCTTGTGTTTGACACCTGTGAGCTACACTGTGTTGACTTAGATAGCATTCCCATAAAATATATGTCAGTAAAAACACCACAGTGTCATAGCCCATATTAGGAATCAAACTTATATTCATATTAAATATGTTAGTATCAGAGGATTAGGCAGCTAGACGTGCAAAATATACGTGTGTACCCCCTATCTGATGTCTTTCATTCAATGGTCATTTGAGTTTTGGGTTTCCAGCCAATATGCACGTTGTTTGCATTATTTGTGAAGAAATCTTGAGTGAATTGTCTTTGCAGACATCATTTTCAGTTTCCACTTCTAAAACTCTCAGTATACCATTTAAAATATTGCAAACCACTGTTTGATTTGGTTTGTTTGAACATAGAAAAGGAACCAGAGATCCAAAGAACAGCATTGCATTATCCTAAAAACACTCTGTAAGATGTTGTTTAAGAAAAAATATCATGTCTAATGTGTAAAATGTATTTTTTTCAAAGAAGAGCTCATGAACTTTTACAATTCTCTGCCACTATTAACCGTACATTTATGTACTATATATTTTGAATTATTTAGAATGTAGCTGTTTCTTCAACTTAAGAACATGTTGACAGTATTCTTTACTGTTGTTAATTTTATTAATTTATCTACTCATTGAGTTATATATTTTAAACACTTTAAATTAATACATAACTTAAAAGGTAGCACAAGTTATTTTTATTTGTAAAACTAAAATTGTAGAAATAAAGTTTGGAAATATATCTATAAATGTAATATATGTATTTTATGTAATTATTTCTTACAGATTATTTTTAGATTAAATGTATGACGAAGAGTAAATATGTAAAAAAAAAAAGGGTATTAGCCAAATGTTGAAATGAATTCATGTAATATCATGCTTGGTGCCACAAATAAAATAAATTCCAAGTTCATTTTGATTCTTTTGAATTATTTGTATGAGAGTGGATTTTTTTATTTCTTATTATGTATGTAGAAAATAATGATCATTATTGCTTCATGTCTGTAAAACTTGTTTGGCCATGACATGTGTGAGTCAGCAGACCTGTGGCCACATGTAGTCAGACCCACCTGCATAAGCAACAATAAATATAGCACACTTGTTGAGAACAGCTTTTCACAGCTAGTGCAGGTGCATTGCATTACCCGTTAGACAGAGATCTGTAATTATTTGTCTACGAATGTAAAAACTTTGTTAGATCACTTTATCCAAGTGATAGGTGGGTGATGTAGGCTGAATTATTTTGTGGGTCTTTACTAAATTATTAGAAACTGTTTACTTAGCATATTGAACAATCACCAATCGTAGTCACAAGGGAAAACTTTGTTCACTTTAAATACCAAATCATCTGCAAATAAATCCTAAATGAAACCAAAGAATCTTTTTTTCTTTTGGTACATTATTGGATATTTACAGGGAACAACAATTCACCTTATTTATTAAGCTTGGCGAGTGAACATACGTTTAGTAGGTTAACCTAACTACTACTAACCATTACCTTACCTAAGTTAAGCTAATGCTTTGTTGACTACAAAGACACAATCAGTACTATATGGATACAATAAAAAACATGTCCACAGAGAAATGACCAGTAACATATAAACACAACCAGAAATATGCCTACAGTAACATAATCAGTATCGTACTGACACAGTCATGTAGGTACAGTCAGTACCGTACTGATACGACGTAGATCAAATCTGCAGAGACACAAACCAAAAGGTCAACAAAAAACAAAATCAGTACCATACTAACACATCCAAAAATATGTTCATAGAGGCAGGGTCAGTACCATTCTGAATCAACCAGAAACATGTTCACAGACATAATAAAAAATAAATTGGTACAATATAAACACAACCAGGCATATGTTAGCAGACATGCAATCGATACTGATGCTGAGTACAATTGTACCAACACAAGTAGAAACATTACCACAGAGAAAAGAGCACACAGCTAGTTTTGATAGGTACCTGCTCTTCTGCTTGAATCGCCTAAGCAATCTGAGCAGAAGTTCGTCCTTCCTTCCCCTTTGCACACATCCTTCTGGGACACATCACAGGTCCCAGAAGGCTGCGGGACCATTCACAAAGCACAGCATGGATCATGCATGCAGAGTGGGAAGCCAACTGTGAAGCTGCAAGGAGTCACACCTGGATTCCCACTCTAGACATGGTGGTGCTGGGGACCCGAAGACGGGCAAAGAATCAGCCTGAGTAAGGACAGCACTGGATTTAGTCAGTCCCCTTTTATTAAGAGTCAGCATCTACAGTATTTGCAGCTGCTGACTTTTAATTAAAAAAAATGGGGGGACAGAAAATCCTCTTTAACCACTTAAGGACCGCCTAACGCCGATATACGTCGGCAGAATGGCACGGCTGGGCACAAGCACGTACCTGTAGCGCGGACCCGATTGCTACTGGAGTCCCGCGATCGGTCACAGGAGCTGAAGAACGGGGAGAGGTGTGTGTAAACACACCTAACCCGTTCTTCATAGTGGCAGTGTCACTGATCATCTGTTCCCTGATATAGGGAAAGATGATCAGTGACGTTACAAGTCCAGCCCCACCCCCCTACAGTTAGAAACACACATGAGGTCACACTTAACCCCTACAGCGCCCCCTAGTGGTTAACTCCTAAACTGCAATTGTCATTTTCACAATAATCAATGCATTTTTATAGCACTTTTTGAGGTGAAAATGACAATGGTCCCAAAAACTTATAAAAATTGTCCAATGTGTCCGTCATAATGTCACAGTCACGAAAAAATTGCTGATTGTCGCCATTAGTAGTAAAAAAAAATGATTAATAAAAAATGCCATAAAACTATCCCCTATTTTGTAAACGTTATACATTTTGTGCAAACCAATCGTTAAACGCTTTTTGGGATTTTTTTTACCAAAAAAAAAAAAAACTAAACTGAGGAAAAAAATAGTTTTTTTATATCTTTTTTGGGAATATTTATTATAGCAAAAAGAAAAAAATATTGCATTTTTTTCAAAAATGTTGCTCTATTTTTGTTTATGGTAAAATGACGTTTAAATTTAAAATGTTACTAAACCCACAACAGTAAAGTCTTTGGAGTCAGGCTGAACATGCTCAGTTTGGTGGGTATTGCTAGAGCGGTTGTTTTTTTTGGGGGGGGGAGGGTGCATGTGATCAGCACAGGGCCAATCAACACTGTCCAGACGGAAGTTCAGGGGTCCTGCATCCTGATAGGACAGCTCAGTGCAGTATGAAAATTCCTCCTACAAGCTTAATCAGGATCTGATAAAAGTCACAAGACTGCTAATGAGAAAAGATATTTAGCAATTTATACTTACGAAAATAATTGCATTTCCATGTTCTGTGTACTGTGGGAGACCAGATATAGTGAACGCAGGGTCCTGGGTTTAGTAACACTTTAAGGCTTATTTCTGTGCATTTTCCAAGGAATACTACCCAAAGCCATGTGGCATTTCATATGCTGACCAGAAATATTGACTTTGCTGATGAAGCCCAGTAACTGAAACTGTACTGTTTACATGTAGGTGTTTGGGATTTTAAAAGGCTGTATGATACTTGTAACATCCAGAGGTTAGGGCAGGTGTAGGCAACCTCTGCCCTCCAGCTGTTTTGAAACTACAAGTCCCATGAGACAGTGTAAAACCCTAACAAGCACAGACATGACTCCTAGTTACATAGTTACACAGTAGGTGAGGTTGAAAAAAGACACAATTCCATCAAGTCCAACCTATGTGTGTGATTATAGGTCAGTATTATATTGCATATCCCTGTATGTTGCGGTCGTTCAGGTGCTTATCTAATCCTTTTTCGCTGAAACCACCGCCCGTGGAAGGGAATTTTAGTAAAGAACCCTTTGCGCAGTTTAGGGTTAAACCTCTTTTCTTCCAATTTTAGTGGCCACGTGTCTTATTAAACTTCCTTCCCTTTTTATCCCTATTGTGGAGTCGCCATTATGGTATTTGTAAATTGAAATAATATCCCCTCTCAAGTGTCTCTTCTCCAGAGAGAATAAGTTCAGTGCTCGTAACCTTTGTAATATCCTCCAGACCCTTTATTAGCTTTGTTGCCATTCTTTGTACTCGCTCCATTTCCAGTACATCCTTCCTAAGGACTGGTGCCCAAAGCAGCTTGGCATTGCATGCTATTGCTGGGCCTATCATCTTCTACTAGAAACCCCAGGTCCTTTTCCATCCTAAATTACCCCAGAGGTTCACCCCCTAGTGAGTAGATTACATTCATATTTTTGCCACCCAAATGCATTTTTTTTATTTTTCTACATTAAACCTCATTTGCCATGTAGTTGCCCACCCAATTAATTTGTACAGATCTTCTTGCAAGGTTTCCACATCCTGCGAAGAAGTTATTGCCCTGCTTAGCTTAGTGTTGTCCGCAAATACAGAGATTGAGTTGTTTGTTTACCCCATCCTCCAGGTCGTTTTTGAACAAATTAAACAGGATGGGCCCCAGCACAGAACCCGGAGGGACCCCACCTCCCACCCTTGACCATTCTAAGTATTTCCCATTTATCACCACCTTCTGAACTCTCCCTTGTAGCCAATTTTCAATCCATGTTCTCACCCTATGGTCCAAGCCAATGTACCTTACTTTGTACAGTAAACGTTTATGGGGAACTGTGTCAGATACTTTTGCAAAATTCAGATACACCCCATCTACAGGCCTTCTTTTATCTATATGGAAGCTCACCTCCTCATAGAAGGCTAATAGATTGGTTTGGCCCCGCTGAGGAAGTTGATATAACGCAACGCGTCCGGGGGTTTAGGAGCCTGAAACATCACGTCGCTCATCTGCTGTCCACTCTTAAAGATTGTACTTCATGCCGTTTTTTGTCTGGCCAAATGTGAGTAGCCTGACTTTTGCTTCTTTCAAATAATAAATCCACACATTGCAACAGTGAGCACTTAGTCTGTGATTATCTCGTTACATGCATCCTGTACTTTGCGGTTTGGTTGTCCTATGAGGATCTGATTCATCAGCCTGGTTCCTGTTCATTGACCTGCCTATCTGATTTGCTTTATTGACCATTTGTTAATTCAGTGGTCCATATATGAAGGTGAGAGTAGCCATCTACAACGGTGGAGGGATCACTTCAAATTTGGTGGATTGTCACGTGGTGGAGATTTATTTCCGTTTATTTTTCACATCTTCTGACTCTTATGTACTTTGGACTGTTTGTTCGAATTTTATTTAATGTTTATTATTTTTTCTTTATATTCACACTAATGGTATTGGTGGTTTAGCATACCAGCATCATCTATTCATTTACATAATTGAGTTTTGCGCTGCACTTTTTCTATTTTATTTTGACTGTTTTAGGATTTTTGCGAATTTCCCTTAGTGTTCAGCTGGCATTACCAGTGATCTGAACCCTGGGGGTCTGTGTCACTTAATACACTTTAATATCATCAATTTTGATCTATATATTTGCGCTGATTGCACCCTGTTTTTTATAATAGATTGGTTTGGCAAGAACCATTCTTCACGAATCCATGCTGATTACTGCTAACGATACCGTTTTCATTACTAAAATCATGTATATAGTCCGTTATCATCCCCTCCAAGAGCTTGCATACTATTGATGTTAGGCTAACTGGTCTGTAATTCCCAGGGATGTATTTTGGCCCTTTTTAAAATATTGGTGCTACATTGGCTTTTCTCCAATCAGCTGGTACCATTCCAGTCAGTAGACTGTCAGTAAAAAATAGGAACAATGGTCTGGCAATTACTTGACTGAGTTCCCTAAGTATCCTCGGGTGAAAGCCATCTGGTCCTAGTGATTTATTAATGTTAAGTTTCCCAAGTCTATTTCTAATTCTGTCCTCTGTTAGCCATGAGGGTGCTTTCTGTGATGTGTCATGAGGACATACACTGTAGTTTTGGTTACTGAAGCCCCCCGATTCCCTTGTGAAGACTGAGGAGAAGAATAAATTCAATACCTTCGCCATCTCCCCATCCTTTGTAACCAGATGTCCTTCCTCACTTTTTATGGTCTGTCCTCCCTTTTTTACTGTTAATATACTTAAAGAATTTTTGGGGATTTTTTTTTGCTCTCCTTCGCTATGTGTCTTTTGTGTTCTATCTTAGCCACCATAATTGCACCCTTACATATCTTGTTGCATTCTTTGTAAAGTCTGAATGCTGATGATGATCCCTCAGCCTTGTATTTTTTTAAAGGCCTTCTCCTTTGCTTTTATATTCATTTTTACATTAGAGTTAAGCCATCCAGGACTTTTGTTCCTTTTACATTTATTCCCAATGGGATGCACTGGCTAATGCCCTAATTTAATATGCTCTTAAAGCAAACCCATCTCTCCTCCGTGTTCTTTGTTTCTAAGATTTTATCCCAATTTATATCTTCTCGCAAGGTTCGTAGTTTAGGGAAGTTGGCTCTTTTGAAATTCAGTGTCTTTGTATTCCCCTTGTGTTTCCTATTTGTGTGATTTATACTGAAGCCAATTGACCTGTGATTGCTGTTTCCTAAATTGCCACGTATTTCCACATCCGTGACCAGGTCTGTATTGTTGGCAATCAGTAGATCTAGTAAACACCTTGCTTCTAGTTGGTGTTGTGTCTACCATCTGACCCAAGAAATTGTCCTTGCAAGACAGAGGCATAATAAGATTTGTAGTTTCACCACAGGCTGAGGGGCTGAAGTTGCCTACCTCTGGGTTAGGGCAATCATTTATAGGCCTGCTATGTAAAAAATAACATTTACCCAAAAGCCCTTTGTCCAAACATTAATGATATGCCTTTTTTTCCAAGATAGTGTTGTTCTTTCGCTGGAAAGTTTGGGGATTTTAAGCCTTTTTATTACTAACCCCACATTACTATGTACAGTAAAAACTACATTTTACACTGTTCATCTTACCAAAAAGAACAAAAAACCTTTAAGTGAGTTGACTACAGTAATTAGTAAATTTAGCTTTTTACATGACAATGCTAGGTCATCTGACTTGGGCAGTAAACTTTTTGGGGTTGTGGTATACATAAACACAAGTGGTTTGTGTCTGAGAATATTTCACTATTGGGTGGTGGAATAGTGACAACACATCATTAGACATTTTTTTAGAGCCCAGTTAGCTGAGCTATTAGTTCCTCAGTATTACACAACTCTATTTACTTGCAAGTCTTTTGGTAAGTCCCTTATAAATTAAAGCATATTTACCTATGTTTAATACTTTCCTAAATGCTGGGTGCCAGTTTTTACTGCTAGGTACAGGCATCCACTGTGTTTGCACCCTGTTGTTTTTTGCAGTTGACCTCCAGCATGACATTAGGACACTTCCCAAGAAATTGAGTTACCTAACCGGCTCCACTTATTTTTGTAAATGTGTGTATGTACTCTAAGCACTCACATAAACCGAAAGAGGTCAAGTGAACTCAGTGAACTGTTCTTTTTAATAAACTGAAGCCAAGAGCAATAGTCATGGTAATATTACAGTAAAGGCACTTTTACTCTCTCACTATAGCACATGCTGGATAGAAAGCTAGATGACTCATCCTATTAATTGCATTATCCATTTACAGTATGAATTCCTTCACTGTAATGAAAATTGTGAATATTTAAATACAGTAATAAAAGGCAAGGCAGTAGTGCAATCAAAACCACGGAAAACTAAAATATTCTCAGACAGCATACCCTCTGGATCTGTTTGGTCTGGGAAGGTTTGTACTCTATATCTTACAATATTTATAGGATTGGGCAGTTTGCAAGAGAGAAGAAGCCAGAGCAACTAGTCAGATGCTGCTTTCATTTTCAAACCCAAAGAAAAGCAGTCCTTTAATGAGAACAACATAACCCTTTTATGATGCAATTTAGTATTTGATTAGTATTTACTAATATGAATGAATTATCATTGCACCAAAACACAAATAACCTTGCACTGATGATTTATTTATAAACATAGTTAATAGTTTAAAGAGCACCTAATGTCAGGCAATCCCATCACATTGTTTAAGTCCTCCTTTTCCACCTGCTGTTCTAAAACGTAGGGGTTGGTTTGCTGAAGGATTAGAGGCTGTTCACTTGGCAAATTGTATGATCAATCAAACAATCTAAAGAAAGCAGAATTCAGGAGCACTCGCAACACAATGCCCCTTTATTCCCAACTTACAAAGACTCAAAAACATTTTAAAGGTTCTTCAAGGCCAATGGTCATTTCTTGTGCAATTAGCACACTTTCTCAAGGCAATCGGATTTCCTACTGAACACCGGGACTGTAAATTGGGTGAATTAGTGAAATTCCATGTGGCAGTTCCTTGGCTACAATAGTGTCTCTCAATGGCCTTACCACAGCCTTCTTCATTCTCTTGTGAGTGCCACACATTCTCTCTACGTTTGACATGTAAGTTTAATGAACTTAGAAAATAATGTGAAACTGTGTTCACTTCAATTATACAGGTATCTGCAAGAAAAAAATGTTTTTTTTCCCCCTTTAGGTCCCTTGTACTTTGTATTCAGGTATTCAAAAGCGAATACAGCTTTACCTTATTTACTACATGTTTGTAAACGATCACCTTGTAAAACAACATATTCCGTTTAAAATTGAAATGAAAGGCAAAACATTTGTATATAGATATAAAAAAAACGTTTATAAAATACCTTTTTCCCCCTTTTATATACAGTAAGTGATTACATTCCCTCTGTTATCAGCTACATAAGAGCTGGGGGAGGAGATACAGCAGCACACTGATCTCCCCAGTGAAAGGCTGTGCAGGAGGGGCTTATCAGGACAAGCCTGATCATTGGAGAAGAGTTCCCAGCACAGCTTGAGAACTGACCAATGTGTGTTCTTCAGCTTAATGTGGCCAGTTTTTGGTAGGAAAGCAGAGGGACGCCCAGGATCACCATGGAATTCACACAAAGCAAGCAATACAATGAGAACAGGATACTTTTTAATACAAGTACATGGTGCAGCAGGCACATATCTGAAATAATAAATGCTGGGGTAACACTTGTAAGCTCAGTGAAAATATACTTTTATTATTACAAATATACTTTTGCTAAGTGAAAAATGTCTACTACCTTAGTATATCATGTGAGGGTAATATGAGTAGAGTCCACTATCTAGTAAGTGTCTGTAAATCTTACAATCCACCATGGGTGTGTGCCTGAGCACACGCTAATCACCCCATTTGCATTAGCAATTATTTCTCTGTGTGCCAGCAGGGAGATGCGAAAGATCTCCCACTGAACTGAGCAACTCTGCTAAAAGGAGAGTATAGAAGCATTTCTCTCTCACTCTGAATCTGCAGGCAGGAAGACCATGTGCTGGCGGAACAGAGTACCACAAAGAAGACTGTATGTATAATATATGTATATATATATATATATACATAAACACAAATATACATGTGTGTTTGAGCCTTGGTGTGCACACCCTAATGCAACCCCCCTCCAAAACCTGCAGCCAGAACAAGTATTAAGTATCATAACAGAGTAACGAGTAACAGAGTATCAAGACAAAATAAGTAATGAGTATTGGCACTGTTTCACTTTGCTCACATTTTCATAAAGTTCATAAAGTTCTATATGGCCGGAGTGTGGTGTCTGCACTGTGCTGGTAAAGAAGCATTTCACGCATTACTTTTTTTTCTTTGCACACCGCCGCACACTACCGCAACACATTGGTGTGAGCCTTTTGTGGCCTTTTTTATGTGTGCTATTATACTAGTAGAGTGGTAATATTCTAACACTTAAGTTACACAGGTTGAGTAGCCTCCAACTTCCAACCAAGTGTGTCATTAGGGACTGAGTCATGGCAGAACAGAGAGGCCCATCTTATCAAGTGACTCCTTGTCAGACCCTTTTAAGGTTTGTGGTCCACACAAAACAGGGGATCCAGCACTGGAAGTTCTGAGCCCTCTCCTTCTGCCTAGCAGCACGCTCAAGGATATTCACCAATGTCCTGGCAGAGACAGTGGCTTACCTTTACCTTCAAGAGATCTCCCTAATTCCATATTTAGACAATCTCCTATTGTATGGTGCTTCAAAGCAACAGGTGAGAGCAGACTTAGAAAAAGTAATCCTCAACTTAGAAGCCCTAGTGTGGATAGCAAATGGGGAGAAGTCATCCCTCGTACCTTCCTAGTCAAAAAAAATTCTGAGATATCTGGTAGACTCCTGGGCTCAAAAACATTTCCCCCCAGAAGAAAAAAAGAGAAAAGTGGTGGTGTCAGTTCCATCTTTGCTAGAACTCAGGGACTGCTCTCGTAGACACGTCATGAGAGTTCTAGGACTGATGATCCCAGCAGTGCCTTGGTCACAACTTAATTCAAGAGAACTGCAGTTTTCCCTGCTCTCCTCCTGGGACAGGAAGAGGGAGTCACTGGACAGGGGGATCTTCCTCCCAGGAGAAGTAAGAACATCTCTAAGATTGTGGCTAGGTCAACCCTGAGCCTGGTGGAATCCAGTCAAACTAACTACCAACACGAGCTCCTGGGGATGGGGTGCTCATCTGGAGGATCTACGAGCCCAGGGAACCTAGATCCCAGCTCAAGCAAAGCCCTCCAATTACAGGGAGCTCCTTATGGTAGGACAGGCCCTGAGGGCATTCAAGAGTATGATTCAGGGGCAATAAGTCCAAGTCTTTTCAGACAACATAACGACAGTCTCTTACTTAAACCGTCAAGGGGAGACAAGGTCCAGGAGTCTCCTAAAGTTGTCCATGGAAGTTCTGGGTTGGGCCGGTGGTTCTCCCTCTATCTTGGTGGTCCACATAAGGGGGACCACCAGTATAGAAGCAGACTTTCTCAATCAGAATCAGGGAGAATGAGTGCTAAACCAATAAGTATTTTTTCTGATGAGTCAGCGCTTTGGGGTCCTGGATATAGACTTGTCTTGCAGGAGGAACAGGAAGGTGGAACGTTTTTTCTCTCTCACCCGAGAGTGGGGTCGGAGGACATAGACACCCTGACACAGGATTGGGGTTGCAATCTAGTGTATGCCTTTCCCCCATTAGCAATAATTCCTCGGGTCCTGCAGAAGTTAGACCGCTCAGACTGCAACCTGATCTTGGTGGCCAAAAAAAGCCTTATTTCTCTTTCTGAAGAAATGGTCAGTCTCTCCTCCACTTTCTGACCAGGCATGATCTTTTACTGCAGGGGCCGATTCATCAACCCCTGAGTTATTTTGCTAGGCTGGCTCTTGAGAGGAAGATCCTCAGAGGGAAGGGATGTTCTGAAAACGTGATTGAGACCCTTCTAGTGAGTAGGAAACCAGTCACTAGAAAAATGTATGCAAAAATCTGGAAAGTTTTTTCACGCTGGTGTCAGGATAAAGGGATTCCCCTTCCATACGTACCATTAGTTCTATAATGTTTACAGGTAGGGGTGGACCAGGGGGTGGCCCTGAACATTCTGAGAGACCAGGTAGCGGCTCTTTCAGTCTCCCTGAACCAGAGACTCACATTGGATCCCTTGATCAAAAGATCTTCGCCACATGGGCGAAGCAGGATACCTTCTTGAGATGCTACAGAGTGGAACTGTTGTCACCTCAGGACTTGGCATTTGGCAGAAAGGTCTTACAAGCAGTGATCCCACCCTAAGATAGGCCTTGAGCTTCTTGTTCCTCCTCTCAGGTGTGCCGTTCTGGAAGATGATTAGGGAAAGTTACCAGTTACACTTACTGGTAATTGCGTTTCTAGGAAATCTTCCTGGACGGCAGGCCTACTTCCCACTCTTTGGTGTAGTTACTATGAAAAAGTTTCCCTCATGCACCAGGATAACCTAATACTTTGGCAGAACTGAGGTGCAGGGGGAGGGCGTTTTTTTTTAACCTCATTGTTGATAGTGTTTCCTATCAGGTGGAACCAGTCATCTCTCGGGTGTGCCTTCATGAAAGATTTCCTAGAAACGCAGTAACCGGTAAGTGTAGCTAGTAATTTACCTGCAAAAAGTGCATTTATTTATTTATTTGTTTTTAAAGGTGAACTTTTCCTTTAAAGCAACACAACTCACATAATCCTTACTGGATCGATTCCTCACTGGCTTCTATCAGCAAAATACACCCTTCTATGTTGCCTGATGACGTGCAACAAAGTATCAGCAGATTCCCAATATGTGGAGTGCAGACTTGATTAAATATCTAGCTTTTCCTTTTCATACAAAGTATTTTAAACAAAATATAAAAAACATAGCGTGTGTATCTCTCTCTCCATGCACATATACACTAACCTTTATGTTATGATACATGCATTTATAAATAGGAGTTGATATTTACAGACATCCAGGCAACTTGATATATAGAAAAAGAATCATGTCATATGTTAAAACTCAGCTGCTGTGCCAAGTCACATAGAACAACCATATCATACAGCAGAGTCTATGGCAGTTTCCTGGCTGGAATTCCATTTTTTTACAGTGTCAGCACATTTGTAGAGAAACAAATCCACCACTTGAATGTTACTTACTAACACAATTGGCTATACAAATATTAGTTGATGTACTTCATAACTTTGAAGCATTATTGAACTGATTAATGTTTAATGTGCCAGCAGTTATATATTAGGCAATAGTACTGCTGATGTTGGCAAAGATTACTATTATCCATGAATTATTTATTCATGTTGGAATGTACATGAACAGAGATGTTAATGTGAATAGTAAATATCCAGGGCTGTCTGCTTGTTTCTATTATTATGTTGCTGTTTTTTTTTATTCGTTTAAACCACTTTGCTACTGCCGTACGTCTAAAGCTGGGTACACACTACTAGTGACAACTGACAGCTCCAGTCGGAGCCGTTGTACTAACAATCCAATGTTAGTACGGCGATCTACCCTGCTGTTCTATTTCATTCTGACAGTGGGGCGGGCCCCCCACCAGAACACTCCAGTCAGTGCCCTCAACCATTGGCTGAAAGAGCTGATCGGGAGCTGGTCGGCTGTTGGTTTTCCAGCATGCTTGTGTCGACAGAAGATGGCCAAGCGGCCAGCTTCTGTAGGACGGGCTGCCATACACATGGGCTGAATGTTGGCCGGTTTTTATTGAACAGATCATTGTCTCCTGACATTCGCCCCATATGTTCTAGGCTTAAAAATGTCCTGGACAGTTATTCATCCAGAAAGCACCCCTGTGAGTCATCCTCAAATGGCTTGGTTCACAGGCCCTGTGTACAGAACCAGTCCAAGCAGCATCTTGGAATCACTCTGATTGGTAATTCAGAGACCAATCACATCAACCACAGTGTGCTCTCCCTTTCCACATCCAATGGAAGAAGGAGAATAAACATGAACGAATGAATGAATGAGACAATCATTAGTTCCAGATCACAGCACTTATGACAACAACAATAGCTGCAATTTTTTTTAAAACCTTTCACTTCCCCCTCCCTATACATCTGGTACACTATTACTTAGCTCCAAGTTTTAACCACCTAAACACTAGCATGTTTCTTAATTTTCCCACCATTGTGGAAAAAAATGGGATCACCTTGGTGTGTCTACTTTCCAAAAAGGGGTCATTTTGAGAGGGTTTGTGCTGTCCTGACATTGTTAATTTAACAGAAAGTAAAGGGAATAGTTTTTCAAACTTTTTTCCCCCCTCTGTATAGGAAAAAAAAAACGGTTACTAAATTCCACCACAAGAAAGCTCCTTCTGTTTCAAAATATAATAAAAAATTCATTTGGATACAGTGTTCCAAGTAATTGACACAATAGAGACAGGTGCCGTTGCGAGTTCTGACTGTAAGTACCTTATAGCACACAATAAATATGAAATATGAATATGAAATATGTAATATATCCACTTCCTTACTGGGCACTTAAACCCCTTCCTGACCAGAGGACTTTTTGCGATTCGGCACTGCGTCGCTTTAACTGACAATTGCGCGGTCGTGCGACGTGGCTCCCAAACAAAATTAACGTCCTTTTTTCCCCACAAATAGAGCTTTCTTTTGGTGGTATTTGATCACCTCTGCGGTTTTTATTTTTTGCGCTATAAACAAAAATAGAGCGACAATTTTGAAAAAAAATAAAATATTTTTACTTTGTTGCTATAATAAATAGCTCAATTTTTTTTTTTACGTTTTTTTTTTTATCCTCAGTCTAGGCCGATACGTATTCTACATATTTTTAGTAAAAAAAAAAAAAATCGCAATAAGCGACTGGTTTGCGCAAAAGTTATAGCGCCTACAAAATAAGGGACAGAATTATTATTATTTTTTTTTTTTTTTTTTACTAGAAATGGCGGCGATCTGCGATTTTTATTGGGACTGCGACGTTATGGCGGACACATCGGACACTTTTGACACATTTTTGGCGCCATTCACATTTATACTGCAATCAGTGCTATAAATATGCACTAATTACTGTATAAATTTTTTTTTTTACTAGAAATGGGGCGATCTGCGATTTTTATTGGGACTGCGACGTTATGGCGGACACATCGGACACTTTTGACACATTTTTGGCGCCATTCACATTTATACTGCAATCAGTGCTATAAATATGCACTAATTACTGTATAAATGCTTTTTTTTTACTAGAAATGGCGGCGATCTGCGATTTTTATTGGGACTGCGCCGTTATGGCGGACACATCGGACACTTTTGACACATTTTTGGCGCCATTCACATTTATACTGCAATCAGTGCTATAAATATGCACTAATTACTGTATAAATGCTTTTTTTTTAGAAATGGCGGCGATCTGCGATTTTTATTGGGACTGCGCCGTTATGGCGGACACATCGGACACTTTTGACACATTTTTGGCGCCATTCACATTTATACTGCAATCAGTGCTATAAATATGCACTAATTACTGTATAAATGTGACTGGCAGGGAAGGGTTAACACTAGGGGGTGAGGAAGGGGTTAAATGTGTACCCTAATTAGTGTTCTAACTGTGGGGGGGGGGGGGTGACTGGGGGGGTGACCGATCTATGTCTCTATGTACAAGAGACACAGATCCGTCTCCTCTCTCCCCTGACAGCACCACTGTCTGCGAGAGCCGGGAATGAGAGATGATCTCATATGTAAACATATGAGATCATCTCTCATTGGCCGCACAGATCGCCTAGGAAACGGCCGCTCCGATTGGCCGTTCACGGCGATCTGTGACTGGCTGTGTCCAAGGGACACGGCCAGTACAGAAGTTCCCCGCCGCGCGCTCGGGAGCGCGCGCGGGGAACGTGTAAAGGAGAGGCCGTAAAAACGGCCTGTTAGAAATTGGGAGCCGCGCTGAGGCCGTACAAAGTCGTACGGCCGTCAGCAAGTGGATATATATATATATATATATATATATATATATATATATAGTACTACACAAAGGGGGTTTATTTGCCAAAACTGGGGAGTGCAAAATCTGCTTTGAAACCAATCAGCTTCCAGGTTTTGTTGTCAAAGCCTACAAAGCCTAACTGAACAAGCTGAAGTTAAAAGCTGACTGACTACCATGCACAACTGCTCCAGATTCTGAGTGCACACGTTTTAGTAAATCTACCACAATGTGTCTGCTTTGCTTCTTTTCCATGGCTGTCATTTGAGCGAATGGAAGAGAGTTGTAGAGATTGCTGTTCAATTAATTTACTCAATACAAGCTGTACTGATCTCTTATAGCTTAGTGGCTAAAGCCCCGTACACACGATCGGACCTTTGTCCGACCAAAATCCATCGGAGTAAAAGAGAACATGTTCTCTATCTAAACTCCAATGGAATTCATCAGAATTTCCGATGGAATTACTCCGTTGGGGCATACACACGGTTGGAATTTCCGATGGAAAAAGTCTGTCTGACTTTTTCCATCGGAAATTCCGATCGTGTATACGGGGCTTTAGTGGTCTTTGGTCTCTGGTAAGAAGTTTTAGCACTTGGTCTGGGAACACATGGAGGATCACAAGATTTGCAGTTGCTCTTCACTGCACTATTTTGCCTATGGTTTCTTAATCTAAGCATGAATTTTGGATTGTTTTATACAATTTAATGGAAAATATTAATAATTTATTAATTTAATTTGTGTAACAGGCATGCACTTTTTGATTGAATGAACCATATTTTGTGGTGTTGTTATATAGCAATTTTGGTATTCAATTATTTTGGCAGTTGTAATAACTTTATTGACTTTACATTGATGCACTTTATTCATTATTTGTGGTATGTCAATTTTTATACATTTTATGAGCACTTAAAGGGAAAGCACACCTATTTTTGTATCCAGTGTTCAGGATATTGGAGTGCTGCTGTTCCTGACACATTTTTCTGAAAGACACAGAGCACAGGATTTTTTTTAAATTATATACATAGTTTTTAGTCTTGTCCAAAAGTGCCTGAGGTTGAAGTTATAAATGAGTGTGCATCTGCCAGTACATGACGTGTCAGTAAGCTTCTACATAATTTGCATTGCATCCAGTACTGCCTGTCTCTATGCTTGCACATTTTGACAGTCTTATGTCCAACCACTTGCTCTTTTATTGTTCTGTGAGATTGTCCCTAGCGAAAATACAACTCCGTTCTCTATTGAGTGCTGTTAGGGGCCCCCTGTGGTACCACTGACTAAGTTTCTGTTAGGGCCCTGGAATTTTGTCTGTTGACTGGCAACCTTAGTGAGTCCTATTTATGCTTACTTTTCATGTCTCCCCTTTCCTTGTTTGTACATACTCATACTGTATGTCTATTGGTTGAACTAGTAGAATATTTTTTCAACCTGGTTAACTATGTGACTGTGGGCCTGATTTACTATGCTCTGTGCGCTGCGCTGGTTCATGCGTTAATTAGTACTCCGGGTGGAGGCTTAATTGGGCGCATGAACCAGCGTAGCAGCCGGCGCATTGAAACTAATATGTAAAGCCGCGCCGAACTCCCTATAGAAGTCTATGGGAGAAATCAAAAGTGTTCATTTTAAAGGCTAATCTGCAAGTTTTGTCCTAAAAAGTGTTTGGGGACCTCAGTCCTGCCCCAGGGAACATGTATCAATGCTTTTTTTATTTTTTAAAACGGCCGTTTTTTCGGGAGCAGTGAAATTAATAATTCTTAAAGTGAAACAATAAAAGTGAAATATTCCTTTAAATTTCGTACCTAGGGGGGGTGTAATGTCAGCATGTGAAATAGCGCATTTTTCCCGCACTTAGAACTCCCCCTGCACAAAGTGACATTCAGAAGGAAAAAAGTCATTTAAAAATTCACACGCGGCTATAATGAATTGTCGGCTCTGACAATTCTAAAGGGATTCATTCATAAAACAAACAAAAAAATGTGTAGGGGTTCCCCCAAATTAAATTACCAGGCCCTTCAGGTCTGGAATGGATATTAAGGGGAACCCCGCCGTAAAAACCAAAAAAAAAAAGACGTGCGGTTCCCGGCAAATATCCATTCCAGACCCTTCAGGTCTGGTGTGGATTTTAAGGGGAACTCCACCCCAAATTGAAAAAAAAAATGGCGTGGAGTCCCCCTAAAAATCCACACCAGACCCTTATCCGAGCACGTTGACCTGGCCGGCCGCAGAAAAGAGGGGGGGACAGAGTGCGGCCCCCCCCCTCTCCTGAACCGCACCAGGCCACATGGGGGGGGGGGGGGGGGGGGGGGGGGGGGGGGGGGGGGGGGGGGGGTGCCCTCAACATGGGGAGGATGTCCCCATGTTGATGGGGACAAGGGTCTCATCCCCACAACCCTTGCCCGGTGGTTGTGGGGGTATGCGGGCGGGAGGTTTATCAGAATCTGGAAGACCCCTTAAACAAAGGGGACCCCCAGATCCTGACCCCCCCCCTGTGTGAAATGGTAATGGGGTACATTGTACCTCTACCATTTCACCCCAAAAAAAATGTCAAAGTGTTAAAAATGACAGTAGCCGGTTTTTGACAAATCTTTTAATAAAATCTTCTTTTCTTCTTTCCTTCGGGTTTCTTCCGCTGCTTCTTTCTTCTCGTCCACATCTTGCCCGACGTCTTCTTCTATCTTCTCCGTCCGTCCTTCAGCCTTCTGGTCCCGCATCTTGCCCGTTGTCTTCTCCGTCCGCCTCCTCGTCCGCATCTTGGGTCTTCTGCGGTCTTCTTCTCGTCCGCCGCCTTCTCGTCCCCTGCGTTTGAATTTGATTGGCCGCCGTTTTCCCGCTCCTGGGACCCGCCCCCCTCTGACGCCACAAGTAAACTCCTTAGAAGGTCATGTGCGTCAGAGGGGGGCGGGGTCACATGAGTGTGACACGGCGGGAGAATTCAATTTCAATCGCGCCGCCCGGAGAAGAAGTTCCCGCCGTGTCACACTCATGTGACCCCGCCCCCCTGACGCACATGACCTTCTAAGGAGTTTACTTGTGGCGTCAGAGGGGGGCGGGGTCACATGAGTGTGACACGGCGGGAACTTCTTCTCCGGGCGGCGCGATTGAAATTGAATTCCCCCGCTGTGTGACGCTCTGCGACCCCGCCCCCCTCTGACGCACATGACCTTCTAAGGAGTTTACTTGTGGCGTCAGAGGGGGGCGGGTCCCAGGAGCGGGAAAACGGCGGCCAAATCAAATTCAAATGCAGGGGACTGAAGGCGGGGACGAGAAGAACACCGCAGAAGACCCAAGATGCGGACGAGGAGGCGGACGGAGAAGACAACGGGCAAGATGCGGGACCAGAAGGCTGAAGGACGGACGGAGAAGATAGAAGAAGACGTCGGGCAAGATGTGGACGAGAAGAAAGAAGCAGCGGAAGAAACCCGAAGGAAAGAAGAAAAGAAGATTTTATTAAAAGATTTGTCAAACCGCTACTGTCATTTTTATCACTTTGACATTTTTTTGTGGGTGAAATGGTAGAGGTACAATGTACCCCATTACCATTTCACACAGGGGGGGGTCAGGATCTGGGGGTCCCCTTTGTTAAAGGGGTCTTCCAGATTCTGATAAACCTCCCGCCCGCATACCCCCACAACCACCGGGCAAGGGTTGTGGGGATGAGACCCTTGTCCCCATCAACATGGGGACATCCTCCCCATGTTGAGGGCATGTGGCCTGGTGCGGTTCAGGAGAGGGGGGGGGGCCGCACTCTGTCCCCCCCTCTTTCTGCGGCCGGCCAGGTCAACGTGCTCGGATAAGGGTCTGGTGTGGATTTTTAGGGGGACTCCACGCCATTTTTTTTTCAATTTGGGGTGAGTTCCCCTTAAAATCCACACCAGACCTGAAGGGTCTGGAATGGATATTTGCCGGGAACCGCACGTCTTTTTGGTTTTTGGTTTTTACGGCGGGGTTCCCCTTAATATCCATTCCAGACCTGAAGGGCCTGGTAATTTAATTTGGAGGGACCCCCTTTTTTTTTTTTTTTTTTAATGAGCAATGACTCTATTCTTTATAGCCATGAGTACTTTAACCACTTGCCCACCGGTTAATTCTGGCACTTCTCTCCTTCATGTGAAAATCACAATTTTTTGGCTAGAAAATTAATCAGAAACCCCAAACATTATATTATTTTTTTTAGCAGACATCCTAGGGAATAAAATGGCAGTCATTGCAATACTTTTGTCACACCGTATTTGCGCAGCGGTCTTACAAGCGCACTTTTTTTGGATAAAAATCACTTTTTTGAATTAAAAATAAGACAACAATACATTTTGCCCAATTTTTTTCTATATTGTGAAAGATAATGTTACGCCGAGTAAAATTGATACCCAACATGTCACGCTTAAAAATTGCGCCCGCTCGTGGCATGGCGTCAAACTTTTACCCCTTTAAAAAACTCGATAGGCGACGTTTAAAAAATTCTACAGGTTGCATTTTTTGAGGTTGCAGAGTAGGTCTAGGGCTAGAATTATTGCTCTCACTCTAACGATCGCGGCGATACCTCACTTGTGTGGTTTGAATATTGTTTTCATATGCGGGCACTACTCGCGTATGCGTTTGCTTCTGTGCGCGAGCTCGCGCGACGGGGCGCTTTAAAAATTTTTTTTGGTGTTTTCTTATTTATTTTTATTTAGTTTTATAATGTTTTACACTGAAAATAAAAAAATAAAAAAAATGATCAGTTTTCTTCCTATTACACGGAATGTAAACATCCCTTGTAATAGGACTAGTGTGTGACAGGTCCTCTTTATGGAGAGAGGCGGGGGCAATAAGGCTGGAAAGCATGGTATTGAAAAAAAAAAAAAAAGATCTCATGCTTTCAGCTGCAATCATGTTCGTTCACCACAGTGGTGTAGTGTATAGCACTTTGACCTAGCAGCAAAAGAGTCGTTGGTTCGAATCCCGCCCGTGACAGCATCTGCATGGAGTTTGCATGTTCTCACTGTGCCTGCGTGGGTTTCCTCCCACAATATAAAAACACGCTGTAAATCGGTTCCGGTCTATAATAAGCCCTAATATGCAGTAGTATATTAAGGTTTGGTTCTGCCCTAGGCCTGACTACATATCTGCACCTCCTAATAGAAAAATGACCCACCCCTTCCTGTCAAGGTCACACCCTGTTTTTGTATAACCCCGCCCAGTAATTTTTCAGGGGACCCACACACTAGTTCTGGGGGGCACTGGATTCCCTTAAACCACTTCCATACCAGCACTTACGCACCTTCCCGCCCAAGCCAATTTTCAGCTTTCAACACTGTCGCACTTTGAATGGCAATTGCGCGGTCATACAACACTGTACCCAAACAAAATTGGCGTCCTTTTTTCCCACAAATAGAGCTTTCTTTTGTTGTTATTTGATCACCTCTGAGGTTTTTTTTTGCGCAACAACTAAAAAAAGACTGCAAATTTTGAAACAAAAAAACCTTTTTCTTTTTTTAGGTTAATTTTTTGTAAATAAGTTTTTCTCTTTCAATTACGGGCACTGATATGGCGGCACTGATGGGCACCGATGAGATGGCACTGATGGACATCGATGAGGTAGTACTGACGGCACAGATGAGGTGGCATTGATTGGCGGCGCTGCTATGCGGCACTGATGGGCACTCATAGGCGGCAGTGATGGGCACTCATGGGCGGCACAGATGGGCGGCACTTATGGGTGGCACTGATGGATACTTATGGGCGGCACTTATGGGTGGCACTGATGGATACTTATGGGTGGCACAGGTGGGCACTGATAGGTGGGCACTGTGCATGGATGGGCACTGTGGGGTGGCACTGATTTTCCCAGTCAGTGCCCATTTGTGGGCACTGATTGGCATCTTTTTTCTTATTTTTTAATGCTTTTTGTTTTTTTGTTCTATATTTTTTTTGTTTTTGCACACCCTGGTGGTCCAGGGGGGCATCCCTGGTGGTCCAGTGTGGTGATCCGAGGGGGGGCTGCGCTGATAAACAATCAGCGCGAACGCCCCCTGTCAGGAGAGCCGCCGATCGGCTCTCCTATACTCGCGTCTGTAAGACGCGAGTGAGGAAGAGCCATCGATGGCTCTTCCTGTTTACATCGTGATCAGCCGTGATTGGACACGGCTGATCACGTGGTAAAGAGTCTCCGTCTCCGTGAGAGACTCTTTACCGAGATCGGAGATGCAGGGTGTCAGACTGACACCCCGCATCACCGATCGCCGCGCTGCGTGCCCCCACAGGCGCGTGCGGCATGAAATCCTGCAGGACGTCCTGTCAGGATTGTGTAACCACTTCCCGGACGTAAATCGGCCATAGGCTGGGCGGGAAGTGGTTAATTTGCATAGTTTTTCTCTCACTTCCTGTTTGGCTATGGGCAGGAAGTGAAGGCAAATCTCCCCAATTGGACACAGATAATACAAAATAAACTGACAGGGCCTATAACCCTCCCTCACTCTATCCAAAATGAAAGAAAATAAAACTTGTTGATTATAGTTCTTGTCAGGGGCGGACTGACCATTGAGTCACTCGGGCACTGCCCGAGGGCCCCATGCCACTAGGGGGCCCCATCCGGGTTGCCAGGCTCAGTAAAACCAGGGACAGTATGTAAAAATCTGTGTTTTTTTTAGATCTGTCCCTGATATGTCCGAAAATGACATGCTTTTAATGTGAATATCCCAAGATTTTAGCTGCCCGCCTCTGCACTATCTCCTGCGTGGTGGTCATCTGTAAGCCAGAGGGGCCCCATAATCTTCTATTGCCCAGGGGCCCCATGAGTTGTCAGTCCGCCCCTGGTTCTAGTTTAAGCACAAATTTTATATAGAGTTTTATTGAGAGCCCTAAGAAAATATAACCATGCCAATAGGCCAGGATAGAGCGTTGCTAATATGTAGGAATGTGTGTGTTAGAGCACCCCACCCAATGTTAACTAAAAAATTATTAATTTGCAAATAAGTATTATCTGCTCATTTTTTTTGGGGATGTCTGCACCCCTGATAGTGACAACATTTGTGAGGTGTCTTCACCCTTTCTAATTCATTCACTTCCTGTCACATAGCCAAACAGGAAGTGAGGGTAAAACCTTACTAATATATTTTCTTGTGGACACAGAGATCAATCTAAATAGTTTCCCATTATGTAAATTGCACTCTAGCATTTTGCTGTGTACACCCCAAATTATTAGGGATCTTGGACTTGGGGTCCATTTACTAAAGGCAAATCCACTCCTACAAGTGCAAAGCAAGGAAGAAAACAAAACAACTTTGCTTCTACAGGATTGGATGTTAAAACCATCAGTGCTTCCTCTCTGATTTTCAGCAACTATGCTTGTACTGCAGAGTGGCTTTGCCTTTACTAAACCCCAAACTAAATAATCATTTGGGGCAGGGATCCTCAAACTACGGCCCTCCAGCTGTTGTAGAACTACACATCCCATGAGGCCTTGTAATGCACTGACATTCACAGACATGACTAGGCATGATGGGAATTGTAGTTCCTGAACAACTGGAGGGCCGTAGTTTGAAGACCCATGATTTGGGGTGTACACAGCAGTGCTGGAGTGCAATTTGCTTAATGGGGACACTAGTTAGATTGACCGGTGTCCCCAAGAAATGACACTGGTAGGGTTTTAACCTCACTTCCTGTTCAGCTGTGTGACAGGAAGTGAAGCCAATTTTAAGAAAAGGGACACAAAGCTCAACACAAAAAATAAAAAAACACAAAGCAGGGGTTCTAACACTCACTTGGCTTCCCTCAAACACCCACAATTTGAATAGGATTGCCTTGCGCTAGATTTAAGCACAGTGCTGTAAATCAGCACGTCAAGCCTGTCCACCAATAGCAAACCCCCCCCCCCCCACAGGCCATGTTTGCAGGTTTTCCTTCATCTTGCACATGTGCTTTAAAATAGTCTGGACAGCAATTCTTGATAAGAGAAATCCCCAAAACATGTCCTGTCGGGGGTACTTGAGGGCTGAGGACCACTGCAGAATAAATAAAATACTTACCAGTTTTTGTCTTTAAAGTCAGGGAGAATAAACATGGCAAACATTTCATGATTACACACCAGGAAAGAAGCTTAGACAAAATCACACATAATTTGTTAGGCCCAAACCTAGTTCAGCTGCAGCTGTCAACATATGTAGCATGAAAAAGTAACAAAAGACAAACTTAACAATTTTAAAAGTAATTTTTATTGGTCAACAAAACAAGGAAAGCAAAAAAAGACAAACAAACAAAAATACATTTCAAAATTCTAATTAACCATAGCTTTACACATTTTTCATAAAATAAGGCCACATAGACAAATACATCAAAGTGAACATCATTTAAAAATAAACCAAAACCATTGGCAAAATAAAACAAAACCCATGCAACAAACCACATTTGTGTTTAGCAACAGCATTTCTGCCAGCCTGCCCCTTCTGAGGGCAGCTGAGGACTGATCGATCCAAGCTTTTTATAACAGTGCTAGTAATGAAGCAATTGGAATCACATGAACAAATTGCAGTCTCTAGTTTGGGTGAGCTTGTAATTGGGCACACCTGCAATTAATCCAAACCACGCTCTATGAGCATCCAATGAGTGTTTTTCACCTTTTAAAAAGAAAGGATAATTTTTTCTAAGTGTTTGAGCATGCTCAGTTCATCACACATGTAGGAACCAAGCTGCAATGGAATGAGAGCTTTTTTTTTTTTGTTTCCCCTGATCTGATGCTTTCCAGCCTGAAGGGGAGGTGTTAAAGACAGAAGTAAACACGCACATTTAATAATCTATTTGTGGGAAAAAAAAAGGTTGCCAATTTTGTTTGGGAGCCACGTCGCACGACTGCGCAATTGTCAGTTAAAGCGACGCCGTGCCGAATCACAAAAACTTGCCCGGTCATTGACCAGAAATATGGTCCGGGCTCAAGTGGGTTAAAAATTAACAAAACACAAAAGTGAGCCCAATTTTTGGGGATAATGTGAAAGATGATGTTACACTGAGTAAATAGATACCTTACATGTCACGCTTTACTATTGGAAACACTCCTGCAATGGGGCCAAAATGAATTCCGTGAATATCCCCATAGGCAACCTTTTTCTTTTTTTTCCAGGTTACCAGTTTATAGTTACAAAGAAGGTCTAGTGGTAAAAGTATTGCTCTCGCTCTAACGCACGCGTCAATACCTCACATGTGTGGTTTGAACGATGTTTATATATGTGGGCGGGACTTGCGTAAGTCCCGCCCACATATGTAAAAATTATTTTTACTTTTTGCTATAATAAATATCCCCAAAAATATATATTGAAAAAACTAAAAAACCCCTCAGTTTAGGCCGATACGTATTCTACATCTTTTTGGTTCCAAAAAATCGCAAATAGCGTTTAGTGTTTGGTTTTTGCAAAAGTTATAGCGTCTACAAATTTTTTTTTTTTGTTGTTTTAACTAGTTATTGGGGCGATCAGCGATTTTTATCGGTACTGCGACATTATGGCGGACACATCGAACACTTTTTTGGAACCATTGGCATTTTTCTAGCGATCAGTGCTGTAAAAATGCATTGCTTACTCAAAAAATGCCACTGGCAGGGAAGGGGTTAACACTAGGTGCGAGGGAGGGGTTAAATATGTTCCCTGGGTGTGTTCTAACTGTAGGGGGGGGGACTGACATGTGTAAATGACAGATCGCTGTTCATGAAGGGGAACTCCAGACCCCCGAAAAAAAAAATAAGGTGGGTTCCCTCCAGGTGCATACCAGGCTCTTAGGCTTGGTCTGGAACATAAGGGTTAAACCCGCGCAAAAAAAATAGCGTGGGGTCCCCCCCAAGATCCAAACCAAGCCATTATCCCAGGCACGCAGTCTGGTCAGACAGGAATGGGGGTGGGGACGAGCGAGCGCCCCCCTCCCTCCTGAGCCATACCAGACCACATGCCCTCAACATGGGGGAGTGTGTGCTGTGGGGGAGGGGGCACTGCCCCCCCAACCCAAAGCACTCTGTCCCCATGTCGATAGGGACAAGAGCCTCTTCCCGACAACCCTGGCCGTTGGTTGTCGGGGTATGCGGGCGGAGGGCTTATCAGAATCTGAGAGACCCCTTTAATAAAGGGGTCCCCAGATTCCGGCCCCCCACCCTATGTGAATGAGTATGGGGGTACATTGTACCCCTACCCATTCACCTGGGGAAAAAAATGGAAAAAAATAATACACCACACATGAATAAATTAATTTATTAGTCAGCCGGGGGTCTTCTGCCGGGGCCCCCCACCACCACCCCATTAGGCCCCGGGCTTCGCCATCTTCTGCCGGAACCCCCTTCACCAGTGAGGCTCCTGCCTTTGGGGGAGGGTCCCGGGCTACTACGACGGTTTCTGCGGGGGGGGTGCACTGGCACCCCACCCCCGTCTTCAGCGACATAATTCACCGGGACCCCCTTCACCAGGGAGGCTCCTGCCTTTGGGGGAGGGTCCCGGGCTTCCACGACGGTTTCTGCGGGGGGGTGCACTGGCACCCCTCCCCCGTCTTCAGCGACGTAATTCACCGGGACCCCCTTCACCAGGGAGGCTCCTGCCTTTGGGGGAGGGTCCCGGGCTTGTACGGTGTCTTCCGCCAGAGGGCGCCACTCTCCGGGCTTCTGCGATGCCTTCCGCTTCTGCCTGTCTCCTCCGCGGAGCACAGGGCTTGTCTCCGCTGTCTTCTCCCTTCTCTTCCATTCGATGTTGACACGACAAGGTCCGGCGCTGGAATGCCGTCTGAGCAGTGGGCATGGACTTATATAGGGCAATGCCACCATGTGACCTCAACCCATGTGACATCACATTCCCATCATGCCCAGGGAATGTGATGTCACATGGGTTGAGGTCACATGGTGGCATTGCCCTATATAAGTCCATGCCCGTCGCTGACACGGCATGTCAGCGCGGAACCTCGTCGTGTCAACATCCAATGGAAGAGAAGGGAGAGGACAGCGCAGACAAGCCCTGTGCTCCCGGAGGAGACAGGCAGAAGAAGGAAGAGAGAAGAAAGAAGACGGAAGAAAGCCCTGGCTCCGCGGGGGAGCCAGGCAGAAGAGGGAGCAGAGAAAAGACCGGGGAGTTGGCGCACCCCCGGCAGAAGACCAGGAAGACCGGAACCCTGGCGGAAGGCACCGGAAAGACCGGGGGATAGGCGCCATCCCCCGGCAGAAGACCCCGAAGTCCGGATGCCCCTCCCTAATGAAAAAGAGCTTAAATGGGGTGGGGGCATCCGGCGGAAGGCTCCGGAGAGGACCGAGGGATGGCGCCCTCCCCCGGCAGAAATCACCGAAGCCCAGGGTCCCGGCAGAAGATCGGGAGAGAAGAAACCCCCCCTTCTAAGAGAGCTAAAGAAGAAAGGGGGGGCTCCGGAGCAGATTAATAAAATATTTATTGTGTGTGGTGTTTTATTTTACTTTACATTTCCCCCATGTGAATGGGTAGAGGTACGATGTACCCATACTCATTCACATAGGGTGGGGGGCCGGCATCTGGGGGCCCCCTTATTAAAGGGAGCTCGCAGATTCCGATTAGCCCCGCCCGCATACCCCGACAACCAATGGCAAGGGTTGTCGGGAAGAGGCTCTTGTCCCTATCGACATGGGGGCAAGAGTGCTGTGGGGTGGGGGGGCAGTGCCCCCCTCCCCCACAGCACACACTCCCCCATGTTGAGGGCATGCGGTCTGGTACGGCTCAGGAGGGGGGGGGGCGCTCGCTCGTCCCCGCCCCCATTCCTGTCGGGCCAGACTGCATGCTTGGGATGAGGGCTTGGTTTGGATCTGGGGGGACCCCCGCGCCGAATCGGCGCGGGTTTAACCCCTCACGTTCCGGACCAAGCCTAAGAGCCTAATGTAGCCCTGGAGGGGGACCCGCGCCGATTTCAAGTTTGAAATTTGGCGCCGAGTTCCCCTTCAGGGCTGAAAACAGCTCGGAGATTCCCGTGCGCCGCGTCACGCAGCGCATTCACGGGTACGCCGCTTGGTATTTACCAAGATTTTCACGGCGTACTGACAAGGCGCACGGGAATCCCTGACTTTTCTCTCTGCGCATGCCCAGTATGCAAATGAACCTCCGAGGTTCAGGCGCACTGTGCAAGCGTACGGGGATCTGTTTTCAAAAAACACTTTCCCTTTCAATTCGGCCCGCCAAACACTTCAAAACACATGTCACTTCACTTCCCCTGCATCCCCCCCCCCCCCCCCCTAATAAACTCCCGCCCAAACCCCCGCAATTTACAGTTTAATGTGCCGTGCGCCAGGTCTGTACTGGTGCACAATGCACCCTCTCCTGGGCGCACGGAGCACATTAGTAACTAGGGAAATACACTGCACTAGCAGCGTATTTCTTTAGTAAATGGCAAAACGGCTGCTACTCCTGCTTTTACTCCATGAGTCATGGAGTAAAGGCTTGGTAAATCAGCCCCTATGTCTCTGCCTGCTGTCTTTTTGGATATTTAGCCAGTGGTTCCCTGGTATTCACTGTCTGTTCAGTTTTTGTTCACTCTTGTGTGTTTCCGCTTCAGTGTGTCCTTACCTGTCATAAGTACAATCATGGGTCTGCCATGCAGTACAACTTGTTGGCACATAAGTTGGTAGTTGGTATGTTGGTAGTTTATCTAAAAGGGAGCTTATATAGGTGGTAGAGACCAACTTTGGCACCCTTTTCTTGATATTTTAGCTTTAAACTTGGCTTTACATAACTCTCCTCTAGAGATCTTGATCCTTGTTATCTCCTTTATCATTGCTATATATTTTTAGCTGGGATCCTGTACACTCTATGCCAAGCTCCATTAATAGGAGTGTCCAATATACATAACACTGACCATCAGTCCTATTACTGATCTTGACAGAAATCCCAGAAAACACGTTACATAGTTACATAGTAGGTGAGGTTGAAAAAAGACACAAGTCCATCAAGTCCAACCTAAGTGTGTGATTATATGTCAGTATTACATTGTATATTGTTGTGGTTGTTCAGGTGCTTATCTAATAGTTTTTTTAAACGATCAATGCTCCCCGCTGAAACCACCGCCTGTGGAAACGAATTCCATATCCTTACCGCTCTTACAGTAAAGAACCTTCTACCCATTTAAGGTTAAACCTCTTTTGTTCAAATTGGTCAGAGTGGCCATGTGTCATAAAAGTTACCACCAGTATGGTATTTGCAAACTGAAATATCCCCTCTCAAGCGTCTCTTCTCCAAAGAGAATAAGTTCAGTGCTTGTAACATTTCTTCATAACTAATGTCCTCCAGTCCCTTTATTTGTTTTGTTGCCCTTCTCTGTACTTGCCCCATTTCCAGCACATCCTTCCTGAAGACTGGTGCATAAAGCTGGACAGCAGACTCTAGATGCGGCCGGACCAGAGTCTTGTAGAATGGGAGAATTATCACTTTATCTCTTGAGTTAACCCCCTTTTTAATGCATGTCAATATTCTGTTTGCTTTGTTTGCAGCAGCTTGGCATTGCATGCCATTGCTGAGCCTATCATCTACTAGGATCCCCAGGTCCTTTTCTATCCTTGATTCCCCCAGAAGTTCTCCCCCAGCGAGTAGATTGCATTCATATTTTTGCCACCCAAATGCATTATTTTTCATTTTTCCACATTAAACCTCCATGTAGTTGCTACAAGAAGGTCAAGTTTGAAGGCTGGTAGATTTAAACTCACCAATGAATAGACAACTGCACCTTTGTTAAATGCTATACCTTTTTTTCAACATAAAGTAAGATTTTCTCTGGTGTGCCTAATTTAATCCTGTTGCTAAAACTCTCC
The DNA here is from genome assembly GCF_905171775.1 of Rana temporaria. Classification (NCBI taxonomy): domain Eukaryota; kingdom Metazoa; phylum Chordata; class Amphibia; order Anura; family Ranidae; genus Rana; species Rana temporaria. The sequence goes on from NC_053493.1 coordinate 159,675,058, forward strand.
AAAATGACTGACACAATCACGAAGTGGAAGACATTTGTAGATGATACTGAACCCCTAAGCACTTTAAACTTTTGTTTTGACAAGTGTCCATTTTGGAGCCCTTGGCTTGCATACTGACATCCAACGATTTCCTCAGTAAGCCTGACAGCTGCATAAGTGGCCTCTCAGTGGGCTCGACACTCCCTGCATCAACCCCCCCCCCCCTTCCCACTCCTCTCCTCCATCTCCTTCCCTTGCTCCTTTCCTCTCTGTTTTCGTCTTATTTATTTTCCTAATAGAATTGAATCCTCTGTTATCAGACTGATGCCATGTCGGTCCTCCAGGTCAATTAATAATATTAGCCTTATGGCCATCATTTCCTTCACTGGTTTTCCATATTGACTAACTGTTGACCGTACCACCTTGCTATTTGTACCATTCCTGTTATGATCACTCCTTTGTTGATATATTGGTTGCTCAGCTTTTGGGAATTGATTTGTAAACTGTATTTTGTAAAAAGAAAACTGTCTGTTTTTTGTTTTGTTTTTTTCAAACACACATGCAGAGTAATCTGGTTAGGAGTTCAGACAACGCATTGTTGAAAAAAACTGATGAAAAAAAAAGGAAATTGTGCTTCATACAAGCAAGCTGAATTACTGATGTGGACTACAAGAACACTTTTCTTTAAATAAGTGAGGACAATCATGTTTTACTGGGCATTACAGTCCAATCACTTTATAAATGATCATACCAAGGAAGGAAATGTACTATACAATATCAAATAAGTCAATACAATGTACTGTATATAGGACTGGAATCATAACCATGGGACAGAACAGCAACAGTAATTTTGACTTTTTACATTCCCTAAAACTTATTTCCATTACTGCTCACACAGCATGCAATCAGATCTGCAAAGTGAAAATCCATATTTATGAATAAAACCTAATTTGTTCTTGCCCAGAAATGATTTCACACTCTAGTTTCACAGTTGTATTCATGCTGGATTGTGGGTTTTGGCTTTTACTCTGTGGGGTATTGCTAAAAGTTTGGTACAGATCCTGGTACATTCCCTGGCTTAATGTATAAACCTACAATTAATCAACTTCTCTGCCAGCATTAAAATAGTACATAGTTGTTTTAGTGAATAACTTTCATATACTTCCACTTACTTTTTGAACTTGGCAAGCTGTTAGTGGTGACCTGGTTTAATTGCTGACTACTTGGGTATTTTTGGTCATAAATAAGATCTCTAAGTGAGATGTCCGAAATACCCATCACATGCCAAGATTATCACTTTAAATTACAAGAAGCATAAATGAATGTTTAAAAAAAAAAAACAAGATTGTTTTACTTTATTAAGCTTATAATGTTATTGAATTTATTAAAACTTACCCTTAGCTGCGGGTCACATTTATGACCTCCAATATCGATATTGCACTAGCTTACAGTGAAAAAATAAAGTGTACATATCCAGATAATATAGGTCTTCTGGTTATACTTTTGTATTTAATTCTCAAGGTTTTCTCAAGATTATTTCTAGATTTACTTATCCTTTTGGATCTCTTGAATCTTTAACTGTGTTCACTTCAATCATTCAATTGTGGTAAGGTACAGGCAAGATGGAGGTGTGATCTCATGTATGATAAGAGAAAACATACATGTGTAACAATATCCTCTCGTCTACGGCTTTCACCTTTTGGCTTCCTCAGGACGAGGTAGGAGAATTTTGGCAGTAAGACATTGAGTATTTCATTAATCAAAATGGTTGTCAGCCATCCAGTGCACCAAGGACGCTTGAAATCCCAGGTGTACCATCATTAATTTATACGTAGCTTATAAGAAAAAAGCTTGTACAACCAAGCGTTTAAGGAAAAAGATTACTGCTGGGGGGGAGTGACAAGGCGGACTTTGAGGGCAAGACTGGAACAAAGGATTTATAAAAAAAAAAATGAATTGAAAATAGATCTAGCAAGTAGCCAGAGCAGTAGCCAGAGCCATTTTGATGTTTCCGTCTTGCCTTAAAAGTCCGCCTTGTCACTGCCCCACAGCAGTAATCTTTTTCCTATTCAATATTACGGATGTTGGCAAATGTGAGCGCTTTTTTGTTCCCCTTTCCCTCCTTTTTGATACATGTGTAACATTTTGTCAATATAAATGCTCACTTTTTCAGATATTGAACATTTACTGGAGATTATTGGTGTGTTCCTGGCAGATCTATAAGCTTGTTGTGGATCTTTGGTAATGCATATAATACAAGAGTAACATAAAATTGGACTTTCAAAACTCTCTCTCTTGTATCCATTGATACGAGACCTCAGTTGTTGCCAAATAAATGATAGAAAACAGTTTAATTTGAATTTTTTTTATTAAAGTTATTTAAATCTTTTTACAATAGTAGGTATTCAGGAGAAATCATTGCCACCTTTTTCATACTAAAATGTATGCATTCCTTCCCTTTTAGAAGGTTGAAAACCAAATCATTCCATTTTATAAGTGATGTTACCGCTTCCTGATCTTGTTTTAATTTACTTGTTCTGAGCTGGAAACTGTAAGTTGATCGATTTTCTGCACTACCTTCTGGAAAAATAGAGAAGTTCTTGATTTTTGTGTCAAGGAAGGAAATGTGCAGGATTTGATCTTTAACGTTTGAGCTGATGTAACCCTTTAAATAATAAATAGTTAAATTCCACGTGTAGATCCTTCACATTTCCCTTCTCCAAAATGTTCACTAGATCTTGTAGACATTCCCAACCCTTTTGTTACTTAGCCATTAAAAAATGGGCATTACAAAGGATGGCACCATCTTAAACACTTTCACTGCTGGAGTAATTTTTTTAACTTTTTGCACGCATATTAAAATGCACCTTTTGGGTAAGAAGATTAATTACCCCCCCCCCTAAACATTATACATTGTTTTGAAAACAAAAACAAAATTGTGGCAGTTGCAATTTTTTTTATGTCACATGATAATTGTGTAGCACCCTGCTCCTGATGACCAGGCGCTATGTTAAATTGAATGGGTGTCTTAGCTACAATTAGCTCAGACTTTGTTAATTAAGGCTAAATCAGCCTCTGTTCCGGCTTTGGTTGTGCTTGGAGGGATTTCTATTTGTTTGTCTATGGGTGACGTTGCCAACATAGGCCAATGTTGGAACTCAAGCAGGTCAGGGTGTATTGGGGGTCTTTCTCTGGGAACAGCCCAGTGGGAGTGGTCTCCCCAGTGGGCAACTTTTTGGGGTCCCTTTTTCGGCTTGTGGCCCTCCTTGCGCGAAGTATGTGCTGCATGATTTTTGGTCTCAGGGCCATGTTGGCCTGAGGCTGCGTTCCTGCCAGGTAGGCCCAGTAGTCCTGACTGGGGCCTACGCTTTCAAGGTGATCCTGTGCTGTCTGTCCTGCAGGAGGAAGCCGCTCAATGGAGGAAACCAGGGGGAGGACATGTCACGGAAAGGACCGAGCGGAAGGCTGGTACTTTGGGAGAGGCCTGGTAGTCTACGAAAACCTTATAGTGTGCCGGGTTGGCTTAAAGGCTCTAATACGGTATGGCTGGATATCCGGGTACGCAATCCTGTGGCAGAGGATTCCGGAATCGTTCACTTAAGCTTGCAACCAGTCTGTGGCAGAGACTGTTACTGATCATTGTTCGTGCTTCACTCTAGCTGCTAGACCAGGTGAGAGGGGCCTATCTGGGTCAGCAATACCCACTCGAGAGGAAGTGACTGTTTTTGGAACTTGGAAGTTTTCCCCAGTGATCTGTTCTATGCGCCTGAACCTTCCCCTGATCCTCCATCCTTCTACTTTCCTGCAAGTTATGAGAAAAAAATAAAACCTAACAGCCTAAGGTTTTACACCTTGTGTGGACATTGGAGTTCTTTACAGAATCTCTTTCCCCAGACAATGAACGCTGAGGTAACGTGCAAGGCCCAAATTTAATCCAGCAGCTTCTATGGGTTAGTGCTACACGTGGGGGCTCGTCCATGATTTGCCGTTACCTCTCGCAACTAGACTAAAAGTTTTTGTGTGCTTTATTGAAAGTCTACAATCAAGAAGGTGCTGGACTGTGCTTTGAAAGAAAGGGGTTAAGGGTACAGATCACTTTGTTAACTGCGTAGGTTGTGGGCGGAGCCAAGAAAGCCCATGAGCTACGTGCAGAAAAGAAAAGGACCAAAGGGGGAGGAGTCCCCACCTGCTGCGAGAGACGCGTGAGTGTGTCTGGCGCCAAAGACCTGGGGCTGCTGGATCAAGCGAGAGGATCGGAAAGCAGCCATGACGCTATTCTCGTGGGCACCATCCATGTCTGGGCCTAGAATGCTTTCCATGCCCACCGCTGTGGGTGCCATGCCATCCGGAGCCCCGCTGACAGATACGGGGATTCGACTGAAGCCACGCGGATGCTTTATTTTGTACACAAGCAGAGGCTCTGGGCATGCTGTGCCCTACATGTGAAGGACTGGCCGTGCAGTTACGTCCATTTGCCCGGTGTCTATCCTGCGAGGAGTATTTGTTCGAGGTGGACAAACCCACTGTGTCGCCCCGCGCCTATCGGGTAGACTGGAGCACAGGCATCGCCACGTTGGAAGATGTTGCCTTCCCCCTGTGGTTTAGCCTGCGCACACTACGTCTGCTACAGCGAGTAAATCTGGGAGAGATGTCGCTGTCACCACAGAGCTACCAGCCGGAAATCACAGCGGATACCACATCCACGGCATGTGTCTCCGTCCCACCTACCCGACGGAAGGTGAGGTATGTGAAGGTTTCCTGTGGCCGCGGTCGAGGCCTACCCCAGAGTCTACCGGAACCGCACCCCATAAGAGGTGATATCCCCGGGAAGTCGACGTCAGGAACTGGTAAGACATTTGGAGAGAAAGTTCTTGGGACTGTGCATATCTATTTGCCGGCAGAAGAGTGGGAAGACTCCGAGTTAGACTCTCTGTCAGACATCGGAGATGATGACCTGTTTGAGACCATGGCTCAGGAGTTATCGTGGAGCAACAAGGGAACTGTTGCATCAACACATGGCTGTTCAGAGTTGGAAGCTATGGACTCTGGGGAGAAAACACCCAGGGTGGAAACCCCGGACATTGGTAAAGGGACTTTGCCTGATAGAGAGACTTTGCCTAAACCCACCAAGTCTATGGTGAAGAAATTTCCAGACTTGTGTGTGCTACGTGGGACCGGAAGCTCCCGATCGTTGCCCAGACTCGCCCATCTACAAAGAGTGCTTATAAAAAGGGTAGCCACAGAGTATGGTCTGGAATTCCCTTATGTCTCAAAGGAACCAATGCAAGAAATTGAGGCCAACAGAAAGCAGTGGTGCGATGAAGCCATTTGGGACTATCTGGCCGTGCCAAAACCATTCATAAAACTGGAATACTCATTCGTTATGGCCGAACGGTTTAAAGGATGTTGGCTGCATTGGAGCTACGGCCGACACATTTATGCTGATCGGGTGGTCATTTGCAGACCAGGAAAAGATGACATTGTATATTTTATTACCACCCTGGACAAGCAAGGAAGATCACTGACTTTGCCGGGTTCCCAGGTTTTACCTGTGATCATGCAAGGTGACCATTGCCCTCACTTTCTAATTTGTTTTCTTTTTTTCACTCAAGAAGAGGAGAGTTTTCAAAAGAGAGGAGTTTGTTTTTCTTTTCCTCCTCCTTTGCTACACTAACTGTACTCTGGGGAAATTAGACAGTTAGAATTAGGGTTGCTGAGGACATCGGGATCAAGATGTCATTTGTTCCAGCCCTTGCTCTTAGAGACTTTTTTTGTGCTACTTCTGACAATAGGTGGCATTGGTCAGTAGTCTAGGGAGAGACTCTTTTCAAGTTTAGCATACAGTCTTTAAAGTTAAGAAGGGAAGTTCCACCTCTTCAGAGATGCAGCTTTGCTTCCTTTGAAATGTCCTGATATTGTTGTTATTTGTAACGCAAGCAGGTCAGGGGTAGGGATGGGCCGAACACCCCCCTGTTCGGTTCGCACCAGAACTTGCGAACACACCAAATGTTCGTGTGAACTTTAGAACCCTGTTAAAGTCTATGGGACTCGAACTAAAGTGCTAATTTTAAAGGCTAATATGCAAGTTATTGTCCTAAAAAGTGTTTGGGGACCTGGGTCCTGCCCCAGGGGACATGTATCAATGCAAAAAAAGTTTTAAAAACTGACGTTTTTAAAACGCTTAAAATGCTAAAAGTGAAACAATAAAAGTGAAATAAAGAAAGAATTACTAAAGCGCTACTAAATATTAAATATAGGACACCACAAAAATAGCTAAATAATAATTGCTGCATAAAACGAAGGTGAACCAAACCAAAACGTGAATATATGAATGAAAAATATGCGCTAAAAATTAACTCAAGTGGTGAAACCGTGTACAACAAGAGTGTAATAGCTAATCCAGGTAGGATATTACACATAAGTGTGAAGCACAAATGAGCACAAAATAGCATTAACATAACAATAGTCCTAGTGAAATGCTATGGGTACACACGTGCAGCACACCCTCTATGGAGAGGAGAACCAATTGCTGGTAATGACTTGAAATTGCTGTGTGGGATAAAACTTCCTGTGTTTCTTATAGCTGTCACATACCCAGGTGTCAGATCTTCTATGCAGCACAGCTCATAAAATACAGGGAGAGAAAACAAATCCTCATGGTGCAATACCGCTGAACCAGGAAAAAACACACAGAGACTGTGGCTTGTAACAAGTGCACACTCACGGATCCCCGGAAAAAAAGATGCCAATAATACTCCTGTAGCCGCTCAGGTTGATGATCTCCTCATATGGATGTAAAATCTGTCGATCCTGTCATGTGGCTCCTCCCCCTTGACGGGATCGACGAATTTTACATCCGTATGAGGAGATCATCAACCTGAGCGGCTACAGGAGTATTATTGGCGTCTTGTTTTCCGGGGATCCGTGAGTGCGCACTTGTTACAAGCCACAGTCTCTGTGTGTTTTTTCCTGGTTCAGCGGTATTGCACCATGAGGATTTGTTTCCTCTCCCTGCCTTTTATGAGCTGTGCTGCATAGAAGATCTGACACCTGGGTATGTGACAGCTATAATAGGTGTCACAATTTTATAGGTGAGGCGGGGCCACCCGTCACGTGACCCGCCCCCTCTGACGCACCCTCGGCTACGTCACTGGGGAAGCCCAGTAGCCCTGACTGGGGCCTATGCTTTGAAGGTGATCCTGTGCTGTCTGTCCTGCGGGAGGAAGCCACTCAATGGAGGAAACCAGGGGAGGACCTGTCCCGGAAAGGACCGAGCGGAAGGCTGGTACTTTGGGAGAGGCCTCGTAACCTTATTGGAGGATGCAATAGTCTACGAAAACCTTATAGTGTGCCGGGTTGGCTTAAAGGCTCTATTACTCTAAGGCTGGATATCCGGGTACCAAATCATGTGGCAGAGGATTTCGGAATCGTTCACTTAAGCTTGCAACCAGTCTGTGGCAAAGACTGTTACTGATCATTGTTCGTGCTTCATTCCGGCTGCTAGGCCAGGTGAGAGGGGCCTATCCGGGTGAGCAATACCCACTCAAGAGGAAGTGGTGAGTGACTTTTTTTGGAAATTGGAAGTTTTCCCAAGTGATCTGTACTATGCCCCCGAACTTTCCCCTGCTCCTCCATCCTTCTACTTTCCTGCAAGGTTTTACAACTTGTGTGGACATTGGAGTTCTTTACAGACTTTCTTCCCCCAGACAATGAATGTTGGATAGAAGAAAATCCTGGACTGCCGCACTCCTTAAAACGATGTCTTTAATGATACCGCTCTAAAAACTGCTGATCCCTTGGCTTTGCTTCCGTCCTACTAAACCAAAAAGGTGCTGGCTATGCACAGGTGCATTGGATAGAAGAAAATCCTGGACTGCCGCACTCCTTAAAACTATGTCTTTATTGTATAAATAAAATCCAAAAAACAACCAAAGCGATGCAGTCAAAATTAAGTGAACAGGAAAAAGGTGGCTGACATGTTTCACATCATGTGATGCTTACTCGTAGCTATGAGTGGGGCGGGGCCCTTGATTTACAGTTTACAGTGAATGATGGCTGTAGAACAATTGCTCTCACTCCTGAGGCAGAGATGTGTGGTGTGGTCAGTGGCTGGTGAGGCACTGGCTAGTATCAGAGCCAGATACACACAGGTTAGATACGCCACGATCGTTAGAGAGAGAGAGCAATAATTCTAGCACTAGACTTCCTCTGTAACTCTAAGCATATAATCTGTAAAAAAAATTAAAGCGTCGCCTATAGAGATTTTTAAGTACTGAAGTTTGACGCCATATCACGAGGATGCGCAATTTTAAAGCGTGACATCTTAGGTATCTATTTACTTAGCGTAACATCATCTTTCACATTGTACAAAAATCGGGTTCCCAAAAAAAACACATTTGAAAAATTGCTACGCAAATACAGTGTTACATAAAAAATTGCAACTACCACCATTTTATTCCCTAGGGTGTCTGCTAAAACAATATATGTAATGTTTGGGGGTTCCGAGTAATTTTCTAGCAAAAAATGATGATTATTACATGTAGGAGAGAAGTGTCAGAATTGGCCTGGGTGGAAAGTGGTTAATTACCATAAGTAATATACAAATAATTATTATTATATATTGTTCTTAAGGTAATTTACTATACTTTCAAAAACTGTACTTAAAGAGGAGTTCCACCCAAATGTGGAACTTCCTCTTATCCCACTCCTCTCCCCCTTACATGCCACATTTGGCATGTAATTTTTTTTGGGGGGGAGTGGGGGCTTCAGGAAGAGTGGGACTTCCTGTCCCACTTCCTCCTTCCTGTAGGCGACTAAGCTTAATCGCCTACAGGAAGGGGCTGCTGTAGGCGATCGCCTAGGACACGTCACAGGTCCTAGGCGATCTCCTGGCCAATTACACGGCGCAGCGCCGGGCCGCGCGCGCATGCGCAGTGCCGCTCGCGCATGCGCAGTGCCGCTCGCGCATGCGTAGTGGGTGCCCGGCCGTGAAGCCGAAAGCTGTCACGGCCGGGTGCCCACACTGAGAATGAAGACGCCGGCCGGGGAGGGGGGGAGAGGAGCGGAGCCCCGGCCGGCGCGTCGCTGGAGCACTGGAGCAGGTAAGTGTCTGTTTATTAAAAGCCAGCAGCTACACTTTTTGTTGCTGCTGACTTTTAATAAACATACAAATGGCTGGAACTCCCCTTTAAGCAGATGACTTAACCGACAAATTACTGAAGTTTGAAGTTATAAGTTATGTGAAGTTTAAAGTGATATTTTCACAGTAAATAGATAAATAATAAATGATGTTATAACATATAGCATAATAATATATGTTTTAGCTTGATTAGAGTTTTTCAACAGCAGCAGATTCTCATTCTCCCTCTTAACTGGATGAGAAAAACATTTGATTATGGGTAAATCTTATATCCATAAACTTTTTCCTTGTAGTTAAGAGGGCTAGGCTGGAAGGGAGCATTTGTCTTTTAAACAGATGCCCCTTCTATTGCACTGCAGTGAGACGCGTGTTTCCACTGCAGCATTTTTATTGGACAGCTGGGGCCAGGCATGTACTGGCCATCGGGACTACCGGGAGTTTCCCGTTGAACCGATGGCTCAGTGGGCACGTTTCAGTGACAGCCTGTCAAATTATGGCTGCGCTACTTACGCACCTATTAATTTTAGCACCGCTGTACTGCCCATGGCTAAGTATCGAGCTTCCGGACGCAGCTCCTCGCACTTCAGCTCTTTCCACCCTCCTCGGCTCTTTCTGAACACATCTTTGGCCACCTCCGCCCCGTACTCGTCCTTTTCCTTTACTGCCTGACTTCCCTTGCCCCCTCCTCTCTGACAGCTCTTCAGCTTTGTCTAGCAAAACTCCCTATCTCCGGCAGCCCCCGCGGTAATGGTCGCTGTGAGTTTAAATGAGCCAGAGCCACCCGTGTGACTTCGGGCCTAGTCCTGGGGGGCAGGTGACATGGGGACACCAGGGGGAGAGGGGGGCTGGATAATACAAGACAACCAAGGGGCCCAGGGAATGAAGTGGCTCCAGTTGGAAGAAGGGGTCCTAAGGAATGAATGGGGTGTTTGAGATGTAGGGGCCCTATAAGAAGGACCCTATGGAATGAAGGGGGCCCCAATGGGAAGAAGGACCCTATGGAATGTAGGGGGTTGAATGGGATGTAAGGGACCTAGAAGGAGAAACCTATAGAATGAAGGGGGCCCCAAAGGGAAGAATTGGGGTTTTGGTTTCTGCACCAGTCTTGATGACATCAGAAGACCTTGGCCTTCATGGGGGAGAAGACTTCCTGAGGACCAGTCTAGCAGGATGGAGGATCACATAAGCAAAGCATTCCTTTTTTATGCTGCCTGGACCTAAATAAGCTCTTGCAGTGTGGGCACGATTTTATTGTCACATGACAAACTTACCTTTGAAGCAAAGCCCTCCAGCAGTGTGCTGTCACTGCTGCCGGGGGCTTCCTCCTTTCCCCGGTCTTCCTTCTGGGTTTGCGTGCTTCTGCTGTGTGGATAGTCGGGCCGCGATGATGTCACTCTCGTGCAAGTGCACAGGATACTGTTTTTGCGCGTGTTTGCAAAATTAGAATGGGCCAGTCTGGATGAAGTCTAGGGCCAACTTTTTGTCTCAGTCCAGCCATGGCTGGGGCTAATGGTACTTTACCATTGGCCCAAGATTTCAAGCTGTCCATTGAGCTCAGTATCTCTGACAAGAAGTGAGGAGAGGCACTGTGAGCTCAACCTCTCAGTCTGCTGCAAGCAGAGTGTGCCAGCTTGTATTTATACTGGCCGCTCTATATGTAGCTTCTGACAGGCTATGCGCGGAACCCCGTATCTCTCGAACCATAGGTTATATGAGTCCCAAATTTTTACCAATGGTGGGGTAGGACTTATGCTATCTACGACCCTCGAAGCTTAATTACTTTATTTTATTTTTAATGTTCTGCCTCACCTGCCTCCCCCAATGGCATGTCCCTGGCATGGGGGTCTCTGATATGTGTGCCACAATTGTTCATACATGTGTGCAACTATCATCCAGCCTCTGTGCACCCAGTTTCTGTAAATTTCTGGGTGGTCATCACATTTTTTAATGGCAGTGTTAATAGGTTCCCTGTGAGTCATGTAGTTAGCAAAACTATGATGTATTCGTTTTTTCAGGCTTTGTTGTGACAGGTACTCAATCACCGTTGCTAGAGGTGCCTCATGTTTGTGTGTTAGAGACAAGAAAGCAGTAGCAGACAGGTTCATTCCAGGTGAAAGCCCTGGATCTGAAAGTCTCGTGGTGTGGGTCTTTAGAACTGTGTGACTGGTCTCAGGAATGACCTGGGCTCAAAATGGTCTGTGATGACTAATGAGTTGCTGCATAGGATGTTAATAAATAAGGTAATGTCCAATGTGCAAGGGTGAGCTGTGTGATTGATTGCTGCAGTTTCTCTTTCTGACAAATATACTGTGTACATGATTTGAAGCGTCCTGTTCAGCTGTGTTGACATTGTTCTGACTGATAATGAATTGCAAGGTCCATTTTGCAGAGTCATCAGAGGCTGTTTAATTCGGACAACATATTTCTTCTTTAGCTTACTCTGCAGCTATTTCAAAAACCCTGATCTTAGCCATGGGTTTGGCTTTTTCTCTTTCCCTTTGGAAGACTAATGCCGTGTACACAAAAAATGCCATTTTTTTAATTGGTCATTCAAAAACGATCGTGTGTAGGCTCCAGAGCATTTTTCATGATGTGAAAAATGGGCAATAAAAATTTAGAACATGCTCTAATTTTTCGCATAGTTTTTCACGTCATGAAAAACGGTCGTGTGTAGGCTTTAACGATGGGTAAAAACGTGCATGCTCAGAAGCAAGTTATGAGACAAGAGCACTCGTTCTGGTAAAACTAGAATTTGTAGTGGAGATAGCACATTCGTCACGCTGTAACAGACTGAAAAGCACAAAGACTGAAAAGCGCGAATCGTCTCTCACCAAACTTTTACTAACACAAAATCAGCAAAAGCAGCCCAAAGGGTGGCACCATTCGAATGGAACTTCCCCTTTATAGTGCCGTTGTACGTGTTGTACGTCACCGCACTTTGCTCGAGAATTTTTTTTTCACGATCGCGTGTATGCAAGGCAGGCTTGACAAGAATCACGTCGAGAAAAACGTTGTTTTTTCCATGACATTAAAAATGGTCATGTGTATGCGGCATTATAGCTGTGCTTCTGTCTGCTTGCGCCACTGTCTGCGCACATGCTTAAGTGGCTTGCATTTCTACCTGAGCAGCTTGCAACTCTGCCTGCACATGTGCTTGGGTGGCTTGCAGATATCTCTTATAAGTTTATATAGAGTGGTTTCTGCGAGACAGAGAGAACCAAATTGAGGTCCCAGGAAAGCACAGGGTGCTGCAAGTCGGCCTGAAATGAGAAACACCTTGAAAAACAGTTTTTACAAGAAAATGTGCAGCCAGAGATCTTTGAAAAAGAATAAGGATGATACCTGCTCATTAATAGGACAGAAGGAAAACGCTGCCTTTGAACTTTTTTTATGTGCCCATTTACGCCTATACGTTTTGAAAATTGGTGGCAGGGGGGGGGGGTTATATGAAGAAGCTTATTATTGCTTCTGACATTTGATATACTATCATAGGTGTGTGCAGCCTATTGCATTAGTGTGTGCACCCCAAACCTCAAACACATATGTGTGCGTGCGTTATATATGTACTGTATATATATATATATATATATATATATACCGTATTTATCGGCGTATACCGCGCACTTTTTTGCCCTGAAAATCAGGCCAAAATCGTGGGTGCGCGGTATACGCCGATACCCGCTTTCCCGCGCCGAGTTTGAATACTGCGCCGACATATACCGAGCGCAGTACACTCATGTATTGTCGGGCAGTCTCGGCTCCTCCCGCGCTGATGTCCTGGACGTACAGGACGTCAGTGCGAGAGTAGCCGAGCATTGCCGACAATACACGAGTGTACTGCGCTCTGTATATGTCGGCGCAGTATTCAAACTCGGCGCGGGAAACGAGCGGGAAGGACCTGAGGACCCGACGAAGAAAACACCCGAAGCAGCAGACGGACGCCGGACCTGACGAGGCCGCCGATGGACGCCGCGCAAGACACCAAAAATGTAAGTACAAAAAAACTTTTTTCCACAGGATTCGGGGCAACTTTAGGGGTGCGCGCTATACGCGGGAGCGCGCTATACCCCCATAAATACGGTATATATATATATATATACACACACACAAACACACATTTATATACATACAGTATCTCACAAAATTGAGTACACCCCTCACATTTTTGTAAATATTTTATTATATCTTTTCATGTGACAACACTGAAGAAATGACACATTGCTACAAAATGTACAGCTTGTTTAACAGTGTAAATTTGCTGCCCCCTTAAAATAACTCAACGCACAGCCAATAATGTCTAAACTGATGGCAACAAAAGTGACTACACCCCTAAGTGAAAATGGCAAAATTGTGCCCAATTAGCCATTTTCGCTCCCAGTGTCATGTGACTCGTATGTTATCTGTTCATATATTTTAGTTAGCCTGTTACAAATATAAGTTACCTATTTTTACCAGTTGTAAAAACATGTTTAAAGTAAACACATATTAATAAACAATTTTTTTAAACCAAGCTAATCGTTATTATATGTATGTATATGTATATATATATATATATATATATATATATATATATATATACATATATATATATATATATATATATATATATACACATACATACATACATACATACATACATACATATATATATATATATATATATAGTTGAAAAGCCAATGCATTCTCTTTAAGAAAACTCTACCATGCACAAACATCAGTAATTAACTTGTTTTACGTTTTCTGTTTGTTTGAGATTCCCTTTTCCCTTTAAAGACAAAAAAAAAAAAAAAAAAAAAACGAGGAGATTTCAATTTTTATAAGGAATTCTGACTTCTTTGCCTGGTTTGACCCTGTTAAGCTCTACATGATTCAGTTTGAATCAATCCATTTTGTCAGCATTAGTTGGCATGACGCCTAAGTAATCATAAAACAATAGGTTGAAATGTACTGTACTAAGTGGACAGGTTACTAAGTTGAGAACCCCTCCTGAAACATACACAGAGTTTTTATTCAAAATCGGATCAGGCATCCTAGGTAGCTAACTCACAAAATAAATGAATGTGGAAAGCAGCTTGTGGATATGGAGCTTTCAGAGCTGCCTAGTGAACAGAGTTCAGTTTTTAATTAAACCATAGGAAAGTTGTTTAATACTCTTTGCGGAGATGTATAAAAAAAAGGAATAATAACAAACAGCATGACTTAAAACAGGCTCTGCAGGCTATTTATACAATTATATGTCAGCGTAATTCATTAAAGTGTACGTGCTGAAGCCTAAAGGTGAACTTTGATTATGTTCTCCCTTTTGGTACGTTAAAGTGGTTCTACAGGCAGAAGGTTTTTTTTATATTAATGCATTCTATGTGTATTCATTTTATGTGTGTGCAGCACTGCTGGCCGCTATAGCTGCCGGCAGTGATCACTGTATCCTGATGGCTGGGAAACGTACACCTCAGAGCACACACTGACACATGGCTCTTACGGAAGCTTGGTAAATCAAATGCCAGGCTTCCCTAGCATTACACCTGTGTGGCTGCAACCAAGTCTGGGCACAAGTCAGCACAGGCTCCTGGAAACGCAGGAGAGTGGCCAGTAAGAGGAAAGCTGGGATATGGTGTTATTTACATCATATCCCTGTTGCTCATAAACCTGCTCCACTGCCACAGCAGGCCCACAATGCCCTTAAAGTGGAGTTCCACCCATTTTTTTATGTTTGTCTGTGCTGCATGCTCTAATCTCATAGTGTTCAGAATGGACAATTTTTATTTAATTTGTTGCTTGTAAATACCTTTATTTTGTAGTCCTTCATTACTTCCTCCTCCTTATTTGCCTAGGCTATTTGCAAGGGTTTCTGGGATAGGCATCATGTTTCCCAGTAGTCCTTGCAAACCTGACTGAAACCTATTACATTGCTTGTGCACTGAGCATGTGCGAGATATGCAAAGCTGAAATCCAGGAAGTCATACAGTCTGGCTTCATGATGCCCACACTTAAGATGGCCACGGTCTATTTCTAGATTATAATCTAAATGCTGTAACAGCGTAACAAAACGGACCTTAGTTTACAGACTTACTTTACTAGAATACATTAAGCTTGTGTATTACAGGGGTATTTATATTTAAAAAGTGAAATTGTGGGTGGAACTCCCCTTTAAGCTGGTCCTGGGGGCCAGTGCACAGGCCTCTGCCTGCACATACACAGCACTGCCCACACAGAGAGAGTGACCATTTCACACTGCCCGCACAGAAAGAGAGAGAGAGTCTGCGCAACATTGCTTCCAGAGAGAAACGGCAATGTGGAGCGTTTTTTCTCTCTCTGTGCCGGTAATGTTGAGCGATTTTTCTTTCTGTGCCGGTAATGTGGAGTTTTTTTTTCTCTCTGTGCCGGTAATGTGGAGTGTTTTTTCTCTCTGTGCTGGTAATGTGGAGCGATTTCTCTCTCTGTGCCAGTAATGTGGAGCGATTTCTCTCTCTGTGCCGGTAATGTGGAGCGATTTCTCTCTCTGTGCCGGTAATGTGAAGTGATATCTCTCTCTCTCTCTGTGCCGGTACTGTGGAGTGATTTTTCTTTCTGTGCAGGCAATGTGGAGTGATTTCCCTCTCTGTGCCAGTAATTTGGAGAGATTTTTCTTTCTGTGCCGTTAATGTGGAGTGATTTCCCTCTCTGTGCCGGTAATGTGGAGCGATTTCTCTCTCTCTGTGCCGGTAACGTGGAGCGATTTCCCTCTCTGTGCCAGTAACGTGGAGTGATTTCTCTCTCTGTGCCGGTAATGTGGAGTGATTTCTCTCTCTGTGCCGGTAATGTGGAGTGATTTCTCTCTCTGTGCCGGTAATGTGAAGCTATTTCTCTTTCTGTGCTGGTAATGTGGAGCGATTTCTCTCTCTGTGCTGGTAATGTGGAGCGATTTTTCTTTCTGTGCCGTTAATGTGGAGCAATTTCTCTCTCCGTGCCGGTAATGTGGATCGATTTCTCTCTCTGTGCCGGTAATGTGGAACGATTTCTTTCTCTGCGCTAGTAATGTGGAGCGATTTCTCTCTGTGCTGGTAATGTGGAGTGTTTTTTTTTCTGTGCCGGTAATGTGAAGCGATTTCTCTCTCTGTTTAGGCAACGTGAAGCGGTTTCTCTCTCTGTGCCGGTAATGTGGATCGATTTCTCTCTCTGTGCCGGTAATGTGGAACGATTTCTTTCTCTGTGCTAGTAATGTGGAGCGATTTCTCTCTGTGCTGGTAATGTGGAGTGATTTTTTTTTCTGTGCCGGTAATGTGAAACGATTTCTCTCTCTGTTTAGGCAACGTGAAGCGGTTTCTCTCTCTGTGCTGGCAATGTTTAGCGGTCTTTCTCTGTCCCGGAAATGTGGAGCAATTTCTCTCTCTCTCTGGGCAATGTGGAGCAGTCTCCCTGTGTCTAATTACAGTAGACCTGCCCATGGTTCCAGCCAAGGTCAGTAAGATGAGGCCTTTAGAGGTGGTCGTATGCCTCCCCACAGGCCCGGACTGGGACAAAAAATAGGCCCGGGCATTTTAGGCTGAGCAGCCCATTTTTTTTTTAATACAAATCAGGGAAGCATGACATGTTTGTTATTTAATCAAAAGTGGGTGAGGTGGGTGCAGGGTGCAGAGGGTGAGGTGGGTGCAGGGTGCAGAGGGTGGGGTGGGTGCAGGGTGCAGAGGGTGAGGCGGGTGCAGAGGGTGGGGTGGGTGCAGAGGGTGGGGCGGGTGCAGGGTGCAGAGGGTGCGGTGGGTGCAGAGGGTGAGGTGGGTGCAGGGTGCAGAGGGTGAGGTGGGTGCAGAGGGTGCGGTGGATGCAGAGTGTGAGGTGGGTGCAGGGTGCAAAGGGTCAGGTGGGTGCAGAGGGTGCAGGGTACAGAGGGTGAGGTGGGTGCAGAGGGTGAGGTGAGTGCAGAGGGTGAGGTGGTTGCAGGGTGCAACAGGGTGAGGTGGGTGCAGGGTGCAGAGGGTGAGGTGGGTGCAGAGGGTGGGTGCAGGGTGCAGAGGGTGAGGTGGGTGCAGAGGGTGGGGTGGGTGCAGTGTGCAGAGGGTGAGGTGGGTGCAGAGGGTGGGTTGGGTGCAGGGTGCAGAGGGTGGGGTGGGTACAGGGTGAAGAGGGTGGGTGCAGGGTGCAGAGGGTGAGGTGGGTGCAGGGTGCAGAGGGTGAGGTGGGTGCAGAGAGTGGGGTGGGTGCAGAAGGTGAGGTGGGTGCAGAGGGTGGGGTGGGTGCAGAGGGTTAGATGGGTGGGGTGAGTGCAGAGTGCAGATGGTGAGGTGGGTGCAGAGGGTGAGATGGGTGGGGTGGGTGCAGAGGGTGAGGTGGGTGCAGAGGGTGGGGTGGGTGCAGAGTGCAGAGGGTGAGGTCGGTGCAGAGGGTGAGATGGGTGGGATGGGTGTAGAGGGTGAGGTGGGTGCAGAGGGTGAGGTGGGTGCAGAGGGTGAGATGGGTGGGGTGAGTGCAGAGGGTGAGGTGGGTGGGGTGGCTGCAGAGTGCAGAGGGTGAGGTGGGTACAGAGGGTGAAATGGGTGGGGTGGGTGCAGAGGGTGAGGTGGGTGGGGTGGGTGCAGAGTGCAGAGGGTGAGGTGGGTGCAGAGGGTGAGATGGGTGGGGTGGGTGCAGAGGGTGAGGTGGGTGCTCTCCTCCCCGCCCCCCCCCAGATTCCAGTACAGTCAGAGCTCCACATTCAACTCCCCTCCAAGGCAAGACTCTCCTCCCACAAAGTTCCCCCCATTCCAGTGCAAAGTTTTCCTCATTCTACTCACAGCGCTCCAGATGCACATTTCCGACATCAGGCAGAAGGGGACTCCTCCAGGCAGCTTCTCCCCCTTCATGGTCACCTGACCTCTTCACTTCTGCCCCCCCCCCCCTGAGCTGAATAGTCAGTCGGACGGCCGCGGAGCTGGCCGTGGTGAGGCCCGGCTGAGCGGCCCCGACTCACGGAGCAGCCCAGATGACGCAGCCTTTTGATAAGGGATGGGGACCCTGGCCAGAAGGACATGGATGCGGCTCTTCCCGTGGAGCCGGCCACGGAGAGGCCGGCAGCGGGTGAGCAGGGCCGGCTCAAGCAGCTGCTAAATCAGGCACAAAATTGACATGTGGCCGGCTGCCGCGGACCACCGGGCATATGCCCGGTGTGCCCTATGGCCAGTCCGGGCCTGCCTCCCCATGATTCCAACCAGGGGTGGTATCAGGATTACAACTATGGCCCACAATATGGACCTAGATCTAATCAGACAGACAGATCAGGGTTTGTAACACAACATTTTGATCTTCTAAGTTCATGTGATCGGAATGATGTCGAGTATAATGTTAGTACATCTAACAAGTTTTTTCCTCTATGTGATGGAGAGGGTCCTTCAAGTGATTATGACCCAGGAAATAGAGATAATTATCCTAATTCCGTCCAACATTATAATTCAGGGATTGAATATTGTGATAGCCCGGTGCCATCCAACCAGGATGGCCAATATTGGGGTTTTGACAAACCCAATCAGGGTATCAAAAGGTCAGGGGATCAAAGAGAGGAACAAGAGGGGGTAAACGGGTATGAGCTAAAAAGAAAAAAGCTCTAGTCAGTTCCGATATATTCAACCTAAGCACAGTGGAACTAACTGATGCAGAAAAACTTGTGTTAGACAAAGGCTTGAAATATGCGCCTCCCCGTAAGTATGTAAGAATACATTTCAAACCTACATGGATGTCCACAAGTTTATTCGTAGGTTGAAAATTAAACGACACATGACCCTAAATCCTATTCCGACCGTTGGCATCGCACCTGGTTGTTTCACTCACTCAGGGCTTTCCAATGCTTCGTTATTTAATCCACCAGGGGCTTTGGCCCCGTCCCTGAAGGTATTTAAAGATGTACTATTAAGGGATTTGCCCATTAAGAGGATTCGTACAGATAAGACCATGATTGCTGGTCTTGACTCTCTCTGTAAAAATAAGGAGTTGGTGGTCAGACCAGCTGATAAAAGGGGGGGGGGATCATTATTCTAGATAAAAAGGATTATCTAGCAGAGATGCATAGGATCCTGAATGATCGGGACACATATACGCCATTACCTTTAGATCCCAAGACATGTTACAAGAGAGAACTGGAGTTACTAGTCCAGAGGTGTTCTGATTTAGCTATTTTAAACAAGAAGGAAAGGGAGTATCTATTGCTGATGGCACCATGGGCGTAGGAACCGGGGGGGACGGGGGGGACGCATCCCCCCCAGGAAAAAATGCGGGGGGGACAGGTATGGCAAAATCCCCCCCAGGTAAGGAGGACTTGTGTCACATTTCTAAGCTCCGTTATTGTGTCACCGGCCGACCGCCATTTTGCGGCAGATGGTGCCCTGGGATTGGGCGAATGTGATCAGGTGCTCCGGCGGGGCTGGCCAGTCCTTGAACGCGGGCGGCGCATGCGCGAAGGCCCGCCCGCGCATCTGTAAGCCGCCGCCGTCTTCTCCTCCACCCTTCCTCCCTGACCGGACCTGGAAATGCTCAGAGCCTTCATCTGGGACCGGGAAGTGGAACAACTCGGCAGTGTCAGTGTGGCATACCAGATCGATGGACAACAAAAAGTGAGTCACAAGTGAGCCTGTGAGGGAGGCAGAGCAACCGCCGGTCAGCAGCAGTTAGTTAGGGAGAGGAGAGTATAGACAGAGAGACCGTTACATGCCAAAAGTCCCCTCCCCTCAGGAATCAGATTAATGATTTACTGAGCATCATGATGTTATCCCTCAGGGCTTTCATGTAAGGGGTTAAATTATGAATCCTGCTAGGTATTTGGCATGTCGAATTCCCTGAGGGATACATTATATAGCTGGATTATTTAACCCCTTGGGGTTAATCCTGCTATATAATGCACCCCTCAGGGAACCTAGCAGGATTCATAATTTAACCCCTTACATGATGCTAAAAGCCCTGAGGGATAACATCATAAAGCTCAGTAAATCCATTAATCCGATTCCTAAGGGGGGGGGGGCTTGGAGGGGGCTTTTGGCATGTAACGGTCTCTGTCAGTACTATCTGTGCATTAACACGTGGCGTGACTCTCCTAGCGGCTGCTAACCCCCGCTAGTGGCTGATAAAGGGTTAATACCACCCACAATGCGCCTCTGCAGAGGCGCATTGCGGGCGGTATTACCGCGGTTTCCCATTGTTTTAAATGGGAAGGAGCGGTGAAGGAGCGGTATACATACCGCTCCAAAGATGCTGCTTGGCTTTTCTCTCCTGCCAGCGCATCGCCTCAGTGTGAAAGCCCTCGGGCTTTCACATTGAGAAGGCTGGGCAGGAGTTTTTCAGGCAGTATAGCAGCGCTATTTTTAGCGCTGTACCGCCTGAAAAACTCCTCAGTGTGAAAGAGGCCTTACTGCTGCTGACCGGCGGTTGCTCTGCCTCCCTCACAGGCTTACATGCTGAAAGCCCTGAGGGATAACATCATAAAAATCAGTAAATTATTAATCCGGTTCCTGAGGATTAATAATTACACCTATTGACATTCATTTATTTATTCATTTAGCGCTGTACTTCATTTTACACATTTCAGTGTAGGTGTAAGGTCGGTGTGTCGGGGGTCAGTGTATGTGTCAGTCAGTGTAATAGTCAGTGTTGGTGTCAGGTGGGTCAGTGTAATGTGAGTAGTGCAGGAAGTAGGAGTGAGGTGGTTTAGTGTAGGTGTCAGGTAGGTTAGTGTAGGTGTCAGGTAGGTTAGTGTAGGTTAGTGTAGGTGTCAGGTAGGTCAGTGTAATGGTCAGGTGGGTCAGTGTTCAGTGTAGTGGTGTGCTGGTTAGTTGTCGGTGTGTAGTGTAGTGGTGTGCGGGTTAGTGGTCAGTGTGTAGTGTAGTGGTGTGCGGGTTAGTGGTCAGTGTGTCAGTGTGGTCAGTGTGTAGTGTAGTGTAGTGGTGTGTAGCAGTAAATTATTAATCCGATTCCTGAGGATTAATAATTACACCATTACACCTAATTACACCTATTGACATTCATGTATTTATTCATTTAGCGCTGTACTTCATTTAACATATTTCAGTGTAGGTGTAAGGTTGGTGTGTCGGGGGTCAGTGTATGTGTCAGGTAGGTGTCAGGGGTAAAAATGCTGTCCCCCCCAGATTTGTAAGGGTTCCTACACCCATGGATGGCACCCCGTATGCTGGTAATCTACTACTTTCCTAAAATCCACAAGCATCCCACCTGCCCCCCGGGACGCCCTATCATTAGTGCCATTGATTCCATCACATCCCGGGTGGGCAGGTACATTGATTTTTTCCTACAACCTTTGGTAACCAAAATGCCCTCACACATTAAAGACTTGCAGAATGTAATTAACTTACTAGCTGGACTTACCCCCAGAGTGGGATTATGGTTTGTGACAGCTGATGCCACTTCTTTATACACAGTCATCCCACACTCTTTGGGTTTGTTTGCTGTTAAGTACTTTTTGAGACACGATTCTGAGCTTTTTTAAGAGCAAATTTCATATATTTGCTTTCATTTGCAGCCTCACATTGCTATTTTTGGTTTAACAACCCGTTTTATAGGCAGGAAAGGGGGGTCACTATGGGGGCTAAGTATGCCCCTAGTTTGGCCAACCTGTTCATGGCCCTATGGGAGAAGGACGTCGTCTATGCCCAACGGCGACCCCAGGTGGTGCTGTGGGCCAGGTATATAGACAATGTCCTCCTCTTATGGGATGGTGATCGGGGTGACCTTGATGCCTTTATGGAGGAATTGAATAGAAACAATAGAGGTATTTTCCTCAATTATGAGGCCAGCCAAGAGGAAATACATTTCCTAGACCTCAAGGTTGGGATTAAAGATGAGTTGCCATCATGAGGCCTGGTTAAAATCTGTCCCCTAAAGTCAGTACATTCGCCTGAAGGGCAGGTACATTGATTTTTTCCTACAACCTATGGTAACCAAAATGCCCTCACACATTAAAGACTTGCAGCATGTAATTAACTTACTAGCTGGACTTACCCCCAGAGTGGGATTATGGTTTGTGACAGCTGATGCCACTTCTTTATACACAGTCATCCCACACTCTTTGGGTTTGTTTGCTGTTGAGTACTTTTTGAGACACGATTCTGAGCTTTTTTAAGAGCAAATTTCATATATTTGCTTTCATTTGCAGCCTCACATTGCTATTTTTGGTTTAACAACCAGTTTTATAGGCAGGAAAGGGGGGTCACTATGAGGGCTAAGTATGCCCCTAGTTTGGCCAACCTGTTCATGGCCCTATGGGAGAAGGACGTCGTCTATGCCCAACGGCGACCCCCAGGTGGTGCTGTGGGTCAGGTATATAGACAATGTCCTCCTCTTATGGGATGGTGATCGGGGTGACCTTGATGCCTTTATAGAGGAATTGAATAGAAACAATAGAGGTATTTTCCTCAATTATGAGGCCAGCCAAGAGGAAATAAATTTCCTAGACCTCAAGGTTGGGATTAAAGATGACTGTTTTTTAAAGGGACAGACAGGAATTCTTATATACCTGTCGGGAGTTGCCATCATGAGGCCTGGTTAAAATCTGTCCCCTAAAGTCAGTACATTCGCCTGAAGCGCAATTGCTCTGATCATAGTGAGTTTCTCAGGCAGGCAAGTGTCCTGACTACACGTTTTCTAGAAAAAGGTTATTCTAGCACCTCTCTTGAGGAGACATTAAAATAAGTGGCTTTAATTGATAGGGAGTGCCTTTTGGGTGACAGACAACCCAGAGGTGGTAATATACCTTTTATCACTACATACACGATTCAACATGAGTGTGAAAAAACATATTAATAAGCACTGGCATATTCTTACTAATGACCAAGTCCTCAATTCTATTCTTCCTGGTAGGCTTTGGGTCATCTACAAGGGAGCTTCACCTCTCTGGAATCAAGTGCCACCCAATATTTGGATCCCCCCAATTAGAAGTTTTTTTTTTAATACCTGACTGTTTTTTACCAGTGTAGGAAGTGTAGGGTATGTGCTTTGAGTGGATGCGTCCATAGGCACACCCACAGATTTACATCATCCAGTACCTCAATGGAATTTGAGATCAAAACTTTCATCACCTGCTCCATGGTAGGGGTCGTTTACCTGCTCCAGTGCCCTTGTGGGCTACAATATGTGGGCAGGACAAAGCGACCACTCTGTGTCAGGTTGAATGAACATATAACTAATATCCTCACTGGCTTTCCAAAACATTCAGTGTCGCATCATTATTTAGAGACCCACGACAAGAATCCTGCTAAATCTTTTTGGGCATTGATAAGTACAACCTACAGTGGAGGGGTGACTCTATGGTGCGTAGCATATACAGGCTAGAAATTGCCTGAATTCATAAGATTAAATGCTACACCCCTTTTGGACTAAGCGTGGAGGTTGATTCAAATGCCTTTAGTGATAACTCATAGGGGTATTATATCTAGGTTTATTTATACTCATTCTTATTTTTATTTTTTATTGTATATTATATTACATTTATTTTTTCTTTTCCAATTCTGGTAGCACATATATATACAGTATATATTTTTAGTGCACTTTCAATATTGGTACAACTAGTATAGTTTACCGCTATATATGTATTTATATCTAGTAATGTTATTAGTTTTTGGTCTACGAGTAAGCATCACACGATGTGAAACATGTCAGCCATCCTTTTCCTTTTGTTCACTTCTTTTTGACTGCAACATTGTTGGTTGTTTTTTGTTTTTTTGGATTTCACTTGCTGAATAAAGATATCGTTTTAAGGAGTGCAGCAGTCCAGGGCCTCTTTTCATCCAATGCACCTCTGCATAGCCAGCACCCTTTTGGCTTGGTGGGACGGAAGCAAAGCCAGGGGATCAGCAGTTTTCTGAGCGGTATTATTTCTCAGCACATATATATACAGTATATATTTTTAGTGCACTTTCAATATTGGTACAACTAGTATAGTTTAGCGCTATATATGTATTTATATCTACTATAGCGTACAGGACGTCAGCGCGACAGTAGCCGAGCCTGCCCGAAGATTCACGAGTGTACTGCGCTCGGTATATGCCGGCGCAGTGTTCAAACTCGTGGCCGGGAAACGAGCGGGGAGGACGCCGCGAGGACGCCGCAGAAGGACGCCGGACCTGCCGAAGAGGACACCCGACCCGCCGAAGAGGACACCCGACCCGCCGAAGAGGACACCCGACCCGCCGAAGACGGACGCCGGACCCGCCGAAGAGGACACCCGAAGCCGCAGAAGGACACCGGACCCGACGAGGCCGCCGATGGACGCCGCGCAAGACACCAAAACTGTAAGTACAAAAGTACAAAAAAACTTTTTTTACACAGGATTGGGGGCCACTTTAGGGGTGCGCGGTATACGCGGGAGCGCGTTATACCGCGATAAATACGGTATCCTATTGGATATGTAAACTTGATGTGAATGTCTGGTAGCTTACCTATGGAATTTCACTGTGTTTTAAGTATTAATTCATATACTTATAACTCTTCATGTACAGTATTTATAACTCTCCCCTCTTTATGCAGCAATCCCTAGTGGTAGTCCCTATGGATTGTCTGCCCATGGAGGGATAATGTTTATACCGCTTATAACGGTTTCTGCCCTTGGTTCAAAGTATCCATAGTTTAGCCATATTCATCTGACTACTCACAGTGGTTTAAATTATGGGCCTTTGAGGTAAACTATTTAATAGGATGTTCTCTGTCCTCCTAATAATTTTAGGTCAGGCCGGCGAGGAGGAGGTGACGCTGTCTCTCTGGAAGGTGTGCTCACCTCCTCCCTCGTTCAATTGGCTCGTGGCACGATGCGTCCCTTCCGTCCTGTGGGGCTAACCAATGATATCCAAACGGCGTGGATGTATACAATTTAGCCCCGCCTCTCTCTATCCGGTCTGTGGAACGCATACATGGAAACGACTGACTCCTTGGAACGCACGCCAGGGGTTCATGGCGGATTGGGCTGGGATTCTCATGGAGGCAGGATCAACAGGTATTTAATGCAGGGGAGATGCAGGGGACAGATAGATACCCCAGTTGAAGTCTTTGTGAGACGAAACCGGTAGGGTTTTTCTGTTCTATCGCATCTCCACTGCATTCTATTGGAACACTCCTCACATCCATCCAGGGTGGGAGTTTTTGTTGCTGCTGTTATTCATTTTTTCAGTTTGCTTTTAGACGTGTGATTTCTGCAAGTTTGACTTTTTATTTTTATCATTTGTCACTTGTGTGGACATTTTGAGGAATTTTATTAAATACTTTTTTACACTATGAGGAGCACCTCCTTTTCCTTTTTTTCTCCCGTTCATTATTGGGGTGTTTGAGCAACTGCTATTGGTTGATTCCGGATACAATCAAGTGTCGTGACAAACGGAACCGAATGGTGATCGTCTTGGCCCCGTACCATCTCCGTGGTGACGTTCCTGCCTAGACAGTCGGTCTAAACCAAGCCCTGACGACCCTCCCATCGTATGGTGAGATAGAGGGTCCATCGGTTCCGGTAAGAGTATTTACTCACATATCTATATGTCCAACACGGAAGATTGTATCTGATGTTTACTGCTTCACCCATTATTTGAAGAGAACATACGGTACTTTGATCCAGTTTACTTGAATGGACTATTACAACTGTGCATTGGGTCACCGCTGTTGAGACTCACCTCATTGTTATTTATCATATTATAACGTGAACTTTGACCTTATTGTTTTGGAAGATAACATTTTTTGAGCACTGATTTATTTTGCACTGGTACATTTTGCCTTCAGGCACACTATCAGATATGCGCCTGGTTGTTTCGGGTGCCTTTACACACTGAGTGTGCCTCATACACTGTTTGGGGTTTATTTTATTTCCCAAACTTGTTATTTCATTTTTTTCACGTCAATCTTTTGGTTGACACCAAGTGTGTCCCCCATGCGGAGCTTAGAGTGATTGCAGGCTCTACATTGGGTGACACACTCATACATCTAATATAATTAGTCACTTGGTTGACCTTGCTGGGTCAATCTATATTCACTTTTTTCTCAGGTTACCCCCCTCAGGGTTTCCCTTTAGCGCCACATT
Organism: Rana temporaria; assembly: GCF_905171775.1. Classification (NCBI taxonomy): domain Eukaryota; kingdom Metazoa; phylum Chordata; class Amphibia; order Anura; family Ranidae; genus Rana; species Rana temporaria. The sequence continues at coordinate 159,701,184 of NC_053493.1, forward strand.
TTTACATTTTATATTCACGGAGCATCCACTTTGTTATGCTGGCTGCTTGATTCACCTTTATATTTTGATTTGCGCAATATTTACACATACAATTCTTCCAGTAAGCAAGATGGTCCTGCTGCCAGAGGTTCAGATCAAGGCGTGGTTCCATGCTGTATATATTGCGATGAGTCAGTACGTCACCCATTTCCCAGTGACGATGTCTATCTGAGACGAAACGGACGTTGGGAGGTTGACGCACTGATGTCATCGCAGGTGGACAAGCGCTTGCATGCCGACCGGCTTTCTTTTATTATACAGAGGCCCTTTATATGGATGCTGTTTCTTATCTTTTTATATGTATGTGCACATCTTTGTTATTATTAAAACTGTGCAATACTGTGTTACACTAGTGTGTACACTTTCACAGGCAGCGATGAGCTGCCTGTGTTATGGGCTAATTTTTAAAATAATGTTATCTCCGAGGGCATACAACCACTTTAAAGTGGAGGTTCACCCGGAAATGACAATTTTTAAGATTAGATTCATGCTCATTTTGTCAAGGGGAATCGGGTAGTTTTTTTTAAATCGAAGCCGTACTTACCGTTTTAGAGATACATCTTCTCCGCCGCTTCCGGGTATGGGCTGCAGGATTGGGCGTTCCTTCTTGATTGACAGTCTTCCGACAGGCTTCCGACGGTCGCATCTATCACGTCACGATTTTCCGAAAGTAGCCGAACGTCGGTGCGCAGGCGCCGTATAGAGCCGCACCGACGTTCGGCTTCTTCCGGCTACTCGTGACCCGATAGATGCGACCGTCGGAAGCCTGTTGGAAGACTGTCAATCAAGAAGGAACGCCCAGTCCCGAAGACCATACCCGAAAGCGGCGGAGAAGATCGCTCTCTAAAACGGTAAGTACTGCTTCGTTTTTAAAAAAACTACGCGATTCCCCTTGACAAAATATGAATGAATCTAATCTTAATTTTTTTTTTTAGGGTGAGCTCCCGCTTTAAGGCCTAGGCTAAAGGCCTGATACAGCCGGATGGCAAGAATGAAAGCCAGGAGGCTAAAGTGTTGAATATGTAAGATACAGTAATGGTGGAACCCCCTGCGAGGGCTACTGATGTATTTGTGAACTTTTTGTGCTTTTAAATAAAAGTGGGCTACCAGGCCCTTAAAAACTCAGTTCTGGACTGGTGTACTCACTAAAAAACGCACCTACCGCTGGAGTCTGATCACCCCAATCTTACAATATATATAGATATATATCTATATATATATATATATATTTATATTTTTTTATTTATATAAATACATATATATATTTTTTTTTTTTTTTTTTTTTATTTGTTTACTATTATCATTGTTTTTGTTTCCTTACTCATTTACTTATCATTACTTTTTTTTACTTTATTGTTATATGTTTTTTTCGTTATAAAAGAATGTTTTTATATATTTACATTTGTATCGATATGTTGATAGGGTGTGCTGCTTCTTTTCTACAAAGGGTTTCAGGAACTTTTGTCAGACCCTTTTCTTTTTTTTCAACTATTTCAGCTGTTCCCATTAGCATTGTAAATGTTCAAATGACCTCACATGATAGAGAGAGTGATGACATGCACGATCATTTATATCTGTATATATATCAGTATTTTTAGCTTGCCATTCTAGCTATCTTTAAGCACCGGTAAAGGGGTGTGAAACATGTTAGTTATTCTATCCTGTGACTCTGTTTGCTGTATGGACTGTTTTTATGCAATGAATATATCATTTTGGAGTGCGGCTCCAGAGCCAGCACCCACCTTGTGCAGGGGAGGTGAAATCTTTGGACTGCTACCTGCTTTGATTATTACTAGCGGCTATATCAGCTGTTAGCAATAATCACAAGTAAAATCTGGCAGGCTGGTTGTACCCAAGTTGATCGATCAACTTGTTACATTCAGCCTTCCCATAAACGATTTGCATCGGCCTTAGTACCCTCAGAGTTTCTCATCAGGTCCCTTGTGATTGACAGTGGACAACAGTGGGAGGCATCAGTGTGAAAGACATAGTGCTGCGCCAGGTAAACCCACTAAATCCAAATACCTCACACATCTCCAGCGTGTGTGTCTGCTCAGTTCACACACCTGTGCAATAGCCAAACAGAGAGACTTGGATGGCTGCACTGAACACTAAAATCCACCTTTATAAATAAAGCCGCATAAAAACACTATGAAAGGCCACAGTGGGGGAACAAGGTTCACGCGTTTTGCGCTTATCTCAGCGCTTAATAGGGTTATGATTAAGGAGGCATCAATAGCTGCTATTGGACTGTTTAAAGCAGGGATCTTCAAACTACGGCCCTCCAGCTGTTGCGGAACTACACATCCCATGAGGCATTGCAAGACTCTGACATTCACTGACATGACTAGGCATGATGGGAATTGCAGTTCCTGAACAACTGGAGGGCCATAGTTTGAGGACCCATGGTTTAAAGGCTTTGTAATCTACTCACTGCTGTTTGCTATTAATCAAAAGGGAGACCAACCTGATTGGAAACACATCTCATCTCTTAGGCCGCGTACATACGGTCGGTCCGTTATCCTTCAGTCCAAACATTTAGAACTTGCTTTTAAATTTAACCGACGGACGCCTAACCGATCGGTCAAAACCGATGGTTAGTACGCACGACCATCGGTTAAAAGTCCACGCATGCTCAGACTAAATGAGGGGACGGGAGCCCTATTTCTTGTAAAACTTGTGTTCGTTTTTGAGATGGCACAATCTTCATTTTTAAAATTAGTGTCTCATTTATTGCAGCGTATTTTTATCTTCCTTCTATGGCTAGAATGAACATGTTTTGCTGATGCTATTTAGACAGAGTTCTCCCATACTGACTTCTTTTATTTTTTGCTTGTGATCTCATTTTTTTTTGTTTTTTTATAAAGCCAGATCTCCAAAATAATTTTTTGGAATCCACATCTTTTTTTTTTTTTTTGGTGAAATTATTTATTTATTTTTATCAAGTTATCACACCAATGTTTTTTTTTTTTTTTTGAGAAATGTCATTTTTTGGTTTCTCAAGTTATCACACCAATTTTTTTTTTCACCCCGCCTCAAGGAGGTTGTGTCCTTTGTTAAGTACACATTGTATTTCTGAAATGTTTGATGGCTATTCCCCAGAAAAACACAATAGACAAGTATTTTACTTAAATTAACTAGCCATTTATTCAGGCAATTTCCAAACAAAAACACTCGCCCAATCAACCAAATATCTGCAGACTTTGTATACCAAAGGCACATTCCACCATGATCCAGAACAAAAGCAACAACATCAGGACTCCCTTATAATGTGCTCCCCAAATCCCAGAAATCAGAAGCAGTAGCAGATGTCATACATGACCCCAAGCTGTGGTACTACAACAACCTCAGTTTGGGGCCAAATCAGCTTGAAGCCAGGGAATCACTTTTTGGTCTTCCTTCCAGGCTGCCTTGCAGCATTACTTCCATGGCTCCTTCCACGGCCCCTTGCAGGTGGTGACAATGTGGCAGCAGGAGGAGGAGGAGGAGCCCGGGCCGGGTCCAACAAATCTGTGGTCCTGGTCAGCTCGCCCCTTCTTGCCCACCGTACCACAGATGCCATCAGTTCTTGGGCCAGGCCCCGTTGTTCCTCCCCCAAACCTTGCAGCACGTTGGCCAGATAGTAGCTGAAGCTCTCAACTGGGTTCAGGGGGGCCTGCATTATCTCAGATGCCTCCCTGATGACCCGCAGGGACTCCTCCTCCAGCTGGCTAACGCGCCTCCTTCTTCGAGGTGGGCACATCTGGAGGGGAGGCACCTGTGATACGGTGTCCTGCCACGGGGCCTGGGCACCTGCTGACTGCCACTCGGCCCAGCCTCCTCCTATCTGACACTCACCCCTTCCTCCTCCTGGCTGCCACCTTCTGGCTGATCTCTTCCTGTGTAGAAAAAAGGGACATGGTTTTAGTTTTAGCAAAATCAATCACACACATTTTCAAGCTCTTGACTGTTTTTTTTTATTTATTTTTTTTAAAAATTGAACAGACTCTCATTCTGACCCCTGCAGTTGGCATCCCTGACACAATTCTTTCTGCTCACGACTTTTGTTTGTGTTTCCAAGCTTTCCTTTTTGTTTACAAAATCATCTCGTTAAACCAACAATAATTTGCAGCCAAGAAATATGTTGTAAACTACTATACCTCACTGAAGATGCGCAGATCTGCCTCCTCTAGGTCAGCCAGCTCCTCAGGACACTCTGCAGGGGTGGGGGTAACCGTGGAAGGCACGCTGGAAGGCATGCTGGAAGGAAGGGTGGGAGGAAGACTTGAAAGTGATTCCCAGGCCTCAAACTGATCATCCAGAAACCGCAGGTATTTGTAGTACCACAGCTTGGGCTCCTGTACATCATCTGCTGCTGCTCCTGACCTCCGAGAGGCCTGCACTTGTAGATATCTCTTCCTGTAGGTGTTCCTGATTTTATTGATTTTGTTCTGGATCACGGTGGAAGTGACCTCTGGTATCCAGGTCTGCATGTATTTGGCAAATTGGACAAGTGTTGCCTTTCTGAAATTCAGATTTTTGTAATGTGTGTTTCTTGCATCCCATAAACAGGGGTTTTCGTGGTATTTGTCGATGAGCCTGATGAGGTTGTCTTGTTCATTGAGTTTTTGCATTTTTTTTTTACTAGAATAGAAAAACACAAACATATAAACACTAGGTCAGCTTTTCCATTGCCAGAATCTTTTAACACAATCTTTTGACCTTCAAACAAAGTGTCTCCTGCAGCCACTAAAATGCTGCCCAGCTCTGCCCCATTGTTGTGTAAAATGAGGATTTACCTGCAGAACCTGTGTTTACATTTCACTAAATAAGTGGCATAATAACATGCAAAAGTAATGAGAGCATTCATCGAGGTGCCATTCATGTGTAGATATCATGCCCCTCAGCATTAATGAGATACACTGCTTAATTACCTCTGTCCAACAATCACATTGGTTGCCTAATCTGATACACAGTAAAATAAAGAGGTTTTGCAGTCTCACATATATATATATATTGGAGATGTCTAATATAGGGTCCAATCAACATATAAACCCCCCATCCCATGACTCAAGTCTCTAGGCCTCTGCTGGGCCCATTTTCAGATTTACCGTCATTTCTGCCGCTCATCACTTCTGCTCGTCCAGACTCCGCGTAACCAACGTAGTCACGTCGTTCTCCTTATATACCCCGCGCATGCGTGAAACGCCGCCCTCTTCGCCTGCCCATGACGGACTTTTTTCTCCATTCCATGCCCCTAATCATTGTGAAACGAAAATTTGGCGGTGGCACAGATGCGTGGTATACCCTGTCCCGACGAAGAAAGCCCGGAGGCGGGAACGTCACGATCCAAGCCCAGACGCTACAAAGCCACAAATATGTCACTTGAAGAGATGGTGGAGATGGTGGACATAGTACGGAGGAAAGATTATGATGGAGATCATGGCCCATACAACCTCCCTAATCGGAGGAAGGCCCATATAATGGACAAAGTGTCAAGGAGACTTTATGAGTATTTTGGGGTCCGGAGGTCCAAGGAGCAGCTCTGAAAAAGGTGGTCTGACTTGAAATTGCGGGAGCCAGAGCAATATAGGAAGATCAAGAAAATTATTGACAAAAGTAGGTAATTTTCATGTGTTTGGTGCAATTGTCTTTAGTATTTTTTGCCATGTTTATATCCATGTGCTTGTTTGGCCTGGTTGTACTATTGAAGATGGCAAATTTCTGTTTACAAGTTGGCAAAGTGTAGTATTTTTCATTTGTAGTAAACATTGTTCCTCCAAAACCGAGGTTTTCCGCAGATCCAGGAAAAGCACACGTGGTCATGCCTATTTGGCGTAAAACAACGTTTATAAACATTGTTGTAGAGATGATGTATTTGTTCAACCTTACTATAATGTGAAAGGCAAACCAGATTCATTCACACAGTGATAATAAGCAGCTGGTTACACATCTGGACTCAGGAGCACCTGTGTGTCCCCCATAACTAGCATATTTATTAGTGTCTCCCACAAATGATACTTTGGGGGTGCATCCATGTGTGTCACTTTGCCAAAAAGCATCAGTAGTCCAGCTTGGGGTAACTCAGAAAAACAAAGGTGATGTTTTTAGGAAGGATCCCAAGCAGACAATTGTACCCCACTTCGAAGCAATGTTTGCTATTTCTGCCCTCCAAGTGTGCTGAGTATACCTTTTGTTTCCTTTTATTAGGGCAAAGAAGAGGACACCATTCTGAGGAGACAAGGAGCCACAGACAGAAAAAACCCCACCAACCTCAGCATGTGGAGGAGGTGGATGTGGAAGAAGGAGTTTTGGACGAAAGAGAGGTAAAAGAAAGAGAGGTAGAAGAAAGAGAGGTGGAAGAAAGAGGTGGAAGAAGTAGAGGTGGAAGAAGGAGAGGTGGAAGAAGGAGGTGTGGAAGATGGAGAGGTGGAGATTATCAGCACAACAGGTCAGTGTCTGTCACCCCAGCTTCACAGGGTTAAGGAGATGTAGGTAGGCCTGCACATTTCTAATAAACCCTTTTGTATTTTTTTAGGGGATGAACATGGTGGTATCACAGCATCTGCTAGGACACCTTTCTCCAGTGCTAGTGCCCAAATCGTCATCCAAGAAATAATGGAATGCAGTACTGAAATGGACATTATGAGGAATAGGATGAATTTCATTGAGCAAAAATATAAGAACATCCTTGACATGATGGGCCGTATTGTAGATTAAACCCCCCCCCCCACCCCAAAAAAAAAAAAACGTTTTAGATGTTATGTTTTGCACACCAATTTCCATAGGATAATCCACAAGCCAAAATTTGAAGATGCACACAGTGTGTCAACATGTGCTATCTGCCATCACAGGATATCTATTGTCTGTGCTGTGTGGGTGCAACCCCTTCCTCGCTACTCAAGTAGGTGAAAGGAAGGGTTTGCACCCACAAAACACATCCATTGATCACCCATGATGGCAGATAGCACATGTTGACATTTGGCATGGGATCAGGATAGAAATCCCCATTTTTTCGCTCAAAATGTGTGCATCTTTACATTTTGGCTTATTCCGGGGTGACATCACCCCATCACATGTGTTTCTAATAAGGTTGAACTTTGTAAGTTCCATTGTTTGTAGATATTTCCTTTTTTTTTAGAAAAGCCTGGTTTTCGTACAACATTAAAATATATATATATATATATATATATATATATATATATATATATATATATATATATATATATATATATATATATATATATATATATATATATTTTGTTACCTGAAAAATAAAAAAACGCACAAGTTGTGCACAGAATAAATAAAAAAAATATATATATTTTTTTACCTGAAAAATTAAAAAACGCACAAATTGTGCACAGGATAAAACCCCCCCAAAAAATAAAAAAATTGAGTGGCTTCTTCTTTCTATGCTCAATACCAGTTTGTAGATTTAAAAGAGTGAATGATTACTGTGCAATTCTGGTTATTTACTAAAACAGAGAAATACATTTGGCACTAGAAGTGCACTAGTTGGAGAACCAGGGAGACAGATAAAAGAAACCAAAGCAAGAATGACAAACAACTGTAATTCCAATGGTCAAATTATTTATTAAATAATATTTCTTTCTTTTGGGGGCCGAATTAGAAAGAAATATGTTCTGGCATAGCAATGGCCCCCCTACCCACAAAGTACTCAACATATTTGTCGCGTGCCTCACGAGCAGATTGGGGGCCAAGCCAGCGCGACCAGTGTCCAGGCCAGGAAAGGTATCTGAGGGTAGTCCTGCCTCAGCACCAATGTTGGTTAGGTACGACTGGGAGTGCCTGCATAAAAAATTGTGCAAAATGCAACAGGCAAATACAAGGGAGTTCAGTTTATATTCCGCCAGGTGTATCGCTGTCTGAAACAGGCGGAACCGGCTGGTGAGTATCCCAAAGGCATTCTCGACTACCCTCCGGGCTCTGGCCAGCCGAAAATTGAAAACCCTCCTCTCCGGGGTGAGGGTCCTCTGGGGGGAAAGGCCGCATGAAGTGAGGTCCAAGCCCGAAAGCTTCATCCGCAAGAAAAACAAACGGAAATCCCTCCAAATTGTCTTCATCCCGTGGCAGTGCCAGACGCTTGGCAAACTCCGTCTGCACGAACACTCCCCCATCAGACAGCCGGCCGTTCTTCCCCACATCCACATATACAAATTAGTACTGTGCCGACACCACCGCCATCAACACGATACTATGAAAACCTTTGTAGTTGTAATAGTACGACCCCGAACGGGGTGGCGGCACTATGCGGACGTGTTTCCCATCTATTGCCCCTCCGCAGTTCGGAAAGTCACACCGCTGGGCAAAGGGGGAAGCCACAGTCTGCCATTCCTGTGGCGTGGAGGGAAACTGAGGGGACAAACAAAAAAATACAATTAGTACTTTGGCACATAAACATTGCAATCACAATACAAAAAACATCCTTGTGCAACATCAGTATAATATTTATCATTGGAGTGAGTATTTCATGTCCAAAAAAAAAAGTCCACTTATCAAACTCCTCACCCCTCTGATAGGCCATTAAACCTTTTTAGGGGGGGGGTTCTAGCTGAGTTTAGGCCCTACAAATAAAAACAGGTAGTACTCTGCCTAAATTGAAGGAGAAAAAAAACATTGGGACACATTTTAAGGGGCAGAACTACAATGGAGCAGACAAAAATCAGGTTGTAAACAGACTAGGCTAGGTGTGTTTGGGCCTAGGATAGCATGCTGGACAGGATAGTGAAGGGAAAGATGCATGTAGGCCAAAAAAGGAGCATTGAAAGCTGACGACATGCATGGGGACAAAGGGGACATTCACAGCATATTACAATCATGGTAATTAGGGAAAAATGCAAGAAATACAAGACATTAGCATACATTAAAGACATAGATTGTGATGTTAAAGGAGGAAACGTACCTTAATATACTCCTCCTGCATGACTTGTATGATGGCAGAACACATCTCCGGTATGATGATCCCAAGCGCTTGGTGAGAGATGCCTGTCGAGAACTTGAGGTCCTGCAGGCTCCTATCAGTCGCCAGGTACCGCAACATGGCAATAAGCCTCTGCTTGGCCGTAATGGCTTGGCGCATCACAGTGTCCTGTCTCGTTATAAAGGGGGACAGAAGATCCAATAGACGGTGGAAAACGGGGTCCGTCATACGGAAAAAGTTCCTGAAGTCATCAGGATTATTCTCCTGGATTTCCCTAAGCAGAGGCATATGAGAGAATTGGTCACGCTGGCGCAACCAATTCTTGGCCCATAATCCCCTCCTCCTCCTGTTCCCAGCCACAGATCGAGCAACATTATGAACCGCATTAGACAGCCCATACGCAGCACGAACTTGAGCATGAGAACGCACCTCCAACATGGCATCAAATCAATCAGCTGGTCAGAACACACTTGAAACAGAAAGCAACCCAAATCCAGCAAGACCTGTAAAGAATGCACTTGATAAACAGATACAAATGGACAGGAAGGCTCTGCAAAACAGAAACGACCCGACTGCAAGCACTGAATGCCAAATACAAACCCACAAGAACAAACCGAACCCAAGAATAGGATCTGCAAAGCACGGAGACTGAAAAGCACGAATCGGCTCTAACCAAACTTTCACTAACACGCGGTAACGTGGAATCAGCAAAAGCAGAGGCAAGGATGGCGCCCAAGGCTTTGGCCTTCCCCTTTATAGTGACGTTGTACGTGGTTTACGTGTCCGCATTCTGACCCGATCGGTTAGTTAACCTATGGTGTGTAGGCACCATCAGTCAGCTTCATCGGACCGTTCTCATCGGATGGACTGATCGTGTGTACGAGGCTTTAGAGTTCCTTATCAGGCTCTGCAACCCCACATGTTCCTGACAGGTACATTATTCTGTCACAAGCACTGACAATTGTGGTGCTATGGAAAGTGTTTACAACTCTATTCCTGTTTTTAAAGCCCTCTGTCCATTGTTTCTTTTTTCCTGCCTGGAATTTACCAATGTATTTATCAATCAATTTACCAATTCATAAATGCTTTATAAAAACTTTGGGCCAGATCCACAAAAACCTGGCGCAACTTAAAAAATCCCATTTAAGTTACACTGCCTTAAAATTTCTACCTAAGTGCCCGATCCACAAAGCACTTATCTAGAAATTTCAGGCTGTGTAACTAAAATTCCGCCGGCGCAAGGCGTTCCTATTCAAATGGGGCGAGTCCCATTTAAATGAGGCGCGCTCCCGCGCCGGCCGTACTGCGCATGCGCGAAGTTACGTTGCGCCGAGTTTTGTGGATCGCGCCGGCTTAAAAAAGTTGCGTCGGGGAAAAAAAAAAAAAATTGACAGCGTCGCTCGGCATGCATTCCTGAGGGAGAACTCCATGCCAATTTTCAAAGAAAAAACCGGCATGGGTTCACCCCCCAGGAGCATACCAGGCCCTTAGGTCTGGTATGGGTTGTAAGGAGACCCCCCTACGCAGAAAAATCGACGTAGGGGGTCCCCCTACAATCCATACCAGACCCGTATCCAAAGCACGCTACCCGGCCGGTCAGGAAAGGGAGTGGGGACGAGCGAGCGCCCCCCCCCCCTCCTGAGCCGTGCCAGGCCGCATGCCCTCAACATGGGGGGGTTGGGTGCTCTGGGGCAGGGGGGCGCACTGCGGGCCCCCCCACCCCAGAGCACCCTGTCCCCATGTTGATGAGGACAGGACCTCTTCCCGACAACCCTTGCCGTTGGTTGTCGGGGTCTGCGGGCGGGGGCTTATCGGAATCTGGGAGTCCCCTCAAATAAGGGGGCCCCCAGATACCGGCCCCCCACCCTAAGTGAATGGATATGGGGTACATCGTACCCCTACCCATTCACCTGGAGGCAAAAAGTAAAAGTTAGTAAACACACAACACAAGGGTTTTTAAAATAATTTATTATTCTGCTCCGGAGGCCCCCCCTGTCTTCTTTATTAGCTCTATTACCAGGGGGGGCTTCTTCTTCCACTCTCCAGGGGTCTTCTTCCACTCTCCGGGGGGGTTTCTTCTTCCGCTCTCCGGGGGGGGCTTCTCCGCTCTCCGGGGGTCTTCTTCTATCTTCGCCGCTCTCCGCTGTTGACTCGGCGAACCCCGGTTCTTCTGCAGCTGTCCGGTGCCTTCTTCTTCAGCGCTGGCTGCCTGCTATCTTTGTGTGTTAGCTCAATTACGAGCAGGCAGCCATCGCGGTCTTCTGTGACGTCAGGTTCTTCTCTTCTGTTCTTCTCCCCTCTTCCGATGTTGACTTGTCGCCTCTTGTCACTGTAATGATGGAAGTGCGCCTTGCATCCGATTTATATAGGCATCACCGTCCCATCATGCTCCGGTAGGTACCCACGTGGTGGGTGCACGTGGGTAGGCACCCACCACGTGGGTACCTGCCGGAGCATGATGGGACGGTGATGCCTATATAAATCGGATGCAAGGCGCGCTTCCATCATTACAGTGACAAGAGGCGACGAGTCAACATCGGAAGAGGGGAGAAGAACAGAAGAGAAGAACCTGACGTCACAGAAGACCGCGATGGCTGCCTGCTCGTAATTGAGCTAACACACAAAGATAGCAGGCAGCCAGCGCTGAAGAAGAAGGCACCGGACAGCTGCAGAAGAACCGGGGTTCGCCGAGTCAACAGCGGAGAGCGGCGAAGATAGAAGAAGACCCCCGGAGAGCGGAGAAGCCCCCCCCCGGAGAGCGGAAGAAGAAACCCCCCCCCCCGGAGAGCGGAGAAGACCCTCGGAGAGTGGAAGAAGAAGCCCCCCCTGGTAATAGAGCTAATAAAGAGGACAGGGGGGCCTCCGGAGCAGAATAATAAATTATTTTAAAAACCCTTGTGTTGTGTGTTTACTAACTTTTACTTTTTGCCTCCAGGTGAATGGGTAGGGGTACGATGTACCCCATATCCATTCACTTAGGGTGGGGGGCCGGTATCTGGGGGCCCCCTTATTTGAGGGGACTCCCAGATTCCGATAAGCCCCCGCCCGCAGACCCCGACAACCAACGGCAAGGGTTGTCGGGAAGAGGTCCTGTCCTCATCAACATGGGGACAGGGTGCTCTGGGGTGGGGGGGCCCGCAGTGCGTCCCCTGCCCCAAAGCACCCAACCCCCCCATGTTGAGGGCATGCGGCCTGGCACGGCTCAGGAGGGGGGGGGGGCGCTTGCTCGTCCCCACTCCCTTTCCTGACCGGCCGGGTAGCGTGCTTTGGATACGGGTCTGGTATGGATTGTAGGGGGACCCCCTACGTCGATTTTTCGGCGTAGGGGGGTCTCCTTACAACCCATACCAGACCTAAGGGCCTGGTATGCTCCTGGGGGGGAACCCATGCCGGTTTTGTTTTTACAAATTGCCGTGGAGTTCTCCCTCGGGAATGCATACCAAATGCCGTCGCTTGAATGGGCTTTTACATGGTGTTACTAGTTTACACTTTGTAACACCAGCCCTAGTTTTACACTTGCAAACTAAAACTTACGGCGAAAAAACGAGGCTGAAAAGCTTTGTGGATCGCCTTAAGTGCTAATTTGCATACTAGAAGCGGCATTTCGACTCGAAATGCCCCCAGCGGCGGATGCGGTACTGCATCCTAAGATTCGGCAGTGTAATTCAATTACACATGCCGGATCTTCTGCCTAACTTTGGAAAACTGCTTCTGTGGATCAGTTCCAAAGTTAGGACAAGGGATACGATGGAGTAACAGCAGTTACTCCGTCGTATCTGTTTTGTGGATCTGGCCCTTTATGACATTCTTTTTACTTTGAACAAGGAATAAGCCACTATTTTTAGTGTAAGCAACCTGTAGAAGTATCTACTCTCAAGGAGGCAGTAGATGTTTTCAATATTTGCCATTTATTTATCAGTCTTTTTAAGTTTCAGCCCATGTTGTCGCTTCAATTTCACACTACAACACTTTGGGGGTTATTTCCGAAAGGCAAATCCACTTTGCACTACAAGTGCAAATTGCACTGAAAGTGCATTTGGAAGTGTAGTCTCTCTAGATCCGAGGGGGACATGCAAGGAAAATAAAAAACAGCATTTTAGCTTGCACATGATTGGATGATAAAATCAGCAGAGATTCCCCTCATTTCAGATCTACCCCTCAGATTTACAGCGCCTGCACTTCCAAGTGCACTTTCAGTGCAATTTCAAGTGCACTTTGCACTTGTAGTGCAAAGTGGATTTGCCTTTCGTAAATAACCCCCTTTGACTTATTGGAGACTTGCCAGGCAGTGAAAGGGTGAAGTGCAACCTAGTAAGCCACTATTCTTACCATTACTACTACATTACGATAGGAAATGTATTGATGCCTTTAAACTTTTGTGTAGGCAAAGAATTCTGAGAACATTGTGGACAGCAAGGAAAATAAAAGGGATCTTTTAGGCCCCATTTACACTATTGTGCTGCAGTAGTGAGTGATGCAGTGCCATTTATTCAAAACAAATTGCACTCCAATGCACCATGCAGCGCAACAAAATGCAGACTAATGCACTGCCTTACAAAAGCTACAACATGAATGCTTTTAGTGCTTTTTGGTGGATTAGGCAGGTCAATAAAATAAATTGGCTTCATTCATTAGCATGTGTCCACTAATGCAGTGGAGTTTATTTACTAAAGCTGGAGAGTAGGGATGAGCTCCGGCGTGTTCGCACAGTCCACGTGTAGAGCCCTCCAGGAAGTCGGCAACGCGCTGCGCTAATCACAGGCAGTGAGACATTTCCCGATCTCTGCAGCCGCGCATCGGGACAATGTCTCCCTGCCTGTGATTAGCGCAGCACCGTGCTTACTTCCTGGCGGGCTCTACACGTGGACTGTGCGAACACGCCGGGGGTCATCCCTACTCTCCAGCTTTAGTAAATAAACTCCACTGCATTAGTACAATCAGGCTCACCTCTGCATAGAAAGCATTCAGCTTCCAGTTTTTTTTGCCAAAGCTTAATTGAACAAGCTGAGTTCAGAAGCATATTGGTTTCTATGCAGAACTGACCCTAATTTTGCACACTCCAGCTTTAGTAAAAAAAAAAAAAAAAAAAACAATAACATTAACAGGGCAACAAAGTAAGCCAAAACTTTAAAAGGTTTGTAAACCCTTGTTTTTTTTAAAATAACAAACATATCATACTTACCTACACTGTGCAGTTCAATTTGCACAGTGTGGCCCCAATCATCGTCTTCTGGGGTCCCCCCGTGGCCTTCAGGGCTCCTCCTCGCATTGGTAAACCCCCTAGGAGAAGCGCTCTCTCTGGGGGTTACCTTGCGGGCACGCTCCAGAGTCCAGCATTTGCATCCATAGACACAGAATGTCTGACTCAGCCCTACCCCCCAGTGCCCGCATCATTGAATTTGATTGACAGCAGCAGGAGCCAATGGCTGTGCTGCTATCAATCTATCTAATCAAGAGCTGAGAACCCTGGGCAGAGAGATACAGAGTGTCTCCACCGAGGGAACAAACAGGCTTAGGTGAGTATAGGATGCATTAAGGTGAAAAAACATGAGGGTTTACAACCCCTTTAAATAGAAACAAAGACAATTTGAGGCCCCTTTCACACTTGGGCAACTTGTCCTGCGAATTGAGACTGCAAAGTCGCATTACAAGTTGCTCCCCATGATTTCCAATGATAACCATTTATATGAATTCAAGTCATGCTGACTTCAAAGTAGTCCCTGTACTACTTGGTTCGACTTTCATGCGAGTTGATGTCCATAAACCTCAAGTTTACAAAGGCATTCCCTGAAATCGCGTCAAAATACACGACTTTTAAGCAGTGTGAAAGGGGCCTAAAGCTGTTTTATTTTGGACATACTATCATGAGAACCAACTCACTGAACAATATATGCTGGAAAAAGTAAAAGTAAAAAGAGGATGATCAACCAAATAAAACATAGGTTATTTAACATTTTTATTTAATAATCTATTCAAATATTTAAAAAGTGAAACATGATATTGTAAGAAACATATTTGACATTTAGTTCTAAACTACAGCTGTTTGCATATTAGATTTTATGTACAATATACTGTATATATATATATTTATAAAATACAAGCTTTGGTTTATTTATTTTGGATCCAATAAACAATCTTAAATTATCCTTTACGTAATTTGACCACTTTATGCATTAACTACAATTTTGAATTAATGGCTACACCTTTTTACACACAATGTAATTACTTCAAATTAAAAAGTTCTAGGAAAGGTTTACCTTGCCATGCTGCTGTCATCGTGAATCTAGTTGCTATGGACTTCTACACTAAATCAGCCAATAGAAGTACATATCATTAATTTTGATAAAATGTGCGTTTATATTTCCATTACTCGTTTAGTAATTCACTAAGTATCCAGGTAACCTAGTTGCCTCAGCTTTAATGTGTTCTTTATTTTCACAGATTTATTGTTTACCTAGAAACTCCCGAACTACCCTTTTTAGAAATCCATTAATTACATTATTGTACGTGCAATTAAAAGATAAAGCTGCTAATTTTCTGTCATCATACAGCTGGTATAAATACACCTCACTGTATACTTTGGCGGTTGCTTGGAAATATCTCTCACTTCATTTTTTAGAGGTTCTCAGCCAGGGCAGTTCATGACAAAACAACTCCCAGAGTGAAGTATAAATGTGATCTCTAATATCAGTATTCAACACATATTTACTAGAACAAACAAATTAGTAATTACTGTATATATTAGCGACAAACTGTAGAATAGATCATTGCGTACCACACTATTAAACATGAATAACAAATCAAAAAGTGTGGTTTGCCCCAATCTTCTATACTCTTCCCTTACCTTTCTGAGCCTTTACTAACCATTATATACAGTATGTACACATTGAAATATACAGTCATATCCAAAACAGTACTACATTCCTACAAATTAAAAAATATAATAGGTTATATGTTGGTTTATTATGGAGCACCTTTTCACATCAATCAATGTCAGTCATATCTCAGATGTCTGCCTTTTCCTGGCCATCTTACTTTAATCTTTTATTTGAATTCATACTCTCTCAATTTATTATAGCCAATGACAACTACTCATGTCCTTATTGATATACAGTATATATATATATATATATATATATATATATATATATATATATATATTAGTGCTGTCAAACGATTAAAATTTTTAATCGCGATTAATCGCATTAATGTCATAGTTAACTCACGATTAATCTATCTAATTTATGACGAATTTCCCCACAAATATCGCACAATTCTGCAAGTGATTATAATTTATGATCGCTGTTTTCTAGCTGATCTAAAACCATTTTTGACATAAAGGGACACTTTTGGACAATCTACAGTTTTCAGGCAGAAAGAATAGTTTTTATTTTATAAAAGTACATGTAGGGCACTGGGCAGACCACTAGGGACAAGGGGGGTGTGTATTTTTTATATACAGTACTGTAATCTATAAGATTACAGTATACTGTGTGTATTGTGTTTGTTTACTTTTTTGAATTTGGCGCCGTTCTCCGCTCCCGTGCGTCGTAACGTCGCAGGGAACGGAGATCGGCGGCACACAGAGGCACTGTGAATCGAGCGAGGAGGACCCGCCAAGCGAGGAGGACCCGCCAAGCGTGGAGGACCCGCTCGATCACACAGCGGGGTGGCATCGCCGATCACACAGCAGGGTGGCATCGCTGGATCCAGGGACAAGGTGAGTAACTTGCCTGTGAATCCAGAGAGAAGGTAAGCCGCGCCGCTGCACACTCTGCACGTCCACCCCGAGCGCTCCTGCGTTAATCGCGCGATAAAAATATTGACGGCGTTAACATGGGTTTGCGTTAATATCGCGTTTAACGCACAGCCCAAATATATATATATATATATAATGTGTGTGTGTGTGTGTGTGTGTGTGTGTAGCGGGCAGCTATTTCCTTTGCTGGCCCTGCTTTAAATTTAGGGGTTAGTCAGAGGATTAGTAACCTCTGACCTATTTTGTTTTCAAATTTAGACCTCTGTTCCTGCTGTGGCTGTACTGCAGATGACCACTGTTGTTGTCTAGGGTGTCAGTTAAACCCAAGGCCAAGGGTGGCAGCAGTCAGATCCAGGTGTGTTGGGTATTCTTTCTCAGCGGCCAATCAGTGAGAGTTGACCACCTCGCTGTGCATGCTGGGGAGGAGTATTTACGAGACAGACGTCACGGGTTCTGCGTCGTCGTCTGCCCTGGGCAGTCGTCCCACCACCCCTGTGTGTGGGCCTCCTGGCCGGGGGTGTGCGTGTTCGGAGTTTCCTGGCTCTGGAACCATGGAAACATGTTGGACTGGAGCCGTACCCTGCTGAGCAGGCCCAGTAGTCAGACTGGGTCTGCATTGCTAAAGAGGTCCTACGCTATGCGTCCTAGAGGGAGGAAGCCGTCGAATGAAGTACCTGTCTGGAGAGCACCCAGCACGAGGCTGGTACACTCAGGGGAGGCCTGAACTTCATTGGAGGACCTATCACTACTGAAAGGCTGAGCAGTGATCGCCCGTCAGTTACCTGATTCTACAAGTTATTACTTTGAGAAGAGATCCGGGTGCTTAATCCTAAACTGAAAGGATTCTGGACCGATCGTATCTCCACCTTTGGGAAGGTCAGTGGCAGAGACTGTGCCGAGGTTCTGTGTGACGCCCTGGCTGCTGGGACTGGTGAGAGAGGCCTGTCCAGGGGCACACTACCCACTCTGGCTAGAGTGGCGACGAGAGTTTATGTTTGGAAGCAGGAGTGCTTCCTATCAAATTCTACACCTGAACCTACTACCTATACAACCTATCTCACCTATTCAACCTATTCGTTCTTTTACCATGTTCGGTAAATAAAGCAGAGAAAAAGGAAGGCAACATGTGGACATTGGCCCATATTCTCTCTAAAAATCCGCGGGCTGCGCTTAAGGCACTTACACTCCGCTGTCCCAACTTACAGGAGCAAGTGTTGTATTCCCCAAACACTTGCTCCGTAAGTTGGGACGGCGGAGTGTAAATGCCCCGGCGTAGCCTGGCGGATCTCCAAGGGGGCGGCTTGTATTCAAATTAAGCGCGCCCCCGATTCTAATGAACTGCGCATGCGCCGGGCTTCAAAAAGCCCAGTGCGCATGCTCCAGTTCTCGGCGGAAAACGTCAATGACGCTGACGTGTGCGTCATTGACGTAAAGTCGTATTCAAGAACGACTTACGTAAACGACGTACCCGACGAAAAAACACGACGCGGACCCGACGCCATCCGTAACATGGCCTACGTGGGACTTGCGGAAACTTACTCCTCATATAGCAGGAGTAAGTTTCCGCTTACACAAACGACGTTAGCGACGGTTACGCGACGCGAACTCGTTCGGGAATCGGCGTAGAAGGATCATTTGCATACGCAAATGAGTCCTTCACGTAAATGCCATCTAGCGGCGGCCGGCGTCATTACATTTAAGATCCGCCAGTGTAAGTGACTTACAGATGGCGGATCTTAAAGCGGGGGTTCACCCTTAGAGGGCACTTTTTCCCCTTAGATTCCTGCTCGTTTTCTCTAGGGGAATCGGCTATTTGTTTTAAAATATGTGCAGTACTTACCCGTTTACGAGATGCATCCTCTCCGTCGCTTCCGGGTATGGGCTGCGGGAATGGGCGTTCCTTCTTGATTGACATTGTCTTCCGAGAGGCTTCCGACGGTCGCATCCATCGCGTCACGATTTTCCGAAAGAAGCCGAACGTCGGTGCGCAGGCGCAGTATAGAGCCGCACCGACGTTCGGCTTCTTTCGGCTACGAGTGACGCGATGGATGCGACCGTCGGAAGCCTCTCGGAAGACTGTCAATCAAGAAGGAACGCCCGCTCCCGAAGACCCATACCCGGAAGCGACGGAAGAAGATGCATCTCGAAAACGGGTAAGTACTGCTCATATTTTAATACAAATAGCCGATTCCCCTAGACCGAACGAGCAGGAATCTAAGGGGAGAAAAAAAATAAATAAATAAATGGGTGAACTCCCGCTTTAAGTGTATCTATGCGAAAATGATTCTAAGAATCAGTCGCATAGATACACGGGCCAAAAAAGGGAGATACGATGGAGTATCCTGAGATACTCCATCGTAACTTCTATGAGAATATGGCCCATTGACATTGTTTCAGCTTTTATCCAGTACCCTAGACGGCGGAGAAGTGGAGGTAACGTGCCACCCAAACTAAACCAGCAGCTCCTATGGGGGTAGTGCTATATATATATATATATATATATATATATATTAGTGCTGTCAAGCGATTAAAATTTCTAATCGCGATTAATCGCATTAATGTCATAGTTAACTCACGATTAATCGCATTTAATCAAATTGAAAAGTGAATCGGCTTGCTTTTTGCAAATGTTTATTGAAAACAAAATTGGCATATAATGTAGTGTTCAGTGGCTGCATGTGATTGGCACAGTGGCTGCGTGTGATTGGCACAGTGGCTGCGTGTGATTGGCACAGTGAGTAAATGAGAATAAGTACAGTAGCTCTGCACCTGGCTAGCCAAAGTGGATTCTTTGTAAGTATTTTTTTTGTGTCAGCACTCAGCACGTACCTCTTAATCTTAATCTTAATCTCAATAACTTTATCGCACGATTAAGAAGTTTGACAATTAAATCATTATTATTTTATATTGCACAAAGTCGCGCCATCCTACCGACACTGAAAAATAAAAAATAATAAATCTGCGCTATCAGGGCAACAAGCAGCTACATACAATCCAGTGAAAAAAAGGAAAGCAATACAAACAAAACTCAAAAAAATGCAGCGCTGAAAAATAAATGGTGAATAGACAATGATGTCTATCTGGAACCCACATAAATATAAACAAAAATGTGTAAGTCCATGGATTAATACAATAATCTTAGGATTAAATGATGTGATGAGGACACTATAGACGTGTGTCTAAGTCTCAATGAATACAAAAATATAAGTCTATAGAAGTGAACATAAAGCCGGAAGTTGAGATGGTCAATCAAATGACAGTGACAAGACACCCACGGTGATCCTAAGTGAACTAGAATATTGGTGTAAACGCCCGCCACCAGAAAGGGAGGCTTACCGGATGCGGTCCACCGCATCCGGTAAGCCTCCCTTTCTGGTGGCGGGCGTTTACACCAATATTCTAGTTCACTTAGGATCACCGTGGGTGTCTTGTCACTGTCATTTGATTGACCATCTCAACTTCCGGCTTTATGTTCACTTCTATGGACTTATATTTTTGTATTTATTGAGACTTAGACACACGTCTATAGTGTCCTCATCACATCATTTAATCCTAAGATTATTGTATTAATCCATGGACTTACACATTTTTGTTTATATTTATGTGGGTTCCAGATAGACATCATTGTCTATTCACCATTTATTTTTCAGCGCTGCATTTTTTTGAGTTTCATCCTACCGACACTGCCTGTGATTTTTTTTTTGTCAGCACTCAGCACGTACCTCTTAATCTTCTTCACCCGATGGCGTTCCCGCGGGAGTGGGCGTTCCCAAGCACTGCCTGTGATTGACAGGCTTCCGAACGGCGCATACTGCGCGTCACAGGTTGCCGGAAAAACCTGAACGTCGGTGCGGCTCTATACGGCGCATGCGCACCGACGTTCGGGTTTTTCCGGCAACCTGTGACGCGCAGTATGCGCCGTTCGGAAGCCTGTCAATCACAGGCAGTGCTTGGGAACGCCCACTCCCGCGGGAACGCCATCGGGTGAAGAAGATTAAGAGGTACGTGCTGAGTGCTGACAAAAAAAATAATAACAGGCAGTGTCGGTAGGATGGCGCGACTTTGTCCAATATAAAATATAACGATTTAATTTTCAAATGTCTTAATCGCGCGATAAAGTTATTGACGGCGTTAAAACGGGTCTGCGTTAACGCCGTCAATAACGCGTTTACTTGACAGCACTAATATATATATATATATATATATATATATATACACACAGTATCTCACAAAAATAAGACCACTCCTCACATTTTTTTTAAATATTGTATTATATCTTTTCATGTGACAACACTATAGAAATTACACTTTGCTACAATGTAAAGTAGTGAGTGTACAGCTTGCAGAACCGTGTAAATTTGCTGTTCCCTCAAAATAACGCAACACACAGCCATTAATGTCTAAACTGCCTAAGTGAAAATGGCCAAATTAGGCCCAATTAGTAATTTTCCCTTCCCAGTGTCATGTGCAGAGGTTGAAGTGGTGGGGGGTCAGCCTGTCAGTGCTCAGACCATACGCTGCACGCTGCATCAAATTGGTCTGCATGGCTGTCATCCCAGAAGGAAGATCATTCTAAAGATGATGCACAAGAAAGCCTGCAAACAGTTTACTGAAGACAAACAGACTAAGGACATGGATTACTGGAACCATGTCCTGTGGTCTGATGAAACCAAGATAAACTTATTTGGTTCAGCTGGTGTCAAGCGTTTGTGGCGGCAACGAGGTGAGGAGTACAAAGACAAGTGTGTCTTGCCTACAGTTGAGCATGGCGGTGGGAGTGTCATGGTATGGTGCTGCATGAGTGCTGCCGACACTGGGGAGCTACAGTTCACTGAGGGAACCATGAATGCCAACATGTGCTGTGACATACTAAAGCAGAGCACGATTCCCTCCCTTTGGAGATTGGGCCGCATGGCAGTATTCCAACATAACGACCCCAAACACACCCCCAAGACAATCACTGCCTTGCTAAAGCAGCTGAGGTTAAAGATGATGAACTGGCCAAGCATGTCTCTAGACTCAAACCCTATTGAGCATCTGTATAAAGTCAGTTGTGGGGGGGGGGGTGTCTTTTAGTTGGGGAGATATTTATTTTAGGCTACTTTCACACTGAGGTGCTGGCTGCTTTAGTGGTAAAGTGTCGCTAGTTTTAGCTGCGCTTTTTGACCACTACCGGGGGGGCTTTTAACCCCACTAGCATCTGGAAAAGCGATTTGCAGGTGCTTACTGCTTAGGCAGTGCTGACTATTGATTACAATGGCAGGGGTGTTTTGGGAGCAGTGTATTCACCGCTCCTAAACCACCCCAAAGATGCTGCTTGCAGGACTTTTTTCCTGTCCTGCACTGCTCCTTTTCCTGTCCTGTAATGCACTGAACCAGTGTGAAAGCACTCAGGCTTTCACACTGGGGCTGCAGAAGAGGCAGATTAGCACAAAAAAAACGCGGTGGCAGTGTCTGAGGGGTAAATAGGGAGGGTAGAGAATGCATTTGGACTGTTCTGTCTCTCGCTGGTAATTATGCTGGAAGCGTAAATGCAAACATTTCTGTACTGAGAATGTGCGCCTTTTACGGTAAAGTGCGCACATTCTCTGTACAGAAATGTTTGCATTTATATATGCATACAGGCAGCGGAAAGTGGCTATGGACTATTATTTCAATTGTAGAGTGTTTAGATAGGTGGTGAGTTTTGGGTTGTACTGATTTTTGGATAACACAGGGTTAAATAGGATGGTCATAAATTAAGTTTACATTAACTGGACAGGGCAATTGGGGTTTGTTTATATATAGAGGGTTGCATGTCAGTTTGGGAAATGTCTGTCAGCTCTGGGGGGTTGCTGCTAGCTCTAATCTCCACCCCCCCTGTCTTTTCCAGTTCTCCTTGTCACCTAGGAATAGAACCCTTCACTGCAAGACAAACCCTCCTAGCAGAAACTTTAGCTAGCAGCTTATCTCCCTAGCCTTACCACAGAACAGCTTAGCTCACCTTCTTGCAGTGTGCTCTGCCTCGAATCCCGATTCTCCCAGTTTCCACATCTTCGAGCTTCCAGCTAGAGCCAGGCTCCTCGGCTCCTCTAGGTCACAGCACCGACACAGCTCCCTGCGCTCCTCTGAGTCCTCCCACCTCGCCTCCGGCAGTGAGTGACATCAAGTCGCTGGCAGATACTACGAGACTCCTCCGTAGGGGGAGTAAACAGTGAAAATGTCAGGAAAGTAAGGTGACGGATGCAGGAGCGCACTCTGCACACACAATTTGTACAGTGCTGCGGCGCTGGCTATGACACAGGTGTAATTGCACACACAGGCGGCCGTGGCGGAACTTCACCTGCAGGCTGCGCCCCCCCCTCCTATACCAAATGGTACCACCCAGGGCACTTTCCCCTTCCGCCCTGCCTTGTACCGGCCCTGGTGTCAGCCACCATAGCAAGCCACATATGTGCAGGCTCCTGAATCCTGTTTAACAGCATTATATTTTGGAATCCAATTGCAATGCAGCCACCCAGAGTTTTGAGATAAAAAGTTCCCACTGAACTTTGAACATGGACAGTATAAAATGGGAATTTTAGTGTAAAAAAAAAGCAACAAAAAAAAATGTATCAATAAAACTATTAGCTACCATTCAGATTCAGGGATACATATACAACTTTAATGTGGAGAAAGATGGGTGGTTTTTGGCACACTAAAATCCAACCAGGGCATTGTGCCGAACTATTTTTATGCCAGGGTCTCCCTCTCCAGTGCTGTCTCTTGACCTAGGCTGGCACTTTGCTTGGGGTGGTAAAAAAAACGCCCCCGCACAAACAAAGCCCCCCGACTGAGGGGGGTGGCACCATGTTTTACCACACTAGGTGACACCTGGTCTTTCCATAGAGGAGAGCGGATCTCTGACAGGTCCATCTCAGCACAGTGAGCAGAGACGGACCTGTCATCTGCCTGCTCAGCAGGCATCAACGGAGCGATCCCCGCTAAGCTAGTGGAGTCTGTCAAAACAGATCGACCCTGTGTGAAAGGGGTCTTACAGTGTCATCTAATGAGATACGAGAGCGTGTTTAGGGGCTGGGCAGAGTAAGGGTTGGGTGGGGCAACTGGTGGTGAGTAACTCTTAAAGCAGAGTTCCAGGCTTTTTTGCTTTATTAAAAGTCAGCAGCTGCAAAAAGTGTAGCAGCTGACTTTTAATAAACAGACACTTACCTCTTCCACGGTTCAGTGATGCAGCCGCCCGGATCATCGCTTCTCTCACCCGGTGCCTCCTTTGCTACTCTGGGCACCCGGCCATGACAGCTTTCAGATTCACGGCCGGGCACGCACTGCACTCCCCGGATGGACAGGTGATCTCCTGGGACCTGTCAAGTGTCCCAAGAGATCGCCTAGAGGGAGGGGTCGCCTAGGTGGCCTGTGGGCGAAGGAGGAAGTGGGACAGGAAGTCCCCCCCCCCCATAAAAATTACATGCCAAATGTGGCATATAAGGGGGCGAGGAGTGCTTAACTTTTGGGTGGAACTCCGCTTTAAGGCCTGACTAGTGGTTTAGGACTTGAAATTTTGAGGCCTGCATTGTACATTCACATCAGTCCCTGCCCTCAAGGAGTTTACAAGTAGGCACTTTTAATGTACAGAGAGAAAGAGGTAGAGCTCTATGAGGAAAATCTTTTTTGCATGTCCTAATTTAATGAAATTAGCACAATACCAGTATAAAGCATCCGCTTGCAATGCCATGTGTATTGTAATCAATTCATAATGTCTTTAAAAGTAAGTCATATAGGTGATGCTCTAGGAATCGTTGCTTATACTTGATTTTATTTACAAGTTTGTTTTATCGCATTTGCTGTAAGTGTAACCCCCCTTTTTACCAATTCATTTGTTTTTCATGCACACCATTTGATGTGATTCATCGCATTTTTTGGAGTCCATCATGGATACCTGACAGTCTTCATTCAACATTGGGTGGAATCCTTCTTACAGTTTTTCCAGTGGTAGGAGTTCCTGTTTTAGGTCATTCCCTCAAAAGTGCCCCACGTGCTATTCGGAACGTGTGTTCATCGAATCTGGTAAACGTGAACACTTTACCATTTTGACTGTATTTTCAAGATTCATTCCGGATTATCAAAGAAAGACCTTTTCACTTTATTCTGAACTCTAATGGACTTTAACAAGGGAGGCCCAGATCCTGCCCCCCACCATGTGAAGGAGTAAGGGGTACCCCTAACCATTCACCAAAATAGTTTTTAAACAATTCCTTTTTAAAAAAAATTAAAAACAATGTCCCACAATGTAGATCCATCGTCAATCATGATACCGCTGCACTGCCAGACCCGAAAAAAGAAACGTATGTCTCTGTTTTTGCCTCTACTACCTTCATAGAACTCTCTTCCCCCTACCCCTGGTGAGGAGCTTGCAGGGTCCTTTAGAGGATGTTCATTACATGGTTTCACCCAGATCTGTTACTTCCTGGCTTCACATTTTTTCTTAGCCTGGTCTTTTCTTCAGGAACATCACAAAGAACCTATTTCAGATTTTTTTTTTGCTATCTGTGCAGCTATGCCATTGGATATCGTCTTTAAAGAAATTGGACTCTTTTTCATACACAACTCCCTTTTAGCACACTTTGCCTAAGTTCCCTAGATGTCCCCAATCTTATCTCTCCATTATATTCTTGTCTTAACGCAAGAAGCTCAGTCACTTTCCTATCCCATGTCGCCCAATGAAACTGTGACTTAACAATCCCCATTGATTCAGAAGACTAAAGCAAAGCCTGGGCAGAATACCGAATTGTTCCTTCAGCACATCCATTTTGGAAACTGCCCTTTAAAAAATTCAGGTGGTACAGTGTCCCTGCTCAATTTGCCCAATTTATTGCTCAATTATAGTGATAGATGTTTCAGAGTTTTGGGTAGCATAGGGACATGGTCTATATCTGGAGGTCCTGTCCGAACTTAGTTGGGTTTTGGTCTAGGGTCTTCAGCCTTTTTTCCTTATATCATCTTGTATTTCCTAGGGAAGCCTGAATCCATCAGCCAATCCCTGGCCTTCATACTTCTCAAGAGAACCTGGCCACGTACAGCACTTTTTTCTGGTGGCTAAATAATCATTAGCCAGAGCCTAGAAAAAACCCATGGTTTCCCTCCAGGCAATAAGGGACCATATAAATGTAATGTTGGCTGACAAAAAGTTGTCTAGTATACTTAATGACACGTAACCCAATTTCCACAAGATTTGGGACCCATGGATTAGTTATGCGTTGCCATCCTTACACTCCTCTTGTTTGGGAGCCTTATGACCCTCTGTCTGTGGACCCACACCCACACTTCCCTGCTTTTCTTCAGCCTTCTCTGCTTTTCCTCTCTGCCTCTCTTTTTGAATGTTTCTACTTAGGCTGTTTCGGTTGCATGCACACCTAGGACACTCATTCTAAATTGATCAACTCTGTTGTTTGTTTTTGACCACTAAGTTGCGTGGTGGCACATAGTCAGTTGAACAGTAGTACACTTTTCCTGTTTTATGACATTGAATCACAAAAACTGATTCACTGCCATCCTCCTCCATGGACATCTCTTCCGCCTTGTCATAATACAAGAGAACAGAGAGTAGATATCAGAGTAGATTTTGCAGTAATGTAAAGTTTTGGTTCTTCTCATGCAACTAAGCTTCCTCTATCCTAACTTCATTCAGTATTCTATCACTTTCTTGAACATGAGAAATTTTGCACATTGCACTTTGCAAATCATATTGTTTGATCCATACAAGGACACTTTATAGAGAATTTTGCACATCATATTTGAATCTTTAATTGTTTATATCATTGCACTCTATATCCCTAGGGGTTAATCTTATGTTCAATTTAGTGCTACACTTAGTTTGTTATATTTTGTTCATTCACATGTTTAGTGTAGTGTCGGTAGCTTCCCTGGAGTAGCATAGTAGCTCACAAGGTTTTACAGATTTCCTCAGTGGACAATGCTGTGACCACAAAGTGGATTTGAGTGTCATTCCAATCTATGCCAGAGAGGCTAAGTGTCAGGTCAGGAGTAAAGATAATAGCAAAATAAAGTTAGAAATGCTACATATGCAGACAACCCAGTGATAGACAGCACACACCGCGAGAAGGGCCGTTGGCAGAGCAGTCTGACTGGTGCTTGTGGTCTGATAAAACAGGAGGGTCAGGCAGAAGCATAGTGCAGATGAGCTAGGTTATACAGGAGTAGATCAGAGTTCAAACAGGACACAATCACAGAGGAGAGAGCAGGGTTAGCGCAAGCCCAGTCATACACAGTAATCCACAGAGCAAATACAAGCTGGTCAAGCAAGAGCACACCAGGTAGCCAGGTAGCATTTGCTATCAGGAGCACGGTGTGTGAAACAGGTGCTTTAAAACTGAGCTGCAAGGAGATGACCAATCACTGTAAGCTTTCAGGTAAGTTTTTCTCAGCCTTTAAAGGGTCAGCCCAAATCCTGGTACTGACATTACCCCCCTTCTTTAAGGGGTAGCTCCTGCACTCCCAGACTTATTTGGATGATGAAGATGGAACTTCACCTGGAGTTGAACAGTGAGAAGATCTCAAGCTGGGACTGATGCCGCGTACACACGATCATTTTTCGGCATGTAAAAAACAACGTTTTTAAAATATGTCATTTAAAATGATCGTTTGTGGGCTTCACAAAAAAAACAAAAAAAAAAATTCGAACATGCTGCATTTTTTAATCACGTTTTAAACAATGTCGTTTTTCGGGTTGTAAAAAATTACCGTGTGTGCGCTAAAACGACGTTAAAAACCCACGCATGCTCAGAAGCAAGTTATGACATGGGAGCACTCGTTCTGGTAAAACTACCGTTCGTAATGGAGTAAGCACATTCATCACGCTGTAACAGACAGAAAAGCACAAATCGTCTTTTACTAACAGGAAATCAGCTAAAGCAGCCCAAAGGGTGGCGTCATCCGAATGGAACTTCCCCTTTATAGTGCCGTTGTACGTGTTGTACGTCACCGCGCTTTGATAGAACTTTTTTTTTTTTAACGATCGTGTGTGGGCAACATCATTTTAATGATGAAGTTGAAAAATACTAGAGGCTGAAAAACGTTGTTTTTTACAAGCCGAAAAATGATCCTGTGTACAGGGCATGAGTCAGGAGCAGACAGACCTACAGTTGAAACTGTGATGGGGCAAACTGAGGTGGAAGGTGCAGAGACAGGCAGAACTGGAGCAACTGGCACAGAAAATGGCATGATTGCCAGACTGAGCAAGGGTGGCTCGAACTGCTAATACAGGGTCAGATTGGACTGGAGCTGCTTAACTGAGGCATTGGGCACAGGCTGAGCTGAGACTGGTTGGGCAGCAGGCACAGGTTCATTGGCATCTGACTAAAACAGTGGCAAAAGTGTTTTTGGAGACGGTGTAACACCAAGTAAAAGATAAATGTAATAGGCATAACTGGGATGAGGTGACTACATCCAAGGAGTCCATAAAACAAGGCAAAATCTGTTCCACTTGGCAGGCAGCAATCTGGATAGAACACAGTATGCAGGTGTGTACACAGTGATTGGACCATGCCAAGATATTGCTTGTGCTCCAATCAGTCACTGGGTTTTGACTTTGAAGCCAGGGTAGGCATAGAATCAAAGCTGTGGACAGACAATTAATGTCTAGACAAGAAAACTTCTCCTGGTGTGAAGGTCCCACTTGTAGCTGAAACAGGTTAGTGACCCATAGCACTTGATTTTATGACAGAGTCTAATTATCCACAGAAATCAGGCAGATAGGACAGTCCAAACCATGAGTTTTCAGAGACAAGCAGGTGACCAGAGCTTGATCAATAAAATGTTGTCTGGCTCCCGAATCCACAAAGGACAGTAGCTCATGAGACCTGTACCAATAGTGGATAACAGCAGGTATCTTTAAGAAATTGTCCTTTTTCAGAGTTAAAAGAAGATCTAGGGTGACCTTTCCATGATCAACTAGAGTCCTGGAGTTCCACCGGATGTGTGGGGCAATAGCTAAGCATATGATCTGTAGCACCCTCTACATAGGTAGGTGCTATAGGTTAGGATTTTTGGTAGTGCAGGCAAAATTTAAGCAGGCCTAGCTGACGGCTAGGCCTGTTTGTTTTGGTTTGTGTGGGCTGGAAGTGGCTCAGAGTTAACAGCTGGTGATTCATAGGCAGCATCACTAAGACCTCCCTCTTCTTTCTAGAGCATTCTGGAAAGTACTAGGAAGAGAGAAAGAGAGGAGAGGTGGAGCTGCCTGGGGTGTGTTAAGAAGCCCTGACCAATCCCAACCTGGATTGTCAGGGGGCAGTCCTCCTTAGATATCCAGGGTCAGCCCAGCTGGGGAGGAGTTGTTGGTTGTTAGGGATGAGCTTCGCGTTCGATACGAACGTATGTTCGACTCGAACATTGGTCGTTCGATCGTTCGTCAAAATTCGAACAAAACGGGTCGTTCGCACCAAATTCGAATGACGTAAAACGTCCCATAATTCGCTGCGGCGTTGAGCGCTGATGATTGGCCAAGCATGCTGTATGTCCCGCATGCTTGGCCAATCACAGCGCGCAAAAAACAAAGAGCCATAATTGGCCAAAGCCAGGGTGGCTTTGGCCAATTATGGCTCAGGGGGTTTAGTACACGCCCCACACTATAAAAGGCGGCCTCGTGTAGTGTGTTGCGGTTGTTAATGAGAGCAGATCAGTCAGACAGTTAGAGAGAGAGAGATAGATAGAGACACAGTGTCTTTTCTACTAGATAGATAGATAGATAGATAGATAGATAGATAGATAGATAGATAGATAGATAGATAGATAGATAGAGCAGGAAGGCTAGTCAGTATAGTTAAATTTACAGTTTGTAGATAATATATCTACATCCCTAGGAGTTGTACATATATTTATAAACTGTTTAGCATAGCTAGATCTGCTATTAGTATTTGTCAGGCAGGAGATTGTGCTTGATGCAGTGCTCTAACGTGTTGTATTGCCTGCATAGTCTTTAGTCTTTAGTGTTAGTGTATGTGTGCTATTTAATTGCACAGAAACGCAGTCGCTGTTAATGCACGTGTGCTATTTAATTGCACATAAACGCAGTCGCTCTTACTGCGCGTGTGCTGTTTAATAGCACCTAAATGTAGTTGGTCTGACTGCACGTTTGCTGTTTTATAGCACCTAAACGCAGTTGGTGTGACTGCACGTTTGCTGTTAAATAGCACCTAAACGCAGTTGGTGTGACTGCACGTTTGCTGTTAAATAGCACCTAAACGTAGTTGGTCTGACTGCACGTTTGCTGTTTAATCGCACCTAAACGTAGCTGGTCTGACTGCACGTTTGCTGTTTAATAGCACCTAAACACAGTTGGTGTGACTGCACGTTTGCTGTTTAATAGCACCTAAACGTAGTTGGTCTGACTGCACGTTTGCTGTTTTATAGCACCTAAACGTAGTTGGTCTGACTGCACGTTTGCTGTTTTATAGCAGCTAAACGTAGTTGGTCTGACTGCACGTTTGCTGTTTAATAGCACCTAAACGCAGTTGGTTTGACTGCACGTTTGCTGTTAAATAGCACCTAAACGCAGTTGGTGTGACTGCACGTTTGCTGTTTTCTAGCACCTAAACGCAGTTGGTGTGACTGCACGTTTGCTGTTTAATAGCACCTAAACGTAGCTGGTCTGACTGCACGTTTGCTGTTTAATAGCACCTAAACGTAGTTGGTGTGACTGCACGTTTGCTGTTTAATAGCACCTAAACGCAGTTGGTCTGACTGCACGTTTGCTGTTTAATAGCACCTAAACGTAGTTGGTCTGACTGCACGTTTGCTGTTTTATAGCACCTAAACGCAGTTGGTGTGACTGCCCGTTTGCTGTTTAATAGCACCTAAACGCAGTTGGTTTGACTGCACGTTTGCTGTTTAATATCACCTAAACGCATTAATATGTCTGGAAGGACAACAAAGAGAGGCAGAGAGTCACGAGGGCAAGCAGGCTCTGCATCTAGAGGTAACGCTGGTGGTGGATGCGGTGCATCCTCTTCAGCACGTGGCCGTGGCCGCTCGTCCTTCTTTTCGGGAGCTGGCCGTGTTGAGCCTCAACATGCAGAGAAATTAGTAGAGTGGATGACTAAGCCATCCTCATCCTCCTCATCCTCTCTCACACAGGCTGATTGTAGTTTGTCTGGCAAAGCAGCTGCCAAGGCGTCCTCTTCCCTCTGCACAATGGCATCACACAATCCTTCCCTAGTCCCACTATGTCCTCCTGAGGAGTCCCCCGAACTGTTTCAACACAGTGTTGGGTACATGCTGCATGAAGATGCGCAGCGTTTTGAAGGCTCCGATGACGGAACACAGATAGAGGAAGGCATTGATGTGAGCCCAGGGAGAGGGGCGTGGCCGAGAGGGACAGCAATCTGGCAGAGATGTTCCCCCAGCTAGAGCATACTGCCAGGTTTTCGACAGTGATGAGGAGGGAGGGGATGATGAGGTCACTGACTCTACGTGGGTGCCTGATAGGAGAGAGGAGGAGGAGGACGAGGCACAGACACATCTCCAAAAAGGCAGGATGCCCTCCAGGGCTTAAGGGCAGCACACCAACTGCATTACGTGGCACATCTTCGCTTGTGCATGGCGCTGCTGTCTCTCAACGGTACAGCAAAAGTTCTTTGGTGTGGGCCTTTTTTGAAACATTTCCATCAGATCGTACCTTTGCTATTTGCAACATATGTCTCAAGCGTATCTTGCGTGGCCAAAACATCACCCGCTTGGGCACCACATGCTTGTCCAGACATATGTCGACCTGCCATGCAGCTCGTTGGCAAGCATACCAGAAAGACCCACACCAAAGACCAAAGCAGACCTCCCCTTGCCCTTCTGTGACATCCAACCCCACTAGACCCCCAGTCCTCTCTGAAGCCTGCACTGAAGGTGTAGAAATAGGTGTGTCACAACCTAGTAGTGGTAGTACATGCGGGCAATCTACTGATAGTACCAGACAAATTTCCCTGCCCCAGCTGCTGCAGCGCCAAAAGAAGTACGCTCCCAGCCATCCACATGCCCAGCGGTTGAATGCTAGCTTAGCAAAATTGCTAGCACTTCAACTGCTACCTTTTCAGTTGGTAGATTATGCCCCCTTCCGTGAGTTTGTGGAATGTGCAGTACCTCAGTGGCAAGTACCCAAACGCCACTTTTTCTCACGGAAGGCGATTCCAGCTCTCTACCGGCATGTGGAAGGCAATGTCCATGCCTCGCTGACAGGGCGGTCAGTGGTAAGGTGCATCTTACTGCTGACTCATGGTCCATCAGGCATGGACAGGGACGTTACCTGTCTTTTACGGCCCATTGGGTGACTCTGCTGGCAGCTGGGAAGGACGCAGGGCAAGGTACAGTAGTTTTGGAGGTTGTTCCGCCACCACGCCTCCAAAACACTACTACTGGTTGTGACACACCTCTCTCCTCCACCCCCTCCTCTTCTTCTTCCTCTGTGGCCTCTTCCTGTGGTGATGTTTCCTCAGAACCAGCCGTGCTCCGTAGGCGTACGAGGGGCTACGCAGGAATGCAGGCCAAGAGATGCCATGCGGTGCTAGAGCTGGTGTGCTTGGGAGACAGGAGCCACACTGGGGAAGAGGTTCTTTCAGCTCTGCAGGGGCAGGCTCAGAGGTGGTTGACGCTACGCCAGCTGAAGCCTGGAATGGTGGTCAGCGATAATGGCACCAACCTCCTCTCTGCCCTGCGACAGGGAAAACTCACCCATGTGCCCTGTTTTGCGCATTTCCTGAATTTGGTGGTGCAGCGGTTCTTGGGCAGGTACACGGGCTTACAGGATGTCCTGAAGCAGGCCAGGAAAGTCTGTGTGCATTTCCGGAGGTCATATAATGCCACTGCTCAGCTCACAGACCTCCAAAGGGAATACAACCTGCCCAAGAACCGACTAATCTGTGACATGCCCACCAGCGGCTGCACACGCAGCAGAGGGCCATCAATGAGTACCTGTGCCAATATGGCAGCAGAACTGGGTCAGGGGAGCTTGTTTTTTTTCACTACGCCAGTGGGCCTTGATCAGGGATGCATGCACTGTCCTGTCACCATTTGAGGAGGCCACGAGGATGGTGAGCAGTGACAGTGCATGCATCAGTGAGACTGTCCCTCTTATTCACATGTTGGAGCACACGCTACGTGGAATAATGGACAGCGCCCTTGAGGCAGAACAGAGGGAGAAAGAGGAGGACTTCCTTACCTCTCAAGGCCCCCTTTATCCAGACACTGTTCCTGCTTGCCCACCTAGCACACAGGAAGAGGAGGAGGAGGATGATTGTATCAGCAGCATGGAGGTGGAGCCTAGCACTCAGCATCAACAGCAGCAGTCTTCAAGGGATCATTTACAGTCCCAAGGAACACATGGACTTTTACGTGGCTGGGATGAGGTGGCTGCGGATCCTGTCATCCTCAGTGACCCAGAGGACTGTGCCCCGAATGCCTCTGCAAACCTACGCTGCATGGCCTCCCTGATCCCGCAAAGCCTGCGTAAGGATCCTCGTGTACGTGCTATCAAGGAGAGGGATCATTACTGGCTGGCAACTCTCCTTGATCCACGTTACAAGAGTAAGGTAGCGGACCTTATGTTGCCATCGCAGAGGGAGCAGAAGATGAAACTTCTGCGGGAGGCCTTGCAGAAAGGTCTGTGACATGCGTTCCCAGAACCGGGGGGATTACCAAAACCTGGCCCTGACAACGTCTTGCTGAGGCTTCGGTGAGTCAGAGAAGGAGCGGTGGAGAAGGTGGCCGTCTGACCCATGCGTTCAGACAATTTTTTAGTCCGCAGCCCCAAGGTCTGACCGGTTCCAGCAACCATCGCCAGCGTCTGGTTTACATGGTCCGGGAATACCTAGGGGCAAGATCCGACTTGGACACCTTACCCACCGAAAATCCTCTGGCTTACTGGGTCTTGAGGATGGATCACTGGCCAGAGCTTGCACAGTAGGCAATTGAGCTACTGGCTTGCCCTGCATCCAGTGTTCTTTCAGAACGCACATTCAGTGCTGCTGAAGGCTTTGTGACCGATCACAGGGTGCGCCTCTCCACCGACTCTGTTGATCGACTGACCTTCATCAAAATGAATCAGGCTTGGATCAACACCAACTACCAAGCACCTGATGCTGATGTTACTGAATAATAATTTTTTGTTGAAATGTCAGATCCCTTTGAGACTGCGTATGCTGATGCTGAGTGACTGTCATGTTATGCTGCTGATGGAATATCCTTCTCCTCCTCACTTTTCTTGCTGATAGCTAGTAAGAAATGTTGTGTTTATGGGCTCCGCCACCAGTGCCTAAGGCCTAATTTTTCTGCCCCTGTTTAACAGGGGCGCCTAATATCAATTTTTGATGCAATACTTTGCACGTGGCTCCTTGTTGTGCTCCAATTACAGTTATTGGGAGGGGTTGCAGTGTTGTGTTGTGCCTAAGGCCTAATTGTTGTGCCCCTGTTTAACAGGGGCGTCTAATAACAATTTTTTATGCAATAATTTGCACGTGGCTCCTTGTTGTGCTCCAATTACAGTTATTGGGAGGGGTTGCAGTGTTGTGTTGTGCCTAAGGCACAATTTTTCTGCCCCTGTTTAACAGGGGCGCCTAATAAAAATTTTTGATGCAATACTTTGCACGTGGCTTCTTGTTGCGCTCCAATTACAGTTATTGGGAGGGGTTGCAGTGTTGTGTTGTGCCTAAGTCCCAATTTTTCTGCCCCTGTTTAACAGGGGCGCCTAATAACAATTTTTGATGCAATACTTTTCACGTGGCTCCTTGTTGCGCTCCAATTACAGTTATTGGGAGGGGTTGCAGTGTTGTGTTGTGCCTAAGGACAAATTTCTCTGCCCCTGTTTAACAGGGGCGCCTAATAACAATTTTTGATGCAATAATTTGCACGTGGCTCCTTGTTGTGCTCCAATTACAGTTATTGGGAGGGGTTGCAGTGTTGTGTTGTGCCTAAGGCACAATTTTTCTGCCCCTGTTTAACAGGGGCGCCTAATAACAATTTTTTATGCAATACTTTGCACGTGGCTCCTTGTTGCGCTCCAATTACAGTTATTGGGAGGGGTTGCAGTGTTGTGTTGTGCCTAAGTCCCAATTTTTCTGCCCCTGTTTAACAGGGGTGCCTAATAACAATTTTTGATGCAATACTTTGCACGTGGCTCCTTGTTGCGCTCCAATTACAGTTATTGGGAGGGGTTGCAGTGTTGTGTTGTGCCTAAGTCCCAATTTTTCTGCCCCTGTTTAACAGGGGCACCTAATAACAATTTTTGATGCAATACTTTTCACGTGGCTCCTTGTTGCGCTCCAATTACAGTTATTGGGAGGGGTTGCAGTGTTGTGTTGTGCCTAAGGACAAATTTTTCTGCCCCTGTTTAACAGAGGTGCCTAATAACAATTTTTGATGCAATACTTTGCACGTGGCTCCTTGTTGCGCTCCAATTACAGTATGTTTGGGGGGTGCCCTTTTTTCTACAATTTTGCTTTCACAAAAAAATAATGGCCCCCCACCACCCCTAAAATAATCGAGATATTGTTGCCACACAGCACGTGCGCAAGCAGTATTAAATAACTTTTTTCTTATAATAATTTAATGTTGTGCAGGGACATTTATAAACACGTGCCACTACTATAGACACACAGCAGGTGTGATATTTAAAGGAATTTTTCATTTTTTTTTTCACTTTAAGCATCATTAAAATCGCTGCTCTGGAAAAAACAGCCGTTTTTAACGTTTTTTTTCCATTGATACATGTTCCCTGGGGCAAGACCCGGGTTCTGAAAGACGTTTTCCAACATTAAATTGAATACCGGTCTTTAAAATGACCGTTTTTGAATTCGAACGTTCGAGTCCCATAGACTTCAATGGGGTTCTAAATGTTCACGCGAACCCGCGGTCTGTTCGAACGTTCGGGTTCGGTTCATCCCTATTGGTTGTGTAGCGCCTGGTTACTTCAAAGTACTGGTGCTATTTAAATTTAGAGGGAGATCAGAGTGTAGTTAAACTCTGATCTGGTTAAAATGTTCAAATTGGGTCTCTATCTCAGCTTGCCTGTGCTGTGGGCTCATTCTGTTGTGCTGGGGTGTTCTTCCCACCCCAGTGCAGTAGATGGCAGAAGTGGAGTCAAGGTTTGGGTGCTCTTCCCCAGCAACCAATTAGGAGGGTTGAGCCTCACTGTGCATGCTGGGGGAGGGTTTTTTATGGGGCAGACGCCATTAGTTCTGGGCCTTCTTCTTCAAGTGCGGCATCCACCTTTAGGGTGTCTGCACCACGGCACCCCAGCGTTATGGCCTACCAGGCCAGGGCGTACGTGCCACGCAGGGTTCCTGGTTCCAGGGCCAGGCTGGTCCGAAACATTTAAGTCATGGCAGGGAGCCCAGTGGTCGACTGGGTTTCCAATTTTGAAGATCCCAAGCGGTATAGCTGTTCGGTGGGGAGTCCATCTGAGGGGAGCCAATGAGAAGCTGGCGATCCAATAGGGTCTCGACAATCCACCGGGGATCGAGGTATCCGGACACTGAGAGGCTGGTCACCTGTCAGTCGGTACCTGAAGGCAACTTGAAGGAGATCCAGGCGTAATTCTACCAAGGAGGTTTAACCCTGTGAATTGGTAATGGGTACATTGTACCCCTAACATTCTACAAAAAAGTGTCAAAAATTGTAAAAAAAAACACAAGACACAGCTTGGGACAAGTCCTTTATTAAAAAAGAAAAAAACATTTCAGCGATGTACGTCCATTCTCGATCCGAGGATAAGGGGGGGGGAACACCGCCACGATCTGCTCCTGTGGCGTCAGAGGGGGGCTCGGTCTCTTGTGACGCCACGGGGAAACCGCAGTAAACTCCCGTGGCATCAGAGGGGGGCAGGGTCACCCGCGCATAACATGGGTGGCCCCACTCTCAGCTATTTAAGAGCTGTCACGTATCCTCGGATCGAGAATGTACATTTCTGGAATATTTTTTTATTTTTTTAATAAAGGACTTGTCCCAAGTCGTGTCTTGTGTTTTTTACCATTTTGACACTTTTTTTTGTGAAATGGTAGGGGTACAATGTACCCAGCTACCAATTCATATAGGGGGCTGGGATCTGGGGGTCCCCTTTGTTAAATGGGGCTTCCAGATTCTAATAAGCCCCCGCATGCAGACCCCCACAACCACCGGGCAAGGATGGTTTCCCCCAGCTTGAGGTGGCTCTTCATTGGATGATTGATAGCAGCACAGCCACAGGCTCCCGCTGCTGTCAATCAAATCAATGACGCGGCAAAACAAACTGCACAGTGGAGGTAAGAATGGTATGTTTGTTATTTAAAAAAAAAAAACTTTTTACAAACCCTTTAAGCATATCACTGCTCCCGAAAATAAATGGGTGGGTGCTAGCTCCATAGGTTCCTCCTCAGATATGGCACTGGAGGAGGAGAAATTGGGTGTCTCCTTTCTCGCTGATGACAATCAATTCTGATGACCTCCTTCAGGAAGCTGTATAGGGGTAATTAACCGAGACGCCTTTAACTGACTTGGATAGGGTAATTCAGACAGAATTCAGTCAGAATAACTATGTAGCTGAGCTTGTTCAGAATCTGTTAGGTCACCTCCATCTTTAATTGTATGGCTTCTGATAATGTCAGGTCAGGTGTAGAGATGACAGCAAAACAGTTCAGAAGTTCTACATATGCCCCTAATTCAATGATAGATAGCACATACCACAATCAGGACTGTGGGCAGAGCAGGCTGACTGGCACTTGTGGTACTTGTGGTGCACCACTGCAGATGTCAGCAGGGCAGCCAAGCCTGGTGCGTAGATGGAGCAGGTCAGAGCAGAAATAATAGAGCAGTGGTTCTCAACCTGGGGGTCGGGACCCCCCCGGGGGTCGAATGAGGATTTGCCAGGGGTCACCAAATCCTAGGCTGTTTCTGAAGCCCGCACCACTCTTCCAGCCTTTTCGTGGCCACCCAGCAGGGCTGTTCCTGGAGCCGCCGCAGTTCACGGAATGGCTGGGGGACAGAGTCTAGAGGTCAGCTGACTGGTGAGGAATGTGATGTGGGAGGGGCTGGAGGAGACCCTATCTCCTGATTTCAGCATAGGTGTCACTGCTGCGAGACACCACAAAGTTGGAGACACAGTGAGTAACACTACCTGTGATTATAGTTACCATTAAAAGTCCCCACTTCAATTCTCAGATCAGCAGATGACCTTGATCACAAGCACTTAAGTTTATTGATGAGAACCCTCCAGCACTGCCACTGATCCCAACTCTCTGCATGCACTGCCACTGATCCCAACTCCCCGCCAGCACTGCCAATCATCCCAAATGCCAGCCAGCATTGGCAATCATCCCAACTCCCCGCCAGCACTGCCAATCATCCCAACTCCCAGCCAGCACTGCCACTGATCTCAACTCCCTGCCAGGACTGACAGTCATCCCAACTCCCCCCACCAAGGAGTAAGAGAGGAAATAAAAAATAGAGGATACGTGTAAGGGAGACAAAAAGAGGGGGAGGAACAAAGAAAAAGGGAGAGAAAGAATAAGAGAAAGAACAAGACGGCTAGAGAGAGGGATGGGGGAAATAAAACAAGAAATTTGGATAGAGAGAGATAAAAGGGTAAGACAGGAGAACAAAGAGAAAGAGGGAGTGGTATATCCAAAAATGTACCATAAGGGGTTTTAATACTGTACCAGTGGAAGGGACTCAGGGAGCGCTAAATGTCCGTGGGTTAGGGACGCAAATTACTTGTCTCGCCTCGAGTGCTGACAACCCATGTGACAAAAATAATTTTACTGTTAGGGGTCCCCACAACTTGGGAAATTTTATCAAGGGGTCACGGCACTAAAAAGGTTGAGAACCACTGTAATAGAGGGAGTCTGATAACACAGGAGAGTCAGGAAGAAGCATAGTTTACATGAGCTGGGTCATACAGGAGTAGATCAGAGTCCAAACATTACACAATCACAGAGATGAGCAGGGTCAGAGCAAGCCAAGACACACTACAGGTAATCCACAGAGCAAATACAAGCTGGTTCAAGCAAGAGCACACCAGGTAGCATCTGCTATCACAAGCACTGGTGGTGTATGAAACAGGTTCTTTAGATGTGAGCTGCAAAGAGCTGGCCAATCACTGTTGTTTCCAGGTAAAGGCTGTCTCAGGTGATCTCCCTATAGAGGAGAACCAGGCTCTGACAGGTCTCTCTCTACACAGTGAGCGGAGACGGACCTGTCATCTGCCTGGTCAGCGGACGGATCTCACCGCTGAGAAAAGTGGAGTCTGCCAGGCGGACTGCCCGTGTGAAAGGACCCCTATGCATAGCTCTGGCTTGGCTCGCTGGTGCTTGGACAATTTAGTAGTGGCTTTTGGGTCTATCATGATGACTTGGCTTGCACTTTTTGGTGTGGTCATCACTCTGAAAAAGGCCCTGGAGGCTCTGTCTAACCACTGACCACTTGTGGAGGCAGGGGGGAATGGAGGCAGGGGGAGATTGAAGGCAGGGGGTGTTAGTGGCTGGGGGTGATTGGAGGCAGGGGGTGTTGGTGGCACTGCAGAGGGGGATGGTGGCACCGCAGAGGGTGGGGGATGGAGACAGGGGTTGTTGGTGGCACTGCAGAGGGGGATGGAGGCAGGGGACGATGGAGGCAGGGGTGATTGGAGGCAGGGGGCCTAGGGGAGATTGGAGGCAGGGGGAGATTGTGGCACCACTGAGGGGGGTGAAGGCAGGGGTGTTGGTGGCAGAGGGGGATGGAGGCAGGGGGTGATGTGACTAAATAATTTTCCATTTTTTTATCGAAAATAATTTCGGGTGTTGTGTCAGTAAATTTCAATCTGGTAGGTTGGCAACACTGCATAACGACTGTGTCAGTGCAGTCATGTGTCAGAATACAAATAAATGGGATGCCGGCATGGGGATGCATGTAACACTTTAAAACAGTGTCATTGTTTTAAACAAGGTTAGGACTGTATGATATGTTAAATACATATATGTTAATACAAACATGTTCTGTAAGCAACAGCTTATTTTCTGGCAGTGCCCCTCCGGAGTCTAAACTCTGGTTCAGCCCCTGATATGCAGGAATAGTGGAAGTCAATGGGGCTCGAACCTGCAAAATCCTAAGTTCTCACTGAAGGCTTATATGCAAGTTCTTTGCCATAAAAAGTGTATGGGGACCTGGGTCCTGTTCCAGGGGTTATGTATCACTTTGAAAAAAAATGTAAATGTCCGTTTTTTCAGGAGCAGTGATTTTAATAATGCTTAACCACTTCAGCCCCGAAAAATTTGGCTGCTCAATGACCAGGCCATTTTTTGCGATAAGGCACTGCATCACTTTAATTGATAATTGCACGGTCATGCAATGTTGTACCCAAACAAAATTAATGTCCTTTTTTTCCTACAAATAGAGCTTTCTTTTGGTGGTATTTGATCACGACTATTTTGAAAAAAAAAAACACAATATTTTGTACTTTTTGCTATAATAAATTTCCCTTTTTTTTTTAAAAAGCACATTTTTTCCTCAGTTTAGGCCGATATGTATTCTTATACATATTTTTGTTAATAAAAATTGCAATAAGCATATATTGTTCGGTTTGTGCATAAGTTATAGCGTCTACAAAATAGAGGATAGATTTATTTTTATTATTATTTTTACTAGTAATGGTGGCGATCTGCAATTTTTATCAGTACTGCAACATTATGGCGGACACAGCAGACGATTTTGACACCTTTTTGGGACCATTGGCATTTATACAGCGATTAGTGCTATAAAAATGCACTGATTACTGTGTAAATGTCACTGGCAGGGAAGGGGTTAACACTAAGGGATGATCAAAAGGTTAACTGTGTTCCCTAGTGTGTGTTCTAACTGTAGGGGGATGGGACTCACTATAGGAGAGGACAGATCGTGGTTCTCAGCTAGTAGGAACTCACGAACTTCATCTCCTCTCCTCACAGAACAGGGATGTGTGTGTTTACACACACACATCCCTGTTCTGTCTCTCGTGCCCAAGATTGCTCGTGGCCGGCAGTCTTTGCGACCGACGGTCACAAGCATCAGCACTCCCGCTTAAAGGGACCGACGTACAGCTACGACAGTTTGCAGGATTGTGTCGACTTGCCACAGGTCGGCAAGTGGTTAAAGTGAAACAATAAAAATTTAAAATTCCCTTAATTATCGTGCCTGGGGGGTATACTTATTAAGCCAATAGTAAAGGAAAAAATGTCATTTAAAATTGCTTGTGACTGTAATGAATTGCTGGTTCTCGGTGACTTAACATCCTTGTTCCACCATATGGGAAGTTCCACACCCAACTGCGCAGACTCCGGGCATGCGCAGTAATAGGCTACGGGCAGGCTACGGAAATAGCCAAACGAAACAGCTGATCGTCAGCTGTTAAGAGGAACACAGCTCGGCAGATCAGGATGCAGAGCAGAGAGAAGGGGCGTCTGTTGTGTGATGGGGAGGAGAGAGGATCCCCCTCTGTATAGACTGAGCACACCGCCGTCCTACACAACACCTACCATCCCCTTCTACATGCTTTCCCCGTCTGACATATTGCAGGAAGGGTGACCGCGGCATGCGGGATCCCTGGGCATCGGAGAGGGGGGGGGCTGTGTGCGGCTCTATGGGGCTGACGGAGCAGGAGGAGCTCACTGACTGACAATAGAGCGGCCCATCCAGGGCACCAGTCAGCGAGCACCCGGGCGGGGGAGGCCCCATAGCTGCCTCAGGGAGGAAGGAGGAGGGGAGAAGATGACCATCTGAGAAGTTCCACAACCGACTGTGCAGACTCCAGGCATGCGCAGTAGCAGGCTACGGAAATAGCCGAACGTAACAGCTGATCATCAGCTGTTAAGAGGAACAAATACCATAGCTGGAACAAGCTTGGCAGATCACCGGCAATATAGAGTAAAAATCAAAGAAAAAAAAGGCGTAGGTTCCCCCCACCAGTCCAAACCAGGTACTTCAAGTCTGGTATGCATATTAAAGGGAACTCTATGCCAAAATTAAAAACAAAAATGGCATAGGGGTCTCCCCCAAAATCCATACCAGACCCTTATCCGAGCACACAACCTGGCAGGCCAGGAAAGGGGGAAGGGGGCAAGCAAGCACCCCCCTCATGAACCATACCAGGCCACATGCCCTCAACATGGTGAGGGTGCTTTGGAATCCCCCAAAGCACCTTGTCCCCATGCCCCATGCTGATGGGGACAAGGGCCTCACCCCCACAACCCTTGTCCGGTGGTTGTGGGGGTCTGTGGGTGGGGGGCTTATTGGAATCTGGAAGCCCCTTTAACAAGGTGGCCCCCCCCTATGTGAATGGGTATCGGGTACATTGTACCCCTGCACATTCACCTAAAAAAGCAGTGAAATGTGACAGTTCCTTTATTAAAAATGTCTTCTTATTTCCCCCGCTTCTTCCTCCGGACTTCCTTTGGTTTTCTCCTTCTGCCTCCAGCTTTTACATCCCCACTTCCTCTTCCTCCATCTTCCTCCACTTCTTCCTCCGGTCTTCTCCATCTTCCTCCGGCTTCTTCTTCCCCCACTTCGTCCTCCGGTCTTTCTCCTTCGCCGCTCCCGCTGAACATTCAAAAAATGTACCTCCTCTGATGCTGCAATGGGGCGAATAACGTCATTTCCGAGACCCCGCCCCTTGTGACTTCACCATCCAGGGCATGATGGATCAGTGATGTCACAAGGAGGCGGGGTATCCTGCTGACATCTTCCGGCAGCCACGCCTCATAGTTATATATGAAATGTGCGCTATGACGCGCATTCATAGATTTACGCGAGGAATATGCAAATGAGCTAGATACACCGATTCAGAAACGTCCGTCCAGCCGGCACATTTTTTTACGTCGTTTACGTTAGGTTTTTTCGGCGTATAGTTACCCCTGTTATATGAGGCGTATCCTATGTTAAGTATGGCCGTCGTTCCCGCATCGAGTTTTGAAAATTTTACGTTGTTTGCGTAAGTCGTTCGCGAAAAGGGCTGGACATAATTTACATTCACGTTGAAAGCAATGACGATTTGCGGCGGAATTTCGAGCATGCGCACTGGGATTTTTTCACGAACGGCGCATGCGCCGTTCGTAAAAACCGTCAAATACGCCGGGTCATAGTTAATATACATAAAACACGCCCACATCATCCACATTTAAATTAGGCGGGCTTACGCCGACACAGATACGTTACGCCGCCGTAACTAAGGGGGCAATTTGTTTCTGGATACAGAACTTGCGCCCTAAATTACGGCGGAGTAACGTATCTGAGATACGTTACGCCGGGCGTACAGATAGACGACTCTATCTGAATCTACCCCATGGTGTTTTGCAGGGGACCTTGTTGAGGGCATGTGACCTGGTATGGTTCAGGAGTGGGGGTGGCTCTCTCACCCCCTCTTTTCCTGCGGCCTGTTAGGTTGCGTGCTCGGATAAGGGTCTGGTATGGACTAGAATCCATACTAGACCCGAAGGACCTGGTAGAGACCTGGGGGGGGGGTATGCAGTTTGCATGAAAAAAGTCCCTGACCATTTCCAAAAAGGCACTGTCCGCAAAACACATAGATGTGAACTAGTTCCATAGGACACCATGTTAAATGGACTGTAGAGTGTTTCTGCAAACTGAAAAACGCACTAAAAATGCATAGGAGTGAACCTAGGTTCAGGGCCAGTTCACACTGGAACGATGTGAGAACCCTGCGAATCCAGTACGGGTTCCCACATCGTATACAACTAGCAGGCAGTTCACACTGCCATATGCAAACTGTTGGGAGTGGCAGTAGAAAGAAAATAACACCCCCAAATCAGTTTGCATATTGCAGAGCGAACTGCAAATTCAGACAGCCCCCATGCAATCCGATTCTGCTGTGGACCAAAAAAAGGGTCCTGTGCAAGTTTGGTCCAAATGCATCACACAGACATCGCATGTGATTTGCAGTGCGGAGTAAATCACATCCGATGTGGGACAGCACAGCAATGTGAACCGGCCCTAAGGCTCTTTTCACACTTAGGCGACTTGTCCTGCGACTCCTGCGTCCATAGACCTCAAATCACATCAAATTTTTGTCAAAAAACACTGCAAAATCTTTCAGGTCACACAAGTGTGAAAGGGGCCTTATGGACCTCAAGTTGTATGAAAAGTTGGCCAAGTGTGAAAGAAACCTAATGAGATTCATTGATAACACCTTTGAATTAGGCCCCATTTGCACTTGTGCGACCAATGTCTGTGTAATCTTGCGATATATGGACTTCAAGTCGCATCAATGTCAAACCAAATTAGTTCAGGGACGAATTTGACCCACTTGCAGGATGCACAAGTAAGAATAGTGCCTAATTCAAAGGTATAATCCATGAATTTTATTCATACTGCTGTGACCTTAAAGTCACACTATTAAGCCTCGTGCACCCGCTCGGTTTACTCGGCAAGAACCAGCAAGAAAACTGCTGGCAGAGCTTTCTTGCCGAGTATACCGAGCGTGTGTACGAGGCTTTCAGGATTCTCGACAAGAAAACTGCCCAGAATCTGGACGAGAAAAATAGAGAACATGTTGAGAGCTATGATGTAATCGGTATTGCTGAAACTTGGCTTCAATCCTCACATGACTGGGCTATTAATATTCCTGGCTATGCTCTCTTTCGGAAAGACAGGGTAAAAAGGAAAGGTGGCGGGGTCTGTCTCTATGTTAAAAGTGACCTCAAAGCAAGCGTGAAAGAGGACCTGGTTGATGGAGAGTGTGATGAGGCTGAAGCATTATGGGTGGAACTGCATACAGATGTGCATAGTTCAAAGTTAATCATTGGAGTTTGTTATAGACCACCCAATGTTAACGCGGAGGTGGAGACTCAGCTCCTTGCACAGATGGAAAGGGCTGGGATGGTGATAATAATGGGGGATTTTAACTACCCAGAAATTGACTGGAGTAATAGCACTGCTGGGACAGTTAAAGGG
The DNA here is from genome assembly GCF_905171775.1 of Rana temporaria. Lineage (NCBI taxonomy): Eukaryota > Metazoa > Chordata > Amphibia > Anura > Ranidae > Rana > Rana temporaria. Next base: position 159,745,829 of record NC_053493.1, read on the forward strand.
CAACAATTTAAAAACCTATTGCAGGACAATTTTATGGTCCAGTTTATGTAGGCCCCAAGTAGGAATGATGCTCTGTTGGACCTGGTAATCTCAAACTATGCAGAGCTTATTACTAATGTTCAGATAAAGGAACACCTGGGTAGCAGTGATCATAACATGATTTCATTTGATGTTAGCTGTAAGCAAGAAATACATACAGGAAAGATAAAAACACTTCATTTCAAGAGAGCAAACTTTTCAAGGATGAGGGCTGCCCTCCAGGACTTATGCCGCGTACACACCATCGCTTTCTGCGATGAAAAAAAATGACGTTTTGAAAAACGTCAATTTAATTGACTGTGTGTGGGCAAAAACGTCGTTTTATGTCTTCTAAAAAACGACACAAAAAAATTGAAGCATGCTTCAATTTTATGTGTCGTTTTTGGCCGACGTCGTTTTCTGTGTTCTAAACATTGACCGTGTGTACGTAAAAACGTCGATTTAAGCCCGCGCATGCTCAGAAGCAAGTTAGGAGACGGCAGCGCTCATTCATGTAAAACGACTGTTCAGAATGGAATCAGCACATTCGTTAAGGTCTTTTTCAGCTTATAGACAAGAAAAGAAAACGCTTCTTTAACCCCTGCTTTTAACTGCTACCCAGAAATGGACGTTTGTTGCTGCTGATCTTGTTACATAGTTATGACAAGCTTTTAATTAGTTTCTTTCTTGTTTGATAATGTTTATGTTTGTGTTCTGTTATTTAGTTGTATCTTCCATCTTAAAAATTTAAAATATATATATATTGGTCCACCTTTTTTTTTTTTTTTTGTCACCAATTTTATTTGTAATCTCTATTTTGTGTTGATTTGGGAGTGTGTGAAGTGTCTGCAACAACCTAATTTTTTCTTTAACTCACCCACAAGCATGTTTTTTTACCTTGTTAATGTTTGCAATATTTATTTTGTAATGGGTCTGCCCACTCAATAATGATCTCTCAAATCTACAATAAAGAAACATGGTCAAATTTGGCTGAAAAATTAACATTTATTTTATTCTGCATAAAAATTCAAATAAAAAATGGTGGCAACCCAAAAACACAACATAATAAAAACAAAGATGCCAAGGAAGGCAGCACTTTAGAGCATGCTTGAATATTTCTGAAAACAAGGGTCCCCGAAGCCACAAATACAGCCTGTGAGTCCACATTAAAATTCCATCAGGGGCACCGTATTATTTTTTTGGCTTTTTCTTCCCAGCAGCCTTCCCTGCAGTCTTCCCTGCAGCCTTCCCTGTAGCCCGAGTCCTTGGGGGCTGGGTTCCTGGAGGAGATGAGGTGGCAGGAGCCAGAGCAACCTCATGAAGAGGAGGAGCAGGAGCAGGAGCAGGAGCAGGAGGAGCAGCAAGGACAGGAGGAGCAATCCGCACAATGTCGGTGTCGTCATCGAGCTGCCCCAGGGATGCCATGCTTATGGCTTTGAAGATGAGTTGTTCGCAGCGCACACGCTGGCTCTGCTCCAGATTGTAGAGCCTGGCTGCAATGAGCGCTGCGAACCCCTCAACTTCACTGGGTGGCTCTCGGATGGCTGCAGTAGCTTGGCGAAGCAGGCCCTGGGTCTCCTCCTCCATTTGTCGCATACTCCTGAGCCGTTTATTGGGATTGCGGAATGGAGGGATCCGGGAGATGGTATCCCGCCGGCGTGCCTCCTGGGTCCCACTGGGGCCTGCCACCTCCTGGCTCCCAGTGGGCTCTGCCACCTCCTGCCTTGCAGTTGGCCCTGGCTCCTCCTGGCTCCCTGTGGGCCCTGTCTCTTCCTGGCTCCCTGTGGGCCCTGTCTCTTCCTGGCTTTGGTCTGCCTGTGTATCAAAAAAAGGAACATATTTTATTTGTGTTTGTCATTAATCACACACATTTTTAAAATCATGAGTGATGCAAATTGAATGTCAATATATATTACACACAGGGTCGCCATCCCTAATTATGTGGCCCCTTACACACCTTCAGACATGGTCCCCCTGGAATTATGTGGGTTGTTGCAGGCCTAATTTAGCAAATAAGTGGCATTTTCCCCCAAAAATTAATTATTAAATTTCGTGTCAACTAGATAGTACTCAAAAAGGGTGTTTTCCATCTGGGACCCCTTGCAGGTGTATTGCGTTACTCCCCCCTACTGGCCTATCTGAAAATGCCACCCACTCCTTCATAAACATTATTAATTGGCCAATTTTGTCCCCATCATGTTTTGCCACTACTGACTATTGATCTTATCCCTAAACTTAGGAGATTCACTTAGAATTTAGAACAATAGTAACATACATTTAACATTATTACTATACTTGTCATATACTAACTAAATTCATACCAAAAACACATACCATGCTCCATGGCTCACAATTGGGGTCCTCCAGGAACTCTTGCTCTTCCTCCGAGCTTGCCTGCTCTTGTCTGCAGGGAACACTGGAGGATTGGCTGCTGGGAAGCTGGGAGCTACCTCTTGGGGGAAGGGTAGACATGGATGCCCTGGTCTCAATGTGGTCGTCCAGGAACTGCAGCTGACTGTAGTACCACAGGGTTGGTTTGTATATGGAGTCAGCTGCAGCCCCAGACCTCATTGAGGCCAGGACTTGGACCCGTTGGGCCCTGTAGGTGCCCCTGATGGAATTAATTTTGCTTTTCACTGTGGCTTTTGTGGCGTTGGGGACCCTTGTTTTCAGAAAAGCAAGCATGCTCTCTTTAGCTTTTTCCCTGGCATCTTTGTTTTTATTTATTGTATTTTTGGTTTGCCACAGAACAGGATGTTCCTTCCATTTTTGAATGAATTCGGTGAGGAAATCAGCATCCTTGAAGGGATCCATTCTTTCTGCACATGAAACAGAAGCCAAAACATAATGTCATTAAAGCCACTAGCTTACTTCCCCTAACTAGCCCACAAACTCATTCCCTCTTCACTATAATAAAGTCGCACAAAAAAAACTTACGTATCGTCGTTATGAAAGATCGTGATTTACGCCTTCTTCCACAGACTATGCACGCCGTTTACAAACACGTCCCATCCCTTTTACACTACGCACGCGTGACGCTCCGCACGACACCCCGCCCCTGACGTTCGGTATCGTCCTTTCCACGCCCCTTCTCTGTCGTTTGGTGAGGGAGAAAAGATGGACAACATGGAGGTGTATTCCAGCTCAAGCCAGGAAGCAGGCCAGGCCCAACCACGCCGCAGATTCCGATGCAGAGCCTCCAACATGAGTTTTAATGAAATGGTGGAGATGGTCACCATATTGAGGAAGAAAATTATGGAGAAGGTCATCCGTAGGCTCCAGCGGAAGTTTGGAAAAAGCAGGAGCAGAGAGCACCTGCGCAAAAGGTGGTCGGATTTAAAAAAAAGGGAACCCCACCAACTTGCCAAAATAAATAGGGTGATTCGAAGAAGAAGTACGTTTTTTCCATGTGTATTAATTATTTTGGTGTGTTCTTTGTGCCATGTTTTTTAATTTTGCAGGTTGACCATAATTAATATTATGAATGTGGATGCATGATGCAGTCGTCGTAGTCGTCGTTCATTCGCTGACTTTCAATAATCCAATACCATATTACTGAGAAATGGCATCATGCCTAGTTTGCATGTGCAAAGGGGAGTTGAAGCACTGTATCATAATTAAAAACGTAAATGTAGGAATTGTGGGCGAATGAACGACGACTCCTATGACCAATTATTCGACACAAATATGAAAGTTGTGACATTTTTGGGGCTTAAAAGGTGTCTTCAATTCTGGTATTGATGTAAATGTGTTTCAGCTTATTTTAGAAGAAACGTAAATACCTTGAGATTCCCAAAAAGGAGCGTTTGCTACTCCTTTTTTTATTGAACATGTGTACTCAGTAGCACAATTGTTTGTCACAATCACAACCTATGTTGGGTCACACACAGGGGTGAGCAGATCCAGGGGATACTTGGTTAGCTTACATATAGACAAAAAAAAAATTGGTCACCAGATTTGACATTACTTTGTGAATGGATTAAATACTGGTCTATTTTCTTGCAAATTTTTTGAAAATCAACAATATTGCCCTCTTTTTTCTAATTGTTGAATATTTTTGGGTCATTTCAGGCCGCTCGTAATGTTTTAACCTCCTGTTTTCCCTTTCTTCAATCTTGTAGGGCACAATGAAGCAGCAAGGCAGTAGGCACAAGCCAACCAAGCCACACCCCCGAGGGATGTAGATGAAGAGGAACCTGCCACAACATCCGGTAAAGTAACATATACCACATTTTCAGGGAATATAGATATAGGCATACAATCTTTTAACACATGTTTTGGTTCCACATTTCAGGAGGAAATCGGGCTGGTCAGGGACTGGACACGTATAGTGCCCAGCTCCTCATCGGCGAGGTTCTCACCTGCAGGGCCCAAGTCGAGGACATACGTCTGGCCTGCCGGGAAATTCGCCACAAAGCGAAGACGCTGGAACGGCAGCTTAAAAATGTAATTAATGTTTTGGGGAGGGTTTAATTGTTTGTGTTCATTTTATTTACAAAGAATTTTAAAAACCAAAAAAAAATATATATATTTTGTACTAATCAAAAAAAAGACAAAAAAGAGAAAAAAATTATTATATTTTGTACTAATCAAAAAAAAGACAAAAAAAAGAAAAAAATGATTATATTTTGTAATAATAAAAAAAAAGACAAAAAAAATGATTCTATTTTGTAATAATCAAAAAAAAAAGAAAAAAAAAAATAATATTTTGGACTCCAAAAAATGTGTGTGTAGTTATTGGTATCAATGCTGACTCATTAAATTACTCAGGCATATTTGTTGAGTTATTAAGATTTAACACTCATGGGAATTTATGACATCCCAAACACATGGCTGGATGAGAACCTAGGAAAAAGAAACATTACCCCCAAAAAATTAAAAATTAAGAAAATCAAAAAAATAAACACTGTTTAATCAAACAAAAAGTAAATTTTATTATTTATTCAAGATCGGGCATTGCAATGGCCCCCCTCCCCATAAAATAGTCCACATAGGATTGACGCACTGCACGTGCGGTTTGGGGGGCCAAGCCTCTATGGCTAGCCTGACGTCCCGGCTCCGGAGCCACAACATCAGCCTCATCAGGCAATACCGTAAGATAATTTTGTGAATGTCTCTTTAAAAAATTGTGGAGAATGCAACAACATAGGATGATGTGATTCCATTTGTATTCCGCAAGGTTTATTGCTGTTAAAAACAATCGGAATCGGCTGGCCATGATTCCAAAGGCATTCTCTACCACACGTTTTGCTCTGGCCAGCCGATAATTAAAAACCCTCCTCTCATGGGTGAGGGTGCGTACGGGAAATGGCCTCATGAGGTGGGGACCCAAACCAAAAGCCTCATCTGCAACAAACACGAAGGGCAGACCCTCTTCGTTCTCCTCCGCAGGTGGCAATCCTAGGTCCTCCGACTGAAGCCGTTGGGCGAACTCCGTCTCCGCAAAGACACCGCCGTCCGACATCCGGCCATTTTTCCCAACATCCACGTACATGAACTCATAATTGGCAGAGACCACCGCCATCAAAACAACGCTGTGGAACCCCTTGTAGTTGTAGAAATGGGATCCACTATGGGGTGGGGGCACAATGCGGATGTGCTTGCCATCAATGGCTCCTCCGCAGTTCGGAAAGTTCCAACGCTGGGAGAAGTCCGCTGCCACAGTCTGCCATTCCTGTGGCGTGGTGGGGAACTGGATAGAAAGAAAATAAAAAATCCATTCAAACAAACATTGTGAACAGAATATAGCTACAATTTCAAGGGATCCCACCAAAACTTAAACAAAAAAGGTTAGTATTAAAAAATAACATGTGAACACTAAGCATATTAATCACCCCCTCTGATGTTCAAAAAATATATTTAGGGGGAGTGGGGGCCCAAGATGAGTTTCTCACCTGAGAAACAACCCCACAAAAAAGATAAAATAATAATAAAAATAATTATTAGTATGTAGTTCAAAAATCTTGGGGGGGGGGTTTGGACAATGGAGGCCACAAATAAACGGGGATATAGGGACACACAAAATGCAGCACTACAATGGAGGCCACAAATAAACGGGGATATAGGGACACACAAAATGCAGCACTACAATGGAGGCCACAAATAAACGGGGATATAGGGACACACAAAATGCAGCACTACAATGGAGGCCACAAATAAACGGGGATATAGGGACTATGCTAGGTGGGTTTGGCCACAAAATAGAATGATGGACAGGTTGACTAAATAAAATAAACATGTAGGGCTTTACAAATTGTGTAGAACAGCATACATGGAGACAAAGTGAACATTCTGAGCATATTAGAAACATTATTTTTTTCCTTTTTTTGGGCCATAGTTTGACCATTGAAAGAACACCACTTACCTTAACATAGTCCTCCTGAAGAACCTGAATGATGGCCGAACAGGTATCCGGGATTATGAGGCCCAGAGCCTGGGGGGAGATGCCCGTCGAGAACTTCAAGTCCTGCAGACTTCTCCCTGTTGCAAGGTAGCGCAACGTAGCAACTAGCCTCTGCTCAGCAGTGATGGCTTCCCGCATAACGGTGTCCTGCCTGGTGATATATGGCGACACCGAAGCCAAAAGCTGCTGAAATACGGGGTCAGACATCCTAAGAAAATTCCTGAAATCATCAGGGTTATTTTCTCGGATCTCCCGCAGCAGAGGCATATGAGAGAACTGGTCCCTGCATAGCAACCAGTTCTTGGTCCACAACCTCCTCCTCACCCTGTTCATGAACCGTCGCTGGGATGCAGCACACATCCTAACAACAAGCACATCACGATCTCGGCGACGAGTTCGTACCCGCAACATGGCTAGAAAACGGTCGTCAAATCAGATCAGACTAAAAATTACGCCCTGAAGTACAGAATGGCCTTTGAAGAACGACCTGCTAAACAGCACCGTGCACACAAAACGTAATGTTAAAACAAATACGTCCTTAGTACAAGCACTGTATCACAGATCCGACAACAAATAGACAAACTGTACGACAGAAAACGAAATTTAAAGCACAGTCACTGAAAATCACGAATCGTATCTCACCAAACTTTTACTAACACGCAGCAACACGATATCAGCAAAAGAGGCCGTCTTCCGCATGGAAACGACCCTTTATAGTGACGTCGTGCGTGATTGACGGAACTGCGCTGTGCTAGAGCGTTGTGAAAAAGTGATGGTGTGTATGCTACGTCGTTGTTCAAATTGAAGTTTGAAAAATGACGTTTTTTTAAAGCACATAAAGCGTCGCATTTTTACATCGCAGAAAGCGATGGTGTGTACGCGGCATTAGACTGGGGGGGAATATTGGCATTGATAAACACAGAACAGAAATGGGAATTCTTCATAAAGACTGTTTGGGATCTCACTGCAAAGTATATTCCCATGGGCAATAAGTTTAAAAGGCTAAAAATAAAACCACGGTCAAAGTTAAAAAAGCTATAAACAATAATAAAAGAGCTTTTAAAAAATATCAAAATGAAGGAACACTAGTGTCGTTAAACAGGATATGTAGAAAGGAAATCAAGCATGCAAAAACTCAAAACGAACGACAGATTGCAAAAGATAGTAGGACAAACCCCAAAAAATTATTAAAATATATTATTAGTAAAAAGGTCAGGTCTGAGCATGTAGGCCCCTTACAAAATAATCTAGAGTGGGTGACTGGGGACAAAGAGAAGGCTAATTTATTAAATGCTTTCTTCAGCTCTGTGTATACAATGGAGCATGGGGGAGCTCATGTCCATAATGGGGGTGGTAGTGACACAGCCCCAAATCCACAATGGCTCAAAAGTGATATGGTCCAGAAATATTTAGACAGAATAAAGGTGGATAAAGCACCTGGACCAGATGGCATCCACCCAGGAATCCTAAAAGAATTGAGATCTGTAATTTCAAAGCCATTGTATCTAATTTTTAGGGACTCATTAATGATGGTAATAGTACCACTGGATTGGTGCAGGGGCAATGTGGTGCCTATATTTAAAAAGGGAACAAAGTCTTTACCAAGTAATTATAGACCTGTTAGTTTAACTTCTATAGTTGGGAAGATACCGGAGCGTTTAATAAAAGACCACATAGACGAGTTCTTGCTGGAGAAAAAACTATTTAAGCAACAGACAGCATGGATTCATGAAAGACAGAAGTTGTCAGACAAACCCGATTATCTGTTTATGAAGAGGTAAGTAAAACCTTGGACAGAGGCGTGGCTGTGGACGTGGTATACTCATGTGTAAGGTAAAGTCTACAGGATTGGAAATATCAGTTTGTAAATAGATAGAAAACTGGCTAAAAGACAGAATTCAGAGAGTAGTGGTTAATGATTTTTATTCTGAATTGTGTAAGGTTATCAGTGGTGTACCCCAAGGTTCAGTGCTGGGACCCTTACTTTTTAATATCTTTATAAATTATATTGGGTCTGAGATCAAAAGTAAAATTTCTGTCTTTGCGGATGACACCAAGCTATGCAGTGGAATAACGTCCTTACAGGATGTCTCCAACTTACAAGCCGACCTCAATGCACTGTCTAACTGGGCGACTATGTGGCAGATGAGGTTTAATGTTGATAAATGTAAAGTTATTCACTTGGGGGCTAAGAATATGCATGCATCATACATACTAGGGGGAGTACAACTGGGGGATCTGTAGTGGAGAAGGATCTGTTTTTTTTTATTGATCATAAGCTCAATAATAACATGCAATGCCAAGCTGCGGTTTCCAAAGCGAGCAAAGTTCATTCTTGTATTAAGAGAGGTATGGACTCGAGAGAGAGAGATATCATTTTTCCCCTGTACAAATCATTAGTAAGACCTCATCTGGAATATGCAGTTCAGTTTTGGGCACCAGTTTTTAAAAAGGATATCTGGGAACTGGAGAAAGTGCAGAGAAGGGCAACCAAACTGATAAGAGGAATGGAGGAGCTCAGCTATGAGGAAATATTAGAGGAACTGAATGCATTCACTCTTGAGAAGAGGAGAATAAGGCCTCGTACACACGACCGGACATGTCCGCTGAAACTGGTCCGTGTTCTCTGTCCGCGGGGATTTTGGTTTGATGGTGTGTACAACCATCAGACCAAAATCTATGAGCGTACATGTCCGATGAAAACGGTCCGCGGACCGTTTTCATCGGACATGTCCTGTGGTGTGTACGAGGCCTAAGGGTACAAATATATAATGGATCCATATAGTGAACTTGCAAGAACATCAAAGAAAAATTGCGCTAATCATACCACATTAATAAAATTGTGTGAATATATAAATAATTAAATAAAATAAATAATTTTATATATATATGTGTAAATGTTATCCACTAAAAAGATGTATGAATAATTTTCCAGTGAAACATTCAATGCTTCCAAAAAATATATGTCATATACAAAAGTGAATAAATTCAGTCCAAGGGAAAAACATTTGAGAAATGGATAACTTTTGAATATATTGTCCACATCAGAATATCAACTTCATAGATATAGATTGAAGGAAAAAAATTAGATGAAAAAATTCCACCACCGATCAGGTTTGAATAGGACAGAGGAAATGCACCAGAGGAAAGGTAAGTAGTGAATCCATTTTATTCTTCTGCTTTATTCTTCTCCCACAGCTAAGATTAAAGTGAATGGTTGCTTGTCGGAAGCCTTCTCCGTGTCCAATGGGACGCGTCAGGGATGCCCTTTGTCCCCAATTATTTTTGTCATCCTCCTAGAGCCCATGCTCAATAGGCTTAGGAACAACCGGGACATAGTGGGTGTTGAGATCAAGAAGAAGACCTATAAACTAGCTGCATTTGCAGATGATGTCCTTCTTTTTCTCTCAAACCCTTTAATGACTATACCCAATTTGTTGAAAGATTTCTCCCTCTTCAATTCGCTTTCTAATCTAAAAATTAACTTTACTAAATCCACGGCTCTGAACATTTCCTTACCTGATGCTACGGTCTCCTTCTGCAAAACCAATTTTCCTTTTCACTGGGAAGAAGATTCATTGACTTATCTAGGAATAAAATTGACCCTGAATTTAAAGGACCTTTATAGCAAAAATTTCTTACCCTTACTCAAGAATATTAAAAATTAATATTATCTTGGGATAAAGGATTTTTTTCCTGGTTCGGAAGAGCGGATATCATTAAAATGAATATCCTTCCCAGAATTCTCTACCTACTACAGACTATACCCATTAAAATTCCTTCCTCGTTTTCTAAAGATTTTAAACGTATGTGTACAAAATTCATTTGGAATCTAAAACAGCCACGTATCAAATGGGACAAACTCATTATTCCCAAACTTCTGGGTGGTATAGGACTACCTGATGTGCAAAAGTATTACTGGGCTTGCCACTTGACTTGCATACTTGATTGGCCATACTAAAGCTTGGGTTGAGTTGGAAGAAGTATCCTCCTCTACTGCTCTGCCACTGATCCACTTACCTTGGATTACCGCACGCAAAATTCCACCTGTCACGTGTTCTCACCCTTTTATAGGTGCTACTTTGCAAATTTTTAGGACTCTTTGTAAGAACTTTCATTTTTCCTCTGTATATGGTCCCCTGACTCCTATAAATTTTAATCCAGAAATTTCTCCAAAATACTCTATAATTAATGCATCTGATTCTACATGCTTCAACTCGATTAGAGCCGAATCCTTTTTTGAAAATGGTAACCTTCTCACACTCGATTAATTTCAACTTTCCAACCCGGGTGTTGTTATACCTCCTACTGAATATGAAATGATAAAATGTTTTTTTTATAGAACTGGCTCAGATTCCGTATGGCATAGACGCAAAACTCCTTTTGAGATCTTATGTCTCAAAAATTCACCTCAGAAACATTTAATATCCACGACTTATGCCTCTTTTTTCACAGATTATGACCTCAAGGGGGACATAGTGAATCTCAAATGGGAAAACGATCTTAATATCTCCCTCTCCCATGATGAATGGGAACATGTCTTTCAGCATTTCCATAAGGGCTCTTTAAATGTATTGACCCAAGAGAATAACTATAAATTGTACTCTAGATGGTATAGGACTCCTATCATCATTCACAAATATAATGCAAACATTTCGCCTTTATGTTGGCGATGTAACTCTGCTCAAGGTACAATCTTACACATATGGTGGGAATGTGTTCTGATAAAGCCCTTCTGGAAAGATATCCATCGCTTAATTTCTCGCATTACAACATTCACCCCTGATTTCACTGCTGCCCAATATCTACTACACCATTCCTCATTCCCTTATTACACTTATAAAAAATCATTAATGCTTCACCTTATCAATGCTGCTAAGCTTTGTATACCTATTAGATGGACACAATCTTCACCTCCTACCATCTCAGACTGGTTTAAGAAAATTGAACACATTGCCGAAATGGAAGAATTAATTTTTCAATCCAGGGATTCACCAATATCCTTCTATGACAAGTGGGCTTGTTGGTTAAACTTTAAAAATTCCACTGAGTTTCATTCGTTCAACAATGCATCGCCGTGAAATTTTTATATTTCATTCTCTCCTAACACTCCTTCTTATATGATCTTGATGAGGTTATTATCCGTTGTTATATGTATGTATTCCCTCTCTTTTCCTCTTTCCCTTCCCTTTCCTTTTCCACCCCTTCCCCTCTTCCTCTTTTAGTTTTTGTCCTTTATTGGGCATGACATGTACCTATGCAACATTTGAATTCTCCCTTTGTGGAGCATTTTGTGTAGTCTACTTATTATATATTATATATTTTATATTTAATTCTTAAAACTTCAATAAAATATTTGAAACGAAAAAAAAAAGAAACAGACTTCATGAGGGTGGCCTGAGGGCTCAACGTCCTCTAGTGGGCCCTGTGCTCACTGCCTGGCACCGTGGAGCTTGATTGGCATTTTCCATTGAACACCAGAATTGGCAGGCCTGCCACTGGAGCCCTGTGCTTTTCAGAGATGAGAGCAAGTTCACCCTGAGCACATGTGACAGACATGAAAAGGTCTGGCATAGCTGTGGAGAATGTTATGCTGCCTGTGACATCGTTCAGCATGAGCGGTTTGGTGGTGGGTCAGTAGGCATGTGCATTTCGTTTCGTTCCGAATCGAAATTCGGACGAATTTTTCATTATTCGGACATTCGGATGCATACGAATTCCCGAATTGCAATATTAATGAATTTACCGAATCCGAACGAACGTTTTCGATTCCGAATCGAAAACCCGCGGACGAAATTCGATCGTAATTCGAATTTTTTTTTTTTTCGAATTCCGATCGAATTTCGTCCGCAGGTTTTCGATTTGGAATTTCGAAATTCGAAATTATATTCGAAGAGAGAATTTTCGAATTCGACCGGATTTTTCGAAATTCGGTCGAAAACGAACGAGTTCCGAAAACGAATTTAACACATGTAACAAACCTAACTTAACGAAATAAATTAAATAACGAATTAAAACGAAACGAAACAAAATTTTCCCTTTTGCACATGCCTATGGGTCAGTGATGGTCTGGGGAGGCATATCCATGAAGGTATGTACAGACCTCTACAGGCTTGACAATGGAACCCTGACTGCCATTAGGTATCAGGATTAAATCCTTGGATCCATTCTCAGAACCTACGCTGATGCAGTGGGCCCTGGGTTCCTCCTGATGCACGACACTGCCCGGGTTCATGTGGCAAAAGTATGCAGTCAGTTCCTGGAGGATAAAGAAATGGATACCATTGAATGACCCCCAGTCTCTCCTGACCTAAATCCAATACAACACCTCTGGGACATTATGTTTTGGTCCATCCGAAGCTGCCAGGTTGCACCTCATCCTTATTAAGAGCTCAGGGATGGCCTGGTCCAGATCCGGTAGGAAATACCCCAGAACACCATCCATCGTCTCATTAGGAGCATGCCCTAACATTGTCAGGCATGCATACAAGCATGTGGGGGCCATACAAACTACTGAGTACAATTTTGAAGTGCTGCAATGAAATTTCAGCAAAATGGAGTAGCCTGCTGCATCATTTTTTTTACTTAGATTTTTGGGGTGTCTTTGAATTCAGCCCTCTGTAGGTTGATAATTTCCATCAGATGATGTGGCATCCTTTTGTTCCTAACACATTACCCAGGCCATATCAGTATAGATATCCAGCATGATATTTTTTCCCATTGAGATCTGATGTATTTTCAAAGTGTTATCTTTTTGAGCAGTTTATAATGGCTAGGTCAACTTTTTTCTTATTTTATACAAGTCAAAAAAAGGAAACTGTACTGTTATGACAAAAACATTTTTAAATGGTTTAAATTAATGAGTTGCACATAGTTTTAAAAACATGTCATTTAAAATGATCAAGTGTGGGCTTGACATAGTTTTTCGGGTTCTGAAAAACAACAATTTTTTTTCCCCGAACATGCTGCATTTTTTAACGACGTTTTAAACAATGTTGTTTTTCGGGTTGTAAAAAGTGATCGTGTGTGTGCTAAAACAACGTTAAAAACCCGCACATGCTCATAAGCAAGTTATGAGATGGGAGCGCTCGTTCTGGTAAAACTACCGTTCGTAATGGAGTAAGCTGTAACAGACAGAAAAGCACGAATCGTCTTTTACTAACAGGAAATCAGCTAAAGCAGCCCAAAGGGTGGCGTCATCCGAATGGAACTTCCCCTTTATAGTGCCGTTGTACGTGTTGTACGTCACCGCGCTTTGCTAGAGCATTTTTTTTTTATCGATCGTGTGTGGGCAACGTCATTTTAACCCCTTAACGCCCGCCGCACGACTATTTACGTCCGCAAAATGGCACGGACAGGCAGAAGGGCGTATATATACGTCCTTGCCTTCTAGTGGGTGGGGGGTCCGATGGGAACCCCCCCCCCCCCCCCCCCCTGCGTGCGGCGGGCGGATTCCCGCGGGGAGCGATCCGGGACGACGGCGCGGCTATTCGTTTATAGCCGCTCAGTCGCGATCGCTCCCCGGAGCTGAAGAACGGGGAGAGCCGTGTGTAAACACGGCTTCCCCGTGCTTCACTGTGGCGGCGTATCAATCGAGTGATCCTTTTTATAGGGAGACTCGATCGATGACGTCCTACAGCCACACACCCCTACCTACAGTTGTAAACACACACTAGGTGAACCCTAACTCCTACAGCGCCCCCTGTGGTTAACTCCCAAACTGCAACTGTCATTTTCACAATAAACAATGCAATTTAAATGCATTTTTTTGCTGTGAAAATGACAATGGTCCCAAAAATTGTGTCAAAATTGTCCGAAGTGTCCGCCATAATGTCGCAGTCACGAAAAAAATCGATGATCGCCGCCAATAGTAGTAAAAAAAAATTATTAATAAAAATGCAAAAAAACTATCCCCTATTTTGTAAACGCTATAAATTTTGCGCAAACCAATCGATAAACACTTATTGCGATTTTTTTACCAAAAATAGGTAGAAGAATACGTATCGGCCAAAACTGAGGAAAAAATATGTTTTTATATATGTTTTTGGGGGATATTTATTATAGAAAAAAGTAAAAAATATTGCATTTTTTTCAAAATTGTCGCTCTATTTTTGTTTATAGCGCAAAAAATAAAAACCGCAGAGGTGATCAAATACCACCAAAAGAAAGCTCAATTTTGTTTGGGAGCCACGTCGCACGACCGCGCAATTGTCTGTTAAAGCGACGCAGTGCCGAATTGTTAAAAACGCCTTTGGGCATTAAGCAGCATATTGGTCCGGGGCTAAAGTGGTTAATGATGAAGTTGGAAAAAACTTTGTCTTTTCTAGAGGCTGAAAAACGTTGTTTTTTACAAGCCGAAAAATTAGATGGGAGTGTTCGTTCTGGTAAAACTACCATTTGTAATGGAGTAAGCACATTCATCACGCTGTAACAGACAGAAAAATGATCGTGTGTACGCAGGCGGCATCAGACCTGTCTGCAATTGTATGTCAGTTGATCATTCAACCTAAGTTTGATGTTTTAGGCTTCTTTTGGAATGCCTATCAGCAACTAATTATAGAAACCTAATTGCACAGTGGGGGTTATTTAAAGCAAAAATAATTGGCTTTAGACATCTTAAAATACAAACACTATGACAAAGAATATTTTTTTGCATCAAAATGTGTCTACAGCTATTGACTGTTTTTTCACTTTAAGTCATTTTGAAATCACTGTCAGTGGTCAAGCTGTACGTCGCAGTGTTATTGAAGAATTCCCAACAGCTTCACTAATTGTCAAGCGATGAATGCAGCCCATGTCAAAGCTATTGTTTCACAAATGCCCATGGCAGATAAATCACATATGATTTCTCTAAATGGGAATGCTGTATTCACAGAATAATTTGTCAGACATCGGTTTTAGTACTTAACTTGACATTTCTAAAAGGGATTGAATACTGAATACACATATCCTAACTAGGATAATAACACAATAGCCATCTAAGAAGATGCAGCTGTACTATTGGCGAATAAATGACTTGTCATCATACTGTTGAGGTTAATAGGGCATTGCAGTGCTTTTTAGAAATATACTAAACAAAGATGGTAAGTTTTCCTATACCAACAAATGTTCATCGCTTACTATATATATATATATATATATATATATATATATATATATATATATATATATATTATAGTTTCTTTTATACTGGTATAAAGTTAAGAAATGGAGAATTGAAATCTGACAATGTGATTGATGACAATGTGATTAAAACAGTAGTCGCTTTATAGCTAATACATTCCATTATTTATTTTTTATTGTATCACTGTTTTATTATGATCAGACATAAAATATTAAATGTTTAAAGGTAGTTATTCTTTATACTTAAAATATTATTACTTCACAAATGCTCCTCCCAGAGGAGCTCTCCTAATTAGATGGATTTCATGAGGTCCAAAAAATAGAAAACTTTATTTGGACTTCAAAATATTTTAAAATGAAAAAACCTGTCACATTGACTTTAGAGCAGCTAGAAAACAGCGATAATAAATTATAATCACTGTGCGATAGCGATTTGTGGGGAAATTCGTCATAGAAAAATAAAAGTAATGACAGCGACAATTCTGCAACTGAGCAAATTTCAGTGATTTTGAGTTGATTGCATTATTGAATAATTTTTATTATAATTTTATTATTATTTGTTATAATTATTTATAATTATTTATTATATTATAATTTTATTTTTAAAAAAAAATCATACCCAGGATGCCTACTAGACTCTTGTTCGGTCAGATTTAAATGAGTTATTCCTAAGAATTGCAGGCCTACAATATAAAACGCCAAATTTCCTTGCAAAATAATTGTACTGCTTTTGGTACGTAATTCCAGACAGAATCATACCGCCAGGGAGGTTAATAAAATTAGGCAATGTCTGGGAATCCTAAATAGAGAGGCAGAGGTTCTTCAACCCCTGTTAATAGAGGGAGGGTAGGTTCTGCATGCAGGCCAAGGCAGTGGTCAGGCTCCCTTGAGAGACAGAGCATATCTGCATATCTGCCAGAGCTTTATATAACTTTTATTTCCGGGGGGGAACAACATACAGCACAACATACAGAGAGCAGTTTTAGAAGTTCATAATTCACAGCATAGTGTACAATATATATATAGAGCAGGGCCCACGAGTGCATAATGCACAGAGCACAGGGGCTGTGATCTGTTAACACACAGAGTGCAGGGGCCAAGGGTACATAATTTAGAGAGGGCAGGGGTCAAGGAAGCATAAGGTGCTCCTTCTCCAAGACCCCCCCCCAGCAAAGCTCTCCCAACCAATATACTCTAGATCTCCCTCAACGTACAGTTTTACCTCAAGCACAGAGCTTCCCTCTCAGTATAGCTCTCCTCAGTACAAGTCTCTCTCAGTAGATTTCTCCCATAGCACAGCTCTCCAATACAGTATATCTCTGCTCAGGACAGATATTGACCAGTAAAAATGCCCCCCCCCCATTGCAGATCCCCTACTAGTACAAATCTCCAACTAGTATACATATCCCCCAGTGCAAATCCTTCACTAGTACAGATCTCCCCAGTATAAACCTTCCCTTGTACAGCTCTCCCTCAGTACAAATCGCTCCCATTACAGAGCCCCCACTGGTACAGATCTTTCTCAACACAGATAACCCCTACATGGCTCTCCCCAGTACAGATCTTCAGCAGCGATCTGAGATGGGCCCATGATCACTCTGCTGCACTTGCTGGGCACCATGGAGAATATTGTGATTTTTGTGCAGCACGACAGTAGATGCAGGAAATATTACACTAGTGTTAACAGGCCCTTACAAAGTTGACAGTTGCACATCCAGTATTAGGTACTGTAAGGTAATACATAGGAGGAAGATATGAAAAGACATCAAATATATAAATGTAATGTACTTGTAAGCAAGTAGAGGGCATCATTGTAAAAGGTATTTTTATTACTTATAATATTCCCAGGGGCACTATGATATATGTATAGCATGATATACTAAATTGATTGACCCCTAAAGTAGACCTATTGTCTAGTTTAACTTCCCCCAGTTTGCCAGCATTAGCACCAAGCTACAGCTCAAGCCCTGTACACATGTTCGGAAATCCCGTAGAGAAAAAAAATGGCGGTTTTCCCGATGGGATTCCTGGCAGGCTTGCCCTGAAAAGCCGTGTATACACACGGCCACGCAAAAACCTGTCGTTCTTTTGAATGGCAAGAACGTGGTGATGTCATCGACTACAATGAGCCGCTGTCTCGTCACATTCGATTCAGTCGCCGCCATCTTGCTACACCCCAGACTAACGTTGTATGCTACTGCGCATGCGTCGAAGTGTTATCGAGCATGCACGTTTTTTCTACCCTGCAGGTAAGCATACAGATGACCGGTTTTCTCGGCAGGAAACATTCTGCCGGGAATCCCAGCGGGAAACTAGAGAGCCAGGTTCTCTAATTTCCCGTCGGGATTCCCGGCTGTTTTCCTGACGGGAAAACTGTTAGGGAGCATACACACGGCCGGGATTCCTGGCCAAATGCTCTCCTGGCAGTTTTCCTGCTGGGAAAACCGGTCGTATGTACGAGCCTTAAAACTATGTCCATAACCTTGTTTTAATTAAACAAAAGTTTTCAAACCAACTGCATGAATAGGGTAACCTAAAAAAAAGTAGCCCTGGAGTCCATGAGAACTCAAAATCATTATGTCTTTGAAATATGTTTTAAGGCTTACAAAGGAACAAATGAAATGCCATACAAAAAAGAAATGTGTTCTGAAAAGAGATTTGCCTTTGGGTTCTTACTTATAATTCATAAGTTCTGTAATTTTTTAGAAAAGAACATTTTGCTTTGCTCTTTGCACTCTAATTAGGAGTAACATGAAGAAAAATGAGAAAATGAATGCCAAGTCACTGAGTAAAGTTTTTCTCAAATATAAATTGGAGTTTTCAGTTTCATAATTTCATTTTTTTCCACACAGCTGTCAAATGTATTATTGATATTTAATGATGTTTGGAAATGTACCATCACCTCAATTCTGAATTCCAGGCAAAAACTAAATACCCAGATGAACTACATATAAGAGATTTTTTTATCTGTCTAAAAGTACTTTTTTGTCCCTACTTCTCGTATAGATCACAGTTGGTTTTGCCCTCCTTTAAGCCATTTTTAACCGACAGTGGGCTAAAGCCTACTGTCAGGTAATGTCATTGAGCCAGTCTAAGCCCTGGATTAATTCCAACTTTAGAGTCAGTTCCACCCAGATACCTGGACTGGGAGCTTGCTCAGCCACTCAGCGAGCAGCTGGGAGACTGAGCCAGTGACTCTCTTCCTCTCCACAATCTAGCGCTCCAGTGAGCACTGGATGGGCAGAGCAGACAGCCAGTGACTGACAGTGACCGCCCTGTGCTCAGAGCGGAGGGGAGAACTGAACAATCAACCGTCTTTGATTGAAGCTCATAATTCTATTTTAGAGAATCGTATCCGTCCATCCAGTTCTGAGAACTGCACAGCTTTGAAAAAAACATACAGCTTTGTTTAGCATGGAAGGAAACCTGATTTTTCTCTTCTGCATTCAGTAACCATACAGCACAAAAAACTCATAACACCACAACAAAAATGCATATGCATTGATAAGCATTTAACATGCAATTTCATATGCATTACATTTCATCAAGATATGTTTTTATGCATTGCATACATTTTCATGTGATTTTGTTGTGAAGTGGCAGGTTCCTGGAAGAGTCAAATTACTAAGGGCAATTAATTTTTAATTCAATAGTTTCAGTTGTGTTGCACTGTGTTTAAGTGCATTCATAAGCGTTTCATTAAAATGCAGACAGGTTGCATTTTACCATGACAAAGTGGAACGTGCTCGACATAACATTTTGGTGTAAACAAGGCACATAGAAAACCATTGTTTTTTTGCAATGTTGATCTGGTGTGGAAACATGCAAGTCACTACTTATAGTGTGAACAAGCCCCCCCCCCTTTGACTCCGCCCTCATTTACATTCTCTGCTACTTGTGGATGTGCCGCTTTCTCCCGCATCCTAAAAAAATTGAAATGATTACTCAAAAGTCATATAAAGTAAATAGATAGATAGATAGTGTAAGGGATCAGAGGGGTGAAAAATCTTCTTCTACCTTTTATTTTAATTTTTTGACCTTATATTTTTTCTTTTTTTTTAATCTTTTTTTTGCGGATGTTTGCTGCACCTGGGTTGTGGGACTCGTCACTTGTTTTTGGGTGCACACGATTCACCCGATTTTTGCAGGGTTTGTTTCATGTGTTATGGAGGGTGGGTGTACTAATGATGTTCATGGGTCATATGAGTGAGGTTTACTGTTTGCCGAGTTTTATATGGCTAATTATGGTTACAGTATCTAATGTTGTTCATTATTGTGCCGGTGCCGGGCCTTGCAGACTGCGTATGCCTGTTGTGGTCATGCGTTGTCTGGTTTTGGGTGTGTCCCCGTTTCCCAGCGCAGGGCTGTTTAGGGCCTGTCTCTCCGTCACGGTCGCTCTCTCGGGGGCGGCTTGTGGTGGGGGGTGGGGGGTTGGGTGCCGTGTCGCTCTGGGCGTTGCACTGCAAGGCTTTGCGTGCAGCTTGGGGTCAACTCCCTTATGTTATTTTAATGTTTTTTTTTTTTTGTGTGTGTCCTTTTCTTTTCTGGTTTCTCTTCTTCTTCTGCTTGTCTTCTCTGTCCCCTTCCCCTCTTCCCTGCCAGCCCATGTTACTGTGCTGTTTTCCTCCTCCGGAACCCATGGCCACGATAACGTTGATTTCTAATAATGTGAGAGGGCTTCATGCTCCAGGTAAGAGGCACACCCTTTTTAGGGAACTCAAGCGCCTGCAGGGGGATATCATCTTCCTGCAGGAGACGCATCTAACACACACTACCTCGGTGAAACTTTTTGCACACCATTACCCTACGTGGTATTACAGTCTTTCTGATGTCTCAAAAGCGAAGGGAGTGGCTATTGGGCTCCGGAGAGGGACCTCTTTTGTTTTGGAGGACTCCCTTACGGATCAATATGGAAGATATGTGTTTTTGAGGGGCACTCTGGGTAAATTGAAATGCACACTAGCTAATTTTTATGCTCCGAATCAAGGCCAAGTGAGTTTTCTGACCTCCACACTGAATAAGTTAAGAGATTTTGCTCAAGGCTGTATTTTGTTAGCGGGTGACATTAATGTTCCCTTGGAACCCTCAGTAGACACTTCCCTGGGTAGATCCTGTATTTCCCACAGACGCCTTGCGTATATTCACAAGAGATTACATGAGGCACAGTTGCTGGATGTGTGGCGCATAATGCACCCACGTGAAAAGGATTTTACACACTTCTCCCATCTTCATAACTCCCATTCTAGGATAGATTACTTTTTTTATAAATCACCATTATTTAGATTTGCTTTCTCGTTCATGTATTGAGGTGTCCACGATTTCTGACCACTCCCTTATTAGTATAACCTTGCGTGTCCCATCGCTACCATTGAAATCCACCAACTGGAAGCTTAATGACTCACTCATCTCAGAGGAGATAGATAAACAAGAGATTGAGGCGGCACTCTCTCTTTATTTTCAGGAAAATGGCCCCTCAGTATCGTCGACGGGTGTTTTGTGGGAAGCCCATAAAGATCACATACGCGGTAAACTTATGGAACTGGGCTCTAGGAAAAAAAGAGAGAGGACTCATATTCAACTGAAGCTCATTTTGGAAATAGGAGTGTTAGAGAGGAACCATAAACTTTCTAGTTCACCCACTATCTTTCACTCTTTGACGCAAAAGAGGGAGGAGTTGAGGGATCTTTTCCACAAAGAGAACACTGCACGACTCCATTTGGTATCCCAACAATTTTACGAGTGGGGTAATAAACCTAGCCGTCTATTAGCACGGTCCTTACAGCAAAAGAAATCTGCCTCTTATATAGCTAAAATTAAATCCCCCTCTGACACCCTGGTGTATGAAACTAGTGCAATTGCTAGGGAATTTCGCTCTTTTTATCAACAACTTTACAATGTGGGTCGACAGGTCCAGGAGGGGGAGCGTAGAGCTATTCTTATACAAGACTATTTGGAACAGGCCCATTTACCAAAAATCCCTGTTGCGGCATTGGAGGCTCTAGAGGGGGAGTTCACTACCGTGGAGCTCTGACTGGCGCTCAAATCTATGGCCAACGGCAAGGCACCTGGACCCGATGCCCATATCACAGTGATCCCCAAACCCGACAGGGACCCTAGTCTTTGCAGCAATTACCGTCCAATTTCTTCATTAAATATAGACGCCAAACTGTACGCTAAAGCCATAGCATTGAGATTGATGCCATTTATTCCCCAATGGGTTTCTAGGGACCAGACAGGGTTTATACCTGGCAGGGAGGCGAGGGACAATTCGCTCAGGACTCTATCTCTGATCTCTTTTGTGCGAAGGTGCTCCCAGCCCACCCTCCTTTTATCGACTGATGCTGAGAAAGCGTTTGATAGGGTGGACTGGGAGTACCTGATGGCCACATTGGCGCATTTGGGTATGGGCCCGAATATGCTGTCGAGAATTTCGGCATTATATCATGCTCCGTCAGCCCAGTTGCGAATCAATGGTACGCTGAGTGAAACCTTTACTTTGCACAATGGGACTAGACAGGGCTGCCCCCTCTCCCCTATCCTTTTTGCCCTTTCTTTGGAACCTTTCTTGGCCACAATCCGCAATGATCCCAATTTTCATGGAATAAAAGTAGGTAATTTGGAGCATAAATATGCAGCATACGCGGATGATATCCTATTTTATGTTCAGCAACCCCTTCTTACACTTTCCACTCTTATGTCGGCCTTTACCAAATTTGGATCCCTTTCTAATTTCAAAATCAATCTTGCCAAATCGGAAATCCTGAATATATCCATTCCCCACAAATTAGTGACCCAGTTAAAACCTTCCTTCCCTTTCATTTGGCAATCCCACTCATTAAAATATTTAGGTATATTCCTGACCCCTAACTTGGATTATTTGTTCCGTAGTAATTACATACCTTTATTGAACTCAATTAGGACTGATTTGCAAAAATGAACTCAGATGGCTCACTCCTGGCTAGGACGAATTAGCATTGTAAAAATTAATATTTTGCCCAGACTGCTTTTTCTCTTCCAGATTATTCCTTATGGGATTCCCCCTGGATTCTTTAAGATAGTACAATCTTTGATTCGTAGATACGTGTGGAACCGCAAGTGCCCCAGGATCGCCTATGCCTGGTTAAGTAGGCTGAAGCGTGAGGGGGGGCCTTGCGCTCCCAGATTTTAGGAAATATTTTCTTGCCATTATACTGACCAGGTTATCCGATTGGAAGTATCACAAAGACACGAAAATATGGGTACAACTGGAAATGGACATGTTTGGAGCTGAATTATTCCCTTCAATTTGGATACCCGCCAAATTTCACAAATCTGCCCCGAATATGTCCCCTCTTTCTAAATCCTCATTAGCAATTTGGGACTCACTGTGTAAGGCTCAACATTAGCCTCATAACTCACCGCTGATGCACATAACTGGTCATGATTTCTTTCCACCTGGGAACATTGACTTTGGAAGCAGGATCTCTACTGAACCTTTGTAATTACATCATGTAACTTCCATGGAGGGGATCCTACCAATGGCTGATCTGTTTACAGCGGCGCCAATTTCCTTTATGGATCAGTGGAAATACCATCAGCTTTCTCAATTCGTAAGAGCTCTACCCCAACCACTGCGATCGGAGTCAGACCTGACATCGGTTGAGGCCCTACTCGTGGGTATTTAGCGCCCGTTTCAGGTTTTTACCAAGCCTTGTTAGCCTTACCACCGGTGGCTCAACACACGTTCCTTGCCAATTGGGAACGTGATCTCCAAAGTCAATTACCCGAGGCTCATCGACCAACGTTGTTTCAACTGTCGTATGTCTCTTCCATATCCTCAAAAACTGCGGAGGTCAATTATAAATTATTAATGCGGTGTCACTACACTCCGGTAACTCTACACAGGACTTTTCCATCCATCTCCGACCGCTGCTAGAGGGGATGTGGAGAACGAGGATCACATACACATATCTGGTGGTTTTGCCCTCTAATTAAACCATTTTGGTCTTTTGTATTGTATTGGATTGAGCGAATTCAGGGGTCCAAGGTACTTGAGGATCCCTGGGTGGTTTTGTTCCATTGTACTAACGAGCCAGTAGGATCATATTCTAAGTCGATTACCCCCCATCTCCTTAATGTAGCTAAAGCACTTATCCCCAGGTTTTGGAAGCAGCAAAAGGTCCCCACTTTACGCCAATGGCTATTAGAGGTTGATCACACCTATTACATGGAAAATTCTACACTAACACTGAGAAATAAATCTGATTTGGCTCATAAAATATGGTCCTTCTGGTTCGCTTTTAAGTTTTCGTCAACATACGCGGATATTATGGCACAACCTATTTAATGTGTAATTGGTATGAGTACATAGATGGTTTAGAAGGCATCCTGTTGTGGCTGGTCACACCCCCCCCCCTTCTGTCTCTCTTCTGTCTCTCTGCGTCCTATCCTGCACTTTTTTCTTCCTTTTCTCAGCTCTTTCTTACTTTTTCTTTCTTTTGTTGCTCATATATACCGTTTTAACTGTGCTTAAGCACTGAGGTATAGTTTTTTTTTTAAAGAATTGGAATCTACGGGAAAGCCTCACTGTCAGATCGTAATGTTTACCTGCCATGAATACAATGTGAGGTTGACTATGTTAGTGTTCCTGTTGTAATGCCTGTATGAACTGCAGTAGTATAGTCCCGTTTAGCCATTGCAACTTGTTACTTTATTTATTTGTATATCATACACTGTTTATTGTTGATGCTTGTACCTCATTGTACTGCTTTTGTGTTGTATTGGGCTACTATGTCCTTTCCTTTTTGTTTATTATTAATAAAACGTTTTTGAACAAAAAAAAAAAATGAAAGAGAAGGTAAGCTGCCAGACATTATTACATGTCCATGACAATGGGATTGGCATGTACTCCTCAAACTGCCCGCATTCTCCACCAATTTGTAACGGATGAGAGGGGTGAACAGCCGGCTCAGACAGTCCAGTAAAACAAAAAATGTCTTTATTCAGCAAAACTTTAAAAAAACTGAAGAAACTATAGGCTTGTCTTGCAATACAGGTGTACATATGGAAAAAGGTTCAGTCTCTGCACCCACAGGCTGGAGTACACAGTACACTGCTATAACCAGAGCAACAGTCATTTATATCATTTAGCTCACCCAGCAGGTCACAAACCAGCAATGGATCCTCTGATATAGCATGCTGCTGTGTCTCTCTCTCCAAACACACAACTCCCCCCTTACACTTTCAGCCCAGTTGGCAATAAGCAGGTTAGAAGGGAAGTACCTGCCCTCTTCAATTAACCCCTTCTTAACTGCTTGCCGACCAGCCGCCGCAGTTATACGGCGGCAGGTCGGCTCCCCTGCGCGATAGCCCGTAGCTAAACGTTGGCTCTCGCGCAGGCCACTAGGGGCGCGTGCGCCGCTGGGCACACTCGATTGCTCGTTACAGAGCGGGGACCGGGAGCTGTGTGTGTAAACACACAGCTCCCGGTCCTGTCAGGGAGAGAAATGCTGATCTTCTGTTCATACAATGTATGAACAGAAGATCAGTCATTTCCCCATGTCAGTCCACCCCCCCTACAGTTAGAACACACCCAGGGAACATACTTAACCCCTTCCCCGCCCCCTAGTGTTAACCATTTCACTGCCAGTGGCATTTTTATAGTAATCCAATGCATTTTTATAGCACTGATCGCTATAAAAATGCCAATGGTCCCTAAAATGTGTCAAAAGTAATCGGGTCACAGGAGCTGAAGAACAGGGAGAGGTGAGTGTAAACAAACCTTCCCCGTTCTTCTCTGTGGCTTGTCACTGATCGTCTGTTCCCTGTCATAGGGAACAATGATCAGTGATGTCACACATCCAGGCACGCCCCCCCTACAGTTAGAAAAACACATGAGGTCAAACTCAACCCTTTAGCGCCCCCTAGTGGTTAACCCCTTCACTGCCATTGTCATTTTCACAGTAATCGGTGCATTTTTATAGCACTTTTCGCTGTGAAAATGACAATGGTCCCAAAAAAGTGTCAAATCCACTGGATCGTACACACCAGCGGATCTATCCGCTGAAACTGATCCGCGGATCAATTTCAGTGGATCGATCCTCTCGTGAATAACCTGTAACACAAAGCAAGAACAGAGAAACGGACTTTATAATTTGGCAAGTTTTTATCTGGAATTCTGTTAATTTTCACTGAACATTAAAAGAGGATTGCTCAGCACTGGATTAACTCTGTGTGGCAAGACTGGGCACAGATGATAGGGAATCTTATACTCTACATTGTGACATCAAAAACAAAAAAACAATTTTTTGGGTTTACATCCACTTTAAGACTTTTGAACAGTACTGTATATATATGGTATATGCGTTAATTAGGGTCACTAGCCCACTTCAAAAAATGGCAAAAAAACAGACTATCTGCATCAAGTGGGGTCCACGATATCCACAATTTCTATATTCAATAAAGGGATGCAATATTCGTCAATTCAAATTCTTTTTTATGCTTGAAACTGTTGCGCTGAGCTGAACTACAACATCTTGCATTGCCCTTAGAATACAGGTAAAAAAATAATTTGCAGTTACGGACATTGCATCCCTTTATTGAATACATACAGTATATATTTATACACACACAAAGCCAGTTGGGGCAGGGCCGTCTTTTTTATTGATTGGACCCTGGGCAAATATTTTCTTGCCCCCCCCCCCCCCCCATATGCAGTTTCGCTCTCCACCTGCACCTCTCCACCTAGCAGCTAGACTCAAAATCAGTTTACTTAAAGTGGATGTAAACCCGAAAATGTTTATTTTATTTTTTGATGTCATAATGTACAGTATAAGATTTCCTATCATTTGTGCCCAGTCTTGCCACACAGAGTTAATCCAGCTCTGAGCAATCCTCTTTTATTGTTCAGTGAAATAAAACGCACTTACAGAGAAAAACCTTAGTCCGTTCCGCCCCCTTGCTGTGAGTGACAGGTTATTTACATATATCTTGCACTAGCCTGAGACAGGCATTATTTTTTTCCCACCCCCACACCTTTCCTGAAGTCATGTGGTTACTTTTGTGGATTTTGACTGGATGTTAGTGATCATAGCAGAATTTAGTGTATGGAATACATAGGAAAAAATGCATGTTGACAAATGGAATGTAGGGGAGGGTGGGGAGTCTACTGACATCACGACTCCACCTACCGAGCTCCAGACAACAGATCCACCCACAGAATCTGCAGTTTTTCAGTTCTTATAACAGACAGAGGGGAAACATTTGACAGGTAAGGATACATGCAAGAGGCATGCATATCCTTAGAGATCAGCACTATGGCAGTAGTTTAGAAAGGGTGAGAGCGGGTTTACATCCACTTTAATTCGATCAGGCGGCGATTGCGATTGGTTGCCAGAGGTTTCAGTGTATCATTACCATTCACTGACTGGCTGCTCAAGGTTACAGCACACATTATGGCTCACTTAAATTTTTGCTAGAGGTTACAGCACGTGACTTCTGCTTGTTGATTGGTTGCTAGAGATTACTGTACATCAATACTGTTAACTGATTGGTTGCTAGAGGTTACTGGACATCCTTACTACTCACTAATTGATTGCTAGAGGTTACTGCACATCATTACTGCTTACTAATTGGTTTCTAGAGGTTACTGCATATCCCTATCGCTCAATGATTGGTTGCAAGAGGTTAGTGCACATTATTACTGTTTACTAATTGGATGCTAAAGGTTACATTACATCATCTCCTCACTGCCTGCACACCATGGACTGGGGAGGTAAGGGGACCCATCAATAGACAGAAAACTCCAATGTAATGGGGATTTACATTGACTACTAATGTAATGGGGATATACACAATGGCCCAGATTCAGGTAGAGCCGCGCAATATTTGCGTGGGCAAAGGGCAACGATTTTTGCTCTGCGCCCATGCAAATATTTCGATTTGCCCGCGATTCACAGAGCAGTAGCTCCGTAAATTGCGCGGGCGCATGCTAATTTGCCCTGCGTAAGGGCGCCTAATGTAAATGATCCCGCCGGGGGCGGGAATCATTTAAATTAGGCGCGCTCCCGCGCCGAGCGAACAGCGCATGCTCCGTCGGGAAACTTTCCCGACGTGCATTGCGGCAAATGACGTTGCAAGGACGTCATTTGCTTCTAAGTGAACGTGAATGGCGTCCAGCGCCATTCACGAATCACTTACGTAAACGACGTGAAATTCAAATTTCACGAGCAGGAAGGGTGGCTATACTTTAGCATTGGCTGCGCCTACTATGAGTAGGAGCAGCCTTATGCTAAAATCACCGTACGGAAACTCCGTACCTTGCGTGCGCAGGGCCCGCGCAACTTTTGTGAATCGGTGTTAGTATGCAATTTGCATATTATACACAGATCACAATGGCCGCGCCCCCTAGCGGCCAACGCAAGAATGCAGCCTAAGATATGAAGGCATAAGGAGGCTTATGCCTGTCATATCCTAGGCTGCAGTCCGCGTAGCGATGTTCCTGAATCAGGGGCATTCGCTACGCGGGAGCAAAACAGCTATTGCGCCGCGCAACCTATGGTTGCGCGGGCGCAATAGCTTCTTGAATCTGGGCCAATGACCACTAATGTAATATGAGGATTTACACTGACCACTAATGTAATAGGAGCATTCACACAAACTACTAATGTAAGGAGGGATTTACACTAACCACAAATGTAAGGGGGCATTCACACTGGCCACTAGTTTGAATGGAAGTATTATACACCAAGCCCCAATGTAATAAGAAGATTTACACTGACCACTAATGTAACAGAGACATTTAGCCTGCTTTTACATTTGTGTTTCGGGAACGCATGCAAAATCGCTTTCATCACACCACAGAAATGTGCTGCCCTATAGCTACAGCAGTGCCATTAATTGTTAAGGACACCCTCACGCAACTGCTGAGATGTGCTATTTACATGTATCACTATTCACGGTGTGGCACCATGTTATTTTGAAAACAGGTTCCACCTCTATTTTGCTTACCTTTGCAGGACAGGCTGATGTTAGGCTTAATGACCACAGTTGTAGGCAGGACTTTCAAGCATGCCTTGTTACCTCCCCGGTGGGAAGCATTCAGCAGACGTGATGGTGGATATTATCTCAGGGGGGCATGATATACATATGAATTCTGCCTCTATTTGCATATCAATGCAGCCACTTTGTGACCATTTACATTATATTGCCACCGCCATTTACATAACAATGCCGGTTATTTACATGTAAACACAGGGTCGGCAGGTGAGTCATCTGTACACAGCAATAGACAGAGCTGAGCAGCATTAGAAACACTTCACACTGAGATATTGGGACACCGCATGGGACTAAAACTTCAAGGGACAACGGAATTTGAACTGGGACAGTTGGCAAGTATGAGGCAGCTGCTTTGGGCCCCACGAAAATGATGGGGCCCAGGGCACATTCTCCTTTTGCCCTGCCTAAAGATGGCCCTGGTTTGGGGTTTAGTACCAGCCATTTACTAATTTTTGAGTGGGTGCATGTAGACATGTATATCCACTGATTTCCCCAACACATCTCTTCTGCTTATTCACATGAGCTTTCACACATTTTGCAGCACTGAATGCTGGGCACTACTAAAAAGCAAAAAAAGAGGTGTGCTGCAATTTCACATGTATATACAGTGTATTCCAGTACTATTGCATTCACTACTACCTGTATCTAAAAACAAAAATGAAAAATACTCTAGTTTAACAAAAGGCAAACATTATTTTTTTTAAGATGTTGGTTTTGTCTGATAAATGTATTTGATACATACACTGCTTATTCTACTTTCTACCTAGCCTAAGGCAGGAAACATAACAATTAAAAAATGGACAAAAACATAACCTCAGTTACATTCGCAGATTACACATAGTACAAAAAAAAAATGAGATAATAAATGAAAGAAAGTTAGAGCACTCATAATGCAGGTAATTGATCATGCTGTGAACTCTCATGGGAACTTTTCATCCCTAAAGAACTCTGCATATGATGAGGTCATCCTTTGATCACATAGGGTTTCAGTGTCAGCAAAGAATAAAGCATACAAGATAAGGAGTTCACAAAGGAAGTCTGTGCCATTGCTGTTGCATTTATCGCTATTGAAAAATGCATGCAACCCAGTATTTATTTTACAATTTAATAAACAAATGGTTTACTTTGTTATACATACTTAAGCTTAGCACAATAATTTGCGACCACAAGTCTAAACACGTGTCAATTAAGATAAGCACATTCATATAACCCTTAAATAAGTGTGTGTTCTGTTGGCTTTTGATGGAATATTACACGACAGTTTATTTCAAAAAGTATTGAATGCTGGTACTTCTGAACTCTTGATGACCCCAGCAATTAACTTTGTATTTGAATTTCTGAATCTATATCACATGTAAGAAAGTTTCACACTGGAGGAGAAAGCAAAATACAAGCTGAATGTATATGATGACCTCACTGTGCTACACATACCTAGTAGATCAAAAAGAAACAGTTGAGTCCTAGGGTCATTAGGAGTTCAGTAGAGCCCCACATGGAAAAGCAGTATGACATAGCAGTGTGAGACAGCAGACAGATGACATTTTTTTTACAACTTTGGCACATTAAATTATAGTGCTGGATATACATTAGGAACTTTTCTCTTGTTTTCACAGATCTTGTGGATTGCCTTACGTTTTTTAATTACATCATGGGTAAAACATAGGGGCTGCCATGTTTGCCTCATTTTGAAAATGCTATCTCCACTTTACGTCACTTGCCTGGTACAAATATGCAGATCAGAAAAGTCAGAAGTCATATGCACATTAGCTCCTGGTCAGTGACTCAAAGTACTGAAGCAAGAGAGTCAGCAGTCCACTTAAAAGTCTTGTGGTTTTTCACCTAATGCATTAAGGTAAAAAAAATTCTTTGCTACAGCTTCCCCCAGAGCCCCTCTTTTTGTTACCTGAACCGTTCCAGATGCGCGCACGAGCGCAGCAGCTCCAGGCGATGTCTGTATCCTCATTGGATCGATTGGTAACAGCAGGGGATGAGTCCTGCTGTCTGTGTCAATGGATGCAGCAACCGTACTCTGGAGCGTGCCTGCATGGGTGCCCCCATGGAAAGCGGCTCTCTGTGGGGGCACACGATGAAGAGGATCGCCAACAGGGCATCCCATAAGAGGAGGATCGGGGCCACTCTGTGCAAAACCCTTGCACAGAACAGGTGTCATGTACCTAGTGGTGGAGCCCGAATTACAGAGGAAGACCTCTCTTACGGCTCCCACTCGTGGGCCCCTGGTAGGGTAACAGGAGGCACAGGAGTGAGGAGTGGTACGAGGGTCTAGCAGGATCAACAGCAGGGGACTCAGTCTGGAAGTCCAGGAACCCCTCGCAGGAGACGGGAAACAGGAACTGGAACAACAGGCAGGTACTTGGAGCAGACAGGATCGGGAACAGCTGACAGGCTAGCAGGCTGGAACTGGAGCAGTGGACCGGAACCAGGAACAGACTAGAACTGCTGGCAGGTTTGCAGACTGGAACTGGAGCAGAGGACCGGAACCAGAAACAGACTGGAACTGCTGACAGGTTTGCAGACTGGAACTGGAGCAGTGGACCAGAACCAGAAAAAGACTGGAGCTGCTGACAGGTTTGCAGACTTGAACTGCTCACAGGTTTGCAGACTGGAACTGGCACAATGGACAGCAACCAGGAACAGGCAGATAGCAGGGATGATCTCAGGTAACACAGGTACAGATCACAGACAAGGTAAAGGCAAATATAATGCTGTAGAGCAGACAGTGAAGTTTGTGCGTAAGGCAGGTTTAAATAGCCCGCCTGGCGCTAACGTGAACGCACGTGCACGTTCCTGTGAGTGCGCGCGCACTTGGCGCTTGTGATCGTGCACCAGTGAGCCTGGGACGCCTGTTACTAACAGGATCTTCCTGACATTGCCCCCCCCCCCCCCAAGGGGCAGCCTCCGGATTCACAGGAATGGATAGAGGACAGAAGGTTTCAGTAGTGACATATGAAACACCGGGTGAATTTTAAGCGAGTCCGGGAGTTCTAGTTCATAAGGCACCTCGGTAATTTTCCTTTTTGCAGGAAATGGACCTATAAACTTAGGACCCAACTTCCTTAAAGGGCATGCCATCTTCAAGTTCGATGTGGACAACTACAATAGATCACTGGGTGCCAGTATTAATTCACCTTGTCTTCTCTTGTCGGAAGCTTCCTTGTTGTGCTCTTGTGTCCTGGTCATGGTTTCCTGTAACAGCTGATTGTTGGAGGAAAATAAATTTATTGTTTCTTGAACTGCTGGAAGGGAAGGTAGTTGGGCAGAAATTATGGCTGAACGCCATATTTAGCAAAAAATGGGGTTTGCTTAGTAGGGAAGTGTGTGGAGCTGTTGTAGGTGAATTTGGCCAATGGAAGCAGGGAAATCCAATCGTCTTGGGTAAACAAGGAAAAACAGCATAGATATTGCTCGAGGGTCTGATTAGTCCTCTCCGTATGCCCATTGGCAAGCAGAGGAGAAAGATAACTCAATATCCAGAGCCCTGCACAGAGATTTCCAGATCCGGGAAGTAAATTGTACTCCCCGATCTGAGACGATGTTGGCTGGTTCCCCATGGAGTTTGACAACTTCCTTAATAAATACCTGTGCTGTTTCTGGGCTGAGGGAGTGCCTTTCTGTCAGAAACCATGAATCAGACCCGAGACAGAAGTACAGTTAAATCACACTTGTATAATAATAATAATAATATTAAAAAGGTAAACAGAGTAAATGGTGGTACGACCCTCTGCCGGGGGTAACTCGACAATGAAGTCTATGGACAACATCTTCCATGGTCTGTCCGGGACAGGTAACATTTTTAACAGCCCCAGGCCTTAGCTCTACTATTTTTGTCCTGAATGCAGGTTGTGCAGGATTCCACAAATTTCTTGCAATCTCCACGTACTTGAGGCCACCAAAAGATGCGTAGTACCAGGTCAATAGTCTTTTGTACACCAAAGTGCCCAGCCAGTGCATGATCATGACAAAGTTCTAGTATAGAAACTCGTAAACCTTCGGGTACAAAAATCTTGTCCCCTGTACCAGAACAAGCCATCTCTTGCCTGTAATTCTGATTCCATGGAGAGCGTCGGCCCCACGGAAGCTTGCTTGATCCAAGAAAGCAGGTTTTCTTGAATCAGACGAAAATATCCTGGAGAAAGGATAGTGTCTGGAGACCAATGGAAGTGGATTCCCTGCTTAGTTAACTGGGTGATTGGGGCAATAATAGTGGAGAATCCCTTGATGAATTTTCGGTAGAAGTTAGCGAATCCAACAAAACGTTGGATTCCTTTCTTGTCTGTAGGGACTGGCCAGTCCAGAATTGCAGCAATCTTCTGAGGATCCATCTCGATGCCCTTTCTAGAAATTTTCAGTCCCAGAAACTGAATACCTTTCTGCTTGAACTCGCATTTTTCAGCTTTTGCATACAGACCATGTTGTCGGAGTCGGGCCAACACACATTGGATGTGCCGGCAATGGGAATCTAGGGAAGAAGAAAAAATTTTAATATTGTCTAGATAGATGATGATGAACAAGTCCAAATAGTCCCGAAAAACATCATTGATAAAGTACTGAAATGTGGCAGGGGCATTGCATAGCCCAAAGGGCATTACTAGGTACTTAAAGTGCCCAAATTGGGTACAAAAAGCAGTCTTCCACGCGTCGCCTTCCCTGATACTTACCAAGTTATAAGCCCCTTGGAGATCAAGTTTGGTAAAGATAGTAGCGGCTCCAAGTCTCTGAAATAGCTTGGGTACCAGGGGAAGTGGGTAGTGGTTCTTAACCGTGATCTTGTTTAGCTCATGATAGTCTATGCAAGGCCGCAGGGAGTGATCTTTCTTTTCCACTAAAAAGATGCCCGCACCTGCCAGGGACATGGGCGGATGAACCCTTTCTTTAAATTTTCATCAATGTATTCCTTTAATGCCCCTTGTTCCACTTCTGTTAAAGGAAGGATTCTGCCAAAGGGAATTTCAGCCCCAGGGAGAAGTTCCATTCTGCACCTTTTTTATCAAATATGTCTAGGAAATCATGGTAAGTCTCTGGAATAGATTGGCGTATTTCGGTTTTCGTGCCCAGGCATAGAAGAGTAGAAGGCCCATTGGAGACTCTGGAACCACAGAACTGCTGGCAGTAGGGTGAAGAGAAGGTGATTCCCCCTGTGACCCAGTTGATATTGGGATTGTGGGCTTGAAGCCAAGGCATAACAAGGATGAGAGAAAATAAAGGAGAGGAGATAATGTCCATGCGTAACAGTTCTTGGTGTGAGTTGGAGATGGTGACAAGTACGGTCTCTTGGGTAACTGGCCCAGATTTGCTGGTAGACCCATCGGCCAGGTGGATAGAAAGTTCACGGGTCTTGGGAAGTAAAGGAATCTTGTGTTTGGCTGCGAAAGATGAGTCCATGAAGCAGCTACAGGCTCCGGAATCAATAATGTCTGGAATTTGCAAAGTCCTTCCTGGGAGCTGCAACGAAAGAGAAAGAGCAAGATGAGATCTTGGCCCAAGTGGATGCATGGTCAGGGGAAATTGATAGACACTTACAGAGTTTGGTAGGGCAGACTACTAACATAGGGCCAGATTCTGAAAGTACTTACGACGGCGCAGCGCCATCTACGCCGTCGTAAGTCCGAATCCGACCCGTCGTATCTATGCGCCTGATCCTTAGAATCAGTTACGCATAGATATCCATTAGATCCGACAGGCGTAAGTCTCTTACGCCGTCGGATCTTAACTACATTTTTTTTGACCACAAGGTGGCGCTTCCGTCGAATTCCGCGTAGAGTATGCAAATTAGCTAGATACGCAAATTCCCGAACGTACGCGCGGCCGCCGCAGTAAAGTTACAACGTTTACGTTAGGCTTTTCCCGGCGTATAGTTGCCCCTGCTATATGAGGCATAAGTGCAGCATAACAAAGTTAAGTATGACCGTCGTTCCCGTGTCGAAATGTAAAAAAAAGTTACGTCGATTGCGTAAGTCGTCCGTGAATGGGGCTGGACGTCATTTACGTTCACGTCAAAATCAATGACGTCCTTGCAGCGTACTTTGGAGCAATGCATACTGGGAAATTCCACGGACGGCGCATGCGCCGTTCCGCAAAAACGTCAATCACGTCGGGTCACAGTAGTTTTTCATAAAACACGCCCCCCTGATCCAAATTTGAATTAGGCGGGCTTACGCCGGCCGATTTACGCTACGCAGCCGCAACTTACGAAGCAAGTGCTTTGAGAATACAGCACTTGCCCGTGTAAGTTGCGGAGGAGTAATGTAAATCAGATACGTTACGCCCGCACAATTTTACGCGGCTGTACGTGAATCCGGCCCATAATGTCCAGGTTCCCCCGCAATATAAGCATAATGCCCTGTACACACGATAGGAATTTCCTATGGGCTAAAATCTGATGGAATTCAGGATTCCGTTCAAGCTGTCTTCCATCAGTCTGGAAAATGTGATCCCATGGATAAGAAGTTAAAAAGTCTAAAAATAAAACCTACATGGCTCACGGCCAAAGTTTAGAAAAAGCTATAAATAAGGAAAAATCATTTAAAAAAATATAAAAATCGAAGAGCATTATCATCATTTAAAAGTTACAAAGAATATAACACAATATTAACCACAAAGTATGAACACCAATCTCTCGCTACTCCTAGTCATTCCCATCCCCCCACAGTTAGAACACACCTAGGGAACACAGTTAACCCCTTGATCGCTCCCTAGTGTTAACCCCTTCCCTGCCAGTGACATTTATACAGTATCAGTGCATTTTTATAGCACTGATCGCTGTATAATTGTCACGGGTCCCAAAAATTTGTCAAAAGTGTCTGATCTTTCCACCACAATATCGCAGTCCCGATAAAAATCGCTGATCACCACCATCATTACTAGTAAAAAAAATAGAATAATAATAAAAAAAAACATAAATATATTCCCTATTTTGTAGACGCTATAACTTTTGCGCAAACCAATATAACATAATTGAAGATTTATGTTGATTTAATTTGCAGCGCAGCTTTTCTTTTTAAATCGTATTCTTGTGTGTATCTGACATATAAGCTGCAGCAGCCTTTTTTTATTTTTATTATTTTTATTTTTAGTATTATTTTTCACATTATTTTTATAGTATCATCATAGTGCATTAACATAGTTTTAGTAATTGATATTTTGTTGATTGATTTTTTTTAGGATTCCTGATAGATATATCCTAGAAGGTGTTAACGCTTTTGATACCGCCTAAAATGTTATGTTATGCAATGATGTTCTAATTAATTAATTGGTTGATTCCAGATCACCTGTTTGTTCTAATTGATTATTAAGGAACTATATATTCAGTCATATTCGGTCATACTATAGGCAAGATATTCTGAAGAAGGGCCTGATTTGTAATATACCGAAACTGTTAATTATGATTGCCTGATTGCACTGATGTCTTTTTGATGATTTTTTTAATTAAAATAATTATTGTGCAGCAATCCCTTTTGAATTTTTCTCTATATTGAAGCCTGTGGGAAGGCTTCATTGCTATGCACATCCTGCTGTGACTGAAGTGCAACTCACCCTCTGAATCTACTCTCTCTCTCTATTTTCAGTCAGTGTCTGTGCTGTAATTATACTCGCTCAGTAAGTAGAACAGACCAGTATAGCCAGCGGCGCGCCCGTAAAAACCTCCGTAGCGCTGTGTAGTCCCAGGCCGGCTCCTCCTCCTGCTCCTCCGTCTGCCCTGAGAGTTTGTGTGAGCGGTAGGCGGAGTTACTCCACGGCTCTGCCCCGCCCCTCAGTGCTGTGCGGGAGATTGCCGTGAGTCGGTTTTGAATGGTGGCAAGACGACCTTCTGTAGCCCTGTGTGGTCCTGGGCGGCTCCTCCTCCTGCTACCCTGTCAGTCTGTGTGCCCACTGCCCTGAGGGATCGATCAAACAGAGCTTGCAAGGGCGGTAAGCGGAGTAATCTGTACTCTGCGGCTCTGCCCCGCCCCTCAGTGCTGTGTGGGAGATCTCGGTGAGTCTGACGTGAATGGTGGCGGTAAGTAGACTGTCAGGCAGTCTTCCTATTCCTCACTAGCCCCAGGCCAGGTCTGTGTGTTAACCACTTAACAACCGCCCTATAGACGAAATACGTCTACAAGGCGGTTGCTTAACTCTGGGAGGGCGTCAATGTACGTCCTCCCAGAATCGCGCTCCCGCGCGCCCTGTGGGGCGCGCACACGGGAATCTCCGTGACCGCCGAGTCCTCCGGACCCGGCTGATCACGGATCACGGTAAATCGCCGCTGATAGCGGCGGTTTACCACGTGATCGCTCCGTCCAATGACGGAGCGATCACTAGT
Organism: Rana temporaria; assembly: GCF_905171775.1. Lineage (NCBI taxonomy): Eukaryota > Metazoa > Chordata > Amphibia > Anura > Ranidae > Rana > Rana temporaria. The sequence continues at coordinate 159,782,725 of NC_053493.1, forward strand.
AAACAAACCGGCGTCATGTGATGACGCCGGTTCCTCCCTCTCCTCTCTGTACCGAACGGTACAGTGTGAGAGAGGAGAGGGGAGAGAGCGGAAGCAGCAGCAGCTGCTGCTGCGGGCTGGATCTGTGACACATGCAGTCACAGATCCAGCCATCCATCCCTCCCTGTGCAATACTCTGCAATGCCCCCATACTCTGCAATGCCCCCATACTCTGCAATACCCCAAAATACTCTGCAATGCTCCAAAATACTCTGCAATACCCTGCAATACTCCGCAATGCCCCGCAATACTCCGCAATGCCCCGCAATACTCCGCAATACCCCACAATACCCCACAATACTCCGCAATACCCCGCAATACCCCACAATACTCCGCAATACCCTGCAATACCCCACAATACCCCACAATACTCCGCAATACCCCACAATACTCCGCAATACTCCGCAATACCCCACAATACCCCGCAATACCCCACAATACTCCGCAATACCCCGCAATACCCTGCAATACCCCACAATACTCCGCAATACCCCACAATACTCCGCAATACCCCACAATACTACGCAATACCCCACAATACCCTGCAACGATGTCTATGGGGATTTTTAAGTAGCGAAGTTTGGCGCCATTCCACGAGCGTGTGCAATTTTGAAGGGTGACATGTTGGGTATCTATTTACTCGGCGTAACTTCATCTTTCACATTTATGCAAAAGAATGAAGAAAAAATACTAAATTTGCCAAATTTTATAACAGAAACAAAGAAAAATTATTTTTTTTTACAGAATTTTCAGTCTTTTTTCTCTTATAGCGCACAAAATAAAAAAAAACAACGGTGATTAAATACCACCAAAAGAAAGCTCTATTTGTGTGAAAAAAAGGACGAAAATTTCATTTGGGTACAATGTTGTATGACTGAGTAATTGTCATTCAAATTGTGAGAGCACCGAAAGCTGAAAATTGGTCTGGTTATTAAGTGGGTTTACGTGCCCAGTGGTCAAGTGGTTAAAAAATAAAAAATAAAATGCTCAATGAGGTTGTGCTGGGTGGTCTCCTGACTGGGTTTGGCACTCTCTTTCCTGGGCACTGTTTTCTGGGCACTCTCTTTCCTGGGCAGTGGGCACTATTTGCTGTGTAGTCTCTTTCCTGGACACTCTTTGCTGGGCAGTCTCTTTCCTGGACACTCTTTGCTGGGTAGTCTCTTTCCTGGGCATTCTTTGCTGGACAGTCTCTTTCCCTGGGCACTCTTTTCTGGACAGTCTCTTTCCTGGGCACTGTTTGCTGGGCAGTCTCTTTCCCTGGGCACTGTTGCTGGACAGTCTCTTTCCTTGGGCACTTTTGCTGGGCAATCTCTTCCCTGGGCACTGTTTGCTGGGCAGTCTCTTTCCCTTGGCACTGTTTTCTGGACAGTCTCTTTGCCTGGGCACTCTGTGCTGGGCAGCCTCTTTCCCTGGGCACTCTGTGCTGGGCAGTCTATTTCCCTGGGCACTGTTTGCTGGGCAGTCTCTTTCCCTGGGCACTGTTTGCTGGACAGTCTCTTTCCCTGGGCACTGTTTGCTGAACAGTCTCTTTCCCTGGGCACTGTTTGCTGGACAGTCTCTTTTCCTGGGCACTGTTTGCTGGGCAGTCTCTTTCCCTGGGCACTGTTTGCTGGGCAGTCTCTTTCCCTGGGCACTGTTTGCTGGGCAGTCTCTTTCCCTTGGCCCTGTTTGGTGGACAGTCTCTTTCCCTGGGCACTGTTTGCTGGACAGTGTCTTTCCCTGGCATTGTTTGCTGGGCAGTCTCTTTCCCTGGGTGCTGTTTGCTGGACAGTCTCTTTCCCTGGGCACTTTTGCTGGGCAGTCTCTTTCCTGGGCACTGTTTGCTGGGCAGTCTCTTTGCTGGTCAGTCTTTTTGCTGGACTAATCTGGGGGGTCTCTTTGCTGGGCTGGGCAGTCTTTTTGCTGGACTAATCTGGGAGGTCTCTTTGCTGGGCAGTATTTTTGCTACACTAATATGGGCAGTCTTTTTGCTGGACTAAGTTGGGTGGTCTCTTTGCTGGGCAGTCTCTTTACTGGGCAGTCTTTTTGCTGGACTGAGTTGGGCGGTCTCTTAACTGGGCAGTCTTTTTGCTGGACTAAGTTGGGCGGTCTCTTTACTGGCCAGTCTTTTTGGTGGACTGAGTTGGGCGGTCTCTTTGCTGGGCAGTCTCTTAACTGGGCAGTCTTTTTGCTGGACTGAGTTGGGCAGTCTCTTTGCTGGGCAGTCTCTTTACTGTCCAGTCTTTTTGCTGGACTAAAATGGGCAGTCTCTTTGCTGGACTAATCTGGGCAGTCTCTTTGCTGGACTAATCTGGGCAGTCTCTTTGCTGGACTAAATTGGGCAGTCTTTTTGCTGACAGTCTCTTTGCTGGGCTAGACAGTTTCTTTGCTGGGTAGTCTCTTTGCTGAGCTGGACAGTCTCTTTGCTGGACTAAGCTGGGTGGTCTCTGTGCTGGACTGTGGCTGTCTCTAATGCACTGGGAATGTCTCCGTGCTGCACATTTGGAAATGTATTGGCTGCACATTTGGGAATGTATTGGCTGCACATTTGGGAATGTATTGGCTGCACATTTGGGAATGTATTGGCTGCACATTTGGAAATGTATTGGCTGCACATTTGGGAATGTATTGGCTGCACATTTGGGAATGTATTGGCTGCACATTTGGGAATGTCTCTTTGCTGCACATTTGGGAATGTATTGGCTGCACATTTGGGAATGTCTCTTTGCTGCACATTTGGCAATGTCTCTTTGCTGCACATTTGGGAATGTCTCTTTGCTGCACATTTGGGAATGTCTATTTGCTGCACATTTGGGAATGTATTGGCTGCACATTTGGGAATGTCTCTTTGCTGCACATTTGTCAATGTCTCTTTGCTGCACATTTGGGAATGTTTTTTTGCTGCACATTTGGGAATGTCTCTGTGCTACACATTTGGGAATGTCTCTTTGCTGCACATTTGGGAATGTATTGGCTGCACATTTGGGAATGTCTCTTTGCTGCACATTTGGGAATGTCTCTGTGCTGCACATTTGGGAATGTCTCTTTGCTGCACATTTGGGAATGTCTCTGTGCTGCACAGTTGGGAATGTCTCTGTGCTGCACATTTGGAAATGTCACTGTGCTGCAAATTTGTGAATGTCTCTGAGCTTACTTTTGGTAAGCATTCCAATTTTTTTGCACATTTTACTGCATTGCTTTTTATTTAATTCCATACAATTACTTTTATAGCCCCCCGCCAAACTTTACTTGCATCCCTGTTCTCTAAAGGGGCGGTTCTAGGGGGCGGTCCTAGGGGGTGGGTAGGGGCGTGGCCAGGGGAGGGGGGGTGAGTTTCACCACCTTTCTCTGAGAAAAAAAGCTATATATATATATATATACATACACACTGCCTGCACTGACTGAATATAGAGTAAACACTGAATATTTAGTCTATGCTAAATGCAGAGTATAAATATACTAGACTGACTGTATATTATATATTTTTAGAAGACACCCTATAGAATAAAATTATGGTCGTTGGAACTTTTTTTGTCACACAGTATTTGTGCAGCAATTTTTTCAAACGCTTTTTTTTGGAATGACTAAAAAAGAAAAAACAGCAAAACTAGCTTGATTTTTTTGTATAGTGTGAAAGATTAACCACTTATGCAGGTTAAGGACTTTGTCCCTTTTTGCGATTCCGCAATGCTTCGCTTTAACTGACAATTGCAATAGACCTGTTAGTTTAACTTCTATAGTTGGGAAGATACTGGAACGTTTAATAAAAGACCACATGGATGAGTTCTTGCTGGAAAAAAACTATTTAAGCAGCAGACAACATGGATTCATGAAAGACAGAAGTTGTCAGACAAACCTGATTTCCTTTTATGAAGAGGTAAGTAAAACCCTGGACAGAGGCGTCGCTGTGGACGTGATATATTTGGATTTTGCAAAAGCGTTCGATACAGTTCCGCACACACGGCTCATGTGTAAGGTAAGGTCTACAGGATTGGATATATCAGTTTGTAAATGGATAGAAAACTGGCTGAAAGACAGAATTCAGAGAGTCGTGGTTAATGATTCTTACTCTGAATGGTCCAATGTTATCAGCGGTGTACCCCAAGGTTCAGTGCTGGGACCCTTACGTTTCAATATATTTATAAATGATATTGGGTCTGAGATCAAAAGTAACATTTCTGTCTTTGCAGATGACACCAAGCCAGGGCCAGATTAAGAACATCATGGGCCTGGTGCTGAGGATTTTGGTGGGGCCTTTTATAAATAATAAATAAATGCGTGGGAATGACATGAACGCAGCCCGGCCAAGGCAAGTGACCAAAGGCACAGAACCCAGAAGGAAGACCGGGTGAAGATGTAAGCGCCCGGGCCCCGCCTGATTCATCACAGCGCAGCACTGGAGGGCTCAGTCTGAAAATTTAAGTGTACCCTAATGTGCTAATATGCTGTGCATACTTGTACGTTGTGGCATAACCTACCCCAGGGCCTCTAAAAAAGTAGTAATGTCAGGAAAGTTTACTACCGCTTTATTATCACAGGATCCCAGGAGCCTCTCATGGGGCCCCCTACTGACCCAGTGGCCCTTGGGCAGTGCCTAAGTGCACAGTTCCCAACATTAAAAAAAAAAAAAAAAAGGGACACTTTTTTATATAAGTGCTATATTTAGAGTAGCTAAGATCCCCTAAGTTCCTCTATACATCACAGTCATAATCACAAAATTAAATGAGAACTAATAATGGGGCAGAACAAATATGAGAACTGATATTTCCTTTAGTTGAACTAACAAAAGTGTGTCCATTCTAGAGCTGGTAACATTGAGGGTATTCAGTATAATTTTAAAGAACTGTTTTTGTGGGTAAGCGACATAGGGGAGGAGTATGGACGGTATATAAGTGGGAAGTATGTGCAGGTGAGTTAGAGGAATGTGGAGGGTCTAACAGTGGGCACTATGTACAGGAGAGAAGTGCAAAGGGTACGGCAAAAGGCACTATGTACAGGAGAGGAGTGTAAAGGGTATGACAATGGGCAGTATGTACAAGAAGAGTGTGGGGATATGACAGAGGGTAGTACGTACCAGAGAGAAGTGTGGAGGGTATGATGGGGCAGTATGTACAGAAGAGGAGTGTGCAGGGTATGACAGTGGGCAGTATGTACAGGAGAGGAATGTAAATGGTATGATAGTGGGCACTATGTATAGGAGAGGAGTGTGGAGGGTATGACAGTGAGCAGTATGTACAGGAGAGAAGTGTGGAGGGTGCGACAGTGGGCACTATGTATATGAGAAGAGTATGACAGCAGGCACTATGTACAGGAGAGGAGTGTGAAGGGTATGACAGTGGGTGCTCTGTATAGGAGAGGAGTGTGGAGGGTATGACAGTGGGCACTATGTACAGGAGAGAAGTGTATGACAGCAGGCACTATGTACAGGAGAGGAGTGTGTAGGGTATGACAGTGGGCACTATGTATAGGAGAGAAGTGTGGAGAGTATGACAGTGGGCACTATGTACAGGAGAGGAGTGTGGAGAGTATGACAGTGAGCACTATGTACAGGAGTGGAAGGATATTTAGGGACTGCGTAGTGGTTAAGCGGGTCATACATGGATTGAAATGACGCCAATTATGTAGAGACCAGCCATAGTCGATCTATGTATGGGCTAGCTGGTTTTACACAAGTCAATATATTAATCGACTTGAGTACAACCAGCCTGCTAGGTTTTTCCCAAAACAATCAGTGCTGCCAGCTATCAGCTATAGTTAGCAACACTGATCATTGTACACACTGGCAGAACACAATAACACTGCAGGAGTGATTCCCCCATCCACAGGTTAGCATGTGAGAGGGTATGTGGGGACAGGCTGGGGACAGGCTGGGGAGAGATACTAGTCAGTGGCTGGGTAGGCACTGGTAGTATCAGAGCCAGATACACACAGGTTACATACGCCACGATCGTTAGAGCGAGAACAATAATTCTAGCACTAGACCTCCTCTGTAACTCTAAACATGTAACCTAAAACATTTTTAAAGCATTGCTTAGGATACCAAAAAAAAATTGTGCTAACTTAACTAACTAGTGTTTTTTTTTAATGAATGAAACAGTTTTTTCCCAAAAAAAAACATGTTTTTAAAACTGCTGCGCAAATACCGTGCTAGAGCTGCACAATTAATCGTTAAAAAAATCGTGATCTCGATTGAACCCCCCTGACGATCTCCAATGCAGAGTTTGCCGATTCTTTCATATGACAAGTGGAGAGACTTTCAGCTATCAAAAGAAAATATCCGGGCAGTCTGCCAAGTTTTTAAAAGAAAACATTGTAACTAACGCTTCCTTCTTAGATCAAAGGGATACACTTCTGTGTGTAAATAAAAAATCTGGGCAGTCTGCCAAGTTTGTAAACAAAATGAAACATTGTAACTAACTTCCTTCTTAGATCAAACTTCTGTATGTAAATGCGGGAAATTTAACCACTTAAAGTCCAACACTTGTTTCTTAAGTTAAAAAGCAATATTATTTGCTAGAAAATTACTTGGAACTTAGCAGAGACTCCAATGAATACAATGGCTATTGCTGCAATTTTTTATGTCACACTGCATTTGCCCAATTCAATGAATAATAAAAACCATAAAAACAAAACAGTGAAGTTAGCCCATTTCTTTTTTTGTTTTGTTTTAATGTGAAAGATGATGTTACATAAATAAAGGGCGAACCAACACACTGGTGAAAAAAAGGTAAATCACTCTAAATATATATATATATACAGTGAATGTGGGCAAATAATGAAAGATGAGATTGTGAACAGTCCCAATATGTGAAAGAAATAGATAAAAGTGTGAGGCTCAAAAAAATTAATTGATTGAGCAAAAATCTAATAAATCCAAAAATTGAGGTGATCAAAATAAAAAATGTGTTAAAATGAGTAAAAGAGTGTCCCAATAATGGTGTGCCAAGCTGTCAGATGGTGGTCGCAGTGTAACTGAATTTCCACTAGGCCGATAATTGACAGATGTATGGTTCACTCCCTCACCAGGTTTCCAGAACTCTTACCTCAAAACATAAATTAATATGCATCCAATAGATCCTGAGTGCAACTTCTCTGTTAACCACCATAGAGATCTTCTCTCTTACTAATATCTGCTGGAGCGTCTCCTCGGCCAATTCCTACTTCAACAAACAGATTTTTCTTTAAAAGAAATCAATGAAATGTTGATAAGGTGTGAAAGTTCTCGGTGCTCCAAACTGTGCCAGCTGTAGTGTAGCCACGCCTTCTTCCACCTCTTACACACGGGATGGTGAGGGCGCCCCCTGTCTCCATCTGTCCATTAATGATTTTTTTTTTTTTGGGCAAATGGGCCTATCTTGAGAAAGGGGCCTGGAGCTGCAGCTCCATCAGCCCCCTTGTTAATCCGGCCCTGCACCAAGCTATGCAGTGGAATAACGTCCTTGCAGGATGTCGCCAATTTACAAGCCGACCTCAATGCTCTGTCTAATTGGGCGACTAAGTGGCAGATGAGGTTTAATGTTGATAAATGTAAAGTTATGCACTTAGGGAATAAGAATATGCATGCATCATACATGCTAGGGGGAGTACAACTGGGGGGATTTGTAGTGGAGAAGGATCTGGGGGTTTTAGTTGATCATAAGCTCAATAATGGCATGCAATGTCAAGCTGCGGTTTCCAAAGCGAGCAAAGTCCTTTCTTGTATTAAGAGAGGTATGGACTCCAGAGACAGAGATATAATTTTGCCCCTGTACAAATCATTAGTAAGACCTCATCTGGAATATGCAGTTCAGTTTTGGGCACCAGTTCTCAAAAAGGATATCGGAGAACTGGAGAAAGTGCAGAGAAGGGCAACCAAACTGATAAGAGGCATGGAGGAGCTCAGCTATGAGGAAAGATTAGAAGAACTGAATTTATTCTCTCTTGAGAAGAGGAGAATAAGGGGGGATATGATCAACATGTACAAATATATAAGAGGTCCATACAGTGAACTTGGTGTTGAGTTATTCTCTTTACGGTCAACACTGAGGACAAGGGGGCACTCTTTACGTCTAGAGGAAAAGAGATTTCACCTCCAAATACGGAAAGGTTTTTTCACAGTAAGAGCTGTGAAAATGTGGAACAGACTCCCTCCAGAGGTGGTTCTGGCCAGCTCAGTAGATTGCTTTAAGAGAGGCCTGGATACTTTCCTAAATGTACATAAAATAACTGAGTACTAAGATTTGTAGGTAAAGTTGATCCAGGGTAAATCCGATTGCCTCTCAGGGGATCAGGAAGGAATTTTTCCCCCTGCTGTAGCAAATTGGATCATGCTCTGCTGGGGTTTTTTGCCTTCCTCTGGATCAACTGTGGGTATGGAGTTGGGTGTATAGGATTGTACTGTGTTTTTTATTTTGTTTTTTTTATTTTTTGTGGTTGAACTGGATGGACTTGTGTCTTTTTTCAACCTGACTAACTATGTAATTGCGCAGTCGTTCGATGTGGCTCCCACACAAAATTAGCGTCCTTTTTTTTCCCACAAATAGAGCTTTCTTTTGGTGGTATTTGATGGCCTCTGCGGTTTTTATTTTTTGCGTTATAAACAAAAATAGAGCGACAATTTTGAAAAAAGTTCAATATTTTTTACTTTTTGCTATAATAAATATCCCCCAAAAATATATAAAAACATTTTTTTCCCTCAGTTTAGGCCGATATGTATTCTTCTACTTATTTTTGGTAAAGAAAATCGCAATAAGCATTTATTTGCGCAAAAGTTATAGCGTTTACGAAATAGGGGATAGTTTTATGGCATTTTTATTTATAATTATTTTTTTACTAGTAATGGCAGCGATCAGCGATTTCTTTTGTGACTGTAACATTATGGCGGACACATCGGACACTTTTGACACATTTTTGGGACCATTGTCATTTTCACAGCGAAAACTGCTATAAAAATGCACTGATTACTGTAAAAATGACAATGGCAGTGAAGGGGTTAACCACTAGGGGGCGATAAGGGGTTAAGTGTCCCCTAAGGGAGTGATTCTTACTGTAGGGGGGCATGGCTGTAGGTGTGACATCACTGATCGTTGTTCCCTATAACAGGGAACAGACGATCGGTGACACTGCCACACAGAAGAACAGGGAAGGTGTGTTTACACACCTCTCCCCGTTCTTCAGCTCCTGTGACTGATCGCAGGACACCGGCGTCGATCGGGTCCACGGGTCCCGCGGGCGCGGTCACGTAGCTTCGGACCGGGTCGAGCGTGTGACCCATGGCTGGGCTCTTAAAGGTGACGTACAGGTACATGCTTGTGCCCAGCCGTGACATTCTGCCAACGTATATGTGCAGGAGGCGGTCCTAAAGTGGTTATATTATGCTGAGTAAATAGATACCTAACATGTCATGCTTTAAAATTGCGCACACTTGTGGAATGGTGCCAAACTTCAGTACTTAAAAATCTCCATATGCAAAGCTGTATACAACGACTGTGTTTGTGCATTTGTTTCATCCCAAATTACATCAATGGGACTGCCTGCACTGGGATCCCTGGGCAGGTAAACACAGTCTTGCATGGGCATATGTTGTAGTATGCCCTTACAAAAGTTTTTTTTTTATTAGCAATTGTATTTTTAATTATTTGTAATTTTTTGGGGAGTTGAGAGGTGGCGCTTTGGTGAGATATCAGGGCTCTAAATAGACCTCTGATGTCTCTTTTTTAAGACAGAGAAAGGGACTGAAGGCAAAGAGTCCTCAGTTTCTTTTCTCTGCAGCATCAGCTGCACTGAATATAAATTAATAGAAGTCTGTGTACAGTGCCTCTTATTCATTCACAAACTGAATGAAAAATACTGTTCATTATGCTTCAGTGATGAATAAACACAGAAGAGATCAGTATCAATCACTCATTGGGGTTGATTTACTATAGTGCGAATATGCGAGTGTGCAAATAAAATATTCTCAAAGTAGCCAAAACTGGGCTAATTAGCTCCAAAATTAATTCACTATAGCGTCTGGGAAAAAAATACTCCCAAAATCAAATTCACTATAGATCCCAGACAATAGAGACCTAAACATTAGTCATGCTAGAAACACAGGAATAGGACATGGAAATAATGTTTCAAGCATGATATTATAGCCTAAATGGTTCTTAAATATGTGGTACATTGTTTAAAGATAATCTGTTTTTAAACTGTTTTAAAAAGTGGTAAATAAACTGAAATATCATTGAAAGTCTTAGAAGAGATACATTCCCCCTCTCTTTATGACTATGTACCAACACAAGTGTTTAGACATGCAAAATACTCAAATTTTAACTCCCATTATTTTTTTATGAATCGCAATAGTAAATTTGCAAATTAGCACTTGGCTAAAAAGCATTTGCGAGCTGGAAACTTCACTCTATATAGCCAAATGCAAGTTTCAACCATTAATTATAATAAAAAAATTGTTACTTTCCCCAAAAAATATGTTTGTTTTGAGATGAACTGTTTATTTCTCTGAAATAAATTGCCCTTGCAACAATGTTGCTTCGTCATATTTTTAGTTTTTAAGAATGCTAGAAATGTGTAATGTTTTAGTTTTTTGGTAAAATATATTTCTCTCTGTCTCTCTTACTTGTTGCTGTCGATCTCACAAAAATCTTTACCGAAAATCTCACAGGTGTCCTCACAAACCACAAACAATACCATTGCTGATGTAAATTTCAAATGAGTCATAATTTTGTGTGTTTAGTATTTCCAAATTATCATAATTTTGCCCCAAAAAATATATGTGTACCAACATCAGAAATCAATGTATTTCCCAAAATTTAGAAGGTACAGTGACATCACTATTCTACACTCATATACCAAGAAGCACCAAATAAAACAGAAAAAATCAAGAAGCATCACTTCTGACAGATGTCACTCCACCACCTATAGGTAAGTTCGACTCTAACATCGGGTGTTCATCTGTTCGACGAATAGCGAACATTATGCTTTTTTTGCGGCAAATTCGAAAGCCGTGAAACACCATTTAAAAGCCTATGGGAGATTAACATGAAAAAACAAAAGTGCTAATTTTAAAGGCTTATATGCATGATATTGTCACAAAAAGTGTTTGGGGACCGGGTCCTGCCCCAGGGGATAATGTATCAATCCAAAAAAAAAGTTGCCCGGTGGTTGTGGGGGTCTGCGGGCAGGGGGTCAACACTATTTCTAGCCTCTTACCAAGCAAAAACCTACAAAATTACAAATGTTTCCCTAGCAGCACGCTGACAGTAATCAGCCATAACCAGCCTTCAAAACATATGGCATATGCCAGAAACAGGTTGTTCAATGGCTCTCTGGCCTTCCACAGTACATATTCATTGATTAGCTTATTGCACCCCTGGGACTTGGGACTGTTTGACACCACATAGATGCAGCCACCATTCTTGTGGCAGCACAGTGGCTAACAGGTTAGCACTTCTGCCTAGCAGCACTGGGGTTGATGGTTCGAATCCCAAACATCCCACTTCATGTAGAAAAGTTGTCTGTTCTCTCCTTGTTAAACATAACTCCTGACTCAGGTCCTTACATAGTATTTATGTGTAGAAGGGTTCCACCACCATTACAAATCATGTGATATTTCCATGGGCAAGGACAATAATCAGCCTTAAGATTTCCGTTTGCAGTGCTTATATTGGTTTACAAATAGATATTTATTTATTTGGGGGGGGGGTGCACAATGCCCGACCCACACTCCACTAAGGCTGTGGTTTGATGATTGCTTTATGTGTTTGTTGGTATAGTTTTGCATTAAGGCCCTTTAAAAGTGTCTCCAGTCTGACCATGTGTTTATTGTTTGTGAGCCTCAGCAGACTTTTATCTTGTTCTAGTTACTTCTAAATCTCAGGCCTTGTACTCACGACCGGATCTGTGCGCTGGAAACTGTCTGCCCGACAGTTTCCGGCGTACAAGGCTGATTTGTGTTTTGTTCCGCTGGCGTGTACACACCAGCGGACCAAATTCCCGTCGTACCGGAACGCGTGCACGTAAACTACGTACGACGTCACTATAAAGGGGAAGACCAAAGTTAATGGCGCCGCCCTCTGTTCCTCTTTTGCTAGTTACGTGTTTGCTCGTGTTAGTGAAGGTTTGGTTAGAGCTGATTCGCGCTTCTCGGTCTCCAGGCTTTGACAGCGTGTATTCACGGGTTCAGTGCGTGTGCTTGCGGTAACGTAGTTGTCATTCGGCTATAGGCAAGCAGGTTGTTTCTGCTTTAGCAGTTGCATCCTGTGCGCTCGTATCTGTTTGTCACGCGTTTGTCGCAGGTAGTGCTGGATTTGCGAGTGCTTTCTGTTTCAGTGTGTTCTTGACTGACCAGCCGGCCGGTTTGAAGCCATGATGGAGCAGCAGCGTCAATTTTCGCGAGTTGGTGCTGTTTATGGGATGGCTGCTGGATATGTTCATTTGTCCAGTACTTTGGCCAGAAACAGGGGGCGGAGGCGTTTCTGGACCAAGAATTGGTTGCGCCAGCGTGACCAGTTCTCACATATGCCTCTGCTTAGGGAACTCCAGGAGAATAATCCTAATGACTTTAGGAATTTTCTCCGCATGACGGACCCCGTATTCAACCGTCTGCTGGATCTTCTGTCCCCCTATATCACGAGGCAGGACACTGTGATGCGCCAAGCCATCACGGCCGAGCAGAGGCTTATTGCCACGTTGCGGTACCTGGCGACTGGGAGGAGCCTGCAGGACCTCAAGTTCTCGACAGGCATCTCTCCGCAGGCGCTTGGGGTCATCATACCGGACACGTGTGCTGCCATCATCAAAGTTATGCATGAGGAGTATATTAAGGTAAGTTTCCTGGCTCTAATAATGTGGCCAACTAACTTTATTTTTATTTTCCCAGATATGCTGTGTGTTTAACTAACGTTACCTTTTCTCCCTATGCATGTTGATATCAGCTTTACATGTTTTATTCTTGGCCTACCTGCATATTTGTCCCTTACCCAATATTAACCTGTCCAGCATGCTATCCTAGGGACAAACCCACCTTGCCATTTTTTCAAACAGGACTTTTTGGTTTTTGTGTCCCCCCCTTCAAACTTTTATTGTCCCCATCAGAGGGCTGTGGAGTCTCTTAATGAAGTGGCCCTATATATTTCATTTCCCAAATTCTCCATGCACATTTTTCTAATGCAATTTTAATACTGTGAACTGTCACAAGGATGCTTGTAGGATGTATTTGTTACAAAGTACTAAATCTCTAATTTTGTTTGTCCCCACAGCTACCCTCCACACCACAGGAATGGCAGTCTGTGGCTTCCCAATTTGCCCAGCGGTGTGATTTTCCAAACTGCGGTGGAGCAATAGATGGGAAACACGTCCGCATTGTGCCCCCACCCCGCTCGGGGTCCTACTATTATAATTACAAGGGTTATCATAGTATTGTGTTGATGGCGGTGGTGTCGGCACAGTATGAGTTTCTATATGTGGACGTGGGGAAGAACGGCCGGATGTCTGATGGGGGAGTGTTCGCACGGACTGATTTCTATGATCGTCTCCAAGCTGGTGGTCTGGCATTGCCACCAGATGAAGATAATGTGGAAGGACTTCCGTTTGTGTTCCTAGCGGACGAGGCTTTCGGGCTTGGTCCTCACCTCATGCGGCCTTTTCCCCAGAGGACCCTCACCTCAGAGAGGAGTGTGTTTAATTTTCGGTTGGCCAGGGCTCGGAGGGTAGTCGAGAATGCCTTTGGGATACTCACCAACCGGTTCCGCCTGTTCAGGACATCGATACATCTGGCGGAATATAAATTGGACACCGTTGTATTTGCCTGCTGCATTTTGCACAACTTTTTACGCAGGCACTCCCAGACGTACCTACCCGACATCGGTTCTGAGGCAAGACTACCCTCAGATCCCCTTCCCGGGCTGGACACTGGTCGCGCTGGCTTGGCCCCCCAATCAGCTCGTGAGGTACGCGACAAATATGTTGAGTACTTCATGGGTCGGGGGGCCATTGCTATGCCAGATCATATTTCTTTCTAATTCGGCCCCCAAAGAAAGGAATATTCTAAAAAATAATAAATAATTAGACCATTGGACTTTATACAGTTGTTTGTCATTAATGCTTTTTCTCTTTTTCTGTCTTCCTGGTTCTCTAACTAACTTCTTCAATTGTAATGCATAATTGATTTCTCCACTTTTAGTAACTAACCACATTTTGCACAGTATTCACTCATCTACAAACAGGGTATTGAGTCTAGAAATAAGAAGCAACTCCATTTGTAAATGTTGAGGTCAAGTTTTTTTAATTTTTGCTTGTTCATGACCCCAAAAATAATTTTATATTTTTTTCATTACTCCCTGCTTTTGTACTTAGGAGTCTTCAAAAATTTTTTAAACTTTTTTTTTTTTTTCAGGTAATTCAACCAAAAATATTATGCAGATTATACATTTATTAACAAGTTCACTTTTTTTTTACTCAAATATAGTTAGATTTATTGTTTACATATATATATATATATAGATTATATTTGGTGGGGTGTTTACCGCCTTAAATTTTTTTTTGGCCATATTTTTTAGGCACAAAAAACAATAATTTTTTAACCATTTTTTTTGTTTTTGGTGTGTTTTTCTAAAAGAAAATTTTTAGGTGAGAATTTGGAGTCAAATCTCTACTTCACTAAATTCAGTGATTAGAGAGATTTATAATTCTATATATATATTTTTAAAATTTTTTGGCGTTGTTTATTCTTTATGGTCTAAACTTTATAGTATCCCAAAATGTTCAACATGGTCAAAAAGTAACAAAATCCAATTCCAAAAATATAAAAACTCACAACAGCAGTCAGTCATGGTGTGCTTTCACACTGGAACACGCCAAAATTGGAAGATACACACATTCAGTGCAAACTCGCCAAATGTCATTGGTTCAACAGACAAATGGCCACATGTGCTATCTGACATCATGGGTGATCAATGTCTGTGTTTTGTGGGAGCAAACCCTTCCTCTCAACTACTTGAGGATGGAGGAGGGGGTTGGACCCACAAAGCACAGACATTAGATATTCTGTGATGGCAGATAGCACATGTTGGCACACTGTGTGTGTATCTTCAAATTTTGGCGTATTCATTATTCAAACTGTAAAAATGTTTGTGGGGGCGGGGGATGGGCGGGGGGTGTTTCAGTCTTTGACACGGCCCATCATGTCAATAATGTTCTTAAAATTAGATTCGATGACCATCATTCTTTGCCGCATATTGTCCATTTCCGTGCTGCATTCCAAAAGGACATTTGTTACATTCTGTTCCATGAGAAACATCCTTTCACGCATATTGTGCATTTCAGTGCTGCACTCCATTACCTGCTGAATAATTATAGCAGCACTTGCACGTGAAAATATTGGCACACCATCCTCCTCCCCTAAAACAAAAAAAAAAAATGGCATTTACAATATTATTTTTCAATGAGGCCTATCTACATATGTTTTTTTGAATCAAGCTAGGGTGACACTGACCTGATGGGCTTCTCCTTTCCACCTCTTCGACATCTTCTATCACTCCTCCTTCTTCCACCACCTCCCCATCATCTTCAATCACTCCTCCTTCTTCCACCACTTCCCCATCATCTTGGACTCCTCCTTCATCCATCAATCCACCTTCTTTCAATTCGCCAAATTGTTCTTCCGCCACTTGCCCTTCATCTGCTATGACTTCTAAGTCCAAAATTACTTCTTCCTCCTCTCTTCCTTCCTCCTTTCTTCCTTCCTCCTCTCCTTCCACATCCTCCTCTCCTTCCACATCCTCCTCTCCTTCCACATCCTCTTCTCCTTCCACATTCTCCTCTCCTTCCACATCCTCCTCTCCTTCCACATCCTCCTCTCCTTCCACATCCTCCTCTCCTTCCACATCCTCTTCTCCTTCCACATCCTCCTCCTCCTCCACATGTTGAGATGGCAGATTTTGGCCTTGTCTGGCCCTCTCTGCCTCCTCCAAATGCTGGCGACTTCTTTCCCCTGAAATAAACCAAAAAAAATGTAGACTCATCAGCACACAGATATTGGAGAGCATAAATCGCACACATTGCTTAGAAGATGCTTTCATTTAGTTACTTTTATCTTTCACCAAACCTACATTTTGCAATTACTTCTATATGGCAAGCTCTGATCCTGCCCCTTTTTAGCAAAGTGACACACATGGATGTCCCCCCTAAACTGTATTTCTGGGAGACCCTACCAAAACCCATTTTTGATTTGGGGAGACACAGGTGCTCTGCATTGCAGATGTGAAAACATCTGCTTTATTACCATATTATTTCTAGAACTAGCTTTTACACAATGTTTACAAACAAAGTTTTTGGCCAGTGAGCCATGTCCAGGTGTGTTGTTCCTGGAATAACCGAGCCTTTCTGATAAACTATGTGATGTTACGTTGTTTACTAAGAACACTGTTTGTAAATATGTAGTTATTTATGTTCTAAAAAATAAATAACAACATGTCTTTAAAATTACAAGCAGGCCAAGGAGGCAGATGGTGAAATATACATGGCAACACATTATTGCAGACAATCACCACCCCCCCCCCCCCCCAACCCCAATATATATTTACTTACTTTTACGCAGAATTTTAAGTATTTTCTTCATCTGATGTGGCTCCCTCAATTTTAAGTCTGACCAGCGTTTCCTCAGCTGTTCCTTGGACCTGGTGATCCCAAACATCCTCTGCATTCTCCTCGCCACCTTGTCCATAATATGTGCCTTTCGGCGGTTAGGGGTCTTGTATGGCCCTAATTCACCATCATAGTCCTTTTTTCGCATGATGTAAACTAACTCCACCATTTCCTGGAACCGCATATTAGTGGCTTTATATCTTCTTTTCCTTGATCGGGACGTCCCTGCCTCTGTCCCTTCACTTGTGGCATGAGAGCATCGTGCCCGCTCGTGTGACATCGCCATCTTTCCTTTCCCACAGAGATTATGGGCGTGGAAAAGATGAATTCTTACGCCATGGGCGGAGAAGAGGGCGGCGTTTAATACATACGCGGAGTGTAGAGAATGCAAACAACGTGTTTACGTCCGTTACGCGGAGAATCTTCGAGCGCATCCAGAACATACACAGTTAACGCCATATTTCCTAAACTCATTGATTAGGGGCCTCGCAAAGGTGACGAGGGCGGGGTTTCATAAATACGCGGAGTGTTTAAAAGGTTTACGCCGTGATTACGCATCTTACGCGGTAATTAGGCGAGCGTGAGAAACGAGGAGCGAGAGACAGGAAGGTAAGGAAATTAAAAATGTGATCAGCAGAGGCCTTGAAAATGTAGACACATGGGATGGGGGTTTGGGCTGTTGGTTGCACCCTTTTTAAGCTATTCTGTCTATGGGGTACCACAATGTTATTTTGGTATCCAAATGCTTTTGGACACCTCACAAAATAGAGATGTGAACAATGCTGTACCTCATTGACAAGTTTTTGAATGGTGTATTCAGATCAGGCAAAGTATTGTTCAAGTGTTGGTTGTACAGAGGTCATTAGGAAGTGTCTTTTATGTCATCCATTGTCAGGGGTATGAGATTTACACATGAAAGAGTGCCTAGATGAAAACTGTCATTTGTAAGCATTGTTTAATTTAATATATTTAAAATATTTACTGCAATGTGAACAATGGCTCTGCATCTAGCAAATCAATGTTTGGTACAAGCAATGCGGCCGAGCTGCCAATCATTGTTTAAACAAGAGAGACTGTGTTTGGAATTAGATATAGGTAATAAATTTGAAGACACATATTAGATCAAGGTCAACGCTGATCCTTTGGAATATTTATTTTTCTGTGGTTTATGTTTTTGTAATCTAGACTCAAAAAGAAATATAATTTTGCAAAAATTGCAATGGACCTCCTACAAAGCAAGGAATCTATAGAGGCCTTACTTCAAAAATACCAGGACACGCCCATCCTGTGGAATTCAAAACACTCGTTATATTGCAATAAAGAGGTACGAGCGGCAGCACTAGAAGAGCTAGCAAATTATATGCAAACTTGGGTGCCAGGATGCACTGCCAACATGGTGAAGGATAAACTTGCCAACCTCAGAAGCACATACAGGAGAGCATACAAAGCTAATAAAATCAAAAAATCGGGAGCAGCAGCAAGACAAGCAAAGGAACCCAAACTGTGGTATTATAAACAGATGGCTTTTTTGCGGGACGAAATGGAAGGCAGGAAAACGATGTCCAGTCTTTCTTCCAACCTTTCCTCCATGCTACCTTCCAGCGGACATTCCCCAGATGACCACAGCCCTGCAGAGTCGGAGGAAGAGGGCCTGGCTGACAGAGATGCAGATCTGCCACCCTTCGATGAGGAGGTATAGTAGTTTCCTCTATATTTATGGCGTAAATAATTCTTGGTGGATTAATGATTAGATATTGTAAAAAAAAAACCAAGCTGGAAAAAAGCAAACAAAAAGGTGTACAGACAAATAGGTGTCAGGGATGACAACTGCAGGGGTCAGAAGTAGAGTGTATTCAAGTAATAATGAACAGAAAATACTGAACGAAAAACATGAAAATGAGTGTGGTTTTATTTAGCGAAATTGTAAAAAAATTCTTTTTTTTTCCACACAGGAAGAAGAGATCAGCCAGGAGGTGGCAGATCCTCAGGTGTCTGTCAGCCAGGAGGAGGCCGGGGTCAGTGGCAGCCAGGAGGAGGCCGGGGTCAGTGGCAGCCAGGAGGAGGCCGGGGTCAGTGGCAGCCAGGAGGAGGCCGGGGTCAGTGGCAGCCAGGAGGAGGCTGGGCCCAGTGGCCTGCAGCAGGTCCACCCGGCCAGGAGAACCACCACCAGCCAGTCTTCTCCCCCCCAGGTGAGGCCATCAGGCCGAAGGAGGCAGTTGAGGCCTGTGGAGGAGGCAAGCCTCCGCATGATCCAGGAGGCAAGCGCCATCATGAGGGCCCCCCTCAACCCCACAGAGGCCTTCAGTGCCTCATTGGCCCATGATTTAAATGAAGGGGAGGAGGACCAGAGAAGACTGGCAAAGGCCCTGATGAACCAGGTCCTTTGGTGGATGCAGAGGGGCCTGCTGACCCCAGACACTGGGCTATGTGACCCGGCCCGGCTTGCGGAACACCATCCTCCTGCTGCCACATCAACCCCACCTGCAAGACCCCGTGTTCGATCCGCTGGAAGGCTGCCTGGAGGGAAGGCTGGAAAGAGGAGGAAACGTTGATTTTCTGCCTTCCATTTCCTTCCACATAAAGGACATCTTGTTTGTACTACCACAGTTTGGGTTCCTTTGTTTGTGTGCTGCTGCTTCATATTTTTGTGTTTGGCTCCTGAGGCTTGGAAGTTTATCCTTCACCATGTTGGAAATGCAAGTTTGCATATAGTTTGCTATCTATTCTAGTGCTGCTGTTCTTTTTATTTTTTGTGATGACATTTGCCTGAATAAAAGGCCTTTTGCTTTCATTTGAAAACATGTCTATTGTTTGATATACTGTGGGGATTATTAGGCAGCAAACCTTTAATAAATATACAATGGGTAATTTACAAAGGACACACTCCTTGGGGGGGGGGGGGGACATTTGGTGTGCCAACATGGTTTAATATTCTCTAATGAAACACCAACAAAAAAAAAAAAAATTTAAAAAAACATGTAAAAAAAAAAAAGTTTAAATGGTGACATAACTAGAAACAAAAAAAGAAATTAAAAAAATGCACATTCCTTTACAAAAATGACTACTCTAAATTATGGAGGACCACCAACCAAAACACACGTCTGGCATAGAAAACATTATTAAAGGATTACATCACAAGCAAGAAATGTGACATTTCAGTATGGGACAACTCTATTGAAATTGCATCAGCAAGAGAACGGGGTTATTCTAGCAAGAGAAGAATTAATAAAACGAGGCTTTAAAATGTGGTTTAGTGCGCCTTTTTAAGACATTGTTCTCTTGCTAGAATAAAAGGTTTCTAATGACGAATGTGCCATATCCCAAAGAAACGCGAGTTTTACCTGAACGAGCGCTCCCGTCTCCTCATTTGGACTGAGCATGCGCGGGGTTTTTGTACGCTGCTTTTGTGTACAGACGACCGAACATGTCTGACGGACACGATTCCAGCAGACTGTTTTAAAGCAAGACCAGGAAACAGTTGTTCGTTGGAAAACGGTCTGGCCGACGATTGTTTGCTGGAATTCTGTACGTTACTGCCTACACACGAACGAACATGTCCGCTGAAACTGGTCCGCGGACCAGTTTCAGCAGACATGTTTGGTCGTGAGTACGAGGCCTCACATGTTAGACTTTCAATTGCTACTGTTATCTAGTTTATGTAATGGTTTAGATGAAAATGAAGCTACTGTGTGTGTATTGTGTTGTACTGCCATTTTGTATTTTATTTTTGAATTTGTATTATTTTTTTCTGTTTTTGCTGATGAGAATCCTGCATTTAAATTTTTTAGGGGTTTGGGGGAGGAGTTCTGATAACCAAAAAAGGTTTATCGTGGTTGTTATTAGCTTGATTTGTATCCCTGATTTTCTAATGTGATTTTTAATGTTTAACATTTTTTGTGTCCTATCCTTGTAGCTTGTAAGCTCCTTTAAACAGGGCCTTCTAACTATAATCAAATACTGGAGCATCATTTTCATGCCTTTTTTTTCTGCCCAAGTACATTAATGTAACAAATGTTTACACTACTGTTGTAATAAAAAGTTGATTCTTTTTTTTGCTTTTTTTGATTTTTGCAGACTTTAAATAAATATTTTCTAAGTTCAAACTATTCATACCCATTTGACTGTGCAGACATGCAAGTCCTTGAGTAGAAAGTGGGGAGGGGGGGAGAGGGAAGAAAAACAAAAAATAAAATAAAAATCTCTGCTCCATTGCTTAATTTCAGAGCTCTATTAATTATATTGTGGACTAGGTAAACTATGAAATATGTCAACTAAATGTGAATTCTCTCTAAGCGCCGAATTAAAAAAAAAATACCCCCGAAAATAATAAAAAAAAAATGGCATATCCTTTGGATCTGGCATAGATTTTAACCACCTCCCACACGGCCACTGCAAATAAATGGCCGGGTGGTCCTTTCCTCGTTCTGAGTGGACGTTAAGGAACGTCCTCAGAACGAGTGCTCGCAGCGTGGCCCCCGAGGTCATGCTGTGACTCGATCCTATGAGTCGAGCAGAGATCGGGATATGGGCACTGTGATTGGCCCCCCTGATCACATGACAGCTGTGTCCAATCACAGCCGTCACAATGTAAACAGAGAGACGTGTGTCTCTGTGACAGTTCTCCCTGCCAGGCTCACTGAAAGCTCAGAGCTGAGGGGGGGGGGGAATCTGCAGCTCTGTGACTGCTCTCTGTGTAAGGAGGATCCAGGGGACAAGGTAAGTAACTTTCCCTGGATCCTGCAATGCGATCCCAATTGTGGCTAAGGAAGTTAATATTATGGAATCAACCAAACTGATGTGGCATTGGCTAATAGGCATTTGCCTTTTGCGCGTTCTAGCGAAGATGCAGTCCTAATCTTAAAGGCTTATGTGCAAGTAATCGCCATGAAAAGTGTATGGGGACCTGGGTACTACTCTATGTATCTATGCAAAAAAAGTTTTTTAAAACAATCATTTTTAAAGGAGCAGTGACTTTAAATATCATATCGGGGTGGGGTCCCCTTAAGCCTCGTACACACGATAGGTTAACCAGAGGATAACGGTCTGAAGGACCATTGTCATAGGTTAACCTATGAAGCTGACTGATGGTCTGTCGTGCCTACACACCATCAGTTAAAAAAACAATTGTGTGAGAACGCGGTGACGTAAAACACAACAACGTGCTGAAAAAATGTTCAATGCTTCCAAGCATGCGTCGACTTGATTCTGAGCATGCGCGGATTTTTAACCGGATGGTTGTGCGTACTAACGATCGGTTTGACCTATCGGTTACCAATTCATCGGTTAAATTTTAACGCAAGTTGGCTTTTTTTAAACCGAAGGTTAAATAACCTATGGGGCCCACACACGATCGGTTTTGACCGATGAAAACGGTCCATCAGACCGTTGTCCTCTGGTTAACCTATTGTGTGTACGAGGCCTTAGTCTGCCTGTAAAGTGGTGCATCTGTGCGATGTTTAGAACATGCCGATTCTGATGAGCCCCCCCACCCGCAGACCCCAACAACCACTAGCCAGGGTTGTTGGGAAGAGGTCCTTGTCCCCATCAACATGAGCCCCCCTGCCCCAAAGCATACAGTCCCACATGTAGAGGGAATGTGGCCTGGTACGGTTAAGCACTCGCTCATCCCCCCCTATACTGACCTACCAGGCTGCATGCTCAGATAAGGGTCTGGTATGGATTTTGGGGGAGACCCCACACCATTTTTTTAATAGATTTTTCATTTATATTGCTGGCAGCAGGCAATACATTACAGCCACAGGCAAGTTTAAATGACATTTTGTCCTTTAGAAGTGTCATTATTGCCGCGGCATGTTCTACACATTACACACATGTGCCGCTTTACAGGCAGACTAAGGAATATTTCATTTTTTTGGTTTCACTTTAAGCATCATTAAAATCATTGCTCCTTTAAAAACATGTCACCTATGGCAATAATTTGCACATAAGCCTTTAAAATTAGGACTTTTTTTCATGTTCCTGTCCCATAGACTTTAATAGGGTTTGCATCTTCACTAGAATTCGCAATAGGCGAATGCCTTATAGCCAATTCCACATCTGTTTGGTTGGATTCATATTATTAACTCTTCAAATTCATGCAATGGTATGCAAGTATTCAATAATATTATGGTGTGGAATTCCAAAAATCAAAAATAACTAGTGCAGGGTGTTAGTTGACATTTTCAGTTTATTTTTTATTTTTATTTGCTTGTGCACTGGAAAAATCAACACAGCTACCTTAGGTGGGTGGTAGGTTGGCTGGGATTTGAACTCATAACCTGTGTACTTTGTAAACATCAGTGCAAACCACTAAGCCATTGTGCTAAGTATGCTGAGACCTTCATAGTAGTGTAGTCAGTGCTGTATCTATCCTGGACTAGGTCAACAAGGCCCAGGCCTAGGGCAGCACTTTGCACGAGGGCAGCACAAAAAGAGTCCCCGCCGGCTTACACTACACTGTTAAGCAAATTAGTCTAGCGTCCCCATAAAGTGGCTTCCAGTATGTGATCGACTCTTCTAATTTTGGACCTCAAACCTTCCTTACTGTGCTATGTGTTTTCTGCTTCACCATTGTCATGGTTATATCTTCTTAGTCCTCTCCATAAAATTTTCAGAAATTTGTGCTTAAAGTAGAACTATAGGCAACACTTTTTTTTTTCACTTTGGATAAAGTAAGGGAGGGTTATAGCCCCTGTCAGTTTATTTTTTACCATCCCTGTCCCATTGTAGAGATTTCCCTTCACTTCCTGCCCCACAGCCAAATAGGAAGTGAGATAAAATCTATGCAAATTAAGGGAATCCATTGCCCCCCACCATGCCCTCATAACTAGTGTCCCCACTCAAATTTGTCAGGGCGGGTCTTAAACAGCAAGGGGTGTGGCCTTGGCAGGAAGGGGTGGGTCACATTTAAATAAGGGGGTGCACAAGTTTAGTCAGGCGTAGGGCAGCACAAAACCTAAATATACCACTGAGTGTAGTATAAAATTAAAGAATAACCATAAATAATTACTGCTTTATAGTCCGATAAAAACTAAATTAACATGAAAAAAAAACACATATAATAGATATGTAACTGTAAATGTAAATACATGTAACATTACAGAATAGCAGACATTACTAAAAAAATTCATGCACACCAGGTAGAGCACATAAAAATTTTTTATTCACATTCATGTAATCATGACTGCAGTGCAATTCCATATAATAAACTTGTTTGCAATTGCCACTTGTAAATTTGCGGATTTGTCGATTTTGGTATTTACAAAGGCATATTTTCTTTTGTTAGCGTGTGTTTTCATTCGCTTGTTCTTCCAGTTGAGATCTTAATTGATTTAATTGGGAGTCAAAAAATGTAGAGAGACCATTAATTCCTGCTTTTCTTAGTAAATCAAGCCCATTGCGTTTCGTTCAGGTAAAGAAGGGAGCTGGTAAACACATGTTTACCCCCCATCCTGACACCGATCTCGTGCTTCAGCAGCAGCTGCAGCCAACAAGAGGGGAGGAGGAAAATATGGCCAGCAGCACAGCAGGAATGGATGCCGGGCAATCATGGAGGGGTCCATTGTGGGGGGGGGGGTAAGAGTGGTCCCCTGCAGCACCTAAAGCTGTGAGGAGTGGAAGAAAGGTGGCAGGGTGGCTACAAGTAATCAGGGTTGCGGGGTAGATCAGTGGGGGGGGGGGGGGTTGTTGCTGTGGAGGGTGTAGTGGCAGGAAAAAGGGGACAAAATATGGGGGATGGGGGGATTTAAGATGTCGACAGTGGCGAGAGATAGAGTGGCAAGAGATTTAGGTCAGAGAAGCGGTGGCAGTGTAGGGGTGGCACATGGGTGAATAGCTCTGATCAGCAGGGATCAGAGCTTCTGCTGAACAGTTTTACTATAAGCTTATGGTCATGGAAGTGACCATGAGCTTATAGCAGGAGGAGGAATGTCAGGTCTGTACAGCATATGGTTCTGTCCAGCTGGAAGCGGTGCTGTAGGTTCATATGCTACACGGACTTGGCAGTGAAACAATTAAATTGTTGCCTGTTAAATGTACAATTCAAAGCATTTTGTAATATTTGTTCATTGCAAAAAATATCTGTTGCCCCTGCCAGAAGTCCACTGCTGCCCTGTATCCTGCGCATTCTGAACTGTTGTTTAAAACTGTTACAGTAAAACCTTGGTTTGCGAGCATAATTTGTTCCAGAAACATGCTTGTAATCCAAAGCACTTGTATATCAAAGCATTTTTTTACAGGGTATAAAAGAGACGAGAGGCACCTCTAAGTGTAGCAATAAATTGCTAAATGTTGTACCTTCATTAAATGTAACCATATTGCTACACTTAGAGGCTCCACTCTTCTTTTATACTCAGTTGTGACATGACGCTACTCTTATATCAAGACATTGCTTGTATATCAAGGCAAAATGTATTAAAATATTTTGCTTGTCTTGCAAAACGCTCTCAAACCAAGTTACTCTCAAACCAAGGTTTTACTGTATCTTCCTGCTGAGTTCACCTCCACAAAATAAAGAGCATCCTCTTTATTATGGAGACCAGGAAAAAGGGAGGTGTTCTATAGTCCATGTTTCCTGCCCTAGAGAGCTTCCCCATAGATACAGTACAGTGCAGTAAGTGCGTGTTGTGAAGTGTGTAACTGGTAGAATCACCATATAGGAAAACAAGTACAGCCACGAAAAACTAAGCTGCAATATATCAAATTTGTGTTCTTGAGTTTAGAGACAAATTTAATAAATTAGAGACAAATTAAATTTATGAGTTACAAATGATAATATTCAAGGTATGTTTATGAACTGAATATGCATTTCATACAAGTATTGCTGCCACTGTTTCTGAAAGACTGGCCTCAAGTCAGTTTGCATGTAGCTTAGGTAAAAATAGTTAAACCTGCACTTCTAAAAATGTAATTATGAAAATTTCACAGCGCTTTTACCTTCTTGTTTATCAGTAATACAAAACAACACATACGTAATATGATAAGATGGAAATACGAGGCAAAGTAAGTTCTCATGGGTCATGCAATATTTTATGAATCATGTCACTTAGCCATATGTTTATAAAAAGATAAAATGGTCATACTTGGAACATTCAGAAAGATTTAGCCTAAAAATTGTAAGACTAATAATGAATGTTTATTTGGGTATGCAGTCATATCCGCATTAAATGGCTGCCATCCTACACAGAAGATGAGCATGATAAATCCTTTGTTTGGTGCCAAATTTGCTTGTGGTTTGACAGAATAGAAAAAAATGAAAAGTGTTTTCCAAATACTTTTTAGAATGCTGTATCTCAAAAACATGTGTTTTTGATCATTTCAAAGTAGATTCTACTCCAGTCACTTAAACCTCATACATTTTAACATGTTAATGTAATTTGAATAGTTGTTTTCAGTCATATTAAATAAGAAGCTTTTATTAAAGTGGTTGTAAAGCCACAAGGTTTTTTTTACCTTCATGCATTCTATGTATGGAGGTGTAATTTTGCACTAATTTACAGGATTTAGTTTGTTTGCAGAGTATAGTGCTGCACATTGTTTTTTTTGTTTTTTTTTATTATTATTATTATAAGGAATTATTAACACTAGCATTGCTGGAAGCAAAATCATATGTACTGTATATACTGTAGCTACACTGGAAGAGCATATTTAGGAACATTATAGTACACAGACATACAAATGCTTCATGTGTTGCTGTTTTCATGTGCCTTTTGTAAGTATTTGTATCTTATTTGTGTTATTGGAATTTGATACTGAGGGATATCTGTTTACCACATTGATCACTTTACATCAGCATTGCTTATGTACTGACTAGTTAATGGCCCGGATTCAGAAAGAAGATACGACGGCGTGCACAGTTCGTTCGGCGCGGGGACACGCCTGATTTAAATTTTACACGCCCCCTACCTGCGGAATTTGAATTCCACCGGGGGATTTACAATACGCCGCCGCAAATTTACAGGCAAGTGCTTTCTGAATAAAGCACTTGCCTCAAAAACTTGCGGCGGCGGATCGTTAATGAGATAGGTTACGCGGATCTAAAGATCCGCTCACCTATCTGAATCTAGCCCACAGTGTAGATGACATACAATCATCAGTACCTAAATCCCCAAATCAATGCATTGTATAAAAAGTCAAAAGACCAATATGGTGGGGTTAGTGTGGTACTCAAACTATACTAAAAAGCATATCCTGTTAAAAACTGTAATATCATGTTACCCGTGGATTTTAAAAAAAAAATGTCCCTTTCTTACTCACAGTTTCTGTTCTGAGCACATGTAATTGCTGGAGCTTGACATACTATGATTTTTCATCTGTGAAGATCTGCACAAGTTTTCGCTTAAAGCTTTAAATTATCTGCAAGATGTGTTTTGGAAGAAACAAGTCACTGTCTGCCAATGACAACTGTTTCCCGCATTACCGCAAGAGAGGATATTTTCCTGCATTATTGAAGTGGAGGAAGAGGAGGTCCGAGGTCCCCCACCCCCCTCCGGAAAAGCCGTGAACACGAGGAGGAAGCGGTAAGAACGATGCCCCCCCCCCATTTTCAACTTTAACGGTAGGTCCGGCGGTAATCCCCCCCGTTCAACAACTTCAATGTCCGGCCCATACAATTTTGGCATCCCGCGGCAGCACCCCCCCCCCCCCGACAACTTTAATGTCCCGCAGTACAATGTTGAAAATAAAATAAAACATATAATGTAACCATCATAAAAGGTTATTGCATCAATATCTTATTAACTGATTCCAAAATGGCCCTGTCCAATGACCAATACATGCACTCAGTTATAAGTCAGTCAGAGGCATAAACCCTGTGACAGAACCCACTGTTACTGTGTGTTTTGAAAGGGACTGTGGGCTGGCCTCCTGCCCACAGACTATGGCCCAGAAGAGACTGAGAGACTTGGAATGGCATTGGGATCATGCAATGTAATGTAATGAAATGCTACATCCCTTCTCCCCCATCCTCCCTCTTGTTGCTGTGTTTAATTGTGTTGGGTCATGGCACATAGACAATGGTCTGGACTGGAGATTTTTTTTAGCAGAGGATGTGTAAGGAGGGGCTGCCTGCTTATCATAATCCCTTTATGTTTCAACTGTAGTTTCTGTTTCAATGTACAAGTGTTGAGTTCCCATTGGTTCTTCCTTGCCCCCTACCCCCTCTATGACATGGCTAGGGGGGCCTCAACACCTGTGTGGCTTGCCTTGTGATTGAAGGGTTAAGGGCTGGTTATGGCGAATCTTCAGGCTGCGGGTGCGTTTGGAGGACAGGATACACAGGTCTGGCAGATGTGCCCACCTGGGGTATCCAAGATCTGTCACAAACCCCCTTAATGTATTTGTGGTTTACATAAAGTAGGTTTATGCCTTTTCAATGTTTGTACAATTTCAATGTGTTTCTTCAAGAGCTAGGTAGCGGCAAATTTGGTAACACTTTGGTTAAGGTGCTCAGCTTTGTTCAACCAAAGTGCAACTGTATAGTCTGTGCTGAAGTCATGCATCTCCCATGTCAATGTGTCAAGCCACCTCATCCAAGCTCGCCGTGGGCAGATATTGGCTTCCATCAAAAGCTACTGTGTTCTGTCCTGTCCTTAAGGGTACCCCATCCGGTGGTATGTGGTAAGAATTGATGGACACAGGTCACAAGACAAATTTTTGGAAAAAATAAATACACTTAATTTTAATGCACAAAAACACAATACCCATTTAAGGTAAAATATAAATATTATTTATTTTATTTAAAAAAAAATGTTTTACACTCTCTATAAATTTTTTGCTATGATCAACTTTATTGCTATCACAAGGGATGAACAACATCTCTTGTGACAACATGAGCCATGACAGGTTCTCTTTAGGAAGAGATCTATTAGACCCCAAACCTCTCCTCTGGCCTCCAATGCAGCCAATCAGACATAGATCAGTCCGATCGGCTGCTTCCCTGGCCGGTTATTGCCAGGTAAACAAGGAACCAAAACCAGAAGTGACTAAATCCTCATTTCTTCCAGTTTCTGATATCACACTGTGGGAGGAACAACATCAGTTCATTTAACTGTGTGCCTGGAGCCAGATGCTACCAGTTGTATCCTTGCCAGCCCAGTAAACAGGAAGTGGATAAGGTGTTCCATTGGCAAAAATTATGTATTTCATTTCCCTACTATCTATCACATTTTTAAAGGCCTTGGAGAACCAGGACACTGTAAACAATTGAGGACACTGGCTCTGTTGACACTGGTACTGGTATGGCAATGATAAGGACATTGGTATGGCAGGGATCAGGACACTGGAATGGGGTATGGTGGTGATCATAAGGCTGGTATGGCGGTGATCAGGTCAATGGTATGGGATATGGCAGTGATCAGGACAGTGGGAGGAACAATGGTTCCATTAACTGTGTGCCTGGAGCCAGATGCTACCAGTTGTATCCTTGCCAGCCCGGTAAACAGGAAGTGCCAGTGATCAGGACGCTGGTATGGTGTATGTTGGTGATCAGGACATCGGTATGAGAAATGGTGGTGATCAGGATGCTGGTATGGTGTATGGCGTTGATCAGCTTCGGGTCTTGAAGAGTTCTTCTGCACTGCCCCTTATGTACTTCATGCATAATTACAGATCAAGAAGACACTGTTATGGGTTATGGCAGTGATTAGGATGCTGGTATGGGTTATGGCGGTGATCAGGACGCTGGTACGGTATATAGTGGTGATCAGGATGCTGGTATGACACATGGTGGTGATCAGGATGCTGGTAGGGATGAGCTTTGCGTTCGATACGAACGTATGTTCCACTCGAACATCGGCCGTTCGATCGTTCGTCGAAATTCGAACAAAACGGGTCGTTCGCGCCAAATTCGAGTG
Organism: Rana temporaria; assembly: GCF_905171775.1. Classification (NCBI taxonomy): domain Eukaryota; kingdom Metazoa; phylum Chordata; class Amphibia; order Anura; family Ranidae; genus Rana; species Rana temporaria. The sequence goes on from NC_053493.1 coordinate 159,812,214, forward strand.
ACGCAAAATGGCCCATAATTCACTGCAGCGTTGAGCGCTGATGATTGGCCAAGCATTCTGTATGTCCCGCATGCTTGGCCAATCACAGCGCGCAAAAAACGAAGAGCCATAATTGGCCAAAGCCTGGGTTGCTTTGGCCAATTATGGCTCAGGGCTTTAGCACACGCCCCACACTATAAAAGGCCGCCTTCCGGGCGGCCTCGTGTACTGTGTTCCGGCTTGTTACAGAGAGCAGTTAGAGAGACAAAGAGATTATCTTTTTAGATAGATAGATAGAGCAGGGTAGTCAGTTTAGCTTGAAATACAGTGTGTAGAGAATGTATATACATCCCTAGGAGTTTTACATATATTTATACACTGTATAGCTTAGCTAGATTTGCTCTTAGTATTTGTCAGGCAGGAGATTGTGCATAGCTGCTCTAACGTGTTGTATTGCCTGCCTGTGTGCTGTGTAGTTTACACCTAAACGTACTGGGTGTTACTGCACGTGTCCTGTTTATTTGCAACTAAGTGCATTTTGTGTAAGTGCAAGTTTGCTCTTTAATAGCACGTAAGCGCATTTACTGCAAGTGCAATTTTGCTCTTTAATCGTACGTAAGCGCATTTACTGCAAGTGCAATTTTACTCTTTAATCGCACGTAAGCGCATTTACTGCAAGTGCAATTTTGCTCTTTAATCGCACATAAGCGCATTTACTGCAAGTGCAATTTTGCTCTTTAATCGCACGTTAGCGCATTTACTGCAAGTGCAAGTTTGCTCTTTAATCGCACGTAAGCGCATTTACTGTAAGTGCAAGTTTGCTCTTTAATAGCACGTAAGCGCATTTACTGCAAGTGCAAGTTTGCTCTTTAATCGCACGTAAGCGCATTTAGTGCAAGTGCAAGTTTGCTCTTTAATCGCACGTAAGCGCATTTACTGTAAGTGCACATGTCCTGTTTATTTGCAACTAAGCGCATTTAGTGTAAGTGCAAGTTTGCTCTTTAATAGCACGTAAGCGCATTTATTGCAAGTGCAAGTTTGCTCTTTAATCGCACGTAAGCGCATTTACTGCAAGTGCAATTTTGCTCTTTAATCGCACGTAAGCGCATTTACTGCAAGTGCAATTTTGCTCTTTAATCGCACGTAAGCACATTTACTGCAAATACAATTTTGCTCTTTAATCGCACGTAAGCGCATTTACTGTAAGTGCACGTGTCCTGTTTATTTGCAACTAAGCGCATTTTGTGTAAGTGCAAGTTTGCTCTTTAATAGCACGCAAGCGCATTTACTGCAAGTGCAATTTTGCTCTTTAATCGCACGTAAGCGCATTTACTGCAAGTGCAATTTTGCTCTTTAATAGCACGTAAGCGCATTTACTGTAAGTGCAAGTTTGCTCTTTAATAGCACATAAACGCATTTACTATAAGTGCACGTGTGTTGTTTATTTACACCTGAACGCATTAAAATGTCTGGAAGGACAACAAACAGAGGCAGAGAGTCACAAGGGCAAGCAGGCTCTGCATGTAGAGGCAACGCTGGTGGTGGACGTGGTGCATCCTCTTCAGCACGTGGCCGTGGCCGCTCGTCCTTCTTTTCGGGAGCTGGCCGTGTTGAGCCTCAACATGCAGAGAAATTAGTAGAGTGGATGACCAAGCCGTCCTCATCCTCTTCATCCTCTCTCACACAGACTGATCTTAGTTTGTCTGGCAAAGCAGCTGCCAAGGCTTCCTCTTCCCTCTGCACAATGGCATCACACAATCCTTCCCTAGTCCCACCGTGTCCTCTTGAGGAGTCCCCCGAACTGTTTCAACACAGTGTTGGGTACATGCTGAATGAAGATGCACAGCGTTTTGAAGGCTCCGATGATGGAACACAGATAGAGGAAGGCATTGATGTGAGCCCAGGAAGAGGGGGTGGCCGAGAGGGACAGCAATCTGGCAGTGATGTTCCCCCAGCTGGAGCATACTGCCAGGTTTTCGACAGTGATGAGGAGGGAGTGGATGATGAGGTCACTGACTCTACCTGGGTGCCTGATAGGAGAGAGGAGGAAGAGGAGGAGGAGGAGGAGGACGAGGCACAGGCACATCTACAAAGAGGCAGGATGCCCTCCAGGGGTCAGGTTAAGGGCACACCAACTGCATTACATCGCACATCTACGCTTGTGCATGGCGCTGCTGTGTCTGAACGGTACAGCAAAAGTTCTTTGGTGTGGGCCTTTTTTGAAACATGTCCATCAGATCGTACCTTTGCTATTTGCAACATATGTCGCAAGCGTATCTCGCGTGGCCAAAACATCACCCGCTTGGGCACCACATGTTTGTCCAGACATATGTCGAGCTGCCATGCAGCTTGTTGGCAAGCATACCAGAAAGACCCACACCAAACACCAAAGCAGACCTCCCCTTGCCCTTCTGTGACCTCCAATCCCACTAGACCCCCAGTCCTCTCTGAAGCCTGCACTGAAGGTGTAGAAATAGGTGTGTCACAACCTAGTAGTGGTAGTACATGCTGGCAATCTACTGATAGTACCAGACAAATTTCCCTGCCCCAGCTGCTACAGCGCCGAAAGAAGTACGCTCCCAGCCATCCACATGCCCAGCGGTTGAATGCTAGCTTAGCAAAATTGCTAGCACTTCAACTGCTACCTTTTCAGTTGGTAGATTCTGCCCCCTTCCGTGAGTTTGTGGAATGTGCAGTACCTCAGTGGCAAGTACCCAAACGCCACTTTTTCTCACAGAAGGCGATTCCGGCTCTCTATCGGCATGTGGAAGGCAATGTCCATGCCTCGCTGGACAGGGCGGTCAGTGGTAAGGTGCATCTTACTGCTGACTCATGGTCCATCAGGCATGGACAGGGATGTTACCTGTCTTTTACGGCCCTTTGGGTGACTCTGCTGGCAGCTGGGAAGGATGCAGGGCAAGGTACAGTAGTTTTGGAGGTTGTTCCACCACCACGCCTCCAAAACACTACTACTGGTTGTGACACACCTCTCTCCTCCACCCCCTCCTCTTCTTCTTCCTCTGTGGCCTCTTCCTGTGGTGATGTTTCCTCAGAACCAGCCGTGCTCCGTAGGCGTACGAGGGGCTACGCAGGAATGCAGCCCAAGAGATGCCATGCAGTGCTAGAGCTGGTGTGCTTGGGAGACAGGAGCCACACTGGGGAAGAGGTTCTTTGAGCTCTGCAGGGGCAGGCGCAGAGGTGGTTGACGTCACGCCAGCTGAAGCCTGGAATGGTGGTCAGCGATAATGGCACCAACCTCCTCTCTGCCCTGCGACAGGGAAAACTCACCCATGTGCCCTGTTTTGCGCATGTCCTGAATTTGGTGGTGCAGCGGTTCTTGGGCAGGTACCCGGGCCTACAGGATGTCCTGAAGCAGGCCAGGAAAGTCTGTGTGCATTTCCGGAGGTCATATAATGCCACTGCTCAGCTGACAGACCTCCAAAGGGAATACAACCTGCCCAAGAACCGCCTAATCTGTGACATGCCCACCAGATGGAACTCTACGTTGGCCATGTTGCAGCGGCTGCACACGCAGCAGAGGGCCATCAATGAGTACCTGTGCCAATATGGCAGCAGAACTGGGTCAGGGGAGCTTGTTTTTTTTTTCACCACGCGAGTGGGCCTTGATCAGGGATGCATGCACTGTCCTGTCACCATTTGAGGAGGCCACGAGGAGGGTGAGCAGTGACAGTGCATGCATCAGTGAGACTGTCCCTCTTATTCACATGTTGGAGCACACGCTACGTGGAATAATGGACAGGGCCCTTGAGGCAGAACAGAGGGAGGAAGAGGAGGACTTCCTTACCTCTCAAGGCCCCCTTTATCCAGACAGTGGTCCTGCTTGCCCACCTAGCACACAGGAAGAGGCGGATGATTGTATCAGCAGCATGGAGGTGGAGCCTAGCACTCAGCATCAGCAGCAGCAGTCTTCAAGGGATCATTTACAGTCCCAAGGAACACGTGGACTTTTACGTGGCTGGGATGAGGTGGCTGCGGATCCTGTCGTCCTCAGTGACCCAGAGGACTGTGTCCCGAATGCCTCTGCAAACCTACGCTGCATGGCCTCCCTGATCCTGCAAAGCCTGCGTAAGGATCCTTGTGTACGTGCTATCAAGGAGAGGGATCATTACTGGCTGGCAACTCTCCTTGATCCATGTTACAATAGTAAGGTTGCGGACCTTATGTTGCCATCGCAGAGGGAGCAGAAGATGAAACTTCTGCGGGAGGCCTTGCAGAAGGGTCTGTGCAATGCGTTCCCAGAACCGGGGGATTACCAAAACCTGGCCCTGGACAACGTGTTGCTGAGGCTTCGGTGAGTCACAGAAGGAGCGGTGGAGAAGGTGGCCGTCTGACCGATGCGTTCAGACAATTTTTTAGTCCGTAGCCCCAAGGTATGACCGGTTCCAGCAACCATCGCCAGCGTCTGGTTTACATGGTCCGGGAATACCTAGGGGCAAGATCCGACTTGGACACCTTTCCCACCGAAAATCCTCTGGCTTACTGGGTCTTGAGGATTTATCACTGGCCAGAGCTTGCACAGTAGGCAATTGAGCTACTGGCTTGCCCTGCATCCAGTGTTCTTTCAGAACGCACATTCAGTGCTGCTGGAGGCTTTGTGACCGATCACAGGGTGCGCCTCTCCACCGACTCTGTTGATCGACTGACCTTCATGAAAATGAATTAGGCTTGGATCAACACCAGCTACCAAGCACCTGATGCTGATGTTACTGAATAATAATTTTTTGTTGAAATGTCAGATCCCTTTGAGACTGTGTATGCTGATGCTGATTGAATGTCCTGTTATGCTGCTGATGGAATATCCTTCTCCTCCTCACTTTTCTTGCTGATAGCTAGTAAGAAATTTTGTGTTTCTGGGCTCCGCCACCAGTGCCTAAGGCCTAATTTTTCTGCCCCTGTTTAACAGGGGCGCCTAATAACAATTTTTGATGCAATACTTTGCACGTGGCTCTTTGTTGCGCTCCAATTACAGTTATTGGGAGGGGTTGCAGTGTTGTGTTGTGCCCTAGGACAAATTTTTCTGCCCCTGTTTAACAGGGGCGCCTAATACCAATTTTTGATGCAATACTTTGCACGTAGCTCTTTGTTGCGCTCCAATAAGAGTTATTGGGAGGGGTTGCAGTGTTGTGTTGTGCCTAAGGACAAATTTTTCTGCCCCTGTTTAACAGGGGCGCCTAATAACAATTTTTGATGCAATACTTTGCACGTGGCTCCTTGTTGTGCTCCAATTACAGTTATTGGGACGGGTTGCAGTGTTGTGTTGTGCCTAAGGCACATTTTTTTTGCCCCTGTTTAACAAGGGCGCCTAATAACAATTTTTGATGCAATACTTTGCACGTGGCTCTTTGTTGCGCTCCAATTACAGTATGTTTGAGGGGTGCCCTTTTTTCTACAATTTTTATTTCACAAAAAAATAATGGCCCCCCACCACCCCTAAAATAATCTACATATTGTTGCCACACAGCACGTGCGCAAGCAGTATTAAATTAATTTTTTCTTATAATAATCTCATGTTGTGCAGGGACATTTATAAATACGTGCCACTACTATAGACACACAGCAGGTGTGATATTTAAAGGAATTTTTTTATTTTTTTTTTCCCTTTAACCACTTCCAGACCTGCGCACGACTATGTACGTCCTCTTTTTAAAGATTGATATCTCGGTAACGGCAGCAGCTGCTGCCACAACCGAGGTATCGATCTTTAGTGTGCGCGGTCCGGTACACGATAACGGCGGTCTCCGCGGCGGATTCGCCGTGAGATCACCGTTATCAGTGGCGGGAGAGGGCCCCCCTCCCGCCGCTTACCGGAGCCGTTGGTAGCGGCGGAGGAGATCGGGACCGTTCGGCTGGTGACTGGGGACGAGACTGAAGGAAAAATCTCCTTTGCCCGTCCCCATAGCTCTGCTGGGCGGAAGTGACGTCAAAACGTCAGTCCCGCCCAGCCTCTTAAAGAGACAATTTTTTTTTTTTGTCATTTGAAAAAATGACAGTTTCAAATATTTTTTTTTTATTTTGCATTTTAGTCTAAATATGAGATCTGAGGTCTTTTTGACCCCCAGATCTCACATTTAAGAGGACCTGTCATGCTTTTTTCTATTACAAGGGATGTTTACATTCCTTATAATAGGAATAAAAGTGATCAATTTTTTTTTCAGTGTAAAAAGTAATAAAATAAATAAAAATAAATAAGAAAACAAAAATTTTTTTTTTTTAAAGCGCCCTGTCCTGACGAGCTTGCGCGCAGAAGCGAACGCTTACGCGAGTAGCGCCCGCATATGAAAACGGTGTTCAAATCACACAAGTGAGGTATCGCCGCGATCGTTAGAGCGAGAGCAATAATTCTAGCCCTAGGCCTACTCTGTAGCTCAAAAAATGCAATCTCTAGAATTTTTTAAACATCGCCTATCAAGATTTTTAAGGGTAAAAGTTTGACGCCATGCCACGAGCGGGCACAATTTTTAAGCGTGACATGTTGGGTATCATTTTACTCGGCATAACATTATCTTTCACAATATATAAAAAAATTGGGCCAAATTTATTGTTGTCTTATTTTTTAATTCAAAAAAGTGAATTTTTTCCAAAAAAAGTGCGCTTGTAAGACCGCTGCGCAAATACGGTGTGACAAAAAGTATTGGAATGACCACTGTTTTATTCTCTAGGGTGTTAGAAAGAAAAAAATATATAATGTTTGGGGGTTTTAAGTAATTTTCTAGCAGAAAAAACTGTTTTAAATGTTTCAAATCTGAAAAACACCTAAGGTCTGGAAGTGGTTAAGCATCATTAAAATCGCTGCTCCGGAAAAAACGTCCGTTTTTAAAACTTTTTTTTCCATTGATACATGTTCCCTGGGGCAAGACCCGGGTTCTGAAAGACGTTTTCCAACATTAAATTGAATATTGGTCTTTAAAATGAGCATTTTTGAATTCGAACGTTCGAGTCCCATAGACTTCAATGGGGTTCTAAATGTTTGCGCGAACCCGCGGTCTGTTCGAACGTTCTGGTGCGAACCGAACCCGGGTATGTTCGGCTCATCCCTAGATGCTGGTATGAGGTATGGAGGTGTTTAGAATGCTGGTATGGTGTATGGCAGTGATCCTGGGGCGCATGGGAGGAGTTGACTACATCTGTTTGGCAATAATGCCCAGACTCACAAGACTCTTCTCCTGGCACCTAACACCTAACATTTTTCTCCATTACTACACTATATTAGGTCAAAGCCACCTATTGGCAAACTAGCTAACTGCACCTGGTGGCAATAAGGATACTGTGCCTGTGGTGGCTAGTGATCAGATACACTGTCTGGCTTCTCTAGTGACAGCACCATTTTTTTTTTTTTTTTTTAAATGATCACAGAGTGCTTTATACAGTGACGATCACTGTAGGAAAAACTCTGTTTGCTTTTACAGAAAATGGAATACTGGCTGCAGTATTATTATCATTATAATACAGGAATCAGGATTTATATAGTGCCAAAAGTTTGTGCAGCGCTTTACAACATGGGGGTAGACAGTACAGTTACAATACAATTCAATACTGAAGGGATCAGAGGGCCCTGCTTGTTAGAGCCTACAATCTGACAGCATTTGTTTACATATGAGATTGCTGTGACTGGCAACAGCAATCACAAGGTACAGTGCCTCTACCCCAATCTGCTGTGTTTGAAAGGCATGCACAAGCAGCAAGAATGGAAGGTTGTTTTAAAATGCCCCACCCCCCTAGGAATAAGCTGTCTGGACATTTAAATACAGTGGCCAGACAATAAGGAGTTAAATAAGCCCAATGATCTTTGAAGGTGTCAGGTAATTAATTCATATATTAGGCTTCATCCACATGGATTCAGAAGGCAGCAGTATCACCTGCAGATTGCTTTTCAGAAGAGTAGTAGAGCCTACCACCCCATGTGGATGGGGCTTATTTAACCCCTTACTGTCTAGCCACTGTCTACTACCCGCAGGTGATACTGCTGCCTTCTGAATGCCTGTTTTATTTTTTTATGTTTTTTTGAATCCCCTAGGGGGGATTCTGCATTGAAATACAGTGCACCTGCAATTACATGCCAAGCAGTTGCATTGTTTTCAAGCTCGGAAGGTTACACAAATTGTCAAACCTAACATTGCAAGGTAAAATTGACACATCATGAAGCACCAAGGTCGTGGCATGTGTGTCATGTGAACAGACCCGACTGGCTACCATGTCACATTATAGGTGGGTGGAAAAAGCATAGATCAATTGTATATTTTTACAGCCTTTCTTCCAGTCCCTCTGTTTGAATTTAGCCTTTGTGGCTTTCACATTGCAAGTTAAAATTAGAAAAGTTTTATATTAGAGACTCTTTAACTTTAACCACTTCCTTACTGGGCACATATACCCCTTCCTGACCAGGTGAAATTTCAGCTTGTGGCACTGCGTCACTTTAACTGACAATTGCGCGGTCGTGCGACGTGGCTCCCAAACAAAATTGACGTCCTTTTTTCCCCACAAATAGAGCTTTCTTTTGGTGGCATTTGATCGCCTCTGCGGTTTTTATTTTTTACGCTATAAACAAAAATAGAGCGACAATTTTGAAAAAAAAACAATATTTTTTACTTGTTGCTATAATAAATAGCCCAATTTTTTTTAAAAAACATTTTTTTCTCAGTCTAGGCGATACGTATTCTTCTACATATTTTTGGGGAAAAAAAATAAAAAAAAACAAGAAGCGTCGGGTTTGCGCAAAAGTTATTGCGCTTACAAAATAGGGGACAGAATTATTATTATTTTTTATTTATTTTTTTTACTACTAATGGCGGCGATCAGCATTTTTTTCGTGACTGCGACATTATGGCGGACACATCGGACACTTTTGACACATTTTTGGCGCCATTCTCAGGGGGTGAGGAAGGGGTTAAATGTGTACCCTAAATTGTGTTCTAACTGTAGGTGGAGGGGGGGTGACTTGGGGAGGTGACCGATCTATGTCCCTATGTACAAGGGACACAGATCGGTCTCCTCTCTCCCCTGACAGGACATGGATCTCTGTGTTTACACCCAGAGCTCCACGTCTTGTCCCTGTAGCCGCCGATCCCGAGTCCCTGGCGGACATCACGGCCGCCAGGCACTCGCATCGGCATCTCAGCGATGCGGCGAGCACACACGCGCCACCGTCGGACGCGCGCGCCCGCGCCGCTGGATGCGCGCGGAGGCCGTGTTTTTACGGCCTGTTAGAGATTCAGAACCACCGTATAAAGTCGTACGGCCGTCGGGTAGTGGTTAATATATTATTTTACAGTGTCAGATTGTATTTATATACAGCACTATTAACTTACATTACGTTTTGTTTGAATTAAGTTGTAATAAATTAGTCCTATTCAATTATACAGTACTGTATATTCATATATAATTTTTGTAACAGTTGATTTACCACAAATTGAGATGTTTGCCTTGAGCTACTGAGCACGTACAGTACTTATTTCTGTATTGTTTGGTGTCGCTGTACCACAGTTTATAAGCGAATAACTTGAAGACGTCTGCAGTGTTTTTAAATCTTCAAATTGTTCTCCTAACTCATACTTGTAGAATAGCGTACGTGCTAAGGAACAAGACTCATCTGTCATGTTTTGTTTCCAAATTTATTTGATTCAATTTATGTCAGAGCCTACAGTCATCATGAATATCCAGTTGGCCCTGATCATTTTCCACAAACATATTGCTGAGATAATGATGAGCCTCGGGACATCAGTCACTTATGTGTCACTGCTTTTAGAAGGTACTGTGCATGCTGGGAGAGAAAACTTGATTTTGTTTTGTAGAAGTCCAGCATTCATCATTTTAAACACAGTATATCACAGTATGCATTTACATCATCTCATGCACAGTAGATGAAAAGTACAAATAAAATTTAAAAAAAACACACTTTTCTGAGCTATCCCAATTTTTTCAGTTATGCCGTGTACACACGGTCGTTTTTTGTGATGAAAAAAAAACAAAATTTTTAAAAACGTCATTTAAAATGACTGTGAGTGGGGAAAACGTTGTTTTATGTCTTCTGAAAAACGACAAAAAAAAAATTCGAGCATGCTTTAATTTTTTATGTCGTTTTTCAAAACATCGTTTTTTGTGTCATAAAAAATTATCGTGTGTAGGCTAAAACGACGTTTAAAACAACGTTTTTAAACCCGCACATGCTCAGAAGCAAGTTATGACGCGAGCTTGAATGGAAAAGAGTGCCGCCGTACGTGCTGAGCGTAACCGCGCTCTGCTAGAGCATTTTGAAAAAACGATGGTGTGTAGGCAACGTCGTTTTTTAAATTGAAGTTTGAAAAACGTCGTTTTTTTTCATGAGAAAAAATTACGTTTTTTTTATCACAAAAAACGACCCTGTGTACGCAGCATAAGGATAAAATAGAATGCATATGTGATAATGCTCTCAAACCAGTGTAATATTAGTCATACGATAATATACTGTATTACAGTATTAAATATATAAAGGACATCAAGAAATATTCAGTAAAATATTTCAAAGAAGCATGGATGATGGTGAGGTATCAACCAACTAGGAATCATCTTTTGTTGACTCAAGTGCTGAAAACTGGGATCTGGCTGATGAATTGCTGTGTGTTACCTTGCATAATAACATTATTTTTACACTACCTTATTGCATCAGTGTTTTTTGTTTGTTTGTTTGTTTTATGTAACTGAGTCTGAACAACATAGGTAGGCACTTGCAGTAAAAAAAAACGTGTTAAGTTCTGATGTTCATTTCTATTATTGTGACAATTACATTCTCACCTCACATTAAATAAAATAGGCAAAAAGCAGATTTTACATCTGTTCTGTCTCAATTGCCACTTTATGCATTGACATACCATCTTAGGCCTCATTCGCACAAGACTTACAATACCCTACACCCATACAGGGCTGTGATTGTTTTGTCAAGTTTTTGGGGTTGTGTTCAATATGTGCAAATAGAGATCACACAAATGCATAAAAGTAGGGTTGTCCCGATACCGATACTAGTATCGGTACCGATACTGAGCATTTGCACAAGTACTCGCGCAAATGCTCCCGATGCTTCACCCGATACTTTTTTTCACCGGAGAGTGGGTGGAGAGGGGGTGGAGAGCGGAGCAGAGCAGTCCTCGTGTATGTCACTAATGGAGGAGAGGAGAGCTGCTGCCGCTGTCTAGTCCCCAAAGAGAAAGCCAAGCCCTCCCCCTGCCGCCGCCGTCTAGTTGATCAGCGCTCGGGGGAACATAACAGCTTTCATTTGATTTCTCAGAAGAAATAAGGACATTTAAAAGCTAAATCGAAGGATGAGGTAAGTGAAGGAGGACTGCACTAAGGTAAAGCTATTTAAGAAAAAAATTGTACCTTTACAACCCCTTTAACTCCAACCCTGCACTCTGTATGTAGCACACCCTTCAACTCTACACTCTTTACGAAGCTCACCCCTCAACCCTGCACTTTGTATGTAGCGTGCCCCTCAACCCTGCACCCTGTACGTAGTGCACCCCTCCACCCTGAACTCTGTACATAGCACAGCCCTCAACTCTGTATGTAGTGTACCCCTCAAACCTGCACTCTGTATGCAGTGCACCCCTCAAACCTGCTTTCCTGACATAGCGTACCCCTCAAACCTGCACTCTGTACTTAGCTCATTTCTCAACACTGCACTCTTGATGTAGCGCACCCCTCAACCATGCAGTCTGTATGTGGCCCACCCCTCAACCGTGCACTCTGTACATAGCTCACCCCTCTACCCTGCACTCTGTACATAGCTCACCCCTCCACCCTGCACTCTGTACATAGCTCACCCCTCAACCCTGCACTCTGTACATAGCTCACTCCTCAACCCTGCACACTGTACGTAGTTCACTCCTCACCCATGTGGAAGTAAAATATATTTTAAATATATTTTAAAAAAACATTCTTAATATATTTTTCTCAAATATATTGCCATATATTTGAAATGCTACAATTTTGGCCAGATTCAATATATTTCAAAAATATATTTCAATATGCATTGTGAAATATGTTGCAAATATATTCATAAATATATGTTAAATGTACTTCTGAATGCATTTAGCAATATATTTATGCAACCATAAATATATTGCAATGTGCATTTTGGAATGCATTGTGAATATATTTATAAATATATTGCTAAATGCATTCAGAAGTACATTTCACATATATTTATGAATATATTCGCAATGCATTCCAAAATGCACTTTGCAATATATTTATGGCTACAAAAATATATTGCTAAATGCATTCAGAAGTACATTTAACATATATTTATGAATATATTTGCAACATATTTCACAATGCATTCCGAAATATATGCACGAATATATTGAAATATATTTTTGAAATATATTGAATCTGGCCAAAATTGTAGCATTTCAAATATATGGCAATATATTTCGGAAAAATATATTAAGAATGTTTTTTTTAAATATATTTTAAATATAAATGTAAATGTACTTCTGAATGCAAAATTTAAAAAAATACATTCCTACTACATTTTGAAATGCTGTGTATTTATATATTGTATTTTATATATTGTAGGCCTATAAAACTAGCAAACATCTGGAAAAAAAACAATAACACAGTACAATACACACAACTTTATTATCATGTAAATATACAAAAACTACAACACAGGGAATAGAAAGTGATGTTAACTGTGGTAAATGACATTAATGACATAAAAGTTTGTGGTATTCTGCTGAGGTTCCTGATGTTTCCCTTCAGGTGATATTTCAACGCCGCAATTTTTCTCGTAACAGCGTCACTGATCACAGCTTATGAAGTCCCAGGAAACTTTGCCAAAGTAGCAGCTTTAAAAAGTAAATGGAAAATATTAGATTTATTAGATTTTCCCTGTGAATCAAAAGCCATATAAGACCCTTTTCACACTGCAGCGATGCTAAAGCTCCGCCGGTTTTGCAGTGTTTTTGTAGCACTTTTTAGGCGTTTTTTTTTTTTAAAGGGAAAAAGTCCAGTTTTTAATGCGCTTTTAGGGTGCTTTGGAAGCACTGCCCATTAACTTCAATAGGCAGGTGCGTTTTAGGAGCGCTATTTATAGCGCTCCCAACCCGCCCCAGATGCTGCTTGCAGGACTTTTTCTAATGTTGCGCAAGCGCATCGCCCCAGTGTGAAATTACTCATTGCACTGAAAGGGATGCAGTTTTATGAGCTTTTTAGAGGCTATTTCTAGCGCTCAAACGCCTGAAAACTGCCTCAGTGTGAAAGGAGTCTAACAGATGCAGCTGAGTAAATAAAACTAACAAAATTAAGCATGTATAAAAACATCAAAATATTGTAGACTTTTCAAAAATCAGTATACAAATCAACATCTTGCCTACAACTTGCCTTATTAGTTCAGACTACTACCAGACTGAGCAAGATATCTCATTTTGACACAACAGTCAAATTGGCTTACAGTCTACATGTCAATGCTGATGTTTTCATAGGGTCTAACTGTACCTGCTTCTCTCCATCTGTCAGCCGCTTGGAGGCACCGCCTTAAAGGTTACTTTTTATTGAAGTGGTTGTAAAGACACAAGGGTTTTTACCTTCATGTATTCTATGCATGAAGGTAAAAAAAAAAAAACTTCTGTGTGCAGCAGCCCCCCTATACTTACATCTAGGGATAGAACATATAGGAGTCAGTCCTGCTTCACAAATCAAATTGCAGCAGCATTGCATATTTTCCTGTGAGATACTCTGCATATTACACCAGCATTACATATTTTCCTGTGAGATACTCTGCATATTACACCAGCACTGCCTAGGTTCCTGTGAGATACTCTGCATATTACACCAGCACTGCCTAGGTTCCTGTGAGATACTCTGCATATTACACCAGCACTGCCTAGGTTCCTGTGAGATACTATGCATATTACACCAGCACTGCCTAGGTTCCTGTGAGATACTCTGCATATTACACCAGCACTGCATAGGTTCCTCTGAGATACTCTGCATATTCTTCTAGATTGTAAGCTCTAACGAGCAGGGCCCTCTGATCCCTCCTGTATTGAATTGTATTGTGACTGTACTGTCTTCCCTGATGTAAAGCGCTGCGCAAACTGTTGACGCTATATAAATCCTGTATAATAATAATAATAATAATATTGCACCAGCACTGCATATGTTCCTGTGAGATACTCTGCATTAGATAGTTTAGGGAAAGGTTCCAGATTGTTCTTATAGGGAGAGAAATATATAGGAGTCAGTCCTGCTTCACAAATCAAATTGCAGCAGCATTGCATATTTTCCTGTGAGATACTCTGCCTATTACACCAGCATTACATATTTTCCTGTGAGATACTCTGCATATTACACCAGCACTGCCTAGGTTCCTGTGAGATACTCTGCATATTACACCAGCACTGCCTAGCTTCCTGTGAGATACTATGCATATTACACCAGCACTGCCTAGGTTCCTGTGAGATACTCTGCATATTACACCAACACTGCATAGGTTCCTCTGAGATACTCTGCATATTGCACCAGCACTGCATATGTTCCTGTGAGATACTCTGCATTAGATAGTTTAGGGAAAGGTTCCAGATTGTTCTTATAGGGAGAGAAATATATAGGAGTCAGTCCTAATTCACAAATCAAATTGCAGCAGCATTGCATATTTTCCTGTGAGATACTCTGCATATTACACCAGCATTACATATTTTCCTGTGAGATACTCTGCATATTACACCAGCACTGCCTAAGTTCCTGTGAGATACTCTGCATATTATACCAGCACGGCATAGGTTCCTCTGAGATACTCTGCATATTGCACCAGCACTGCATATGTTCCTGTGAGATACTCTGCATTAGATCGTTTAGGGAAAGGTTCAGATTGTTCTTATAGGGATAGAATATATAGGAGTCAGTCCTGCTTCACAAATCACTAGCACTGCATATGTTAATGTGAGATACACCGTTTATATACTTTTTTTCTATTGTGCTATTCAAAAAACATCCATTTAGGGAAAAAAACTGTCGAACACAAACATCCAGGTGTCCGCTCAACTCTATTCATTAACATTCACTCAGACAGATACTTCGTCTTCAAAAATTTCAATGAACTCTCCAAAAAATTTTTTTAGCTCAAAAATGTTTTAAAACTATTACTCTAGTAAGCCACATCTTTTAAATATATTTTTGCTCATTTGTGAACTCCATCCCAGGTCTCTGGTTTCAACACTAACATTCTGCTCTTCAGATTCACAGAAGGAAAACTGACATAGTGTCTCAAGCTGTGTAACCTGATCTGCATCTCTCTGCTAGGAACACATTTCTTTCATGTAATGATCTCTAATGAAACATCTGCCACTGCTAGACCCAATCTTCCAACGATTTGTATCCCATGCATTATACAATTCGATAACCAAATTTTATAGTTTTTCTAATTTTTAACCTTTTTAAAAAAAATTAAACCTATTTGGTTTGTACATCTGCCAAAAATCATGTACATTACATTATAATATGACATTTCTTGATTACAGTAGTGACAAAAAATTGTTTATAGGGCAATCTCGTGAAATTCACAGATTAGTTCCAGCCTAATGAACTGTGAATTGGCCATTTTCCAGAGAAACTCCTCCTCCAACCAGAGTCTCCACTCCCATCAGAAACATCAAATTACAAAAACTTTTAACACTTGTTTGTTTGTTTGTTTGTTTTTTAGATTGAACATAACTTTCATATTTTAATATTTTTCCTGGGTAATCTTAAGTAAATTAGAACAATCTACTACCTTAATTTAACCACCAAATCCTAGTTTGGAATCTTTTGTAAAAATTGCTCAATCCTTAACTTATTATTTCTTGCAACCAAATCTGTAGGATTTTCTGTTAAACACTATGGCCCAGATTCACGTAGAGCGGCGCAAATTAAGTTACTCCAAACGTATATCATTTAAGTTAGGGCGCCTTAATTTTGTGACGTAAGTGCCGTATCCACAGCGCTTTTGCGCCCAAATTTGCGCCAGCGCGACGTAAATACCGAGGCGTAAGGTGGGGTTATTGCAAGTGGGAAGGAAGTGGGCGTGCTCCATTGAAATGAGCCGTGACCCCATGCAAATGAAGGGCCGGCCGTACTGCGCATGCGCGCACGAATCTGCACCTCACTGGGCATGTGCAGAACTCGGCTCGGCGCAATCAGTGAGATAGGAAAAAGGCCAAGCATACTTAGTTTGAGAATCGCCCTGTGCTTAAATAGCCCCAGACAAACACACTTTCCTTGCAAAAGTACATCCCTGTGTTTCCCTTCCTAAAGCAAGTGTCTTTTGCTCTGTTGTTTGTGGCTGTTTGTTGGTGAGTGTAGTGTTATATTAAAGATTTATTGTAGTAGGAGGTTGTAGTAGGTGTGTGTATTTTCGGAGTGTTTTTTGTGCCTGTTTCTTCTGTGTTTTTTGGTTGAATTTGTATTAGCTGTCTGCTTGTGTTTTTGTTTTTTTGCTGTCTGATTTTTTTGTGTGTCTGTTCTGTGTCTTTTTGGCTGTCTGTTCAGTGTCTTTTTGGCTGTCTGTTCAGTGTCTTTTTGTCGGTTTGTTCTGTGTTTCTGGCACCGAAGAGAAGAAAATTAAACTTCTCAGTGCGAGAGAAGCACTTGCTGGCCAGGGCTATCACCCAATTTGGGAGATTTTTGCATGGCCCTGACAGCCGGGACGTCACCCCGGCCAGGAAGAGGGCAATAATCCGAGAGATTACTGATCGGATCAATGCGGAGGGGGGGGAGACAAGGACCCCCAGTGGGATTCAGAAGAAGATCAACGATCTTAGGACCCTGGTCCGGGAGAAGATGGCCAAGCAAGCAGCCCATGCCAGGGGCACTGGAGGAGGTCCACCTTGCACCATAAGGTGGACTGAGGAGGAACTTGCGGTGGCCCGTTGCTTCCAGAGCCAGCAAGTGGTGGGCCTGCCTGGCTTTCAATCTGATGATCCTGTGAGGACAGGTACGTTTTTTTTTCTTTCCATCTGGTGAGTAGCATGTGTGGGTGGGGGAAGGGAATATGTGCCAAGTGTGTGGATCCTCCAACCTGTGTATGTTTTGTGTCCTCCACAGATGGCCAGGAGATTGCTGGTCCATCAGGCCAGGAGGTTGCTGGGCCATCAGGCCAGGCTGCACCACCCCCAGGACAACAGGCTGCTGAGGAGCCCCAAGAAAGTCCGGAGTCCCCAGGGCAGGGGAGTGGCCACACCTCACCTCAGGAGGAGGTTCAGGGGGAGGAGGATGAGTGGGGGGAGGTTGAGGATGATCCGATGGAGCTTGCACGAGAAGTGATGCTGTGTTGGGATGAGGATTCCCTTGTGGCTGACAGCAGTCAGGCCACCATCAGGGGTAGTCCCCACCTCCTCCTCCCCCAACAGGGCTGCCCCCCAGGGGGATCCCCTGCTCCCAGGCCACAAGCCTCAGCTGGAGGCGGTCAGGCCACTATCAGGGGTAGCCCCTCTCACTCCTCCCCCAACAGGGCTCCCACCCCAGGGGGCTCCCCTCCTCCCAGGCCACAAGCCTCAACTGCAGGCAGGAAGGCCACACAGAAGACCAGGGGGTGGCCGAGTTCCTGCCTGCAAATCTGCAGAGCGACCAGGCCCTTCAGACCCGCCATCTGGGTCAGGTCACCCGGACTTTGGCCCAGATATAGGAGAGCCTGGCCTCCATCAATGATTCAGTGAGTGACGTCAGCACTAATTCTTTGGCTTTTATTAATTGTTTTTCTGAGCTGCAGGCCGCCACAACAGGCGTGGCCCTTGAGGTGACTGCCCTGACCCAGGCTGTCCAGGACAACACACAGGCTCTCCAGGCCAATACGGCAGCCCTCACTCTGGGCCTGACCAGGATCACTGTGGCCTTGGAGGGCAGGCCAGCAGGTGGGAAGCCACCCGGGGAGGATCCTCCTTCCCCTGCCCCCCCATGAGGATCCTCCTTCCCCTGCCTCCCCCCCCCATGAGGCTCCCCTGAGGGGCCGTGCCCGTGGCCGGCCCAGGCGTAGCTCACGCCGCCGCCATTGATTTTTTGGGTTTACTTTTTTTTTTTAAGTCATTTTTGGGTGATTCTTTTTTTTTTGTGTGTGAATGATGTATGAATGTGGGGGTGACATTCCTGGTGAAAAAGGGTGTCACCCTCAGTTTTGGTGGATTAGGGATCCCCAGGACCAGGGAGAAGTGATCCCAGGTCCATATGAATGGTGTATGAATGCACAGTGACATAATTGGAGCCGTGGCGTGGCGTTACTGCTCCCTAATACCATGTGGTTTTCTTGGGTCCAATCCAATTAGATGTGCATGTGATGTGTCTGTGCTAGGGACCACAGTGGGTGTGCATTCATGCATTCTCATTGTGCCATGTTTAATGTGTGTGTTTACTGTGCAAAGATGCCTTCTGCGAGGCGTCTCCTGGCTGCTGTGCCCTCAGCAGACCGGGTAGAGTTGGTTGGGGGGGACTGTCTGGTTCGGGGGTCAGGTCATCACGTATGTCAATCTCCAGGCCCCTTCTCACTGCAAAGTTGTGCAGCATGCAACATGCCCCGATGATCAGGCACACAAAGTTTGGGGAATACAACAGGGTACCCCCAGACTTATCCAGGCATCGGAAACAGGACTTCAGGAGGCCAAATGTGCGTTCCACCACTCCACGGGTACGTATGTGTGCAGCATTGTAGTTTTCTTCTCCTGGGGTTTGGGGGTTCCAGTATGGAGTCATAAGATGGGGTCCCAGTGCATATGCAGAGTCTCCTGGAAGGGAAAAGACAGGAGGATGTTAGTCATGCATGTGACCCTCGTGATGTCTGCATCATGGGGGGGACAGTCATACCTGACACCCATGTCACTCACCAACCAGCCAGCTGTCCCCATACACGTTCTGTTCCAATTCTCTGGAGATGTTGCTGTGACAGTATATGTAGCTGTCATGGCTGGATCCTGGGTGTTTGGCACAGACGTGCCATATGAGGCAGTGGGCATCCACTATGACCTGGACATTGATTGAATGCCAATGCTTCCTATTGCGGTACATGTGCTCTGTCTCACGGGGGGGGGCTGTAGTGCCACATGTGTGCAATCAATGGCCCCGATGGTGCGTGGGAATCCTGCAATTTTATAAAAATCTGTCATTGTGTTCATTCGCTGGACCTCCTGGGAGGGTTTGATGATTTGATTGGCCATGCGTCTCAGGATTGCAGGGACAACCTGGTGCACACATCTGCTAATGGAGGATTGTGACATCCCAGCCACCACTCCACTTGTGCGCTGAAAAGAGCCAGTGGCCAGGAAATGCAGTGTTGCCAGTACCTTGATCAGTGGCTGCACTGCATGTGAGCGTTGTGTTGGGCTGGTGAGATCATCCTGCAGGATTGTGGTTATTTCCAGGATGGCTTCACGGCTGAATCTGAAGGTGCGATACACCTCTGCTTCCCCCATGCCAAAGACATCTAGGCGTCTGCGGTATACCCTCTCCTGTGCCCTCCTCCTCCTCCTCCGTTCCCTCCTCCTTCTTTGCGCCTCTAAAGTCACTAGTATAGTTATGAGCATGGATGCCCCTGGCATGTTGGCAGACAGATTGTAGTCCGGCAAGTGTGTGTGCTCAGCTCTTCCTTAATGGCATTGCTTTAGCTGACCTTTACACGGCTGGAGCAAAGTTAGGGCTGCTTTTATAAAGTGTAAAATTACTCCGGGAAACTAACAGATGCGCACAGGGCGTAGCCTACGCCGCACGCACTTCATTTTGTGGATCGCCTTATCTACCTCATTTGCATCTTTGCCTAGCAAAACAATGGTGCGTCTAGCGTATTTTGCGCTCGAAGAAGCGCCGGTGTAATTTTTTTAGGTAGGACAGAAAAAACTAGTTTTCAGGCGTATTTCGTTTTGAGGATCAGGTGCAAAAATACGCGCGGCGCAAATTTCAATTACGCCGCGCAACTCGAGATACGTTGGCGTAAGTCCTTTGTGAATCTGGCCCTATATACCATGTTGTTTTCCATTATCTGAATTTTATACAGTTCTTCACACAATCTTAATCAATAATTTTCTTTGTTCTGATCCTTGCTTGTGCTTTAAATGACCACATGTAATAACACATTTTCGGTTTAGGGCTAAAATATTCCTAAACATTTACATGCAGCATTAAACTTAGTTTCCTCATTAAAGAACTTCTTTACACTCTGACATTAATTAATTAATTACCCTATGGAATATATCACAGTGATTATGGGATGCAGGGACTCAAAACCTGCAGCTACTCGGTCTCTTGGGACCCCTATGGCATCTATATATACATATGGGGGTCAAAACTACCAGCTGGGGCACTTCTACGCTTCCCGTTGGATTCAGATGCTAAGTAATGACTCTCCATATTTAGCTTTCTTGTTCAGAGCACTTCTATGGCCTATATCCCCAGGCATCACCTGTATTCAAACCCACAGATTCCGAGTGGTCACAATCATCACCTATATCATATATATATATATATATATATATATATATATATATATATATATATATATATATATATATATAGTTCCTGAACATATTACCCTGCCAGTCTAATGGAGGGAAGGAGACTATAGTACAGTAATCAAATAGAAGAAAAAAGATATATAGTTTCATTCTGATGCAGGTGGCTCAGTCCATCATATCTCATCTCCAGAGAATGTTTTCGAAGGAACTTCTTAACCATCACCCAATCACCAGGGAGTATGCAGTGAATACCTGTATCTAAATCAGGCTCTGGTCCAAAGGACGCTGGCCTGGTTTAGCGAGGTGTCTTTTTACAAGGCTAATGAGACTAAATCATACATACTCAATTTGGGGTTAGACTAACTCATTACAGTCAATTCTATCAAAATGTATTTGGCAGGGCAAAAAGGCCAGATGTAGCCACATTCAACTGGTTAAGCACCGTTTAGCAGGTGGTCTGGGATATGTTAACTTCTAAGACTATTACATGGCGTCCATCCTCGTGCAAACAGGGGAATGGTTTCTACCCTCCCCTCCTCCTACACTATGGGGAAAAATAGAAGAATCCTTAGTTCCACGTAATAACCTTTCTTCCTGGCTACTCGCTACCAACCTAGGAGCAAGATTACCCCCCGCTTGTCTCCGACTATACTAGCGACCATAAGAGTTTGGGCCCGTTTCTGTAAGTTGTCCGCAACTCACCCCATACAATCATTAGTTCCCATTCCTATAGAAGTCCTACAACATTTGATGGCCTCATCATCCCACTCCTCTTGGAGAGACAAAGGCATAACCCACTTATCTAATCTGATCACTACTGACAGACTCAAAACATTTTCTGAACTACAAGACGAATTTCGAATCCCAAACTCTGACTCATTCCTCTATTTACGCACCAAACATTGCCTTGCTTCTCTGGCACCTTGGACGTGTACAATCCCTCAACAAGCTTGGATCTACTTTAGATCCCCTATGGTCCATCAAAAGGGTATATCTATTTTTTTTATAATTTACTTCGCTCTAAAACTACATTCACTAGCTCTATTGCGCTGACCAGATAGGAAAAAGATCTGGGACAACACTTCACACTAGATCAATGGGAAAAGGCATGCCACTCCACCTATAAGGCCACGTGCTGCTCCACTCTTTGGGAGCTTGCATTTAAGGTAACCTATCATTGGTATCTGACTCCTGACAAGCTGTCCAATTTTGACTCTTCGCTTGAGAATACATGTTGGAGGAAGTGTGGGAAAAAAGGTGACTTACTACATATTCTATGGGATTGCCCCAAACTTGCCTCCTTTTGGCGTTTGGTGTTTCAACTGATCTCTGACGTTACAAAACTTAGAGTAGACAAGCAACCGTCCTTGTCATTGCTATCTTTGACTATAGAACGCTTCCCTAATCCAATGAGGAATATCATGCTACATATATTCTCGGCCACACGCCTCAGTATTACTAGAAAATGTAAAGACCCGGACCCCCCCACCCTTCAAGACGTGATCCATACTACCCATACGCATTTTACACATGAAACGACACTTACATTACGTCAACGTGAAAAAACACAGAACCTCCGGAACTGGACACAGTGGACTGACTGGACTGACTCCCCTGATCTTGCCAATTTGTTCGAATCTCATCTTTGAATGGCACCTTTTTGTAGAGGTTACAGTGTTCTACTGTTAACTATCCATCACCCTACCTACAGTTGTATTCAAAATTATTCAACCCCCACTGAAATTGATTGTTTTGCCAAGTTTGACATTGATTTTGATCATCCTGTCATCCTGCTTACAATTAAATCAAAGAGGCACGTGTAGGTCAGACAAATATAACATAACATTTATAATGAAATAACCACAAATGTCTTTTCTGTGCTCACATCATTATCAGTTTTATTCAACCCCCAATTGACATTCAATCTTAGTACTTAGTACAACATCCTTTTACAGTTATAACAGCTTTTAAACTTGAAGCATAGCTTGACACAAGTGTCTTGCAGCAATCTACAGGTATCTTCGCCCATTCGTCATGGGCAAAAGCCTCCAGTTCAGTCACATTCTTAGGCTTGCGCACTGCAACTGCTTTCTTTAAGTCCCACCAGAGGTTCTCAATCGGATTTAAGTCTGGTGACTGCGATGGCCACTCCAAAATGTTCCAGCCTTTAATCTGCAACCATGCTCTAGTGGACTTGGAGGTATGCTTGGGATCATTGTCCTGTTGAAAGGTCCAACGTCTCCCAAGCCTCAGGTTTGTGACGGACTGCATCACATTGTTATCCACTATCTCCTGGTACTGAAGAGAATTCATGATACCTTGCACACGCTGAAGCTTCCCTGTACCTGCTGAAGCAAAACAGCCCCAAAGCATGATTGACCCCCCGCCATGCTTCACAGTAGGCAAGGTGTTCTTTTCATCATAGGCCTTGTTCTTCCTCCTCTAAACATAGCGTTGATCCATGGGCCCAAACACTTCTGATTTTGTTTCATCAGTCCACAGAACACAATCCCAAAACTTCTGTGGTTTGTCCACATTATTTTTGCATACTGCAGTCGACTCTTCTTATTCTTTGGAGACAGCAAGGGGGTGTGCCTGGGAGTTCTGGCATGGAGGCCTTCATTACGCAGTGTGCGCCGTATTGTCTGAGCAGAAACTTCAGTACCCACATCTGACAAATCTTTTGTCAGTTCCTCAGCAGTCACAAGGGGACTTTTCTCCACTCTACGCTTCAGGTAGCGCTCAGCAGTCGAAGTCAGCATCTTCTTTCTGCCACGACCAGGTAGCGTTTCAACAGTGCCCTTTGGCTTAAATTTGCGAATGATGCTTTCTATGGTGTCTCTTGGTATGTTTAACATCTTTGCAATCTTCTTATAGCCATTGCCCTACCTGTGAAGAGTAATCACCTCTTCTCTTGTCTTCCCGGACCATTCTCTTGACTTCACCATGTTTGTAACCACACCAGTAAATGTCTAGAAGGAGCTGAGTATCACAGTCATTTTAAAGCTGCCTGATTGGTGCTTATTAGGCTTTATTGCTGCTCCCTGACATCCACAGGTGTTTTCAATACCTGATTGAAAACACTTCAATGAACCTCTGTTCTTCAGAGTGGTAGTCTTTAAGGGGTTGAATAATTGTGTAAATGAAGAATTCACAAAATAAACATTTACTACTGTATTACAAAACCAATTGATGTCATTTTAGTTGCATATGGTTCTTTAAGAAGTCCTTGTAGGATTTTATTCTGAATACAATTACAAATGTACACTAAATTCCCTAAAACCCTTTACAGCATTGGGGGGTTGAATAATTTTGAACACAACTGTATGTTTTCTTTACTTTCACTGAATATCCACAATCCTTCTGCCCATGATTTGACTTATGACGCCTTTATAGGCATCCAGGGTCTGACCTACGTGGGGGGGAGGGGGTGCCTTCACACGGGCACAGTTTAGCACTAGTGTTGCTCCCGAATATTCAAAATTGCGAATATTCGGCTCGAATATGGCATATTCGAGTATTCGCGAATATATCGAATTTCGCGGGCAATATTCGCTATTCCGAATATTCACATTTTTTCAATTTTATTTTTAAAACAGATCACATCCTAGTGATCTCCATCGACGTCTAAAAGCATTGCTGGTATGATTAGAGACACTGGGCCGAGTAGCTGAAGCGATCATTTTATATTGCCGAATATTCGCAATGCAAATATTCGGCAATAGGAATATTGCGCGATTATTTTCTCCGCCCTTCTTTTGCATCAGAGTTCTCCTACCACAGTTGTTAAAATTTCGCTATTATTTTCGCATCCGCATTAGCGCAATTTCGCAATATTGTTTTCCGAATAATCTTATTTTTTCAATTTTATTTTTAAAACAGATCACATCCAAGTGATCTCCATCAACGTCTAAAAGCATTGCTGGTATGATTAGAGACACTGGGCCGAGTAGCTGAAGCGATCATTTTATATTGCCGAATATTCGCAATGCGAATATTCGGCAATAGGAATATTGCGCGATTATTTTCTCCGCCCTTCTTTTGCATCAGAGCCAATCAGAGTTCTCCTACCACAGTTATCAGAGGTTAGCAACCTCCATAGCAACCAATAGGAACCTGCCTGCACGGCCATTATATAAGGTCACTCCCAGCAGCATTTCATTGCAGATTCACAAGGTGGCTAGAGAGTGTGGAGTGTTTCTGTGTTTCTGTGTGATCTTACAGCATCAGCATTGTGCTTCCTTGCTAGTGATTTTAGTTCATATTCTACTCATTCTAAACTGCTTTTTTTCAAAGCAAAAGACCCAACAGCTTTTTTAAAAGCTAAGTTTTGTGTTGTATTGTCCAGGTTAGTGTAGCTTAGTGTTAGATAGATTTCTGTGTAGTTAGTGTAAGTGTACATTGTGTAAGTGTACATTTCTTTAAGGTAGCTTAGTTTAGTGTGTGTTTAGTGTCTGTGTTTTGTATAAAAAAAACAAAAAAAAATTTAGTAGTTAGTGTTTGTTTAGTGCATTTTTTTTTTGTAGTCCTTGTCTTTGTCCTTGTCAGTCAGTGTAAAAAAAAAAAAAAAAAAACTTTTAGGTGTACTAGTTTTATTATAGTTTAGTAGCTGTCTGTCTACGTCTTTGTCTGCGTGCCTGTCTTTTAAAAATAAATAAATCCTTCCTCACATTTCCCCCCCCCAATAAAGTTTACCCCCCCCCTCCACATCAGCAAGTATGAGCAGCATACGTGGCCATGGCAGCAGGGGTAGGGGAGTTACTCCCAGTGCTGGGTCGCTGCCAGCACGGGGTACCTCTCGCGCCCCTACTAGTGGTAGAGGATCAGGTGGAATGGGAGTCCGCCTCATCCGTAATTTTTTTTCATCGGGCAGTCGCCCGATATTGCCTTCTCAGGCTCCAGTAGTGGTGGACTATATGGGGCACAGCAGTGCCACTGAGTCGTCAGTCCCGACTCCCAGTAGCACCACCATTACACCGGTGCCTTTAGTACCCCCCCCCAGCCCCCAAGAGTCCAGCATCTTACTGTTCGACAGCGACAGTGAGAGGGATATCTTGGGGGAGGCCATGCATCAGACAGACATCCTGTTCTGTCCTGATGGTCAGGACCTTTTTGAAGGGATGATGGAGGAGGATGGGATACCTGCTGTCAGTATCCCAGAGACATCCCTTCCAAGTGGTGCTGGTGTTTTTGTGCAGGAAACACTCGCACCTAGTCAGACCCAGGCGTCGGTGAGGGGACAGCGGAGCCAGGCTAGCGGCTCCATGTCAGCTGGTTCCCTCAGACCAACACATTTCAGCCCTGGGTCTGACATATCTGGGGGCGAAGAGGAGAGTGACCCAACATGGGTGCCATCTGATTTGACGGTTCACAGCGTCAGTGACGACGAGGAAGGTAGGCACCCTGGGGAAACGGTGCGCATGGTCACCAGGGAGACTAGCGTCAGGGTCTCCACTGGTGATGGCAGCAGGAGGTGTCAGCAGCAGCAGCAGGCAGCTCCAGCTGTGCGCACCGAGTCCCAGCAGGTGCAAGTCAGCGTCACCCCATCTGACAGGAGGGCGGCGCTGAAGTCACCTGTCTGGGCCTACTTCACCCTGGTAGCAGATAACCCTACCGTAGCCATCTGCCAGATCTGTCATGTCAGGGTGAAGAGAGGGAAGTGCTTGGCTCGGGTGGGTACCACAGCCCTGAACCAGCACCTGAGAATCAATCACTGGCGGGAGTATGACCAGATGAAGCGTGGTGGTGGTAGCAGCGCCACCACCACAAGTGAGCAGGGTACAGCAGCCCCTGCTTCATCTGTTCCCAGCAGGTCATGCCCCCCCGCTCCCTCTAGTAGAGGTACTGGTACCGGCAACCAGACCTCTACTTCCACAGCACCCTCCTCGTCTGTGTCCTGCACTGCCGTCCGGCGCCAGGCGTTGCTTTCCGACGCCTTTGAACGCACCACTCCCTTCCCCCCTGGAGACCGACGTGTGCGTTCCCTCAATGGGCTCCTGGCAAGGGTTATTGCCCAACATCTGCTGCCCTTCAACATCGTTGACAGCAACCCCTTCAGGCAGATGTTGGAGCAGGCCCAACCCCAATGGCGTGTCCCCAGCCGCCATTTCTTTGCCAGGACTGGTGTCCCTGCCCTACACCAGCACATTGTGCAGAATGTAACCCTGTCGCTGGATCACGCTGTCAGCGACAGGGTGCATCTCACAATGAATGGCTGGACCAGCAGGCATGGGCAGGGCCGGTACATCAGTTTCACGGCCCATTGGGTTTCCCTCCGAGGCGCCGGGGAGGGATCGGCGGCATCAGATCTTGTGGTGCCGCCCCGGGGTGTCCAGGGGAGAACTGCTGGTCTCCGTCAAGCCACTGTCTCCACAGCTGCTGAGCATCCCAGCAAGCGCCCCCGTAGCTACTCAAGTGTGGGGCACGTGCGCTGTCAGGCCGTGCTCCAGCTTGTTAGTTTAGGAGACCGGAGACACACTGGCCCTGAAGTGCTGACCGCACTTCAGGCTCAGGTCCAGAAGTGGCTGACACCCCGAAGGCTCCAGGCAGGTATAGTTGTCTGTGATAACGGCAGCAACCTACTCTCCGCCCTCCAGGCTGGCAGTCTGACCCACGTGCCCTGTCTGGCACATGTCCTCAACCTTGTGGTGCAGAAGTTCCTGCGCACCTATCCCGGATTGAGTGACATTGTGCTAAGGGTGCGTAGGATTGCCAGCCACTTCAGGCGCTCCCCAACCGCTATCGCGTTCCTGTCCAAGTTGCAGCGGGCCAACAAACTGCCCCTTCACAGGCTGATTGTGGACAGTGTGACGTGGTGGAACTCCACCCTCCACATGCTGGAGAGGTTGTGGGAGCAGCGAAGGGCGGTGAAGGAATACCTGCTGGATCAAGGCACTGCCGGGCCATCACAAACCCTCCCGTACATCACCTGTGCGGTGTGGGGGCAGATACACCAGGTCTGCCATGTGTTGGCCCCTTTCAAGCAGGCGACCAAGATGGTGAGCAGGGAGCATGTCGGCCTCAATGACGTGCTCCCTATAGTGTTCCTGCTGGACAGGGCACTAGATCGCCTGCTCGAAGCTGGGGAGAGTGCCTTGGTGGAGCAGGAGGAGGCAACACTGCTGCACCAAGACCAGGCCCAGGACGAGGAGGAGGAGGAGGATGATGATGATGAGAAGGTTACTGGTGTCATCCTGGAGTCAGGGCCTGGTCAGGAGGGAGAGCCGGTGTTGGGGGCACCGATAGTCCGGGGGTTGGGCATCTCTGAGCGTGAGCAGCAGCGCCTCCGGGATGAAGAGTCGGACGTCATTGACCCGGGCAGCCTCTTCCCCATGGCTGCCCACATGCTGAGATGCCTCAGGAGGGACCCCCGGGTTCAGACCATCAAGGAGAGGGATGAATTTTGGATGGCCACCCTTTTAGATCCCAGGTGCAAGGGGAAACTGGAGCAGTTCATCCCAGCCAGCCAGAGCCAGCGCTGGATGGAGGAACTGCAGGCACGCATAGTCAGCCGGTTGGAGCAGGCAACTCCCGGCCTCCAGTTGTCCCCCCTCATCTCACCCAGCAGGTGGCTGCACCCAGCAGCAGCAGCAGCCAAGCAGGGGACCTAATGGGTGAGATGAGGATGTTCTTCCAATCTGAGCGACCCAGTACCAGCAGCAGCAGCAGCAGTCACCACCAGCGGCTGGCCCACATGGTGGCAGACTACATGGCGTCCGTCGGTGCTTCTGACAGTATGAGTACCGAAGACCCCATGGAGTACTGGGTTGCCAGATTGGACAACTGCCGCGAGCTCGCTCAGTATGCGCTGGAGTTATTGTCTTGCCCCCGCTCCAGCGTACTATCTGAGCGGACATTCAGCGCGGCAGGTGGGGTGGTCACGGACAAGAGGACCCGTCTGTCCACAGACTCCGTGGACAGACTCACATTCATCAAGATGAATGAGTCCTGGATCGGCGGTGACTTTCTGGCACCCGCCGTCGGTTCAGGGCGCTGAAGGGTCCCTTGTCATGCATTCCCTGATGTATTTACAGTGATGAAAATAATTATTTGAACACCTGAGAAAATCAATGTTAATATTTGGTACAGTAGCCTTTGTTTGCAATTACAGAGGTCAAACCTTTCTTGTAGTTTTTCACCAGGTTTGCACACACTGGAGGAAGGATTTTGGCCCACTCCTCCACACAGATCTTCTCTAGATCAGTCAGGTTTCTGGGCTGTCGCTGAGAAACACAGAGTTTGAGCTCCCTCCAAAGATTCTCTATTGGGTTTAGGTCTGGAGACTGGCTAGGCCACGCCAGAACCTTGATATGCTTCTTACAGAGCCACTCCTTGGTTATCCTGGCTGTGTGCTTCGGGTCATTGTCATGTTGGAAGACCCAGCCTCGACCCATCTTCAAAGCTCTAACTGAGGGAAGGAGGTTGTTGCCCAAAATCTCGCAATACATGGCCCCGGTCATCCTCTCCTTAATACAGTGCAGTCACCCTGTCCCATGTGCAGAAAACCCCCCCCAAAGCATGATGCTACCACCCCCATGCTTCACAGTAGGGATGGCGTTCTTGGCATGGTACTCATCATTCTTCTTCCTCCAAACACGGTTAGTGGAATTATGACCAAAAAGTTCTATTATGGTCTCATCTGACCACATGACTTTCTCCCATGACTCCTCTGGATCATCCAAATGGTCATTGGCAAACTTAAGACGGGCCTTGACATGTGCTGATTTAAACAGGGGAACCTTCCGTGACATGCATGATTTCAAACCATGACGTCTTAGTGTATTACCAACAGTAACCTTGGAAATGGTGGTCCCAGCTCTTTTCTGGTCATTGACCAGCTCCTCCTGTGTAGTCCTGGGCTGATTTCTCACCTTTCTTAGGATCATTGAGACCCCACTAGGTGAGATTTTGCATGGAGCCCCAGTCCGAGGGAGATTGACAGTCATGTTTAGCTTCTTCCATTTTCTAATGATTGCTCCAACAGTGGACCCTTTTTCACCAAGCTGCTTGGCAATTTCCCCGTAGCCCTTTCCAGCCTTGTGGAGGTGTACAATTTTGTCTCTAGTGTCTTTGGACAGCTCTTTGGTCTTGGCCATGTTAGTAGTTCGATTCTTGCTGATTGTATAAGGTGGACAGGTGTCACTCTTTATGCAGCTAATGACCTCAAACAGGTGCATCTAATTTAGCATAATAAATGGAGTGGAGGTGGACATTTTAAAGGCAGACTAACAGGTCTTTGAGGGTCAGAATTCTAGCTGATAGACAGGTGTTCAAATACTTATTTTCCTCACTGTATACCTTTGAAACTCATAGTGGGCAGGTAGTGTTAAATAAATATTTCCATGCTGTGTCATTAAGCCACTATAATGAGTCCTGATGCTGCTGCCACATTATTTTGAAAAGTAATTGCTCATCATGAATTTAAAAAGTCACGGATGGCATAGAAATGACGTTAATCAAACTTTTAAATTATGAGGCACTATGGTATAGTCAGGCTACTGCTACTTAAGGCCGGTGTCATTCTGCTTTTCAAATTTAATCACCATGCTACTGCAACTTCAAGTTTTTGTAATTTTGCCACCATATGGGCTCCTACTGCTAATGCCAAAAGGCTGAGTGATTATGTACCGATATATTACTCATACTGCTGCTGTCACCTTTTGTCCGAGAGATTTGCCACTTTCTGTTACTACTGCTGCTGCTGATGGCACCTCTTGGCCGAGCTATTTGCCATTTTTATTACTCTTACCACTGCTGCTGTTCATGGCACTTCTTGCCCAAGTGATTTGACACTGTATTGTCTACTATTACTACTGCTGCTCAGTCAAGACACCTATGTCACAAGTTATTTGCCACTCTATACTACTATTACCACTGCTGTCGCTGCTGTTCATCATGGCACCTCTTGCCCAAGTGCTTTGACACTGTATTGTCTACTACTACTGCTGCTGCTCAGTCAAGACACCTATGTCACAAGTTATTTGCCACTCTATACTACTATTACCACTGCTGCTGCTGCTGTTCATCATGGCACCTCTTGCCCAAGTGCTTTGACACTGTATTGTCTACTATTACTACTGCTGCTCAGTCAAGACACCTATGTCACAAGTTATTTGCCACTCTATACTACTATTAACACTGCTGCCGCTGCTGTTCATCATGGCACCTCTTGCCCAAGTGATTTGACACTGTATTGTCTACTACTACTACTGCTGCTGCTCAGTCAAGACACCTATGTCACAAGTTATTTGCCACTCTATACTACTATTACCGCTGCTGCTGCTGCTGCTGCTGCTGTTCATCATGGCACCTCTTGCCCAAGTGCTTTGACACTGTATTGTCTACTATTACTACTGCTGCTCAGTCAAGACACCTATGTCACAAGTTATTTGCCACTCTATACTACTATTACCACTGCTGCTGCTGCTGCTGCTGTTCATCATGGCACCTCTTGCCCAAGTGATTTGACACTGTGTTGTCTACTATTACTACTGCTGCTCAGTCAAGACACCTATGTCACAAGTTATTTGCCACTCTATACTACTAATACCACTGCTGCCGCTGCTGTTCATCATGGCACCTCTTGCCCAAGTGATTTGACACTGTATTGTCTACTACTACTAGTGCTGCTGCTCAGTCAAGACACCTATGTCACAACTTATTTGCCACTCTATACTACTATTACCGCTGCTGCTGCTGTTCATCATGGCACCTCTTGCCCAAGTGATTTGACACTGTATTGTCTACTACTACTAGTGCTGCTGCTCAGTCAAGACACCTATGTCACAAGTTATTTGCCACTCTATACTACTATTACCACTGCTGCTGCTGCTGCTGTTAATCATGGCACCTCTTGCCCAAGTGATTTGACACTGTATTGTCTACTACTACTAGTGCTGCTGCTCAGTCAAGACACCTATGTCACAAGTTATTTGCCACTCTATACTACTATTACCACTGCTGCTGCTGCTGCTGCTGCTGCTGTTCATCATGGCACCTCTTGCCCAAGTGATTTGACACTGTATTGTCTACTACTAGTGCTGCTGCTCAGTCAAGACACCTATGTCACAAGTTATTTGCCACTCTATACTACTATTACCACTGCTGCTGCTGTTCATCATGGCACCTCTTGCCCAAGTGATTTGACACTGTATTGTCTACTACTACTACTGCTGCTGCTCAGTCAAGACACCTATGTCACAAGTTATTTGCCACTCTATACTACTATTACCACTGCTGCTGCTGCTGTTCATGGCACCTCTTTCCCGAGTGATTTGACACTATATTGTCTACTGTTACTAATACTGCTGCTGCAAAGTTATTTGACACTATTGACTACTATGGCCACTACTGATGCTGTAAAGTCTTGCCCAAGTGTTTAGATGCTATCTAGTACTATTACCACTACTGCTTGTAAATGCTGCCTGTGTGATAATTACATTATATTTTAATACTACTGCTGCTGCCTCCATGCTGAGTAATGCTTCATGACCTCTCTGGCACAGCGGATCCACCAACAGCCTCCGCTACAAGCTATCGGACCGGATCGTAACAGCAAGTGTAACTAAAACAATGAACTTTATGTTAAACCCTGGTTTGCGGCCTTTATACTGCAACCATTAGCCTGTCAGCAAGAGCAAATCTGCACTCTCTCTCTCTTTCTCGCTCTCTCTCTC
This sequence comes from Rana temporaria, assembly GCF_905171775.1. Classification (NCBI taxonomy): domain Eukaryota; kingdom Metazoa; phylum Chordata; class Amphibia; order Anura; family Ranidae; genus Rana; species Rana temporaria. The sequence continues at coordinate 159,844,333 of NC_053493.1, forward strand.
TAATCTCTATATCTATATATATATATATTGTTGCTTTTGTTATATTCATTTTTCAACAGTTTAGTTTGTGTTTGTCATGTCTGTGTCCGTGTACTTTAGTTTGTCCTAGGTTTGTGTTAAATAAAATCTATATATATAAAACTCAACGTGTGTATGTATGTTCCAGTATCACGTCCAAACGGCTAAAGATATTAACATGAAACTTGGCACACATGTTACTTATATGTCAACAACAAACATAGGATAGGTGGTTTAACCCTTACCCACCACCATTTGCCATGGTCGGGGGTTTTCTTTAAAGTCCCATTCAACTCTATGGGAAATACATGTTACTGCATAACTTCCAAACGGCTGTAGATATTTCGATAACACTTGATCACATGTTACTTATATGTCCACTTAAACTATAGGATAGTTAATTTATTTTATCCCTTAACTACCCCCATTTGTGAGGGTCGTTTTTTTTTTTTAAAGTCCCCTGCAAATCAATGGGAAATGTATGTTCCCACATAACTTCTGTACGCCTAGAGATATTTCAATAATACCTGCTACACATATTACTTATATGCTAAATAAAAATATATGACAGTTACATTAACCCTTACCTACACCCTTATATAAAAGATGGGTATATTTATATTACTATGATTTTCCTCCCCAAAAGGTTAAGATAGGAAGACCGGGCAACGCCTGGTATTCAGCTAGTAATAGTATAAAATGTTTTTGGTTATTATGATGTTAGATGTGTTGATGTTGATGTTGATGTGTTAGATGTGAAGTTAGATGTGTTGAAAAAACGAAAACTCTCAATAAGAAATGAAACATTTTCAAAAAATAACATTTTTTATTAAAATAAAATAAAAATCAAATATAATTGTACATGAGCTTGTGAAGCTCTGCCATCTCCTCACTATTCTTTATCAGCTGTTGCGCCAGCTGTTCATTTTGGCGGTTTAGAAATTGTATTTTCTGCTGATTGGAGAGTATTTTTGCAGTGAGACTGTGCATGGCAGTTTGCTTTCTCTCCATCTTTTTCAAAACTGCTGGGCTGCCACCATGGTAAAATGAGCTGTTTTTGTCTCCTTTGTTTTGTTCAGACGATCTCATGTTAAAAAAAGGGCCTGATGAAGCATGGATATAAAACTCAACGTGTGTGTGTATGTATGTATGTATGTTCCAGCATCACGTCCAAACGGCTAAAGATATTTACATGAAACTTGGCACACAGGTTACTTATATGTCAGCCACAAACATAGGATAGGTGGTTTAACCCTTACCCACCCCCATTTGCCATGGTCAGGGTTTTTCTTTAAAGCTCCATTCAACTCTATGGGAAATACATGTTACTTCATAACAGCTGTAGATATTTCGATAACACTTGGTCACATGTTACTTATACGTCCACTTAAAGTATAGGATCGTTAATTTATCCCTTAACTACCCCCATTTGTGAGGGTCAGGGTTTTTGTTTAAAGTCCCATGCAAAGCAATGGGAAAAGTATGTTCCCACATAACTTCTGTGTTCCTGTCTGCTGTCACATGTCTTTTTTCAACAGTACTATGAATACCTTGGCTGGTGGTGATATATGTTACCACAACATGGCGTCTGGGTTAACAACATCTGCCCTTACATTAATTACATATGACCTTACATAACTGTCACCAATAACTTACCTGGATGATATTCATCCCGTATACGTTTGACCTGGTCCATGTGGCGCCTCTTCAGGTCCGACCATTGTTTTAAAATGGCCATGCGGTTGTGTGTGCTGCCATGTTGGTCGAGTAACTCCCGCATTAGGGAGCTGACCACCTTTTTTTTTCCGGTTGCCTCCGCAGCTGATCGTAGCCCTTTTGCAGGAACCTCTGCAAGATGAAGAACAAAGTATATTATAATACTTTTGTTTAAACCCTTATGGATATATGACATAAATCTATGGTATTCAACAATTGGAAGCATTCTCGCCTTATTAATCAATGACAGGGGTAACATGACACATTTTATATCTTGCCATTTTGGTCGCCACCTTTTTTGCATAAATATAGCAGCCATTATCATTTGCATAATTATATATGAGTAACAACACAGGATACACGTATAGGGGAGAAATGCGTTGCTATTCATCTGACCGCTATAATTATTTTTGGACACTTATAATGAGCCTGTACAATAGATTCTTTTTTTTTCATCCCTATCTTTATATAGGAACAATAATATGTTTGTTTCTTTTGACTTTTTGATGAATTAATTTTGAATAAATAATGGAGTTGATGTTATTTAAAAACTACAACTACCAGCATGCTCTGATACACCATGTAGCTCACCGTCACCAGCTGTACAACAATTATACTTTAACTCCCAGCATGCCTGGACAGTTAATGGCTGTCCGGTAATACTGGGGAGTTGTTTTGCAACAGCTGTAGGCTCCGTTTAGGAAACAGTGCCGTACCAGATGTTTTTTTTTATTGGGGAGGGTGGCTATGTAGGGGTATGTGCTCTCCGCCTCTCTCCCCTGTGCCCTCCGCCTCTCTCCCCTGTGCGCTGGGGACACCTGAGATGTAAGAAAGCACTCCACTGGGGACACCTGAGATGTATGGAAGCACTCCGCTGGCTGGGGGCAGTGACACCTGAGATGTAAGGAAGCACTCCGCTGACTGGGGACTCCTGAGATGTAAGGAAGCACTCGGCTGGCTGGGGACAGTGACATCAGGGCTCCCACTGATTCTGCATTATGGTGAGTTGAATAATTTCATTCTATATTACCATGTGATAATAGAAATAATGCGCTTCAATCATCCTGAAACCATAACAACCATGGTGCCGGGATGATTGAGATGCCCACACTACAATTTTGGAGTATCTTTATCTGCTGATTGTTAAACACACCCCGGACTCTGTACGTAGCACACCCTGGACTCTGTACGTAGCACACCCCAGACTCTGTACGTAGCACACCCCGGACTCTGTACGTAGCACACCCCGGACTCTGTACGTAGCACACCTTTAACCAGTGGCGGAATTATCAGTGTCGCAGCAGTCGTCATTTCGACTGGGCCCTGTAATTCAGCCAAGTCTGGGGGGGCCTTCACCCACTCGTGTGAGGTGCCCGACGGCCGCCTGCCAGTGTGAGGGGTCCACCTGACTGTCATGTCACTGTGGAGAGGGGGGGGCCTTCATGATTTCTTGCACCGGGGCCCTGAAGTCTCTAGTTACGCCACTGGTCCTATGTCCACAACATGTTAATGCTAAATAGCAAGGAAAGTGCCAAAAATAAACATTTACCATTACCAACCAGGGTGTCTGCAGCTGTCCAGGCATGCTGGGAGTTGTAGTTTTGCAAGAGCAGGAGACACAATGTTTGGGAAATACTAATATCTGATCTTATGTACTAACTTTTAAACTAGTCTAAAATGCAGTTAAAGATAATGAAATAACAGTGGTGATTACTTACACTGATCAACAGTTTCTCCTCAGTAGCTGAAAAATTACTTCCCACCATCTTATTCGCTTCGCAGTGCAGCTCAAAGTAGATGCGAAAATCTACTGGCATAGATCCAGGAAATGATCTCCGTTTTCGCGTGTTGGTCGCGCGTCTGCGCATGCGCGGACGAGATCGCAATAAATATCGCATTCGCATTTGCGAAATTTCGATAAAATATCAGGAATATTCGATTTCTGAATGAGCCAATCAGAGTGCTCCTACAGCAGTTGTCGAAATTCCGCAATCAATTTCGCATTCGCATTTTGCGAAATTTCGATAAAATATCAGGAATATTCGATTTCAGAATGAGACAATCAGAGTGCTCCTACCGCAGTTGTCGAAATTTCGCAATTATTTTCGCATTCGCAATAGCGAAATTTCGCAAACATTTCATTTCAATAAAATATCACGAATATTCGATTTTAGCGAATATGTCTCGAATATTCGGCTATATATTCGTGATATATCGCGAAATCGAATATGGCGTATTCCGCTCAACACTATTTAGCACCCTGTGGGGGTGTTCGGGGGGAGGCGCCCTTCTCTCCTCTCCTACAATGGGCGTATGTTTATCTGTTGACCTTGGTATACTACGTTATGCTATGTTCTATACTTGATATCCCAAATTGTTTGATACATTACCTGCTCAGTTGTGTGTGCCGTACTCCACCTACTCCATTAATTGACGGATTGTTGTACCATCCTGTTTTACTGTTTCATTTGTTGTCTCACTAAAAAGAGACAAATGTTATGCATGTGTACCTATGAACATGTACCTTGTAAATCCTTCAATAAAAATGTATTGAGTAAATCAGGATCTGCAATGCAAGAAAATACTCGTACATGGATATTAGTTAATTATTTTGTAACAGCGGTCACATCATTTCTCAAAGTATCAGACTGTAATTGCAACTGTCATGGGTAAAAAAAATGAATCTTGAGGCTCAAACAAGATTTCAAAAGGGGATAAAGAATGCTCCCCCTTGGGGCCACTTTCCCACTACTCTGAGGGTGGTAAGGTGTGTGAAATGTTAATGTGGTACCCAAGACCTTGATCACTCTCTATCACCTCAGTTACCCCATATCTAAATCTGGAGCAATCAACATACAAGGTGAGTTTAAGGCATTGGGGTCGGGGCATACAGGACAGAGGGTAGATGAGCGCATTCCACCTTCATGAGTTCAAAGCAATCATGTTCATCCATGGTAGAAGCAGGTAGGTCTGCACCATTCTCTTCTTCCTGTTTTGTCCAGAGACATGGCATGATACCCCCCTTGGACAAAATGAAGGAGAGTAGCAGGGTTGGCGGGTTACAGAACACAGAATCTGGTATGGGCGGTGGGCAGGATAGGATACCATCTGCACTCACAGGGGGTAGAGGGGGTAGTTCAATAATGGGAAGGGGTTGGAGCATGATGGGTCAGGCTGGGGCAAGGCCTGTTTGCAAGGGGAGGGACCTCCAGCATAGAACAGCATTCGGGCAGAGCCCATGCTTCCACAATAGCAGTGGTGTTGCTCAGCATACACACAGCAGTTTAAACCTTGGTCAGATCACCACCTGGTACAACAGTCGGTGTTTGATAGGTAATACCAACAATGAAAGCAGTAGGGGCACCAGTCCAAAAACTGAACATCAGGCATGGTCTTGAAGGGGGCAATAGCCGCAGTAACAGCCATGGGCACCACATTATCACAGTATAACAGGCAACAAGCCATATATCCATCATGTCGTGGGTCACATTTCACCATCAGGGTAGGTAGCTCATGTGAGGCTTTCTCAGCTGAGATGGCTGGGGCATAAGGGGCAGTGGCATGTGGGAAGTGGCATACAAAGGAAGGGTGGTCTGGAACCCTACAGGCAGGGCTCCATAGATCACACAATCTGACTGATAAAACGGCAAAAATCAGTGTAGGCTGGTCATCATTCAATTTAAATTAAGCTCAGCTCAAAAAAATAAGCTTCAAAGATAAGCATTGTGAGTTACTAAAACATTGCAATTCGTCTGTCTTACCTTTTAAAAACCATTTCCCTTTTCTTTTTTTTTCTCAAGCTGCCAGCAAACATAGGGTTAATCGGACATTTTAGAATTTACAGACAGCAGGAGAAAGGGGGGGGGGGATTTGAGTCTTTCAAAGGCAGAGACTGCATATGTCCCTGTATAGGCAAAATTAACTGGCAAGACGCACGATACACTTAAGACATGGACAAACAGTAACCAACATGTTATTTCAGCCCCTCTGTCTGTAGGGCGTTAATTTTTAACCCCTAACCCGCATATATATATATATATATATATATATATATATATATATATATATATATATATATATAACTAAAAAAATATACATAAATGTATTTTGCCTTTATACACATATGTATAACATAACCTGGGCAGAAATTACTGTGCTACATCATTACCAAACACCTCTCCTTCAACCCAGACTAGTTTGACACCTCGCTTAGTCCAAGACTTTACTAAAAGAAACAGACTATGGAAATTCTGTGTCTATACCCGTAATCTCATTTCCCGAGACCTCTCTCTTCAGACCAGACATATCTATATGTGTATATTGCCAACCTCACTTAACCCAACACCAGCAGTATGGTTAGGAAGGAATCCAGTGACACCATTCACATATATACATATCTACCCTGAGACACGCCTAATTATTGCGTCTCCGGCTCAGGAACCCTGAAGAGAAAGTATTGTCTACCCGTCTCCTACAGACATCCAGTGAAATAGCCATATTCAAGTCAACAGAGCACAACATAACATAAAATTGTCAGCCGGCAGAATAGGGCGACAGGTTCTCTTTAAAACGACTTTGGCCAAGAAATAACCCGTCTTTGCATGGCCTAGAAGCAGCAGATGAACCGTGAGCGAAGGGAGAGCTGCCATGCGGAACAATACAAGAAAAAAGTATAACACACATCTCCTACCGTATTAATAAAGGCGATCAATCTCTATTTTCCGCATAGGAGCACTCCATCCACATCTCGGTCTGCTGCGTCTGGTCAAAAAAAACAAAGTTCTCGTTGGGTGTCAATTGATAAGGATACCCCCTGGCACAACTCCAGGGAATAACCCATTCTGCCTCTGAGCCAAAATTCATAATAGTGAAGCACGCAGACAAGAGGGAAATTCAGTCTACATCCTTCGCCATCCCAACAGCAAGAGAGAGAGCTTTATTGAAAATCACAGCTTTCCGCTATTGTTTTATGCAGAAATGTTTATTTTTTACTCTGTACTCTTTTTTTTTCAATAAAAATATTTGAACAGAAAATCACAGCTTTATAGACAGAGTGACATCATTCATATGAGTACAACTGATTCGCTAATCCATATATGGTCTTCTCTTGTGACGTCTCTGCTTGCCACGCTGCTTCACATTCCACAGTCTTGGTGGCCATCTTTCTTTGGTCGATGGAAGGGGCCGGAAGGAGGGAGAAGGGGACGAGTAGCAGCTGTTTTCACTTAATCACCCCTGAAGGTTTTTTAAATCTATAATGACTTTTTCAAGGAAAATAATATTGTTGCAACACACCCACACACACACATCTATATATATATATAGATCAAGAAATAAAAGAAATAAAACAATATAAGAAAGGAAAGAAATATTTGAGTGACTAGAAGAAAAATAACATAAACACAAAGGCCCAGATTCACAAAGGACTTACGATGGCGTATCTCCTGATACGCCGTCGTAAGTCCGAATGTGAGGCGTCGCATCTATGCGCCTGATTCATAGAATCAAATACGCCTCGCTGTTGCCAAGATACGACTGACGTAAGTCTCTTACGCCGTCGTATCTTGGGTGCATATTTACGCTGGCCGCAAGGGGTGCTTCCGTAGATTTACGCGTAGAATATGCAAATGAGGTAGATACGCCAATTCATGAATGTACTTGTGCCCGCTACGGCGTTTACGTTAGGCTCACGTCCGGCGTAAAGTTACCCCTGCTATATGAGGCGCAGCCAATGCAAAGTATGGACGTCGGAACAGCCGTCAAATTTTACATCGTTTACGTAAGTCGTACGTGAATAGGGCTGTGCGTAAGTTGCGTTCACGTCGTAGACAGTGTTCAACGTATCTTAGGCATTCTATCCGACGCATGCACCGTTCGTTCGGCCCCCCTTTTTTTTCATGGGGTCACGGATCATTTTAATACAACACGCCCACCTCAACTTACGGAGAAAGTCTTTTGTGAATACTGCACTTGCCTGTCTAAGTTGCGGCGGTGTAGCGTAAATAGGATACGCTACGCCCGCACAAAGATACGCCCAGATATGTGAATCTGGCCCAAAATAATTATTTTATTAACTCCATCACATGGGCGCAGGCAGCATTGCTTGGGAGCAAGCCCACAGGTGTGCCCCCCATAGCAAGCGGCTTGCTATGAGGGCACACAGAGAAGGGGGAGCCTGCAGTGCCAGCAGGGGACCCGAGAAGAAGAGGATCGGGCTGCTCAGCGCAAAACCATTATGCAGAGCATGTAAGTATAACATGTTTGTTATTTTTTTTTAAATTTTGACTTTACAATCACGTTAAAATTGCATGCACCTGTGAAACAGCAACAAACTTCAGTATCTTATATTTTTCCTAGGTGACGCTTTAAAAGCCCCTATGGGTCATCAGTAGAGTTAACTGTGAACAATGGGCCTAAAATTATAGATACAACTCTGGTGTACACAGTGATATGTAACGTTTAGCACAATTGAAATTTTCGTGCATAGGCACCCCTGATACGTGCATTTACTTTTGTACGCTTGTGCATGTGGGGGTGACTCAAAAATTGTGTGCATGTGCGGGGGGATTTTAAAGCGGGTTCTGGGCATAATTTTAATTTTTTTTGCAAGTTAAAATTAATTACATTAAACATTCCATTAAACATATTAATAGCTCCCCAACGATCAGGAAATCATTGTATCACTTGCCTTATATGCTCCAGCTCATGTTGTGGTCATTTCCATCATATGTGTGGGCATCTGAAGACCAGTTCCTGTTTCTTCCTTGTTTTGCAGAGAGGTGCATGCTGAGTGTTTTTTAGGCACAGCAATGCCCAGAGACTCCTGGGAAATGGCAATGGGGTCTTAGGACAGGAAGTTGAACCACCGAGGACTAGGAACTAGGCAGATTATGAAATCTGCCTAGTAACAGCCAGATAGAAATGAGTAAAAAAAATTTGGGGGAATTTTATTTATTTTTTTACATTAAAGGCAAGCAGTTCATAGAAAGTAAATTTTTAGGGTGGAACTCCACTTAAAGTGCTTGGGAGTAACTTCGTTAAAAAAAAAAAAATACTAAGCTTCTTTTCATCAAAATGTCCCCTATGTGATGCATTTTTTGGTGACGGGTTCTCTTTAATGAGACATCAGAGGTCTAGACCCCTGATGTCTCACTTGCCCTCTAATGAAGCTAATGTAGTGCACAAAGTGACACCAGGATCTGGAAGTGACATTTTACATTTCACTTCCAAGTCATTAAACAAGAAGGGGAGATCAGCAAACATGCCTTTGCTGATCTCCCTCCCTTCTATCCAGTGGCACTCTCCACAATGATCCTGGGTTTTCTGATGGGCACAGGCTGGGACTCATGGGGGTACAGTAAAAACGTGGATTGGCCATGTATTTATACTGCCCCCATACACACGTGTAGATGAGGCCTAAAAGAAAGCATGTCACTGTGCTTATGATTATCATCATTATCATGATGATAATCATAGCAGGGGCGGATCCAGGGGGGGGAAACAGGCCAATTGCCACCCCGAGAAATTAATCTTAGTTGTGGAATTCGCGGGCGTGAGAGAATCTGAGCAGGCGGCTCCGAGAAATTTGTTTTAGTTGCAGAATTTGCGGGCGATGAAAAGTCTGAGCAGCGAGTGAGAGTTAGAGAGTGGGTGGTCAGCTGTTTGGCTCTGTGCTCTGTGGGTGTGCGGGTGGCTGGCCAATCAACAAGCCCAGTGAGAGATGACATCATCTCTCACTGCCCACGCCTGCTTTGCATCCCTGCAGTAACTTCCGCCCTCACTGTGCAGGCAACAGAGAGATTACATCATCTCTCTGCTGCCTGACTTTGACAAACAAAATGCCACTTTAGCAAGTGACAATCCGTAAGGTGTGGCAGGTGATGTGAAAGTGACAATCTGCAACTTGTGGCAGGTGACGTGGCAAGTGACAATCCGTAACATGTGGCAGGTGACGTGGCAAGTGACAATCTGCATCTAGTGGCAGGCAACTGACATTCTGCAACTTGTGGCAAGTGACAATCCGCAACATGTGGCAGGTGACGTGGCAAGTGACAATCCGCAACTTGTGGCAGGTGACGTGGCAAGTGACAATCCGCAACATGTGGCAGGTGACGTGGCAAGTGACAATCCGCAACTTGTGGCAAGTGACAATCTTCAAAGTGTGGCAGGTGACGTGGCAAGTGACAATCCGCAACGTGTGGCAGGTGACATGGCAAGTGACAAGCTGCATCTGGTGGCAGATGACGTGACAAGTGACAAGCTGCATCTGGTGGCAGGTGACATGGCAAGTGACACACTTGGGGCTCTCACTGATTCTACATTATGGTGAGTTAAACCATTTAATTTTATATTACAATGTAATAATAGAAATAATGCGCTTCAATCATCCTGACACCATAACAACCATGGTGCCGTGATCATTGAAGCGCTAACACCAGTGATTTCCCTGATAAATTGCCCCCAAAAAAATATTTTCTGGTAGTGCCCTTCCCGAGACTAGACTCTGGATCCGCTCCTGAATCATAGTACAGCAAGTGCTGATTGGCTGTCTGTAAATGGCTGTTTGCACTGACTTAACACTTGCCGTACTAACAGTGTACATGTGCTGTATATGTCTGTACTTTCAATAACTGCTGGGCAGTTCAGTTGTGCCTCCTGCCTGTGCACTGGGATCCCTCAGCAGCCTTTCTGTTGTGTGATCTCCCACCGCCCGACTACATCCTCTCCATGAGTTCGACTCGAACATTGCCTGTTTTACCTGTTCGGCGAACAATTTGGGGTGTTCGCGGCAATTTCGAAAAGCTGAGGAACACCCTTTAAAAGTCTATGCGAGAAAACAAAAGTGCTTATTTTAAAGGTTAATATGCAAGTTATTGTCATAAAAAGTGTTTGGGAACCTGGGTCCTGCCCCAGGGGACATGTATCAATGCAAAAAAGTTTTAAAAACTGAAGTTTTTTCGGGAGCAGTGATTTTAATAATGCACAAAGTGAAACAATAAAAGTGAAATATTTCTTTAGATTTCGTACTTGGGGGGTCTGTAAAGTAGCGCATGTTTCCCGCGTTTAGAACTGCCCCTGCACAAAATGTAATTTCTAAAGAATAAAAAGTCATTTAAAACTACTTGCGGCTATTCATGATTTGCCGGGTCCCGGCAATACAAATCAAAGTCATTGAAAAAAACGGCAGGGCCCCCCCAGTCCATTACCAGGCCCTTTGGGTCTGGTATGAATATTAAGGGGAACCATTTAAAAAACAAAAGGCGTGGGGTTTCCCCCAAAAATCCATACCAGACCCTTCAGATCTGTACAGCGTTGTAATCCATTCTTGATGTCCCGCGGTGATCCATTCTCCAACGATGCTCCAGTCTCCAATCCACATGAAACCCCCATGACATGTAAGAGGGGGCGGGGTCACCCGTCCACATCATTGGGTAACCTCCGGTTTTCTCCTTGCGTAAGGAGAAAGCCGGGGGTTACTCAGTGATGTGGACGGGTGACCCCGCCCTGTGACGTCACGGGGTCACCCGTCCACATCACTAGGTAACCACGGCTGCCTCCTGACACAAGGAGAAAGCCAAGGGTTGCCCAATGACGTGGATGGGTGACCCCGCCCCCTCTAACCTGTCATGGGGGTTTTGTGTGGAGTGGAGACTGGAGCATCGCTAGAGAATTGATCACATTGGGACATCAAGAATGGATTACAATGCTGGACAGACTGGATTACATCGCTGGAATAGTTTTTTGATTTTCGATTTTTAATAAAGGACTTATGCCAACTGTGTCTGTGTGGTTTTTAACATTTTTGACACTTTCTTTTGTGAAATGGTAGGGGTACAATATACCCGTTTCCAATTCACATAGGGAGGGTGGAATCTGGGGGTCCCTTTTGTTAAAGGGGGCTTCCAGATTTCGATAAGCCCCCCGCTCGTAGACTCCCGCAACCACCGGGCAAGGGCTGTGGGGATGAGGCCCTTGTCCCCATCGACATTCTCCCCATGTTGAGGGCATGTGGCCTGGTATGGTTCAGGGGGGGGGGCTCTCTCATCCCCCCTCTTTTCCTGCGGCCTGCCAGTTTGCGTGCTCAGATAAGGGTCTGGTATGGATTTTCAGGGGAGGCCCCACGCCATTTTTTTTTATTTTGGTGCGGGGAACTCCTTAAAATCCGTACCAGACCTGAAGGATCTGGTATGGATTTTTGGGGGGAACCCCACGTAAAAATTTTTAATGGCGCGGGGTTCCCCTTAATATCCATACCAGACCTGAAGGGCCCGATATGGAATTTGGGGGTGACCCCGCGCTTTTTTTTCCGGTTCTGCCGTTTTTTTTACGACTTTGCCGCGAGTAGTTTTAAATTACTTTTTTTCCCTTTAGAAATTACATTTTGTGCAGGGACAGTTCTAAACACAATAAACATGCGCTACTTTAGAGGCATACTATACACACCCCCCCAGGTATGAAATTGAAAGAAATATTTCAATATATTCAATATTTTTATTGTTTCACTTTAAGCATTATTAACCACTTAAGGACCGGATCAATATGCTGCTAAATAACCCAAGGGTTTTTACAATTCGCCACTGCGTCGCTTTAACAGACAACCTCTGCGGTTTTTATTTTTTGCGCTATAAATAAAAATAGAGCGACAATTTTGAAAAAAATGCAATATATTTTACTTTTTGCTATAATAAATATCCCCCAAAAACATATATAAAACATTTTTTTTCCTCAGTTTAGGCTGATATGTATTCTTCTACCTATTTTTGGTAAAAAAAAAAATCGCAATAAGCGTTTATCGATTGGTTTGCGCAACATTTATGGTCGTTACCCTCTGAGAGAGAGATGCGGATCACATAAACACGCGACAAGACTTACAACATAAATAGACCTGAAGTGTGCCTTGGTGGTCTGGTCAGTATGCCAAGAAAAGGGGGCATACCCAAGGTAAGTAATGGGTAGTTAATTGAAGAAGGATATGCTGAGAAGTGCCCTGAAAAAGGGAAGGGCGGGAGGGTGTCGAATGCGATTGAATGCGCAGACTCACGGACATGAGGTGAGCTGGGAAGTGTCGGCCCAGTGACGTGTAGTACCGCACACTGAACCGACAAAGAGCATGTGTGAGTGGGCTGCTTAAATACCCTCCGGGCTCCTCCCATAAACTCAGGCCACCATACTGGCCTTCTTATTTATGGTCGTTACCCTCTGAGAGAGAGATGCGGATCACATAAACACGCGACAAGACTTACAACATAAATAGACCTGAAGTGTGCCTTGGTGGTCTGGTCAGTATGCCAAGAAAAGGGGGCAAAAGACTCAGATAGGGAAATAGTTTATATTGATTTCTTGTATTTATTGAGCCAGCTTGGTAAAGGCTTGTGCCATTCCTTCATGAGGATTTGGGATGTATGTGGCAAAACAAGGAGACTTCCATCAGCCTGGTATCTTGATTACGTAGTCTGGTACTCCCTGTTGGGAGGCAACTGAGGCTGCTCCAAAGAATGTCCAGAGAACTGACTGGGGTTTGAAGCCCAAGTTACTTAGGAGGATTCTGACATGCTTGACACACTGGCTGACACTCAGGGAGCTGGTTTAGAAAGGGTAGCAACGAGCTACCATCAGATTGGCTGGGTAGATGGAGCAGTAGTGGGTCGAGCACCGTCACTGGGCGTCAGGCATTGTCAGTCTGAAACAGGTTGATGTCAACCCCAGGGGCTGGTTTGTTGCGTTTGCAGACTGTGAGAGTGTAGTGGTTCGAAAGCGAGTCGGGTGGCGTCGGAGCAGTGTGTGACTGCCGGAGCCGCTGACTAAATTCACTAGGTTGTAGGGAACCGTAGAAAGCCTGGTAGATGGCTGTTTGGGTGACTAGTCTGGGCAAAGCCATAAACAGGGAACGAGTAAGGATTTTAGACATGTCTCTAAAGAGGGGACTCTTGAAAGGTAGGCGCTTGTCACTGACTACAGGTTGGTGCTTCTGTATGCCCTGTAGGAGGGACTTGACTGCATGGGCTTGAGAATACTGAAGGTTTACTGGGGTCCTGCAGGGACAGGAAATGCTGGATGCCATCTAGATATGGCGTGATAGTATTGAGAAATGGTCAGCTGCATGTGGCAATACGATATGAAGGCTAGGATGTGTCCAACGTTGCCTATTGCTGCTCCGGGGCAAGGGGCCAAAAATTTGCGATTAGTCTTCCAAGCAGTGCAATAGGCCTTCAGTGTGTTGCGTGCCAAGGAGTGGTTAATAAGTTGGATTGCGTTGGTGAGATGTGACTTCAGTCCATCGTCAGCAATGTTCATGGTGGGACAGGGATAGTTGTTGGGTCGGCTCCAGGCTCTTGCTGGAAAAAACATCCATTCCAAGGTTGGAATAGGAAAGCGCATCAGCTGGTTACTGAGAAAGGATAGAAACACCTTAAGCAAGCAGTATAAGGTAGAAGGACAACGCCTGTTTGAATCGTAGGTTCCGCAGGGGCCACTAATGAACGATATGGGAGACAACGAATGGTAGCAAATTGATAAGACATAAAGAATGTAATAACAAATCTTACTTGCGACAGTGGGCCATGCGAGTGAGTTTGCGGCGGACTGTGGCTGGAGTGAAACATGTCGGGAACGTGTAGCGTGATGCCGGGTGTAGAAAATAGAACACGAGAAGTGCGTATCAATGCTTTGTAAGCTCCACTGCGGGAACCAAACATATGGTACAGGTGACACCATGAGTGGCCACGAATTTGACATGACAAACAAGCTAACGAATCCTACCTGGGACAGTGAACGTGCGACTGGGTTTGCTTTGGACTGGAGTGGATGTGCAACACATCCCAAGAGTGTGGTGTGGCGCCATGCATGACACACAGGCAATAACTTTGGTAAATAAATGAGAGAGAAGAGCCGTGTACAAGCAATTCGTAAGTTCTGCACACGACATGGGGGAAACAATGAAATGGCAACGGTAGAAAGTATGCAATGTATCTGATACAAAATGGTTGTAAAATGCATGAAATGAATCCGATACGAATTGATAGTAAGGAGTATTGAACGAATCTGATACGAATTGGTTGTAGAGTGTATGCTACCCCTTGCTTTGAAACCGAACACCTACCAACCACCCATCCCCCCAGGCTAATCAAGTGCAGACAAGGCACCATGTGAGTCCAATTACCACCTCAATCTGCCAAAGAACCCATACAAACACATGTCAATCTCCAAATGGATTTACAAATGAATCGTATGTTTGGCAGAAGGAAGTTACAAATGTACTACGCCTGAGCCAAATGATGTTGAAACATGAGCAAAAGTAACTCAGAAGCAGATTTTTTCCCAAAAGGGATGCAGGATAGGAAGCATAACGAATTGCAAGATTGCACAAGATACGAAAAGGTTTGAATCCTACCTGCGAAGTAAGCGGGAACCGCCGGCGAAGACCATGAAGGGAGAAGCCGCAAAGCGCTTGCGATGTCGAATGTGATTGAATGCGCAGACTCACGGACATGTGGTGAGCTGGGAAGAGTCGGCCCAGTGACGTGTAGTACCGCACACTGAACCGACAAAGAGCATGTGTAAGTGGGCTGCTTAAATACCCTCCGGGCTCCTCCCATAAACTCAGGCCACCATACTGGCCTTCTTATTTATAGCGTTTACAAAATAGGGATAGTGTTTTTTTTTTTTTTTACTACTAATGGCGCCGATCAGCGATTTCTTTCGTGACTGCGACATTATGGCGGACACTTCGGACAATTTTGACACATTTTTGGGACCATTGTCATTTTCACAGCAAAAAAATGCATTTAAATTGCATTGTTTATTGTGAAAATGACAGTTGCAGTTTGGGAGTTAACCACAGGGGGCGCTGTAGGAGTTAGGCTTCACCTAGTGTGTGTTTACAACTGTAGGGGGGTGTGGCTCTAGGTCTGACGTCATCGATCGAGTCTCCCTATAAAAGGGATCACTCGATCGATGCAGCCGCCACAGTGAAGCACGGGGAAGCTGTGTTTACATACGGCTCTCCCCGTTCTTCAGCTCCGGGGAGCGATCGCGAGGGGGCGGCTAGAAACGAATAGCCGCGCCCTCGTCTCGGATCGCTCCTGAAGCCACGGGAACTGCTGCATGTACGGGGGGGTCCCGATCGGACCCCCGACCCACGTCTAGGCAGGGACGTACAGGTACGCCAATGTGCCTGTCCGTGCCATTCTGCCGACATAAATGTACATGCGGCGGTCCGGAAGTGGTTACAATCACTGCTCCCGAAAAAACTGCAGTTTTTAAAACTTATTTTGCATTGATACATGTCCCCTGGGGCAGGACCCAGGTCTCCAAACGCTTTTTATGACAATAACTTGCATATTAACGTTTAAAATTAGCACTTTTGATTTTTAATGTTCCTGTCCCATAGACTTTAACAGTGTTTGTGTGTTTGAACACATTTTTTGCCTGTTCGCATGTTCTGGTGCGAACCGAACCGGGGGGGGGGGGCGGTTGTGTTCGGCTCATCCCTAGCGACTGCACTTCCAAGTGCACTTTCAGTGTACTTTTAAGTGGATTTGCCTTTCATAAATAACCCCCATAGTGTAATGATGCAGAAAATGGCTCTACATCATTGAGGACCACCCACCACTTTAAAAAGATCCACAGTGGAAGATAACCCTATGTATAAAATATGAATGGCCTGAAGACATATAAAAAAATGTAAGTTTTAAAACAAAAACAAGGGAGGGAGACCTGGGGAGTGGGGTAAGACCTTGAAATCGGGGTCTTAAAGTGACACACTACGCTGCCCAAAAAAAAATTATCTATTTAAGTGTGTATTCTTATTTCACATATATACCTTCTATTGCTCTCAGCCTTCTCCAAATCTCCACATTCCTTTTATAGGAAGGTGTTAGTTATATTAGTTGCATTATTAATAGGAAAAAGGGAAGGAAAATGTAGGTAAAATTAAGGGATAAGGAATACAAGAAAACGTTTAGACTGATTAAAAAATATATTAAAAACTCATAGCAAAAATAAGTAATTGCTCTATGTGAAAGTTTATTTTTAAATACTTTCTAATGTTTAGTAAGTTGATCTATGTTTCTTACTTCCTGATTTCCAAACAGAATGACTAACAACTGATACATCAAACTGCTCCCCAGCAATAATCAATTACATAAATTTAAGGGTATGAATAAGCAGCACTTCCCAGCATGTCATGTGATTTATAAAACAACCTCTTTATGGGATTGTGCAATCATACAACTAAAGTGGGTGTTTTCTTCCCGGACAGATTTTCTGGCAATATCTATGCAACTTCCCCAACCTTCTACAATCCTGCTGACTGGACCTATGTCTGCTGCTCTGACCATACATCTTCAATTTACAAGCACTACTAAGAAGCACTTAAAGGCAAAAAAAAAGTGTTCATTAAAGCCTTCATATTGTGTAATGTTAGCTCTTCTGAAATTAGTTTTTATATAGCAGCACATTGTTTTTAATTTTTATAACCCTTTCGCTGCCAGGTCCTGCACTCCACTTTTAAACTCAGCTGGCTGGAACATTTATGCAATTTTTCCATGGCTTTTTTATTTTTCCCTTTCAGAGTTTGTAAGAGGCTCCCTAAACTAGAAGGTGCTACGGATCTTTAGGGCCCCATGATATTTGCGCAAATGTTTATCAAAACAACATTTTCGCAAAAAATATACTAAAAGCATTATTAGCAGGTACAAACTAGTGGTGCACCGAAATTTCAGCCGCCAAAACATAACAGTGTCTTTGGCATGCGGCCGAAAGAAGATAACGGGGCTGATAATGGAACTGAAAATGTGGCCGGGTCCGCCCCGGGTGCCGCACATTGTGGGGGTGTCATCCATCATCCCTTCCCTCCTCCTCATGCAGAGCGGAGATCTCCCTGTGTCATGGAGCTGAATTGTCCAGGCAGCCACAGTAACAACGTCCCGCCTCCTGTGATAGCCAACACACTGATCCAATGCCCAGACATTGAATTAGTGTGACATATCACAGAAGGCGGGACATTGTTACTGTGGCTGCCTAGCCCGAGAAATTAAAATCCAGCTCCATGAATGATGTAGCAGATGATCAGCGCTTTGATCCAGGCACTGGTGAGGCTGCATCTGACAGGCAGGCTACATTTGACATACACTGGTGAGGCTGCATCAGACAGGCACTGGTGAGGCTGCATCTGATAGGCACTGGTGAGGCTGCACTTAAACAGGTAGGCTGCATCTGACAGTCATTGGTGAGACTGCATCTGACAGGCACTGGTGAGGCTGCATCCGACGGGCACCGGTCAGGCTGCATTTATTGAAAACTGGTAAGGGTGTATTGATCTCTTGTATCATGTCTGCAGTCTCTGACCATCTCCTGTATCACGTCTGCTAGAGATGCACTGAATGGAAATTTTGCTAATACTATTGGCAGTGTTTTTAAGTTTAGGCTCTTTTTCCACTACTGCGAGTTGTTGTGCGACTTGACACATGTGAAGTCGCATGACAAGTCAAAACCCATGTATTTCAATGGTCCCCGTTGCAATTGGTGCGCCTCAAGTTACAGCGACTCTAAAAAAGGTTCTTGCACTACTTTGTTCCAACTTCGGTGCAACTTGTTCTTACAGGGTTTTCACCGGTCGCATAACATTGCATCGAAGATCGCATTGCAAAGTCGCATTGTAAATCACACGACTTTGGGGTTGCAATAGTGGAAACAGAGCCTATAGTAAGAGATTGCAGACATGATACAAGAGATGGTTAGAGACTATAGACATAATACAAGACATGGTTAGAGACTGCAGACTGCATTTTTCTTGAGCTTTTCTGGCACAAAAGGTGCCAATAATGGCCAACAATACATTTATATTGATAATATTAATTAAAAAGTCGAATATTATACAATTATATATAAAAATTTAAATATTTTTTTAAAATGTCATTTTCGGTTTCGGTTTTCGGCTAAGTGCATCCTGCATTTTCGGTACCAAAATTTCCATTCAGTGCACCCCTAATACAAACACAGAAAATTAAAAAAATTCTTGATAAATTCCTACTGAATTTAAAATACTTAACCTGTATTGAGTTAATAAATAACAAGTATTTGTAAATTTAAAATTGCGTCTTTTTGCGAAATGGTGAAAACTCGAACGTATGCAAAACTGTAAATAACCAAGTTTCTCTAAACATTTGTAGGTTTTCATTTTTCACTTACATATTTTCTGAAAGCATTAGCATAAAATGAAGGTGCTATTGATCTCTAGGGCCCTAAGATATTCGCGTAAATGTTTTATTAAAACAATATTTTTGATAAAAAATACACTAAAATCAATATTAGCAGATACAAACAAAGCAAATTTTACAAATGTAGCGGATGGTTGCTACTAGTTACTATCAGCCACCATGTTCACCCTGCTACCAGACTATCATACATCACTCTCCAGTAGACAATGAACAGTCATTTGCTTTTGTTTTGTTTTTGTTTATTTGGGGGATAAAACTTGGTTGGGGGAAAGGGTATGGGATGCCCATAGAACAGATCACACTTGCCATATTTACTGAAGAATCATTGAATCAGTTGCTCTTAGAAAAATGATGGACTTTAACATTGACAGTCTCACTTTACTTCTTCCTCTGCACAACCTCCTGTAGACTGTGAAGCGTCGTGTACACGCTCGTTTTTCTCGGCAAGAAAACTGCTGGCAGAGCTTTTTGCAGAGAAAACTGTTCATGTGTCGTCGAGAAAACTGTTGTGAATCTCGACAAGAAAAAATAAGAACCTGCTCTCTCTTTTCTCGTTCTTCTGGTAAAACAAGCTTTCGTAATGGAGATAGCACATTTGTCAAAAATATTGCATCGTTTAAATCATGGGTCTTCAAACTACAGCCCTCCAGTTCCTGATGAAGTCACGTGACGTGACTATACGCGTCAGGATTGGAGCACTGGACATTGCACATTCTGACGGTCGGCAGACGAGCCCGATTACATTGTTTTTATCAATAAATCTGTTTGCAACAGGATTATGTGATGTGTCTCCTCTCTCCTCTCTACTTTACTACCACTCTTTGAGCCACCGTTTGCCGCAAGTGTGAGCCCATGAGATAAGGAGGAATACGATAAGACAAGCAGGATCTGTTACGAGCTTGGCGCTCGTGGAGATAGGCTCTACATCTTGTTATTCTGAGTGAGTGCATTGTCATTGTATTCCTATCTAAGCCACAAGAAGGGTCACAGAATTACGCTATATACCTCTGTATACCTTCAGATATATTGTGCCACCTGGTGTAACTGAGGATTACTAGGCTGTTAGTACAACAGCAGTGAGGTGAGCAGATAAGAGCCACAAGAGGTGTTTCTGCACTTTGAAGTGTTTTTCATCCTTCAACACTCGGCTTTGGGATCACTTTTAAGAGACTTTTATTCTCTTTTTTTCACTTATCCACTTATTATATGCACTCTTTGTAGATGTGTATGTTTTTGGCATACCATACTACATCTTATTGTGTATAGGTATATGTATCCATCCACATGTTATACTGTGTTGTATGATTTATATTAATATTGACGCTGTTTCACTTATTCACTGTCATTTGGATTATTTTATTCGCTGCTATTTGGATTATTCAATGGCTATTTGAGGCAATTTTTACGTTCCCATATTCAGAATATCACCTTTTCCCCTTTCTTTTCACGTTCTCCATCCCTTTGCCACACAGCGCAGACACTATCACCTTTTTCATTTGTCACTTTGTTTTCTATTAGGATAGATCACTAGGTGTTTGCAGCAGTGTCCCTATAGTTTTTTTAGCCCACGGACAGTGCAGGAGTATTTTTGTTTACACAGCCCTCCAGTTGTTCAGGAACTACAATTCCCACCATGCCTAGTCATGTCTGTGAATGTCAGTATGTTACAATGCCTCATGGTGCGCATTTAAATCTTCTTTAGAATGGTACAATAATGAACTTGTTTTGCTGCGGATATTCACACAGAGTTCTGACTAACTTTTTGCAACATTTTTCATGCTGATCTCATGAATATTTTTGATTTTTTTATAGAGCAAGATCAAATTTTTTTTTTAATTTTGAGTACAGATCTGTATTTTAAATTATTATTTAATTTCTAGTGATCTCCATGATTTGATTTTTAATTTTGGAGATTATTTGGTATTATCTGTCCTTTTTTAGTTTTTAATGTTACCTGTCTACTCACAAGCTAAATTTGTAGGTTTAATAAAAACACATAGGTGCTATTAACTGTAAAAAAAATAAATAAAAAAAATGTATTCTGGTATATAATATAAAAAGTCTGTGTGGACACTAAAATTGGGACCATGAGAAGCACATACAGTAGGGAGCCCAATCTGGTCCTGGACTCCCAGAGGTCAGGAACAAGTTTGTGGTACTACAACAGCATGCCTTCTGTCAGACCACATTAAAGCAAGGCCATCACTTTCTGGTCTTACTGGCAGCCTTCCCTGCAGCCTTCTTTGCTGCTTTCTCTGCAGGCTGCCCTGCAGCCTTCTCTGCAGCCTTCCTTCTCCGATTGGCTGGAGCCTGTGCCTCTGGAGGTGTACTTGTGTCAGGAGGAGGAGCTGAAGAAGAAGGTGGAGGAGGAGGTTGAGAAGAAGAAGGCAGAGGAGAAGAAGGTGGAGAATAAGAATTTGGAGGAGGTTGAGAAGAAGGAGGTAGAGGAGGAGGTTGAGAAGAAGGTGGTGGAGGAGGATGGCCGTAATCCCAAATTACAGTTGTTTTTGTGATTGTACCCATCAACCCCTTATTTTAGAGGCTAATGAGCAGGGGCTCACATAGGAGGCGTTGGCCCATCGCCATCTGGCTCATTTTCACACCAACTAGTGCGACATAGTCCTCTTCAGGGGTGGTTGGCTGTTGGAGGGTGGCATGTGCTTCTTTAATCAGTGTGTAGTAAATATATTGCGCTAAACTAAAATAAGCAAACTAAACTATAGGCAGCCAACATAACAAAAGGATAATTGTGAAAAAACTTGAAAAATAAGTGTAGCGCCAATAAGAGAACCACCTGTGTGGCGGAACCACTATAAGGCCAAGTGACGAATGATAATCACAGACCATGAGCAATGTTGCTCCTCAAATGGTAAACCACACACCCCGTGAGTGGGTATGGTAAAGTAAAGTGCACTAACAACAGCTATGAGCTATTGTAACAAGTAGATATAGATTAGCCCTGTGAGTAAACAAGTGAATCTAGAAACCTAAAAACAAACAAATAAATAAATAAATAAAGATACCGCCAATAGGAGAACTGCCTGTAAGGCCGAACTAATGTGACAGCCAAATAACAAATACAAATCGTGAGCAATGTTGCTTCTCCAGTGGTAAGCCACACACACTGTGAGTGAGTATAAAAATACGTGAACCACAGTTACAAATATTTATAACAAGTCAGCATAGATATACCCTGTGGATGAACAGGTGAATCAAAACTTGAAGAAATAAGTATAATGCCCGAAAAGGATCACCTGTGTGGCAGAACTAATGGCCAAGTGAAAAATGATAAACACAGATCGTGAACAATATTGCTTCTCCAGTATTAAACCACACACACTGTGAGTGAGTATAGTAATTATAATACACTAACAGCAGCTGTAAACTGTTGTAGCAAAGTCCCAATCAGAAATGGAAAAAATAGTCCATACACCGTGAAGATGATATGAATGTAATTTCCCTTCAGATAGACTTGGACCAAGTATATATTTCAAGATGCAATCCCCAGGAACTTGGAAACAGGTTAAGTTAAACACTCTTACCGGATGGAGTGGACCCGCAACTCACCATACGGTGGGGTGGTCTCAAGGGCTCTTATGGGCCAATTGCCCTCTCTGGTCACCGTCAGGGTTTCAATCCTTTACATTGGTTATCCTAGACATGGTCGGTATCTGATGTGTTCAGGATACACTCGTGGCCAGATATTTCACTCCAAACCGTAAGCAAGCACCATAGTAACAAACCAATCGGTTCCAATTAGGGGAGCGCAGTAAGCGTCATGACGTCACGCGCTATACCTGCACCCGATATGCGCTCGGCCTACGCAACGTATATACCATGTGATGCGTAGGCGTTCCACTCATTGGCGGCGTGCGCTCCATGGGGTTCATTGATCATCGTGGGACACCGGAAATACCAAAACAAAAACAACGGGGACCTGTCAGATGGATTGCCACCCAAAGGACTCCCATAGTGTTTTAAAAAGGGGGGGGAATTACTAAATCTCTGCATAAACCTCATGGAGTGGAACAAATCTGCTCAGCAGACTGAATATCCACACTTGATCACCGGAAAAGCAGAGACATTATTATCATCGAACTCGGTCTCACGGGGGTGGATAGTGGTCAGTTAAACATATTTGAATACCACAACTGTAAACTGTAAAATCAAAATACAAAAAGAAGGCAAAAAAGCATGTTTATATCAACCACCCTAAATCCATCACTCAGGATTGGTTGATGAAGGCATTCACATCCCATACAACGTTCAGGCCATAAAGCACATAACATTTAGGTTGATATATCCAGAATACCTCAAGCTTAGATACACCTCTGACACTGGGTTCCCCCCTCCAATGGGGGACAAACTTATCAATGATTTGAAAGTTGGTACCTTCCAATATTTTGTTGTGTCGCTCAAGGTAGTGCCTGGGCACTGTATGATTGGTGCGGCCTTTCTTGATATTGGTGATGTGTTCACCTACCCTTGTGGAAAAGCTCTGTATGGTACGAACAAAGTACTGTTTTCCACAAGGGCAGGTGATGAATTAAACAATATGCTTGGTAGCACATGTAAAGAAGTGTTTCATTGGGAATTCTACTCCTGTGAAAGTGGATCTAAAACAAGTTGTCTTTTTCCTCACGCTCACATTATGTAAGCAGACATTACACCTCCTACAGGGATGGAACCCCTTGGAAAGGGGAAAGAAGGAGGGCTTGACTGGGGGGTCTGAAATGTTTGGGGAAATTCGATTTTTGAGTGACGTAGCTCCTCTGTAAATCATCCCGGCATCAGTAGGAAGCGGGGATCCCAGGACTCGATCGCTCTTTAAAATTTTCCAATGCCTCCTGATGATCCCTTTAATTTGTTTATATTGGGTAGAAAAGGTGGTAAAAAAATAATTTTTAAATTTAGATTCTTGAGCAATTTTTGGCCGTTCCATCGTTAACGTGGTCCAATTAATCATGGTGATTCTATTAATTTCCCTATCCACATCATGGCTGGAATATCCTTTATCAGTGAATCTATGTTTCAGAATCTGTGCCTGGGCCTGAAAATCTGTGAGGCTTGAACAGTTGTGTCTGATACGCAGCAACTGGCTAAAAGGCACAGAGCTCAACCAGGAAGGATGGTGAAAACTGTCGATTGGAATAAAGCCATTCCGATCGGTGCTTTTGAAAAAAGTTTTAGTCATCAACTGGTTGCCTTGGGCCAGAATTTCCAAGTCCAGAAAATGGATATGGGAAAAACTGGCCTCATAGGAGTGGCTAATTCCAACCTCATTGTGGTTAAGGGTAGACATGAAATCATCTAGGGACCGTCGGCCCCCCCTCCATAGGAGGAGGATGTCATCTATGTATCGAGCCCAAAGCATAGACGGCATTCTCCTCCCATTTAGCCATAAAGATATTGGCCAGGCTGGGGGCAAATTTAGCCCCCATAGCCACCCCTTTTTGCTGAAGGTAGAATTCTCCACCATAACAAAAGTAGTTGTGTGAGGTGGCAAACCTCAATAGATCCGAAATAAACCTCTTCTGTATGTTAGAGAGGTAGTCAACCCTACCCAGGAAACTCCTGAACTGCCTGAAACCCCAACTCATGGGCTATGCTGGTGTACAGAGAAGCGACATCCGCCGTTACCAGCAGGATGTCGTCGCTGGACGTGCAATGGTATGTCGTGTATCCTTTAGGTATGAAGGGATACCTTTGACAATGGGTTGTAAATAGAAATACAATTTTCCTAAACGGGAGGTGACTGAATTTATCCCACTTACGATGGGTCGTCCCAGAGGACATGTACTGTCCTTATGGATTTTTGGTAGGTAATACATTACGGGGATGCGCGGAACCCTAGGAATAAGGTACGTGTGCTCCTTTTTGTTCAAGATTCCCTTCCGAGCCCCAGCTTCAATAAGCTCAGTTAGAGAAGCTTTGAAACCAGATGTGGGATTTGATGGTAATCTCACATAGGTTTCAGTGTCCCCCAAGATTCTGGACATTTTGCTTCTTTAATCAGTGCCAGTGCTGCCTCACTCACAGTCCGATCCTTCCTGGCCCTTCTTGTTGGAAGGCTATTGGGAGGCACCTGGCACCTTGTTCTGCCACTTGGCCCTGCCACCTCCTGGCTGCCACTTGGCCCTGCTACCTCCTGGCTGCCACTCACCCCTGCCACCTCCTGGCTGCCACTTGGCCCGGCCTCCTTCTGCCTGACACTTTGCAGACCCTCATCCTGGCTAATGTCATCCTGTGTATAAAAAAGCGACATAGTTTGCTATTTGGTTCATCAATCACACACAATTTTCAGCTCATGACTGTTGCAAATTGAATGTAAATAAATATAAAAGACTATCATTCTGACCCCAGCAGTTTTCATTCTTTTCTCCCCAACTTTTTTGGACCACTACTGTCTATTGATATTTTACAGCATTAAAGGAGTGGTAAATACATTTTTTTTTCTGAAATTACTGTTAACAGGGTATAGAGACATAATAGTTAACTGATTCCTTTTAAAAACGAATACAATAGATAAAAATCAATCATATAATGTACCTGTAGTTTCTAGTTTTGTTTTTGCATGTTTCCTGCCTTACAGAGCATACAGAGCCAATACAGGGCAGTGATGGTTTTGAAAACGAAACTGATTGGTGCTGTGGGATTTTACACACACAGTAATCACACCTCCTTGATTAGTGACCACAGAGAGAAAGCTCCCAGTACTGTGGTTATCAGGAAACAGACAACCAGGAAGTGTGGAGATCAGAGAAGAATTACAGCAACTTGAGATCAAAAACGAACAATGAGGACATGAAAACAGCACTGCATTAAGGTAAAGGAAGCTATTAAGATAAAAAAAAATTCTTTCACAAACCCTTTAATTTTATCACAATAAATGTTTAGCAAATACTATACCTGGCTCCAGATGGCCACATCCGGGTCTTCGCCCAGGATGGAAGGCTTATCTTGCTTCAGAGAAGGATCATCTTGGCTGCTGGGAAGACTGGAGGGAAGGCTTGAAAGTGAGTGCCTTGCTTCAAGGTGGTCGTTAAGAAAGGCCAGTCTGTTGTAGTACCACAACTTCAGGACATATACCTTCCCTGCTGCTGCTTCTGACCTCTGAGAAGCCAGGACCTTAAAGCGCTCACTCCTGTATGTGCCTCTCAAGGTCCCAATTTTAGTGTCCAGCTGTTGGGGGGTTACATGGGGCATGTGTGTGAGCACAAATGTGAGCAGGGTATCCAGCGCTGCTTTCCTTACCCTTTTTTTCTTGTGAATAGGGTTTTTTGTCTCCCACAGAGCGGGCACCTCCCTTAACCAGTCAATGAACTTGATTAAAAAATCTTTTTCCAGAAATGGATTCATTATTTCTGCATGACAAGACACAAGATAAAAATACTAATGTCAATCACAGTCTAAACTCTAGTAATCTTTATCCCCATATAGGCCTTCAATCTCTATGCAGTATAGGCTAATGATGTCATAAGTTAAAATCATACCTTTGGTCAGACGTTCGTCACTTTTACTCCTTCCTCCGCACACAGAACGTAGGTACAACACATGTGTTAGCTTTATATATACTACGCATGCGTGACACTCCGCACACGTCGCCCGCCCATGATGTTTTTTCCCAATGTTTCCCCATCCCTTCTCTTTCGGCGTGTAGACGACATGGCGGAGTCTGATGAGCAGGTGTCTGCAATTACTCAAATTTCATTGATTAACGACGACATGGCGGAGTCTGATAAGCAATTATTAGTTTGTCTAACGACGACAAAAGCCCGGAGAGGGAGGAAACGTCATGAACAAGGAGCAGATACAAGGCATCTATCATGTCCTACGCGGAAATGGCGGAAATAGTGGACATATTGAGAAAGACGGCTTATGATGGCAAGCATGAGCCATACACCCACCCTAATCTAATTTAGGCCGCGTACACACGGGCAAACATGTACGATGAAACCGGTTCGCCGGACCGTTTTCACCGTACATGTCTGCCCGGGGATTTCTGTACGATGGCTGTACTAACCATCGTACAGAAATCCGCGCGTAAACAATACGTGGGGCATGTCCGCGCCGTCGCCGCGACGATGACGCGGCGACGTGGGCGGGCCTGCCAGTTAAATGCTTCCACGCATGCGTCAAAGTCATTCGACGCATGCGAGGGATGGCGGGCGCTCGGACATGTACGGTAGGTCTGTACAGACGACCGAACATGTCAGAGCGGGCAGGATTCCAGCGGACTGTTTTAAAACAAGTCCAGAAATATTTGCCCGCTGGGAAAGGCCCGACGGGCAAATGTTTGCTGGAATCCTGCACGCTCGGGCCTACACACGACCAAAAGTCTGAACAGACATTTTGGGGTAAAAAGATCAAAGGGGCAGCTTAGAAAGAGGTGGTCAGACCTCAAACTGAGGGAGCCGGAACAGTTAAGGAGCATTCTTAAAGTGGAAGTTCACCCAAAAATAAATTTCTAATAATGCCTTGAGCTGACCGGTTATTCTGCGAGGATGCTGTTTTTTTTTTCATACATACCTTGTTAGCAGTGTTTCATCCCTCGGCTTCCATGTACGATTCTAGCGGGGCTGGGCGTTCCTAGTTGATTGATGTTCCTCCGACCGGCATATACTGCGCGTCACGACTTTCCGAAAGAAGCCGAACATCGCTGCGCAGGTGACGTACCCGGAAGCCGAGGGATGAAACACCGCTAACAAGGTATGTATGTAAAAAAAAAAACAGCATCCCCGCAGTATAACCGGTCAGCTCAAGGTATTATTAGAAATTTATTTTTGGGTGAACTTCCACTTTAAGAGAATGCTTGAAAAAAGTAAATACTTCTCCTGTGTCCCTATTATTGTATTTCAGAACTTGCATGTTGCTCCGTGTTGTTGCTTTTTACTATTGGACCTTAGAAAATGTCATCTTTAGACATTTGGTGGGCACAGTAATCGGTCATCGTTCGGCCACTACATACAATGTTTTTGGAAGATACAGGGGTAAAAAAAATTTGACATGCCTGTTTGTATTCCATAAATGTTATTACATTGTTGTCTAGATGATGTGTTTGTAACTAGAATTAAATGCAAACTTGAATCAGTGGAAAGGAGAGGACACTCAGCAGCTGTTTACACATTTGCACTCAGGAGCACTAGTGTGAGCCACCAGAACAACCTTTTTAGGGTGTCCCACACAGGTGCTCCAGTGGATTTTTGGGGCATCTACATGTGTGAAACTTGTCACAAAAAGGTGAGTAGTCAAGATTTGGGTTTTGAAAAATCATGTCTTCTGCTTGTAACTCTGCCCAAACAGACACTTGCATCCCACTTCCAAGAAATGTTTCATATTCCTATTTTTGCCCTCAAATATCTGTGTTTATCTTATGTTTCATTCTCATAGGGGGGAGAAGATTGGGAGGACACCACTCCTCGGAGCCCAGGAACCACAAACTTCGCCAAGAACCCCAACCTCGCCAAGAACACCAACCTTACCAAGAACACCAACCTCACCAAGAACACCAACATGAGGATGTGGTGGAAGGAGAAATGGAGGAAGGAGAGGTGGAGGAAGTGGTGGAAATTGTCACCACAACAGGTCAGTGTCTGTCACCACCACTTCAGGTAATAAAAGATGTAGGCCTGCAGATTTATAATACTTTTTTTTTATTAGGGGATGAACATGTTGAAGAAAGGCCTTGTTTCTCCAGTTCTAGTGCCCAAAAAAACATGCTCCAAATAATGGCATGTAGAAAGGAAATAGACGTCATAAAAAAAGATGATTTTTATTGAGCAAACCTTTAAGGACATCATTGATGTCTTGGGGCGGATTGAATGAAACCCCCCTTTTTTTTGTTTCCAGTTTTTTAAATAAAGTTTTTGCACTTTTTCTAACAAGCCAAAATTTGAAGAGTGTGTCAACATGTGCTATCTGCCATCTCGGGATATCCATGTACATTTTTTGTGGGTGCAACCCCTTCCTCACAACTCAAGTAGGTGAAAGGAAGAAGGGGTTGCACCCAGAAAAAACACGTCCATTGATCACCCATGATGGCGGATAGCACATGTTGACAATAGGGATCAGGAGGGAAATACCCATTTTTAACCCAAAAAAGACTGTGTGCGTCTTCAAATTTTGGGTTGTTCTTATTAAGGGCAGATAGACATTTTTGAAAAACTAGAATGTCTGAGATATTGCCTAGAGGTTTACATTGTTGTATTTTGTGGAATGTTGATAAGAGTTTGGTATTTTCTCAAAAAAAAACATGCCAGTTTATGGCAAACAAAACCCCAAAAAAAAAAAAAATGTTATATACATCAAAAATGTTATAAAGACACAGGGCCGGATTCTTAAAAGGATTACGACGGCGCAACGGCATTTGCGCCGTTGTAACTCCTAATCTGGCCCGGCCTATCTATGCGACTGATTCTTAGAATCAGTTACGCATAGATATCCTTTAGATCTGACAAGCCTAAGGCTCTTACGCTGTCAGATCTTAAATGTAATTTTTTTTCCCGCCGCTAGGTGTCGCCTCGTAGTTTTCCCCGTCGTCTATGCAAATTAGCTTTTTACGACGATTCCCGAACGTACGTGCGGACGACGCAGTGAATTTACGACGTTTCCGTAAGCGTAAACTTGCCCCTGCTATAATGAGGGGCAAGTTTACGTAGGTCCGTCGTATGGCATGTTAAGTATGGCGTCGGGTCAGCGTCGTCTTTTTCTGTCGTTTACGTCGTTTTCGTAAGTCGTTCGCGAATACGACTTTACGTCAATGATGTTCACGTCGGCGTCATTGACGTTTTCCGTCGTGAGCTGGAGCATGCGCACTAGGCTATTTTTATGCCCGGCGCATGCGCAGTTCGATCGTCGCGGGGCGCGCTTAATTTAAATACAAGCCGCCCCCTTTTAATTACGTGGCCTTACGCCGGGCCATTTACACAACGCCGCCGCAAATTACGGAGCAAGTGCTTGGAGAATACGGCAATGTGTAAATGCCTTACGCTATGCCGCCGCGGATTCTACCAGAATCTGGCCCCATGTGTGAATATGCACAAAGAGTAAAACGTTTTTATCAAATCTGCTATTAAACCTTTTTTATATTTAGTTTTGGTGTTTTTTACCAGTGAAATGGTTGTGATTTCCTAAGGAAAATACACTTGACACTACAAGTACACTTGGAAAAACTAAGAGACAGCTAAAAGAAACACAAGCAAGACATCAAAAATGTAATTTAACCAGATTTCTTTTTTTTTTTTTTTTAAATGGTCCCCCTACCCGTCCCCCTACCCGTGAAATACTCCACATATTTCTGCCGGACTGCACGGGCACTTTGGGGGGGCCATGTTCTAGGCAGGGTAATTTCTGCTGAGGAAAGTTCGGCCTCGGGCCCAACTGTGGCCATATAAGTTGGCGAACTTCTACGTAAGTGATTATGCAGAATGCAGCAGCAAAAAACAATGTAGTTAATTTTATACTCCGCCATGTGGATCGATGTAAGAAACAGGCGGAACCGGCTGGCCATTATCCCGAAGGTATTCTCCACAACTTTTTGGGCTCTGGCCAGCCGGTAGTTGAACACCCTCCTCTCCAGGGTGAGGGTCCTCTGGGGGAAAGGCCTCATTAGATGCGGTCCCAGGCCAAAGGCTTCATCAGCCAAAAACACGAAGGGGAGTCCTTCCAGATTCGCTGCATTCGGTGGCAATGCAAGCTCATCACTCTGTAGACAAAATGCAAACTCCATCTGGCTGAAGGCTCCCCTATCCGACATCCGGCCATTCTTCCCCACATCCACATAGAGGAATTCATATTGTGCTGACACCACCGCTAATTAACACAAAGCTATGAAACCCCTTATAATTGTAGAAATTATAACCCGAATGGGTGGTGGCACGATGCGGACATGCTTCCAGTCAATGGCTCCACCACAGTTGGGGAAGCCCCACCACGTGGCAAACTCAGGTGCCACAGTCTGCCATTCCTGTGGCGTGAAAGGAAGCTGTGGAGTCAAACAAGATAAACATTTTTAGTACTTTTGCACATAACATTGCAAGCAGATTATACAAAAACATTATTGGCCAACATCATTATA
Organism: Rana temporaria; assembly: GCF_905171775.1. Lineage (NCBI taxonomy): Eukaryota > Metazoa > Chordata > Amphibia > Anura > Ranidae > Rana > Rana temporaria. Next base: position 159,875,362 of record NC_053493.1, read on the forward strand.
ACGTTTATTTTAAGAAGGATTTAAATACAAAAATATAAGGCCCAATTATCACATTCCTCATCCCCTCTGATGGCCCTTTGTAAAAAAAATTGCGGGGGCTAGATGAGTTTGGGACACCAAAAAAAAGAAAAAAAAGACTCAGATTTTAATGTGAAAATATACTTTAGAACACATCTGGATCTTACAAAATACATTGGAAAGTGACTAGGCTAGGTGTGTATGGGCCCAGGATAGCATGCTGGAGAGGTTAGTGAAGGCAAGTAGGCCAAAAAAGGGGTATTAAAAAATTACAGGGGTCAAAGCATATTACAATCATGGTAATTAGGGAAGGATGAAAGAAATGCAATACATTAGTATACATTAAATACATTGAATGTGATAAAGGAGAAAATTTACCCTCATATAGTCCTCCTGCAGGACTTGGATTATGGCAGAACAGGTGTCTGGGAGAATGATGCCCAGAGCCTGGGGGGAGATGCCTGTCGTGAACTTCAGGTCCTGCAAGCTTCTCCCAGTCACCAGTTAGCGTAACGTGGCAACTAGCCACTCTGAATAATCCCTGGTGATTGCTGAACTTGATGAATTTTTATAGGCCAGGGGCCTGCAGTACCCCTTCTTGATGGCCTAAATACTTAGCAGCATTAAATGGTTGGTGAACTACTGATCCTAGCTAGTCCTTTTTGCAAACAATCTGCCCTCAGGCCACACCGATTTGACACAAAACCCCACAGTCTCTCCTCTGGCCTTGTGCCCAGCTCCCCTGGCATTCCTCCTCCAGATATCCACTGTGTCTCACTCACCAAACTTCTCCTGCCCTGAGTGCTCGATAAAGAATTTACCTGGACTGCTTCTACAGCACCTCTGTTCCAGGACACCTCCTCCATGACCGTGTAAGGAGAGGCTCCCTCCCAGCTCTCGAGCTTCTTCACCAAGGCCTGTACCCCCCAAGATGGGGATGGGCCTCCTGCTGCAGTCTAATACTCCATTCTTCACTTCAGCCAGCTGACAACTCCCCTCCAGTGGGCTGGACCTAAGCTTAGGTAGGAGGCCTGCCCCCTACCAATACCAGTTGGGGATTGGGCTCCTTACATGAGCTCCCTGTCACTCCAATTCCCAGCCCTGCCCCTCTTCCAGAACATTCTCCCTGGAAGCAGGGGAGACGCCCTAGAACTAAAGGACAGGTGGTCACACCCACTGCTACACTAGCCTACCTAAATTTACCTGCCTGGCAGCTATCACACAAAAAAAAAACCTTACCTAGCACCTATCTATGGTAGAGGGCGATTCACAAAATTCCTGCTAGATTCCTACTAAATTAAGGTTTAACCAAATGTCTATCAAATCACTGTTTTAACAAAAAAAAAAACACTAAAACCCTTGTTAGCACACATAAACTCAACGTAACACAAAATTCCTGCTAAATTCCTGCTAAGGCCTCATTAACATTGGATGCACTAAAGCATATGCCCAAGGAGAGCTGCATGGAGGGCCAGTTCAGTTGTCAGTTGGGACACAGCGACTGCAAGGACAGAAGATCTGACATCCAGGGGCATGCACCCACATAGATGTCAAGTTGCAGTTGCTGCGCCCTGATTAACATGAATGGGGCTGCCTGCATGGGCACACTTGTGCATCGCTGTGCAGCTAAACACAGACTTGTGGTAGTATGCCCTGAGTGAATGAGGCCCTAGGCCTTGTTTAAACAAAAACTGTATCCCCTTAAGGTGCAATGAGCAGCAGACAGGGGTGTTTACATGCTGCGACTGCAATGTGTTGCTCTGTGCCCGCTGCAAAGTTGCTTCGCTTTGCAAGGGAGACTTATGCTGGCCATACACTATACTATCATTTATTCAGTTTGTTCATTTTTTCGGCTAGTTAATGGGCACAAAATCGATAATGGTTGGGATATTTTGGAGCTGAAAAAACGAAGGACAAGTTAGGAAATTTTCTGTCGAACGAACGATAAATTGAAAGGTTAATGTGTTTCCTGTCTAAACTGTTTGCACTAGATATATGTAAAAGAAACAAACAAAAAATGTATTCATTTATGTCCACTGAAGAGATTATCAGTCATTACATGGTGGCACTCTAGTTTACTCTCACAGCCGAATGTCCGTTTTTCAAAAATGTTTTTTGCCAATTTTTCTTATAGTGTATGGCCAGCATTAGATGCATGTCTAAATATACCCTCAGGCCCCTCCCACACGGGACGGACTCTGTTGGAGTCAGCTTGCTCAGCAGAGAATCTGTCTGCTGATCCCCACTGAGCAGCAGGTAGTTGGTCTGTATCTGCTCCTCTTATGCAGAACAGACACAGCCCACTGTCCTATATGGGCGGTCGGATGTAAACGGACCCTCTGTACGGATCCGCTATACAGATAGAGAGCAGATTGGATTGGATGTAGGCGGGTGTAAACGGACTTACTGTAAGTCAGTTTACATCTGTCGCTCTATAAAAGATAATGGAGGGTCCCATTGGTTCTGCCTAAATAACTAAGAGATGGGCTCAATCGGTCCGCCTATGTGAGTTAATATGTTTTTTTTTTATTTCACTTCTTTTAAACAGGCACAATTTTATTTTTTAATATAACAGACCTCCAATGTCTCTTTTTTGAGACAGAGAAAGCGACTGAAGACAGTCCCTTTCTGTAGGTAAATGAATAGCAAAGAGACTCCTATTCATTCACAAACTGAAATATAGTAAACACTGTTTACTATCGGTACTGATCGCTGTGTTCATTCAGGAAATACAGGGGGCTGGCAAACACATGAGCAGAAAGTGACAGGCAGCAGCAGCGGTGGATGGGGGGGTTACATTTTAGGTGAATAGCTCTAATCCACGGATGACAACCCACTGACCGGAGCAATTGTTTTGTTCAGCAGAGTATGCAGAACAGTTCTGCTATAAGCCCTTGGAGTGACCATGAGCTTATTACAGTTTATACGCTGTACGGACAAGGCAGCGCAAGGGTTAAAATAAACTTGTTTGGCGTTCTATGATAAAGTATGATCATTTCTTTAAAGTTCTACTGTATTATTTGGAAGTCAAGTAGTATGGCTTTACAAATATGTTGGTAAATGTTTATTACTTTTAGAAACTTGAACATACCCATCCCCCGGAACATCCCAGTAACAAAAAACACATAAAATGATTTATGGCTGTTAGACACTCTATTCTACTCGGTCATAGGGTTACCACCAAACACTTCTGCAGTCACAGGGCTAATGTACTTTCAAGTAACCAACATACACAAGCTTAAGAATTATTTTAGTGTGTCTAGAACAATTAGCTTTACAATACAAAAAGATACAGTGCATACTTTACATATTTTAGATATAAAAATAAAATTACTGATAAAAACAGGGCTGCTGTTAGAATCATGGTGCCCCATACAGCCTACCTGACAGGGCCACCCCCCGAATATATCAAAACAATATTTTCACAAAAAATACACTAAATCATTATTAGCGGACACAAAAATAACATGAAAAAGAGGGGTGTACTGCGCTAATTCGATAAATAGTAAAGCGGCAACTAAAATGTTATACAACACTAATAATAATGGTCAAAGGAAGAGCTGCGCTGTTGTAAACTAAAATGTGACACTAGTGATAATGAAGTGCTAGATCAGTGTTTCTCAACTCCAGTCCTCGGGGCGCCCCAACAGGTCATGTTTTCAGGATTTCCCTGAGATGAATTGGCTGTGGTAATTACTAAGGCAGTGAAACTGATCAAATCACCTGTGCAAAAAAATGGAAAGCCTGAAAACATGACCTGTTGGGGCGCCTCGAGGACTGGAGTTGAGAAACCCTGTGCTAGATAAATATAAATTACAATTATGAAACACCGACTTAGTGAAAAAAATATCTGTAAATAGGTCTGTAAGACCTCAATAGAATAACAAGAAGGGGTTAATTCCTAAATTTGGTAGAAACCTGAGAATTATCAAGTGAATAAATAGCAGTCCGTGTGAACAAACCAAAAAAATACCTTAGGAATACCATTAACGAAGCGTCAAAGGTAAAAGAATTGAATATAATAAAAATTAATGCAGAGTGTTCATATAAACTTAAATATCCCCAGTGTTCAACGAATCCAATAGTCCAGGAAAAAGTGCTGACAGGATAGTGCCTCCACCAAACAATAACACTGCCGCTTACCAGAGGGACGTGATCTCTAATTATAGGAGATCAATATGCGCATATGGTTGATATCCCAGCCTGGGGTCTCTATTGGTAGCAAAAATCCCTCAGTGTGGTTCAATATTGCATAGAAGATATCTAAAACAACGTAGCAATCCAGGATTCACCACATAAAAAAAGGAAGGGACTAGCGTAGCGTAAAACCCTTAAAAGTGTAGGGCCAGATTCACGTAGAACTGCAGCGGCGTAATGTATCGTAGATACGTTACACCGCCGCAAGTTTTCATCGCAAGTGCCTGATTTACAAAACACTTGTAATGAAAACCTACGCTGGTGGCCTCCGGCGTAAGCCCGCGTAATTTAAAGGGGCGTGTGCCATTTAAATTAGGCGCGCTCCTGCGCCGGACCTACTGCGCATGCTCCGTTTCGAAATTCCCGCCGTGCTTTGCGCGAACTGACGTCATTTTTCCGAACGGCGACGTGCGTAGCGCAATTCCGTATTCCCGGACATCTTACGCAAACGACGTGAATTTTTTAATTTCGACGCGGGAACGACGGCCATACTTTACACAGCACATACGTGTGCTGTGTAAAGTTAAGGCACCCAAAACGACGACTAACTTTGCGACGGGAAACTAGACTAGCAGCGATGTAGCGAACGCGAAAAACCGTTGTGGATCGCCGTAACTCCTAATTTGCATACCCGACGCTGGTTTACGACGCGAACTCCCCCCAGCGGCGGCCGCGGTATTGCATCTTAAGATCCGACAGTGTAAAACAATTACACCTTTCGGATCTTAGGGCTATCTATGCGTAACTGATTCTATGATCCGTCGTATCTCGGCTGTGAATCTGGCCCGTAATAAGTAACATAAAAATGCACACTTACATCGAAGAAGTGAGATAAGGCATATAAAATACAATCGAGCCGGCCGGCTCTTCGATTCAGCAGCCCGTATTTTCCGGGTCTGGCGCACAACATGGTTACGTCAGAACGTCGTTCCTCCCAACGTTTCATTACTAGAGGGACGTGGTCACAGGATCCATTTTCATCAGATCTCACCTGACCTGTCATGGACAGATGGGGACGTATCGCCATCCGTCTGATTTTGGAAGATCGGATGGGGTCGGATGTCAGCGGACATGTCTCTGTTGACATCCAACGCTCCATAGGATTGTATGGAGCGGGCGTTCAGGTCTGCCGACAAAACTGACAGGCGGACCTGAATGGCCCGACCGTGCGAAAGGGACCTAACAGCTGTCACTAGAGCTGTGGGTAAATCTTCCAATGGAGACACCTTTTTCTGTAAGAAAATAATTCTGCAATAGTAGGGATATGGCTAATTTAGAATAGAAAGATGAACTATATATAATGCTGTTTTTTTTCTATAGCAAACAATCAACAATCATTTATCACTGATTAGGGACTTTTGGCGAAAAACCTTTGCTGGTTCACCGCCATAAATAAGGAACTACCTACAATGCAATGCATAGCCTTTGCCCTTGGTTAGTTGAGTCCCAGGAGCCAAGGATTTGAGGAAAGGGATAACTGAGCTCACTTTCTATAAAAGGATGGAATCACAGCAGCCATATTGTCAGTGTGTGTTAGATCTGTTAGGGAGAGCCGACAATTTTGTGTAGGGAGACTGTTATTTTTCATTTTAGTACATGTCCCCCAACAGCGTGCGTATTAAACCTAAAAATGGCCCTAATGAAATAATAAGATTCCCTCCACCTCCATGGTCTTCAATGGAGTTTGCTGCAAAGTTTGAGTAAGATTCCTTGAACTACTTACAGCCTGAATCTATTCTAAACCGAAATCTGATGTTATGAATCACTGAAAAGCATCCTTATGCCGCGTACACACGATAGTGCTTTTGCACAGCCAAATCACATCGGAATTCTGACGAAATTCCATCTGAGAAAAATAGAACATGTTCTGTATCTAAACTCCGATAGAATTCATTGGAATTTCCGATGAAACAACTCAGATGGGGCTACACACGATCGGAATATCCGATGGAAAAAGTCAGTCTGACTTTTTCCATCGTAAATTCTGATCGTGTGTACGCGGCATTACTCTTTGCTCCATTTTGTTTAATATGCTTGTGTTAGTATACATTATTACAAGGGTCTAATTTGACATTCATCTTTGCAACACAATACTATTTTCTGATATTATTTATTTTATGGTTTTTGATATTCATTATTCAGGTTTTTACTAATATAGTCAAAATATTGAACAAAAATGGGGAGTATTGCCTCAAGTGTATAAATTAAAAATAGTACCTTTTCATCCCGATTATGCATAATAAAGAGGGGGCGAGTGGGAATTCCACTCCACTGGGGCACACCCCTATCGGTTAATCCCTCTCATACACGTATCGTGTCTATTCCGTTATTTAATTTCTTTTCTCTTACCATCTTGCAGGCATTATCACTTTATATCCTTAATTCCCGGCCCAATTATGGGCTTCACCTTCTATCACCACCACACCTTTTCAACTTATATTCTTTGCACACACATAACTTCTCACCCTACTTCTACCCTTGGCTACAATTATGGTAGCATTTTATTCACTTATCGTCCTTGCACATGTATTTGGGTTTAGGGCTAAGAGGCGCCCCTAATTGGTGGCCTCCTGATACCCCATCATCACAGGTTGATTTTATTTAATTACTGTATTTTATTATCTTACTCTCACTCCTTCCCACGTCACTTTATTGTCTCCAATATCACTCACTCATGTTTCCCCATTATTTGCTTCTCTTTTCTGCCCTGCCCAGTAGAAATATCTACCTTTGCCGTTTTTTGTTTTGTCACAATTAGCAAGATGCCAATATTCTAGGACACCATCACCAGCATTCTCCCTTGTGGGAACTATACCCCCACTTATATTTTTCAGTACAATTTACCATACTATTATTATCTAATTTTATTTCCCTTGTATTCATTTGCCATCTGAGTCATATTGATGCGGGTTGGCTGCCTGCACCTCCCAATCGCGGCGGACTTGCGTCTCCCCTGGCGGGGATGACACTTTGTCTCACCCCCTCTTGCTCTCTCTCGGCTCGGGGCCCCCCGCCCCTTGGCTCGAGTTGATCGCACACGCATAGCAGCACTAATCGCGCACTTGCGTTGTGTGGGGAGACTGACCCGGTGACGTCATGACGCGGCCGTTAGGCGGCGCCTACGGCGTCTCCGGGTTGGGATGGCTTACTTAATGGTCGACCGGCCATCAGGTAAGTAATGTGGATCTGTCCATCGGCGGTCCGATGGCATAGCCGTGACCATCGCAGGAGGTGTTCGGCAGTATATTGGGGTTCTTCCTCGGCGCAGTCCACTTTACTTCTCAGTCCATGCATTACCATGCAATTGTCATTCATATGGATACATTCCTCCCATGACACAATACTGGTTTTACCAGCATTTTTGGACCTTTTTTACCCATTGCGCCTTTAGTCTCCCCACCTTGCTGCCCTGCTCACACCCCTTGCCCGGCACATCTGTTTAATATCACCAGGCTCTTGTTTCCTTATGGCCTGGCTATATTCCTTAAGAGATTTTACTGCGGTAAGTTCTATTTATTTAACAAACCCCCCCCCTTTCTATAAATTCGTGGACCCTTTTCTTTCCCCCTTTCCCTCTTCCCCTTCTCCTCTACCCTTCCTTTCCTCTTCCCGCGTTTTCCTGTCCCTCTTTTCCTCTTACTTATCCCACCCCTGTTTTCCATGCCCTTTTTCCTCCCCCGTTCCCTTCTCCCCCCCCCCTTTTTCCTCCCTTTTATCCCCCTTTGCCTCTCCTCCTGTCTTTTTCTCTCCCCTCTTGTTTTTTCCCCCTTTTCCTCCCCTTCCCCATTCCCCTTCTCCCTTCCAAAACCCCCCCCCCCCCCACCCTTATCCTACCCAGTTCACTTAATTGAACAGGCCTAAAAAATATATATATACATTTTTATCTACACCCAGATCTCCACAATCAACCATCCCCTTGTCCGCCGCGGGGGGAACCCCCTGGGCAGCCTGGTTTCCGCATATTATCAATTGACTCATTTGGTAAGCGATTATTAATGTTTTTATCATTTGTTTATTGTATAGCTGATGTTTGTTACAAATTTTTATTGCATTACTCTATAGATTGGCAGTCCTGACGAAGCGGCAACCCCGCGAAACTAGTCGACGTTTGACCAATCATTGAAATGTTTTTATTTGTTTTGCAATTTTTATACAAAAATAAACTTCTTTATATCATTATGTTTTATGTAATTTCATCAGTACCGAGATAGTCCCTCCCAAACCATTGAGTGGTTGGCGCGGGGTCCAACTTCAGCTACTGGTCCCTCGCCCCCCACTCGCCCCCTCTTTATAGTCAAAATATTAAGTGAATACACAGAATTGTCAAAAAAATATTTACCATTATAAAGCATCTCAGTATTAGTTTATTTAGACAGCTTGGAAGGGCAATGCAATTAATCACAGGGATGTAGAGAAAAGTCAGGAAACCCAATACATCTACTGGCAGCTTGCCATGTAAGCAGAGTTATTTCAGCAGCCTTGTTCTGTTTTAGAAATGTGCCTCAACATGTTTAGGGATTTATTATTTAATCCATGATGCAACATAACTTCTGTCTCCCTGCTCTGAGACTCTGAGAGAAAGCCCATTCTAGAACCAGCTACTTCATATGACAGGACAACCTAGAATAAAAAAATGTTTTCACGTTTTAGGAAAACTGTTTATTTTTATGCATAATGTCTAAAGACTTAAATGGTAGTCAGTGTATTAGAAGAGAATTTCCAGAATCTGTTTTAATATATTAAACCTTTTTTTTTTGTACAACAGTACTCCTAGTATGTGTCATTATTTGTGCCAAATATTTGTAAAATGTACGCAGAAATTATCACGTTTCCCCCCCCCCCCCAAAAAAAAACTGCTTTAAAAAAAAAAATTAAAAATGCAGAGTCTGGTTAGTTTTTGAATGAGTTATGAGTTAATGTTAACATTCAGTAATAGTATTGTTTCTGCAGTCATACTGACTTTACTATAAATTGAATTTGTCATTTGTATGCTTAGGTAACACTACCACAGACTAAGATAACATGTTTTTTAAGTATACTAAAACCCAGTGAAAGGAATGAGCAAGTGAAAAATATTAGATATTCTTTTTTCAGACTCTTGTGGTAGAAAACCCAAATACCTAAAGCAGACAAGTGCTCTGCATTTCAATTGAGACTATTGGATTACCTGGACAGAAGTTTCGGCAACATACAAGTATGTGATCCTGTTGTCCCATCCTGCTCTTGGACAATAAACATCTTCACATTTCATGGTGATTGAATTGGGTTGTAAGTGCTAACTATGTGAATACATATGCTGGGATATCCTTGACACTAACTGGAACACTAACTGGAACTGTGGAAAAAGCTTGGAAAAGCTACAAAAATCTTTAGCATTACAGAAAAAGTCCAGTTGAATGTGACTAACTACTACTAGATATTATAAAATCTTATTTTTTCTTTAACTTTATTTTGTTCCTAATTTGAGGGGAGCAGTCTTTATTTGCTGCTGTCTCATGCATAACAAAGGTGCTTAATTCTTTTTATCTTGTATCTTGCTGCAAAGCTTTTGTTTAACAGGTGGTATTTTGAAGTGTTTTTTTTCTGGGTGAGCTTGTTTTTTTTAACCAATACAAATCAATGCACACAAAAACCATGTCCTACTATTCCCCACATTCCACTGCACTGCCCAATCCCCATAGGAAATCGCTGGCAGGCCTAAGGGTAGAGGCAGTGATGATGGGTGTGAAAGTAGTAGGGGGTGACTGACGACAGCAACAGGTCCTGTCTATTGATGCTCCAGAGAAAGTCAAGCTTCAGGCAGGGAACAGCTCATGGAAAACTGTCCTGTCACTGGCAACACTGGCCAATTTGTACATGTCTTAGGGGTTTATTGAATAGCAGGTGCATGTGCCTCCATATTTGGGCCCATTGTACCTGCTAAAAGTGTACTCCAGTAGGCCAATTTTTACATAACCATATCTGGGAGTTAAAGCTGTAATTTTTAAAGGTCTCCACATTTAGGCCTGTTGACGCTGGCAAGTTTCTACCACACTAAATCTAAAGGCTGTTAGCGCTTAAATTTTCTGAAAAATGGTGATGGGGGAAGGAGGGATAGTGCCTTTTCATGCACTGACTTCTAGCCATCTAAACCTTAGAGATGTATCTCTAATTGTCTAGGACTTTGCATTTAGGTATGTTGCAGTTTACTTTTGTTTTTGTATTGTGCATGTGTATAATAATTTAATTATACTAAACATCTGAAACTACAGTATTTCCACTTTCACCATCAATGTACAGCAGGCTTCTAGACCTACTGTAAGCGTACAAGACAGAGGGAAAGACACTCCAGCTAAGTGATCTCCTGACTCCTCTGGTGACGTCACAACCGCGGGTTGTTCCATGATGTCAGAGCGTGACTTTTCTGATTCCTCAAGGCTCCAGGAACTGCCACTCTCCCTCCATACCGAGTGGCTGGAACCACCTCACATCCGACAGCACGCACCATGATGACAGTCCTGAGATCTACATACAAATGAGCCCATTTATATTGCACATCTTGTAAGTGTCCTTAATCCTGTTTTTATGTAATAAACATCTTGGGATACTACACTTAGCTGGTGCGTCATTCTCTCTCTCCTATGCTTCCTTTGGTTTATACAAAGCCGTCAAAACTCTGAGGAAAGCAAGCGCAGGTGGTCACTTAGATTCAATCCCAGCATACATTGTCAATCACAGCCCAGTGATCTTTATGGACTGCCTACTCATCCTATATTGTTGATTTTTTAGAGCCATTTGTACAGCTGGCTGGACTGTTTGAATATTACTCTATGTGCCAGTTACTTTCTAGACCAGTGGTCTCCAAACTGCGGCCCGGGGGCCAGATGAGGCCCTTTGCTTGATTTTATATGGCCCCTGGGGTGCTTTTTTATTCATTGGCATCAATGATGGGCAGAATTCCTCCCAATGACACCAATGATAGGGCAGAATTCCTCCCAATGACACCAATGATAGGGCAGAATTCCTCCCAATGACACCAATGATAGGGCAGAATTCCTCCCAATAACACCAATGATGGGGCAGAATTCCTCCCAATGATGGGGCAGAATTCCTCACAGTTATGGGACAGACTTTCTCCCAATGACACCAGTGATGGGGTCCAATGACACAAATGATTGGGTCCAATGACACCAATGATAGGGGATAGGGGATCCTTATGGCCACAGTCCGGCCCCCTTAAAGTCTGGAGGACAGTAGTCCGGCCCTTTGTTTAGAAAGTTTGGAGACCCCTGTTTTAGACCTACAGTACCTGCATGAATGGTCACAACTCACAGATTTCCCACCAAATACCCAGTGTTCTGGGGCTTTTCAAAGTGCCACTAATAGAAAAACTTTTTTTTTTTTTTTCATTTTGGATAGAGCAGGAGAAGGGGGGGGGGGTTATAACCTGTCTCCTTTTTTTGTGTCACACTGCAAAGATTTCCCTTCACTTCCTGTCCCGTAGCCAAAACAAGAAGTAAGAGGAAATCCCTACAAAGTCAGGGAATCCCGGGGTGTCGCCAGGATCACCAGAGCTAGTGTCTCTATTGGAAAATCAACCCTCAATCCATGTTTTGATGTCAGCCCAAAATTTGGGCTTTCATTTACTTTCACTTTTTTATAATAACAGCAAACCGTAAAAATAGTGAGGGTAAACATCTCTAACAGGGGCACAGACAGCAATAGAACCTGACAAGAGGTCTAAACCCAAAATGAAAAAAACTATTATTGCATTCAAATTTTTTATAGCCAGAAATGCAGATTTAATCTATGTGCAACAAATGCTCTGAAGGTGAACTCGTTAAAATACCACTGACCACCAAAAACTGTGGGAAGATTTTAGGGGGCGTGTTTAAAATATTTTGAGTTTACCATGACAGCTAGCCCTGTGCACAGTGTTCAGTGCAATTGAATTTCATCCTATGAGGAACTTCTAAATGGAAACCTTGCACTTGGCTTCAGTGTGTGACTTTTAAAGGCTAAGCACATCATATTCTATTTTTTTTATCACCCTAATACCAGCATATTTATTTTGTATCAAAAAATTAGATCACCCTTGGGGTGTCTACTTTAAAAAAAGGGGGTAATTTTGGAGGTGTTTCTACATATGTATACTAAAAAATAAGGGAAGCAGTTTTTTCAATATTTTTCTTTATGCAGTAAGGGGGGAAAAAAGGGGGGGGGGGTTATTAAATACAACCAAACGAAAGCTTTTAAAAAATTAAAATGTAAAATTCATTTGGGTACAGTAATTAGATTATTTATCACAGCACTGAAAAGTGGACTAAAAAGTGGAATTCAAGGCACAACCTAACTAATCTTAAAAATGTTCCCTTCACCCTGCTCACACCTAGGGATGGGCCGAACAACCCCCAGTTCGCACCAGAACTTTCAAACATTGGGAAAGTTCGGACCCAAATAATGAATCTCATTGAAGTCTATGGGATCCGAAAGTGAAAAATCAAAAGTGCCGATTTTGAAGTCGTTGGGCATACGATGGTTATGTGGGTCTGGGTACTGCCCTGGGGGACATGTATCAATGAAAAAAATGTTTGTAAAAAATGTAATTTTTAAATGAGCAGTGATTTATCGATGCTTAAAGTGAAAGTATAAAAATGAAAAAATCCTTTCAATATAGTGCCTGGGAACTGCCCTTAGTCCACCTGTAAAGTGGCACATCGGTACTGTTTATAGAAGCTGCTGCAGCAATAATTGCATTTATAAAGCCCAAAAATGTAATTTTCCCTGCAAGCTTTCTTTACTTTGTAAGCAACAGCTTGGGGAGCCAGTCTGTATGATGAGGCCACAATGTAGTGCACAGGGAACAAGATTAGAGATTTTTGGATAAATGCTGGTGTCTCTACCACAGACTGGATTTCTACTTCTTTAACAGGTGTTGAAAAATTGTTCTTTGGGTGTCGGCGACACCTTCACACCGTAACCCTATAGAGGTACTCTTGATGAAAGCAAAAATTGGCCTTGCTGTCAAACATTTTAATGATATGCACCTGTCAAACAGGTGTGGTAAAATTGGTCTTTGGGTGTTAATTGTACCCATGAAACCTACACCAAAAAAATCCTTCCAGATGAAATCAACACCCACAACACTAGGCAGCCTAGAAGTCTTGCAGAGATTCCACATCCCAAAAACGCTTAATCGGCAACTTTGGCATAAGGGGCTTCATAGCTGCTGGTAATCCAGGACTGATTCATTTTTCTAAAAGTCAGACAGTCCACTGAATCTGTGGACAGATGTGTTCTGTGATCAGTAACAAAACCTCCAGAAGAACTGAGTGCCTGTTTGGAAAGCACATTGGATGCAGTACAGCCCAGCAGCTTAATAGCATACTGGGCAAGTTCTGGCTACTGGTCTATTCTCATGACCCAGTAAGCCACTGACTCGTCGACTGAAAAGCTCTCCACCTCTGTTTTCACCTCTAGATCATTCACCATGTGATGCAGACTCTGCCAATGGGATGTGGAAGCTGACAGCCCTTGGCGGCGAGGACTAAACAAATTGAGAAATGCATCACTTAGGCGGTTGCCTTCTCCACCGCTCCTCTCTTGACCAACAGAAGCCTCAAAACTTTTCCACGACACTGTAATCTACCAAAGTCGCGAAAAGCATTTAATAAACTTCTTACACTGAACTATCCCTACATTGAAACTAATGTAAAGATGAATGGTCGCACTACACTCACAATGACTGAACTATCTCTACATTCACACTAATGTAAAGATGAATGGTCGTACTACACTGAACTATCCCTAGATGCACACTAAACTGATATTCTAGGTGAGTTTAGAATGCGCATGCACGAGAATGGGGAGGGACAGGCCAGTGCATGATGGTCGCAGATCATCACAGTGTCCCGGAAGTAAGTGCATGTGGGCTTCACGTGCCCACAAGCAAAATGAGAACATCCTAGAACAGACTTTATAAGTATCTTTCTGCTAATACACGGGAGATCGGCGGTGGAATATTTTCAAAGTAAGTGAATATATAAGAACAATGTGATTGCCTCATGAAATGTATTTCTTGCAAAAAAAAATTAATGTAGTTGGAACTCCACTTTAATCACCACTGGGTTTTTTACTTTTTGCTATATAAACAAAAAAATACTTAAAATTTTTAAGAAGTTTTTTTTTTTTATTAATTTCTGTTTTAAAGGGGTTGTAAAGACAAAAATATTTTCCTCTTAAATTAAAGTCTGACAGTAGCTGATAAGCTAAAAAGTAATGTTTTGCATTATAACTAGTTTGATACCTGTTGAAATCGAGCTGTTTTATTCACCTCCAGCACTCCTGAATCGTTATTCTCACTGACTTCATTCTTGCTACATCACGGGCTAATGGGAATTACACTTCCCATTAGGCTTACTCTCCATGCCTGTGAGAGATAAGAGAGCATCTTCACGCAGGGCTGTAGTCATAGGGAGGGGGTTAGCACATTCTGCTTTCCACCATGCAAAACGGCTCAGATGCTGGTGGAAAGCAAGAAGAGGAGAGACAGGAAATGGCATTTTCAAACCTGGATTACTGTATTTTGGAGGTCAAAAGGAAAAACGAGGTAAGTGATATTTAAATGCTCTTGCTTACAGCAATCAATTGATCTAATAAAAAACAAACCTTAAGGCCTCGTAGAGACGAAAGGATATCCGCTGGAAACGGTCCGCCGGACCGTTTCCAGCGGATAAATCCTCTGGCGGATTTGGATCTGATGGCTGTACACACCATCAGATCGAAATCCCAGCGGAATACATCCGCAGTGACGTGGCCGCGCCGTCGCCGTGACGATGACGCGGCGACGTGCGCGACCCTGGAAGGTAAATACTTCCACGCATGCGTCGAATCATTACGACGCATGCGAGGGATGGGAGCGGACGGACTGATCCGGTGAGTCTGTACAGACGACCGGATCAGTCCGCTGGACTGGATTCCAGAGGATAGATTTCTTAGCATGCTAAGAAATTTTTATCCGCTGGGAATTCGTCGGCTGGATTTTTATCTGCTGGGAAATGTCCGCTAGGCCGTACACACGACCGGATCTATCTGCTGGAACTGATCCGCGGATTTTAATAATTTTGCAAATAAATTCTCTTTCTTCATAAATATAGGTCAAATATTCTGCCACATTTCCTTTTCTAAAATACCCCAAATCAGTGTATATTTGTTAGCCTGTTACAAACTATGGTATATAAATTAGGAAAATTGATCAGTCCTGATATTCTGATTGCCTATTTCATTTCCCGGGGCCCCTAAAATGCCAGAACAGTATAAATACCCCAAAAATTACCAGTTTTTGGAATGTAGACAGGCAAGGTATTTACTTAGTAAGAGGCATGGTGAGTTTTTTTAAGTTGTAATTCCTGGAGCACCAGGACAGTGGAAATACCCATAAAAATTACCCGATTTTAAAATGCAAGCACTTCAAGGCATTTTCTGAAAGGCACAGTGAGGCCTCGTACACACGACAGAGTTTCTCGGCAGAATTCGGCGAGAAACTCGGTCAGAGCCGGATTCTGCCGAGAAACTCTGTCGTGTGTACACTTTCGGCCCGATGGAGCCGCCGAGGAAATCGTCGAGAGTTCTCTATTTTCTCGTTGTTCTATGGGAGCTCTCGGCCCGCCGAGCTCCTCGGCGGCTTCAGGGCTGAACTGGCCGAGGAACTCGATGTGTTTGGCACGTCGAGTTCCTCGGCCGTGTGAACGTGGCCTCAGTCTTTTGAAAATTTTTATGCCACAAGTTTTTGGGAAGGAAAGAAAATTATTATTTCGAATTTTGAATTTTTTACGTCGTTTGCGTAAGTCGTTCGTGAATAGGGATTTGCGTACAATGACATCACCGTCGTAAGCATTGGCTTGTTCCGGTTTAATTTCGAGCATGTGCACTGGGATACCCTTATGGACGGCGCATGCGCCGTTCAAAAAAAATGTAATTTACGTTGGGTCACAACGTATTTACATAAAACACGCCCCCATCACATCGATTTGAATTGCGCGCCCTTACGCCGCCAAAATTACTTCTTTGAGGATAAGGAAAATAGGCTGTAAGTTATGGCGGTGTAGTGTATGAGAGATACGCTACGCCGGCCGCAACAATGCGCCGCGCTACGAGGATCTGGCCCATAGTGTCTAAAAAAGGAGATAGATTTATGGCATTTTTATTATTATTTTATTTTTTTTACTAGTAATGGCGGTGATCAGCAATTTTTATTGGAACTATGATATTGTAGCAGACAGATTGGACACTTTTGACACGTTTTTGGGACCACTGACAATTATACAGCAATTAGTGCTGTAATTAAATGCACTGATTACTGTATAAATGTCACTGGCAGGGAAGGGGTTAACACTAGGGGCGATCAAGGGGTTTAATGTGTTCTCTAGGTGTGTTCTAACTGTGGGGGGGTGGGACTTACTAGGAGGAGAGAGAGAGATCGATGTTCATACATTGTTTGAACACACTATCAGTGTCCTCTCCCCTGAGAGAACCGCACACAAAGATCCCGGTTGTCGCTCTGTCACGAGCAATCGCGGGTGCCTGGAGGTCATCATGCCCGCTGGTCACTCGCATCGGCTCAGGCGGTGAGCCGCGGGTGTGCGCGCAACTCCTAGTTGCCAAAAGGCGAAGCGACGCAAGGTAACGTCGCTTCGCACCAGGGGAGCCAACCAGAGGAGCCAAAAGTGTGGCGGCTGGTCCAGAGTTTTGGTGTATTTTTTCTAAATAAAATTGCGTTTGAAAAACCACTGTGCAAATATTGTGGGACATAAACAATATATAATGTTTGGGGTTCTAAGCAATATTCTAGCAAAAAAAAAAAGATTATTACATGTATATAAGAAGTGTCAGAGTAAGCTTTGGAGGCAAGTGGTTAGCTAGTATGGCAATAATCAGGGAGAACATGATTGATGTGGTGGTGTTTAGGTACACTGGGACTGGTGTCACAGTGATCTGGGACACTGTAATTGGTGAGGCGGTAGTCAGAGACAATATGACTGGTGTGGCGGTAATCAGGGACAATTTGACTGGTGTGGTGATGATAAGGGTTAATATGACTGGTGCTGCAGTGATCATGGAAATTGTGAGTGATGTGGAAGTGATTAGCGACACTGAGTGGATGGCAGTGATTAGGGACAATATGAGTGGTGTGGAAGTGATTAGGAACAATATGAGTTGTGTGGCCGTGATTAGGGTCACTGACTGGTGAAGTTTTTTTTGTTTTACAATTATTATTTGTTTACAGTCACCCTAGCAGTACAGTGTCACCATAGTGACACTGTACTACTCTGGGGAGGTGATCAGTTTTTTTTTTTACATTGCAATTGCTTTTACAGCCATAATAGCAATAAAAGCAATCATTTGCTACTCTCTTCAGCTGCATTAATGCAGTCTCTGAGAAATACTGTGTTAGGTGTGATTAGCCACAGCTATCACATGACAAAGGGCTGCTTTGAGTGGTCCTATACTATGTGCTCTCTGTAACCAATCACAACGATCACACAGTAGTAACCAATGATGCTAGGAAATTACATATTGCTTACTACTGTCCAAGTGATTGCTGATCGGCTAGAACAATAACATGGTTCCAGAGTCACCCACAGAAACCCGGTACAGTAATCATCGAACACAGAAGGCACAGATTATACTGCTGCACGCTCCCGGGGGGGTGTACACAAGTGGCAAATGCTGGGGGACATACCTCCATCCACCCGCATCACCACTCTTCCTGTGCGGCTGTTTATGTACTATGGTCAGATGGGAAGCAGTTAAAAATGGTCAGGACAGAATGTGGATGTAATATGCTGGTCCTAAAGTGCTTAAAGTGGACCTGAACTGGAAGAGAAAACTAATATGGTTCACTACAGAGGTAAGCAGGATAGTGAAGGAGAAAAAAAGCAGCATATAAGAGATAAAAGGAAAGCAGAAGTGTAGCTGATAGAGACATGCACAAATACAAAGAGAGGCCAAAAATATATGAAAGATCTGGATGCAGCAAACCAGGGCGTGTTCACACTTGTGGCATTTTTCTGCATGAAAAAACTTAAGGTCTCACACTATCAAAACAGAATGGTTAAAGTGGGAACCAGGCCCTAAAAAAATACTTCTGTTCAGTGTTCTCATAAGACTGACAAAGAAGATTGACACTAATAAAATCATGGTGGAGGACCAAATTGGTTCTAGAAGTGAAGGTTAATTTCCAGAGTTTCTAGAGACTAGAGATAGAAAATGAACTAGCTAACTTAAATAGTTCAGCATTAGAGCAATTTTTGTAATTTTTTGCACACGTAAAAGCCTTGATTTTGGCTATAAAATGACCTAAAGCGGAGTTCCACCCAAAAATGGAACTTCCGCTTTAAGGGAATGTGACCCCCTGACATGCCAGATTTGGCATGTCATTTTTTTGAGGGGGAAGCGGAAACCCTCTTTTTAGAGGATTTCAGCTCCCACATCCTCCCGGGCAAAACGGTGCCAGAAGGAAGTTCACCTCTTCCTCTCGGCAATCATCTGGGACACATCACAGGTCCCAGATGATTGCCCGGCCAGTCACAGTGCGCAGCGAGGCTCATGCATGCGCAGTGCATGCCTGGCTGTGAAGCAACAGCCGGTCGCCCACAGTAGTGATGCCGGTGCTGCGGAGAGGAGGGGGAGAGAAGCGGGACTTCATACGCCCCCATCACTGGACCCTGGGACAGGTAAGTGTCAGCAGCTGCAGTATTTGTAGCTATTGACTTTTAATTTTTATTTTATTTTTAAGTTGGAACTCCACTTTAAACCCCCAGAACATTATATATTTTCTAAAAGCAGAGATCGTGTAGAATAAAAAAAATTGTTGTAATTGTTTATGTTGCATGGCATCAAACTCAAATTTTTCAGAAAAAAATACAATAAAATTATACAAAACACGTCAAGTCTTAACTTTTGGTTTACAAAATTTTTCACATCATCAACATACTGCATCCAAAGAGGCTTTATGGTATTTCCCCACATATGGGCAAGGCATTATGGCAGAATGAATTATTTAGAACCTTAAAGGCACCGCACACCCCCTATTATTGGAACCTTCAGGAAGCTCAAACGGGGAGCCCCTAGAGGAATGGAGGAGGAAGAAGTGATCACTATCTCAATCCTGGGAGGATTATTATATACAGGCTATATGACATCTACCTGGAGGTGATATTTCTGAGAGCACAGAGCACTGAAGTGGCACATATTGTGTGGAGTTCAAAGGCACAGAGGTTTTGAGATATTGGGTATTGGCTACTTTATGGAACAAGATTTGCAATACAAGTAATGCGTTTAATAACGCAAATTTTGATCTGCACAAACTTATGACTTTAGTTCTTATTGATTTTTTTTTTTTATGTTGCATGATATTGTATACGCTGATGCCTTATTTCAATGAACTGTGGATAATAAGGCACACAGGGGTCAATTCACTAAAAGTCTAATTCACAAAAAATGATTATGCGGTATTTAACACAAAATTAAAAATGTTCCTGTAAATATCACAAAAAAAACATGCAGTTAGCTGTTAAGTCCAATTCACAAACAGCACAGAAAGAAAGAAAAAGATGTGATATTTATCACAGTGTTTTTCTGGCAGTATAACATGCAATATTGCCCAGATACAGTGTGGGGGTCCTTCCCCAATAGCTGGTTGTTAAGGAGCCAGCCAGGAAGCCAGCTGCCAAGCTGTCAACTGATTGTAAAAAAATCTTTAAAAAAAAAAACAGTGTGTGGTCCCCCCAATCCTTCGGGTCTGGTATGAATTTTAAGGGAAAACCCATGCCAAAAAAAAAACGGTGAAGGGTACCCCCAAAATCCATAAAATGTAATAAGGGGGCCCTCAGATTCTGGTCCCCTCTATGTGAATAAGTACGGGGTACATAGTACCACTACTCATCTGACAGCTCTTAAATAACTAAGGGGCGTGGTCACGGAGGGATGTCACGGGGTGAGCACGCTCCTTGTGACATCACTGGTCAGGGGCATGCTGGGTCCATGACATCAAAAGGGAGCCAGGGGTCAAGTGGTGACGTTGCCAGGTGGTCACGGCCCTTAGCTATGAGACCGCGGGAGCCTTCGTCTGGACCAGAGGGTTTTTTCGGGGGTTGGCGGTGCTGCTGACAGCTGATGAGTCATCCGTTGTTAAGGACAACCAGCTACCATTTGATAAATTACCGCATTACCAGTTTTTTACCGCATGAGCTATTTACTGTCAAATTATTAATTATTAAAGTGAATTTTTATTTTATTTGTACAACTGCATTTTAGTATTTGAGTTCAGCAGTGCGGAATCAAACACGTTTATTTGGATTTGAGCTTCACGTGGGAACACTTATTGGTGCTAGCAGCAGCTTCACATATATATTTTTGGATTAACACGTTCACCCGTGTATAAATTTTGAATATTCCCTATAGGTTGCGCAGGAGTTACACTTTGTATATGCTCAATTTTGTAACCACTTTTATTTTCCTTTTTGATATTTTTAGTTTCCAGCCTCAAAATATTTTAATTCTGAAAGGGTGTATGGGCTGGTATCTCCACAGCAGATAGCTAATGCATTCTCTGTATTAAGGTAAAAAACGTGAGTGCAACCCTCCAGCCCTCCTTATACTTACTTGATCCAGCAATGTGCATTAAAGCAGCGGCTCTTTTGGCTCTATATTGCCTCATTGGCTCCCGCTGCTGTCAATCATAGCCAGTGAGGAGGTAGCGGGAGCTAAGCTCTGTTAAGAGCTGACTTAGGAGGGAACCCCCACAGGTGCCCCCATAGCAAGCAGCTTGCTATGGTGGGCACTTGGCCAGGGGAATGGAGACAGGAGCACCAAATGTGGACCAAAGAAGAGGAGAATGAGGACTACTCTGTGCAAAACTATCGCACAGAGCAGCTAAGTGTATAATTACTTTAATAGGGGTGCTCAAAAATGCCTCTTCCCTCTGAAAACACCAAACCTCTTCTGTACCACCATACAGTGGTGTAGCGTGGGGGGGGGGGCAGGGGGGCCATGGCCCGGGGCGCGATATTTAGGGGGGCAAAATATTCACTCATATTCGCCGTAACTAGCTAACTTGCATACTCAATGCGGAATTTGACGGAAACGCCACCGCCGAAAAATTGTGCCTCCTCCTAATTATAGGTTATGTATGTCCCCGGCACTCCGGCCGCCATGTTGAGTGTCCGGCGCCCTTGGGATTGGGCGTATGGCGATCATGTGAGGCGTAGGGCTGGCCTGTCGGCATTAGCGGTTGCTGCTGAAGTCCCGCCTCCGGACATGACCCCCATACGCCCAATCACAGTGCGCCGGACACTAAACAAGGTATGGAGACTAGTAAAATATGAGCCGCCTCCGCTGCTGTCACCGCTGCTGTCACCGCTGCTGTCTCCTCCTCCTCCACCGCCACTGCTGCCGCCTTCGCCTCCTCCGCTGCAGGAGACAATCAAAAATATGAGCCGCCTCCTCCTCCTCCGCTGCTGCCACCATGCCGCTGCATCCTCCTCCGCCGCCAACCAAACATGTGAGCCGCCTCCGCTGCCTCCTCCTATTCCTCCGCTGCTGCCGCCGCCGCCTCCTTCGCTGGGAGACAACCAAAAATGTGAGCGCCTCCGCCGCCTCCTCCAATCCAGGTTGGTCAGGGACTCTGGTAGTGTCAGAGTAGGGGGGGGTGCAAATTTCTTGCCTTGCCCCAGGTGCTGACAACCAACGCTACTCCACTGCCACCATACCTCAAAGAGGAAGCAGACCTTTACTATTTACTAAGTGGGCACTTTTGGTGATATACAAGGGAGACAGATTTATTACCATGACACTAAAACTTTATTTTTATTTATATATTATATTTTCTTTACTTTATATTTTCCTTACAAAGTCAGCTTATGCAGTAGTTAAGACGTTTACAAAAGAAAACTACAACGTTAAAAGTAATTGGGGTATATTATTTTGATTTTACTAACTGACAAAAAATCCCCAGCATTAGGAATGATATGCTTTGCTTCATATTAGCTTTGCTTTTAAGTATTTATCCTTAATTGCCTCTGACAAAAAAAATCTTTCTCTAGCACTGCCAAACCACAAAATTTTAAAGCTTAAATTTAGGTCTGCATCTGTAACATAAATGCGTATGAAAGGTTACTAAACAACCCTGATTTTTTTTCTTGATTTAGTCAAATTTTTCAGGCGTACCAGTTTCATAGTGCCTGGAACTTTACCCAAGGCAAATAATTTTCAGGATGAAGTTGAATTGATCCTGATTTTCACATATAGTATAGCAAATTAAAAAGCCAGAATATATACACTATATTACCAAAAGTATTGGGACACCTGCCTTTACACACAGGTCAAATTTAATGGCATCCCATTCTTAATCCGTAGGGTTCAATATTGAATTGGTTTACCCTTTGCAGCTAACACAGCTTCAACTCTTCTGGAAATACTGTCCACAAGGTTTAGGAGTGTATCTATGGGAATGTTTGACCATTCTTCCAAAAGCGCATTTGTGAGGTCAGGCACTGATGTGGACAAAAAGGCATGGCTCGCAATCTCCACTCTAATTCATCCCTAAAGATGTTCTATCGGGTTGAGGTCAGGACTCTGTGCAGGCCAGTCAAGTTCCTCTATCCCAAACTTGCTCATCCATGTCTTTATGGAACTTTCTTTGTGCACTGGTACAAAACAGTGAAGGGAACTCTTAGGAAATGAGCATACCAAGACATTTTAGACAATTTCATGCTCCCAACGTCCTTTTAAATAAATAAAATCTGATCATTTTAAGCACCCCTGACAGTTTTAAATGGTCTGGCTCATCTCTGTACCTGCAAGAGAGTTTTTCTGTTGAAAAACAACAGATTTGCTGGCTGGATCACCAGATGAAAATAGAAGAAAGTAAGCCTAATAAGGAAATGAATACAGTCATCACATCTAAATCTGCAATATAATAAAACAGGATTTTATGCTCACCGTAAAATCTCTTTCTCTGAGTTCATGGATGGACTTAATCTTGACATAGTGGGAGATAGCCTATCTTTAGGAGTGACTAGGCAGAAAGTGTTAACAACTTCAAAGTTGAACCGCCCCACCAAGGGTGCGGTCTCACTGACTATATCCTCTCAGCCTGCACCAAGCAGGTCAGTTCGTAGCAAGCAGTACAAACTTTTAAAAAAAAGAGAGGGGTGGGTGCTGTGTCCATCCATGAACTCAGAGAAAGAGATTTTACGGTGAGCATAAATCCTATTTTCTCTTTCGTTCATGGATGGACACAGCCTTAATCTTGACACAGTGGGACGTCCCAAAGCAGTGTCAAAATGAGGGGTGGGAAGCATAAAATTAAACTTCACCCCAAAATAAAACAGAGCGCCTCACTGAGGAGTTGTAACTCTAAA
Organism: Rana temporaria; assembly: GCF_905171775.1. Classification (NCBI taxonomy): domain Eukaryota; kingdom Metazoa; phylum Chordata; class Amphibia; order Anura; family Ranidae; genus Rana; species Rana temporaria. Next base: position 159,898,980 of record NC_053493.1, read on the forward strand.
CAGCCACCTGCAAAACTTTGCGACCGAAGAAGCATCCGAAGATGCACTCACATCAACTTGTAAAGTTTAGTGAAAGTGTGACCGGGCGACCAGCCACCGAAACAAACAGTGAGTCTGAACTCCGGAACGGAGCAGTAACAGACAAGTATATTCTCGGAGCTTGGACAACGTCCAAGGGATGCCACGTTGTCTCCTTAGGATTCGACGGATGAGGACACAAGTATGGCAGTACAATGTCTTCCTTGAGATGGAAGGTCGAAATAACCTTAAGAAGAAAAAAGGCTGCGGATGCAGCACCACCTTGTCCTTGTAGAAGATCAGATAGGGAGCCTTTTAATGACAAGGCTGCCAGCTCAGAACCCGTCTTAACTGACCTAACAGCCACCAAAGGGACCATCTAAAAAAGTGTCAACAAGGGAACTTCCCTAATGTTCTCAAACGGTGGTTTCTGAGGCACCTAGAGGTCATGTCGTTAAAGCCATTGACTGTAAAGCAGGATTACCTATGGGACCTTGTGACAGCAGGTTTTCTAGTAGTGGTAGACGTCAAGGGACGTCTGCTATTCAAATCCCCATGGAGGTAATGGAGGACAGACCGGAGGGGCCACATGCCGAACCCCCTGTACAAATGTTCTCACTAGAGAGTGAGTCGCCAGGGGTCACTGAAAGAAAACAGCCAGGGCAGCTATCTGCCCCTTAATCCTGCTTTAAGCAAGCTTTTTGGTCCACCCCGCGCTGTAAGAACAGCAGGACTCTGGACACTATATAAGTCTGTGGATTCCACTTAATTTCCTCGCAAAGGGCTAAGTAAGCTCTCCAAGTGCGATAATAAATCCTCCTACAGGATAACTTCCTAGCCTTTCTCATGGTAGGAATTACAGAATCCGATAGCCCCCGGTCTCTTAGTACCTGGCTTTCAATAGCCATGCCGTTAAAGCCAGTGACTGTAAAGCAGGATGCAGTATGGGACCTTGTGACAGCAGGTCCTCACTCAGCGGTAGATGCCAAGAGACATCTGCTACTAGCTGCACTAGATCGGCGTACCAAAGACGCCGAGGCCAATCCGGAGCAATTAGGATCATAGGAATCCCCTCTGCCTCCACTTTAGAGGAGGGAAGGCATAGATTAGCCAGTACTGACTCCACTGTGCCACTAACGCATCTGTCGCGTCCACCCATGGGTCTCTTGACCTGGCCACAAACCTCAATACCTTCCGATTGAGTCGAAACGCCAGGAGATCTACGTCTGGCGTGCCCCATCTTGGGCAAAGGAGATGAAACACCTCCGGGTGCAGAGACCATTCTCCTTGGTCCAGCATCTGGCGACTCAGGTAGTCCGCCTGACAGTTTTCCACACCCGGAATGTATATGGCCGACAGGGCCGGTATATGCTCCTTTCTGCCCACCTTAGGATGTGAGCGACTTCTGACGCTGCAGCCGAGCTTCTTGTTCCTCCTTGATGGTTTACCCCTTGGTGCCGATGCCCAGCCAAAGGGGGGAGCCTTGATTGAAAGTGGTCTTCCCTGACCGCAAAGCACAGAAGTCTCTGATGCTTTGGCATATGGGGACCTGTAAATAGGCATCCCTGATGTCCAAGGATGCCAGAAAGTCCCCCGGCTGGAGGGCAGTGACGACAGAGCGAACCGATTCCATCCGGAATCTTGTACCTTCACGAAGCAATTGAGGCCCTGAGGTCCAGAATTGGGCAAACACCCTCCTTCTTTGGTACTATGAACAGATTGGAGTAAAACCCCTGAAACCGATCCTGTACTGGGACAGGAATAACCACCCTGCTTTTCGGCAGGTCGAGTCGGTTGTAGTTGGCGGTTGGAGGGAAAAAAATCTGTTTGGTGGGCAAGATAGAAGTTTTATCTTGTACCCTGAAGACACTACTTTGCAAACCCACTGGTCGGGGACCTGAACCGGGTCGCGAATTTGCGAAGACGTCCCCCCACCCGAGAGATGGGGCAAACCTTCATGAGGACGTATCTTCGTCTGCAGGTTTGTTGAATTTGCGAAACCAGGGACGTCTCAGTCCCTGAGCAGGCGCTTTATCCGTTTATTAACGTTTGTGTGTGGTAAAGAAGGGCCCTTGCCTACGGCGTGGCTCCTTCCCCTTTTTGGACTGTGTGAGCAGTGTGCTCTTACCTCCTGTAGCATCTTTAATTATGTCATCCAGGGGAGTTCCAAAAAGTCTGTCGCCCTTAAAGGGCAAGTCCATCAGGGCTTTCTTGGAAGATTGGACTAAATCTTAACCAAAGTAGACGGCGTAACGCCACCGCCTGACCTGAAGCTCTGGCCAGCAGAGGAATAGTGTCCAAGGCTGATTCACAAATGAATTTTAGGCCTTGTACTAGTAGGTCAGCTAGGGCTACCTCGATCGAGGAAGCCTGACGCTTGTAACCCATTGAGCAGCATCTTTGCCCCTTCCGTGAGTGTCTGTGACACCAGGGCCCCAACTATGGTTGGGCATACCGTCAAACACACTACCGTGTACAGGTTGCGGGTGATCGCCTTAGCCTTCTCGTCCGCAGGGTCTTTGAAGGCGGCAGCCCCCTCCACTGGTATGGTGGAACTTGTTTAATCTGGACACAGGAGGGTCCACTATCGGAGGCGAGGTCCATCTTTTCAAGAAACTCTCTTCAAGAGGGTTCTTGGTCCGCATCCTCAGATACCTCAGAGCCAGGGTCATGACCGCTAGCTGGACCCGGCTCCGCATCTGAGTTGTCCCCAGCAGATGGCGGGGGGAGGGGGCGCTTTCTAGCCCCCATTCTCCCACGCGCTGCTTCCACCTTGGCTATGAAGGTATCTAGGATTGCCGCATAGCGTCCACCGATAAATCGGGTGCAGGGGCATCAATTGCCAGCTCAGGTGTCTCGGCGGAAAAAGCGTCTGCTTCTCACGCCATGCTGTCCACACACCTGACACAGAGACCCCCAAACAAGTAACCCACCACTCCTGGTTGCAGCAGAGAGGAGGGGTTCCCCCCAGAGGACTTACCACCCAGGAACTGTAGTAGATGGTTTAGATAGCAGAGCTGCTGCCTGCAGAGTGTGTCTGTGGATCTGTGCTCTCCAAAGCTGGGATCGAAGGCTGTTTGTGGGGCTGCGATCTTTGTCTGTCTTTCAGACTGCTCAGTCAGCAGCGTGTATCTGTTCATCTGCCATTTTTAAATGGTCTGATCCATGGTACAATGGCCGCTGATCTGACACTAGAGGCCAACAGGGCAGAAAACCACAGTGCAGCAGAGTAATGCAGAAGTCAGTACACCTCAGCAGAAATCGCCAGAAAAATGCGGCTAAAAGATGGCCGCCAGTGAGAAAAGTATACAGCATGGACACCAACATGGGCACCAGCAGCATGAAGCAGGACACACAGAAAAGCAGAATCTCTTATGCAGCTTTATACATTGTGTAAGTAACAAATACAGCATGGACACACCAAACTTTGCCGCCGACAGCATGGAGCAAGACACACAGGAAAGCAGAATCTCTTATGCAGCTTTATTAGGGTTTTCACCTCATCCATTTAAAACAGAACACATATTAATTACACAGGTTCTGAGGCTAATTTAATGCAGATAAGGCACCAAGTGAGTTTAATTCCCACCTTAATCAACCACAGAACCTGTGTAATTATAATGTATTCTGTTTTAAAGGGATGAGGTAGCAACCCTAAGCTTTATACATTGTGCAAGTAAAGAAATACAGCATGGATACACCAAACATGGCCGCCGACAGCATGGAGCAGGACACACAGGTAAACAGAATCTCTTATGCAGCTTTATACACTGATTTAGTGACTTATGGTTCCCCAAGTGAAGCTCCCCAGAGGAACCCCTGCCCAGCAGCTAGCTCAGAGAGCCTAAGGAGGAGGAGGAGGGGAGGGAGGGGAGAAGGGGCATAAGGCTCTATACTCACCTCTCCAAGGATGCCCAGCTCTGTCTTCTTGCTAAAGCAAGGTAGTAGCTACTTACCCTTCCTGTGGGTTTATGCTGGAAGCATCCTGGACAGCACATCTACCGCATGGTAACAGAGGTGGCTGTCGGGCAGGCTACTGCGACTCAGCCCTGTAGACCGGTCCGATGCAAGCCTTGGAGCGTATAGCTCACCAGCCACCCGTAGAGCGACGGGCATGTCGTGGATGACCCAGCGTGTAGCTATGGTCGGCACATGCTCGATGGCCGAAACTGGGAAGAATACAAGGATCTGGGATCCAGCCTGTCGCCCAGTCGGCAGTTGATCGAAGATCGCAGGAAAAGCTTAAATAAATAAAAAATCCAAAAAATTAATCCAAACTAAAAGCCTTCAAGCCTTGGGCCTGAAAGGAGCCATGTCTTCTCCTAGACTAGGCAGAAAAAACTGAACTGCTTGGTGCAGGCTGAGAGGATATAGTCAGTGGGACTGCACCCTGGGCGGGCGGTTCAGCTTTGAAGTTGTTAACACTTTCTGCCTAGTCACTCCAAAAGATAGGCTATCTCCCACTATGTCAAGATTAAGGCTGTGTCCATCCATGATCGAAAGAGAAATGTTTGTTTTTGGGTTTAATACTGCATTAATTGGCTGACAAAGTCTTCCTCTACTTCCTCCTTCTAGACACAGAGCATCTAGTTGTCTGCAACTGCTGCTAATGTGCCTTCTTCTCCCCATAACCCCACAAAATTACAGTGAGGAGTTGGGGGGGGATTATTTGATCATATGGTCACTGACTTGCTCCAGGAGGATGAACTTTGTCATGAGCAAGCATTAATCTTTTCAGATACTGAGAATGAGAAAGATAGAGGGAGGGGACATCAGGCAGGGAGCAGCAAGAGAGAGTGATGTTCAAGCAGCTGGAGATTACTGTAAAATGGGCTCCAGCGATGAGGAGGGCATGGATGATGAGGGTGGTAGAGGATTAAAGTGAGCAGCCATCCTAATCTACCTGTTGCACTGCCCTACAGGTGCAGGTCACTGCAATCCTCAAGACCGGACGATAGAGCACAGCCTATACCTGCGTCATATCAGCGATGGTAAAACTACCAGACATTTGGGTCCTGCATGTATGAAAAAAACGCATGACAGCAAAATTCTTGAATGCCTCATCCTTGTTCCACACTTGCACATCTCCACAACATTCTCCTTCAGCATCCACCATAACATCTGCAGCCTTTAGTAACAGGAAGGGAAGCCTCATAGGGAGTTTCAGAAACGTAGGATATGCCACATCAAGTGGGTAAGAGGGTCATGGAGCAACAATGAGGAAGACCAAGCAAAGGCTTGAACCTCTGCAGAATTCTCCTACACCCACCCCACTATCTCCAGCAACGTCTCTTCCATAGGTGCTGGAGCAGCTTTGCAAAACTGCTGGCTTTGCAGCTACTCCCATTCCAGCTCATGAAATCAGCCTGCTTCCATAGGTTTATGGCCTGTACTACACCACAGTAGTAGGTACCCCCTCACCAATATTTTGCCCAAGCCATTCCTGTTTTCCAACAACAAGTGCAGTGTAATGTGTCTGTGCCAGTGAAAATTCAGAACAGGGCACACTACTGAAGCTTGTCAACTGTACACCCTCCTCCTCACTGACCTCATCCTCCAATAGACAAATGTGCAATAAATTTTGGCCTGAATTTAGTTTACATTTTCTTTCTTCCAGGGTCAGAAGCTACTTGCATTCATTTTAGGTAGAAAATAGGTGGTTGTTAAAATGAGGTGCACTATTCGCAATGGCTCAGGATCAAGCCCACAAGATTTCCCCCATAGGAAGGAGCTTCTTATGGGGCAATAGTCGAAGAAGAAGAGCAAAGAGCAGGTAAGAATAACATGTTTATTATTTAAAAAGAATAACAAATGAGGGTTTCCAATCACTTTATTTGTTTAATTTTTTGTTTACTCATGATATATTTCTGGCTTTTCACAGTTTATTTTGAAATTCACAGCTCATAGTGGATGAATCATATGCATAAATTGGGTAAGGATATTAGGGGAAAACATCTGCACATGCTGCAAATAATTTGTGTGAGTTTTCCCATGCACAGAGCACAATTTATTTGATTTCTCTTGTTACTTACCACATTACCCACTTGAGCCCTGGTTCACACTGACTGCAGGAATGAAATCGTTTGAGTTTAGCTGAACTCACACAATTTCATTCTGCATGTAAGTGCGGATTTCAGGGGAGATTTCAGAGACATCTGTGTAGGTTTCTGCACAGATGTCAATGGAAATCGCACCCCGAAATCGGCAAAAGTAGTACAGAAACTACTTTTGGGAATCGGTGCAGCACCGCATCTGATTCGGACATGCCATTGCTGGCAATTGCCACAGATTTGGCATGCGATTTGACATGTCAAATTGCAAGCCAAATTATTGGCAATGTGAACCAGGGCTGAAGAAGGTAAGGAAAAATCAATGGGTGATTTTTTAAATGTAATCTTTATTCATGAAAGACAAGGCAATACATCACAATAAACATTTGCCAAAGGCTTCGGCGTCAACTGTTGCATTAGTCATTTCTTTTTTGTTTTTCCATAAAAAATAATAACATAAATGACAAACATTCACAGAAGGACATTAGGTTCAACTGAAAGCATGGAAGGTTCGATAATCAGGTAACGGATCTTTGGTGAGGTCTCCACCCACATAACGAGTGAGCCAAAACCTTACTGCAAGATTGCCAATTGTGAAACAGAACTATACTTCCGAAGAAGAGTTCTTGTGCATGGTCAAGCCGGCCGGCTGCCCGGGTAATAAGTAAATGATAGTGTAAGTGCATCTTACATGCAGGAATTTTTTTAAGGGTTCTTTTACACTGTTGGTCAACATTAGCATGCTCATTTGGACTGTCTAACGTATCATAATTAGTGATGTCGCAAACCTAAAATTTTGCGTTCGCAGCGGCGAACGCGAACTTCCGCAAATGTTCGCGAACCAGGCGAACCGCCATAGACTGCAATGGGCAGGCAAATTTTAAAACCCACAGGGACTCTTTCTGGCAACAATAGTGATGGAAAAGTTGTTTCAAAGGGATTAATACCTGGACTGTGGCATGCCGGAGGGGGATCCATGGCAAAACTCCCATGGAACATTACGTAGTTGTCCGTTTTTAATCCTTAAAGGGCATAAATCACCTATAATTCCTAAATTGTTTGGAATAACGTGCTTTGAAACATCAGGTATGATGTTGTATCGATCAGGTAGTGTAAGGGTTAGGGTTAGGGTTACAGATAGGGTTAGGGTTACGGTTAGGGTTACAGACAGGGTAAGGGTTACAGACAGGGTTAGGGTTAGAGTTACAGACAGGGTTAGGGTTAGGGTTACAGACAGGGTTAGGGTTAGGGTTCACAGTGACAGACCAAACTCTGACAGACCAAACTCCCCGTTTAACGCAACGCAAACAACCGCAAACAGTCCATTTGCACAACCGCAAACTCCCCATTTACACAAGGTTGGATACCAAGCTAGCCATGTGCCGTTCCTTTTCCTCACTGACGTCATTGAATGTCTCTTCCTGAAAGGTGACAACAAGCCACCTGGGATGCCTGCTGTGGTTGGTCTTCCACCTCCTCAAAGCCACCTTCCTCCTCTGACTCCTCTTCTTCAGACTCCTCTCTCTGCATTGCCCCTTTACATTACACAGCCCCCTGCACCTCTGGACCCCTTTATATTACACAGCACCTTGCACCTCTGGACCCCTTTACATTACACAGCACCCTGCACCACTGGACCCCTTTATATTACACAGCACCTTGCACCTCTGGACCCCTTTACATTACACAGCACCCTGCAACTCTGGGTCCCTTTTTATTACACAGCACCCTGCACCACTGGACCACTTTATATTACACAGCACCCTGCACCTCTGGGCCCCTTTACAATACACAGCACCCTGCATCTCTGGACCCCTTTACACTACACAGCCCCCTGCACCACTGGGCTCCTTACATTACACAGCACCCTGCACCTCTGGGCCCCTTTTTATTACACAGCACCCTGCACCACTGGACCCCTTTACATTACACAGCACCCTGCACCTCTGGGTCCCTTTTTATTACACAGCACCCTGCACCACTGGACCCCTTTTATATTACACAACACCCTGCACCTCTGGGCCCCTTTACAATACACAGCACCCTGCATCTCTGGACCCCTTTACACTACACAGCCCCCTGCACCACTGGGTCCCTTACATTACACAGCACCCCACAGCTCTGGACCCCTTTACATAGCACCATGCATCACTGGACCCCTTTAAATTACACAGCACCCTGCATCTCTGGACCCCTTTACATTACACAGCCCCCTGCACCACTGGGCCCCTTACATTACACAGCACCCTGCACCTCTGGACCCCTTTACATTACACAGCCCCCTGCACCACTGGGCCCCTTACATTACACAGTTCCTTGCACCTCTGGACCCCTTTACATTGAACAGTACCCTGCACCTCTGGACCCCTTTACATTACACAGCATTGCACCTCTGGACCCCTTTACATTACACAGCACTGCACCACTGGACCCCTTTATATTACACAGCACCCTGCACCACTGGACCCCTTTACACTACACAGCACCTTACACCACTGGGCCCCTTACATTACACAGCACCCCACAGCTCTGGGCCCCTCTACATAGCACCCAGCACCACTGGACCCCTTTATATTACACAGCAGCTTGCACCACTGGTCCGCTTTAGCATGCTCATTTGGACTGTCTAACGTATCATAATTAGTGATGTCGCAAACCTAAAATTTTGCGTTCGCAGCGGCGAACGCGAACTTCCGCAAATGTTCGCGAACCAGGCGAACCGCCATAGACTTCAATGGGCAGGCAAATTTTAAAACCCACAGGGACTCTTTCTGGCCACAATAGTGATGGAAAAGTTGTTTCAAAGGGATTAATACCTGGACTGTGGCATGCCGGAGGGGGATCCATGGCAAAACTCCCATGGAAAATTACGTAGTTGTCTGTTTTTAATCCTTAAAGGGCATAAATCACCTATAATTCCTAAATTGTTTGGAATAACGTGCTTTGAAACATCAGGTATGATGTTGTATCGATCAGGTAGTGTAAGGGTTAGGGTTAGGGTTACAGATAGGGTTAGGGTTACGGTTAGGGTTAGGGTTACAGACAGGGTAAGGGTTACAGACAGGGTTAGGGTTAGAGTTACAGACAGGGTTAGGGTTAGGGTTACAGACAGGGTTAGGGTTAGGGTTCACAGTGACAGACCAAACTCTGACAGACCAAACTCCCCGTTTAACGCAACGCAAACAACCGCAAACAGTCCATTTGCACAACCGCAAACTCCCCATTTACACAAGGTTGGATACCAAGCTAGCCATGTCCCGTTCCTTTTCCTCACTGACGTCATTGAGTGTCTCTTCCTGAAAGGTGACAACAAGCCACCTGGGACGCCTGCTGTGGTTGGTCTTCCACCTCCTCAAAGCCACCTTCCTCCTCTGACTCCTCTTCTTCAGACTCCTCTCTCTGCATTGCCCCTTTACATTACACAGCCCCCTGCACCTCTGGACCCCTTTATATTACACAGCACCTTGCACCTCTGGACCCCTTTACATTACACAGCACCCTGCACCACTGGACCCCTTTATATTACACAGCACCCTGCACCACTGGACCCCTTTACATTACACAGCACCCTGCACCTCTGGGTCCCTTTTTATTACACAGCACCCTGCACCACTGGACCCCTTTATATTACACAACACCCTGCACCTCTGGGCCCCTTTACATTACACAGCACCCTGCATCTCTGGACCCCTTTACACTACACAGCCCCCTGCACCACTGGGTCCCTTACATTACACAGCACCCCACAGCTCTGGACCCCTTTACATAGCACCATGCATCACTGGACCCCTTTAAATTACACAGCACCCTGCATCTCTGGACCCCTTTACATTACACAGCCCCCTGCACCACTGGGCCCCTTACATTACACAGCACCCTGCACCTCTGGACCCCTTTACATTACACAGCCCCCTGCACCACTGGGCCCCTTACATTACACAGTCCCTTGCACCTCTGGACCCCTTTACATTGAACAGTACCCTGCACCTCTGGACCCCTTTACATTACACAGCATTGCACCTCTGGACCCCTTTACATTACACAGCACTGCACCACTGGACCCCTTTATATTACACAGCACCCTGCACCACTGGACCCCTTTACACTACACAGCACCTTACACCACTGGGCCCTTTACATTACACAGCACCCCACAGCTCTGGGCCCCTCTACATAGCACCCAGCACCACTGGACCCCTTTATATTACACAGCAGCTTGCACCACTGGTCTGCTTTATATTACACAGCAGCTTGCACCACTGGGCCCCTTACATTACACAGCACCCCACAGCTCTGGGTCCCTCTACATAGCACCCAGCACCACTGGACCCCTTTATATTACACATCAGCTTGCACCACCGGGCCCCTTTATATTGCACAGCAGCTTGCACCACTGGGCCCCTTTATATTACACAGCAGCTTGCACCACTGGGCCCCTTACATTACACAGCACCCCACAGCTCTGGGCCCCTCTACATAGCACCCAGCACCACTGGACCCCTTTATATTACACAGCAGCTTGCACCACTGGGCCCCTTTATATTACACAGCAGCTTTCAGCACTGGGCCTCTTACATTAAACAGCACCCCACAGCTCTGGGCCCCTCTACATAGCACCCAGCACCACTGGACCCTTTATATTACACAGCAGCTTGCACCACTGGGCCCCTTACATTACATAGCACCCCACAGCTCTGGTCCCCTTTACATAGCACCCAGCACCACTGGACCCCTTTATATTACACAGCAGCTTGCACCGCTGGGCCCCTTTATATTACACAGCAGCTTGCACCACTGGGCCCCTTACATTACACAGCACCCCAAAGCTCTGGGCCCCTCTACATAGCACCCAGCACCACTGGACCCCTTTATATTACACAGCAGCTTGCACCACTGGGCCCCTTACAGTACACAGCACCCCACAGCTCTGGGCCCCTCTACATAGCACCCAGCACCACTGGACCCCTTTATATTACACAGCAGCTTGCACCACTGGGCCCCTTACATTACACAGCACCCCACAGCTCTGGGCCCCTTTACATAGCACCCTGCACCACTGGACCCCTTTATATTACACAGCACCCTGCACCTCTAATCTAACTAAACTATACAGTGTATAAATATATGTACAACTCCTGAGATGCATATATATCCTCTACACACTGTAACATTAACTGACTAGCCTGCCTAACTCCAAAAAACTACACTCTCTCTCTCTGTCTCTCTCTGTAAACCACGCAGCACAGATTACAGAGAAAAAAAAGCAGACTGATTGATTAGCCCTAACAAGGGCTGTTTGGGGTGCTGTTCTAACAGCAGAGATCAGATGAGTCTTTCAGGACTGGAGTATACTGGCCTAGCTATCGCTTTCCCTATAAAATCAGCAGCAGCAACACTGTCCCTCCTCTCAATAAGAATGCAGCTTCAGAATGAATCTAAAATGGATGCTGCCCTAGAGGTGGGAGGGTCAGGGAGGCAGGGTATGCTGCTGATTGGCTGGAATGTGTCTGCTGACTGTGAGGTAGAGGGTCAAAGTTTGCTCAATGTTAATTAATAGGAGGCGGGTCGAACATCGCATATGTTCGCCGGCGACGGCGAACAAGCGAAAATTGCCGCGAACTATTCGCCGGCGAACCGTTCTATACATCTCTAATCATAATACACCAAAGAGTGGTGCAGCATGTGGTAATGCATGTTAGTGCATTGCCATGTGTTGTGCTGCACTGCAGCGCAAGTGCATTAAAGTGGAATTTCAGGCTAAATCTAAATTGCTCCCACCCCCTTCTAACTCCTATACTTACTACCCTGTGAACTATGTTGATGAACTATATTAGCTAGGTAACCTAATTGTGTATAAGTATAATGTACATCAGAGTTTTTAAAATAACATCATCAGTTCTAAATAGTAATTTGTTATTTTTTTTGTTTGTTTTTTATTACAAAACCTCTGTTTCTCTTGCATTCGGTCTCAGTGTGTAGGCCTGCCTGAAAAATTTATGTTTTTAAACACATTGGTGATTGGTCATTAAAAGCATTTTTATTATTTATAAAGAATCATAAAGTCCTTGCTTCCATTAAATTGCAGAATAATAGTGTGTACATTCCAGTGTGTAAACTTGCCTGTACTGTGCAGTATCCAAGTTTGTGACGCACATTGTAGTCTTTAGGTCTGGCACACCTACCAAAGTTATGTTTCGTGTATGTAAAGAAATATAAGCCCTGTGTCTATAATATACAGTCACAATATGTACAGTGCATTTGTCTCAGAGTACACCTTGCTTTTGGACATTGTAGTTTGTTTCTGCTAGTAAAGACAAACTTATTTTTTGTGCTTGTAAACAACTTGAAAAGCATTGCTTTATTTTTTCATTATACCGTTTTTAATTGCCCAAATGTACTTTCTTAAGTGTTTTCTTATGTGTGCAAAACGTTTTATTCAGATTAAATACTAGGGTACAAACATATTGTATATGAGGACGTAAATGCAAGTAACTTTCTACAATACGTCACGTCCAGAAGACATGAGAACCTTTGCAGACATACGGTCATACATGCTTTGAAATACGACAAAGAATTACAACATTGTGACATATGCCTGCCACAGACCCAGCAGGACCTGTGCCAATGCTTATCTGCTCTTTGGCCAGCACAATGAGTCACCATGCATGGTTAACTTCTTCCTTTCAAAATCTATTTGGACAGTTTGAGGTGCTCCTTTGGAGATGCCTTACAAAGACTAATCCTCACTCAATTATTCTGGAAGCAATGCATGGTCATCCTTAGCTTATCTTCTATTTCTCACAATCTAGTTAAATATATTCTTGTCTTGGATTATATTTGACCAAGAAAAAAATAGCTCTTGGACAAGAAGCAAGTTCACAAACTTTCTGCAGTTGTCTTATGAAAATTTACTGTAGGTGCAGACATTTTGAATCAATACCATGGACTTATTTCACTGGTAATGGTTTCAGCGTAGATGTGTATAGCTTCACCCCCCTCTGGCTGCCATAAAACAAGATCCATAGTGTATCACCTGTTTCCTTAAGGCTGGGTTCAAACTATTGTGAATTGGATGCATGTTTCCCCACACCCAATTCGCATAGCAGGAGATTGTGACCAGCTCTCTATGGAGCCGGTTCACACATCTCCACAGCAGCTCCGGTGCGAATTGCACAGGGTTCCCATGCGTCTTTTGGTCCATTTTAGGTCCAAATTCAGCCCAAAATTTGTGCTGAAATCAGAGCTGAAACAGTGAATGGAGACGCACCAGCTGTGAGCCACTGAGTTCTCCAGTGTGAACCCAGCCTAACACACGGTCGGAAATTCCACCAGCAAAAGTCCGATGTGAGCTTTTGATCGGAAATTCCGACCGCGTGTAGGCTCCATTGGACTTTTGCTGTCGGAATTTCCGCCAGTAAAAGATTGAGAGCGGGTTCTCAATTTTTCAGATGGGAAAAATTCCAATCGTCTGTAGCAATTCCAACGTGCAAACTTCCGATGCATACTTAGGAAACAATTCGACACATGCTCGGAAGCATTGAACTTCATTTTCTCGGCTCGTCGTAGTGTTGTACATCACTGCGTTCTTGACGGTTGAAAGATCAGAGAACTTTTGTGTGACCGTGTGTATGCAGGCCAAGCTTGAGCGGAATTCCGTCGGAAAAACCATCCAAGGTTTTTCCGATGGAAAATCAGATCGTGTGTACGGGGCATAAGGGTTTATTGAATCCTATGAATAGTGCACCCAACAAAGCCTACATATGTCCTATTTAGATGTTTCCCAGTGCATTAATTTAAAGAGTCAGAGCAAATGCTTTAACCACTTCCCGCCCGGCCTATGGCCGATTTACGTCCGGGAAGTGGTTATGAAATCCTGACAGGACGTTCTAGAACGTCCTGCAGGATTTCATGCCGCACGCGCCCGTGGGGGCGCGCATCGCGGCGATCGGTGATGCGGGGTGTCAGTCTGACACCCTGCATCTCCGATCTCGGTAAAGAGCCTCCGGCGGAGACTCTTTACCACGTGATCAGCCGTGTCCAACCACGGCTGATCACGATGTAAACAGGAAGAGCCGTTGATGGCTCTTCCTCACTCGCGTCTGAAAGACTCGAGTAGAGGATAGCCGATCGGCGGCTCTCCTGACAGGGGGGGTTCGCGCTGATTGTTTATCAGCGCAGCCCCCCCTCGGATCGCCACACTGGACCACCAGGGATGCCCACCCTGGAGCACCAGGGTGGGCAAAAAAAAAAAAAAAAGCCAGAAAAAAAAAAAAAAGTCGAAAAAAAAAAAAAAAGCATAAAGAAAAAAAGATGCCAGTCAGTGCCCACAAATGGGCACTGACTGGCAACAATCAGTGCTGCCACCCCAGTGTCCATCAGCGCCACCCCAGTGTCCATCAGCGCCACCCCAGTGTCCATCAGTGCCACCCCACAGTGCCCATCCATGCCCAGTGCCCACCTAGCAGTGCCCATCTGTGCCACCCATAAGTATCCATCAGTGCCGCCCATGAGTGCCCATCTGTGCCGCCTATGAGTGCCCATCTGTGCCGCCCATGAGTGCCCATCAGTGCCGCCTATGTGTGCCCATCAGTGCCGCCTATGTGTGCCCATCAGTGCCGCCTATGTGTGCCCATCAGTGCCGCCTATGTGTGCCCATCAGTGTCGCATACCAGCGCCGCCAATCAGTGCCACCTCATCTGTGCCCGTCAGTACTACCTCATCGATGTCCATCAGTGCCATCTCATCGGTGCCCATTAGTGCCGCCATATCAGTGCCCGTAATTGAAAGAGAAAACTTATTTACAAAAAAATTAACAGAAAAAAATAAAAACGTAATTTTTTTTCCAAATTTTCAGCCTTTTTTTAGTTGTTGCGCAAAAAAAAAAAATCGCAGAGGTGATCAAATACCACCAAAAGAAAGCTCTATTTGTGGGGAAAAAAGGACGCCAATTTTGTTTGGGTACAGTGTAGCATGACCGCGCAATTGCCATTCAAAGTGCGACAGTGCTGAAAGCTGAAAATTGGCTTGGGCGGGAAGCTGCGTAAGTACCTGGTATGGAAGTGGTTAAGGGTTTACAGCACCCAAAGGACAGAAAGTAAAGAGGCCATGCTCCTGGATTACTTACATTTGTGCAAGCTGTAGTTAGTTAACAAGATATGTGAGCAAGCCTGAGGTAAAATCACACAAGATATTTTCTTGCCGGTTAGTTTCATTTTTAACTTTACGTTTCTCACGGATCTAAAGATCTTTGATCATCTCCATGTACACATATATGTGAGGTTTCTATGTGTGACAGGCATTAGATAAACAACAGTTGGAATTCAGTTATTTTTCACACAGTTTTTACAACTTTTTTACAAGATTTACCATTTGTTTTAATTGAATCTTAGGTAAAAAAAAAATTAAATTTTGGGTGTAAGTTATATGAAAGTTGTATGTTTGTCACACAATCAATGAGGACCATATATGAAATAGAGATCAGAGCTGTGCAACGGAAAGACTTATGGATAGATTTATGGCATTTTTATTAATATTTTTATTTTTCACTTGTAATGGCAGCGATAAGTGATTTTTATCGTGACTGCGACATTATGGTGGACACATCGGACACTTTTTGACGCTATTTCGGGACCACTAATACAGCGATCAGTGCTATAAAAATGCACTGATTACTGTGTAAATTACACTGGCAGGGAAGGGGTTAACCACTAGGGGCAGAGGAAGGGGTTAAGTGTGTCCTAGGGAGTGATTCTAACTGTGTGGGGGTTGGGCTACCAGTGACATGACACTGATCACTGCTCCTGATGACAGGGAGCAGTAGATCAGTGTCCTGTCACTAGGCAGAACAGGGAAATGCCTTGTTTACACAGGCATCCCCCCGTTCTGCAGCTCCATGACACGATCCCGAGGGCACGGTCACGGAGGTCACGGCAGGGGCACACGCAAAATTCAAAGCAACGTATATATACGTTGCTTTGGGCAGCCGTGCCATTCTGCCGACGTATAAGTGCGTGAGCCGGTCGGCAAGCAGTTAAGTTAACTTTGCATGCCCTCATCCTTTTCTTTTAGTACTGCTACTTTGACGCTTATACCCTGGAGTCATATCTCACAGTGGTAATGTAGAAGGAGGCTGGAAAACTCAGCAGTGGCTTGTCTGCTACGTGTTTTCAGCTTCATCGCCTTCTTCTACTCCCATTTCCCACCACCACCAGTCACACAATGTTGTGTGTATAGACAAAAAGCAAACATTTAAAACTTAACCAAACTTCCTTACAAGAAAAGGATAAAGACAATCCTTGTTCCACATCCGTAAAAGTAGGGTCCAAAAAGAGAAGAAGCTTCACCAAAAGCCTTCTTTTATGACATCAAGTATAAGTTACAAGTATCTTCTAGAATGTTGGATATTTTTATGTAGGTCGAGTTTTTTGGTGTTTAGCATCCTACTCTTTCCAAACGACCACGCTGATGTTATGTGGTTTGAGTAAATATCAATGTGTGATGTTTTTAGGATCTACAAAGATCTATATAGATTTTAAATAATATGTATAAATAAAATATATGTTTGATTTTAAACAACTTTGGTCTCCAAGTGAGCAACATAATCAGTGACAATTGCCTTAGCAGTTTGGAGAACCACACCCACCCCCCATGCCTTCTCATGAGATTAAATTGATCTAGCAAGATCATTTATACATTATGGCCCGGATTCACGTAGATCGGCGCATGTTTGTGCCAGCGTAGCGCATCTCATATGCACTATGCCGACGTAACTCTGAGAGGCAAGAGCAGTATTCACAAAGCACTCGCTCCCTACGTTGCGCCAGCGCAACGTGAATTGGCCGGCGTAAGCCCGCCTAATTCAAAGTAGGAAGGTAGTGGGCGTGATGTATTAAAATGAAGCGTGACCCCATGTAAATAAAGGGCCGAACGAACGGCGCATGCGCGCGCATGCTCAGAATCACGTCGCGTATACTCCCTAAGATACGACAGGACAATGCCTACGACGTGAACGTAACCTACGCCCAGCCCCATTCACGTACGACTTACGTAAACTAAGTAAAATACGACGGCTGTTCCGACGTCTATACCTTTGCATGGGATGTGCCTCCTATATGGTGGAATAACTTTACGATGGACGTACACCTTACGTAAACGGCGTAGATTACTGCGACGGGCATAAGTACGTTGGTGAATCGGCGTATCTTGCTCATTTACATATTCGACACGTAAATCAATGGAAACGCCCCTTGCGGCCAGCATAAATATGCGCCAAAGATACGACGGCGCATGAGACTTACGTCGGTCGAATGAGGCCAAAATTCAGGCGTATCTTCTATAGGCGCAGAGATACGACGGCGCATCCGTGCACTTACGCGGTGTTCGTGTCTGTGAATCTGATACAAAAAAGGGTCGGGACTTTAAATGAGATGCATTTTTAGCAGTATGCAATTAAATATATATATGGAATATAAAAAATGTTTCCATATGGTTTAGTGCTTTTTTGGTTTACAACTTTGAGCCTGGCTAATATGGAAACATTTTTTATATTCCATATATATATTTAATTGCATACTGCTAAAAACGCTTCTCATTTAAAGTCCCAAACATTTTTTGTATCCTTTTACAGGGATGGAGGCCTGTGGTAGTTCTATCATAGGCCTCATTTAAAGTCCCAACCCTATCCCCCCCGAGTGTCTGTGAATCTGGGCCTATATATTTATGTAGAAGAATGGGAATCTTGTAGGATGTTTTGGACTCCCACTTTTGTAACTCCTATCCCTCAATACTTCTCCTGGTTTTATCCCCACATCTTATACTATCTTACATAGATGTTTGGTTATGTTAGGGCTTATATACAACATTTTATCCAATCAAGTAGCTATTTTTAAAATAAACAGTCAAAAAATGAAGAGACGTTTACATTTTCAAGCGTCTTCAATGTATACACTCAGTAACTTTGCTATGATATACCATAGTTACTATTATGCTGAAACAATGTTTTGTCTATATTTGGATTAAAAATAGAACATATCACTTGTATTACCGACTCCCATTACTGTGTCAAGATGGACACTATGCAACTGTTGGGACATCATTATGAAATATGAATTGTTCATCTTCTGTGTCCTAGAAGCTGAAGTCGCATAAATAACATAATTGTTTTGAAAGGCATTCATAACATGATGCAGCTAGAACATGTTTCACCCTGTATTGCTAGACAGAATATTGATTTTCTATTTGCTAAAATGCAAGCATGTCCCTCCTGAGAAACAATCCATTATGTGTTCATTTAATATCACTTGCTCTTCATGCTTTTCTACAATAAAAGCAATCCAAGCTACAAATACATCACAATGAGTGCAAATGCTTCTGGCTGCATTCAATATAAAAATAACAAATATATTATATAATGAAATAACTATTTTTAGGCCTTGTTTATGATTATTAAGGTTACATTTTAGGCAGAAATAAAAGACACAAATTAGTGCATCTCTGCAATCATTAACACAATAATACATTTATTTTTTAAAATGCAAACAGGGTAAGTACCTGAATTTTACATTGTATTAGTTTCTTTCAGTCCATGTACAAAAAGAAACACAAGGAGCCAATTAGTTACAGTATGTGCTGATAAGAAGCAGGGCAATCCATTCATTAGGGGCTCATGGGCGCCACTTCGCCTTTCCATCGCCACCCCCTATTCATGCATACGGCCCCTTTCAGGATCATGGGCACATGGAATACACTGGCAGGGTTATTTTTTGAAGCACCTGATTAGAACCACAGGGCTCAAAATAGGGTGGGCTCTGGATGCATAGAATTGTGCTTGGAGCCCACCCAGGTGTGTTAGAATAGAAAATGAATATTCGCTATTCTTACACTAAATTGTCTCTCTGCCAATCAGGAAGTCCAGGTGTGAGACATGTTTCCCGATTTCCCAAAGGGAGAAGCATTCTGATTGGCCACAGAGAAGGAGGAAGGAGACGGAAGTTGCTGAGCAGGGGAAGGAGATTCCTGCTCATGATGGCCGTGGAGGAGAGCTGGGGGAAGCCGCCTGTGGTTGAGGTAAGGGCACTGATTGACCCGACCTGGGGGGGTAGCGGATGCAGCCTCCCCCCCAAAACAATTACCACCAGCCACCACTGATAAGGAGCATGCTGATAGGGAGAGAAAGCAAAAAGGATGAGCTCATAACTATGCCACTTCTCCTTTCACTGTCCAGGGCTGCATGATGCTGGACATCAGAATAAGAACTAGCAGCAGAAAAAAAGTACTGTGGGAGAAATCTCTGGGCTTAAACTGAATAATGTAGAAGAAGTTTTTAATATTTTTTCTTTTAATTGACTATTCTTCTATATCAAGTGCATTAATCTATCCATTGGTAATAGAGGGGGTAGCTGGAGAGCGGGGGCGGCGCCCGTGCACCCTTATGGATGCACCGCCACTGTGCAACAGGGATGAGTAGCAGCTGTAGATTTCAGATGTGCCAACAGAGTCTGTCTCAAGGGGTAGACTGCCATCTGGCTGGTTCAGGCCCAAGTGGGAAGGCTTCCAATAAGGATGACATGTCCCTGAATGTTCCCTACTCCTCAAGAACCTTTCCCTACACTGTGCACTGTCCCTGACAGACAGGTGACCTATCCCTACTCTAGCCAAATGCGAGCCAAGCCAGGGAGACAGGCATTTAAATAAACTCTAGAAATAGAAAAAAAATGTTAGCGTGACATGTGAACACATAAATGTACATAAATCATAAGTGAATAAAAAAAATACAAAATATTCAAAAAGTCCCAACTGTGAAATCTACAATTTAAGCAAAATCCTCCAATGACTCTTAGGCCCCCGTACACACGAGGAGACCAGGTGTACTAACTATCGGACATGTCCGACGAACATGTTTCCAGCGGACAAGTTTCTTAGCTTGCTAAGAAACTTTTTTCCGCTGGAAACCTGTCCGCTAGGCCGTACACACGGTCGGACATGTCCGCGGAAACTGGTCCGCGGACCAGTTTCAGTGGACATGTTCGACCATGTGTACACGGTCTTAGGGATTCCAATCATCCTTTCAAAGAAGGGGAAATCAATAGGAAAAAGTTCAACAAAAATCTTGTGACTTATATGTAGATAAAGTGAATAAGTTACCACCCAAATTGCGTGCTTACCAGCTGCACAAGTTTAGACACGTGTGGCTTATACTCAGCCAGGGCCTTTTCCTCTCAAGACTTCAGGTGTTGATCTGGTCAGCAGGCGTAATAGACCGTCCAGTCAGGAACAAAATAGATGGTAGAAGTTGTGGAAGAATACACGGTTCAACCAGTGTTGAGGCGATATTAGATAAAATATGCCAATGTTTGTTCATGATGTGTTTAACATTCTGGTCTTGGTTGGAAAAAAAACTGTGATTGTCCATGGTGCGACCAGATCCAATTACACAGCACCTCCATGGCCACCGCAATCAGCTGTGCACGGCCCCCTGGGCTAGCGATCTATTCCCAGATTGTGCCTTTGCCCAGCCTGCTAGCTGGACTCCCAATGCATCATGGGACATGTCATACTCTTTTCATTTTTGGATGATGGATTGAACAGTGCTCCGTGAGATATTCAAAGCTTGGCCTGGCCTTTCTGCAGCTGGGCTGCAAAAGCGGCGAGCAGCACCGAAGAGCGGGAAGACAGCACGGGAGAGCTGGGCAGGCAAGTAAGCAGAGAGATGACATCATCTCTCACAGCCTGCCCTCCCCCTGGTGACCCTGATGTAAGGAGTGTCTCTCTTGGGACCCTGATGTAAGGGGGGGGCTCTCTGGGGACCCTTATGTAAGAGGGAGGCTCTCTGGGGACCCCAATGTAATGGGTGCTCTCTGGGGACCCTGATGTAAGTGGGGGGCTCTCTGGGGACCCCGATTTAGTAGGGGGTCTCTGGGGACCCCAATTAAGGAGGGGCTCTCTTGGGACCCTGATGTAAGGGGGAGACTCTCTGGGGACCCTGATGTAAGGAGGGGCTCTCTGGGGACCCTGATGTAAAGGGGGCTCTCTGGGGACTCTGATGTAGGGGAGAGGCTCTCTGGGGACCATGATGTAAGCGGGAGTATACCAGCAAAGCACCCCCACACCATCACACCTTCTCCTCCATGCTTCACGGTGGGAACCAGGCATGTAGAGTCCATCCGTTCACCTTTTCTGCGTCGCACAAAGACACAGGGGTTGGAACCAAAGGGCCAGATCCACAAACAGCGGCGCAAATTAAGTTAGTCAAAACTTATGTCATTTAAGTTACGGCGCCCTAATTTTGTGTCGTAAGTGCCGTATCCACAGCGCATTTGCGTCCAAAATTGCGCAAGTGTAACTTAAATTCCGAGACGTAAGGCGGGGTTATTGCAAGTGGGAAGGAAGTGGGCGTGCTTCATTGTAATGAGCCGTGACCCCATGCAAATGAAGGGCCGGCCGTACTGCGCATGCGCGCACGAATCTGCTCCTCACTGGGCATGTGCAGAACTTGGCTCGGCGCAATCAGTGAGATAGGTAAAAGGCCAAGTGTACTTAGTTTGAGGATCGCCCTGTGTATAAAAAGCCCCAGACAAACACACTTCCCTTGCAAAAGTATATCCCTGTGTTCCCCTTCCTAGAGCAAGTTGCTTCTGCTCTGTCGTTTGTTGGTGTGTGTTGGTGAGTTGTGTGTGAGATAAAAGTTTTGGAGGAGTAGTAGAGTGTAGTTGGTGTTTTTTTTTCCTAAGTGTATTTTCTGTTTGTTTTTTCTGATTGTTTTTTGCGTGTTTGTTTTTGAATTTGTAGTAGCTGTCTGCTTGTGTGTTTTGCTTTTTGTGTGTGTTTCTTCTGTGAGTATTTTTGTTTGTTTGTTGTGTGAGTATTTTTGTTTGTTTCTTCTGTGAGTATTTTTGTTTGTTTCTTCTGTGAGTATTTTTGTTTGTTTCTTCTGTGAGTATTTTTGTTGGTGCTGAGTGGTGGGTGTGATGGCACCTAAGCGTAGGAAGCTTAATTTTTCCACGATTGAGAAGCAGATACTTGCTCGGGGCATCGTCCAATATGGGCGTTATTTACATGGCCCTGAGAGCCGGAACACCTCCCCGTCCCAGAGGAAGGACATGATTAAAAAAATCACGGATCAGATCAATGCGGCGAGGGGGGGAGACGAGGACCCCCGCTGGCATACAAAAGAAGATCAACGATCTTAGGAGCCTGGTCCGTGACAAGATGGCCAGGATCAATGCCCATGCCACAGGCACTGGAGGAGGCGGACCCTGCCCCGTCAGGCTGACTGAGGAGGAATGGGCAGTGGCCCGGTGTTTCCACCCACAGCAGGTGGTGGGCCTGCGTGGCTATCAATCAGATGTTCCTGTGAGGACAGGTACATTTTTGGTTTTTCTATCTGGTGATTAGCATGTGTGGGTGGGGGAAGGGAAGATGTGCCAAGTGTGTGGATCCTCAAACCTGTGATTGTTTTGTGTCCTCCACAGATGGCCAGGAGATTGCTGGCCCATCAGGCCAGGAGGTTGCCGGCCCATCAGGCCAGGAGGTTGCTGGCCCATCAGGCCAGGCTGCTGCACCATCCCCAGGACAAGAGGCTGCTGAGGAGTCCCAAGAAGGGCAGGAGTCCCCAGGGGAGGGGATTGGCCACACCTCCCCTTTAATGAGGAGGTTGAGGGGGAGGAGGATGAGGGGGTGGAGGCTGAGGAAGAAGATATGCAGATTGGCAGGGAAGTCCTTTTGGCCTCTGATTTGTTTCCCCCTGAGGCTACCCCTGAGGCTGGCAGCAGTCAGGCCACCATCAGGGGTAGCCCCTCCCACACCTCCCCCAACAGGCCTCAACCCACAAGGGTCACTCTCTCCCCTCCTCCCAGACCACAAGCCTCAGGGGCAGGCATGATGGCGACCCAGGAGACCAGGGGGGTGGCCGAGCGTCTGCCGACCAGTCTGCAGAGGGACAATGCCCGGCAGACCCGCAATCTGGCTCAGATAAAAGAGACTCTGAGCCAGATGCAGACAAGCCTGGGTGCAATGAAGGAGGCAATCACTGATGGGGCCACAAACTCATTGGTTGTGTGACCTGCAGACCGCCACAACAGGCGTGGCCCAGGAGGTGAGTGCCCTGACCCAGGCTGTCCAGGACAATACCCGGGCTGGCCAGGCCAATGCGGCTGCCCTCACAAACTGTCTGACCAGGATAGCAGTGGCCTTGGAGGGCAGGCCAGCAGGAGGACAGTCACCAGGGGAGGCTCCTCCTTCCCGTGCTCACCCACCCCCCCAGGATGATCCTCCTTTCCCTGCTCACACGCCCCCCAGGATGATCCTCCTTCCCCTGCTCACACCCCCCCAGGAGGCTCCTCTGGTTGGCCGTGGCCGTGGGCGGCCCAGGCGTAGCTCACGCCGCCGCCGTTAATTTTGTTTTTTTATTTTTATGATTTTGTTTTGTATACTGTACTTATGATTTGTTTCATGTGTGTGAATGATGTGTGAATGTGGGGGGTGGCATTCCTGATTAAATAAGGGTGTCACTCTCAGTTTTGGTGGAGTAGGGATCCCCAGGACCAGGGAGAAGTGATCCCAGATCCCTGAATGGTGTATGAATGCACAGTGACATAATTGGAGCCGTGACAGGGCGTTACTGCTCCCAAGTACCATTGGGGGGTACTTGGATCTAATCCAATTAGATGTGCATGTGGTGTGTCTGTGCTAGGGACCACAGTGGTGTGCATTCATGCATTCTCATTGTGACATAATTAATGTGTGTGTTTACTGTGCAAAGATGCCTTCTGCGAGGCGTCTCCTGGCTGCTGTTCCCTCAGTAGACGGGGTAGAGTTGGTTGGGGGGGGGGGATTGTCAGGTTCGGGGGTCAGGTCATCACATATGTCAATCTCCAGGCCCCTTCTCACTGCGAAGTTGTGCAGAATGCAACATGCACCGATGATCTGGCACACAAAGTCTGGGGAATACAACAGGGTACCCCCAGACTTATCCAGGCATCGGAAACGTCACTTCAGGAGGCCAAATGTACGTTCCACCACTGCACGGGTGCGTATGTGTGCAGCATTGTAGTTTTCCTCTCTTGGGGTTTGGGGGTTCTGGTATGGAGTCATAAGATGGGGTCCCAGTGCATATGCAGAGTCACCTGGAAGGGAAAAGACAGGAGGATGTTAGTCATGCATGTGCCCCTCGTGATGTCTGCATCATGGGGGGGGACAGACATACCTGACACCCATGTCACTCACCAACCAGCCAGCTGTCCCCATACACGTTCTGTTCCAATTCTCTGGAGATGTTGCTGTGACGGTATATATAGCTGTCATGGCTGGATCCTGGGAATTTGGCACAGACGTGCCATATGAGGTATTTGGCATCCACTATCACCTGGACATTGAATGCCAGTGCTTCCTATTTCGGTACATGTGCTCTGTCTCATGGGGGGCTGTAGTGCCACATGTGTGCAATCAATGGCCCCGATGGTGCGTGGGAATCCAGCAATTTGGAAAAAATCAGTCATTGTGTCCATTCGCTGGACCTCCTGGGAGGGTTTGATGAATTGATTGGCCATGCGTCTCAGGATTGCAGGGACAACCTGGTGCACACATCTGCTCATGGAGGATTGTGCCATCCCAGCCACACGTCCACTTGTGCGCTGAAAAGAGCCAGTGGCCAGGAAATGCAGTGTTGCCAGTACCTTGATCAGTGGCTGCACTGCATGCGAGCGTTGTGTTGGGCTGGTGAGATCATCCTGCAGGATTGTGGTTATTTCCAGGATGGCTTCACGGCTGAATCTGAAGGTGCGATACACCTCTGCATCCCCCATGCCAAACACATCTAGGCGTCTGCGGTATACCCTCTCCTGTGCCCTCCTCCTCCTCCTCCGTTCCCTCATCCTTCTTAGCGTGTCTAAAATCACTAGTGCAGTTATGAATGGCCCTGGCATGTTGGCAGACAGATTGTAGTCCAGCAAGTGTTTGTGCTCAGCTCTTCCTTAAAGGAGTTCTCTGACCTAAAACTTTTAACCCCCGCTGTGCCCGGGCTGTAAAACTATACAAAATAAACTGTCACTTACCTGCCTACGATCCCCCGTTGTTCCGATATCGCCGTCCCGTTCTCCGGTCCCGGTCTCTTCCGCTTCCTGTGTGTCGGTGACTCATAGTGCGCTCAGCCTATCAGCGGCCGCAGCAATGTCCCGTCGCGGCCGCTGATAGGCTGAGCGCACTATGAGTCACCGACACACAGGAAGCGGAAGAGACCGGGACCGGAGAACGGGACGGCGATATCGGAACAACGGGGGATCGTAGGCAGGTAAGTGGCAGTTTATTTTGTATAGTTTTACAGCCCGGGCACAGCGGGGGTTAAAAGTTTTAGGTCAGAGAACTCCTTTAATGGTGTTGCTTTAGCTGACCTTTACACGGCAGGTGTAAAATTAGGGCTGCTTTTATAAAGTGTAACTTCCCGCCGGGAAACTAACAGAAGCGCACAGGGCGTAATCTACGGCGCACACACTTAATTTTGTGGATCGCCCTATCTCCCTCATTTGCATCTTTGCCTATCAAAACAGCGGCGTGTCTAGCGTAATTTGCACGCGAAAAAGCGCCGGTGTAATTTTTTTAGGTAGGACGGAAATACCGGAATTTCAGGCGTATCTCGTTTTGAGGATCAGGCGCAAAGATACGCGCGACGCAAATTTCAATTACGCCGCGTATTTCGAGTTAAGTCGGCGCATCTGCTTTGTGGATCTGGCCTATAGATCTCAAGTTTGGACTCATCAGACCAAAGCACAGAATTTCACTGGTCTAATGTCCATTCCTTGTGTTCTTTAGCCCAAACAAGTCTCTTCTGCTTGTTGCCTTTCTTTAGCAGTGGTTTCCTAGCAGATATTCTACCATGAAGGCCTGATTCACACAGTCTCCTCTTAACAGTTCTAGAGATGTGTCTGCTGCAAAAGGTGGCTACTTTGAAGAACCTCCTAGAATATGAAATATATTTTCAGTTGTTTCACACTTTTTTGTTATGTATAATTCCACATGTGATAATTCATAGTTTTGATGTCTACAGTGTAAATCTACAATTTTCAAAGTCATGAAAATGAAGAAAACTCTTTGAATGAGAAGGTGTGTCCAAACTTTTGGTCTGTACTGTATATATATTATTCTACCTGCATTAAAATGCTATTATTAAAGTCACTTTTATATCATTTCTATTTCATTAGTAACAAAAAAATTGTAAACCCTAAAATATGTTTTACACGTGGACTGTTCTATTACAGTTATACATGTTTATATTTGTATACTTTATTAAAAAAAATATTTAATGATTATAAATGTATTTTTCATTTATACGAATGGTGTATAGCTGCATTACATATGTGGATTACATTCATTTACTATACACCATTCACATTTAAATAGGCACATGTATGATCCTTAAATATTGATAAAAACAATGGGCCGGATTCAGATACAATGGTATATCTGTCCGGCCGGCGTAACGTATCTTAGATACGTTACGCCGCCGTAACTTTGGGCGCAAGTTCCGTATTCAGAAAGAACTTGCGCCCTAAGTTACGGCGGCGTAACGTATATGGGCCGGCGTAAGCCCGCCTAATTCAAATGGGGATGTTAGGGGCGTGTTTTATTCAAATTTGGCTTGACCCCGCGTATTTTACGTTTTTTTTAATGGCGCATGCGCCTTTCGTGAAAACATCCCAGTGCGCATGCTCGAAAATCCGCCGCAAAACGTCATTGCTTTCGACGTGAACGTAAATTACGTCCAGCTGTATTCACGAACTACTTACGCAAACTACGTAAAAATTTCAAAACTCGACGCGGGAACGACGGCCATACTTAACATAGGATACGCCGCACATACCCCTCATATAGCAGGGGTAACTTTACGCCGGAAAAAGCCGAACGCAAACGACGTAAAAAAAAAGCGCCGGGCGGTCGTTCGTTTCTGAATCGACGTAAATAGTAATTTGCATATTCCTTGCGTAAACAAACGGAAGCGCCACCTAGCGACCAGCCTGAAAATGCAGCCTAAGATACGACGGTGTAAGACACTTACACCTGTCGGATCTTAGGAATATCTATGCGTAACTGATTCTCTGAATCAGGCGCATAAATACGACCATGCGCACTCAGAGATACGACGACGTATCAGGAGATACGCCGTCGTATCTCTTTCTGAATCTGGCCCAATGTTTTTTTAATAATTTGGTTAATGTAGATTGTGTAGGGGGAATTTAACTTTATTATTTTATTAATGTGTTGGGGAATAATGTGTGCTGATTTGTGTTAAACATTTCTATTTTACACTTCCTCATACTGTAATCACGCTACATCTCAAGAGATTTCAGTGAGAGGAGTCGTTTTTAGGAGTTCCCGCTGTTTGTAGATCGCTCCTCATCTCAACATGAGAAGCAATCTACAAAGCTTCATAAACAGGCACTCAGAGGAGAGTGATCTCCTCTGAGAATGCCTGAGAACAGAATAGCGGTATTTTACCGCACTTTCATAAAAGGACACCTATATTTGTAAGTTTAACTTATTTTTTGTCTCCCTGGCAGCAAAGTTTGTCCTGTCACCTCTCTTGATTTTCTTATCTTTCTCCCTAATCGGTGTTCCCTCAGCACAGTATATCTCATTCCTCCTCCATCCCCCTTCAGAAGTAAATCTTAAGGCTGTCAGCTGATCGGCCTCTAGTGCAGTGGTTCTCAACCGTTCTAGTGCCGTGACCCCTTGATAAAATTTCCCAAGTTGTGGGGACCCCTAACAGTAAAAATTTTCGTAGCGTGGGTTGTCAAAACAAGTAATTTGCTCCCCTAACCCTTACATTTGTGAAGTATTAAAATACCTTATGGTACATTTTAGTATGTACCACTCTTTGTTATCCTTTCTTTCCCTTTTATTTCTCTATCCTAATTTCTTCTTTCTTTCTTTTTCCCCATCCCCCAATCTAGCCGTCTTTCTTGCTCTTTCTCTTAATCTTTCTCTCCCTTTTTATTTGTTGTTCCCCCTCTTTTCCTTTCCTTTCCTTCACGTATTCTCTATTTTTATTCCTTCCCCTACTCCTTGGGGGTGGATAGTTGGGATGAGTGGCAGTGCTGGTGGGAGAGTTGGGATGAGTGGCAGTGCTGGTGGGATAGTTTTGATCAGCCAACATAGGTGCTCTTGATCAAGGTCATTTGCTGATCTGAAAACTGTAGTGGGGACTTTTAATGGGAACTATAATCACAGGTAGTGTTACTCACTATATCTCACACTTCACATTCCTCACCAGTCAGCTGACCTAGAGTCTAGCCCCCCCCCCCCCCAGCCATGTTGTGAACTGAATGGGCGGCTGCAAAGAGGCTGAGTGGGCGGCTGTGGGCTCCAGGGACAGCCGTGGTGGATGGCTGCAAAAGAGGTGCGGGCTTCAGGTACAGCCCAGGATTTGGTGACCCCTGGCAAATCATCATTCGACCCCCAGGTTGAGAACCACTGCTCTAGTGGCTCTGATTTTAGGCACAGTGTGGGAATAGAGAGCAACTGAACATATGCATAGCAGGGTGAGACTGGATTTTACACAATATAGGCACTTATTTGTAATGTTTTACATAGGTATACCTGCAAATGGGGCTAGTCTGAAGCAATCTATCAGGAATCAATTTTCTGACTAAAGTTCCACTTTAACCACTTACAGACCACCTGCCACAGGAATACGTCTGCAATTTGAAGAGGTATACCCTTGTTATGGTAGCAGCTATCTACCATAAACCTGGTATCTTCTTCAGCGGGCAGTCCTCTTTCAGATAAAAGTGGTCTCTGCGGCAGACACGCCGGCGGCACGCTCGCAACCCGGTCCGGAGTTCGGTGACCGCGCCCGTGGGACCCGTGGACCTGTTCCCTGATATAGGAAAAGACGATCAATGATGTCACACGTCCAACCTTGCCCCCCTACAGTTAGAAACAGACAATTTCTTTCACCGCTCCAGGTGAGTCTCGTGGATCATCAAGGGTAGTTTGAACCACCAGGGTGCCGGCAATGCTGATTATAGCAAAAAAACGAAAAGAACTCTGGACAGCCGCACTCCAAAATGACTTAAAATAAAGTTGGTCTTTTAATGTAAAAAGTACATACAGGCACTGCAAACAACGGATACAGAATGGCCGACGCGTTTCACGCTGCAATTCAGCGCTTAGTCATGGCTAGAAACACATATGAGGTCACACTTAACCCCTACAGTGCCCCCTAGTGGTTAACTCCTAAACTGCAATTGTCATTTTCACAGTAAACAGTGCAACTTTTTGCTGAGAAAATGACAATGGTCCCAAAAATGTGTCAAAATTGTCTGATGTGTCCACCATAATGTCGCAGACACTAAAAAAATTGCTGATCGCCGCCATTAGTAGTAAAAAAAAAAAATATTAATACAAATGCAATAAAACTATCCCTTATTTTGTAAACGCTATAAATTTTGAGCAAACCAATCGATAAACGCTTATTGCATTTTTTTTACCAAAAATAGGTAGAAGAATACGTATCGGCCTAAACTTATATATTTTTGGGGGATATTTATTATAGCAAAAAGTAAAAAATATTGTTTTTTTTTTCTAAATTTAGGCTCTATTTTTGTTTATAGCTCAAAAAATAAAAACCGCAGAGGTGATCAAATACCACCAAAAGAAAGCTCTATTTGTGGGAAAAAAAAGGACGCCAATTTTGTTTGGGAGCCACGTCACACGACTGCGCAATTGTCAGTTAAAGCGACGCAGTGCCGAATCACAAAAAGGGGCAAGGTCCTTAACCTGCATAATGTTTGGGTCTTAAGTGGTTAAAGGGCCTTTTTTTTTTTTATAAATTCTTTATTTTTCATTTTTCCTCATTTCACAATTCCACAAGAACAGGGATGTTATCATATCAGAAAACAAAAGCCAACAATCAAACCACTATACGTTATACTTGTTCCTGACCTATCTCTAAGCTTAACTGCTTCTAACACATATACTACCATATAAATCAGAAATAATTCCTCGCTCTTCTTATTTCCTATTCCCCCGGGACATTTAACCTGTCCTCTCTCTGTTTAAGGAATTGAGAAACCCAATCTCCCCCTCACCCACCCCAACGTCCGGACCCCTTGTCCAAAAACCTTCCCGAGCCCGGGCAAAAAAAAAAAAAAAAAAAAAAAAAAACCACAATAATTTCAGTTCCAACCTCTCCCCCCCCCTACTCCCCTCGTTCCCTATAACTATCATAGGGAGCCCATATCTCCCTATACTTCCCCTCCTGTTCCCTCAGAGCCATCGTGAGATTTTCCATACATTGGATTTCCCTGATTTTTTCATGCCATTGAGGTCTACTTGGTGAACACGTGCTCTTCCATAAAGCTGGAATGCAAGCTCTAGCTGTTATTAGTAAATGTCTTACCAAAGATTTTTTATACTTAACTACTGATATAGGGATGTCTAACAACAGGTAGACCGCTGGATTCTCTCCAAGAGACATTTCAGTTATCTCTTCTATTTCCTCAGACACCATCCTCCAGAATTCTTTCACTCCTTCACAGTTCCAAAAAATATGTATCAGAGTTCCTTCTTCTTTTAGACATCGCCAACAAAGATTTGACGCTTGTGGAAAAATTTGGTTTAAAACTTCCGGGGTCTTATACCACCTACTCAGGATCTTATATCCTCCCTCCTGATATTTGGATGCTAGAGAGGCTTTATGATTAAACTCAAAAAAATTTCCCTTCTGGTTCTCTGTAAAAGTTACCCCTAGGTCTCTCTCCCAAGCATGTATAAAGCCTATTTCTTGTGGAGCTTTAAGTTCATTTAACAGGGAGTAAAATATTGATAACGAATGTCTCACCGCCTCTCCCTTGAGACACAATTTCTCAAATTCCGACAAACTCGTCCTCACTGTTGTCTGGCTCTGTATTGATCGCAGGAAACCCCTTAGCTGTCTTCGCCTGAATGGTTCTAGAACCTCTGCTAATTCACTTTCAATTTCCTCCCATGTCATTACCCGATTTTCCTTCTGAAAGTGAATCAATCTAGTTTTGCCTTGTCTTTTTAAATTCTCGAACCCTGGGTCGTTTACACCTGGCATAAATGCCGGGTTTCCCAGGACCGGAGTCAGAGGATTTGCTTCTGTTTCATCATTTGATTTTCTAAATACTTTTTTCACCACATTGATTGTCGTCCCTATTGTTGGATGCTTTTTAACTGATTGTGGTAGAATGGATTTAGAAAGCCAAATTAGTCCTTCCAACGGTATTTCTATCATTGCCTGTTCTAAGAGGATCCATGGTTTGATCTTCGGAGTAACACACCAATCAAGGACTCTTGACAAATGTACAGCCTCATAGTATGCGAGTGGGTCTGGAAAACCTATGCCCCCTTTTTCTTTAGGTAAAGTTAAGATATCTCTTCTGACTCTGGCTGGTTTCCCTGCCCATATAAATCCCGCAAACTTCATTCTAATCTCTTTCAGGAACCCTTGAGGTATACTGGTAGGGAGTGTCTGTAATAGATATAATATCCTAGGCATTGCATTCATCTTTATAATATTGACCCTGCCAAACCAGGTAAAAACCTCCTTATCCCATTTCTGTAAATCACGTTTTATTTGCCTTGTCAACGGTGCTAAATTTAGCTCTAAGATTCTATTTAGTTTCTTCGGGAGGGCCTTTTTTTAATGACATTTTTTATTGCATTTTAGTCTAAATATGAGATCTGAGGTCTTTTTGATCTCATATTTAAGAGGACATGTAAAAATAAAAAAATGAAAGTAAAATAAATAAGAAAAACTAAAATATTTGTTTTTAAAGCACCCCCGTCCCGACGAGCACACGCGCAGAAGCGAAAGCATAAGTGAGCAGCGCCCACATATGAAAACAAAATATGTAAAGCCACTTTCTCTCACGCCGACCACCCCACCCGAAAAGGAACAAAAAAACGCTCCTCAATCTTTGACGGCAGACTGCCGAATGCCTCCTCCGCCGTTTGACAGTTCTTATATAGGTAAGGGGGGGGCGCTTGCAATATCACCTGGTGGCACCGCCCCTTGTGATGTCACCAACCCAGCATGCACCTGTCCCTAACGTCACAAGCGGGGTGGTCCCACTAGATGACATCCCTAGGTGGCCCTGCCTTTACCTGTAAAAGAACTGTCAAATGGAAAAGGTGGAGGGGAGTCGGCCGTCAATGAGTGCAGAGCATTTTTTTTTTTTTTTTCGTGTATGATGGGTGGTGTGATTGACAATGGATTTACATTGGGGGACACTGTTTTTTTTTTTTTTTTAATAAAGGACTTGTCAAAAACTGTCTCTGTGTTTTTATTACTATTTGACACTTTTTTGGTGACTGGGTAGGGGTACTGTACCCCAAAGCACCCCCCTCCCATGTTTAGGGCATGTGGCCTGGTATGGTTCAGGAGGGAGGAGGCACTCGCTTTACCCCCCCCCCCCCCTTCCTGACCTTCCAGGCTGTATGCTTGGATAAAGGTCTGCTATGGCTTCAACTATGCTTTGTATATAAAACTTACCCTATCAAAATGTGTTTTGTTTTTTTACAGTAACCCTATAGCTATGCTAATCATTGAGCCAACATACCTACGCAGGGGCATACCCTTACACTGCCAGGTCCATACAACCTATGCACGCCTGCCTGTCAGGTGATAGCATTTGGGCGGCTGCACTGCCGATCGATTGCTCACACACAACCCTGGTACTGGCGTGCTGCTACGCCTCATCATGTTTTACAGGCTCCGCTTGCCCATCTGCAGGCCCGGGACTGACATGAAAGGTGACAGCGGGTGTAGGGAGGATGCAACCACACGTCCTCTCCTCCCCTACTTACTGTGACCCATAAAGCTGCCCCCCTAGAAGAACTCCACAAAGGGAGTCTTTTGATTAATATGAAAAGCACAGGTTGGGTGTTGGCGCTACCTGGTGTACCTGACAGTTGAGGAGACACACTAATGTGACAGAAATACTTGTAACTTATAAAACCCGTCCCAAGCTTTCCGTCAACGGACGCCGTCCGAGGCCAGCTGTCTGCAGTTTGATGCTGGAGTGCCTCTTATTTTTTAATACATTTTTTGAAATAAAAGTTTTGGTACTACACTATTGGTGCCCTTGTCTCTTCCTATGAGGATTCATTGCTGAGGAACTGTTACCATCATATCAGCCTTGCACAGGAACGCAGAATATTATCTAGCGTGAAGGTCGGAGGTGAGCTGACGGGGAGAAGCTTCCTGACTCCAGCAGTTTCAGACACTACATGCCATTTACCCCTGTAGGGGTGTTTAACATCTGGTGAGTGGGGACCCAGGCAGGGGAGCACGCAAGTCACTCGATTACCTGCTTCTACTACACCAAGTCACTTTGGATTTTTTCACGGAGAATGAACTTGTCATGAGGATTTTTTTAATCAACCAATTTAGCATTTGGGTTTTCTCTGTTGTTATATTATTACTTTGCTGGACAGTACTTTATACAATATTTGTATGCACTATTATTGGACTATTCACACATAAATATATTTTTCTTGTATGCATTTTTACACTTTTTTTCTTTTTTCCGTGGTAAACTGCCCGGTCAATTGCTTATTGTAATCAACTTGTGTTCATACACTTTTTTATTTTTTGGCTTCTGGTCATTGCATATAGAGGCTTCACTGCATAGATTATTTATGCACAGCTTTATGGTATATTACTTACTATTCACTTATTTCTCTTAGAAGTTTTATATTGGAAGATCCCCTCAGGGACGGGTTTTATAAGTTACAAGTATTTCTGTCACATTAGTGGGTCTCCCCCACTGTACCCCAGGTAGCGCCAACACCCCACCTGTGCTTTTCATAACACCCAAGAACATAAAATCAACCCAAAAATGTTTCGAGTCCCCACACTCCCACATATATGCATGTACAAACGGAAAACGCATGCGTTGGGGGGCACCTACGCGTGAAAACCTTGATTGCGATGCACGTTACATATCGCCATGCACGCTAGAGTGATGGCAATAACTCTAGCACAAGACCTCCTCCATAATACTAAACTGATGACCTATATGGGACTTTCGAAGTGTCGCTTATATAAAATATAGGGTACTTTAGTTTGCAGCCATTTCACAGGCACACACAAATTTAAGGTTTGACATGTTGGGTATCTATTTACTCTGTGCAGGGGGTGTGGCTTGGAGCTCGACAGGAATGGATGTTGCCTAGCTGAGCTCTGCAAGACCGCGGCTTAAGCATCCACTTCCAGCCACATTAATCAGGCGATGGGCAAGCGGGACAGATTGCCTGCTTGTCCTCGACAACAATGGTTACTTTCAACACCTGGATCCTGAAGCATCCTGGAGTTATTTAGGTTTCAATCCCACAGGACCAGGGGCCGTTCCGCTGCTAAGATGGCGCTGATGAGACACGAGGTGGAACATAGCGAGGACTCCATGTCGGCTTCAGAGGACATGGTAAGGGAGCTGGACTATAATGATCACCCCTTACGGTTCTCAGAGATGACCGAAATAGCCGCTGACATCAAAAGCACATTCTCCTCTGCAATCACAGACCAAGGAGCTGACTTTCTGGCTTTATCAGACCGGCTGTCCCACACAGAGAGCGGAGGCCAAACGTGATAGAGCAGTTGAAAGACTATCTTCCACTGTCTCATCCCACGCCACACACTTAATACAGATGAACAGGCACCTGGAAGTTCTAGACAACAGAAGACGTAGGCAGAATATCAGGGTGAGGGGGATCCCTGAAAAGGTTGAACCTGCTCAAATCAAACAGGCTCTCCAAGCAGTATTCAATTAATTACTTGAATGGCCCAAAGACACAGACATCGATATTGTGAGGGCACACAGGGCTTTGGTGCCACGACCCATTGACACAGCTCCACCAAGAGACATAATACGCTGCCTTCAAAGCTTCCCATTAAAGGAGGAAATCCAGGGCAGAGCCAGAAAGAACTCAGAAATCCTCTTCAATGAGTAGACATGTGCAGGATGAAAAAAATAGTTTTGTTTTGTTTTGTTTCGATTCGTTATTTAATTAAATTTGTTTAGTTAAGTTCGTTGCATTCATTACATTCGTTTTCGGGATTCATTTCGTATTCGAAAAAAATTCTACCGCATTCGAAAAAACTCGACCGCATTCGAAATAATTCTAACGCATTCGAAAAAAAACTATATATAACCATTTCCTGAAACTTGAAATTCGTATAGAATATATATATATATATATATATACAGTATATATATATATATATATTTATATATAACATCTTCTGAAATTCGACTTTCGTATAGAATGAAATCGATTTATTTCCATTAGAAAAGATTAGAATAGAATAGAAAATAATAGAAAAGAAAAGCATAAAAAAACAATAAAACAGAATAGAAAAAAAATATAATATATTCTATTCTAATCTTTTCTATTCGAATTCATTCTGTACCAAATTCGGATTTCGGAATATGGTCTATATATATATATATATATATATATATATATATATATATATATATACATATACAGTACAGACCAAAAGTTTGGACACACCTTCTCATTCAAAGAGTTTTCTTTATTTTCATGACTATGAAAATTGTAGATTCACACTGAAGGCATCAAAACTATGAATTAACACATGTGGAATTATACATAACAAAAAGATGTGAAACAACTGAAAATATATTTCATATTCTAGGTTCTTCAAAGTAGCCACCTTTTGCAGCAGACACATCTCTAGAACTGTTAAGAGGAGACTGTGTGAATCAGGTCTTCATGGTAGAATATCTGCTAGGAAACCACTGCTAAAGAAAGGCAACAAGCAGAAGAGACTTGTTTGGGCTAAAGAACACAAGGAATGGCCATTAGACCAGTGGAAATCTGTGTTTTGGTCTGATGAGTCCAAACTTGAGATCTTTGGTTCCAACCCCTGTGTCTTTCTGCAACGCAGAAAAGGTGAACGGATGGTCTCTACATGCCTGGTTCCCACTGTGAAGCATGGAGGAGGAGGTGTGGTGGTTTGGGGGTGCTTTGCTGGTGACACTGTTGGGGATTTAATCAAAATTGAAGGCACACTGAACCAGCATGGCTACCACAGCATCTTGCAGCGGCATGCTTTTCAATCTGGTTTGCATTTAGTTGGACCATCATTTATTTTTCAACAGGACAATGACCTCAAACACACCTCCAGGCTGTGTAAGGACTATTTGACCAAGAAGGAGAGTGATGGGGTGCTGCGCCAGATGACTACCTCTTGAAGCTCATCAAGAGAATGCCAAGAGTGTGCCAAACTGTAATCAAAGCAAAAGGTGGCTAATTTGAAGAACCTA
The DNA here is from genome assembly GCF_905171775.1 of Rana temporaria. NCBI lineage: Eukaryota > Metazoa > Chordata > Amphibia > Anura > Ranidae > Rana > Rana temporaria. Next base: position 159,935,356 of record NC_053493.1, read on the forward strand.
GAATATTAAATATATTTTCAGTTGTTTCACACTTTTTTGTTATGTATAATTCCACATGTGTTAATTCATAGTTTTGATGCCTTCAGTGTGAATCTACAATTTTCATAGTCATGAAAATAAAGAAAACTCTTTGAATGAGAAGGTGTGTCCAAACGGCACCAACACGGCAACGCAGGAGACGCTCTTCTTCAGCACACAAGCTTCAAGCAGTCTCCAGAGATTACATCCCTGAACAGAGATCAAAAGGATCCCCGCGCTCAAGAAAACCAAGACGTGTCTATTGACTGATTAATATTTTCCTTTTACCACAGGATGATTACCAAATCCTTTTCCTTCACTGTTGTGATTAAGGTTTGCTTTGTGTTTCTTCCACTCTCTCATGGCATGCTTGTTCCCTCTTTTTTTTTTTTTTTTTTCCTCCCTTCACATGGCTTGACTCATCAAGACAAGTGAAGTTGTTTTATTTAATGGTAATTACAAACTCAAAATCTGTCCACTGTTTGAGGCATTTGGATTTTTAATGTCTCTCAATGCTTTTGATAGTAATTGCTTTGCCATAACATGTTGTATTCCTATTCGCTGGGACATTAGAATCTCTTTATTTCTTTAACTAATGGGATTTATGATAGTTATTGCAATGCTTTTGCTTATTTGGGATCACCTTTTTGTTTGTTTTGTTTTGTCTCTCTTTTTCAATTTGGTGATGTCCTGGAACATGATACATTGTATCTATATGTTTGTGTATTCATTAGATGCACATTTTTTGTTTATTTTGATTCTTCTTTGGATTGGTATGTTGCAACATTACAGGAATGTTCTTCTTTGTTATACTCCTGGTTCATGTCTATATCCACATATATAATCGTTTGTAATATATATATATATATATATATATATATATATATATATATATATATATATATATATATATATATATATATTATTTATTTATTTTTTTAATAAGGATTGACAAACGACAAGCTCTGTGATATTTTTCAATCTTTCTTTTTAAATAAATTCATAAATATTATATTAAGACTAGATAAAAATAATAAATTGGAAGGAAGGGTTAAAGGTTTATTTTTTTAAGAATTTTTTTATTTTTCCCTCTGTAGTGGTGGGATGTCGGGTATAGATCTCGTACATCTCTGTCTGGGTTATATCCAACCCCTCGATAGTGACATTGGTAGTCGTCAATCGGTTAGAGATTGCCGCACTCTATTGCCACTATACATTATACCAATTTACCTGTTTGAAGTATTCTTCACATTAATATATTTATTTTTCTCTCTGTAATCGGTCTCTGAGTTTTCACTCAACACATTTCCTATTTACCATTCCTTTTTGACCCCTTCCCCATTTTTCCCCACCGCCCTCCTCCCTATTTTTTTCCTTTTTTTAAAAAAAAAAAAAAAATATATATATATATATATATATATATATATATATATATATATATAAAAAAAATTCATATATATATATATATATATATATACACACGTTTTGTTTTTTTTCCTACTGGTATACATTGATATTTTTTCCTTTTAAATGGCCCATCTGGATAATAATACTTTGAAACCGCCTCAATTTAAATTTTATTCCCTTAATGTTAAGGGTCTCAACATCAAGGAAAAAAGATCAAAATTATTTTTTTTTATTGAAAAAGACAAAGGCTGATGTTGTCTTTCTTCAAGAGACCCACTTCAAATCTGACAATTTTCCTACTTTCAATGATAAAAGGTTTCCGTTATCTTTTCATGCTACCAATCCTGAATCCAAGACCAAAGGGGTTTCTGTTTTGATTTCCAAAAATTGTCCCCTTCAGATCCAGGATTCACTATTAGATAATGATGGAAGATTCGTCTTTATCAAAGGATATTTATATAACAAGCCTATTACTCTGGCCAACATATATGCTCCTAATAAAATGCAGGTGTCGTTCTTTAAAAATACATTACAGATTCTTGATGCGTTTAAATCTGGGATGCTCATTGTAGGAGGTGATTTCAATTTGGCCTTAAACCCCTTGCTCGACACTTCTTCGGGCTCCTCTAATATTTCGTATAGAGCATTGCATTCGATAAAGAATGTGTTGAAAGACATGTCCCTTCATGATACGTGGCGCACATTGAATCCCACCGTCAAAGACTACACTTTTTACTCCCCTCCTCACGATAGATATTCAAGAATTTACTATTTTTTCTTGTCTCAGAATGATCTTGAGGACCTTATTGACACATCAATTGAACCAATGTTTTTCTCTGACCATCATCCTATTACTTTTTCTATAATTTTTCGTTCCAGGCATGTTAATAATAGAATCTGGAGACTTGATAATTCCTTACTTAATAACCCAGACAATATTAACACACTCAATTCAAGGATTGCCCTTTATTTTGCAGAAAATGACACTGAGGACGTTCACCCTTCATCGTTTTGGTCTGCTCATAAATGTGTAGTTAGGGGTGAATTAATTTCTATTTCAGCAAAAAGAAATAAATTGAGACAAGCCAACATCAAATCTCTTACTGAACTAATCCATTTTCTGGAAAAAAAAATAAACATAAGCAATCTTTAGCTTTAGATACTCTATCTGAATTATTGGAGACCAGGAAAACCCTTTTAAAAATATTGGATGAAAAAATAAAGCGCAACTTTGCTCTGTCTCAAAAACTGTTTTATGAGTTTGGCAACAAGTCTGGTAGACTTCTGGCTAGAACTCTTCAATCTAATAAGAAAATTAATAATAATAATAACATTTTTTCTATCACAGATCCTAATGGAAAAAAATTGTTTACATCTTCTGAAATTGACAATCAGTTTAAACAATTCTATACCAAATTGTATAACTTACCCATACCTGATACACCTGATAACATGGTTGATAGGGGAAGTATGATTTCTGAATTCTTACATTCCTATAGCCCAAACCCTATTACTGCTGATGAGGCTGATAAATTAGACAGACCCATTGGAAAAGAGGAAGCTGTCACTGCTCTCAAACAACTTAAGACAGGTAAATGCCCTGGCCCGGATGGCCTCTCTGTATCGTATTATAAAACTTTCTCAGACTCTATTATCCCTCATTTTTTTAAAACATTTAATAATATTCCCTCTTCGTCCCCTTTTGTCAAGGATATTCTGGAAGCACATATTACCATGATCCCTAAATCGAACAAAGATACATCCCTGGTTTCTAATTATAGGCCAATTTCGCTTTTAAATGTAGATATTAAGCTCTATGCTAAAATTATTGTCAATCGCCTCCTCCCCTTACTACCTAAGATTATCTCTCTTGACCAAGTAGGCTTCATCCCCGGTTGGGAAGCGAGGGATAACACTATTAAAGCCATTAATATACAAAATTGGCTCACAAAGTCTAAAATTCCTGGATTCCTTCTCTCTCTTGACGCGGAGAAGGCTTTCGACAGAATAGCTTGGGACTATATGAGTGAAGCTTTAAAAGCACTAGGATTTCGAGAACGTATAATCCATTTTATTCTTCTGCTTTATTCTTCTCCCACAGCTAAGATTAAAGTGAATGGTTGCTTGTCGGAAGCCTTCTCCGTGTCCAATGGGACGCGTCAGGGATGCCCTTTGTCCCCAATTATTTTTGTCATCCTCCTAGAGCCCATGCTCAATAGGCTTAGGAACAACCAGGACATAGTGGGTGTTGAGATCAAGAAGAAGACCTATAAACTAGCTGCATTTGCAGATGATGTCCTTCTTTTTCTCTCAAACCCTTTAATAACTATACCCAATTTGTTGAAAGATTTCTCCCTCTTCGCTTTCTAATCTAAAAATTAACTTTACTAAATCCACGGCTCTGAACATTTCCTTACCTGATGCTACGGTGGTCTCCTTATGCAAAACCAATTTTCCTTTTCACTGGGAAGAAGATTCATTGACTTTTCTAGGAATAAAATTGACTCCGAATTTAAAGGACCTTTATAGCAAAAATTTCTTACCTTTACTCAAGAATATTAAAAGTGATTTGTTATCTTGGGATAAAGGATTTTTTTCCTGGTTCGGAAGAGCGGACATCATTAAAATTAATATCCTTCCCAGAATTCTCTACCTACTACAGACTATACCCATTAAAATTCCTTCCTCGTTTTTTAAAGATTTTAAATGCATGTGTACAAAATTCATTTGGAATCTAAAACAGCCACATATCAAATGGGACAAACTCATTATTCCCAAACTTCTGGGTGGTATAGGACTACCTGATGTGCAAAAGTATTACTGGGCTTGCCACTTGACTCGCATACTTGATTGGCATTTACATGCCCATACTAAAGCTTGGGTTGAGTTGGAAGAAGTATCCTCCTCTCCTGCTCTGCCACTGATCCACTTACCTTGGATTACCGCACGCAAAATTCCACCTGTCACATGTTCTCACCCTTTTATAGGTGCTACTTTGCAAATTTTTAGGACTCTTTGTAAGAACTTTCATTTTTCCTCTGTATATGGTCCCCTGACTCCTATAAATTTTAATCCAGAAATTTCTCCAAAATACTCTATAATTAATGCATCTGATTCTACATGCTTCAACTCGATTAGAGCTGAATCCTTTTTTGAAAAAGGTAACCTTCTCACACTCGATTCATTTCAACTTTCCAACCCGGGTGTTATTATACCACCTCCTGAATATGAAATGATAAAACGTTTTTTTTATAGAACTGGCTCGGATTCCGTATGGCATAGACGCAAAACTCCTTTTGAGATCTTATGTCTCAAAAATTCACCTCAGAAACATTTAATATCCACAACTTATGCCTCTTTTTTCACAGATTACGACCTCAAGGGGGACATAGTGAATCTCAAATGGGAAAACGATCTTAATATCTCCCTCTCCCATGATGAATGGGAACATGTCTTTCAGCATATCCAAAAGGGCTCTTTAAACGTATTGACCCAAGAGAATAACTATAAATTGTACTCTAGATGGTATAGGACTCCTATAATCATTCACAAATATAATGCAAACATTTTGCCTTTATGTTGGCGATGTAACTCTGCTCAAGGTACAATCTTACACATATGGTGGGAATGTGTTCTGATAAAGCCCTTCTGGAAAGATATCCATCGCTTAATTTCTCGCATTACAACATTCACTCCTGATTTCACTGCTGCCCAATATCTACTACACCATTCCTCATTCCCTTATTACACTTATAAAAAAATCATTAATGCTTCACCTTATCAATGCTGCTAAGCTTTGTATACCTATTAGATGGACACAATCTTCACCTCCTACCATCTCAGACTGGTTTAAGAAAATTGAACACATTGCAGAAATGGAAGAATTAATTTTTCAATCTAGGGATTCACCAAAATCCTTCTATGACAAGTGGGCTTGTTGGTTAAACTTTAAAAATTCCACTGAGTTTCATTCGTTCAACAATGCATCGCCGTGAAATTTTTATATTTCATTCTCTCCTAACACTCCTTCTTATATGATCTTGATGAGGTTATTATCCGTTGTTATATGTATGTATTGCCTCTCTTTTTCCTCTTTCCCTTCCCTTTCCTTTTCCACCCCTTCCCCTCTTCCTCTTTTTGTTTTTGTCCTTTATTGGACATGACCTGTACCTATGCAACATTTGAATTCTCCCTTTGTGGAGCATTTTGTGTAGTCTACTTATTATATGATTTATATAATTTATGTATACTTACTGTTATATATTTAATTCTTAAAACTTCAATAAAATATTTGAAAAAAAAAATGAAAAACAAGAGAATAGAATAAAATATAATATATATATTATAATTGATTCTATTCTGTTCTATTGTTTTTCTAGTTTATTAACTTTTCTATTATTTTCTATTCTATTCTAATCTTTTCTATTCCAATTCGATTTAATTCTATATGAAATTTGAATTTTGTAAAATGGTTATATGTAATAAAAATTTGGATGTGGTAGTTTTTTCTAATTTAGTAGATTTTTTTCAAATGTGGTAGAATTTTTTCGAATGCAGTAGATTTTTTCTAATCTAATTAAATTTTTAAAATTTGATCGACTTTTTAGGAATTCGGTCAAAATTTTTTCAAATTCTAATATGAAACTAATCTTTTATAATCTTTTCTATTCAAATTCGATTTCATTCTATATGAAATTCGAATTTTGTAAAATGGTTATATGTAATAAAAAATCGAATGTGGTAGTTTTTTCTAATTTGGTAGATTTTTTTCAAATGCGGTATTTTTTTCTAATTCGGTAGATTTTTTTCAAATGCGGTAGAATTTTTTCAAATGCAGTGGATTTTTTCTAATCTAATTACATTTTTCAAATTTGATAGACTTTTTAGGAATTCGGTCAAAATTCTTTCAAATTCTAATATGAAACTAATCTTTTATAATCTTTTCTCTTCAAATTCGATTTCATTCAATAAGAAATTCGAATTTTGTATAAAATTAATTCAAATTCAAATAGAAAAGATTAGAATGGAATAGAAAAGAAAAGAGAAACAAGAGAATAGAATAACATATAATATATATTATAATTCATTCTATTCTGTTCTATTGTTTTTCTATTCTTTTATATTTTAGTTTAATTATTTTCCAATCTATTCTAGAATTCAAATTTATACTATTTGAATTTCGGAAGACTGTCATGTTCGATTTTATTACATTCTATTAACTTCTATTATATTCTTTTTGATTCTATTGCTTTATTGTTTTATATTCTGTTTTATTGTAGTTTTTAGAAAATCGATTTCTAATTTTTTAAAATTCGATTCGAATTTGTTTTCAAATTCGATTCAAATTTTTTTTCAAATTCGATTAGAATTCGAATTTCGTTCGCGTTTTTCCTAATTTGTTTAAATTCGTTAATTTTGTAATTTGGAAATTCGGATGCATATGAATTTTGGAATAATGAAAAATTTGTCCGAATTAGAATTCGTAACGAAACGAAATGCACATGTCTATCAATGAGCATGCTGTAGCTTTGTATCAGGATCTGTCCACCATAACCCTGCAAAACAGACGGGCATTGTGCCCCATGATTGCTGCATTAAGGGATAAAGGCATCCCATACCGTTGGCGCTTCCCTTTCGCTCTAAATGCCACGTTCCTGGGCAAACAACACTATCTATGGATGCCAGAAGACATCCAAACCTTTTGTGAGCAGCTGCAACTCCCACTGATCCAACTGCCAGAGTGGTATAAGGAATTCCGTTCCCCTCCAAAAGGTATATCCCCACTTCATACCCCACAATCATCGCCCTCTAAACCATCTTCTACTAAGAAGTCCAAATCTGATAAGTATCCGGGATCGGATATGGGCAAGTCTTCCTACCCAACTAAAGACGCCAGGCCGCATGATAAAACGTGACTTCACCAAGATGTCTCAGGCTATCACTATTTCGCCAGACCATTAAAGGGTCACTAAAGGAAAAAAAAATTGCCTAAAATTAATGTCTGCAAGGTAGACAGACAGAATAGTGTAATGATTCTGTTAAAAAACGAGTAAATACCTATTAAATTCCTTCATCTATATCACCTCCGGCATTCTAGTTTCTGTTCTCTCATTCACTTCCTGGTTTGCATCGTTCGTTCATGTAAGAACTACATTTCCCAGTATGAATTGCGGCACGCCCAGTAATTCACACCTCCTTGAAGTCTCTAACACGTAGAGAGCGTCCTGCCACACAGATGTAGTTCCCAGGAGGGGGTGAGCACGTTACTGACCACCGCAGTAAAGCCTCCCATCATGGTGGTCAGTAAAATAAGACAAGCAGGAAGTGAACAAAACACAGAAGAAATAGAGCAACTTCTGAGCAAAAACTAACAATGAGAAAGTGAAAAGAGGAATGTCTGCAGGTAAAGGATGCTTATTATGAAAAAAAAATCCTTTACAACCCCTTTAAGTTAAACCCTTTCTTTTTACTTTTTGGCTCTGGACTGACGTATTTATTCTGTGAAACCTCTCTTTTTTATTTTACCAAAAATGTGGGTAGTTTATTGCGTTTTGATTGCCCTGAACTTCACTTTAGTGTGTTTTTTACTGAACATTTGCAATTACTAGAACTGCGGTAAGATCGTGTGGCAAAAAAAAAAGTGGGGGCGTGGCTTGGAGCGGGAGCCGGATGGACGTGTGAACTCTAAACTCCGGAGCTACGGGACACCAGAGGCACTAATCAGCCCTTCTACGGCTCTCATTTCCCTGATCGGACTGCTTGCTAAGCCCAAAGGACCTGCTACCATGCCCGGGAAGAGGCAGACGGATAAGAAGCCGCAGCGTCTGACTGATTTTTTCATGCCGCATGGCAAGGTCGGTGGACAAGATGGCGCCGAGGCCTATACACCTCCGCAAGCTTTCTCTAAGAAATCATCAAAGAAAGGTAATTGTACTCAAATCCTTTTAGCCCCCGATGACTCAACATCCAGTCCCTGTACCCCATCGTCCTGTAGCCTGACGAAATCAAGGCCCAGGCTGGATGAACAGGGATTAGACCGGGCCGCAAGCCCAAATGGGAGCCAGGCCTCTGACTCAGGAAAGGACACGAAAGACTTGCCGGAATCGATAATCTCCTATCCCACACAGAACCAACCGGTACTTGATACGGTGCTCAAGGACATACTGATCTCCCTAAAAAGTACCTTGCATTCCAACATGGCGACATATATGCATCACCTCAACAGGGATATTCAGGAGGCGGGCAGTAGGGTGGCTCATATAGAGACAAAAATGGAGGAGTATGCCACAACTAAAAACGATTTAGTTGATGCCAATGATGTTAGAGAGACTGACACTGAATGGCTCAAAGCTAAATTAGCAGACATGGAGGACAGGTCTAGGAGAAACAACCTGAAGATTAGGGGGATCCCTGAGTCTATACAACAGTCTGACCTGCGCCTCTATGCTGCAGACATGTTTAAAGCACTTATACCGAGCCTTACTGATCTGGATGTTACGATTGTCAGGATCCACCGCTTGCCAAAACCTTCCCATCTGTCAGATCAGGTCCCTAGAGACGTGCTGCTCAGGTTGCACTTTTTTCATGTTAAAGAACAACTTATGGCAACAATGAGAAAGCAGGACAACATTCCATCATCATACCAGTCCATGCAGTTCTTTGCTGATCTGTCCCAGTATACACTATTGAAGAGGAAAAACTTGCATACTGTGACTAATCTCTTACGTAATCATAAGATTGTTTACCGCTGGGGATACCCGACAAAACTTTCCATTACAAAAGAGAACCACACCTACACGGTGACATCCTTGGAAAAGGGTCTTGATCTCCTCAAAGGCTGTAGTATCCTGCCTGATGCAGATGATGTTATGACCAGCACCCCACATCAGGTAGAACAGGAGTGGAAGCAAGTTAATGCCAGGAATGCTAAAACCCACATGTAAATAGAGCCTGATGGACTTTTTCTTTTCTCTTTGTACTTTTGTCCCTAAGTTCGGTAACATTCCAGTACATTTGAACTTACCCCCCTAGTTACAAGTCGCAGCGAATCGCTGTCCCTGGAGGTTTTTTATCCTCCGTGTGAACTTTATCATCTACACAAAGATGGTTATATTTTTTCTGCTTACGTTTTTTATGTTTTCTTTTGTTTTCTCTACATCTCCTTGATCTACTTTCTGGATGTCGACGGATAAGAACCACCCGGTAAAACGGAAATCAATGTGGAAGGAAGCACTTACACATCAAAGTGACGTTCATTGTGCCCAGGAGACTCACTTTAGCAACAAAGCACCACCAAAGTGCCCCCATGGAAGTTTCCCGCATATGTTTACAGCTAACTCCAAATCCAAGAGTGTTCTAACCGCTATCCGTGACTCAGTAGCATTTACTTTGCATGACCAATTTCAAGATCCTTTGGAGAGGTTTCTAATTTTAATATGTAATTTGGACTCTATGGCCCCGTACACACGATAGAATCCATCCGCAGATAAATCCCAGCAAATGGGTTTCTGCGGATAGATCCTATGGTGTGTACACGCCAGCGGATCTGTTTCCGCGGAGAAATCTCCTCTGGGATGGATTCCAGCAGATCGGATATTTGCTGAGATGCACAACAAATCCATCTGCTGGAATCCATTCCAACGGATGGATCCGCTCGTCTGTACAGACTTACCGGATCCATCCGTCCAAAGGGATTCCCCGCACGCGTCGTAATGATTTGACGCATGTGTGGAATTCCTTATATGACAGCGTCGCGCCCGTCGCCGCGTCATAATCGCGGCGACGGCGCGACACGTCATCGCCAGAGGATTTCCGCGCGGATTTCAATGCGATGGTGTGTACACTCCATCGCATCGAAATCTGCGGAAATCTTTGAGAGGATTTATCCGTGGAAACGGTCCGCTGGACCGTATCCGCGGATAAATTCTCTCGTGTGTATGGGGCCTGACACTTACACGATAGTTAATGTTTATTCCACCAACAAACACCAAGTACGTTTTTTCAATAAGTTGATGAAAAAAGTTCAATTGCATCGCAGAGGTTTACTCATTGTTTGTGGAGACTTTAATATGACCCTTGACCCTTTGATGGACTCCACTACTAACACCAACCGTCACCATAATGCTTTATTGCCATTGATCCACAAGCATAACGTGTATGATGACTGGCGCTGCTTACATGCTGAAGAGAAGGATTTTACATTTTTTTCTCCACCTCACCGAGTATATACCAGAATTTACCTTTTTTTAGTGGACCAACAAGTTTTACTGCAAACTAAATCGGTGTCTATTAATACTTTATCCTAGAGTGACCATGCATCTGTTGTATTGTCTGTTGCAGACCATGTTTCGTCTAGACCGAGTTCTGTTTGGAGGCTTAACACTTTTTTGTTACAGGTGCCGGGGACGAAGGATAAAATTTGTAATCATATAGCTGAATTTTTTGGTGATAATGTGGGCTCGGTACAAAGCCCTTTTGTGTTGTGGAACGCGCACAAATCGTTTATCAGGGGTGTTTTCATACAGTTGGGGGCAAGATTCAAAAGGCAGAGGCAGCGGCTCCTTACTGACCTGACAAAGCAAATATCTGTCTTAGAAGCTCAAAATAAGCAAAACGCGTCCCCAATATTGTCCCAACAATTGACGAGGCTTAGACCTTAGGTTGCATTTACTTGAAAATTTTGAACAAACTTCTAAGGGGCTCAGGATGACCTACTATGCCAATGAACATAAAGCAGGGAAATTGTTAGCACAAACCCTTAAGGGCCAAAGGTACAAACTTAAAGTCCCGTTTATCATACACCCCAAATCTAATCAGAGAGTATACCATCCCCAAGAAATTGCTGATGCTTTCAGTCACTTTTATGGGACTTTGTACAACCTTAGGGATGACCCCGCCACTGTCCAACTGACACCTGAGATCATTGCTCAGTTTCTTGAAAAGTTGGACATTCCCAAGTTATCATCTGACCAACTCCACTTTCTTAATCTTCCATTTGACGAAAAAGAAATTTTCAAGGTCATAGAATCCCTTCCCCTTAATAAATCACCAGGTCCCGACAGTTTCAGTAGTGAATATTATAAAGAATTTAAATCCCTATTGTCACCATATTTACTACAATTGTTTCAATCTGCTGCTGCCTCTACCTCTTTTCCACCTGAAATGTTGGAGGCCTTGATTGTGACGTTGCCTAAGCCGGGGAAGGAGCCCACCTCTCCTTCAAATTTCAGACCGATCTCATTGCTGAACATTGATCTTAAGATTTATGCCAAATTAATAGCTATGTGTCTGGTTGATATACTACCTACACTTGTACACCCAGATCAAGCAGGCTTTACTAAGAATAGGCAGACTTCCGACGCCACGCGCCGTATGATTAACATTATACACTTGGCGAAAGTGCAACGGAGGCCTTCTCTGCTCCTGTCTTTGGACGCAGAGAAGGCCTTTGATAGGATACATTGATTGTATTTAGCAAGAGTTTTGGAATCCTTTGGCTTCGATGGCAGTATATTCTCGGCAATCTTAGCTTTGTACTCTAAACCATCTGCTAGGGTTTATATGTCTGGCATTCTCTCATCCCTTTTACTATATGCAACGGCACGAGGCAAGGATATCCCCCTATCCCCCTTGATATTTAATCTCTTAATGGAAACATTAGCTATCTATATCAGGACCCATCCCCCAAAAAAAAGATTTCCAAGTGGGTGAGCGTACACATTCGATCAGCCCCTTTGCAGACGACATTATTATGATTATGACGGAGGTGGACTCTTCCCTGGCGGCAACCCATGCAGCATTAAGGTTATTTAAAAAAATTAACAATAGTAAATCATATATTCTTGGTCTAGGTCTTGATACTTATACTTGTGATAAGATTAAATCTAGATATCCATACACTTGGAGCATGGAAGGGATAAAATATTTAAAAAAAATAACATTGACAGGCACGGTGGATCGATTGCTATAGGTTAATTATAACTCTTTTCTTAGGACACTTAACTCTAAACTTCAAGACCTGGCCTGGAGAGAATCTACCTGGTCTGGTCGCTTAGCAGCTTTTAAGATGATGCTATTACCCCAATTCATTTATTTATTCAGGAATCTTCCTATTCCGGTCCCAGATAAAGCACAATCCTTGATAAATACATTTCTTTGGCAAGGCCAGAAAGCCAGGTGTGCCTTCCAAAGTCTAGAATGGCGGGGGGAGTGGGCCAAGTTCTTCTCAAAGATTACCATACTGCCACTATCTTAGCTCAGTTGAGACACTGGTTTCCAGGAGAGTTCACCTCTAGATGGCAGGAATTAGAGGCTCATCAGTGTCCTAACTATAATCTCTACAATTTACTGTTAGCCAGCAGATTAATGAAAAGTCTCCCTCCAAATTTATCACCTACTATGTACGCTTCCCTTCAGGCTTGGAGGAGGCTCCTGGGTAAACCGTTGGTGGATCCCAACCCTAGGACCATTCACCTTCCTATAGCTGGTTTACAGTTGTTAATCCCAAATTTGAATGTCAAGCATTGGGAATCTAAGGGAATTGCAACCACTGCAGACATTCAAAATGGCCCTGCGATTAAATCCTTCCGATCTCTTCAGATTGAATTTGGCTTATAACCCAGGGACCAGTACACCGTTACCCAGATATCACATCTACTAGCTGCTTCCACTGAGACGTCCGTTACCATCCCATGGAGATTATTTTTATACTTTACTAACCCTGTTTCCTCTATCATCTCTATTGAGATGATGGAAAACCAAGGAGATCCCTACTATCGGAGATTTATATAGAACTCAACTTACCAACCTCTACCTCATGTATGATACTATGTTTGATGCCTCTCAATTCACGTATAGGGCCAAGTATCAGGCTTGGAAACCATGGATAGACTGGTATGGGAGTAACAAGGCTAGATTGTAACCTCTGATTTTTGCATCACTTCTTGTCGCATCCATTTATTCTTCTTCCTTTTTTTTCTTTCCTTTCCCTCTTTCCCCTCTTTTTCTTTTTATGCCCCCCCCCCCCTCTGTTCTTTTTTCTCCTGTTTTATATGCAGATTTTTATCAGTTCAGTTTATTAAGATGACAACTATACTGTGTACGATTTTGATACAATGATTAGGCTGTGTTTGCTGTTGATTTTGTGTCGGTGTGGTGGGTCTCATGCTTCTTGGTGCAGCGTGCTCCCGTTGGGGCGCCCGGGGTCAGAGACTCCCTACCAGCTGTCTTTTGGTCACAGACTTGCCTAAATGTTACTGTTATTTTTTACCAGGTTATCGTATGTGATAGAATGTTGATCCCTATCTGTAATTAACCTTTGCAAAGTGTGTTTACTGTACTGATGTTTAATGCTCCTTTAATGCATTTATCTGCTTTGTTCGTATATATTTTCTCAATAAAAATAATTGAAGATAAAAAATAAAAAATAAAGACCTAGGACCTTTTCCAGATTCCGTGTAACATTTCTGACCACATCCGAGTCAGAGTGAGTATGTCAGTATGTATTGTAAAGGCACAACAAAATCACTAAAATGCCATATTACATTGGTGAAGCTCATTCAGATATTAGTTTTACTCAGTTTCTCAGTGAACCCGGTAAAAAAAAAAAAACAATGCAATGTGCACAGTACCTCTGTTATTCAACAAAGCCATGGCATTCTGTCAGACAGCCAAACATCTAATGCCTTGTACACACGATCGGAATATCAGATGTCAGACAGGATTTTTTCATCGGATATTCCGACCGTTTGTGGGCCCCATCTGATTTTTTTCCAATGGAGAAATAGAACATGTTTTATTTTTTTCCGATGGAAAAAAATCCTATCGGAGTTATGTAAAGAGTTATTTTGAGTTATGCCTTTTTCACTGTCTGAATCATATCAGAAAGTGTGACTATAAGAGCAACAGAACATTTATTTAACTGTGCCATATAATTATTTTTTATGCTTGCATCCATCAAAGTGTAATAAAACAGGAGGGCTTTGGTAAATGTAATGACCACACATAAAAAGCTGTGTGGTATTAACAGCCAAAGAACTAAAGCAAATAATACACAAAGTTATTTCCCCCCTACATGTGTATAAATGTTAAATAGTAATATATACTGTATATGTTTAGTCACCCTCTCTTGCTTAATAGATTTGTGGCTATTATATGCATGAACTGTGGACTTTTAAAGTGTAATGTGGTGTGTGTGTGTGTGTGTGTATTATATGTATATATATGCACACACAAACAGGGCTTTTTTTCATAGAAAATAGGTGCAAGAACTCAACCATGACCCCCCAAAACACACCCTCCAAACTGAATCAAGTAGTGGGTGTGGTCAAATTTCACAGTGGGGAGGTCTTCAATTAAATACCAGGGGCCAGATTTAGATACAATGGCGTAACTATATTCGGGCGTAGCGTATCTCATATACGCTACGCCGCCGTAACTTTGAGAGGCGAGTAGTGTATTCAGAAAGAACCTGCGCCCGAAGTTACGGTGGCGTAGTGTATATGGGCCGGCGTAAGCCCGCCTAATTCAAAGTAGGCTAGTAGGGGGCGTGTTGTATGGTAATGAATCGTGACCCCACGTAAATGACGCACCTAACGAATGGCGCATGCTCAGTATCGCATAAAATTTTCTCCCTAACTTACGCCGACTCAATGTTTAGTCGACGTGAATGTAACCTACGCCCATCCCCATTCACTGACGACTTACGCAAACAACGTAAAATACGACGCTGTTCCGACGTCCATACCTAACATGACTTACCCCTGCTTTATGAGGGGTAAAGTTATGCCGGTCGGACGCCTTACGTAAACAGCGTATTTTAATACGCCGGGCGCAAGTACGTTCGTGAATCGGCGTATCTAGATCATTTGCATATTCGACGCGGAAATCAACGGAAGCGACACCTAGCGGCCAGCGTAAATATGCACCTAAGATACGACGGGGTAAGAGACTTACGTCAGTCGTATCTTAGAGAAATTCTGGCGTATCTGATTCTTTGAATCAGGCGCCGAGATACGACGCCTCACATTTAGACTTACGATGGCGTATCTGGAGATACGCCGTCGTAAGTCCTTTGTGAATCCGGGCCTAGGAGTGCATTAAGTACAAAGTGCAGAGATTGGGGGAGAGGGGGGTTACACACAGATTGCAGAGTCCAGGGGTGCACTGAAAACAGATTGCAGAGTTCAGCCTTTTTCCATAGCTGCTTACCTCTGCACCCCCCCCCCTACCATCTTCCACAAGTCTTACTTTTGTTGTATTAGGCTGAAGCACAGCTGTAGTGCCTCTCTGCACACTGTAGGCAGCTGTACACAGCTTCAGGCATGGGCCCCCTGGAGCAGAGAACCCACCTCTACCTCCTCCTGCTGCAAATTGAGAACCGGGGGGGGGTGCTTCCAGTATGAAAGTGTTTTCTCTCCTCTCTCCAGCCATGACATGAGAACCGGGGGGGTGGGTGCTGCTGAAAATGAAAGTGTTTTCTCTTCTCACTCCAGCCGCGACATGAGAGCTGGGGGGGGCTGCCGAAATGAAAGTGTTTTTTCTCCTCTCAGCCGTGAGCTAAGAACGGGGGGGCGCCCGGGCCCCTGGGAACATTTGGCCCCTTACAGGTGTAATGCCTGTACCCCCCTGATGGCAGTCCTGACTGTAGGTCGCCCCCCCAATACCCAAAAGATGTATTGCCGCCTTTAACATCAATGACAGCCTGAAGTCTGTTGTGGTATTTGTCGATGAGTTTCTTTATCTTCTCAGATGGTAAAGCTGCCAATTCCACTTGGCAAAAAGCCTCCAGTTTCTGGATTCTTGGGCTGTCTTGCATGAATTAAAAAAGAAAAAGTGCAGCGCTAGAATAAATATAGTGAGAACTATATATAAAAAATTGCAAAAAGCAGATATGGTGCTCACAACCAGGTGAGTGTACTCTGGACCTAGTTACAGTGAACAAAAGGTAAAGATACCGAGAGGTATATTACAAAGTGTATATAATACATATGGATAGCATAATAAACCACATGAGTGATATAAGTGAAAAAAGTCCAGAAAAAATAATAATAACAAATGGGACGTCTCTTATTAGAAAAAGTCCAATATAAAACAAATAGAGGGGGAGAGTCCTTGAAATCGACTAGGTTTGAAAACATGTGAGGTGAGTCGTCTCAAGGCAGGAATCAGTTGTACGATCCGCTGTATAATCCAATGATAACTTGAGCAGGTGTAAGAAATCACATCAAAGTATCACTCTTTCAAGGTCAGCAAAGACATCCAAGAATCATTGGTAAACGTAAGAAATGGGTACTCTTACCAGATAAGATGGACACATTCGTCAGCGACGGTGTGTCAATCAGGCATATACGAGCTCCTCAGGCCGGTAGCAACAATGGAACAGGTGATGAAATTGTTGAGAATCACCATCAGAGGTCATGTATATCCAGATTAAGGTGAATCACTGAAGAAATCCTCATAGAGGGCAGCAGGTATACATGTTCGAACATAGTAATATGAAAATAAAAGGAAAACAGCTCCACATGGTGTAGTTATTCCCAATCAAAAAGGCCTTTATTAGGCATAGATAAAAGCACAATAAGAACAAAAATGAATAAAAAGCACAAGTCTTGTGAAGAGACCGGTACAGGTGATCACATAGAGAATGAATGAAGCGTGGTGAACAGGTAGCGCAAATAGGCTATGTACCCGACATGTTTCGAGCTAGTGGCTCTTCAACTGTGGCATAAATCTATTGACCCGCACCACGCCATATATATACTGCATATAAGTGATGAATCAATTGTGTTAAAGAGCCAAAACAGCTGCAAGAAAGCAACTCGGAGTGTTAGGCCAATCACGGTGGTATCCTGCAGACAACACCCACTCCTGTCAGCAGGGAACCACCACTCATTGCAGCGCCCATCATATGATGCGCTCCCAAGAGCAGTCATTGGTCCAAACCATGCCTTGAGTTGCTTTCTTGCAGCTGTTTTGGCTCTTTGACACAATTGATTCATCACTTATATGCAGTATATATATGGCGTGGTGCGGGTCAATAGGTTTATGCCCCAGTTGAATAGCCACTAGCTCGAAACATGTCGGGTACATAGCCTATTTGCGCTACCTGTTCACCACGCTTCATTCATTCTCTATGTGATCACCTGTACCGGTCTCTTCACAAGACTTGTGCTTTTTAGTCATTTTTGTTCTTATTGTGCTTTTATCTATGCCTAATAAAGGCCTTTTTGATTGGGAATAACTACACCATGTGGAGCTGTTTTCCTTTTATTTTCATATTACTATGTTCGAACATGTATACCTGCTGCCCTCTATGAGGATTTCTTCAGTGATTCACCTTAATCTGGATATACATGACCTCTGATGGTGATTCTCAACAATTTCATCACCTGTTCCATTGTTGCTACTGGCCTGAGGAGCTTGTATATGCCTGATTGACACACCGTCGCTGACGAGTGTGTCCATCTTATCTGGTAAGAGTACCCATTTCTTACGTTTACCAATGATCCTTGGATGTCTTTGCTGACCTTGAAAGAGTGATACTTTGATGTGATTTCTTACACCTGCTCAAGTTATCATTGGATTATACAGCGGATCGTACAACTGATTCCTGCCTTGAGACGACTCACCTCACATGTTTTCAAACCTAGTCGATCTCAAGGACCCTCCCCCTCTATTTGTTTTATATTGGACTTTTTCTAATAAGAGACGTCCCATTTGTTATTATTATTTTTTTCTGGACTTTTTTCACTTATATCACTCATGTGGTTTATTATGCTATCCATATGTATTATATACACTTTGTAATATACCTCTCTGTATCTTTTACCTTTTGTTCACTGTAACTAGGTCCAGAGTACACTCACTTGGTTGTGAGCACCATATCTGCTTTTTGCAATTTTTTATATATAGTTCTCACTATATTTATTCTAGCGCTGCACTTTTTATTTTTTATTTTCTGTATATAACATTGTTCCATTGTTGGTGCTGGCTGCTACACTTATTATTTACTTTTTTACTTGAGTAGCGCAATCTTTTCCTTTATTTTTTCATTTGTCTTGCATGAATGGCACGTTTGAGATCTCACCAGAGTGCCTCAATGATATTGAGGTCAGGAGACTGAGATGGCCACTCCAGAACCTTAACTGCATTCTGCTGTAGCCAATGACTGGTCAACTTGGCCTTGTGTTTTGGATCATTGTCATGTTGGAATGTCCAAGTATGTCCAATGCGCAGTTTCCTGGCTGATGAATGCAAATGTTCCTTCAGTATTTTTTGATAACATACTGCACTCATCTTGCCATAAATTTTGACCAAATTTCATGTGCCTTTTTAGCTCACACATCCCTAAAACATCAGCGATCCACCTCTGTGTTTCACAGTAGGAATGATGTACCTTTCATCATAGGCCTTGTTGACTCCTCTCCAAATGTAGGGCTAGATTCACGTAGATCGGCGCATCTTTAGAGCGGTGTAGCGCATCTCATATGCGCTACGCCAACGTAACATAGAGAGGCAAGAACAGTATTCAAAAAGCACTTGCTCTCTTTGTTGCGCCGGCGTAATGTAAATTGGCCGGCGTAAGCCCACCTTATTCAAAGTAGGAAGGTAGTGGGCGTGATCTATTAAAATGAAGCGTGACCCCATGTAAATGAAGGGCCGAACGAACGGCGCATGCGCGTGCATGCTCAGAATCACGTTGCATATACTCCCTAAGATACGACGGGTCAGTCAGCTTCGCTTCTGCTCTACTTCTCAGCGCTCATTGGAGCGCTGAGCTGTGGAGGGGCAGGGAGAGGCTGTCTCAGTTCAGTGTTGGTGCCCGGTGCCTGGCTCTCAGTGACTGATCTGGAGCAAGTGCAGAGCATTGATGGCCGTGTCGATCCCTCCCGCGTGTCCCTCCCTCATGGTGCCAACTCACCCACCCGCCAAGCTGATGTGCTGCAGGAAGAGCCTGGGTTCCGCTGCTGACTGCCCAAATCGTGAGTACCAGCTGCCCCTCCATGCTGATTAGTACAGAGGGCTGGTTACCTCTGACACTGTCCTCTGCTCTCCACTCCTCACCTGAACCTTTGTGGGAGCCCTCTCCTCTTCCTGCATCTACCCTGCACTCCTCACCCTATACTAATCTAATCTTTAGAGCCCCCACCCATACTGATCACCCTGTACAACACTGTACCCCTCACTATACACCCTGCCCCCCCCCCACAGAACCCTTGACCCCATACTGTTCTACTCTACAGATCACTGCACCCCTCACTATACACCCTTCCCCCACCTTATAGAACACTATCACTCACTGTCCACCCTGCCCCCAACCCCATAGAACACTGTGCCCCTCACTGCTCACCCTTTTTTTTAGATAATTCTATGTGTTTGTCTGTTTTTTGAGACGTTGGGGTCAGGAGCAAAATTGCATTGGCGGTGGGGGGCCCAAAAAAAATGTTTGCCCAGCTCTTTGCGCTTTGCTGTGCTCTTTATTACCCAGCTGGGTAAAAACAGTAAACTTGTGGTGAGGAAAGTAAAGTTGAAGAAGAAGGGAGAATAGCAGATTCAGGCGTGATAATAGGGAAACAGTCCTGCTCCCAAGCGTAACACTTCTCTGCGCCACTCCCGCTGGAGTGGGTTCAGTGTACCCGGACAATTGTAGGATAAAGTCTCTGCCACAGACCCTCCTTGGTGAACGTGAGGAAATAGTCTCTGCCACAGACCTCCCTCAGTGAGCCTCAGAAAGACACCTCTGCCACAGGCCCTCTCTGGATTGAATTATTGTAGACATCCCTCCTTGGATAAGTTACACCTGGATCTCCTTCAACTTGTCGCCCAGGTACCGACTGACAGGGGATAAATCCCTCAGTGTGCGGCTACCTTGATCCCCGGTGGTTTGTCCAGGCCCGTTTGGACCACCAGCCTCTCAATCTAGCTCCTCAGACTGACTCCCCACCGAAAGGCAGTACAGCTTGGGATCTTCAAATGGGAACACAGTCACTCACTGGGTCCCCGTCGCTGTTCAGATGCTCCGGGCCAGCATGGTCCTGGAACCAGGAACACCACGTGGCACACACGCCCCGGCCAGGTAGGCCATAACGCCGGGGCGCCGTGATGTGGTCACCCTAAAGGTGGATGCCACACTGGACGAAGAAGACCCAGAACCAATGGCGTCTGCCTCATAAATACCCCTCCCCAGCATGCACAGCAAGGACAAACCCTCCTGATTGGCTGCTGGGAAAGAGCACCCAAACCTTGACTCCAGTGCTGCCACCTGCAGCACCGGGGCTGGAAGAACAACCAAGTACAACAGAATTAGCCTACAGCACAGCCAAGCTGAGACAGAGACCCTGTTTTGCACTTAACAATCTGGATCAGAGTTTAACTACACTCTGATCTACCCTTAAATTTAACTAGAACCAGTACCATAAAGTACATAGGCGCTACATAAAGGTACATAAAGGTGATCAGAGTAAAAATATGGGTATTAAGGGTGCAACCAATAGAAGTGAACAGGGCACCTCAGGACACACACGAAATGGTGGCCCTCAACAGAATAGAGATGGCCAATACCCTGGTAACCACTATTCACCAAGGCCACCACAACAAGAGAGAGGGGATACCAACAACAAAATTAAAGATATCAATCACCTCAACCGTATAAGGGGAATGCCTCACAAAATTATAATTACCAACAATGGCATCATTATCCCCCAACCATTATCCTGATCCGAGGAATGAAATATCCACGTAAAATAGATATCAACCATTATCGGATGAGGAATATTATGGATATTACCCACCAAATCCTTTTTTACTGCAACAGGGGAGGGAGGGGGAAAACACCAAAGAGGAGTACCCACCAAGTGATTCACAGAGGTGGAGGAAGGAATGGATCTCCTCATCATCCTCTGTATGTGTGTACAGGTCTTTGTCAGACACAGGGGTCAAGTCCTGGGGAAAAAAGTGAGGGAACTCCCACCCAAGATCCACTCCCCCACCAAAAAAAAAAAAAATGATACGCTCATATGCATAATTACTAAACCACATAATTACTGTACCTTAGTAATCCTTTATATTACTGGCCGCTTCCTGTATGTGGATTCATCGGATAGTGTGCGGGTATTCCGTCACTTCTTCGATGCGGGAACAATGACAAAAGCTCCCAAGAGACATTCCGGCATCGAGGAAGTGACGGAATACCCACACACTAGCCGATGAATCCATATACAGGATGTGGCCTGTAACATAAAGGATTACTAAGGTTCGCCTGCCCCTGACAGTGACTCAAGCTGGGCATCGCCGCTTAGTAAAGGATTGGCTCGGGCGGCTCGGCTGCTCTAGTCCTGCAAAGGGAACTGAGTTCCTGCTGTGAAAAAAGTGCAGGAACTCCGTTCCCACGTGTTCCCGCAGGACTTGAGCCCTGGTCAGACAGAAGTCAATATCACTTCCAGCATTTGTCAAAGAGCATGCTGGAAAATTAGCAGTCGATCGGCATCCAATCGGCACTCTCAGCCAATGGCTGCGAGCACTGACCGCTGTGTTGTGGTAGGGGGCTGTCCCCCTGTCAGAACACAATAGCACAGCGGGAGATTGCTGTAACATTACACAGTTAATACAGAGATCTCAGGGTTTTTTTTGTTCACTCACAGGGTTGAACGAAAAAATAACTTACCGTGTGTACCAGGCATAAACTGAGAGAGCGCTCCTCACCACCTTTAGATTTAATTAAATTTATATTAAAAATAGTTAATGTTGATTAAGAGAGTTTAGTTCTGCTTAGACAAAGCCAATCCTTTTTACCAATATATTTGTCTAGTGCACATATTGATATAAATCTAAGATAAACATATATATTATGTGTGGGGTTTTTTTTTGTTATTTTTTTATACGCAGCAGTTACATATGTGAGAATAGGGACTGCAGGATATACCGTAACACTTGTATATTTCTACAAGGCTAAGAAGAAGAGGTTTTGAGAACAATATATATATATGTATTTGTCTCACAGTGTTTGAGCAGCTGGGAGTGGAATATATGGTTTGTATACAATAAAAATAGTGAGTTTTGCTGCCAAGTCATAAAAGGTATAGCCTGTCAGGGCATCTCTAGATTATGTACTTTTGGATTTTTTTGTCTGTGATTTATTTTTTTGTCAATGGCAGAATTTTGTCATTCATCCGCAAAAAAAATAAAATGTTCTATAAATACAAGGAAACAATGTACTTCCAGACATTCCAGCTATACCGAATAACTTTATTACTAGCTTCCTGTTCCTGTCTGCTGATCATTTCCTATCTAGGGGGGGAGGGGGTGGGGAGGGTTCATGACCTGTCTGGTGAGAGCTCCAACTGGCAAAAAAAAATAATAATGCTAAATTATAACTCTATTGTCTAGAAAAATCAGAGTCAGAGCTCAGAGATCAGAATGTCAGATCAACATATTTTTCTGTGATATAAATTTATATCAACCAGCTGCATTAACTACATACACTGTATTACCAAAAGTATTGTGACGCCACGCCTGCCTTCACACGCACATGAACTTTAATGGCATCCCACTCTTAGTCCGCAGGGTTCAATTTTGAGTTGGCCCACCCTTTGCAGCTAAAGCAGCTTCAACTCTTCTGGGAAGGCTGTCCACAAGGTTTAGGAGTGTGTCTATGGGAATGTTTGACCATTCTTCCAGAAGCGCAATTGTGAGGTCAGGCACTGATGTGGACAAGAAGGCCTGGCTCACAATCTCCATTCTAATTCATCCCATAGGTCAGGGATATGCAATTAGCGGACCTCCAGCTGTTGCCAAACTACAAGTCCCATGAGGCATAGCGAGACTGACAGCATCAAGCTCGACACCCTGAGGCAGAGGCATGATGGGACTTGTAGTTTAGCAACATCTGGAGGTCCGCTAATTGCTTATCCCTGCCATAGGTGTTCTATCAGGTTGAAGTCAGGACTCTGTGCAGGCCAGTCAAGTTCCTCTACCCCAAACTCACTCATCCATGTCTTAATGGATCTTGTTTCTGCACTAGTGCACAGTCATATTGGAACAGGAAGGGGCCGTCCCCAAACTATTCCCACAAAGTTGGGAGCATGATATTGTCCAAAATGTCTTGGGATGCTGACGCCCAAACCCTAAAAAACAACCCCACACCATAAACCCCCTTCCACCAAATGATTTGGACCAGTGTACAAAGCAAGGTCCTGACCTCACCCCGATAGAACACCTTTGGGATAAATTAGAGTGGAGACTGTGAGCCAGGCCTTCTCATCCACATGAGTGCCTGACCTCACAAATGTGCTTCTGGAAGAATGGTCAAACATTCCCATAGACACACTCCTAAACCCTGCGTACAGTCTTCCCAAAAGGGTTGAAGCTTTTATAGCTGCAAAGGGTGGGCCAACTCAATATTGAACCCTACGGACTAAGACTTGGCTGCCATTAAATCCATGTACAGGCGAGTGTGCCGATACTTTTGGTAACCGTGTATATATGAACTGTTTTACCTGCCAAAGCCAGTCCTGTGATCCAGGAAAACTTGTCAGACAGTAAATTCAAGCCGTTGAGCTGCAGTGGAAACTCTTCAGGGTTTTAGGCCAGCTGGCATAGCTGCTGTTGTACAATTTGACATTACCAAGAAAAAGCACATGTATACAACATCTCAAGCCAGCATTCTAGATTGGCTGCAGTGCATTAGGGCAATGCATCCCAGCATTTTATTCTTCTTTTTTTCATAGTCTGAGAGTGGCAGCTGGTGCGCAAAATTTTTGGGGGGCGCAAACAAACTGAAAAAAAAAACATCAATTGCAGCCACTGTGCCCATCAAACGCAGCTACTGTGCCCATCAATTGCCGCCACTGTGCCATCAAACGCAGCCACTGTGCCATCAATTGTCCCCACTGTGCCATCAAATGCAGCCACTGTGTCCATCAAACGCAGCCACTGTACCCATCAATTGCTGGCACTGTCCTATCAAACGCAGCTACTGTGCGCATCAATTGTCGCCACTGTGCCATCAAATGCAGCCACTGTGTCCATCAAACACAGCCACTGTACCAATCAATTGCTGACACTGTGCCATCAAACGCAGCTACTGTGCCGATCAATTCCCGCCACTGTGCCATCAAACGCAGCTACTGTGCCCATCAATTGCCACCACTGTGCCATCAAACGCAGCCACTGTGCCATTAATTGTCGCCACTGTGTCCATCAAAAGCAGCCACTGTACCCATCAATTGCTCACACTGTGCCATCAAACGCAGCTACTGCACCCATCAATTGCTGACACTGTGCCCATCAACTGCTGCTACTGTGCCTATCAACTGCTGCCAGTGTGCCCATCAACTGCCGCTACTGTGCCCATCAACTGCTGCCAGTGTGCATCCCCTGCCCACACAGCACTTACCTTGTCTCAGTGGGGCAGCGGGTCACTGCGATGTCCTCCACACACCTCAATCTCTTCTCCTGCCCTCTCTTCCTGCCCTCTGCTATGATTGGACGCCTAATAGGCGGCATCCAATCACAACGCCTGTCGTTTCAGCCAATCAGGTGACAGGTCACACAGACCCGAGCACCTGTTTGGCTGAGAGGCGGTTCAGTGTTAGGAAAGCGATTCATTTGCTTTCCTAACACACAGCTGAGTGAACAGCGAACGCCTAGCATGGCGCCCGCTGCTCACCTTTTTCTAATCAGGTGCTTCTAAAAAATACCCCACTGCTGTAATTCAGGTGCCCAGCGCCCGAAAAGGGGCTGGCCACCTGAATAGGGGGTGGCAGCGGCGACCATAACAGACAGGTGGCAGGAGATAGGGGGCCGCAATACAAATTCAGCCATACAGTTTGCATGGCTAAACTCGCATTGCATTTGCACGTAAATGCTGCAGGAACCTTTTTTGTTCCCGCACTGGAATCTAACACCCATGCGCTCCGATTCCTGTCTAAAATTCAAAGTTCACACTGCAAACTGCGAACCGATCCGGGGGTGTCCTTAACTTTGTATTGACATCCGCAGTGGTTCGCAGTGGGCAGAGTGAACTGCCTGCGATGGAGATGCGATGCGGGAACCCGCACTGGAATCGCCTTGGTTCCTGCATCTCAATAGTGTGAACCCAGGCTCAAGGTTGTCTAGCAGTCTCTGATAATCGTGGAATCTGTCACTAATGTCTCTGGAAACATGGAAGTCTCACTAAACAGCTTGTGTGGACATGGATGTCTAATATAATAACAGCTTCCAGGAGCATGGAAGCTTGACTTTTCAATTTCCTGGCACATTAAGATCTACCACATCAGTATCTGGGAACATGAAAACCACAAGCTTAGGGCTGTGAAGAAGTTCAGGCCTTTGTCACTGACAATGATGTCTGCTTGCAAACGGCAAGGGGAAGCCAGTGGCTTATTTGCTGGTGGAAACCTGACACAGTTAACTTTTCATGTTGTTTTTTCACCTCAGACTAAATAGGCTCATAAGTCCTTTGCATGTGCTATACATACTGCACAAGGAAAAATCATTGGCACTCAGTGTTGTTGTTGTCAGGGATATTCTTATAAAAAAAAGCATAGCAGAAGGAAAAACTGGCAATACTAGGAGGCAGAATATGATGGAGGAGAAAAGGGTGTAAAGCATAGCTAGAGAGGATTAATGCCCCGTACACATGATCGAAATTTCCGATGGCCTAAAATCCGATGGAATTTTTCGTCGGAATTCCGTTCAAGCTGTCTTGCATACACACTGTCAGACCAAATTCCGACCGTCCAAAACGCGGTGACGTACAACACTACGACGAGCTGAGAAAAAGTTCAATGCTTCCGATCATGCGTCGACTTGATTCTGAGCATGCGTGGGGTTTTTCTCCGTCGGAGTTGCACACAGATGATAGGAATTTCCTATCGTATTTTTTTTCATCGGAAAAAAATAAAACATGTTCTATTTCTAAACACCGACGGAAAAAAGTCCGATGGGGCCCACACACGTTCGGAATTTCCGATGAAAAAAGTCCATCAGAAATTCCGATCGTGTGTACGCGGCATAAGTTTTTACTTTATCTCCCTCTTTTTTAAATTTTTTAAATTTTACCCACTTAATTTTTCAGATGGAAATCTCCTTTTCGTGATTTACAATATTTCCACAATTAATGGGGTCACTCCCATTGTAATGCTCTTCCCTAGTGCTAGTTCCACCTTTAGGTTCCGCCTCAGGTTCCGGTGCTGATTGACCTTCGGCCTGCCACTAATATCCAGGTCCATGACCAGACTCCATTATGACTTGCAAGTATGAGCAATATAATCTATATATTTTTTCTACAGTTTAACCGTGTCATTACATGACCATTCATTACTATATTTACCTTTAACATTTATAGACATATCCTGTGCATCTGCTCCTGAAGAGTAGCGCTACAGCTACGAAATCGCGTCAAGCTAAATAGATGCTTTTCCCTGCCAGCTTTTCATCTTCATTACCATTACCATGGTTTACTGGAATTTGCCAATCTACAATTTATAATGGAAATAAGTTGCAAACTAGTCTGATGTGGTTTTTATGTTATGATTGTGGCTCTAGGCCAGCAGGCCATCATTGTGTCATCATGCTATTCTGTTCTTTATTATGTATCATGTTATGGAATAAATGTTTTTTATTACCCTATTATGATGGCTATGACGTTTATGCATTTTACTATATGACACTACTGATGGCCCTATCACCAGACATTATTATAGTTTAATGCTATGTTATTTTCTGTGGCTGCACGCTTCATCAAAAAGTCCCAAATTTAGTTCCCTTTCTCAAAGTTACCGGGGATGGAGGTACATCTAGTTGGCCTCCTCAAACAGTCCCACATTTTCTTATTTTCTTTTACACGGCTTGAGGTGACTTCACATAGTAAAGGGGCTTGCCTTATGCTAATGTATACATTTTAAAAAGTCCCATTCAATCATCTTTAGACGTTTTCTTTTGCTCACCTTTTGGCTCCTATGTCCTTTCAACCAGTTCATTGTACACAGGCCTAAATTATCAGAACCTGCATGTACCATAACATCAATCCTGGGCATAATGTGTTGTGTGAGTTACCACGGTATCTTTAAAGGGATTCTAAGATGTAACTAGGGAGTAAAGACACAATTTGTAACATAGGTGTGCATTATTGCATTAGGGTGTGCACTCGAAAACTCAAACACACATGCCTTTTGGGCTCTTTCACACGGGCGGCCCGTTCAGGTCCGCCTTACAGTTTTTTAGGCAGACCTGAACGTGCCCTCCGTGCTCCTCTATGGAGCCGCGGATGTCAGCGGTGACATGCCTGCTGACATCTGACCCGCTCCGATCCACCAAAGTGTGACGGAGGAAAAACCTACTTTTCCATCCGTCTGGCGGATCGGATCGGGTGAACATGGACAGATGGTCCGTGTTCATCGATCCCCCCATAGGGGAGAGCGGAGAAAAGACAGGGCGGTCCCTGCACAGTGTCATCCGCCGGCTCAGCGGGGATCAACGGAGCGATCCCCGCTGAGCAAGCAGAGGTTCACGGGGCGGATCATTACTGATCCGCCTGTGTGAAAGGAGCCTTTCTCTGCAGCCTCAGCTGTAGAGGGCAGTGAATGAATGGGAAGTGCTCTGTGTTGAGTTGCTTCCTGTTCATTTACAAACTGAAGCATACTAAGCACAGTTTACTATTCTTCAGTTATGAATGGACACAAGAGCGAGCGTGTTCACTGTGTTAATTTAGTAAAAGAATGGGGCTTGTAAATTACATTTTTACTAGCCCCTTCCCCTGCTCTCCATCCTGAAACATCCCCCGCAGCAGCCTAGGGAGAGAGAAGGGAAGCCAGCAGCACTGTGGGGCGGGGTGGGGGTGCAACATTGAGGGAACCCCCCGGCAGTAGGGGGAATCGGCACTGCATATAGTGATTAGGGTGTGCCCAGGCACACCTGGCACACCCCATGTGCACGCCTATGATTTGTAACTGTTTCAAAGTTTAAATAAAAAAATACTACGCGAGAAGGAGCAGTGTTTTGTGACACAGACATAGCAAGGTAGAGTACGGAGAGCACACGTTAAAGAGAACCATTGCAAGTAAACCTTTGTAGAGACTAATCATGAAGAAAGAAAACATGCTTTCATATGAGGCTGAAGAGGTGGAGTATTTAGCAATTTTCTGGCCCAAAAGCAACATTGTCTAAACCTGCTGATCATCACCACAATTTGTCAAGGTAAAATGACTGTTTAACACTATGATCTGCTTAAAGGGGAGGTTCACCCTAAAACAATTATATATTATTCCATCCACCATACTGCCGACATGTACAGTATGCTGTTTTTTTTGTTTTTATTTCGATGTACTTATCGTTTTATCGTTGTTTTTCTTTTTTGCCTCCCGCGGGGAATAGGCGTTCCTATGAAAAGGCGTAGATGATTGATGTGCGGCTAAGGTGCGTCACGCGTTCCGAAAATAGCCAGACTGGGACTCGGGTCTATACGTCGCTATGCGGTGCCTGCGCACAGACTAGGAGCTGACTCGCAGGCGCCGTATATAGCCGAGTCCCAGCTCAGCTATTTTCGGAACGCGTGACGCGCCTTAGCCGCACGTCAATCATCTATGCCTATTTATAGGAACGCCTATTCCCCGCGGGAGGCAGAAAAGAAAAACAACGATAAAACGGTAAGTACAGCGAAAAAAAAAAAAAAATGAATGGAATGATATATAATTGTTTTAGGGTAAACCTCCGCTTTAATATGTGTTAAAAGGCTTGCTAGTGCTTTCATGAAGTATTGAGAAAAGCTCCTGAGATTTGCACCTGATACATCTGTTGTTTAGAGTTCACCTTTACTTAAACTGTTACTAAACCCAGGACCCTGCATTCACTATATCTGATCTTTCACAGTACACAGTACATGGAAATGCAATTATTTTAGTAAATATAAATTAGGGTTGTCCCGATACCACTTTTTTAGGACCGAGTACAAGTACGATACTTTTTTTCCAAGTACTCGCCGATACCGATTACCGATACTTTTTTTAATGTCATGTGACAGTGACGCATTGATGGCTGGCCCTCATAGATGGCAAAGACTGATGGGCATTAAAAGGTGAGAAAGCCTTGCATTACGGTGTTGAGTTACAGACAGAAGAACAGGAAGTGAGGATTTCTCAGAAGAAATAAGGACATTTAAAAGCAAATTGGAAGGATGAGGTAAGTGAAGGAGGACTGCACTAAGGTAAAGGAAGCTATTTAGGGGGAAAAAGAAGTTCCTTTACAACCCCTTTAATTAACACTAGGTTTTTGTTATATAAAGAAAAAATTAAAAAATTTGAAGAAAAATCTTTTTCCCTTATGCCGCGTACACACAGTCGTTTTTTGTCTTGGAAAAAAATGTTGTTTTTTATCATGAAAAAAAACTACGTTTTTCAAACTTCATTTTTAAAAACGACGTTGCCCACACACCATCGTTTTTTGAAAAAGCTCTTGCACAGCACGGTTACGTACAACACGTACGACGGCACTCTGTTCCATTCAAACTCGCGTCATAACATGCTTTTGAGCATGCGCGGGTTTAAAAACGTCATTTTAAATTTTGAAAAACCACATAAAAAATTGAAGCATGTTCGAATTTTTTTGGGATCGTTTTTTAGAAGACAAAAAACGATGTGAAGCCCACACCCGGTCATTTTAAATGACGTTTTTAAAAACGTAGTTTTATTTCATCACAAAAAACGATCGTGTGTACGCGGCATTAGTTTCCACTATAAAACTTTGCAATTAAATATTTTTTCCTCATATATTTAGGCCAGCATGTATTCTGCTAAATTTTTGGGCTAAAAAAATTATTAAATATGTGTACATGATTTATTCTGTGTGAAAGTTATAGATTCTACAAACTATGGTATATATATTGTGATATGGGGGATGTTTAGCTCACGTGATGGATACGTTTGTATCACGTCAGACAGGAATTATAGTTAAGGGCTTGGCAGCCCACTTTTATTAAATGAAAGGAAAAGTAAAAAGTTTCAAACGCGGGGGGGTTCAGCTTCACACAAAACAATGTTCAACGAAAATGCTGAGCCACCTGGTCCAATGTATCAACCCTTGTGTTCTGACTGCCTGTCCCATTCTTGAGGCCCTAAAATGGCAGGGCAGGATAGTGCAAACATCTCCAATATGACCCCTCTTTAGAAGGTAGACACTCCAAGGTATTTCGTATAAGGCATGGTGAGTTGTTTGAAGTTGTATTCTTTTGCCACAGTATTTTGGAAAATGAAGAAAGTAGATTAAATGTGTTTTTTTTTTCTTTTTATAAAGTTGTCACTTTAACCACTCGCTGCCCGCCCACAGTACATTTACTTTGGGCAGGTGGCATAGGCAGGCTGGATGACATACATGTATGCCATCCAGCCTGTTCCAGGTTAGGGGTACTGCTCCCACAACCTCTGTGTCCAGGGATTGTGGATCCCGGTACCCGGCTGCTGCGCGATCACATGATCACAATGTCAACAAAGCTGTTTTGAATACATTTTATCCATAACAGCTGTTTTTCCTATAGAGTGATGCTGTAATTGACCCACAGCTATCACGTGGGCCAAGCACAGCACCCTGAACCATGTAATTAGCTGTAGCCAATCACAGATCACTAGTAATCACAGCTGTTATGAATGTAACTCATTCATGACAGTTAAAAACATTGCTGTTACAGTGATCATATTGTATAAGTAGTTATAGTAATTGTAAAAGCATTCAATTTGAACCACTCTGATGAGAATATGTAAATTAAAAAAAGTTAATTTGTTTTATAAAAACAAGTTATTTATTTATTTTTACCATACTGTGAATAGTCGGTATTCCCGATCACTGTTACACCAGTCATATAATGATGCTGTACTGCACTGGTGGCAGAATGTAAAAAAAAATGTGAAAGGAGATTATTTAATTTCTTAATTTTCCCAAAAGTTGTGACAAATGATTGCATCTTCAAAAAACTTGCCATGCCTTTTACTAAATAAGATACGAAGAGAGGAAATGGATAGCCGCACTCCAATAACCAAAAAGGTTGTCTTTTTATTCTAACGAACAGCAAATACATCACTTCACAAGGTTACAGCAAAGGAGCACTAGCTCAGTGCGAAACGCGTCGGCTGTTCCCCTGCTCCTTTGCTGTAACCTTGTGAAGTGATGTATTTGCTTTTCGTTTGAATAAAAAGACAACCTTTTTGGTTATAGGAGTGCGGCTATCCATTTCCTCTCTTCGTATCTTATGCATGGTCAGTGCATTGCCAGCACCCACGGTATCCTGAGTCAGTCTACTCTACATAGCGACCCACCTGGAGCGGTGATCCTCTTTTTTCTCTATTTGCCTTTTACTAAATACCTGAGATAATGAGATTGTCATACACTTTTTTTGGATCTATGTTTTACCAAAGACATGTAGCAGAATACATTTTGGCCAAAATGTATGAAGAGATTTGATAACAGAAAGTAGAAAATATGGAGCTTTTTTTCCAAACTTTGTGGCCTCTTTTTCTCTTCAAATATTTGTATTGGGCTTTCACAAAGAAAAATGAACAATAATACATTTTTACATGGCAGAAACAACATAAGCAATAAGGTATGATTACAGCAGAGTCAGAGCGAATGATGTATATTGAGTAATACATAGGAACTGTGAAATCGTCAAATTATTAGATAATTAATTAAGTTGTATATATTATCGTCAGAAGGGGTGACCCCTGTCCCCGAACACCCCTATTGGGAACATACTGTGTCCCAGGGTTAAGGGCACCCCCTCCGAGTTATTAACATTTCAATTATAGTTTTACATACCTTCAGAATATAGTTATATTAGAACCAGAACTACAGGAGAGACCTTACCAAACATTTAACTTTCGATAAAAAAAGACCGGTACCATATTGTTAGAGTGTGGTTCTATTATGTTTAGCCATTACAGGTTTCTATGTTGTTCTTTTAGTCATCAACAGGGTGACACAAGGCCCATGTGTTCCAGCAAGAATTAAAGTTGGAGAGATTTTGAGATCTTATTGTAAAGTATTTTTCATACGTGTAATGGGTTTTAACTCTGTACATTACCTTGGTAATGTTGGGAGCTAGTTTAGATTTCCATTTAGATGTAATGGTTAGTTTGGCAGCGATGAAGATACAGTATGTGTTATGAGGGGTCTGAACTAGGATGGTATATTGTGTATGCCTATGTTGAGTAAGGTTCGTTTTGGAGATGGGTATATGATTAATCCTGTAACAGTAGTAATCAGGTCGAAAACTGCCTTCCAGAAGCTTCATAGATTTTTGCAACTCCATAATATACTGTATGTAAAAATGCCACCTTTTCCCCCACAATGTCTCCAACATGTATGGGAGGAAGTAGGGTTAATTTACTTGATTCTAACATGAGTTAGGTATGTCCTGTATAGAATCTTTAGCATTAGTTCCCAGTGGTTCACACAATGGGAGTAGGGACAGGGACTGGATTGCTTTTTCTCACTCCAGTTGTGTAAAGGAGGATTCTAGTTCACGTTCCCAGTTTAACATATTAGAGGACTTTTGGAATGGTACACTATTTTGTAATTCTTTATACAACCATGAGAATCCTTTTGGTTTGTTAAAAATATTAAGCAGACAAGTCCATGTTTCTTTGTGGACCTTATAATGTATGTTTGGAGGGTTGTTATGAAGATAAAAGGCATTGAGAAAATAATGTAGGTTTAGGTTGTTTGGATAAAAGTTCCTTGTAGGTTAATATGTTATTTTGGAACCAGCGTGTGACTGTTAAATTGGGTATTATATATTTGTAGATTTGTAACGGAGGGTCACTGCATTTTTCTAATGAGTTTGGGGAATAGAGAGGTGTAGTTTGTCCCATGCTAGTAGTGTAGCATCTATTGAGGGAAAATAACTGAAATCTTTCTGTAGATGAGTACATCGAGCTAGCAAAAGGGAAGGTAGGTGCCTGTTTCTATTATATTTCTCAATATGGACCCACAGTTTTTCGGAATGTGGCTCAAACCATGCTTTAGCTTGGTCTAACAGGGCCATGTAGTAGTAGTACCTGAGGTTTGGGAAGTTCACACCCCCTTTACCTCTATGTTTTAGTAGTAAGGGAAATGAAATTCCAGCAGTTTTTTTATTCCATATGTATTGTCTAAATAATTTTTCTGTGCCAATGAAGAAGTGTTCGGGTATTCTTATTGGTATGGTTCTAAAATCATAAATGATTTTGGATAACACTATCATTTTCATGGCTGCTATTTTCCCCATCCAATACAACTCAAAACTGGATATATGCTTTAAGTCTTTTTTTATTATTTCTATAAGTTTGGAGTGGCCTTTCTTTAATTTATATAACGAAAAATAAAAACCCAAGTGGTGATAACATACCACCAAATAAAAACGTAATTTGTGCAAAAAAAATATTATATCAATTTAATTTGCATAGAGGGCTGCACGATGGCGCAATTACCAGTTAAAATAGCACAGTGCTCAATAGCAAAAAAATGGCCTGCCCGTGAAGTGGGTAAAACTTTCCAGGTCAAGTAGTTAACAAGATATTTCTCCCATAAACACAATAGGCATACTAACAGTTACTGTATACTCTGAAACACATTATTCTTCTACTCTTCCATGTGTGACAAGGGCATATGCTGTATTGGCAGCACCTCTGGATTTCTATGTCCCCTCTTTTATTGCTGCATGGCAAAAAAGATCTAAATACATTTCCTGCAGATGAAAAAGTTTTAATTTATAATTTTTTAGATGAATCTTCTATATCTTTGAGACTGCATGAATCAGGTTATAAGTTTTTGACCAGATGGTATAGATCTCCAGAGAAGCTGCATTGTATGTTTTATAATGTTGACCCTATGTGCAGGCGATGCAGGGAGGATAAGGGAACGCTCCTGAGCGGACAGACTCCATCAGAAGGGACTGGATTAATAGGTGTTGGTTCAGGGATCTTAGATACAAAATAGGCCTTGTGTCCCAGTTCGGTTTTTTGAACTGTAATCAGGTTTGAAAAAAAAACGTGTGCCCCCTTCAGTTACAGGAAGTGCATAATCACTCTCTGATGCAATAAATCATCTAGTGCCTGAAATAAGTTTCTCTTTGGAGGATCCGAGGGAACGCTGGATCTTAGAAAGCTCTAAGGCCCCGTACACACGAGAGGATCGATCCGCTGAAATTGATCCGCGGATCGGTTTCAGCGGATATTTATCCGCGGATATATTTCGGGCCGACCGATTTCCAGCGGATAAAAATTTCTTAGCATGCTAAGAAATCTATCCGCTGGAATCGGCTCCAGCGGATCGATCTGGTGGTCTGTACAGACTCACCGGATCGATCCGTCCGAACCCATCCCTCGCATGCGTCGTAATGATTCGACGCATGCGTGGAATTCCTTATATGACAGCGTTGCGCACGTCGCCGCGTCATCATCGCGGCGACGGCGCGACACGTCATCGCGATGGGAATTCGGCGCGGATTTCGATCCGATGGTGTGTACACTCCATCGGATCAAAATCCTCAGAGGATTTATCCGCGGAAACGGCCCGGAGGACCGTATCCGCGGATAAATCCTATCGTGTGTACTAGACATAAGGGGGAACCCCCGTAATTCCAGCTTGTAACCGCGGTATACTGTCGAGGTGACCCACTCATTCTGAACCACTGTCCTCCAAACACCTGCAAAGTCCAGCAGTCTTCTCCCCCACCCGATAGTGGAGGCGTCCCCTCAAAAGGAGGGCTTGGTGCTGGGTTTAGAAGAGTTTTGGACCCAGGGTTTCATCTGGCCCTGCGGCTCGCCCCTGGTTCTAGCGCCCTGTTGGTGGTGGAACTGCCTTGGTGCTAAGACACCTGAGGAAGCAGTCCCTGAGGTTTTAAACAAGGGACGCCTGGTCTTTCTCTTCACAGGAAGTAGAGAACTCTTTCCTCCGGAAATCTTTTGGATATATTTGTCCAAATCATTACCAAAGAAACATTCCTCATGAAAGGGGAAACCTGCCAATAACTTCTTACAAGGAACCTCGGCTGACCAGTTTTTAGGCCACAAAAGTCTGGGCATGTGTACACAGAGGAGAGCCAAATGAGAAACCTGCTGTATTGAATCCTTCAAGGCATCAACAGCAAAACACAGCACTTGAGGTATACAGTATCTGCTTTCAGCAGGATTATCCTCTTTAGTAGTGACTCCAGTTTCTTGTCAACAGGGTCCTTCAAGCCCTATGCGTTATCTACCAGACAAGTTAAGTTCTTGTTTAACCACTTGCCGACCGCCACACAAGTTTTTACCTCGACAGAATGGCACGGCTGCGCAAATGGGTGTATATATATGTCCTCTTTAATTTGTAACCCTGTCACAAGCTCCGTGACTGTGCCCGTACGACCCGCGGACTCAATGTCCGCTGGTGTCCCGCGATTGGGTCACAGATCTGAAGAACGGGGAGATGTCAGTGTAAACACAACAGGGATCAGTGACGTGTCACGGCAAGCCACGCCCCCTAACAGTTAGAATGACTCCCTAGGTCACACTTAACCCCTTCAGCGCCCCCTACAGTTTAACCCCTTCACCGTCAGTGTTATTTTTACAGTAATCAGTGCATTTTTATGACAATGGTCCCAAAATGGTGTCAACAGTGCCCGATTTGTCCGTTATAATATCGCAGTCACAATAAAAATCGCTGATTGCCACCATTACTAGTAAAACAAATGTAATAATAAAAATTCCATAAAACTATCCCCTATTTTGTAGACACTATAACTTTTGCGCAAACAAATTAATAAACACTCATTGCGATTTTTT
The DNA here is from genome assembly GCF_905171775.1 of Rana temporaria. Lineage (NCBI taxonomy): Eukaryota > Metazoa > Chordata > Amphibia > Anura > Ranidae > Rana > Rana temporaria. The sequence goes on from NC_053493.1 coordinate 159,971,568, forward strand.
TACCAAAAATATGTAGAAGAATATGTATCCGCCTAAACTGAGGAAAAATTTTTTTTTTATAAATATATTTTTGGGGGATATTTATTATAGCAAAAAGTAAAAAATATTGCATTTTTTTTCAAAATTGTCGCTCTTTGTTTATTGCGCAAAAAAAAAAAACCTGCAGAGGTGATCAAATACCACCAAAAGAAAGCTCTATTTGTGGGGAAAAAAAGGACGTTCATTTTGTTTGAAAGTCACTTGAAGCGATGCAGTGCCGAATCGCAAAAGTGGCCTGGTCTTTGGCCAGCCAAATAGTCTGGGGCTTAGGTGGTTAAGAGAAGAAGAGACTGCCGCATCTACTGCTGGCATGCTCCACTTCTTAACAAACTTTTCCTCCATGGGATATAAAAGGGAAAACCTCTTAAGCAGGCCCGGACTGAGACAAATAATAGGCCCGGGCATTTTAGATTGAGCAGCCCATACAGTCATGGACTGACAACTCATGGGGCCCTGGGGCAATAGGAGATCATGGGGCCCCCTGTGTTTCCGCCCACACTCAAGCCACAGCTACACAATCTCCAACTACATATTGCAGCTAAGCTGCATAGAGCAGACAAATATTAACTGAAGCATAGCCTAAATGTAATTTACCAGCCCCTATCTTTACTAAAAGAACACAGTGAGTGATCGGTACGGAGGGGTGTGGAGTGTATGGAGGTGGGTGGTATGTACATGAGAGGGGTGCGGAGTGTATGGCGTTGGGTGGTATGTACATGAGAGGGGTGCGGAGTGTATGTTGGGGGGTAGTATGTACATGAGAGGGGTGCGGAGTGTATGGCGATGGGTGGTATGTACATGAGAGGGGTGCGGAGTGTATGGCGTTGGGTAGTATGTACATGAGAGGGGTGCGGAGTGTATGTTGGGGGGTAGTATGTACATGAGAGGGGTGCGGAGTGTATGTTGGGGGGTAGTATGTACATGAGAGGCGTGCGGAGTGTATGTTGGAGGGGTAGTATGTACATGAGAGGGGTGCGGAGTGTTTGTTGGGGGGTAGTATGTACATGAGAGAGGTGCGAAGTGTATGTTGGGGGGTAGTATGTACATGAGAGGGGTGCGGAGTGTATGTTGGGGGGTAGTATGTACATGAGAGGGGTGCGGAGTGTATGGCGATGGGTGGTATGTACATGAGAGGGGTGCGGAGTGTATGGCGTTGGGTGGTATGTATATGAGAGGGGTGTGGAGTGTATGGAGGTGGGAGGTATGTACATGAGAGGGGTGCGGAGTGTATGTTGGGGGGTAGTATGTACATGAGAGGGGTGCGGAGTGTATGTACATGAGAGGGGTGCGGAGTGTATGTTGGGGGGTAGTATGTACATGAGAGGGGTGCGGAGTGTATGGGGGTGGGTAGTATCAAATACACCAATGGCCACTGATGCATTGGTGACCAGTGGCAATTAATTAACCCCTTTGTGCTGCATTAGTGACACCATTGTCAGTGTTTATTAACCCTTTCATGCTGCACAATAAAGGGGAAATAAACACTGACACTGGTGTCACTAATGCAGCACAAATGGGTTAATTAACTGCCACTAGTCACCAATGCATCAGTGACCAGTGGCAGTACATTAACCTCCTCCATGCTGCATAATAAAATACCATTGTAAATTAAACACAACCAAAAGAGTTAATCACTTTAGACAACAGTGCCTTAGGTAAGGTTTTTAACCTCTGCTAACTTGCTTGCACTGTTGCACAGGCACGGCGCTTCGCTGGCTCTTCGCAGGTCTTTGCAGCAGCCTCTCCTCGGCTCAACCCGCCTCCCAGCCTGTGAATGACATCATGCCGGCCGGGACTAGGTAGCTCCTGTCGGGCGGAGATCGCTACGCCTGACAGGGAAGACAGACAGCAAGTAACACTTCAGTCCAGGAAGTGTCCTCCTCCTTCCCGGGCTCTCTCGGCCCCTCTCTCTCTCTCCTCACAGCCCGTTCACGCCATCCATCCCACGGCTGGAGCCTCTCTTAGTTCCCTCTGCTTGCCTCGGCCCACAGGTACTCAGAAAAAGAGCCTGAATGGTCAGTCCACCCCTGGGGGCGGGCCTGTCACTGAGCAACCACGGCCGGCCGGCGCTGCTCGCTCGGCATTGCCTCGTCCCCCCAGGAGTTGGAAGAAAACGATAGAAGGCCGGGAGAGGATTGGAGGAGGCATGGGGGATCGAATTTAGAACAATCGGCCTGACAGCCAGGCGGCCTACCGGGCAAATGCCCGGTATGCCCTATGGCCAGTCCGGGCCTGCTCTTAAGGAAGAATAAAAATCCTGTCAGGATGTTCCCAATCAGCATACACCTCCTGCTCGAACAGTGGGTGCAACAAGGGGAAAGCATGTGCAGCCTGAGGAGGCCTCAGGGACCCCAAAGAGGACCAGAAGGGCTCAGAAACCTCTGAAGGAGGTAACTTAAAGGCAGAGCGAACCATTTTGGTAAAAGCCTGGATCAAAAGCCTCTGCGAGGCTGATACCAACTGGACATCTTCTGGCCCAGGTTGCTCAGAAGAAGACTCATCGGCCAGGCCCTCCACAAAATCCTTGGCATTTACCTCTTCCCCATCCTCAACCCATTCCTGCTCCAAGATAGGAGGCTCAGGGGAGGGGGGTCTGTCACGCTGCTTACCACCCTGCGAGATGGAGGCAATCATGCCAGCAATTCTGTCCTTTAACCCGGCTAGGGCTCAGGACAGATCATTCCTGGTGATAAAGGCAGCAGCGTTGACTGTAGGTACAATACCAGACAGGCGCAGCGACTCAGATTGCCCGGGAAGCCTCTGGTCTTTGAGGAAATACAACACTAGGGTTTTGACTGGGCTCCTCAGGAGCTACTGACATAGATGTGCCCTTCCCTGTAGTGTTAGCCCCGCTCCTCTTTTTTTTAAGACATTTGCAAGCCACAAAAAGGAAGTATCTTGGTTTTAGAATTTTACCCCCGATGGCAAACCCTTTAATAGGGTTTACCAAGCCCCTCTGCAACAATCCTACTAAGTACCTTAGCCTGCCAGCCAACACCTGGAGGACTCACGTAACCCAGGTAAGGAGGAATGAACTGCTGAAGTGAACTAGTTAAGAGTCTGCTCTGTGTCCCATAGCTGTCCCTTGGAAGCACTGCATGTAAGCCACCTCAAGTTGTGCATGGTCACAGCAGACGTGTGCAGCTGTGTACATACACACAAAAAACAAATCTTTGTGTGCCATCCATAGAGCTACAGTGCTTGCGCAGCAATGTATGCACATGTAGCGCTACCCCCGCAGAAGCCGCTGGTTATAGATTGGGATGGCGTGTTACCTCTATGAGCGTCTAGGGGTAGATAGTTGAGAGCAGCAATAATGGAATGTCAAACCAGCAGGTGTCTTTCTTGTGCTTTTATTCTTGCCCAACACGGCAACAGTAAACTTGAGGTAGATAGATAAAAGATGGGTGAGGAGGAGAATTTGCAGATTCAGGCCTGTACAATACAGAAGCAGTCCTGCTTTTAATAGCACTTTACTTTCATCGCAACTCCAGCCGGAATGGGTATAGTGTACCTGGACAGGCCTCTCACACTGACCTGGCAGCCAGAGTATCACTCGGAACCTTTGGATAAGAACAAGTCTCTGCCACAGACCTGGTGCAAATGAATATCAGGGAGGAACCTCTGCCACAGGCCCTTTCCCAGAATGTAGATCATGAAGTAAATCTTCCTTAGTGAATTTAGTGCCTGAATCTCCCTCAGGTAGTTCTCAGCTGGTCACCGACTGACAGGTTGCTAACATCCAACCTCTCAGTGTCCGGTCACCTCGAACCCCGATGGATTGTCGAGGCCCTATTGGATCACCTGCCTCTCTGGCTCTCCTCAGGCTGACTCCCCACCGAACAGCACAACTCGCTTGGGATCTCATCCAAAGAAAGCAGCCAAGACAACAAGACAATTCAGAGACTTACCTAGAGCATTTGCCACCCGGGGCGGATCCTATATCTGGCACCCCCCTAACTGTAAAAAACACCCCACTGTGCCCCCTGCATACCTCTGCACCCCCAATATCTCTTTGTCACTACTGTGTACCCCCTCTCCACAATTGCACCTCTGGACCCCTTTACATTACACAGCCCCCCGCAGCTCTGGACCCCTGCACATTACACGGCCCAACACTATCTCTGGATCCCTGCACATTACACAGCCTTCCTACCCCAGCTCTGAACTCCTGCACATTACACAGCCCCCCACCCAGGCCCGGATTTACTCCCTTTGCTGCCCCAAGGCCGTGTCCTTCAATGTTGCCCCACACACACCATTACATAGGGGGCTTCTGAGCCCCCCATGTGATAGAAATTAGATAAAAAAATAAGAATAAAACATTTTTTATTACATTAAATATCCCCCCCCCCCCCCCCCCCACTAAATTCTATAGTGAAATACAGTACTTAGAACTCCATCTGACTCTTTACATTTTGAATTTTAAAAGCAGCAGACTTTTGTCAGATTAGAAAACCTGTGAGATCAGCAGGCTTGCCGCTGCTTTTAAAATTCAACATGTAAACAGTCAGACAGAGTTCTAAGTATTGTATTTCACTAAAGAACCTCAGTTTACTGTAATAAATAAGTGTAAAATATAACTCTCCGGGGGTTGTACAAAGATGTCCGCTTGTCCCCTTCTCACTGTATCCTTAGGGTGGAGGAGTGCGGAGTGTAGCAAGATGGCGGTGATTCGTCACATTCGACTACCCATCACGGTTTTATTGTGCTGTTTTGTTGTAAAAGTGTTGGAACGCATATGGCGGCGCTGCGCATGCGCAGTGAGAAATCTTTCAGCGGAACGTCACTTCCAGGGCAAACTGTGATAGGTAGCCTTTCTCAATACAGACCGGCCGGTGTTCTGCCGATAAAGGTCCCCCCGGCAGATAAGGACCCCCCTGTACTGCGCGGGCGCGGCGCTTGCGCAGTGCGAACGGAGCCGCCGAATGGAACAGGGCCGAAGATGTAGAGCTGAGAGTCAGCTCTACACGGCGCCTGCGCAATGACTATGACTATGACACATGCCGCACGCTCCCGATGCTAGTGCTACTCTACAAGGGGCAGGGGTGATTTTAGCAATAAAGTACACGACTTAGCGGGGCGTGTTAAAACAAATGGAGGGTGGGTTTTGCAATGTTGATGGGCGGGTTTTGCAATGGGGTTAAGTCATAAACATAATAAGAAGAAACTGTGACAAGTATTGAAATTGGCCATCAACATTAAACTACTCGCCCTTATCATCTCTGTCCATCATTTTAAAATCCTGCCTCTTTTGTGAGTTAAATGGTTTGTGCAAGTCCGCCTATCAACATTGCAAAACCTTCCCTCCATTAGTTTTAACACGCCTCACTAAGACGTGTACTTTATTGCTAAAATCACCCCCACCCCTTGCAGAGTAGCACTAGCATCGGGAGCGTGCGGCATGTGTCATAGTCATTGCGCAGGCGCCGTGTAGAGCTGACTTTCAGCTCTACATCTTCGGCGGCTCTGTGCTGCGCCTACACAGTACAGGGGGTCCTTATCCCCTGGGGGACCATTTTTGGCAGGACCCCAGGTCGGCAGGATTTTTTCACCCACCTGTTGCCACGGCGCTGCCCCTGCACCCACTGCTGCCCCAAAGCCCAGTTTTGGACCCCTGCACATTGCACGGCCCCTCCAGAGCTTTTGGACCACTGCACATTACACAGCCCCTCCACCCCAGCTCTGGACCCCTGCACATTACACAGCCTCCCCACCCCAGCTCTGGACCCCTGCACAATACACAGGCCACCCACCCCAGCTCTGGAACCCTGCACATTACACACAGCCCCCACCACCCAGCTGGGGACCCCTGCACATTACACATAGCCCCCCCTACCCCCCAGCTCGGGACCACTGCACATTACACACAGTCCCCCACCCCAACACAGCAGCTAGCCCAAAATTCCCCCTGTGGTCACCACCACCCAGGTGTACAGAGGCGCCTTCATCCCTAATTTTAGCATAAAGAAGAGGGGAGTTTGGGACTTTAGAAAAAAATATTTATTGACCAACCATAAACATGACATCATAAAGCCAAAATGGATATAGCAATAAAGGTTGTATTTACAAAAACTCAGATACACCAAAGAATGAATAAAGAGGGCACAATATGAGCCCACTTTCTTGGGACTGCGGCTCCCTCAGCCCTGCTAGGCAGGTAAGGGTTAAGGGTCTTAATGACAGCACCTGGCCGGCTAAGGAGCTCGGCAGGCCCGGTGGGATTAGCCAATAGGGTACGGTGGAAGCTGCTGGAAGAGCCTGGAGGCTATTTAAGGACCAGCAGTTTCCGGTGGTCTTCCTCTGGCCCTGTGGAAGCAAGCAGCGCGGACCCCACGGACTCCTGTTTGCAACGTCCTACCTGCCCAGATGGAAGACTTGTTGAAGCAGCTCATCGAGAAGGCGGGCGGAGCCGGAGGAGAAGCGTGGCTGCGTCAATGCCTATCGGCTGGGACGGAGAGGGAGGCGCGGCTCGGCGAGGAGGAAGAAGAAGGCGTGTCATGGGGCGGTGGGCTAAGTGTGATGGACAGCTCTGTGCTATCGCCTGCTCACGCCCCATCCCCTCGTTCAAGACGGAGTTCCCCGCCGGAGAGAGCGAGTGCCCCGCCAGTGGCTGAAGCTGGGATGTCAGCGCAGCAGTCGGAGGACGAGGCCGGGGGCGTGGCGACCAGGAGCTCGGGTGGAAGTAAGAAGAAGCGTGCGGCTTCACAGTCCCCCGCGAAGAAGGGGGGTCGCCGGGGTCAAGCAGAGAAGACTCCTCCAAAGGTCAGCAGAGGTAGACAGCCGGCGGCGCAGGCCCTCAGGCAGCAACAAGGTCCACCACAGGCAGGCGCTCAGCACCCAGGGGCGCCACAACAGGCACCTGGTTTACAAGGGAGACAGCAAGGCCCTGCAGCGCTGCTGGAGCAAGCGGCTCAGCAGCAGGGCATCCAGCCCCCAGCAGTGGGTGAGTTAAGCCAGCTATCTTTATTATCTGGGCTTGTGGGTTCATTGTCAGTACTTATCCAATCTTTGAATGCAAAAATACCTGTCAGTCAGAATGAAATCTTAACCCCTCACAACATATCAGGTAACCCTGCTGTTAACCCCATTGCTGCTCCTGTGTTTACTACTCAGTTAGCTACTGCTAGTGGTTCAGGCTCTGTTGAAAGTTGCAAGGAGACTCCTAAAGTCTGCGTACCAGAGAGGTTTATGAAGGAGGCATTGCCTTGTGAGGTGTCTCCTTTGGGTTACCATCTGAGCCTGGCTTTAAAAGAAAAGATCTGGAATGGAGATTATGTAGACTTGCTTCATTACTACCTGCAAATAAGGAGGCTGTCAGCAAGCGGGAAGAAAGAGAGGATGAGAGGCGCAGGGCAATACCTAGGTCTTTCAACAACTGGCTCCAGGCCTTTTGCATATTTGCAGGTGTGCTTGGAGAAAAACACCCGGAGCAGTGCGGTGGGCTTTTCCAGCATTTGGACCACGTGTTGGAGGCTTACAAAAATTTTGGCGGCATGGGTTGGTTCTTCTATGATGAGTCATACCGTCAAAAATTATCAATCCATCCGTCCCTTAGGTGGGGTATGAAAGATGTAGGCCTGTGGTTGAATTTGATGGCCCCCATGAAGCCGCCAGCTCCTAGGCAGCCCCCAGGAGCTACTCCCGCAGCGGCTCTCAGAAAAGGCTGTTGTTTTGCCTTTAACGAGAGCCAATGCCGTTGGAACAGTGCTTGCAAGTATAGGCACGAATGCTCTATATGCGCTGGCGGGCATCCAGCGATAAAATGCTTTAAGAGAAATGCTGTGGCCGTTCCTTCGCAGGCGCAGCATATTTTTCCAAAAAGCCTGCACACCAGTGAGGCTGGAAAGTCTGCGCACGTGGCTGGACAGGTACCCAGACAGGGAGAAGGCATGTTTACTTGAGGAAGGTTTTGATCAGGGTTTTCCGCTACCTGCTTTTTCAGGGGAAGGTTGCAGGCTAGCGGGTAATTTGAAGTCAGTCGAGCGTTTCCCTCAGGTGGTAAGGGACAAGCTGTGCAAAGAATTGAGAGAGGGAAGAATAGCGGGGCCTTTTGACCAACCCCCCTTTCGGAATTTTAGGGTCTCACCGTTAGGCGTAGTACCGAAGCGGGAACCCAACGAATATAGGATAATCCATCATTTGTCCTTTCCCAAAGGAGAATCGTTGAATGACGACATTGCGGATGAGGTATGTAGAGTATCTTACGCCACTTTAGAAGATGCGATTTTAAAAATAAAGTTGCATGGTTCGGGGGCGCTACTGGCGAAGGCGGACATAAAGGCTGCCTTCAGGTTATTGCCAGTCTCGCCAAGAGCTTTCGACTCTCTCGGTTTTTACTTTGAAGGGCAGTATTTTTTCGACAGATGCCTACCAATGGGGTGCTCGCTGTCATGCGCATATTTTGAGGCATTTGCAACTTTTCTTCACTGGGTTCTCAGTGTGCAGTCAGGAGTGGACAGCATAGTCCACTACCTGGACGATTTTTTGTTCATAGGACCGTCCGATTCCGTTTTATGCGCGGAGCTTTTGTTAAATTTTCAGTCGATGGCGCAAGATTTCGGTGTTCCGCTCGCGGAGGACAAAACGCGTCGGCCCGGTACGTCGCTCGATTTTTTGGGCATCGAATTGGACACCGTAAGCATGGAGTGCCGTCTGCCAATGGCGAAAGTACTAAAGTTGAAAGTTTTAATTGCGTCGGTTCTCCGGAAGAGAAAAGTTCTCCTGAAAGAGATGCAATCGTTGCTAGGCGTGCTGGCGTTTGCGTGCAGGATAATGCCGGTCGGCAGAGTTTTTTCTCGACGCTTGCATCTCTCCATTGCAGGAAAGAAATCGCCATTTGATCATATTAGGGTGACCACCCCTTTGAAAGAGGACCTTTCAGTGTGGGCAAGATTTTTGGAGTGCTACAATGGCAGGTCTTTCTTCCAAGCAGATTTTGTCGTCGCCAGCGATTTTCGTTTGTTTACAGATGCAGCGGGTTCGAAAGGTTTCGGTGCTATATGGAAAACACACTGGTGTTGCGCAGTTTGGCCAGAATCTTGGGTGATTTCGGGAGCGACCAAAAACGTGGTCCTTTTGGAATTATTTCCAATATTAGTGGCTTTGGAGATATGGGGAGCTGATTTTGCTAACAGGCGAATTCTAGTTGAGACAGACAACAAAGGGGTACTTTATGCTGTCAATTGCTTATCATCGAAGTCGTTGCCAGTTATAAGGATCCTAAGGCAAGTTGTTTTCAGGTGCCTCAAATTCAACATCTGGCTGAAGGCCAAGTATGTCCCAGGGGTGTTGAATAATCTGGCCGATTCTCTGTCTCGCCTGCAGGAGGAGCGTTTTCGGAGTCTTTTTCCGGAGGCGGATGTGCTCGGTTTTCCTTGCCCGGCCTACCTGTGGGAGATGATCTAGAGGAAGTATCGGCGGCAATTTCGAGGTCTCTGGCACCCAAAACATGGGCTTGTTACACTGCAGCCTGGAGCAGCTGGATAGCTTTTGCAGGCCAAGAGGGTCATGCGTTTAGTCAGCCTTCTGAGGGCGCGATCTTAGCTTTTTTGTCAAATTTAATGCGGCAACAGTTGTCCTGCAGTCACATTACTAAGGTGTTGGCCGGCATTTCCTTTCATTTCCGTTTATTAGGTTTGAAGCCGTGTTCTTATTATTTTACAGTAAAACAGGCCCTAAAGGGATACAGAAGATCTAATCCGGTGTCGGATGGGAGGAGACCAATCTCGCTGGAAATCCTAAAAGGGCTGTGTAAGGCTACAGAGGCGGTATGTTTTTCGAGATACGAGGCACTACTTTTCAAGACAGCTTTTGTGCTGGCCTTTTTTGGTGCTTTCCGTGTTTCGGAACTGATACCGGCCAGCAAGAAAGGTGGTTCTGGTCTACGGCCAGAACAGGTGTTGGTGGAACAAGTTGGCGTGCGTATATGGCTGCAGCACTCCAAGACGGACCAGGTTGGTAAAGGTAGATGGGTAAATTTAAAAATGCAGAATGAGTTATCTATTTGCCTAGTAGCAGTGGTGAAACATTTCCTAAGTTTCAGACCGCCCGGGGGGGAGTATTTTTTGGCCCATGTTGATTCTCTTCCCCTTACTAAATATCAATTTGACTCAATACTTAAGAGGTGTCTGGCTAATTTGGGTTTGGAAGATTTCAAATTTTCATCCCACTCTTTTAGGATCGGGGCAGCCTCAGAGGCCGCACGGTCCGGCGTCCCGGAAGATGATATTAAAGCGTTAGGTGGGTGGAGATCAAAATGTTTTCAGTTATATGTTCGCCCTAATTTGTTCGTTTAATTTTAGGTACCCAGCTCACAGTGTGGATTCTGGGGCACTCCTTTGTATATTGGGCTCAGAAAAGAGCGAATCAGCGTGTGTACTCGTCCAATTTGTCATTGCACCCGGACATTTTCAGTGTTTCATGGAGAGGTATAAAAGGTCTGCAATGGGCCCAATTGAATTTTCAACTATCTAAACTTTGTCAAATATGGCCACAGCCATCGGTATTGGTAATCCATTTGGGTGGAAATGACCTAGGTAAGGTCAAAACTTTAGATTTAATTTTTGCAATAAGAAATGATCTGCAGCGTTTCAGCTCAGCCTTCCCGGATACGATAGTGGTATTCTCTGAGATAGTCCCTCGGCTCGCATGGCTCTCCTCTGAGCAGAGGAGGGTCATGGAGAAAATGAGGAAGAGGGTTAACAGGGCGTTGGAGAAGTTCATGCCACAGCTAGGGGGCTTCTCCTATCGTCATGTGGATTTAGAGGGTGGCTACCCGGGTTTGTACAGGAGGGATGGGATCCATCTGTCGGAGGTTGGTTTGGACATTTTTAATTTAGGATTACAGAATATGATTGAGAAGGCCGCGACGCCTGGGGGGGGCCGGGCTTGAGGGCAAGCCCGCCTGGTGGGGACGTTATTTGTAAATAAAAGAAAATTGTTGGAGTACTGCTCGAGTTTTCAGAACTGAGCAGGTTTTTTCAGCTACATGGTATATGACGATTTATGTTTGAACGATTTATTTAAAGTTATGGAAATTTATTGGTAAATCAATAAAGGTGTCGCGGCCAAATATTTGCCACTTAAAGTTGTGTCAAGTGTACTAATTTTAGTTATATCCGGGTAGGTTTTGGGCGGGTGGGGCCTGCAGTTCCATGAATAAAGAGGGCACAATATGAGCCCACTTTCTTGGGACTGCGGCTCCCTCAGCCCTGCTAGGCAGGTAAGGGTTAAGGGTCTTAATGACAGCACCTGGCCGGCTAAGGAGCTCGGCAGGCCCGGTGGGATTAGCCAATAGGGTACGGTGGAAGCTGCTGGAAGAGCCTGGAGGCTATTTAAGGACCAGCAGTTTCCGGTGGTCTTCCTCTGGCCCTGTGGAAGCAAGCAGCGCGGACCCCCTCCCTCCCGCCCCAGTCGCGACTACTTTATGTGATGGGTCACCCTGGTATCCAGGGGGGACGTTATTTGTAAATAAAAGAAAATTGTTGGAGTACTGCTCGAGTTTTCAGAACTGAGCAGGTTTTTTCAGCTACATGGTATATGACGATTTATGTTTGAACGATTTATTTAAAGTTATGGAAATGTATTGGTAAATCAATAAAGGTGTCGCGGCCAAATATTTGCCACTTAAAGTTGTGTCAAGTGTACTAATTTTAGTTATATCCGGGTAGGTTTTGGGCGGGTGGGGCCTGCAGTTCCATAGACATGCGTAGTGAACAATATGTGTTACCATTCCCATTATTGCTCCATGTACAAATTCATATAAAACGTCTTAAAAAGGAATAAATGTCCTCACAGGTGAAGTCACTAGGATATGCATCTTTGTAATATCTATGCGTTTCTGGGAATAATACCACCTCATCGGGAACTGATGCGAATGACGCAGTTCACTGAAGAGACAGGCTAGAGATCAAATGTGTAAGAAAGGAGGGGAGGTGAAAAGGTTAAAATCGTTACATGAATCTGCTAATGCAGCTGATCTGTGATCTGGAAATAATGAATCACTCATTTATTCATTAGTTACGCTTTCCTCCCATTTCTCTGTTGTGAAAGGAAGGGGAGCGGGCACAGATGTAAACAGCACATGTTTTAACATTTGTGATAGCTGTGATTGGTCCTTCTCTGTACACTAATCCCAAAATACAGAGCTGCTTGGATTGGCTCTGTTTAGTGTCTGTGAACTGCAGCATCTGACGACACTAGTGCTGCCCCTTGGCCCTGAGGGGCTGGATTTGCAGGCGTCTACGCTTTTTTTTATTTTACACGTGGTCTTAAAAAAGGGCAAGGGCGCCTGAAACAGTTCTATGTTCTCTTCTGTTTTGGGGAGGTTCTGTGACATCTTCACTGAAAAAAGTTCCTGGCTGGTACAACACGGATAGGCTTGTTTGCATTTTTCCTATTTGCAGTGATAAATGCTATTATGAAATCAGTCTTATTAGTATTTACCTCAGGGGTGTCCAACTTTTAGAAGAGCGGGGGCCACTTAAGCGACTTGGTAACCGGTCGCGGGCCACAATGAGCGGACCGGGTGGATCGCAGCCCACTCTATAGAGCCCACTGAACTCAGATTGGAGGTAGGACACAAGTCCATTTAAATCTGCCACTCCTTAGAGGTGAATGGAGGGTCAGATTGGGTTGGACTGACAGTGTAAAAGGGGCCTAAGGCTGCTTTTACACTGATGCACTGTTTAACCGCACCTGTGGCTTTGCTGCAGGTTAGCTGCACTTTGCCCTAGACTTTTATTATATCCTGTAGGTGTGGTGCACTTTCAGAAAGCACACAAAACTCACAGGTAACAGAAGTCTATGGCTCAGTGCAGGTAACCCACCGGTGCACCGCTCTGCACCTGTGGAACAGTTGAAAGCAGCCCAGTAACCACTGCAGAACAGATATGCCCATATATACACTGTGATTTTAGTAATAAACTTACCTTAATAACAGTATTCTATTCTATTCAGGCACCCCTGATTTACATATACTCATAAATGTTGAAACAACAGATGTCTGGACTTGGGAGAAACAACAACTAATATTGTGAAAATAAACTGCAGACAGGATGTGACCTAAAAGTACACTGTATGCTATGTTTTTATTTTAGATTCCTGGTACACCCTCAGATGAAGTCCACAAAATGTCCTGCACTAATCGATGATCACTCCGTGTTCACAATTCATTTTCATCCTTTTACAAGCTATAACCATGTACTCCTTTTATTTCACTCCCCCTAGTGGTAAGCTGGTATATACAGTATATGTTAGGACCTTTACTAGGAGAAACAGTGGCTGACTTTGCTAAGTTTCTTCTGAAAATGCTAACTGTCTGGCTCATATGATGTCCTGCTGACTTGAGTACTTTCTGTGTCACTGACCTAAGACCATTATGCAGATCAGAAGAGAAAAGTAAGAAATCACATATCAGAAAGTGGACTCACATATCAGAAAAAGTTCTCTTTAAACAAAATTTGTACTAAAGAAATGTGGAGGCTCACATTGCGGACCTCTCTTTTTTGAAAATGTCAGTTGCCTGGATGTATGCTGAGCAAATGGCTTCAGTGCCTTCTGATATAAAAACAAGCATGAACATTAGACCCCTTTCACACTGGAGCATTTTGGAGATGCTATAGCGTTAAAAATAGCGCCTACAAAACGCCCTTAGACCCCTTTCACACTGAAGTGTTTTTACAGTGTTTTAGCGTTAAAAATAGCGCTAGTGAAACGCTCATAAAACGCTCTCCATGCATCTCAATGGACCCTTTCACACAGAGTCCTGCAAGCAGCATCTTTGGAGCAGCTTTTGAGCGCTGAAAAAAAAAACGCTCCAAAAACGCCCCTCTCCATTGAAATGAATTGAAAGCGCTGTAAAAACGCCTTACCCTTTCACACTGAGGCGTTGCACTGGCGGGGCGTTGAGAAAAGTCCTGCAAGCAACATCTTTGGAGAAGCTTTTGGGCGATGAAAAAAACGCTCCAAAAACGCCCCTCTCCATTTCAATGAATTGAAAGCGCTGTAAAAACGCCTTACCCTTTCACACTGAGGCACTGCAAAAACGCCCTAAAACGTTAGAGTCTTAGCAGTGCTTTACCAGCACATTGGGATTGCAGATGAGGCTTCGCTCGAATAACGCTCAAAAAAAACGCTCGAATAACGCCCCAGTGTGAAAGGGGCCTTAAACAGCTGCACCATTCAGGGCTTTCACACCGAGGGCTTTCACACTGGAGCGTTGCGCTAGCAGGACAGTAAAAAAAGTCCTGCTAGCCACATCTTTGGAGCGGTGAAGGAGCAGTGTGTTTACCGCTCCTCCAACGCTCCTGCCCATTAAAATCAATGGGACAGCGCGGCTATACAGCAGTGCATTGCGGGCGGTTTTAACCCTTTCTCGGCCACTAGCGCAGGGAAAACCGCCCTGCTAGCGGCCGAAATGCGCCGCAAATCCACCCATAGCGTCGGCAGTAAAAATAGTGTTTTACTGTCAGTGTGAATGGGGTCTTAGGTGTTTTTACTTTAGGAGAGACGGAGGAAGATTAGTAATGACAAGTATTTATATTAAAGCGGAGGTCCACCTAAACAAAATATATTAAAAGCCAGCAGCTACAAATACTGCAGCTACTGACTTTTTCAATCGCTCTTCTCTCGGCAGCCCCCGCCGTCATCCGCTTTTTTTACTGGTCCCCGCTGTGTTCGGGGGGAACTTTTTTTTTACTCGAACACAGCAGGGGGGGCAGGTATCTGTGGATATTCTGCGGACATCTCTCCCCGAAAGTGGGTGCAAATACCTGTATTATACAGGTATCTGCACCCCCCTCCCCCCTGAAAGGTGCCAAATGTGACACCGGAGGGGGGGAGGAATCCAATGAGCGGAAAGTACCACTTTAGGGTGGAACTCTGCTTTAAAGTTTAACAATGATAAAATATGAGAACAATATGTACCATATTTAACCACTTACCCCCCGGACCATATTGCTGCCCAAAGACCAGAGTACTTTTTGCGATTCGGGACTGCGTCGCTTTAACAGACAATTGCGCGGTCGTGCGACGTGGCTCCCAAACAAAATTGGCGTCCTTTTTTTCCCACAAATAGAGCTTTCTTTTGGTGGTATTTGATCACCTCTGCGTTTTTTATTTTTTGCGCTATAAACAAAAATAGAACGACAATTTTGAAAAAAATGAATATTTTTTACTTTTTGCTGTAATAAATATCCCCCAAAAATATATAGAAAAACATTTTTTTTCCTCAGTTTAGGCCGATACGTATTCTTCTACATATTTTTCGTAAAAAAAAATCGCAATAAGCGTTTATTGATTGGTTTGCGCAAAAGTTATAGCGTTTACAAAATAGGGGGTATTTTTATGGCATTTTTATTAATATTTTTTTTACTAGTAATGGCGGCGATCAGCGATTTTTTTTTCGGTATTGCGACATTATGGCGGACACTTCGGACATTTTTGACACATTTTTGGGACCATTGGCATTTTTATAGCGATCAGTGCTATAAAAATGCATTAGATTACTATAAAAATGCCACTGGCAGTGAAGGGGTTAACACTAGGGGGCGGGGAAGGGGTTAAGTATGCCTGGGTGTGTTCTTACTGTGGGGGGGGGGTGGCCTCACTAGGGGAAACACTGATTTTCTGTTCATACATTGTATGAACAGAAAATCAGCATTTCCCCTGCTGACAGGAACGAGAGCTGTGTGTTTACACACACAGCTCCCGTTCCCCGCTCTGTACCGAGCGATCGCGTGTGCCCGGCGGCGATCGCGCCCGCCGGGCACACGCACGGGAGTCGGGGGCGAGCGGGGGGCGCGCGCGCGCGCCTCCGGCGGCGCGCGTGCGCCCCTAGTGGCGGCTAATAGGCAGGACGTCCATTTACGTGGTCTCGCCTAGGAGAGCCACCTTGTGGACGTATTTCGGCGGTGCAGCGACGGCAAGTGGTTAATAGACAAAAACCTATGTTTATGAATTGGAAAAACATTTCTAGATACTTGGGCCCCTTTCACACTGAGGCAGCTTTCAGGCGTTCAATGCATTAAGATAAAAAGCCTTCTGTGTGCAGCAGCCCCCCTCAGCCCCCCTATTACTTAAATGAGGTCCCTCTCTGTCAGACGATGTCCATCTTGATCCTCCCTCTTGATTGGCTGAGACACAGCAGCGGCAGTCAAAGTCAGCTAGCCAATCAGAGTATAGAGGGGGCGGGGCCAGGTCGGGGCTCATTGTCTGAATGGACACACAGAGTTGTGACTTTTTTGGGTGCCCCCATAGCAAATTTTTGCTATGGGGGCACTGAACAGGAGGGAGGGGTCAGGATCACAGGAGAGGGACCCAAGAAGAGGATTGAGGCTGCTCTGTGCAAATTCACTGCAACAGAACAGGTAAGTATAACACGTTTGTTATTTTTATAGGAAAAAAACAAGAAATGCATTCTGTATATGGGAACTATTTAAAATGCCATTGGATTTGTATATCTGCCCATCCAGTCCTGAGTTATACAATGCTCTGCCACAGAGCACAGCTGTCGAGCAGGAGACCTGATTTTTCTCTGCTGCAGTAAAACTTTACTTTGGGTCCATGGCTACACACCCCTCCACAATAGTAGGATAGCTGTTTTTTTTCTGTATAATGAGCTAGTATGCATAACATACTAGTTCATTATGAAATACTCACTTTAGATCGAAGCCCCCGCAGTGGTCCTTTTACACTGGTCCGGCGGCGACATCTCTCCTCGAGTTACTACGGGGTAGCACGGGCTCAGGTGCTGTGATTGGCCGGAGCTGTGATGACGTTACCCCCGCTGGTAACGGCACACACGAACATGCCATTGCTTTAGTGCGCACATGCCGATGACGTCGGCACATGCTGATACAGGAGATATCTCCTAAACCGTACAGGTTTAGGAGATATCTGGGGTAGCTACAGGTAAGCCTTATTATAGGCTTACCTGTAGTAAAAAGTAGTTGTAAAGGCTTTACAACCCCTTTAAGAGCTCTTACAGGCTCTCATCAAGAGAGCTCGAGTATGCCTATGACTGCCATTTTCGTTCAGCAACTCCAGTCATAGAAGCTGTACTACAGCTTTTATAAACTAAACTTAACCTATGAATGGAGTGGGTGGACCTATCAATCATCTACCCATCCTCCATTCATCGTTTGGGTTCCGTTCATAAAAGCTGTAGTACAGCATCTATGAATGGAGCAGGAAGGTGTCTTGATGAGAGCTTGTGACAACCTCTTAGCTATATTACTAACCGCTGCACTGGAAGATTGTGGTGATGGGGAGGGCTCATGGATGGAGGAAGGCTTTAGCTAAAAGATAAAGGCATCAGCACATGGCACTGTAACTAATGTTCATGGTGCTGATTTTTCTGTTTTTTATTTTGGTTATACGTAGGCTTTAAAGGATAAGTTCACCTTAGGGAACATGTTACATGCTCCACCTGTTTTTAGGGTGGAAAGTGTAACGTTCTCAATGCTGTAGCCGCTGCATTACAGCAGTACAGGGAGAAGTTCCCCGTACTAGCTGTCACTTTTTGAAAACAGCGCAGCCATGCGGGACTCCGCCCACACGGCCATGTCATTCATTCACACACCTGCAAAGAAATTTGCATTCATTTTTTTCCCTGAAAAGTGAACTTAATCCTCTTGGCCAGAAACAGCAAGAAAACTGCTGGCAGAGCTTTCTTGCCAAGTAAACCGTGCATGTGTACAAAGCCTTGAGGTTTCTCATCGAGAAAACTGTCCAGAATCTAGAGGAGAAAAATAGAGAACCTGCTCTCTTTTTTTCTCGTTGGGATTCTCGTGCCGAGAAACCTGAGCGTGTCTATACTTACCTGCCTCCATGGAAACCCGCGCATGCTCGAAATGACTTTTACGCATACGCGGTAGCTTCCAAGGCATAGGTAGGGTGAAGCAAGATGGCGGAGACGGCATCGAATGTGACAAGCGCATGCTCGTCGTAGTCGATGACATCACCGCGTTTGTGCCATTCAAAAGAACGGCGGTTCTTTTGAATAGTACGTGTGTACACTCGGCCGGCAAGAAAATCTTGCCAGGAACAACGTTTTTTTTCCTGATGAGAATCCCGGCCATGTGTACAGGGCTTTACCCCTTAATAGTGAACTCTGCTCCAATTCGCAATAGCAGGAGATTTTGACCAGCTCTCTATGGAGCCGGTTCACATATCTCTGTTGCGGCTCCGGTGCGAATTTGCATAGGAGCCCTATGCGTTTTTTGTCTGTTTCAGGTCCGAATTCAGCCACAAATTCAGGCTAAAATCGGACCTGAAATGGTTAAAGGGAACGCGCTGGAGCCGCATGCGAAGATAGTGTGTACCCAGCCTCAAGAAATAGGATCACAGCCAGGAAACGAGGGTCAGCATAAAAAGTAAGCCAGTGACAGCTCTAGATTTTCCTCAGTACAGGTCTCCTTTAAGTAGCACGTTATTGGAAGGAACAGGAACAAAGCGTTATGTACC
The DNA here is from genome assembly GCF_905171775.1 of Rana temporaria. Classification (NCBI taxonomy): domain Eukaryota; kingdom Metazoa; phylum Chordata; class Amphibia; order Anura; family Ranidae; genus Rana; species Rana temporaria. The sequence continues at coordinate 159,990,075 of NC_053493.1, forward strand.
AAATCAACTGAGGAACATACGCTCAAGAGTTATCACACTGTGCAGATCAGTACTAAATGTAACAAAGGTAGTTTTCAGCTGTCAAAATACACAACCTTACAAAGAAAATAAATTAACAAGCAAACAGACCAAAATAAACAAAAGGCTACTGCAGTATTAGTTTAATAGCTTTATAGCAAACAGAGCGTAATTCTTTCTGATATCTAGAATATTAAAACCCCATCTGTGCAGCTCAAGTTTTTCCCACACCTTTTGTGCTCATATTGGTCACGTCTGTGTAATAAAACTCTACTTATAGGATCCATATAAACACATATTTGTAACTTTACTGTAAGATGTAGATGAATTGATTTGCAATTGAATTGTTTCTAAGATGTAAAACTTGATGTGTGATTGTTAATTGTCTTAAAAACTGGATAAATGAAAGTGATATTCACACAAGGCATGCAAAAGCATATGGAGGGCCGCGTTTACCCGCACAGGGATTCTCTGGGGTCCCGTGTATCCCCATGCCGGCAGTCCCATTGATGTTAAATGGGGCACAGCCACTGCTCCCAATTTGACATTGGTGTGGGTGAACATACCCGTATGCACCCTGTGGTGTGCAAGTGTACATGCTTCACACATGCATACACATTGCAGTAAAAGCCTAGAGCGGCAAGTCTCTTATCCTCCCCCTCTTGTGTCCTCCAGTGGGCATGACTCTCCGATGGAATCTGATGTATGCATATAATCGCCTGTGTGAAGGCTTTTTAATGCAAGAGATTATAAGAGGAAGGATTAAAGTGATTGTAAAGCTTAATTCGTTTTTTTTTTTGTTATTAAAATTATAAACATTCTATACTTACCTGCTCTGTGCAATGTTATTGCAAGGAGTGGTCCTGGACCCCCTCTTCTTGGGTCCCCCACTAGCACTCTAGGCACCTCCTCTTCTCGGGTCCTCCACTAGCACTCTAGGCACCTCCTCTTCTCGGTGCTTCTTATGGTGGCGCACCTTTGGGCTTGATTCCCAGCTGAGCTGTATGTGTCTATTGACACACACAGCACGGCTCAGCCCCGCTCTTTGCTCACAGCATTTGATTGACAGCAGCAGGAGCCAATCCCTCTGTAAGCAAAGAGAGAGGAGAGAGACGCTGCAGAGGGGCACAGCGCCGGATTGAGACCGAGCTCTGGTAAGTATATAGGAGGGTGATGGGGAGATACAAATAGAGGGACATTTTTTACCTTGCCCGCCCAACGTCATATGACGTTGTCGGCTTTGAGCGGTGATATCTGAATCATAGCTGCAGTTACAGGCATCATTCAGATATCTTCTTTTTCAGCCACCGATTCCCTGCACAATAAGAACAATCATAGCGGCTGTTCAGCCGATTGGTCGTTCTTATAGGCGGCAGAAGAAAGGACATCCCTCCCTCCCGCCACACACTGGTGTTTCTCCCGGCTTGCCCCTGCCATCGGCAATCTGGAGAAGGAAACGACTGGCGGCAGATGTTGACCATAGAGATTTCGGGGGGGCCAGATGGTCCCCGGAGTCTCTATGATCGTTCAGGGGCTGGATGCGATGTTATGATGTCATGTCGCGTCCTCTGCATTTGAAAAAATGCTGCTGCCTTGGCTGGGAAGCCAAGATCTTTTAATTATTATTATTTATTTATTTATTTTATTTCAGGCTTTACAGCCTAGAGGTGAGAACATTTGGGAACCCCTGTAGGAGCCCCAGTTTAGAAAGGATGCTTTAGAAGATTAATAGTTTAATAGTCAGATCTTATTTAATTTAATATTCAGTTTTGCAAATCAGACTTTCAAATCTGTTTGCTTTTAATGATGTTTTACGGGTAGAAGGAAATATGAAAGTGTTATTTGTAGATATGAGTTAAAATTATCCCTCTTAATTTAGGATGACAAGATTTTTTAAATAAAATCCGGGACATGGTAAACTATTTCCCTGATATAGGGAAAGACGATCAATGACGTCACACGTCCAACCCCGCCCCCCTACAGTTAGAAACACATATGAGGTCACACTTAACCCCTACAGCTGCCCCTAGTGGTTAACTCCTAAACTGCAATTGTAATTTTCACAGTAAACAGTGCATTTTTATAGCACTTTTTGCTGTGAAAATGACAATGGTCCCAAAAAAATTTCAAAATTGTCAGATGTGTCCGCCATAATGTCGCAGTCACGAAAAAAAAAATCGCTGATCACCGCCATTAGTAGTAAAAAAAAAATTATTAATAAAAATGCAATAAAACTATCCCCTATTTTGTAAACACTATAAATGTTGCGCAAACTAATTGATAAAAACGCCTATTGCGATTTTTTTTACCAAAAATAGGTAGAAGAATACATATCGGCCTATTTTAAACCTAAAATATATTTTTGGGGGATATTTATTATAGCAAAAAGTAAAAAATATTGCATTTTTTTCAAAATTGTCACTCTATTTTTGTTTATAGCGCAAAAAATAAAAACCGCAGAGGTGATCAAATACCACAAAAAGAAAGCTCTATTTGTGGGAAAAAAAGGACACCAATTTTGTTTGGGAGCCACTTTGCATGACCGCGCAATTGTCAGTTAAAGCGACGCAGTGCCGAATCGCAAAAAGGGGCAAGGTCCTTAACCTGTATAATGGTCCGGGTCGTATATAGTTAATGATTAAGATGAGGGTGGTAACATTCTGAGATGGTATTGTTTTCAATCTGAGCAGATAGGCTTGTGCTGCAATACAGATCCAATTTTCGCAGAGTGATTGACTTTTTGCATCACTTGGGGCTAACCACAGAATCTCCAGCTTCAGTAGCTGCTCCTGTTATCTAATGCAGCTACAAATGATCAAATCACACCATTTACTTATAGCCACATACAAAGCACTGTAGGCAGATAAAAATCAACACACAAATAAAAGATGAATTAAAAAGATTTGTAGCAGTTGAAGACCTCTGCTATACAGTAATTGGCACTGTGACTTTACGCTAATCCTCCAATATTGTGCAGTGCTAAAAAGCAAGAAGCTAAACAACAAGGCTGGCCTTTGGAGTATGCAACCCAACCAGTGCAGTTGGGGTGCATTACACCCACCCATTTTATAAATTTCCTCTGTGCAGGGGTTGCAGGTTGTATTGCCCACAGCTCTGCATAGCGGTAATGTGTCAGAGACTATTGATGCTGGAGGAGGGGGGGTTGTGATTATGCAGTAGGTTAGATTAGAACTCCTTTAAGGTTTTTACTAAAATCTGGTTCTCCATTAGAGAATCCCCCTAATTTTCTGTCCTGCTAATAGCATTTTATGTTGTCTGTGTCCCAGTTGCAGACTTTCTCTCTTTTCCTGTCCTGTTTCTCCCTAAAAGAACCACGGAAAGCAGCAAAGCCTTGACAAGGGTTCTTTTCCTCCCCACTCCATGTAAAAAGAAGAAAAAAAGAAAAAACATGAGAGACAGAGACAGAGAACAAATTAGGCTGCCCTACATTCAGGGCTAGAGAAGGATTTTTGACACCCTAGGCAAAATCTCATTTTGCCACCCCCTTGACTCCACCCCCTTTGCCCTTGCCCTACCCATGTATACCCCACCTTTTTAACGAAGCACCCATCAAATGCAGCCTCACCAGCACCCATCAAATGCAGAACCACCAGTGCCCATCAAATACAGAATCACCAGCGCCCATCAAATGCAGCCTCACCAGCGCCCATCAAATGCAGCCTCACCAGCGCCCATCAAATGCAGCCTCACCAGCGCTCATCAAATGCAACCTCACCAGCACCCATCAATGAATGTTTGCTTGCTTCCATTCATTCGGGAGGCAGGACACAGACACAGTTCCCCGCTGCGCCTCTGACACTGTGCGCGAACGGATTCGGTGGCTGCCTGCTGATGCTGAGACTTGCTTGCTGCAGAAAGAAGAGAGTAGTAACACCAGTGGTCGGACGCCCTAGGCTGCAGTGCGCCCTAGGAGGCTGCCTAGTTTGTTTAGTGGTAGCACCGGCCCTGGCTACATTAAGAAAAAATGAAAAAAAGGAAAACTCACTTTACCACTGATATTAAAATTAAGGTTGAATTGTAGGCCAGCAGCTAAATACACAGTTGCACATGTATGGTTCATGTTCCTGTACCTTTGCAATGACAATGAGCTGTACACAGTCAGATAGGTTGGTGACCTCACTTCTTTCTAATGGGTTTAAGCAATGCAAGTGGTTACCTTCCCTAACCCTAGCTGTGACTGGACAATAAATGAGCATCAGCACACTGATGAGCTCAGGCGTGCTTGCAACCCGCATGTGCAGAGCCCACCAGGAAGTCAGCACTGCACAGTGCTAATCGCAGACATTTTCCCGATCCGCAGCTGCAAAGATCTATAAATGCCTCACTACCTGTGATTAGCGCTGTTCAGTGCTGACTTCTTGGCGGGCGAACACGCCCGAGAAAAGGATTGAGCAGCACTTCAGAAGCGCCGCAACATGGGAGCTTTTAACCCCTTCTTTGGGGTTTGGAGCGCCCTGCTAGTGGCCAAAAAACGCAGCTTAAACAGCAAAGTCAGATTCAGATGCTTCTTTAGATACATCTAAAAATATAGTTAATGGGCCAGATCCACGAAGCAGTTACGCTGGCGTATCTATTGATACGCCGCGTAACTGCTAGGTTGCTCCAGCGTATCTTTGTTTTGTATCCACAAAACAAGATACGCCTGAAGCTGGGCTAGATCCGACTGGCGTACGTCTTAGTATGCCGTCGGATCTAAGGTGCATATTTACGCTGGCTGCTAGGTGGCGCTTCCGTCGATTTCCGCGTTGAGTATGCAAATTAGCTAGATACGCGAATCCACAAACGTACGTCCGGCCGGCGCATTTTTTTACGTCGTTTCCGTAAGGCTTTTTTCGGCGTAACGTTACCCCTGCTATATGAGGCGTAGCCAATGTTTAGTATGGACGTCGGGCCAGCGTCAAATTTTCCGTTGTGTACATCGTTTGCGTAAACCGTTCGCGAATAGGACTTTGCGTAGAATGACGTTCACGTCGAAAGCATTGGCTTGTTGCAGGTTAATTTGGAGCATGCGCACTGGGATACCCCCACGGACGGCGCATGCGCCGTTCAGAAAAAACGTAATTTACGTCGGGTCAAGACGTATTAACATAAACCACGCCCCCATCTCATCCATTTGAATTGCGCGCCCTTACGCCGACACAGTTACACTACGCCGCCGTAACTTAGGGCGCAAATTCTTTGTGGATACGGGAAATTCTTTGTGGATACGGGATACACTACGCCGGACGTAAAGAAGCACCGCGCTACGTTGATCTGGCCCAATATGTTTTAGTGAGTATATAACTGCACTAAATTGCATATTTTCTATATATGTCTGGTTTTCTGCCTAAAGTTTATACACAGTACCTCTCTCATTAAAGATTACATCAGGGTGCTCAACCCTTCGAAGAGCTAAAATGATTTGGTAAGCGGTCGTAGGCCACAATGAACTATGGGGTTTTATTGCTCCCTAATCCACAAATGTGAACGATCCCTTACTGTCCTAAACCCCCTATAAGGCTGTTTTCACACTGGCATGCAACAGTTTACCTGCACCGCGGGTGCAGCACAGTGCACCTGCAGCTTTCCTGTGGATTAGCAGCACTAAGCCATAGCCATAGCCCCATACACACTATTAGATTTTCTGCAGATTTTTGTCTTGAGATGTAGTGCAAGGGCCTGCCTGATTGCATACCAATTGAAACTCTTGAGGTTTGACCTCATATTATATGGTTTTTGGCAAAATCTGAAGACAAAAATCTGCAGAAAATCTAATAGTGTGTATGGGGCTTTATTTTACCGCGATATTCGGGCGCTAGCGGTGAGGTTTTAACCCCCGCTAGTGGCCAAAAAAGGGTTAATACCGCGGTAAAGATGCGGCTAGCAGGACTTTTGGAGCGCTCCTGCTAGTGCACCGTTTCAATGTGAAAGCCTTCGGGCTTTCACATTGAACACTACAGGGCAGGTTTTTTCATGCGGTATAGCGGCGCTATTTTTAGCGCTGTACCGCATGAAAAACGCCTCAATGTGAAAGGGGCCTTATGTATTTCATGCTTCCTCCGCTGCCGGTGCAAAGCATTATGCACTCTGATGCTCTGGGATAGTGGGTCTGTAATCCATTGATCGTGATCTAGGCTTGCCAACCCACCATCCCAGAGCATGGGCGTGCGCTTCCCTAGTTTGAGGTCGTGGACCACATCAGAGGGCTCAGCCCACAGGCCATGGGTTTAGCACCCCTGAATTACTTGAGACTTTCAATTTCCCGAGCATGCTGATAAAGCAGCACTTTCATAGCTTGCTCTATCAGCCGTTTCAGATGTACTACTCCTTTACTCAAAATGCAGCTAAAATGTGGTAGAGTTTCACATTTGGTGGAGATTTATGTAAACATCAGAAAGAGATTCTTTAAATGTAGGCCCCTGGAGGTATGGTTACATGCAGCAGCCTCCAAATCCTTGCCTTTATGGTTGAATTCACTGTAAGTTCAGACAGGCAAAGCTTTTGCAATACTGACAAAGCGTAATCGCCCCTTCCAATTTTCTGCATATTTCTACTGGTCTCCGAGGCCATAGTGATGAATCAATAGGAATGTGTGAGTGGTAGGGGGTAGTGGCAAGCTATGATACTACTCGTAACTTTGCCTGTCAGGATTCATATCAATATCATTACAATGTTTTATATAGAAAGTATAATTAGTTAATTAACAAATTAGCAAATTAAAAAATTAACACAGGTAAAATATTTAATTTTGATATTGTTTATTATATGTTACGTGGCCCTGTAAAAGAAGGGACAATATTCTTAAAGTGTTTGTTAACCCCCAAAAAAATACACATCCTGGTCACTTAAAGCAGATTAAATAGCACAGTGCTTGTGCTTTGGAATCTGCCCCCTCGAAACTGTAAAAAACAAAAGACGCCCTAAACCTGCCACTTATACCCCTCTCTTTACTGACCACGATAACCAGGGCTACTTTGCCCTGACCACTGTGGTCAGAATGCGTCCCTCCTTTATATGTTGCTCTGCTCTCCCCTCACCCCCTCCTTCCTGCCTGTGAGCATGTTGAGTGTAGAAAGGCGCTGCTTTGTTACTTCCCAGCGGCTCTAACAAGCTGAAGTTAGTTGCACTCAATTCAGTGGGTCACTCCTAGGCCCCTCATATACAGGGCAGAATCCCTCCAAGCAGGCCTGCCTGCTCAGCAGGGGATCTCTCCGCTGATTCCAATCACAGACACAGCCCGCTGTTCTCTATAGAGTGGTCCAATTGTCATCTGATCCATCAGATGAATGGCAAACAAATCCCCATCTGTCTGTTTTTAGGGGACCCGGGGCAGATTGGATGCCGGCGGGTGACAGCAGACACATGTCCGCTGACATCTGCTGCCCCATTGAGAACAATGGGTGGTCCGATCGGTCCACCTGTAAAACAGACAGGTGGAACTTCTGGTCTTCCTTCCTCCATGTAAACGAGCATACCCAAGGCACATGCCATCTTGAAGCAGTTACTTTATGGAGAGCTACCGCTGTACTTCTTAACTGTTGTTGAATTTGCACAATATTTATGAAAATCAATAAAACTTATGTAAAAGAACGCCAACTTGTACTACAGTATGGAACCTAACCTAAGGTGAAAACAACACTAGACCTTCACAGTCTCACACAAAGACAGCTTTGTCACACTAGTAATAGAAATTTCTGGGAAGACTGATAATGGCAGGATCACCAGGTAGAAACAGGAGAAAAATAAATGTTTTTGATGTCACAATGTACAGTATAAGATTTCCTATCATCTGTGCCCAGTCTTGCCACACAGAGTTAATCCAGCTCTGAGCAATCCTCTTTTATTGTTCAGTTAAATAAAACTGACTTACAGAGAAAAACCTTAGTCCGTTCTGCCCCCTTGCTGTGAGTGACAGGTTATTTACATATTTAATGCACTAGCCTGGAGACAGGCATTATTTTTTAATTCCCACCCCCATTCCTTTTCTGAAGTCATGTGGTTACTTTTCTGAATTTTGACTGGATGTTAGTAATCATAGCAGAATTTAGTGTAAGGAATACACAGGAGAAAATGCATGTTGACAAGGGGAGTGTAGAGGTGGGCGGGGAGTCTACTGACATCACGACTCCACCCACCGAGCTCCAGACAACAGACCCACCCACAGAATCTGCAGTTTTTCAGTTCTTATAACAGCCAGAGGGGAAACATTTGACAGGTAAGGATACATGCAGGAGGCATGTATATCCTTATAGATCAGCACTATGGCAGTAGTTTAGAAAGGATGAGAGCGGGTTTACATCCACTTTAAATAGAAAACCATATGGCTGTTAAGACATAAGGATGGGTACTGTATTGTACTGTTGTTTACATATATTTTAACAAAAAAAAATTAAATACATAATCAGGGGGATTACAAAAGTGAATTATGTTATTTTTCAGGGTAAATATTGGGGCACCAAATCAACAATTCCATTACACAAGCCATTTTATTATCGCAGGAAGCACTAATTAAACAGACATAAAGAAATTGCTGTATTTTTGGCATGCACTGGTCTTTCTTAATCTCCCTAATGTTTCCATGTCACTGCAGGCAGGAATATGGTTATGAATCCTTACTAGTTTCTAAAATATGCTTTACAACCAGGTGTACCAAACCAGACTATTAAAAAAGGGTATTTACAGTTGCCCTCACAAAACTAGCTAGCATTATACCCAAACTATGAAAAACTCTCATTACGTGGTATATAACAGTGTTCATACTCGCAAAGCCACTAAAGCATTCATTTTGTGTAAAGTGAAATATACCTGATTGATCCTGCCTTTAGCTGTTCCTCCTATCTTCTCCATGTCCCCAATTGCAGCCTGAGATTGGGTAGACCAGCTGGTGTCATCTACTGAGTATGCTCCTTCTTTCAGTTCCCGTCTAAGCTCTTCATTTCCTCCTTTTTCTTATCTATGCAGTAAAATAAACCATAAGCGCCTCTGGATATAAATTAATCCTTATACTGATGATATCAGCTGCAAAACTGAACTTGCTAAATAGCACTACAGCAAAAAAAGCAATAGACAATAAGAAAAAAGGTTGCGCTGGATATTAATCAAATATAAGTTCTGGACAAATCATATGCTGATCAGTAAATTGTATACAGTAGTAACAAACAGATGAAAAAAGATCATAAAAGATCATAAAAAAGTCCCATAAGGTGCTCATGCCCATTAGACGTCTCCTATAAAATGGTGCTCAGACTGGGTGCCCCACATACAGTAGATGCACACTCACCCCTGGGTGTTGACCACCTATCGCTAGTATGGTCTTGTAAGCATGTGGGGATACCCCGATAACAAATGCTTTAGGATGGTGTCTTTAGGTTGAGATGTGCCTCATAGGAATAGATTGGAATGACAAAAGCAGGGGAAAATCCCTGCGCGATGCCGTTTAAAATGTTTATTTCGTCCACAAGTAAAAAAAAGGTTACACTTACATGTCTGAGTGCCTGATTGTCCTGGCACCCGGCATTTATAGCAGGCGATTATATGAAGGGTAATGGGCCCTCGAACAAATTGTCGCTGTAATCTGCGTCCTGGTGCTCGATTCCCGGGTAAGGTTTGTATGAGCGGAAGTAACGCGAGCTATCATCAGGAAGTAGTCCATATGGTTATAGAGTCACATGTGGGCGTATACATAGTTACATAGTTAGTCAGGTTGAAAAAAGACACAGGTCCATCTAGATCAACCATAAAAATAAATAAAAAATAATATCATACAATCCCATATACACAGTCCTAAACCCACAGTTGATCCAGAGGAAGGCAAAAAAAAAAACCAGTAAAGCATGTTCCAATTTGCTAGGGCAGGGGAAAAAAATCCCTTCTTGAACCCCCCGAGAGGCAATCAGATTATTTCCTGGATCACCTCTACCTATAAATGTTAGTACCCAGACAGATTTTCTGTACATTTCGGACATAATCCAGGCCTTTCTTAAAGCAATCTACTGAGCTGGCCAGAACCACCTCTGGAGGGAGTCTATTTCACATTTTCACAACTCTTATGCCGCGTACACACGGTCGTAATCTCTGACAACAAATGTTTGAGAGCTGGTTCTCAATTTTTCCGACAACAAAAGTTCTTGTTGAAAATTCCAATCGTCTGTATGCAATTCCGATGCATAAAAATCCTACGCATGCTAGGAATCAATTTGACGCATGCTCGGAATCAATGAACTTTTTTCTCAGCTCGTCGTAGTGTTGTACATGACTGCATTCTTGACGTTCGGAATTTCTGACAATAACTGTTTGAGAGCTGGTTCTCTATTTTTCCGACAACAAAAGTTCATGTTGGAAATTCCGATCGTCTGTATGCAATTCCGATGCATAAAAATCCTACGCATGCTAGGAATCAATTCAACGCATGCTCGGAATCATTGAACTTTTTTCTCAGCTCGTCGTAGTGTTGTACATGACCGTACGCCATTCCCAACAACATTTGTGTGACCATGTGTACGCAAGACAAGTTTGAGCGAACAATCCGTCGGAAAAAAAATCCACGTTTTTGTTGTCGGAATGTCCGATCGCGTGTACGTGGCATTACTGTGAAGAAACCTTTCTGCATTTGGAGATGAAAAAGTGCCCCCTTGTCCTTAGTGTTGACTGTAAAGAGAATAACTCAACACCAAGTTCACTGTATGGACCCCTTATATATTTGTACATGTTGATCATATCCCCCCTTATTCTCCTCTTCTCAAGAGAGAATAAATATAGTTCCTCTAATCTTTCCTCATAGCTGAGCTCCTCCATGCCTCTTATCAGTTTGGTTGTCCTTCTCTGCACTTTCTCCAGTTCCACAACATTCTTTATGTGAACTGGTGCCCAAAACTGAACTGCATACACAGTGGTAAATTACACTCCACTTTCCCCCCTCCTCCATGACCTCCTATTGCTAAACACTATCATATTTGCCAACAGACGAGACTTGCTCAGGACATTCCCGGGCCAAAATTCTTAAAATTTCGCCTCTGTCACAGACATCGGGACGGACATGGGTTGTAATGGAGTGGCGGGCGTGGCAGATGCAGGAGCACATGGAGAGACAGCCTGGCCAGTCACTGGAGCCGGCAGCACTGCTTGTTGAGCCTGCGGATGGTGAGTGGAGCTTGGCTGGAGGTAGGTCCTTCTCAATACTAGGTCTGCACTGACAAGACTGCGCTGAAGAGACTGCTGCGATAAGACTGCTGTGAAGAGATTGCTGTGACGAGATTGCACTGATGAGACTGCTCTGAAGAGATTGCTCTGACAAGACAGCTTTGAAGAGACTGCACTGAAGAGATTGCACTGATGAGACTGCTCTGAAAAGATTGCTCTGATGAGATTGCACTGACAAGATTGCTCTGAAAAGATTGCATTTACAAGACTGCTCTGAAGTTTTTTAGGCATACCTATGGAAAGGGAGGTATAAACACCCCCTGCTGTGAAGAGATTGCTGTGACGAGATTGCACTGATGAGACTGCTCTGTAGAGACTGCACCAGTGGCAGTGTGTCCATAGAGGGCGCAGGATCGCCGCACCTTCTCTCCTGCACCCGTCAATCACCATTTTTTGTCTTAAAGGGGTAGTAAAGGTAAAAAAATGTTTCCCTAAATAGCTTCCTTTACCTTAGTGCAGTCCTCCTTCACTTACCTCATCTTTCCATTTTGCTTTTAAATGTCCTTATTTCTTCTGAGAAATCCTCACTTCCTGTTCTTCTGTCTGTAACTACACACAGTAATGCAAGGCTTTCTCCCTGGTGTGGAGAAAGCCTCTTTAGGGGGGAGGTGGCGAGCAGGAGTCAGGACGCTCTCTACGTTGCAGATAGAGAAAAGAGCTGTGTGTTAGTGGGCGTCCTTACTCTCCTGCTTGCCCCCTCCCCCCTCAAGGGAGGGGGCGAGCACGACAATCCACACCAGGGAGAAATCCTTGCATTACTGTGTGGAGTTACAGATAGAAGAACAGGAAGTGAGGATTTCTCAGAAGAAATAAGGACATTTAAAAGCAAAATGGAAGGATGAGGTAAGTGAAGGAGGACTGCACTAAGGTAGAGAAAGTTATTTAGGGAAACATTTTTTTACCTTTACAAACCCTTTAATATCTCCCTTAAATCACATTGCCAATTGCATTTTGTACATAGCCTAAACACTGCAATTTGCACTTAAAACTGTCATTGTGTAACTTTTGTAAAACTGCCAGTAAAAACTTGGCCATGTCAGTAAATTTCAATCTGGTAGGTTGGCAACACTGTATATTGGGAACTATAAAAACGTTTTTAGAAATAAATTAATTAATTTGAATGCCCCCGGTGTTTTTACCTGCAGATGTGGCATGATATATATGATTTATGTGGATGAATTATGACAATTAACACCTCTCTAGTTAGTATCATTTTAACTTTTAGCTACAGTGTGTTAATGTTTTAAAATATTTTCTGCAACTACAGTAACAATCCAGGCAATAAAAATAATCTCACATATATACATCTGACATATTTCAAGTGTCACTAAAAAAACAATACTAGTTATTCAATCTCTCACACTGCAGAGCCAGAGGCTCTAATAGTGCCCAATCAGTGCCCACAAATCACAAATGTTGGTTCTCCTCATTTTTTTTTTATTTTTTTTTTAAATCATTAACCACTTCAATACCAGGCACTTATACACCTTCCTGCCCAAGCCAATTTTCAGCTTTCAGCGCTGTCGCAATTTGAACGACAATTGCGTGGTCATGCTACTCTGTACCCAAACACATTTTTTATCATTTTGTTCTCATAAATAGAGCTTTCTTTTGGTGGTATTTGATCACCTCTGCGGTTTTTATTTTTTGCGAAAAAGACAGATTTTTTTTTTTAAAAAGGTTTTCTTTGTTTCTGTTATTTTTTTTGTAAATAAGTACGTTTTCTACTTCATTGACGGACACTGATAAGGTGGCACTGATGAGGTGGCACTGATGATGGACAGTGATAGGCCGCGGCACTAATTGGCCCTGATAGGCGGCACTGATAGGTGGCACTGATGGGCACTCATAGGCGGCACTGATGGGTACTTATGGTGGCACTGATAGGTGGCATTTATGGGCACTGATGGTCACTGATAGGTGGCACTGATATGTGGCACTGATGGGCACTCATAGGCGGCACTGATGGGTACTTATGGTGGCACTGATAGGTGGCATTGATGGGCACTGATGGTCACTGATAGATGGGCACTGATAGGTGGCACTGATGACACTGATTGCTGGGCATCACAGATTTAAGGTCTTTCACAATGGTGCCAATCAGTGCCCATTTGTGGGCACTGATTGGCACATATTTGGCATCAATTTGCATATGTGGATGGGCATGTGGGATGTACCTGGCCATTCACATGCTTGGGGCTTCCCTGGTGGTCCAGTGTGGGCATCCGTGGGGCTCTTTACAGAGATCGGAGATGCAGGGTGTCAGACTGACACCCCACATCACCGATCGGCACGCCCCCCACGGCCCAGAATCACTTCCCGGATGTCAATTGTCTATTGACCGGGCGGGAAGTGGTTAAAGTGTATTTTTTGCCAAGAAATGTAGTTTGAAAAAACACTGAGCAAAAACTGTGTGACAAAAAATTGCAACGACTTTATATTTTTTATTTTATTATCTAGGATCGTTCCTTGCAGTGACAGAACAGGGATCTGCTAAAGTAAAAAAGGCCGATCTCAGTTCTGACGGGGGAGCACACAGAGATACTGGGCCAGATTCTTGTACAATTGCGGCGGCGCAACGTAACCCATTTACGTTACACCGCCGCAAGTTTTCAGTGTAAGTGTCTGATCCACAAAGCACTTACCTGTAAACTTGCGGCGGTGTATCGTAAACACGTCCGGCGCAAGCCCGCCCAATTCAAATGGGGCGTGTACCATTTAAATTAGGCGCGCTCCCGCGCCAGATGTACTGCGCATGCTCAGTTTAGAAATTCCCGCCGTGCTTTGCGCGATGTGACGTCATTTTTTAGAACGGCGACGTGCCTAGTGTCCATTCGTATTCCCGGACGTCTTACGCAAAAACAAAACAAATTTGAAATTCGAAGCGGGAACGACGGCCATACTTTAACATGGCTCGTGTAAAGTTAAGGCATGTTAAAGCATGACTAACTTTGCGACGGGAAAAAATTACTAGCGACGATGTAACGAACGCAAAATCCGTCGTGGATCACCGTAAATGCTCATTAGCATACCCGACGCAGGAAAACGACGCGAACTTCACCCAGCGGCGGCCGAAGTATTGCATCCTAAGATCCGACGGTGTAAGTCAATTACACCTGTCAATTAGGGCTATCTATGCGGAACTGATTCTATAAATCAGCCGCATAGATACGACAAGAGATACGACGGTGTATCAGGAGATACGCCGTAGTATCTCTTTTGTGAATCTGGCCCACTGTCTTTATGCATTGCATCTGTGTGTTGTCCCAGGCAGCCCAACCCAACCCAAACACCCCCCCCCCCCCCCCACACACACACACACACTGTTAGACCCCTTTTACACTGAGGGTTTTTTAAGGTGCTTTTTGGCTAAAAATAGCGCCTGTAAAACGGCTCCCCTGCAACCTCAGTGTGAAAACCCGAGTGCTTTCACACTGAGGCGATGCGCTGCCAGGACGTAAAATAAACTCCTGCAAGCAGCATCTTTGGAGCGGTGTATATGCACCACTCCTCCACCGCTCCTGCCCATTTAAATGAATGGGCAGCACTGCCGAACCGCCGGCAAAGCGCAGCAGCGGGTGTTTGTTACCCTTTTTAGCCCGCTAGCGGGGGTTAAAAGCACCCCGCTAGCAGCCGAATACCTCCACAAAAAATGACGGTAAAGCGCCGCTATAAATAGCAGTGTTTTACCGCCGACGCCTCGTGTCAAAGCACCCTGAGAAACACACTGAGGGAACATAGTTAACCTCTTGATCACCCCTGCTGTTAACCTCTTTCCTGCCAGTGCCATTAGTACAACAATAGTGCATATTTTTAGCACTGATCACTGTAATAATGTCACTTGTCCCCCAAAAAGTGTCAAAAATGTCAGTTAAGTGTCCGATATGTCCGCCGCAATGTTGCAGTCCCTCTAAAAATTGCTGATCATCGCCATTACTAGTAAAAAAAAAAAATATATAAGAATAAAAATGCTATAAATCTATCCCCTATTTTGTAGACATTATAACTTTTGCGCAAACCAATCAATAAACGCTTTTTGGGATTTTTTTTACCAAGAGTATGTAACAGAAAACAAATTGGCCTAAATTGATGAAGAAATTCGATTTTTTACATTTTTTTTATTGGATTGTTTTTTTGTGCTTTTTTTTTTCAAGATTTTCAGTCTTTTTTTGTTTATAGTGCAAAAAATAAAAACCGCAGAGATGATCAAATACCACCAACAGAAAGCTCTATTTGTGGGAAAAAAGGATGTCAATTTTGTTTGGGTATAACATCGCACGACTGCGCAATTGTCAGTTAAAACACTATAGGTCAGTTTTTTTTTTTATAACAAACATGTCATACTTACCTCCACTGTGCAGTTTGTTTTGCACAGAGTGGTCCCAATCCTCCTGTTCTGGGGTCCCACGCCAGCTCTCTTGGCTCCTCCCTGCAATAGATAACCCCCTCTGGGAAGCGCTTTTCCGAGGGGGTTACCTTAGGGGCGCACTCCCATGTCATACAATCAGCGTCCGTAGCCCCCGAGTGTATAACTCGGGCCCAACCCCCAGGTCATTGGATTTGATTGACAGCAGCGGGAGCCAATGGCTGCGCTGCTATCAATCTATCCAATGAAGAGCCGAGAAGCAGTGGAGAGAGCGACGCAGGATCGCGCCCACTGAAATTCGGGGCACAGGTAAGTAAAACGGGGGGGGGGGGGGGGCATGGACAATGCAAGGTGTTTTTTCACCTCAAAGGGGTTGTTTTTATTTTCTAAATAGGTTCCTTTAAGCTAGTGCATTGTTGGTTCACTTACCTTTTCCATCAAATTCCCTTCTAAATGGGCTTCACTGCCCGTTTCCTACTGTGCATGCGCGACTCGCACAGTGCTTTGTGAATGGGCGGCTGCCTCCTGGTATACACACAGTTCCCAGAAGGCAGCGCGGCTCATTCACAAGAAGACACGGCGACGGAGGACGAGTCAGAAGATCCACTGCGGTGGAAGAAGAGGCAGAAGAGCCACTTCCGCATAGCAACCACCCTTTCAGGTGAGTATAATTTTTTTTACGAATTTTAGAGAAAAAAAAACGGTGGAACTCCACTTTAAGAGCCGGTTCACACAGGGGTGGCACGACTTTGGGGGCGACTCGGCAATGCGATCTCAAGACGACTTGAGAGGCGACTTGCAAAATGACTTCTGTATTGAAGTCAACGCAAGTCGCCCCCAAAGTCGTACAGGAACCTTTTTCTAAGTCGGAGCGACTTGAGTCGCTCCTATTAGAGCGGTTCTATTGAATAGAGCGGAGCGTGACTTGTCAGGTGGTTGAGTCGCCTGACGGGTCGCCACTGTGTGAACCGGCTCTTAACCACTTCAATACCGCACACCGTCATATGCAGGGGTCAAGTCCTGGGGAAAAAAGTGTGGGAACTCCCACCCAAGATCCACTCCCCCACCAAAAAAAAAAAAAATGATACGCTCATATGCATATATATTTCACAGAAAATACAGTGCAACATTTATTGTAACGTGCCCGTTTACAAAAAAAAAAATATGATGTCAACCCCCCTGATGTAATCCCCCTAATGTAGCCCCCCTGATGTAATCCCCCTAATGTAACCCCCCCATGTGTAATCCCCCTAATGTAACCCCCCCCCCTGAAATCCACCCTAATGTAACCCCCCCTGTGTAATCCCCCTAATGTAATCCCCCTAATGTAACCCCCCTGATGTAACTCCCCCTGTGTAATCCCCCTGATGTGTAACCCCCCTGATGTAACCCCCCCTGTGTAATCCCCCTGATGTAACCCCCCTGATGTAATCCCCCTGATGTAACCCCCCTGATGTAACCCCCCTGATGTAACTCCCCCTGTGTAATCCCCCTAATGTAACCCCCCTAATGTAACCCCCCTAATGTAATCCCCCTAATGTAACCCCCCTGATGTAACTCCCCCTGTGTAATCCCCCTAATGTAACCCCCCTGATGTAATCCCCCTAATGTAACCCCCCTGATGTAACTCCCCCTGTGTAATCCCCCTAATGTAACCCCCCTGATGTAACTCCCCCTGTGTAATCCCCCTAATGTAATCCCCCTGATGTAACTCCCCCTGTGTAATCCCCCTAATGTAATCCCCCTAATGTAACCCCCCTGATGTAATCCCCCTAATGTAACCCCCCCTGATGTAACTCCCCCTGTGTAATCCCCCTAATGTAATCCCCCTGATGTAACCCCCCTAATGTAACCCCCCCTGTGTAATCCCCCTAATGTAACCCCCCTGATGTAATCCCCCTAATGTAGCCCCCCTGTGTAATCCCCCTGATGTAACTCCCCCTGTGTAATCCCCCTAATGTAATCCCCCTAATGTAATCCCCCTAATGTAACCCCCCCTGATGTAATCCCCCTAATGTAACCCCCCCTGATGTAACTCCCCCTGTGTAATCCCCCTAATGTAATCCCCCTAATGTAACCCCCCTGATGTAATCCCCCTAATGTAACCCCCCCTGATGTAATCCCCCTAATGTAACCCCCCCTGATGTAACTCCCCCTGTGTAATCCCCCTAATGTAATCCCCCTGATGTAACCCCCCTAATGT
This sequence comes from Rana temporaria, assembly GCF_905171775.1. Taxonomy (NCBI): domain Eukaryota; kingdom Metazoa; phylum Chordata; class Amphibia; order Anura; family Ranidae; genus Rana; species Rana temporaria. Next base: position 160,007,861 of record NC_053493.1, read on the forward strand.
AACCCCCCCTGTGTAATCCCCCTAATGTAACCCCCCCCCCCCCTGTGTAACCCCCCTGATGTAACTTCCCCCTAATGTAACCCCCCCCCCCCCCTGAAATCCACCCTAATGTAACCCCCCCTGTGGAATCCCCCTAATGTAACACCCCCCCTGTGTAATCCCCCTAATGTAACCCCCCCTGTGTAATTACTAATGCCCCTAATGTAGCCCCCCCTGTATATCTGCCCATTGTGAGTATAGTAATATCTCTCCCCTCCCCACATTTACAGACCTTAGACGCGCTGTCTGTCATGTGGCTTTCTCCACATGGATGTCCCTCCTCCTAGGCTCCTCCTCCTGTTGTGGATGTACTGTCGGTGTAGAGGAGGAGCCTAGACTCTGTCGGCTGTGACGAGGGTAATTGTGATAGGCAGCCGGCACCTCTCCCCGCCTGTCTGTCACAATAATAGGGGATTGCAGTTCCCGGAAGACATGCGGGCGCCGAGCACTAAGCTTTCTCCTCCTCCCTTCAAAGCAAAGTAACTGGAGTGCACAGGGAAGGAGGAGGAGAGAGCTGCGGCGCCTCGCTCAATCCAGCACTGTGCCGGGTGTCACCCGGGTGCGGAGCGCCCCCTCCCCCGCTCCCGCCTTGCAACACCGCTGCTCAGGTCGACAATGATCGGCACGGGCGGCTCGAGTCCTGCAACGGGAACGACGTTCCTACAGTGAAAAAAGTGGAGGGACGTCGTTCCCATGCGTTCCCGCAGGACTCGAGCCCTGGTCATATGACGTCCACAAAGGGGATCTCTTATTCTGGGTGGAAGTCATATGACGTCCTATACTTTGTGCGGTGATATGTGAATGATGCCTGCACCTAGAGAGGCATCATTCAGATATCATTTTGTTCCAGCGGCGATCCTGCGCACCATAAGAACAATCATAGCGGCGCTGTTCCGCCGATTGATCGTTCTTATTGGCGGCGGAAGGGGACATCCCCCCCTCCTGCCATCATCTGGTGCTTCTCCGGACTCTCCCGTGCCATTGGGGGCCCGGAGAGATGATCGCTGTGCGCGGGATGGAAAGCATAGAGATGACTGGTGACCAGATGGTCACCAGTCATCTCTATGACCGTCGGAGGCCCGGCGCGATGTGATGACGTCACGCCCGGGTACCCGTAAGTAAACAAACCACAATTGCGGCTAGTAAGAATGAGATCTGTGAAATTGTTTCCACGATCTCATGCTTTCCAGCCTGGAGGAGAGATGTGGGGTCTTATTAATCTCTCCTTAAAGAGGACCTGTCACACACTATTCCTATTACAAGGGATGTTTACATTCCTTGTAATAGGAATAAAATCGATCGGAATTTTTTTTTTTTCTAAAGTTTAAAAAATAAATAAATAAGTGAAATAAAAAAAAAAAAAACGCCCCTGTCAGCTCGCGCTCAGAAGCGAACGTACACGTAAGTCCCGCCCACGTATGTAAACGTCGTTCAAAACACACATGTGAGGTGTCGTCGCGTGCGTTAGAGCATGTGCAACAATTCTAGCACCTCTAGACCTCCTCTGTAACTCTAAACTGGTAACCTGTAAACATTTTAAAAGCGTCGCCTATGGAGATTTTTAAGTACCGAAGTTTGGAGCCAATTCCATGAGTGTGCGCAATTTTAAAGCATGACATGTTAGGTATCTATTTACTCGGCGTAACATCATCTTTCATATTTTACAAAAAAATTGGGCTAACTTTACTGTTTTGTTATTTTTAATTCATGAAACAATTTTTTTGCAAAAAAAAGGCGTTTGAAAAATTATTGCGCAAATATTGTGTAAGATAAAAAGTTGCAATGACCGCCATTTTATTCCCTAGGGTGTCTGCTAAAAAAAACATATATAATGTTTGGGGGTTCTGAGTAATTTTCTAGCAAACGAATGATGATTTGTACATGTAGGAGAGAAGTGCCAGAATAGGCCCGGTATTGAGGTGGGTATTAAAGCCCGGTATTGAAGTGGTTAAGGAACCTATTTAGAAAATAAAAAATGAACCTTAACAACCCCTTTAATGCATAAGGTGGAAAAACAGAAAGGTTTACAACCCCTTTAAAGTGACTCGTATCACAAAAAATGGCCTGGTCATTAACTGCTTGCCGACCAGCCGCCGCAGTTATACGGCAGCAGGTCGGCTCCCCTGCGTGAGAGCCCGTAGCTATACGTCGGCTCTAGCGCAGGCCACTAGGGGCGCGCGTGCCCCGGCAGGCGCAATCGCTCGTTACAGAGCGGGGACCGGGAGCTGTGTATGTAAACACACAGCTCCCGGTCCTGTCAGTGAGAGAAATGCTGATCTTCTGTTCATACAATGTATGAACAGTGATCTGTCATTTCCCCTAGTCAGTCCCACCCCCCTACAGTTAGAACACACCCAGGGAACATACTTACCCCTTCCTCGCCCCCTAGTGTTAACCCCTTCACTGCCAGTGGCATTTTTATAGTAATCAATGCATTTTTATAGCACTGATCGCTATAAAAATGCCAATGGTCCCAAAAATGTGTCAAAAGTGTCCGAAGTGTCCGCCATAATGTCGCAGTACCGAGAAAAAATTGCTGATCGCCGCTATTACTAGTAAAAAAAAAATATTAATAAAAATGCCATAAAAATACCCCCTATTTTGTAAACGCTATAACTTTTGCGCAAACCAATCAATAAACGCTTATTGCGATTTTTTTTAATGAAAAATAGGTAGAAGAATACGTATCGGCCTAAACTGAGGAAAAAAAATGTTTTTTTATATATTTTTGGGGGATATTTATTACAGCAAAAAGGAAATAATATTGCATTTTTTTCAAAATTGTCGCTCTATTTTTGTTTATAGCGCAAAAAATAAAAACCACAGAGGTGATCAAATACCACCACAAAAAAGCTCTATTTGTGGGAAAAAAAGGACGCCAATTTTGTTTGGGAGTCACGTCGCACAACCGCGCAATTGTCAGTTAAAGCGACACAGTGCCGAATCGCAAAAAGTGCTCTGGTCTTTGACCAGCAATATGGTCCGGGGGGTTAAGTGGTTAAGGGGGAAAATCTTCCAGTCATTAAGTGGTTAAAGATGTGCTGTTACTTGTCATTACAAGGGGTGGAGATAGATAACAGTAGAGGTAAGGAATGTCAATGCTAGTGTTTAGTGTCACTTTAAAGTTTGGGAGTTGTCACCCAGCTGTCACTGATAAGTGTCTCGTGCCGTCTCCTCCTCTGTACACCTCATGACGTGCTCTCCCTGTCAGGCTGGCGTTCCCCATGTGTAGTAAGTAGTATTAGTGCGTTGTGTACACCTCATGACGTGCTCTCCCTGTCAGGCTGGCGTCCCCCATGTGTAGTAAGTAGTATTAGTGCGTTGTGTACACCTCATGACGTGCTCTCCCTGTCAGCCTGGCGTCCCCCATGTGTAGTTAGTAGTATTAGTGCGTTGTACACCTCATGACGTGCTCTCCCTGTCAGCCTGGCGTCCCCCATGTGTAGTAAGTAGTATTAGTGCGTTGTACACCTCATGACGTGCTCTCCCTGTCAGGCTGGCGTCCCCCGTGTGTAGTATTAGTGCGTTGTACACCTCATGACGTGCTCTCTCTGTCAGGCGGGCGTCCCCCATGTGTAGTAAGTAGTATTAGTGCTTTGTGTACACCTCATGACGTGCTCTCCCTGTCAGCCTGGCGTCCCCCATGTGTAGTAAGTAGTATTAGTGCGTTGTACACCTCATGACGTGCTCTCCCTGTCAGGCTGGCGTCCCCCGTGTGTAGTGTGTGGTATTAGTGCGTTGTACACCTCATGACGTGCTCTCTCTGTCAGGCTGGCGTCCCCCATGTGTAGTAAGTAGTATTAGTGCTTTGTGTACACCTCATGACGTGCTCTCCCTGTCAGCCTGGCGTCCCCCATGTGTAGAAAGTAGTATTAGTGCGTTGTGTACACCTCATGACGTGCCCTCCCTGTCAGCCTGGCGTCCCCCATGTGTAGTAAGTAGTATTAGTGCGTTGTGTACACCTCATGACGTGCCCCCCCTGTCAGCCTGGCGTCCCCCGTGTGTAGTAAGTAGTATTAGTGCATTGTGTACACCTCATGACATGCCCTCCCTGTCAGCCTGGCGTCCCCCATGTGTAGAAAGTAGTATTAGTGCGTTGTGTACACCTCATGACGTGCTCTCCCTGTCAGGCTGGCGTCCCCCATGTGTAGTAAGTAGTATTAGTGCGTTGTGTACACCTCATGACGTGCCCTCCCTGTCAGGCTGGCGTCCCCCATGTGTAGTAAGTAGTATTAGTGCGTTGTGTACACCTCATGACGGGCTCTCCCTGTCAGGCTGGCGTCCCCCGTGTGTAGTAAGTAGTATTAGTGCATTGTGTACACCTCATGATGTGCTCTCCCTGTCAGGCTGGCGTCCCCCATGTGTAGTAAGTAGTATTAGTGCGTTGTGTACACCTCATGACGTGCTCTCTCTGTCAGGCTGGCGTCCCCCGTGTGTAGTGTGTAGTATTAGTGCGTTGTACACCTCATGACGTGCTCTCTCTGTCAGGCGGGCGTCCCCCATGTGTAGTAAGTAGTATTAGTGCATTGTGTACACCTCATGACGTGCTCTCCCTGTCAGGCTGGCGTTCCCCATGTGTAGTAAGTAGTATTAGTGCGTTGTGTACACCTCATGACGTGCTCTCCCTGTCAGGCTGGCGTTCCCCATGTGTAGTAAGTAGTATTAGTGCGTTGTGTACACCTCATGACGTGCTCTCCCTGTCAGGCTGGCGTCCCCCATGTGTAGTAAGTAGTATTAGTGCGTTGTGTACACCTCATGACGTGCTTCTCCCTGTCAGGCTGGCGTCCCCCATGTGTAGTTAGTATTAGTGCGTTGTGTACACCTCATGACGTGCTCTCCCTGTCAGGCTGGCGTCCCCCATGTGTAGTAAGTAGTATTAGTGCGTTGTGTACACCTCATGACGTGCTCTCCCTGTCAGCCTGGCGTCCCCCATGTGTAGTTAGTAGTATTAGTGCGTTGTACACCTCATGACGTGCTCTCCCTGTCAGCCTGGCGTCCCCCATGTGTAGTAAGTAGTATTAGTGCATTGTGTACACCTCATGATGTGCTCTCCCTGTCAGGCTGGCGTCCCCCATGTGTAGTAAGTAGTATTAGTGCGTTGTGTACACCTCATGACGTGCTCTCCCTGTCAGGCTGGCGTCCCCCATGTGTAGTTAGTAGTATTAGTGCGTTGTACACCTCATGACGTGCTCTCCCTGTCAGCCTGGCGTCCCCCATGTGTAGTAAGTAGTATTAGTGCGTTGTACACCTCATGACGTGCTCTCCCTGTCAGGCTGGCGTCCCCCGTGTGTAGTGTGTAGTATTAGTGCGTTGTACACCTCATGACGTGCTCTCTCTGTCAGGCGGGCGTCCCCCATGTGTAGTAAGTAGTATTAGTGCTTTGTGTACACCTCATGACGTGCTCTCCCTGTCAGCCTGGCGTCCCCCATGTGTAGTAAGTAGTATTAGTGCGTTGTACACCTCATGACGTGCTCTCCCTGTCAGGCTGGCGTCCCCCGTGTGTAGTGTGTGGTATTAGTGCGTTGTACACCTCATGACGTGCTCTCTCTGTCAGGCTGGCGTCCCCCATGTGTAGTAAGTAGTATTAGTGCTTTGTGTACACCTCATGACGTGCTCTCCCTGTCAGCCTGGCGTCCCCCATGTGTAGAAAGTAGTATTAGTGCGTTGTGTACACCTCATGACGTGCCCTCCCTGTCAGCCTGGCGTCCCCCATGTGTAGTAAGTAGTATTAGTGCGTTGTGTACACCTCATGACGTGCCCCCCCCTGTCAGCCTGGCGTCCCCCGTGTGTAGTAAGTAGTATTAGTGCATTGTGTACACCTCATGACATGCCCTCCCTGTCAGCCTGGCGTCCCCCATGTGTAGAAAGTAGTATTAGTGCGTTGTGTACACCTCATGACGTGCTCTCCCTGTCAGGCTGGCGTCCCCCATGTGTAGTAAGTAGTATTAGTGCGTTGTGTACACCTCATGACGTGCCCTCCCTGTCAGGCTGGCGTCCCCCATGTGTAGTAAGTAGTATTAGTGCGTTGTGTACACCTCATGACGGGCTCTCCCTGTCAGGCTGGCGTCCCCCGTGTGTAGTAAGTAGTATTAGTGCATTGTGTACACCTCATGATGTGCTCTCCCTGTCAGGCTGGCGTCCCCCATGTGTAGTAAGTAGTATTAGTGCGTTGTGTACACCTCATGACGTGCTCTCTCTGTCAGGCTGGCGTCCCCCATGTGTAGTAAGTAGTATTAGTGCGTTGTGTACACCTCATGACGTGCTGTCCCTGTCAGGCTGGCGTCCCCCATGTGTAGTGTGTAGTATTAGTGCGTTGTGTACACCTCATGACGTGCTCTCCCTGTCAGGCTGGCGTCCCCCATGTGTAGTAAGTAGTATTAGTGCGTTGTGTACACCTCATGATGTGCTCTCCCTGTCAGGCTGGCGTCCCCCATGTGTAGTAAGTAGTATTAGTGCGTTGTGTACACCTCATGACGTGCTGTCCCTGTCAGGCTGGCGTCCCCCATGTGTAGTAAGTAGTATTAGTGCGTTGTGTACACCTCATGACGTGCTCTCCCTGTCAGGCTGGCGTCCCCCATGTGTAGTAAGTAGTATTAGTGCGTTGTGTACACCTCATGACGTGCTCTCCCTGTCAGGCTGGCGTCCCCCATGTGTAGTAAGTAGTATTATTGCGTTGTGTACACCTCATGACGTGCTCTCCCTGTCAGGCTGGCGTCCCCCATGTGTAGTAAGTAGTATTAGTGCGTTGTACACCTCATGACGTGCTCTCCCTGTCAGGCTGGCGTCCCCCATGTGTAGTGTGTAGTATTAGTGCGTTGTGTACACCTCATGACGTGCTCTCCCTGTCAGGCTGGCGTCCCCCATGTGTAGTAAGTAGTATTAGTGCGTTGTGTACACCTCATGACGTGCTCTCCCTGTCAGGCTGGCGTCCCCCGTGTGTAGTATTAGTGCGTTGTGTTGTCCTCGTGCTGGCAGCCCTCTTCTCTCTGCCCTTCCTGTCTTGTGCACTCTGACGTGCCCACCCCCTTGCTCGCTCCCGATTTAGTAGTGAGCTGAGAGAGGGGAGGGTTTAAAAAGCCTGGGGCTGAGTGCAGGGGGAGGCGGTGGCGGTATTGCATCCTGAGCACAGGAGTCAGCTGAGTCTAGCAGTGTACAAGAAGAAGAGAGGATCCTGCAGAGCAGCAGAGCCTTAGGAATCCATAGACAGAACCGCTGAGCGTACAGGATACAAACCAGCCTCTCCTCCCCATCACTGCACTGCCAGACAAACTCTACACTCTCGCTTTTCTTTAAGGATTTCTTGGCCAAATGGATCTTTTTTCTGCCTAAGTGGATCTGAGTACGAGAAGGTAAAAAAGTGCCTAGAAGTAGAGGAGAAGTAGCCGATCGCTATCTGGGGATATTGGTCACCCAGGCCCATTGGATACAGGACACCTTTCAGGTACTGGGAGCTGAAAACTTGGAATGTTGGGTCTGCTGCTCAGTCACTATTGGGGTGTCAGAGAGGAAATGGGGGGGGGGGGTGATGTGGAGAAGAGAAGACTTTCCAAAGCCAAAGTAATGATCACGCGTGGTGGAGTTTCCTTGCGCTCCAGTGATTCCCTGCATAGGCCAGTGCAGCTTTGCAGACGAATGGGACGTGCTGGGCTCACACTGCCCCCCCAGTACTCTGCTGTCCATTCACAGGTCATCCCGATCCAGCACTTCTTTCACAACTTGATGTGACATCTGTCTACATGCTGTGCCCTGCTATGAGGCTCACCCCCAAATCTGCCAACTCATGATCTTTTATGGGTTGGCAGATGGTGAGGGCACCCTCCTGCCTGTCCACGTGTGAGGTCCAGGCAGTACATGGAGCAGGAGGCTCCTGGTCACACTGCACACATTATTGCGCTAAGGCTTGTGTAGCAACATGTGTTCTTGCTACTTGTAACACAAGCAGTGTTGGTTTAAATTCCCGGAGCTGCCCACTCCCCCCCACTCCTCATCTGCAATGTGAGCCTGAGGAATGGGGAGGAGGAGGCAGGGAGCGAGCTCAGGCTGCTGTGTCACTAGACTTTAGGGGTGGAGAGAGTGAAGTTCACTTGTTTACACTCTTCTTGTGGCTGGGACTGACCCACCAACTCTGGGGGATTACAAGGGGGGGGGGGCAAGTTTCCACAAGGTGGTCCTGTGATGGCTTCCTTCAGGATCCTAAGCCAGTGCCGGGCTCTATGTGGGGAACATTGTTTCCATGTTGCATGCATAAGATCTCATTCAGCCTGGGTTCACACTGTTGCATCGCTTGTGAATCGCACCGCATTTCTGTGCAAATCACTCCCATTCTAAACTGTTAGATTGTGAGCCCATTCATTTTGACTGGCTCAGGTTGCTCCGCATGGAAAAAGGTGCGGGCAGCTTTTAACTTTTTTTGTTTACTTCCTCACATGGGTGTTCATACCCATGTGACTTGTTCAGGCTGCTTTTGGGGTTTCGTTAACTTTGCATTGACACCTGCAGCAGATCACATGAACGCAGTGCAATTGCTATGTGGTGCAGGAAGCGCAGCAGAATTGCATTTCCAGTGTCACATCGGTGTGAACTTGGGCTTTGCACTTCCCGCGTCGCATCGGTGTGAACTTGGGCTCTGCACTTCCCGCGTCGCATCGGTGTGAACTTGGGCTCTGCATTTCCCGCGTCGCATCGGTGTGAACTTGGGCTCTGCATTTCCCGCGTCGCATCGGTGTGAACTTGGGCTCTGCATTTCCCGCGTCGCATCGGTGTGAACTTGGGCTCTGCATTTCCCGCGTCGCATCGGTGTGAACTTGGGCTCTGCGTTTCCCGCGTCGCATCGGTGTGAACTTGGGCTCTGCGTTTCCCGCGTCGCATCGGTGTGAACTTGGGCTCTGCGTTTCCCGCGTCGCATCGGTGTGAACTTGGGCTTTGCGTTTCCCGCGTCGCATCGGTGTGAACTTGGGCTTTGTGTTTCCCGCGTCGCATCGGTGTGAACTTGGGCTTTGCGTTTCCCGCGTCGCATTGGTGTGAACTGGGGCTCAAACTCTGTTCCAAATCCCTCAGGAATGTTTATAAGATTGTAGCTGCATTGGTGCACTTGCAACCTAGCAGTTAAGGTGTTTTTTTTTTTTTTTTTGCATTAAGTTACATTTAAATGTACCCCCCCCCCCCCATTTTCCTTAGAGTTCTGAATGGACCTTGTACGGGGGATACCCCAAACACCCATGTCGATGGCAAGCACAATGCCCGCATACTGTGACCTTTGTGTATGATCCCATTCAACACTAGGGAGGGTGTGAATTTAGTATGACTAGAGGCCCAATTCACCAACTCCCCTTTTCATGTTACATTTGCCTCCCTCTCTTCAGTTCAGATGTGGGCTGGGACTCTGAGGGCTTTTTTTCCCCCCATCAGAATTTTAATAGGGGGGGGGGGGGACAAATGGGAGTCTCCTAGATCTTACCGACTGGTTTTATTTTAAGCAAATTCAATGACTGTGCCAATTGCCAAGTATTCTCCAGCACCCCTGGAGAGGGGAGGAGTGAGGGGAGGGTACTGGCAGCAGATACGATGAAAAATACAAACCCACGTGAAAGGAGAGGCTCAAAACAAACGTGTCTTGCTTGTTGCGTCTTGGTGTCACCTGATCAGCTTTACGCTAAACATGCCATTTCTTGGCGCTGGTCCATTTTTGTGTACTGGATCATGTTTTCCAGGATTCCTTTATCTTTTGGTACAGGTGATTCAAATTAAGGCTGTGCTTTCCAAATCTACTCCCAGCTGACTCGTTTGGGGAGACCTTCCCTACCCATGCTGTCCATACACCAGTCACAAAATTATTTGGGGCCAGTTCACGCCAGACGCAGTTCCGTTCAGTTCTGTGTGCTTTTTTTCTGCACAAAATGCATGCAGTGTTTTCCATGTATTCCAATGGCTCTAGTTCACACCATGCAGTCAGTTTCCGGTCAGTTTCTGCACTGGAAACTGACTGCATGGTGTGAACTAGAGCTATTGGAATACATGGAAAACCCTGTGCATGTATTAGTGCAGAACAAATGCACACGGAACGGAACTGCGCCTGGTGTGAACTGGCCCTAAATAATTTTGTGACTGGTGTATGGCCAGCATGGCTAGGGAAGGTCTCCCCAAACGAGTGTCAGCTGGGAGTTGGAAAGCACAGCCTTAATTTGAATCACCTGTACCAAAAGGTAAAGGAATCCTGGAAAACATGATCCAGTACACAAAAATGAGAGCAAACTATATTGTCATGTAATGATGGTTTTTTCAAACAAATCCATTTTTATTGCATTGTTTTGGTCTCTATATTTCTTAGCTTTTTTTTTTTTTTTTGGAAACGTTCACAGAAAAAAAATAAACAATTTCTCTCCCTCTCCTTGACAAACTGTTCAATTTACAGATTTTCGACTTTTTTTTTATTTTTTTTATCCAATGTATTTTATTTAGGATTTATATAGCGCCAACAGTTTACACAGCGCTTTACAATATAAAAGGGAGATAAGTTGCAATACAAGAAGATTTGAGGCTAGGTTCACACTGCTGCAGATTCTATTGCGAATTTGAGACGTTGCGATTGTTCAAATTGGCAAGTCATTAAAATAACCTTGTTTTCCATTAGCGCTGTTCACTGCAGTGCGAATCTAAGCTGCGTGCAAAAAGGGTCTTATGCGAGTTTGATCGGTGTGCAATGCAAATTCAGCTCTATAGACTGGCATTCTCTGAAATCACGGCCGTGAATCGTGGTAAAATCGCTTTATTTTGAAGTCTCAGTGTGAACCCAGCCTAAGAGGGCCCTGCTCGGAAGAGCTTTATGTACTCCTACTCTTCAGTCCAGTTCAGGTCTCTTGTAAATGGTTTAATGGCTGAATGGCTGAAAGTATTGCACCACATTGCGGCCGTACATAAAGGTTATAAGGTATAAAGGAAATCTAGCTGTGTAAAAGCTAACAATTTTTGTTCATTCATGGGCCATGTGACAGACATGGTTCTTTTCCTTATCTTGGGCTTTTATTTTTTGGAAACTTTGAAGTGTGACACTAGGCCAAGTAGTTTGTTTTTTAAAAAAGCCTCCATAAACTGCCTTCCCTGAAATGGTCAGTTGTGGGAAATAACCGATACTTTTCAGTAGATCAGTGTCCTGGTCCAAGTTCTGTCACATGAGGCAGGGAAGGAAGAACCTGCTGAACCTTGTCAAGGTTTTTACTTTCAGAATGCAATTTCTGCCTATGGTGCCTGTAGTACAGTAAACTTGCTGTTCAGTATGGGCAAAGTACAGGTTTATTTAAGCTTGCTGTACACATTGCAGCAAATGTACCAAGGGTCCTTTCACATGTGCTTGCTCAGTGGGGATAGATCTGCTAATCCCAGCTGAGCAGGTGGATGACAGGTCTGTCTTTGCTCACTGTGTGTGTAGTTTTCAATAGTCATAAAGCAGGGGTGTCCTATCTTTTTTTCAAAGAGGGCCAGATTTGATGAAGTGAACATGCGTAAGGGCCGACCATTTTGCTGACATTCTTTGAACTATTAAAGTGTGTTTGCCCAAGCACTAATGCACTGCCCAACAAGAATTCTCTTGTCTTTGTGGCTGTGTGTGGTGATGAGCTTGGCGTGTTATTTAGGAGTGAATTTTTTCAAGAAAAATAATGTAAAGAACTGTGAAGCAAAATGAGGGCCATTGCCCATCAATGCAGCCCAATCGGTGCCTATATGCAGCCTCACCGTTGTCATGAATGCAGCCTCGCCATTGCTATGAATGCAGCCTGATCGATGCCCATCTGCAGCCTCGGAGGGGAGGGGGGGCAGGACGAGCACCAACAGATTACATACAGGAGAATCTCCTGTTTACACAGCAGACACTTTTATACAATGTCCTGCCTCCTGTGATAGACAGAGGAGTCGTCCAATGGCAGCCCAGGAGACGAGACGTCCTTTTACAGAGACCGCCGGGTAAACAGGAGATTCTCCTGTATGTAATTTGACAGCACTCGTTCCTGCCCCTCCGAGACAGCATCGATGAATACAGTATATATCCAAATTACCAGGGGGCCCGCAATTGGCCCTCGGGCCAGACTTTGGACATGCCTGTCATAAAGGATATAAATCCACTTTGGGTTTACAAAGCAGGTTGGTGCACACAGATAATATCCTGTAGCACTGATAACTGTGGACCTATGCATGCCTTTCATCCTGCAGTAGTTCACCCAAAACTAAAGCCTAGTAAACGCCAGTAATTATTTTTTCCCTCAACCCAGCAGGTCTGAACAAACTAACAGCTCAGGAGGAGCCGCTGTACAATCCGATGTTGGTAAAACATTCTCCCCTGCTATTTTGTGTTCTAACAGGGGGACGGACCCCCTGCCAGAACCTTCAGGGCTTTAAGCCATTGGCTGAGAGCATTGATTGGGAGACTATCAGCAGAATTTCTTTGGCCATGCCCCTTGGACAGAAGCTGCTCAACTAACTTGTGTACAACCAGCCTGCTGGGCTTTACCTGCAATTATTGCTATAGCCGCTGGGAATCACTGTCTTCCCTGCCACGAGAAGACATTGGCTCAGCAAAAATTCCTGCATCAGCATGGTCTGTGTATATGGGGGAATAGAGCAAATTTCTTTCCTGCAACTCATGGTTGCAGGAAATTTTGCTTTGTTTATGGCAAGCCTAACTCTAAGCCTACTTGCAGCCACATTCCAAAACCTAATCTACCAGCCATGTAAAGAGAAATTGCTATACATGCCTTTCTTGCAGCCAATCCCGTCCCATGCCGAGCTGTCAGTGGCAGCTTCTCTGTGCAGGAGGTAACCAACAATGGAAGCCCCATAGTTACTCTATGGATGACCTCCCTTCCCAGCCAATTTCCAGTCATTTTTCGGTTCTTTCCTGCACACAGCATCTGCCACTGGAGAGGAGATTGGCTTAAGAAAAGGGATGTATAGCAATTTCTAAACGGGGCTAGATTTGTTTTTTAAAAGGTGACTGAAAGAGGGGTTTGGGTGAACATCTACGTTAAGCTTTGAAAATGAAAGCTGATTGGCTGCCATGCATATCTTAAGCTGGCCATACATGGATCGAAATTTCAATCAATGTATGGGCACTGTGGCTGTACAGAAGTCGCTCTACTAGCCTGCAGCCGTGATCTGTGTTTCCTTCTAAAGTCTGTGGAAGTCTCCCTGCTGTCAGAATACAATGGCTCCGTGGAAGGATTCTCCCATACACTCGAATGAGTGGATGGGGGAAACGGTGTGTGTTCAGTTAATCTGCTGGTTAAGTCAGCCCATACTTTGATCACATATGGGCTGCCATAGTAAATTATCCTCATTGAACGAGAGAACAGTCAATTACCTCATCCATGCTAAAAGGCATGGAGGATTAATCTCTGCCTGACAGTGCATCTGATAGTATGCAGCCACTATCTAAGTGGAGTGTTCACGTTGCGTGTTTTTTTTTTTTTTTTGTGTGATGTGGACAGGGCCGCCATGGAAGGAGTTTTAGTGACTAGTAGAGTTGCGGGTTCTGAATATGACAACCACAATTTTATTTACTTAGAATAAGTGTAGCTTAATTTTTTACATTCTATAAAAAGGGTTAACTTTTACTGTGAGGGTTTTTTTTATTCATTGAAGTATATTGTTTCCAAAAAACTGAGACTGCTGCGCAAATAGTGTGGCAGAATATTAAGAGCCCATTCACATCTAGGCGACAAGACGCCGGACGCTTGTGCCGCTAGAGGGGAGAATTCCCATTGCTGTCTATGGAGATGGTTCACATACGCCTGTCGCCTGAAAAAGTCACGGACCCTTTTTTTCAGGCGACATTGGCATTCAGCCATACAAAGCAATGGGAAGGCTTTGTGAAAAAAAAGTTACACACTCGCGGCAAAATACGCCGCGTACGCGGCGTATCTTGTCGCGGAGGTGTGAATGCAGCCTTAGACCACCATTTTATTCACTAGGGTCTCTGCTAAAAATGTTTGGGGGTTCCAAGTACATTTTCTAGCAAAGAATAGTTTTGTTGCTTACAAGGGGGAAAAAGTGTCAGGCGCAGTCTCTAAAGCGGTAGTAAACCACTAAAAAGAAAAACCCTGCAAGACAATGGTATAATATGCATTGCATGCTAGCACATTAGGTAATGCTTACCTTAGAATGAAACTCCCGCAGCACGCATGGTTACTGCTGAGGGAGCTGGCATGTTTTCTCTGCGTTTTTTTTTTTTTTTTTTTTTCTTTTGGGATTGCTTGCTTCCTTCATTACAGCAGGATACGCAGGACCTGCAGCGCGCATGCGCTGCTGACGTCAGTCACTGCCTTCAGGGTCAATATATTCTAAACCTTGCAGGTTTAGGAGCTATTTTTACCTACAGGTAAGCCTGATTATAGGCTTACCGGTAGGTAAAAATCGCCAAGCGGGCAATAAAACTACTTTAAGTGGTTAAACTGCCATCATTTACAGAAGTTCATTCCTTTGAGCTAAAAGAACCAAATACAATGTTTCTTTTATCTCTCAGCGCTGAGCAATGTTGTGATAAACTTTGCTGGTGTTCTATCGGATGGTGCATCCCCGCGGCTAATGCCTCTGGTCTGTGCATGCGCAGGTCGCAACTGCATTCCAGCTGATGTGTTGATCAGCTGGCATGAACTCAACACTGCCCATTATCTGACATTCAAGGGACAATGTAATCGTCGGATTCTGCCTGCCTCAGTGATCATGTGATGCAGATCGTCGGATAATGTCTGACATTCTGTGCATGCGCAGTGTTGCAGTCACGCCATCTGATCAACATATCAGCTGGAGTGATATTGCGTATTGTGCATGCGCACATCGTCTGAGGCATTATCCGGCAGGATGCACTTTTCAATATCCTGCTTTTTTTATTTTTTACAGCACTGATCAGAGAACACCTCTGCACTTTTTACATCAATCGTGGAAATGCCGGATTAAGATCACGAGGCGGGTTGAATTAAGATCACAATTAATTTTTTTAAGGATTAATTGTGAAGCTCTAGTGATTAGTGAGAATTACATGATCAAACTGCATATGGCTAATTTTGTCTGGTCCCTGATGAGCTGTGCAAATATTCTCCATATGGGAGGCTTTTGTCACCCTCCTCCCTAACCTTGTTCGATTGGAGCTTCAAAGTAGCCAGGTGGAAAATTGTCAGGCAAACAGCACTTCTAATTGGATGCTGCCACCGTGACAACTGTCAGTGTTGCCTGTCAAAATATAATGGTTGCAGCGGAAGTTTAGTTCATCCACATGCTGCATAGTGTGGATGAAGGAATCCTGGGTGTGTCCAGCTTTAGCAATTCCAGCTTGGGAATTATCACAGCTGTTTCACCTGAGTGACATTCTCAAACATGACCTGTTGTGGTATTTGTGTGCTAAAGCAAGCATGGTGAACTGTACATATTTATTTCAGACGGTGGGAAAGCTTATTAAACTGGATGCACAGTAGAGCTGCACAATTAATCGTTCAATCGTGATCTCAATTCAACCCCCCTGAGATCTCTAATGCAGAGTTTGCCGATTCTTTCATATAATAAGTGGAGAGACTTTATCTGCTCACTCAGCTGTCAAAAAGGGCAGTCTGCCAAGTTTTTAACAGGAAACATTCTAACTAAGGGCTCTTTCACACGTCCGTTCGTTTTTTGGACGTCCGTTAACGGACCGCAATGCTTCCCTATGGGTTAACGTCCGTTAGCGGATAAGCATCCGCTAACGTCCGTTAGCATCCGTCTGCATTAAGCTCCGTTTTTTTGGACGGAAGAAAACCCTATTTTTCTTCCGTCAAAAAAATACAACCGACGAAAAACGGACGTTAGTGGATGATCCGCTAACATCCATTTTTCATCAAAATATGTAAAAAGCCCCCCAAAAAACCCCCCAAAAAACGGATGGAAAAACGAATGGAAAAACAGGATGGAAAACAGACGAAAAACGGATCAACTGATGAAAAAAAACTGATCTAAAAAACTGAGCTGACGTGTGAAAGAGCCCTAATGCTTACTACTTGGATCAAAGGGATAAACTTCTGTGTTGGCCCTGGCTCACATTGATGCTACTTTGAAATCACACTACTTCACTTGAAGTAGCGCAATTTCATGTGCTACTTGATTGAGATCTGTGTGGGAACTACTTTTGCAAATCAGCGCGGCACCGCAAAATCTATGTCGCGCTAATTAGAACAGTGCCATTGCCGCCAATAAGCTGCAACTTGTCATGCAATTTTTATCTCCATCTCATAACAAATCGCTCCAATGTGAACCTAGGCTAAAGGCAGCCTGCCAAGTTTGTAACATGAAACATAGTAACCAACCTCCTCAAGCCCCGTACACACATTCCGAAAATCGTACGAAAAATTACGCTTTTGAAACGATCGTACGATAATCGGATCGTTGGTACAGAGCTTCCGAGAGCTGATCAGGACAGTTCATCCGATTATTCTATCGGACATGCACGGAAGTTTTTTTCATACTATTTTGGTTTAATCAGTACAGCTGTCTTTCGAAAATGCAATAAAAATGCATTGCAACACATGGACATCATTCGATAATCGGATTGTGTGTACCGGGCATTAGAGCAAAAATGCTGGAAGTTTGCAATATTTTGTCACACGATTTGCCCAGCGGTCTTTAAAATGCAATTTTTTTTTTTTAAAAAAAGGTAAAGTTAGCCCAATTTTTGTTTTAATGTGAAAGATGATGTTGTGCCATGAGAATTTATGAGAGAATCGTGATCTGTCTTCTAAACAAAAATCGTGATTCTAATTTTAGCCAGAATCGTGCAGCTGTAATGCACAGCATGAATGTCCTGTATATTGGCTTGAAGCCAATGCTTGGTGTCTAAGGCCACTTTCACACTGAGCCCCGCAATAGCGATAAAGCGCCGCTCGTTTTAGCACCACTTTACCAACTTTTTAATCCCAGAGAAGGAGTTAACGGTTAAAGTGCCCACGAAGCGCTGCTGCTTATTGATTTTGGGCATGGCGTTTTGGTAGCAGTGTACACCATGCCTGCACCGCCCCAAACATGCTGCTTGCAGGACTGCAAGGTCGCATGACAAGTTGTACCCTATGATTTTCAATGAGTACCATTCATATCTGTGCGACTTCAAAACCATTTACAAGCACAAACCAAAGGCTTGGCTTAAACCAGCATCCCCATTCATAAACCTGGTTTACTCGCCTACTGTCACAATATGGGATGGTAGGCATGCTCCCCATCTAGTGGTAAAAAGCTGTGGTAACAGAAGTCTTTAAACGCCTATAAGCTTGTTCAATGGTGAGTAATTTTCCTGGCAAAACGCTGGGACCAATGCCAGGTCGGCAGTCTGCGCTTTACCTCAGGCCTCGTGTCCCTTTGTCAGTTGTGCCTGGCAACACTCTGCACCTGCAGATAGAAACCCAGGTGGAGAACCCAATCACAGCCAGGTACCTCATGAAGGAGGGGGGGGCTGCTGCTGCTGCTGCTTTGGGGCCACAATGTTGCACACCCCTCATTCAGTGGAGGAAATGCATGAAAGTGGATTAGAGAAATGGTGTTCTGAAAGCTTACACCCCCCCCCCCCCCAACCATATATTTTCTGAAAGCATACAACCTCTGGAATTTTTTTGGCCCCGTGGTTTTTGTGAAAGTGTTTATCAAAACAATATTTTTGCTAAAAATACACTCAAATACACATCATGCCCTTGATAAGGTGCGCTTGCGCCAAAGAAGTAATTGTACGGAGAAATTGTAAATATCTCCCAAACCATGCAGATTTTGGATATTTCCAGCACCTACAGGTAAGCCTTAATATAGGCTTATTTGTAGGTGAAAGTGGTTGTACGGAGTTTACAACCACTTTAAATCTAATGGGTTTAGTTAAATTGTAATGCTAGAATTTTTTGACAACACATATACTCAGGAGTAAAAATCAAATTGCACGTTCTTTATGGTATTAACTACTTGGAGCCCCGGCCATAGACAAAAGACGGCCACAAGGTGGCTCTCAAATGCTGGGTGGACATCTATTGACATCCTCTGGCCACTGGGGGGCACACGAGCACCACGTCACTGAGGTGCCAATGCGCGTGCCTAGTGGCCGCGATGTCCGACAGGTACCCGCGATCGCCCGTTTCACAGACAAAGATGTGGATCTGTGTGTGTAAACGCACAGATCCACGTCCTGTCAGGGAGAGGAGACCAATGCTGTGTCCCTTGTACATAGGGACACAGATCGGTCACTTCCCCCAGTCGGTCCCCTTCCCCCAGTTAGAATCACTAGTAGGGAACATTTAACCCCTTCTTTGCCAGTCACATTTATACAGTAATGGCGCATATATATCTATATCTCTCGATCACTGTATAAATGTGAATGGTCCCAAAAATGTGTCAAGTGTCTGCCATAATGTCGCAGTCCCAATAAAAATCGCAGATCGCCACTGTTACTAGTAAAAAAAAAATCATAATTCTGTCCTATTTTGTAGGTGCTAGAACTTTTGCACAAACCAATCGCTATACGCTTATTGCAATTATTATTTTATCAAAAATATGTAGAATACATATCGGCCTAAACTGAGAAGAAGTGTGTGTGTGTGTGTGTGTGTGTGTGTGTGTGTGTGTGTGTGTGTGTGTGTGTGTGTGTGTGTGTGTGTGTGTGTGTGTGTGTGTGTGTGTGTGTGTGTGTGTGTGTGTGTGTGTGTGTGTGTGTGTGTGTGTGTGTGTGTGTGTGTGTGTGTGTGTGTGTGTGTGTGTGTGTGTGTGTGTGTGTGTGTGTGTGTGTGTGTGTGTGTGTGTGTGTGTGTGTGTGTGTGTGTGTGTGTGTGTGTGTGTGTGTGTGTGTGTGTGTGTGTGTGTGTGTGTGTGTGTGTGTGTGTGTGTGTGTGTGTGTGTGTGTGTGTGTGTGTGTGTGTGTGTGTGTGTGTGTGTGTGTGTGTGTGTGTGTGTGTGTGTGTGTGTGTGTGTGTGTGTGTGTGTGTGTGTGTGTGTGTGTGTGTGTGTTTTAGCGCAAAAAATAAAAACCGCAGCGGTGATCAAATGCCATCAAAAGAAAGCTCTTTGTGGGGGAAAAGGATGTAAATTTTGTTTGGGAGCCACGTTGCACGACTGCAATTGTCAGTTAAAGCGACGCAGTGCCGAAAGCTGAAATTTCATCTGGGCAGGAAGGGGGTATATGTGCCCAGTAAGCAAGTGGTTAAGGTTTTAACATCCAGTACAGACAGATTTGGCCACTATAAAATAACCACTTTTTCATAAACAAAAAATAGCTTTTTGTCAAACAGATGTGCAACTTTAAAATAAAAAACTATTGGCTGTAATGCCATTACACATATAGTTAATGTTGGCAATATATTCAGGTAATAAGTAAAATGCTTTTTTTCTTGCAGCAGCTTAGATGTCCCACCTACCTATGTGGTAGTGAATTGTTAATTTTGTTGTCAGATTTTGTTTGTCAGTCTTTTTACCAAGATGCTGTTTTTAGTTGTATTTTAGTTTCCTAAATAGTGTTCATTTCAGTCAGATGAAATTAATACTATCCAGATCCATGATGTAGGGAGGAGGTGTATTTAGTTCACAGAAGATAGCTGGGAAAGCTGATAACATTGAGTTTAGTGCACAGGAGTTGCAAGGATACTGTATTTTATATCAAAATCAACATATATGTTCTGTGTTTGAAAAATATATCCTTGGACTGAAAACTGAATTGCAGTTACTGCATCAAAGCACCAGTTGGCTTCATTATTCAATTTTTGTTCCGGGGGTTTCGAAATTCTAGAATGCTGGGATCTCTTTGTATAATATGGAAAAACTGCGCAAAAACCCAAATAAGGGAAAGAGCTGCTAGCACTGAAAGTAGGCTAACGTGTGGATAATTAGTGCAGTGCTAATATATAGAAAAGGTGCACACTAAAATGTAATCATAAATAGTAAACAAATATGTGAACATGTAACTCCTTGTGAAAAATAGTTCAGAGAAGCTCAAAGGCTTCAAAATAAAATAGTCTGTGCAAAGACTAAACAAACTGAAGAAATTCTTCCCATAGGACAACTCGGGTGAGAAAAAAGCTTGTCTGCAGTTAATCTCCATACTCTTCAAACATAAATGGGTAAAATACCCTTACCAAATGGGGTGGACACATTTGTTGTACAACAGTGGGTCATATAGGCTTGTGATCCCAACGGGTCTGGATCAGGATGAAGATGATCCCAAAGGGTCTCAGAAACCCGTATAAATCCTGGATGGGAACAATGGTCCAATCGGCTGGAATGTGAACTTGACTCTCTTCAATCAGCAGATGGATAACGGTTGTTTCCGTGCAAGCTCCAATGGAAGGGAAAAAATAGAAAGGGGCTCCAAATGGTGCAGATCAAACCAGGTATGGTTTATTTAAAAAAGGGGAATATAAAAATAGAAAAGTGATCACAATAAAAACGTGTAAAAGCAATGTGGGGTGCAGTAATGCGTTTCCACTCAAATGGGCTTCAAACATACCTGGTTTGATCTGCACCATTTGGAGCCCCTTTCTATTTTTTCCTCCATTGGAGCTTGCACTGAAACACCAGTTATCCATCTGCTGATTGGAGAGTCAAGTTCACGTTCTAGCTGATTGGACCACTGTTCCTATCCAGGATTCATCCGGGTTTCCGAGACCCTTTGGGATCATCTTCATCCTGACCCATTGGGATCACAAGCCTATATGACCCACTGTTGTATAACGGAATCTATTTGTAAATGAAATTAGTTACTTTCCCATACACCTATCAAAACATGTTTGTCTGAAATGTACTTTTTTTCGTAGTAACAATGGCACAATTTTTATTATAAAAGAGGGCAACACAAACCTAGTGCATACTTTGACAGTTTTTGATAAACTAATGCGCAAATATCTGGATGGATGTAGCAGCAATTCTCCATGAATTCTCAAGGTGCTCATCAGATATTTTGGTTCTAATTTTGACCTTCATGTGCATAATCCTTAAATGGTTATATAACTATGAATAAAGTGATTGCGAACAGTGTGATATTTTTTCTTTGGGGAGATGAACATCTTAAACTCCAGTCAAGAGAAGCAAGCGGCAGAGCGAGAACAATGCGGATCCAGAACCGCTTAACTTTCAGACAAGTCCACCATGTATGTAATAATATTCCCTCCTGCCCACAGCCTCTGAAGCACAATGAGTAGGCTCCCGGAACACACAATGCCGGTCGTACTGGCACCATATGCCTTGGGTAAAATGTTTGTTTGCCTTAATGAGGTATTTATGTATGATCTGGGATTGTACTGAGCCAATTTGCCCCATTCCTCCAATGCCATTGTCTCACTCATTTCTCCATGTGTGGCAATTTGGAAGAACCTGAATGCAATACAGTATATATTTTAGATCTGTGCCCAGTATGTGTATCCGAAGTCCTACATGAATACTCCATTGGGGTGGAAGTGGTCAGGTTACTAGTATGATTTAGAGTGGCCAAATGTCCCACTTGAGTAGACGCTTCTAAAACTGGGAGCTGATGCTGTTCCATCAGAAATTGGACAGTAGAACGCTGGGGCCACATAGGTCTGCAATGCATCGGAAACCCTTATTCAGCCACCAGGCAAATTTATAGGGGTTGAGACCCAGGGTGAAGGCTGGGTTGCTCAACAATGGGGCCAAATGAGTGAAATGATCCTATTTGCCAGCCTGTCCCATAGGCTGAGATTAAACAGTAATGTTGGGCACAGAATAGTTAGTTTATCTTTTGGCTTTCTGCCACATCAAGTGGCTAATTGGCTTGGTGGGAAGGATGGATTCGGGTTTCATCTACAACGGCTGGGCATGCCAGGAATGAGAACATATCAACTGGGCCAATTGCGCTGCATAGAAATACTTGGTCAAATTGGGTACAACTAAGCACCCTTCATATTAGGCGTGTATAGTGTGCGTCAGTTTGCCCTGGGTCTCCTCACCCCAAGCTAATTTTAGCAACTTTTGTTGGAAAAGCTTTGGACATGATGAATATTCTAGGCAGGATGTTCATTTTGATCAAGTGCAGCTGCTAAACCAGGAGGGATTGGATGCCCATCTGTCAAGCTCCCCAGAGTTTCTTAGAGGAAAGGTCCTCTGATGGTCATTCACTTGCCCCCTTCCCTAGAGACTAAGTATGGGAGGGTGTCAGAATGCCACTTAAAGGGGAAGGCTTTGGACTGTGTTCTCATGAAGAGGGTACATTTGTGTTCCTGATTTCCACTGGTGATGCCCTGAATGTTGGGAGTACATCAGTTTAATTGCTAGAGGTTAAAGGGCCAAAATAAACAAGAATGGTCCCAAAAATGTGTTAAGTGCCCGCCATAAAATCGCAGTCACAATAAAAATCGCAGATCACCGCTATTACTAGTAAAAAGTGCACTTAAAATGCCATACAACTATCCCCCATCTTGTAGACGCTATAACTTTTGCGCAGACCAGTCAATATATGCTTATTGCAATATTTTTGGTAAATTAAAAAAAAAAAATGTAGACTACATATTGGCCTAAACTAAAAAAAATGCTTTTTAAATATAAAAATTGGATATTTTATTATAGTAAAATATTGCTTATTCAAAATTGTTTTTGTTTATAGCACAAAAACGCAGAGGTGACCAAATACCACCAAAAAGCCATTTGTGGGGAAAAATGGACGCCTATTTAGTTTGGGAGCCACATCGCACAATCGTGCAATTGTCCGTTTAAAGTGACGCAGTGCCGAATAAATTGGAGTAAAATCTTTAATCCACTCTGAGAATACCATACATAAGTGATATACCGTATAACAGAGTTTAAAAAAATAAAAAAAAATAAAAAATCTAATGGTTGGTGGGGTCAATTCGACCAGTGATGGGGAAAATTTGGAAATAGAAAACTTCTTAGTCAAAGGAATTTTCAGACGGTGTATGTGGTTTTCATTCAGAAATGACATTCATTTTAACCACTTAAGACCCGGACCATTATGCAGGTTAAGGACCAAGGACCCCTTTTTGCGATTCCGCACTTTTTTCCCCCCCACAAATAGAGCTTTCTTTTGGTGGTATTTGATTTGATTTTTTGCGCTATAAACAAAAATAGAGCGACAATTTTGAAAAAAACAATATTTTACTTTTTGCTATAATTATTCCCAAAAAATATATAAAATAAAATACATTTTTCTCAGTTTAGGCCAATGCGTATTGGTAAAAAAATCGCAATAAGCGTTTGGTTTGCGCAAAAGTTGTAGCGTTAACAAAATGGGGATAGTTTTATAGCAGTTTTTATTTTACTAGTAATGCCGGCGATCGGCTTTAAAAAAAATTTCTCGTGACTGACATTATGGCGGACACATTTTTGGGACCATTGTCATTTTTACAGCGAAAAGTGCTGTGAAAATGGCAGTGAAGGGTTAACCACTAGGTGGCGCTAAGGGGTTAAGTGTGCCCTAAGGGAGTGATTCTTACTGTAGGGGGGGGGGGCTGTAGGCGTGACGTCACTGATCGTCCCCTATATCAGGGAACAGACGATCAGTGTCACTGAAGGTGTGTTTACACACACCTCTTCCCATTCTTTAGCTTCTGTGACCGATTTGCGGGACACCGGCGGTGGTCGGGTCCGTTCATAGAGCTTTGGACTGGGTCGCCCACGACTGGGCTCTTAAAGGCGACGTACAGGTACTTGCCTGTGCCATTCTGCCGACGTATATGTGCAGGAGGCGGTCCTTAAGTGGTTAAAAGTGAAAATTTCAAACATTCTTTCAGAGCATGTACAATATTTTTTCATATGAATATTCTAGTCTGAAAATTGATCTGTGTGGCCAGCATAAGGCCCGGTACACACCTGTAGTTTGCTTTTGATCTGTTTCTGCTGTGCGTTTTTGATTTTTGCACACATGATTTTGCTGTGATTCGCATTATTATATATTTTTGCAGGGTCTTATTTTTTTTTTTTTTGGATATAGCTTCAAGGGGATTTACAGGTGTGATGTAGGCATCACCCCGGTACCGTTCTTTACAGCGGACAGTCAGATTTATTGTAATAACCAATGCGGCTTGGCAGCTATTACAAGCAGTGGGAGTGCCGCTTGCCAGGGTTCTCCCGTCCCTAGTTTTATTCCCTCTGCACTAAAGTTTTGTCTTTAGTTGTACTCAAAACCTAGATTGTCAAAATTCTAAAAATTTATATCTGAAGTGTAGCGTGCATTTGTATTCAGCCCCTATTTACTCTGAACCCCCCCCCCTCCCCCAACTAAAATCCAGTGCCTTCAGAAGTCACTTGGTAAATAGTCCACCCGTGTTAAATTGTATTCTCAGTATAAATACAGCTGTTCTGTAAAGCACTCAGAGAATTGTTGGAGAACCTTGGTGAAGAATTTGCATCATGAAGGTCGGGGATAAGCTTGTGAAGTTTAAAGCGGGGTTAGGATATAAAATGTCTCGAGCTTTGAACATCTCACGGAGCACTGTTCAATCCATTTGAAAATGGAAAGTGTATGGCACAACTGCAAACCTACAAAGACTTGGCCATCCACCTAAACGGACAAGCCAGGTTGGAGCATTAATCGGAGGTGGCCAAGAGACCCATGGTAACTCTGGAGGAGGTGCAGAGATCCACAGCTTAGGTGCCAGACTCTGTCCACAGGACAACTTGGTCATGGAAGAGTGGCAACAAAGTCATTGTTATAAGAAGTCCTATTTGCAGTTTGTGATGAGCCATGTGGGGGACATGGCAAACAAGTGTCCCCCCACATGAGATGACACCAAAATTGACCTTTTTGGCCTATAAGCAAAACTGTGACAGAAGGCTAACACTGCACATAACCCTGAACACGCCATCCTCCACCGTGAAACATGGGGGTGGCTGCTTCATGTTGTGGGGATGCTTTTCTTCAGGGACAGGGAAGCTGTTTAGTTGCTGGGAAGATGGTGGTGCCAAATACAGGGCAATCTGGGAGTCTGTAAAAGACTTAAAGCGGGGGTTCACCATATATATATATATATATATATATATATGATTTTCTCAAATCGCCTTTCAGGACAACCTTGGAGAGCGCAGCTCCGCCTCTTCTGTAGGAAACGCCCACAGGCTTTAAATCCCTCCTCTTCCACCATGGCTTCAGTTATTGTGTTTCCTCCGCCATGGTGGAAGCATCAGGTTGGAGCCAGGGAGCTGCGTTCTCTCCAAGGCTGGAGACAGGCTTTTCCCTCATTGTTTTTCCTTTTTTGTAAGGCTGCGACTAAACCATCCCAGCTCCCCCACTGTACCTTTAAGGGGGGATGCTCCGGAGTGCTCTGGTCTCGCCTGCTCACGGGAGCTTTGGGATCCATAGGGGATGCTGCGTCTGGTGCCCGGAGTCCGCAGGTTTTGGCCCCGGTGGTCGGGCAGGTACCGTTTCTTTCAAAGAAACATGTCCTGCATGTCGGTTCCGGGTCCCGGTCTGGCGGGTGACGTCACGCCGGCGACGCGGCGTTTCCTGTGGAGGCGTGGCTCCTGGCGCCTGGAACGCAGGGACTAGAGGGCGGGTTCTCTGACCGGCGCTTCCGTTTCCGGCTCCTATTGATGACGCGGAGCCCGGGAAACTCAAAAACCCAGCGTTTCCTCTACAGCTGTCTCTCTGCAATGGAGGAAAGAGTTACAGCGATGGCGGATGCAGGCGCCGTCAGCACCGGTCAGGCCCAGGTAAGAGGGGTACAATGGTGCCTTAATTCTGATCCTTATGGGCTTACTCTTGTTGTGTTTTGTTGTTTCCTCCCTATGGGAGCCTGCTCTGCTCTGATGGAAGCTTGTGCTGGGCCATCTAGCAGAAACTCTGGTGGTTGCTATGTTTTTATCTTTCTTCTTAAAGGGGACATTTTTTCACTCTGGTGGTGGTATTAGCACGGTGGTGGTTTCCCTTGCTTGGCTAATAGAGCTTTGATTTAAATCAGTTTAATTTCTCGTTTCAGGAGAAAACTGCTAGTAAAACTAAACCAGCAAATCCACCAAGCCAAAGGAAATGTCCTTCCTGTAAAAACCCTCTGAGAGACTCTTGGCAGAAAGCCCATGTGTAGATCATGTATTAAAGAACTAGTTGAAGAGGAATCTTCTCAACAAATTAAGGAATTATTTTCATCAGTCAGGGAACTTTCGGACTCGCTTAGTTCAGTTAAATCTATGCTAGTACAGAGTTCGGTCCATACTGAGCCCCAGCAACCACCAGCAAGCCCACGAGCTTCCACCTCCAGGCCAGTAGTGGTGGACTCTGGGGATGAAGGGACAAGTACTCTTCCCTCACTTATAGACTCTGAGGAAGAGGAAGAAGAGGATGCAAGCAGAACCTCTAAATATAAATTATCCCTGGAGGATGTGGATGAACTTTTAGGTGCAATCTACACTACCCTTGATATTCAGGAGGAAAGAGTACAACTATCAGTCCATGATAAAATGTACCAGGGTATGGATGACTCCAAACATAGTCTTTCCTGTTCATAAAGTGTTATCCGACACAATTAAGAAAGAATGGAAAGATCCGGAAAAAGGTCCCTTCCTACCTAAATCTCTTAAGAGAAGATTTCCCTTTGAAAATAAAGAAACCGAGGTTTGGAATAAGAAACCCAGAGTGGATGCTGCCTTTTCACAGGTTTCTAGAAGGACAGATCTGGCCTTTGAAGACATGGGGGTCTTGAAAGATGCGATGGACAAAAGAGCAGATGCTCTCCTTAAAAAAGCTTGGGACTCCGCATCCGCCAGCCTTAAACCAGCCATGGCTTCCACGGTGGTAGCAAGAAACCTGGAATGCTGGGTAGAGAAACTGAAGGGCCACATTGAAGCAGGCACCCATAGGAAAGACCTTTTAGACTCCTTTCCTCTAATCCTTAATGCAATTAAGTACATGGCTGATGCATCAGCCGAATCAATTAAAATGGCAGCCAGATCCTCAGCACTTGTCAATTCAGCTAGGCGTGCAGTCTGGCTAAAAACGTGGTCAGGGGATACAGCCTCAAAGATTAAACTTTGTGGCATCCCTTTTTCAGGGGATTTTCTTTTTGGGCCAGACCTGGAAACAGTCTTAGATAGAACGGCCGATAAAAAGAAGGCTTTCCCAGCCAAGAAGAAACAGACGTTTAAAAAGAATTTTCGTGCTGTTCAACAACCCTACAAAAATAGAGAAGATGTTAACAAAAAACGTTGGATTCCTCAAAAGGGTAGGGGAAGAGGTGGGGTTCTCTTCAGATCTCCTCCAGATCAAACCCCTAAAGACAAATGACAAAACTACTCCAGTAGGGGGAAGATTGTCATCCTTTCTCCCTCAGTGGAGTCAAATATCCACAAGCCCTTTCGTAAAGAACATCATTTCACAAGGTTACAAACTGGAATTCTCGGAGTGTCCGCCAAGCAGGTTTTACATTACAGCCCTTCCAAGAGACCAGGAAAAGGCTTCGGCCATGATGAACCTTTTACAGGATCTGATTCAACAAGAAGTCATTGTCCAGGTCCCGAAACAGCAGGAGGGTCGGGGGTTTTATTCCCATATATTTCTTGTAAAAAAACCTTCAGGCAAATACCGGTTGATTCTGAATCTAAAGATCCTGAACAGATCAATACGGTACAAACACTTCCGTATGGACACAATTTACTCCATCACAAAACTGTTGTCTCCAGGCTGCTTCATGGCATCCCTGGACCTAAGGGATGCCTATTTACATGTGCCAATAGCACCAGCTTCCCAAAAATTCCTTCGCCTGGCCATCAATCTGGGAACATCAGTATGGCATCTCCAATTCAGGGCCCTACCATTTGGCCTGTCATCTTCCCCCAGAGTTTTCACAAAGATTATGGCGGAAGCCCTGGAGCCCCTAAAACTGAGAGGGATCTCGGTCGTGCCATACCTGGACGACCTATTATTTTTCGCAGATTCCAGGGATCAGCTTGTGACGAACCTCCAAACGTCAGACTCATCTCAAAAATCTAGGTTGGATTTTGAATTTAGAAAAATCGCATCTAGATCCCTCTCAGGAGATGAGGTTTCTAGGCTACACCCTAAACTCAGTAGTGCAAAAAGTGTTCCTGCCTCAGGAAAAGATAGACAAAATCTTTTCAGCAGTGGGTCAGATCCAGATGAACCTTTCAGTACCAGTCAGAACAGTTATGTCAGTTCTGGGCCTTCTTACAGCTACAATTCCAGCAGTCCAGTGGGCAAGACTGCACTCCAGACCACTCCAGAAAAACATCTTGCAGGTCTGGTCACACCAGGTGCCGTTCGAAAAACGTTTCAAACTATCTGCGAAAGTGAAACGAGCACTATGGTGGTGGAGGGACCCTTCCAATCTAACGAAAGGTCTCCCATGGATTTTTCCCCTGGACAAGCGTCTAACAACCGACGCAAGCTCTTGGGGTTGGGGAGCCCATCTGGAGGGTCAAACCGCTCAAGGCACGTGGTCAAAAATAAAGGCAAAAAAAATCGTCAAATTGGCGAGAATTGAAAGCCATTCATTTGGGTCTGATAGCTTTTCAACAGGAGGTCAAAGGACATCATGTACAGATTCTGTCAGACAATACGACAGCAGTGATCTATGTGTTAAAGCAAGGGGGAACCAGGAGCAAAGGGCTCATGGACTTAGCCAATCAACTTCTGTCATGGGCGGAAATAAATGTGGCCTCCCTATCGGCAGTCCATCTGAAGGGATCACAAAATCTCCTAGCAGATCTGCTAAGCAGAAAAAGAGTGGTGGAAGCAGAATGGAGTCTGAACCAGGAGGTGTTCGATATATCGGAGGAATGGGGACATCCCCAAGTGGACCTGTTTTCAAGTCAGCAAAATACGAAGGTCCAGGAATTCTTTTCTATTCACAGAATGGATCAGGCAGTGGGGATAGACGCCCTAGCACACCCATGGAATTACCGGCTGTGTTACGCCTTTCCCCCTTTTCCACTAATTCCTCTGGTCCTAAGGAAATTCAGGGAGGAAAACACCAACTTGCTCCTGATCGCTCCTTTTTGGCCAAAAAGGCCTTGGTTTGCAACACTTTTGAACCTGGCCTCAAAACCTCCCTGGAGATTACCATACAGGAAGGATCTATTGACACAGGGCTCTGTGTGCCATCCGGAAGCAAGCAGGCTACATCTAAGTGCTTGGTTTCTGAAGAAGACCTAAAATCTAAAGGACTTTCTGATAAAGTAGTTAAAACTCTACTATCAAATAGAAAAGAGGTAACTAGGTCCATCTACCTCAAAGTATGGAAGAAATTTAACTCTTGGTGTTCTTCCAAAAATTTCGAAATCAAGAGTACTATTTCAGTTCTGGAATTTCTCCATGAAGGAATGGAGAAAGGTCTAGCCGCCAGCACCCTGAAAACACAGGTAGCGGCTCTCTGTTTATCTTGAAAGATCTTTATCCAAAGAAACTTTAATTTCTAGATTTTTTTTAGGGCTCTGGCTCGAAATAGACCGATAACCCTCAAAGTTTTCCCTTGTTGGGACTTATCTATTGTTTTGCAAGGTCTCACGGGAGCTCCGTTTGAACCTTTACAGAGTGCATCGTTAAAAAATTTAGTTCTCAAAACAATTTTTTTAGTTGCCATTACATCAGCAAGGAGAATCAGTGAGCTCCAAGCTCTAGCAATTAAGGAACCCTTCCTTAGAGTTTTGCCAGACCGAGTGGTCCTTCAAACGGATCCAGCCTTCCTACCGAAAGTGGCCTCAACTTTCCATCGGTCGCAAGAAATAATTCTACCAACATTTTCCTCAGTTCCGGCTAATGCAGGAGAAGAAGCTTTCCATACACTGGATGTAAGGAGATGTCTGTTACAGTTCCTTTCCGTCACCAAGGAGTTCAGGAAATCAAACTCTCTTTTTGTGGTATTCTCCGGTTCCCGAAAAGGGGAAAAAGCTTCTAAGAGTACGATCGGTAGGTGGCTTAGACAAGCAATTTCTGAAGCCTATCAAGCAAAAGGAGAAGTTCCTCCTTCAGGGATCGCTGCTCACTCTACAAGGTCAACCGCAGTTTCCTGGGCCGAAAGGGCCGGTGCTACGCCTGATCAGATCTGTAAGGCTGCTACTTGGTCCAGTTTTTCAACTTTTATTCGGCACTACAGGTTGGACTTGCTGTCGGCCGCAGATCAAGCCTTCGGCAGGAAGGTAGTGCAGGCAGTAGTCCCACCCTAGGGTAAGTTACTTGGTTATCCTCTCCAAGGTTGTCCTGAAAGGCGATTTGAGAAAGGCCTAGTTAGACTTACCGGTGACGGTATTTCTAAGAGCCTTTCAGGACAACCGCTATTTCCCTCCCTAAATGTATATAAAAAAGTAAAGTATGTATCTATCATGGTGTTGTGGTTCTCTGTGCTTTGTTTTCCAGTGCCGGAGGCCACACAATAACTGAAGCCATGGTGGAAGAGGAGGGATTTAAAGCCTGTGGGTGTTTCCTACAGAAGAGGCGGAGCTGCGCTCTCCAAGGTTGTCCTGAAAGGCTCTTAGAAATACCGTCACCGGTAAGTCTAACTAGGCCTTTCCCTCTAGCATTAAATTCGGCATAGTAGCGTGAGCTACAGTATGCCTGTCTGTATTTTTTTTATCCCCGTACTCACTGTTATATCGTACATAGAAGATTCCGGGGAATGGGCATTCCTATGGAGAGGGAAGGTGATTGACGGCCGGCCCTGGCACGTCACGCTTCTCCGGAAATAGCCGAAATAGGCTTGGCTCTTCACGGCGCCTGCGCATAGCCTGTGCACAGGCGCCGTGAAGAGCCGAGACCTACTCCGGCTGTCTTCGGGGAGCGTGACGTGCCAGAGCCGGCCGTCAATCACCCTCCCTCTTGCTAGGAACGCCCATTCCCCGCGGCAGACGGAATCGTCTATGTACGATATAACCGTGAGTACGGGGATAAAAAAATTAAGACCGGCATAGTGTAGCTCGCGCTACTATGCCGGATTTTATGCTGAAATGTTGTTCTGCAGGGTGAACCACCGCTTTAAGATTGGGTTGGAGGTTCACTTGGCAGGAGACTGACACTAAACATATAGCCAGAGTTGCAATGGAATGGTTTGGATTCTTTCACACTGGGGTGTTTTTCAGGCACTTTTTGGACTAAAGAGCACCTGTAAAGCGCATGAAAAGTGGCTCCCCTGCAGTCTCTGTGTAAAAAAGGGGATGTGCTGGCAGGACATTAAACTCCTGAAAGCAACATCTTTGGAGCGATGTATACACCGCTCCTCCACATTGAAATGGGCAGTGCGGCTGGAAAAGCGCTGCTGCAGTGGTGCTTTGTGGGTGGTTTTTAACACTTTTTTGGCCGCTAGTGGGTTAAAAGCACCCCGCTAGCAGCTTGATACCTCTGCAAAACGACAGTAAAGCAGCGCTTTACCGCCCACCAGTGTGAAAGCAACCTTGGAGCAAAGCTTACTCAGGTGTTAGAATGGCCCAGTCAAAGTACAGAGCTAAATCTAATTGAGAATCTGTGGCAAGACTTAAATTGCTTTTCAGGTGCTCATCCAATCTGGCAGATTGAGCCATTTTGCAAAGAACAGGCAAAAATGATGCGCAAAGCTGGTATACTTGCCCAAAAAAACTTGCAGCTGTAATTGCAGCGAAAGGTGGTTCTACAAGCGCACGCAACACTCTTCACATATTTGTAAAATTTTGAAAATCTTTATCTGTTTCCTTCCACTTTATAATTATAATGTGCAACTTTGGTTGATTACATAAAATCCCAATAAAATGTATGCTTTTGGTTTGAACATGTGGAAAATTTCAAGGGGGTATGAATACTTTTTCAGGGCACTGTATATGCTGTCGCCATACATTGTAGAACTCCTTTGACAATGAACATTCTCTATACTGCAAATATCCAAACATTTTAGATTTCTGAACCAGACAGTCTGGGTTTTTCAGATTTATTTGCCAGTTTTAAAAACTTGCTACAGTGTTTTTGGGTGGGTGATGAAGATGTAGTAGATGCAGTTCAAAAACTTAAAAAGTTTCCATTAAAGATGTATTAAGAGGATACTGTTGCATCCATATAAACTAAATAGGTTATCAAGAAAAGTTTTTAATGTTAGGGGCTATACCGACCATAAGAGAAAATTGAGTCATTGGCACAGTAAACAAGCCAGGACTTTAAACATTGGTGACCACAATTTGTTGGGAGAACAAAGATTATACGCCAGTCCTTCAGAATGCACTGGAAGTGTGAAGTTGCCAACAAGTGGTTTTAACCTTTTTTAATAAACACTTTTTTTTTTTTTTTTGGCAAGAGTTCTGCTTCAATATGTAGGTATTCCTATTGGGCCAGTTTCACACGGTCTTGTATGTATGTATGTATGTCACACACGCAGAGAAAGCTACTTGAAGCTTGCTGAAAGTTGCCCAAGTCTGCTGTTCACACTGCTTATACAAACTCCAGCCTGTGTGAAACTGGCCTTAAATGAGAAGTTCACCTTTGCTGGTAAAGTGTGTGTATTTTTTTGAACTAAGAGCCTGTAAACCATTACAGGTGCACTGTCGGCCTCCTTGGCTCATACAGCCAGGTGGTTACTAGTTGAACTACTAGAGCCTTCCTACCAGCACCCTTTTAAGCTCATGAAAAATCACAAGCCATCAGTTGCAATGGTTGATGGTAGTTTTAGTTCTCTCACTCAGTCTATAAATGATGTGGCTGGAACCACGCAAGGCAGCTTCTTCTTTTTTAACCTGATCTGGCCAGAAAATGTTTTAAAAGGGCAAGCTTTCCTGCAGGTGTAGCAGAGAGTTGAGACAAACCATTTAACACTGACGGGGCTGCTTACGATGGTCAGCATTTAATGTAAGCCTTTTATGCCAAAAGGAACAAAAGTGTTGCTGTAACTGCTTAACCACTTGACACCCGCACGCCGTCATATGACGTCCAAAACGGGGACCTGTTATCCCGGGTGGACGTCATATGACGTCCTGGGCTTTGCGGGGGGATATCTCAATAATGCCTGCACCCGGAGGCATCATTGAGATATCATTTTTTAGCGGCGGCGATCCTGCGCACCGTAAGAACGATCATAGCGGCATTTCCGCCGCTAGATCGTTCTTACAGGCGGCGGGAGGGGACATCCCCCCCCCCTCCCGCCGCCATCCGGTGCTTCTCCGGGCTCTCCCGTCCCACCGGGGGCCCGGAGAGATGATCGCCGTCCGCCGGATGTTTGCCATAGAGAAGACTGGTGACCATCTGGTCACCAGTCATCTCTATGACCGTCGGAGGCCCGGGCACGATGTGATGACGTCACGCCCGGGTCCCCGTAAGTAAACAAACCGCAATTGCGGCTAGTTTGAATGAGATCTGTGAATTTTTTTTCACGATCTCATTCTTTCCAGCCTGCAGGAGAGATGCGGGGTCTTATTGACCCCGCATCTCTCCTTAAAGAGGACCTGTCACACACATTCCTATTGCAAGGGATGTTTACATTCCTTGTAATAGGAATAAAAGCGATTGGAAAAAAAAAAGTGTAAAAAATAAAGAAATTAGTAAAATAAAAAATAAAAAAATTAAAATGCCCCTGTCCCCGGTAGCTCGAGCTCAGAAGCGTACGCACACGTAAGTCCCGCCCACGTATGTAAACGTCGTTCAAACCACACATGTGAGGTGTCGCTGCGTGCGTTAGAGCGTGTGCAACAATTCTAGCACTAGACCTCCTCTGTAACTCTAAACTGGCAACCTGTAAAAATTTTAAAGTGTCACCTATGGAGATTTTTAAGTAACGAAGTTTGGCGCCATTCCATGAGTGTACGCAATTTTAAAGCGTGACATGTTAGGTATCTAGTTACTCGGCGTAACATCATCTTTCATATTTTACCAAAAAATTGGGCTAACGTTACTGTTTGTTTGTTTAATTTATGAAACCATTTTTTTCACAAAAAAAAGCCGTTTGAAAAATTATTGCGCAAATACGGTGCAAGATAAAAAGTTGCAATGACAGCCATTTTATTCCCTAGGGTGTCTGCTAAAAAAACATATATAATGTTTGGGGGTTCTGAGTAATTTTCTAGCAAAAGAATGAGGATTTGTACATGTAGGAAAGAAGTGCCAGAATAGGCCCGGGAAGGAGGTGGGTTTTAAAGCCCGGTATTGAAGTGGTTAAAGGAACACTAAAGGCAAAGTTTTTTTATTTTTATAAATAACATGTTATACTTGCCTCCACTGTGCAGCTCGTTTTGCACAGTGTGTCCCCTAACCCTGTCTTCTGGGGTCCCTCGGCGGCTGTCTTGGCTCCTCCTCGCAAAAGCTTTCCACCTTCGAGCGAGCTCGCATGGTGGAAAGCTTTTGCGAGCGCATAGCGCCGACTGTATCACTCGGCCCCGGCACGCTGCGTCATCCGCTGTGATTGACAGCAGTGCCAGCCAATGGCTACGCTGCTATCCGTCCAGCCTAGCCAATCAACGGCCAGGCTGGGAACCGAAGAGCATCACGTGGACGCACGCAGGACTTTCGAGGGGTCAGGTAAGTAAAACGGGGGTTCAGGGGGGGCCGGTACCGTTGGATGTTTTTTTTCACCTTAATGCATAGGATGCATTAAGGTGAAAAAACATTTACCTTTACAACCCCTTTAAGGCTGGTTTCACACCATTGCCAGGACTGTTTTGAGGGTGTGGCAAAAGAGGCAGCTGCCCTGTTCCCCATAATTGTCGGGCCCAAAGCAGCTGCCTCATGCTTGCCAACTACCCTAGTTTAAATTCCCTTGGCCATCTACATTTTTGGTCCTGTGCTGTTTCCTGATATCTCAGTGTAAAGTTCTGTTGCTGCCCTATTGGCACGAACAGAACTCACCTGCAGACCCTTAGTTTACATGTAAATAACCTGCATTAATATGCAAATGGTGGTGGCATTAATATGTAAATAGTCGCGGACCACAGCATTGATTTGTAAATCGTTCATATGTATATCATGTCACCCGAGGTCATATCTACCGTCACTTCTTCTGAATGCTGGGGAGGTAAAGGAGCATGCTTGAAAGTCTTGCCTACAACTAGTCATTAAGCCTAATATCAACCTGTTCTGCAATAGTAAGCAAATTGGAGGTGGACCCCTTCAAAAACCTGAATTTTAGTGCAATGTGAATATGCACATCTCAGCTGATGCATGAGGGTGTTAAAGCGGGGGTTCACCCGTACATAACACTTTTTACCCTTAGCTTCATGCTCATTTTGTCTAGGGGAATCGGCTAGTTTTAAAATATGAGCTGTACTTACCGTTTACGAGATGCATCTTCTCCGCCGCTTCCGGGTATGGGCTACGGGACTGGGCTGGTTGGCTGGCTGGACTGGTTCCTATTTTGATTGACAGCCTTCCGAGAGGCTTCCGACGGTCGCATCCATCGCGTCACGATTTTCCGAAAGAAGCCGGACGTCGGTGCGCAGGCGCAGTATAGAGCCGCACCAAAGTTCGGCTTCTTTCGGCTACTAGTGACGCGATGGATGCGACCGTCGGAAACATCTCGGAAGACTGTCAATCAAGAAGGAACGCCCGCTCCCGAAGACCCATACCCGGAAGCGACGGAGAAGATGCATCTCGAAAACGGTAAGTACAGCTCATATTTTAAAACAACTAGCCGATTCCCCTAGACAAAATGAGAATCCATCTAAGCCGATTGTTTGGAAAAAAATGTTTTATGGGTGAACTCCCGCTTTAACAATGGCACTTCTGTGTATCTGCTAAAGAGAAGCATGCTTCTGTGGCGTTGGGAAAGATTTTTAGTAATTTCTAGTAAATCAATGGTCAGTCCGCCCCTGCTCCTAACCCCCCCCCCCCCCCCAAGAATTGCCTTTAATCCAATGATTCCTAGGAGTTTTCGGTCTATTGATGGGTCCCCTCACCTCCCCAGTTCATGGTGTGCAGGCACTGAGATGTTCTGTTGGCAGTAATGCTATGCACTAACCATTGAGCGGTATTGATGTACAGTAACCTCCAGCTATCGGTGAGCAGTATTGATGTACAGTAATCTCTAGGAACTAATTAACTGAAGTCATGTGCTGTAACCTCTAGAAAATAAACAAGGAGTCTTAAGTGTGCTGTAACCTCTAGCAGCCAGTCATTGAGCAGTAATGGTACACTGTACTCTCTGGCAACCAATCGCTGCCTGATCTGATTCAGTAAACTGATTTGAGTCTAACTGCTATTTATTGCGTCTCAAAGCAGGCAGAGAGTGAAATTGCATGGAAGCAGGGAGGCCCAAGATTCAAGTCAACATTAAAGATGACCCTGACCATTGCATATGGGATGTGGTATCCCTGCATCAAATTCACAATTGCAGGAGATTTTGACCAGCTCTCCAATCTCCGCAGCAGGTCCTGTGTGTTTTGCAGAAAAACGTCTTTTGGTCTGAATTTAGCCCAAGAAATCAGACCTGTCCGTGTAAACCAGCATGCAACGGACCCCTGCTGTGAACTGCATGTGGCTCATATGTTAACTGAGCCTTAAAGGTGTTGAAGTTTGGATTCAATTTGTTAGATGAACTAGCAGATTTGCATACACTAAGGCTGGCCATACATGTTACATTTTCTTGTCCAATTTTCCCCTTTTTGTCTTTCAGGACAGCCACAATGATACATAGGCTCCTCCCCTTCCTTAGCAAACACTGCACCAGCCCGTAAATTCTCCCTTCCCCTGCCGGATTTCAGTTGTTGGTGTTTCCTCTGGAGGGGAGACACTGTGCTTGGTACCAGGCCAGTCAGGGGACTGAGGCTGCTTTTAGTACCTTTTGAGAGAAGCAGGGGCTTCCAGGGTACCATAGGTGCGGTACTTACTCACCGTCTGAAGCCACCCCATCCTCGTTGAGCGCGGCAGCAGGCTGAGTGGATCCCCTATCGCATCCTAGCTCTCAGTTTTTTCTACAGGCTGCAGTTTTTGTAACCGGCGGGCTGGACGTCGGGTGACGTCATTTCCGGCAGAGGGCGGATGTTTCCTTCTTGACCCGCGACTTCCGGTTCGCGGAGCTGATGGGGGACCAAGGCACACGCTGGAGAGTTGGGAACGCGCACAGACAGCGTGAGATTCTGTAGCGGCAACCACCTGCGGTCATGTCGGAAGCGGACGCTCAATCGACACCCAGTGACACTACCTCCAGCCTTCCTAAGGTAAGAGTACCCTGGGAGGGTTTCTCTCTATCTAGGAATGCCCCTCCATACATGGTTCCTGTCTATGGGGGGGGTAATCCCCCTGGGTGGTCAGGGGGGACTCTGATCCCTGCAGGATAGAGGGTCAGTGCACTCCCGGGGTTGTATCTGTCTGCCCATTTTCAGATTTTTTTTTTTTTTGTACATGGTTTTTCAGAAAGCTACTGAGAAGTTGGTCGTCCCATACCTCCAGAAGGAAGTGTGCCTCCTGTAGGGATATTCTAGGAGTTATGGGCAAAAGTCCTATGCAGGGACTGTATAGACATCCTAGTTGGAGAGGGATTCAGAGCAGGAGTCAGGACTAGCTGCTTCTGTAAAAGGAACTCTCGAACACGGCGGATAAGAAATCCTTTCCTCTTAAATGAAAGGCCCCAGTGCAGTCAAAGAGGTTTCGTCTGCAAAGACAGAGGGGGACACCCAAGCCTGAAGGGCAGAAGAAGTCTTGGACCCCAAAAGGCAGGGGCAGAGGAGGGGCATTTTTTTTTGGCCTCCTGAGCAGCCCAGCAAAAAAACTGACTCTCTCGTCAGGGTGGGAGGAAGACTGGGGACCTTCCTCCCACAATGGATGGCAATTTCTCCCAACCAGTTCATCCTGGGGGTCATAAGGAGGGGGTATTGCCTAGAGCAGGGGTGTCAAACTGGCGGCCCTCCAGCTGTTCCGAAACTACAAGTCCCATCATGCCTCTGCCTGTGAGTCATGCTTGTAACTGTTAGCCTTGCAATGCCTCATGGGACTTGTAGTTTTGCAACAGCTGGAGGGCCGCCAGTTTGACACCCCTGGCCTAGAGTTTGCAAGCCCCCCCCCCCCCCCAAAGAGATTCCTGATTACGCAGTTACCCAAGTGCAGGGAGAAAGCCGAAGCCTTGCTGAGGGCCCTAGATGATCTGGAAGACCAGTGTGTGGTCTGCAGAGTTCCAGAGGCAGAAAAGGGGAAGGGATTCTATTCACACATTTTTGTCATGAAGAAAACTTCTGGAAAATTCAGACTAATCCTGAATTTTGAACAGGTCAATTACTTACAAGCGGTTCCGCATGGAGTCGATATTCAGTCAGGGCCCTTCCCCCCCCCCACAACTGCTTCATTGTATCTCTGGACCTCAGGGATGCGTATCTACACATACTGATCGCAGAAAACTGTTTCCTGCAGCTAGCGGTAGACCTAGATGGAACAATTGTACACCTGCTGTTCCAGGCTCTGCCATTCGGACTATCCTCATCTCCCCGCATCTTTACAAAGGTCTTGGCAGAACCTGTGGCGTTTCTGCAACACCAGGGAGTGTCCATCATAGCATACCTGGACGACCTGCTTCTGTTCGCAGCATCCCCAGAACAGCTTTTTAAAGATCTGGAGAGGACAATGAAAATCCTAATGGACCTGGGGTGGCTACTGAACTTGGAGAAATCCCAGTCTGATCCCCTCACAGCGTATCGCATACCTGGGATTCTGGTTGGACTCAACACTCTTAAGAGTGTTTCTTCCAACAGAGAAGGTCTTAAAGTTAGACAGAGCGGTGGCCCTCTTACAATGCAACAAGCAGGTCACCATAAGAGCTCTGTCAACACTGCTGATATCCACCCTCCCAGCAGTCCAATGGGCAGGACTACACTTTCGCCCCCTGCAGTCCTTCGTCCTAAGGGTGTGGGACCACAGTCTAGAGGCTCTAGACACCTTGGTTCAGG
Source organism: Rana temporaria (assembly GCF_905171775.1). Taxonomy (NCBI): domain Eukaryota; kingdom Metazoa; phylum Chordata; class Amphibia; order Anura; family Ranidae; genus Rana; species Rana temporaria. The sequence goes on from NC_053493.1 coordinate 160,046,663, forward strand.
TACCAGATCAAGTAAAAAGATCCCTCTGGTGGTGGAGGAAGGTTACAAATCTGTCGCAGGGTCGGCTGTGGCTTATTCCGGTATCTCTGGTAGTTACCACAGATGCAAGTGGCAAGGGCTGGGGGGCTCACCTGTTCAGGGCACCTGGGGGTTTAAAGATCTAAAGAGATCGTCCAATTGGAAGGAACTGAGGGCAGTGGGGCTGGCCCTCAGATTTTTTTTTCTCAAGAGGAACTCCAGGGACACCACTCAGGTGAGGTCGGACAATTCCTCGGCCGTAGCCTACCTAAACAAGCAGGGCGGCGCAAGGAGCGGTGTTCTGTCGGCCCTAGCAAGACATCCTGGGCTGGGCAGAGATCAACATGCTCACTCTCAGCAGTCTTTCTGACATGTGAGAAGAGTGTGTTGGCAGACTTTCTCAGTCGGAAACAACTGAGAGCGAGTGGGTCCTCAATCAGGAGGTCTTCAGTCTCTTGGTCAAGAGATGGGACCCTCCGGAGGTGGACCTCTTCGTGGCAAAAGAAAATGCGAAGGCTTTTTTTTTTTTTTTTTTCTCTAAACAGAGGGAGCACTGGGGGTGGACGCACTGTCCCAGAGCTGGCAGTTAAGAATGTGCAGCGCATTCCCACCACCGGTATTATTGCCCGCAGTTCTGAGGAAGTTACAGTTGGAAAGCACATCCCTGATCTTAGTGGCACCACATTGACCCAAGAGGGCATGGTTCTCGGTGCTCAAGCAGCTGGCTGTAGAACCTCCCCTTCTACCGCCCCGAGGGGTTCTGCTCTCGCAGGGCACAGTTCTCTGCCCTCAGGTACACAAGTGGAGACTAGCGGCCTGGCTACTGAGGTCATCCTAAGATCCCAGGTTTTTCAGAGAGGTTAATTGCCACCCTCAATAGCAGGAAGGAGACTTGTTGGATCTACCAGAAGGTTTGGCTTTGCTTTAATAAGTGGTGCATAGGACGCTCATATTCGGTAAAGAGCCCCACAGCAGTTCTGGAATTCCTGCAGTGTGGCGCAGATGGGGGCGGTCTTTCCTTAAGTGACCTCAAAGGACAGATCTCAGCACTTGGTGCATACCTAGAAAAATCGTTGGCTTCTAACCCCTGGGTAGTCAGGTTTTTCAGGGCTCTTTAGGCAGAGACCAGCTCAGGGCCCACCATTTCCCAGCTGGGATTTGTCCTTAGTTCCCCCCTTTGAACCTTTAGTCAAGTGTTTTCTAAAGGAACTGACCTTGAAGGCAGTGTTTTTGGTTGTAGTGACTACTGCTAGGAGGGTCAGCGAGATGGAGGCCTTATCTGTTAGAACCCCCCTTTTGTGGTGTTTTTCCAGATCGGCTCATTTAAGACCGATCCAGCATTTTTACCCAAGGTTACTTTGAAATTCCACAGAAATCAGGAAGTAGTTCTACCTTTTTTGTCCCCACCCCACAGGTGAAGGAGTTGAGGTTTCATACCTTGGATGTCAGGAGATGCATCCTGCACTACCTAGAGCTGACAAAGGAGTTTAGGAAGTCAGACTCGTTTGTTTTCTGGGGCCAGAAAGGGTTACAAAGCGTCTTGACGCACTATTGCCAGATGGCTCAAAGCAACCATTGGACAGGCATATATCCTAGCTGTTAAGGAGATCCCTACAGGGATAAAGGCACACTCTACCAGAGCTTTGGCAGCTTCTTGGGCAGAAAAGACTGGAGCTACGCCAGAACAGATATGCATGGCAGCGACATGGTCCAACTACTCCACTTTCATGAAACATTAGAGTGGACCTGGTGTCGGCAGGTGAGCAAGCCTTTGGACGAAAGATTTTGCAAGCTGTAGTCCCACCCTAGTTGGTAAGTGCTTGTTTATCCTCTCATTGTGGCTGTCCTGAAAGACGAAAGGAGAAAATTAGAGTTGCGCTTTCTGGTAACGTCTTTTCCAGTAGTCTCAGGACAGCCCTAGTTACCCACCCTGAGATTTGGGGGAACGCAGCATGGTAATGAGGTTTGATGGCATGTTACTAATGTGTTCTTGTCTCCCCAGCTGGCCGGAAGTGATCTTGTAAAAACTGAATGCCGGCAGAACAAGTGAGAATGGGCTGGCGCAGTGTTTCCTGAGGAAGGGGGGGAGCCTAAGTCTCACTGTTTCTGTCCTGAAAGACTACTGGGAAAAGACGTTACCGGTAAGTGTAACTCTAATTTTTCTATTAGATTTACCAACAAACATAATGAGGTCAAAACTAAACATCACTTTAAATTGCATCCAGATAGGCAGACCCTTGCACTACATATTTGAAGGTAAATCTAAAAAATTGTATCGCCAGCTTAAACCCCCCCCCCCCCTCGATTAGTAATGCAGCTGTTCATCCATCACATCTGGTAAGCTGCAATTACCTTTTTGTTGTGGGTTTAATGCAAAAAATGGTAAATCATTGCTGCATTTATTATAATGAATACTCGTGTCAAACTCTTATCTTGGTGATATGGGGTGGGCTTTTCTGGTAATCTATTAGAGGTGATTTCCTCCTCATTCCTGCTGTGTCTGCGCCAATCAGACGGACTGGGGAAAAAAACGAATTCTTAACCTTTCCCTACACTATGCAAATCTTAAATGGCTATGCAAACAAATGTTATATTGAAGTAGAAACAAGCTTATAGGTAACTACATGGTTGTATATCCAAGCATTACAGCTTTTGCACTTATCTGCTGACTGTCCTCTATAACTGACATATGCTCTGTAGAAGTCTAAAGATAAAGGGGCAAACTTTTTCTGTAGCTGTCTGATTAGTGTACTGTCATCCTTGCACAGTCAGAATGAGAATGTGTCTTTGTGTATAGTTCCATTTAAAGTGGAGGTCCACACAAATGAACCTCTGCTTTTTGGAACCCCTACTCCGGTGTCACAATTTGCACCTTTTTTGGGGGGAAGGGGTTGCAAATACCTGTATAATACAGGTATTTGCACCCACTTCCAGGCATAGGCTCCCACGGGGGTCACACGACTTGCACATGCGCAGTAGGGAACAGGAAATGAAGCTTCACTTCCTGATTCCCTCACGAGGATGACGGCGGGTGGGCGGTAGCCGAGAGATTTCTCAGCTTTTGCTGCTGACATCGTGGGCACCCTGGACAGGTAGGTGCCCATTTATAAAGTCAGCAGCTGCAGTTTTTGTAGCTGCTGGCTTATATTTTTTGGTGGACCTCTGCTTTAATGCTCAGCATTTTGTATGAGCATGTCTTTCCCACACATCACCTAAGAGGCTATGAAGACTACAGTACTGATGGTGGATAAAGAGGGACTTGGCACAGTCAACCAGTCACATAATAAAAAAAAATATTTATATATATATATATATATATATATATATATATATATATATATATATATATATATATATATATATATATATATATATATATATATATATAAATATAATATATATATATATATATATATATATAAATATAATATATATATATATATATATATATATTATAATATTTATATATTGTGTGTGTGTGTGTGTCTTTAATTTTTTTGCAATGTTTTTAGATTTCCACGCTTAAAATATTTTTATGGCTCACTATTGTCATGCAAGGAAGAGGGTTGAAGGGTACAGGGAGCAGCAGTTAAACTGCTTTTACGGGGGGGTTAGGTGGACTCCCCAAGCCACCTGGACAGCCAAACAAAGCCTTGATTTGGCTCCATGAAGAGTACCTGTCACATGCCTATTGCTGTCACAAGGATGTTTACTTTGTTTTATTTTTTACACTGTTGCTTTTTTCATTTTTTTTCTTCACTTTTATTGCGGTCACATGGAATGTAAGTGACCTCAAGCTCACACGCAAAGGTGAATGTGCACTCTGCGATTGTCCCACATATGTGAGGCATCAATGTGAACGTCAAATCATGGGCAGTAATTTTAGCACTAGACCTCCTCTGTAACTCTACCTGTGGTAATCTAAAGGCTTTAAAAAAGCATTGCCTATGGATAGAAAAATGTACACCATTTGTCATGGTTGCACAGGCCTGCGCAATTTTAAAGTGTGACATGTTTGGTATTGGTTTAATAGGCTTTTTTTTTTTTTTTTTTTTTATCTGCTCAGAATTCAACACTGTAGAAAGTAGATGACTATAACCAGTTCAAACTACTATCAATACTGATAGTTTGAACTGGTTGTATTTATCTACAGTGTTGAATTTCTCAATATTCAAGTATGTGGCAGATGGGGAATAAGATCTAGTGGTTGATGCGCTTTAAAATGCGTGCACACAACTAGCAGGGCTGCCATTTTTATTTGCAACCTGTAGATAAACTTGCCACTATAGCATCCTTGAGCAAAGTCTGTTTCCAGTGTCCAATTTATTTTCAAATGGGGCACTTTCTTTATCAGAATGCATGTTAAAAGCAACACACCCATTAAACATTCAGTGCTAGAGGGGGGAAAAAAGTAAATGAACCTCCTTTGACAAAGTGCCTTCAGTAGCCCTGGATCCCTCCTTACAAATTTGTCTGAGAGCAGTCTTGTAAAATGACTGATGTGCTTTGCTTTTGAGGTCATTCCACAACATCTCCATGGGGTTAAGGTCTTTGCTCTCGCTGGGCCATTCCAAAAAATGAATTTTCTGTTTCTGAAGCCAGTGTGTGGTGGATTTACTTTGATGCTTAGGCTCATTATCCTGCTGCATCACCAAGCTTCTACTAAGCTTCAGCCGGTGGAGAGCCACTGACATCCTGTAGGATCATTTTGGTAAACTTGGACATTTGTTCCCTTGATGGAAAGTGTTCCAGGCCCTGAGGCAGCAAAGCAAGCCCAAATGGTGATATTGCCTCTACCATACATCACTGTTGGGATTATGTTTTAATGTTGCGTTGTGCCCACATATTGCAGAGTGTTCTCCAACAACTGTGTCTTTCACAAGTCTCCCAGTTGCAGTTTGCTCTTTGGCTACCTTTTTTAGACGCATGCCAATTTTTTCTTTTTCTTTTGGAGAGGAGCAGCTTCTGCCATAGTATTCCATAGACTGCCTGATCCGAGAGTGGCAAACGGTCAATGAATAAAATCCATGTATACCATATACACTTTATTGGTAAGATAAAAATAGATTTGTGTAAGAGGTACAAATGGCATAAGCAATTCAACGTGTCTTGAGAGCACATGGACTCACAGTAGCCGTGCCAGTCACGGAAGCCAGAGGGGGGTGGAAGGTTGGCTGCCCCACCTCAAAGGCTGTCTGGGGCGCAGGGGACTGGCACACCAGGAGACAAAGGTACCATATGGAATCCTTCCAGAGTGTGGATGCAAGGATTGTGGCCAGATCTCCAGGGAGAGTCACAAGGGAGACTGCATTAGCCTAAGGCTTAAGACCACAGGATGCTCAGGGAGAGGAAGGAAGGAGTCTGTACAGTACCCAGAGGATCCGTGAGATGGTACGGTGCTGGAGTGGTACCAGGGGACCAAAGGGAGAAAAACGCAGCAGTGTGTGTGTGTGTGTGTGTGGGGGGGGGGGGGGGGGTGTTTTTATTTTTTTTGGTCTGCCTGACCAAAGGCTTCCATATGGTAGACTCATGAACAGGGATGTTTGGCTTTTTATCACTATTTCATAATTGCTTATGTTGCATCTATTTATCCTTCATAGTGCAATTTGTGGATGCATAATCCACATTTGTTCTGTTCGATCCAGTAAAATAGAAATCCCAAATAACTGCACCCCTTGTGGATGAAACTGGAATATCTCTATTGAATTATCCATAGATATATTACCCCACTTTTTTTTTTATCCCAGTAAGCATGAACAATATTTGTATGCTTATTGCCACATGTGTGCCCCTTTCCCTCACCAGATCCTATTTGACCCCATTTCCGAGAGGCCAAATTGCATGTTTTATATTCCGATTCCTTTCTTCAATATAATTGCTGTTCCTATATGGATGCTCAGTGCAGAAAATGTAAGGAAAATATGCATGGCATAAACCTTTTTAAAAACCCTTCACATGGCCAGCACTATTGCATAAGTGTTAGTTTAACCTGCTATCTCAAGCTGTTTCCTGGTGACATTATGTCCTTTCTATGCTTTTTTGATAAGCTTCCTTAGATGTGGTGTGAACAGAATTGCCACAGCTACCAAATACTGTGTATACATGGATCAAAAGTAACCGGTTCAATGTACCCCAGTACTTATTAAATTCCAATTGTAATTACCTGACTCCTAAAACTTATTTTGTTTCAGCATGTTGGGATAGGTGGCTACAATTCTACTGGAAATATCTGCAAGAAAGGGCAGGCCAGCCCTAGAGTCTTTTCCAAAACTGAAATTTGACTTCCTAGAAAGAGGTTTTCTTTAAAGGATAAGTTCACCTTTGGGAACATGTTGCTTCCACTCGCTTTTAGGGCTGAACATGTTGCATGTTCCCACTGCTGCAGCTGCTTCTTGCTGCCTGTGACCAGAGCACCATGCTACACTGTACCCAACAGAATTTTATCATTTTGTTCCCACAAATGGAGCTTGCTTTTGGTGGTATTTGATCGCCTTTACTGTGTGTGTGTGTGTGTGTGTGTGTGTGTTATAAAATTTTATAAATAAGTACATTTTTCTCCTTCACTGATGAGGTGGCACTGAAAGGCTGCAATGATGGGTACTTATGGGCAGCACTGGGCATTGATACATGGCACTGATATGCATCCATGGTGGCACTGGTAGGAATTTTGGGTGGGCACTGGTTGGCAGCTGCCTTGGCACAGATTGGCATTTACCTGGTGGTCCTGGACAGGCATCCAAGGGGGGCTGCGCTGATGAACTGTCAGCACAGACCCCCCCCCCCATAAGGAGAGCAGCCGATCAGCTCTCTACTCGCATCTGGCTTTTCCTCACTCGCATCTGACAATCAACGGCTCTTCCTGTTTACATTGTGATTAGCCGTGGACATGGCTGTTCATGTGGTAAAGAGCCTCTGTTTTGACACACCGCAACACGAGCCCCCACGTCATATGAAGTCCAGTCAGGATAACAACCACCACCCGGCTGTCATTTTGCTATAGGCCGGGCGGGAAGTGGTTGAAGTGGCGCTCTATTCATCTTTTTGTAAAACTAGCTAGCTACTGACTCCTAATAAACATACTTGTCCCAGGATCCAGCGATGTGTTCACCTGAGCACTTTTTTTTCCACTTGTTTTCGTTCCCTGGTGCAGGAATCTCTGCTGAGAGCACCTGGCTGTGACAGCTTGCATCTTCAAGTGATCCATGCTGCACTTCGTGAATGGGCCTGCAGTCTTCTGGGACCTGTGATGTGTCCCAGAAGACTGCATGGAAGGGTAGAGAACTTCCACTGGGATTGCCTAGGCAGTCCCAGCAGAAAGGGGGGATGTGGCGGCGCCGGGTACCTGGTTTTGACTGTAAACATGACTATTACCCACTGGGCAACATTTTTATAAAGAGCAATGAGATATTGAGCTCTTGACCAGGCCTTTTTCTGTAACGTTTCAATTAAGTTTAAATCTTCTTTTTTTTTGCTAAATTACCCTAATTTTTGTTTTCTTTATACTGGCAGTATTGCTCTAACATTAACGGTGGTGCCTCACATGTGGTTTAAACACCTTTACATATGCATGTGCTTGTAACGTAAGCATTCGCTTCTGCACACACGCATGAAGGGATGGAGTGCTTTAATGTGGTGGGTTTAAATAATAAAAAAAATAAAATAAAAATTACCATCAGACATTGTTTTGGTTGTCCAAGGGTGTAGACACTCCTTGGCCTCACCCTTCTCCGTACCCAGCTACCTCTCGGATTGTTCCCGGGCATCACTGATGTGTCTAAGCCCAGGAACGACTGGGGGGCACCCTCCTGCGGCTTAAAGTGATCCCGCAGCAAATCCACCCGCAAGACCACTTATGTGAAAGAGCATTGGCCATTGTAAAAAAAATTAAATAAATCCTTTTATCGTACATCACAGGACACAAAGGCAGCTATAGTAATTACTATCTGGGTTATAAGCTAACTATAGGTGAATGGACACTGGCACACCAAAAAAGCAGGAAGTCCCTCTCTATATAACCCTTCACATATGGGAAGAACCTCCTGGTTTTTATAAGGGGAAAAAAATAAATTGCCGGTGTCTTCAAGGTGATCATGGTGGATTATATACTCTATACTGTGAGTGGTCTTGGTGGAAGGTCCTGTCGGGATAGACTATGCATGCGGCTCCATTCAATATGGCAAAGACCAAGATGAATGGTACCTGGGCCTTGAAGCAATGTTTTTGCCTGTAATGTGCCTCTTTTGGGGCACCGGAGCCATGGATGGACAGAAGCCAAAAGCTGTCCGGGCAGGTTTAATGGTTGTGGACCCAAAATGCAAAGGGGACCCGGTCCTTGAAGGTCCACAAGAGACCGGGCCTGCCGTAATGGGTGAAGATTGGATCTAGCTGCATATTCCAGCAATATCAGGAAGGGGATGACAGATGTTTACATTCCCCGAATCAGTCTGCAGGCACAATTGTCGGCTACACTGCTAGGAGTGACATCACCCTATATCTGCACCCCCTGGGGCTCACCTTGCCTACAGAAATAATCCTTTGACAGCCTGTGCCATATTCCTGCCTGGCACTGAACTGCACCCCCACCTGGGTCCCCTCTCGGTGCTCCCCAAGTTTTCTGTTACTGTCACTTATGGTTTGGAAGCAGTGTTGTGTCGTGCCATTGCAAAGCCAGAAATTGCGTACATTGCCACTCAAGGAGGGAGTGAAATTGGAATAGGGCCGAAACAACTGATCGATTATGAAAATAGTTGTCAACCAATCAGCTGCATACAGAATGAATTATTTGTTTACATATCGGGAAATACAGTGCAGCACACATTGTCCATGCATGTCAGTAAGGCTCCATGCATTTTGGGCTTTTTTTAAAAAGCCAATAAACTGAACTCTATGTTGGCCTATGTACCCATGCACACATGGACGCTTTTTAGTGTTAATGAGCTTTGGAGTTTATTGGCTTTTTTCGTAAACGCCCGAAATTTGCGTTCAAAGTGCTGTTTTCGGCGGAAAAAAGCGCTAAACGTTCAAGCACCAGCTTTTTATTTTATTTTTTTTAATATCCATTGAAAAAAAAAAGCTAAGCGCTAAAAACGTTGAAAGGAAGCATAGCTACTGGCGTTTTTTTATAGCTATTTTAGCTAGCTGTGCATGGAGCCTGAACTTGTGAATGTGGGAGGTGCAATGCCTCATGAGACATGTAGTCTTGGGCTGGAATTGGTTCCAAAGTTTTTTTTTTTTTTTTTTTTTGTTTTTTTTACCTTGCTATAGGGACATTCTATGCTATACTTTTCAGCTTGCTATTGGGGCATTCTGAAGGCAGGAGGAGCCAGAAGCGTCGGTGGGGGACCTAAAGAGGAGAATCTGGCTTTAAAACCTGTGACGTGTATGTACGCATTGTAGTCTTCAAGTTTTATATATCGACTGTCCTAAGCATACAAGAGCTGCTGTTGCTTGGCTTTGTTGAACTTGAAACAAGCATGCTGTAAATGAGTGTTGCCAGTGTTAGAAATCCCTAATTTTTTTATTTTTCTTATTTCAAGTAGGTTACGAAGCCTAGTCTTCATGATAAACTGGCATTCTCAAAAGTAAGAGTTGGCATTGACGGCCCCAATATTCTAAAATACTGCCAGAACTTCTAACCCTTTATGGAAAACAAGTTTGGCCCACTTGAGCGGGTTGGTGGCAGGTTTAGAGCTTTCATGCAAGCTGTAAAAATATTCTGTGCTGCCACATGTAGTGGTTTTGTGTTTGATCATGCACCCCCAGCACTGACTATGTTGTCGACAGTCCTAGATCGCAGTAACATTCCAAAGCTGGTCGGACGGGCACCTGACAACAGATCTGTAACAGCCAGCGATGACTGGGAAGCCTGTGACTTTCCTATTTTTTGTTTACCCCCTGTTAAACCACAGGTTGCAGTAAAATCGCTTTATTTTTCACCCATCAACAGTCGGTGCTAATGGGGGGGGGGGAGATTGCCATTTTGTTCATCCCTGCTGGCAATCTAATGTTAAATCTAACAGTCATTTTTTTTTTTTTTACTTTTTGTGTAAAAAAAAAAAATAGAGCTTTCTTTTGATAGTATTCACCACTGGGTTTTTAGGTTTTGCTATATAGATGGGGGGGAAAAAATACTAAATTATGAAAAGCTCATTCACAACAGCTTGAATATACTTGTTTTGCAAATGATTACATTTTATGGGTTTAGTTCCACATTACCAGACCAAGCTGTCCCAGTAAAGGTGGCAGAGGGCTGAGACAAACCATTTCCCATGGACTGGGTGGGAAAGGGTGTGCTTACAATGTTTGCTTTTCTTCAATTGTTACCGCTTTAAGGTGGGGGTGTTGGTAAAGCAGGGTATACAGATGACGCACACGGAATGTGGATGCAGTGATCTCACCATCACCAAAATCTTGCACCCTGAATGTGGGTGTAACATGTTGGGAAAGGAACTTATCCCAAGTAGGTATACCTTCTATGAAGGCTTGCACTTCCTCTCAGATGCAAGGATTATCAAGTTGTGTAGCCAATGCATTGGCTCTAGTTGAAGTAAATGATTAACGACATGGACTTTCAGGCAGCTTAAAGTGGTTGTAAAGTCATAAGTTTTTATCTTGATGCATTCTATGCATTAAGATATAAAGACTGTGCAGCAGCACCCCTAATACTTGAGACCCCTCTATCCAGCGATGTCGTTTTCTCTGCTGTTTGGAACCCCTCATTGCCTGAAATGGCAGCGCGGCGCCATTGGCTCCCGCTGCTGTCAGTCAACCAATGGGAGGGGACAGGTCCAAGACTCAGCTCTGTCTGAATGGATGCATCTTGGCTCAGGTGCCCCTCCATAGCATGCTTGCTATGGGGGCAGGAGGGAGGGACCAGGATAGCCGAAGAGAATCTGGGCTGCTCTGTGCAAATCCACAGCACAGGGAAGGCAAATTTAACATGTTTAATAAAGACTTTACAATAATTCTAAAGCTGAGCCCTGGGGAAATTGCACTACTGCATGGGTTACCTGCTTGTTTTATTCTAGGGAAGAGGACATCTGATCCTCCCCACACAAGACCGGGCCATTGCTTAAGTGGTCTTGAACGGTTCCTGATGTCGGCATGCTCCATAGAAAATAGTCCTTCTCTGGACCATGGGGAAGCATGGTTTTCTGAAGCATCAGTGGATCAGGTGAGTAAACTTGCTCTAAAAAAAAGCAGTTGACCTGTGCTGTGTGGGCACGGCCCCACTGCATGGGAAAAAGTTTTGGCCTGCAGATGGGCTTTAAACGCTTCCGAGCCAACGGCTGCAGTTATACTGTGCAGAATGGCACCTGCCGTCATAGCGGTACGGCGGCTCGTTAAGGCACGCGTGCCCCCGAAGCCATTGCAATGACTGCCGGGCACCCGCGATGGCTCGTTACAAAGTGTGTGTATCCCGGTTCTCTCAGGGGTGAAGTGACTGATAATGTGTTAATACATTGTATAAACAATGATCGGTCTCTTCCCCCTAGTCAGTCCCAGCCCCCTACAGTTAGAACACACATTAGGGAACACGGTTAACCCCTTGATCGCACCTAGTGTTAACCCCTTCCCCGCCAGTGACCTTTTTACAGTAATCTGCATTTTTAAAGCACTGATTGCTGTATAAATGCCAATGGTCCCAAAAAGTGTCTGTGTCCGCCATAATACCAGTCCCGATAAAAACCGCAGATCCCCACCATTACTAGTAAAAAATGTATAATAAAAATGCCATAAAACTACCCCCTATTTTGTAGACGCTCTAACTTTTGCGCAAACCAATCTATATAGGCTTATTTCGATATTTTTAGTAAACATAAAAAAAGTAGAATACATATGGGCCTAAACTGAGGAAAAGTTTTAACAAAATTGGGTATTATAGCAAAATAAAAATTGGTTTCTTTCCACCCCCCCCCCCCCCCCAATCATACTTGGGTGGATGCAGCATCGGACCGGTGCTGTATCTTTTTCCTGGTGCTGCATTTTTTCCCTGGCATCTCTGCACTACTGAGAACTGATGGATCAGTTCTCACAGCTCTCAAAGCTGCTGCTTGTCAGCAGCTCTCTGCTCTGCCCCTCCCCCATGCTTACTGGAGTGCTGAGCTATGGAGGGGTGGGGAGCGGCCATCTCAGGCTCTCGGTAGCTTGCTGAGAGGCTGAGACGGTCATCCGTACTGATTTCTGTGATGTCAGCAGAGAGCAGACTTCAGCCTATGTTCTGCTGAAAACCTGGTCAGAGTGTAAAATTGTGCCTATATTAAGGCTTACCTGTAGCTACCCAGGATATCTCCTAAACCTGCATGGTTTGGGAAATATCCTATCCCCTGCATGTGCCAATGTCGGCACATGCGCACTAAAGGAAACTGAAGCAATGCCACATAGGTTTCGTTGCTTCAGTGTGCTGTTACCAGCGACTCCCGCACGGGAGTGACATCATCGTGGCTCCGGCCAATCGGTGCTGGAGCTGCCATACCCTAAAGTAACCCCCAGGAAAGATGTCTCCACTGCAGGGTGGTACAAGGACTGCTGTGGGGGTTTCAATCCTTATGTAAGTAATTCATAATGACCTAGTATGTCTTCACTCGCTCATTCAACTGACTATTTTTAATCCTGCTGCTAGCATTAGTAAATGGATAGGAAGGTACATTGCATAGTATATTTACTTTTGAAACATATAATTTTTTTTTAAATCCAATTCTCTTGTTACTTCCTGGTTTCTATTCCAAGGCAAATGTTGTACAGCCTAGAAGTCTTCAGGAGGGGCTTTCTCAGCTAAGCACACCTTCCTGCTTGGGCTAAGGACAGATTGATTCCAGGGAGTAAATGCTACATAAATCGTCTGCCCTTACTCAAGATGACATGGGCAGAAATAATTTTTTTCAAAGTTTTGCCAAAAAAATTAACGCATGGGGTTGTGGTGGTTTGAGAGATTTGTGGTCCTAACCCATCACAAATTCAAACAGATGCTGACTTTAATGGCTGTAGATAGTGTTTTTTTTTTTTTTTCTCTTCTCCCCAGCATGGCACACATTGTACCTGAACAAAAAGACATTAAAGTTTACTTCTGCTTATGTAGGACTTGGCAGCTAATATTTTACCATGCAGGCTCCATGCTGAAATTGGAGGGCTGGAAAAGTTCCAGATTGTACTGTAAATCCTGTGTGCTTCTGCCAAATATTTTGGAGATGTAGTATACAGTCGCTCTCCCCTTCATAATTTCTATGTACTTATTCAGACCTTTTGTAAGAGAAATGGTTAATAGATTTAAGCTTTTAGAAATGGCAAATGGCTGTTTTCGTTCTGCTGCCAAAAATAAAACATAATTTACTGGAAAACAACTGTTCTGAAGTCTGCATTACTGATGATACAAAGACCACAAACTATAAAATGCTTGCCCGTTTGGACACTAATAACTTTTCTACCATAGCAATTTCATTTTTCACACATCTGCATTTTTTTATTTTTTTATTTTCGTCAAGTAAATGGGATACCAAACCAGTTAAACCTTAAAGGAGTTGTAAAGGAAACTTTTTTTTTTTGGCTAAAATTAATGTCTGCAAGGTAGACAGAATAGTGTAATGATTCTGTTAAAACGAGTAAATACCTCTTAAATTCCTTCATCTATATCACCTCCAGCATTTTAGTTTCTGTTCTCTCATTCACTTCCTGGTTTGCGGCACTTGTTCATGTAAGAACTACATTTCCCAGTATGCATTGCGGCACTCCCAGTAATTCTCACCTCCTTGAAGTCTCTAACACGTAGATAGCGTCCTGCCACACAGATGTAGTTCCCAGGAGGGGGTGAGCACGTTACTGACCACCGAAGTAAAGCCTCCCTTCACGGTGGTCAGTAAAATCAGACAAGCAGGAAGTGAACAGAACAGAGAAGAAATAGAGCAACTTCTGATCAAAAACAAACTGAGGAAGTGAAGAGGAATGTCTGCAGCTTAAAGGATGCTTATGAAAAAAAAAATGTTTCCTTTACAACCCCTTTAAGGCCGGATTCACACCTATGCACTTTTCTTTTCTTTTCTTTTTTTTTTTTCTTGTGCATCTTGCAGATTTGCACTACAGAAAGTGTTCCTTAAAAAAAACATGTAGATCAAAAAGCACTAAAAATGTATAGGTGTGAATCCGGCCTAAAACTGTGCCCATGAAACTACAGTATCCCAAATTGTCCCTAGGTGGTTTTTTTTTTTTTTTTTTTTAAGCGATTACACATTATCGGTTTAGAGTTGACAACGAATTATTGACCTAGAGGTTTTTTTCTCCTAGGGTTTACGACAATGCCTTGTTTTGCGTGCACATTTGCATTATATAAGGGCAGAAAGGACCATTTTAAAGAGTAGTTCTCCAATAGGAGGAAGATTACAAACTTACAGGCACCTTGGGTGTACAGAAATTACAGTGAGTGTAGGTATGTAAAATGATGTCCATTTGGTTGCAAGTGCCAGCTCATAAATTGTGAAACATGTATGAAACGGTCAATTATAATTCACTGTAGAAATTGTAGCTTAAAGCGGAGGTCCGTCTAAAAAAAAAAATAAGAACCAGCAGCTGCAAATACTGCAGCTACTGACTTTTAATAAAAGGACACTTACCTGTCCAGGGTGCCTGCGCTGTCAGCAGCCAAAGCTGAGCAATCACTCTGCTCTCGGCTGCCCCGCCGCCATCCTCGGTGAGGGAATCGGGGGTGAAACGTTACAGCTTCACTTCCCAGTTTTCTACTGCGCATGCGCAAGTCATGCTGTGTGTCCTAACTGGTCCCTGCTGTCTTCTGGGACCTGTCTTCCCGAAGACAGCAGGGGGGAGAGGGGCATCCTATTGGATGCCTGGCACTTGGGAAGAAGAGCCATGAGCAGAAGAGATGTGCGCTGGACTTGAGGACATCTCTGCCGCCTCTCTGCAGGAGATCGGAGGACTAGGTGACACCACGGCTTGGCGTTAAGTGTCAGACCTACCGTGGGGTGGGAGGGGTAGAAGGCTGTCAGTGCTGATCTGTGAGATTGAGCTCTATACCCTGATCTGTGAGGCTGAGCTGTAGACCCCTGACACTATGGGTGGAATACAGGGGATGGAGTGGCTTGATTCTATAAGGGGTTGGGCTTATGAGAAGTGGGAGGGACCAAAAAGGCAGAGTCTGGCACCCCCATCCTAAAACTTCACCAGCCGCCACTGTTTGCTACGGACCTCCAGCAGCCTTCTGTGTTTTTTTTTTTTTTCATCTTCATTGAGGTTATCCTACCCAGATCTTCTGTGGGAGCTACAGAGGGTCAAGTCTTGGTCCCTTCTCCTGATTGGCCATCCATTCATCCAGTTGCCTCATCCATCCCTCTCCCCTGTTGATGGTCTATAGATAAAAGTTGCAATGGACCAAGGGACTTTGCACTTCTCTTAGGAGTGTCTTGTGTACTTGTACAGTCTTGGATTTGCTATACTGTGTATAGGTTACACAGTATGGGAATTTGATAGTCTGTTAAGATTCTCCCATATTCATTCATCTTAACATGCAGTGTAAATGTACTTTCCTCAGCGAAGGATCCCTGTCAGGTTAGTCTGTGTTCGACCCAAAGACCCAACTCTATTAAACCTCAGTGCTCACTTCTAAAAGATCTAGCGCGCACACACTGTACGTCATGGGACATACTTACAGGTAAGTTGGGCATTTTAAAGCTGGGGGGGGGGGGATTGAGCTAAATTGGCAAAGCCGTGTCCTCTATGGCTGTGCTGTGTGGTAGGGTTGAGTAAATGTCAATACTGATTAGAAATGTAAATCTGTTGGCAGGTGAAACTTTCTTTACACATTGCATCTGTATATTTTTCGATGTCTGCCTGAAGTTTGGTATTAAAGATGCTTCTAGCTTGCTCATCGCCATATTGGGCAAGCAATAGCTTGCATGTTTCCTGAAATGGTACAATTGTTTGTGTATATTAAAGGCATGTGCCTTGTTCAAATATCTGTTGTATCTTCCATAGGTTTTCTTCAGATATTTTGAAACTTAAATCAATGAGCAGATGGCTTTATCTGGATGTCCAGATGCCTTTTTACACCCTTATTACCAGGTATGTTGAAGTATACATTTTTAAAGTAGAACTCCTGGTTTTTTAAAAATAGCGTTCACTGCATTGTGCAGCACTTGACTTTTTGTGCTTCAGCAGCTTATTTACCGAAATGTGACCAACTGATCTGGAGTTTTTTGGCAATTTTTTTTTTTTTTCCAGGTTTCAAATTGCTTGTTTTTAATAGGCAGAATTTGACCAGAGATTCAAAAGTATCACTGTGACATCACCACCCTGCCTCCACCTCACCCAATCATAGAATGCTTTGCATTCAGATAATACAAAGCCCTTGAGCAGCTGATCTCCTGTTTAGGAGGGAGAGACCTTGCAGTGTGATGAGCACTGATTGGGTGCTCGCCAGATAAAAGGGCAGTGTCGGACTTGGCAAAAGTGCATCTGCTGAGCGAGCAAATGAGGCAGCCCCAATGAGGGGGAAACAACTTTGTTCCTTCAGGTTATCCACGCATGCTGAGTAGCCAAATCGAGCTCTGGTGTCTGCTTCATTAACTTGGCCCCAGGCTTTTTCTGATACTGATCAGTTTATTTATTTTTTTGCTAGAAAATTTCTAAGTACACCCAACTTTTTTTTTTTCTTTTAATCTGCTGCCCTAGAGAATAAATTGGTGGGTGTTGCGGTATTTGCACAGTAGTTTTCCAAACACAAATTTGGGGGGGAAAAAATACACAATTAGAATTTTTAATGCAATAAAACACAATGCATAACCCGGTTTTTATTTAAAAAAAAAAGCTGATGTTATGCCAATGTAAATGGATACCAAACATGTCACGCTTTAAAATCGCCCTTGTGACCGATAACTTAAATGTTACAATCCATAAGCATCTTGCTTCCGGATCCCTATATTAGAGGTGAGCAGAGCCTATCTGGTATGTTTGCCTCAGTGATCAGCTGGCGGAAGCACCAGCTGGTCAATCCAGTTTCCTGGTGGGACTGGATAACCTGAGGAAGGTGGCAGGAGTATGTCCTCTCCTGCTTGTAAAAGCGATCCAGCAGCTAGTTGGCTGGTAGGATTGGTTTTATGAGAGCTGATCGTCGGCTCTTCAAAATAAGTAAACCCTGCTAGCAGCTGTTTATTACTTTGCCTCTAACGCAAGTTTGTCTGTTTTTTTTTTTTTTTTTCCCAATTGCTGCTGCTTGCCTGCATGAGGGCTTAACTTAAAACCTATTTGAAACTACATGTCCCTGGGTGATATGAATTGTGCATCCCTGAAATATCCATGCCTGGAATATTCAGTTGTGGCTAAGCAATACCCTGAAAGATCTACCTGTATTTTGTTTCTCTTGCATTTCTCCTGGAAAAGTAGCTGTGTAGCAGAGTTGTAGCTGCGTAAATCTATAGCTGGCCATTGATTCAAATTTTTCTGTTAAGCCAACAGGCTAACTGGGGTGGAAAAACTGATTTCTCAATCTACACAAACAAGGTGGATGGAGAAAGTAATTAAACACACTAGGATCTGAGCTGGTCCATTAAGTAGAGGGCTAGCCACAGGAGTACCAACACATAATAGTACAGTGGGACCAAAGTATTTAGTCAGCCACCAATTGTGCAAATTCTACCACTTAAAAAGATGAGGCCTGTAATTGTCATCATAGGTATACCTCAACTGAGACAAAATGTGGAAACAAATCAAGACAATCATTGTCTGATTTGGAAAGAATTTATTTGCAAATTATGGTGGAAAATAAATATTTGGTGACCTACAAACATGCAAGATTTCTGGCTCTCACAGACCTGTATCTTAAGAGGCTCCTCTGTCCCCCACTTATTATCTGTATTAATGGCACCTGTTTGAACTTATCAGTATAAAAGATACCTGTCCACAACCTCAAACAGTCGCACTCGAAACTCCACTATGGTAAAGACAATGAGCTGTCGAAGGACATCAGAAACAAAATTGTAGACCTGCACCAGGCTGGGAAGACTGAATCTGCAATAGGCAAGCAGCTTGGCTTGAAGAAATCACTGAGAGCAAGAATTGGACCACTGATAATCTCCCATCTGGGGCTCCACGCAAGATCTCACCCCATGGGGTCGAAATGATCACAAGAACGGTGAACAAAAATCCCAAAACCACACAAGGGGACCTAGTGAATGACCTGCAGAGAGCTGGGACCAACGTAAAAAAGGCTACCATCACTAACACGCTATGCCGCCAGGGACTCGGATCCTGCAGTGCCAGACGTGTCCCCCTGCTTGAGCCAGTAAATGTCCGGGCCCGTCTGAGGTTTGCTAGAGGGCATTTGGATGATTCAGAAGAGGACTGGGAGAATGTCATATGGTCAGATGAAACCAAAGTAGAACTGTTTGGTAGAAACGCAACTCGTGTTTGGAGGAGAGAGAATGCAGAGTTGCAACCAAAGAACACCATACCTACTGTGAAGCATGGGGGTGGCAACATCCTGCTTTGGGGCTGTTTCTCTCCAAAGGGAACAGGACAACTGATTTTTGTGTACATAAAATAATGAATGGGGTCATGTATCGTGAGATTTTGAGTGCAAACCTCCTCCCATTAGCAAGGGCATTGAAGATGAAATGTGGCTGGGTCTTTCAGCATGACAATGATCCCAAACACACCGACCGGGCAACAAAGGAGTAGCTTCGTATGAAGCATTTCAAGGTCCTGGAGTGGCCTAGCCAGTCTCCAGATCTCAGCCCCATAGAAAACCTTTGGAGGGAGTTGAAAGTCTGTGTTGCCCAGTGACGGCCCCAAAACATCTCTGGAGGAGATCTGCATGGAGGAATGGGCCAACATACCAGCAACAGTGTGTGACAACCTTGTGAAGACTTGCAGAAAACGTTTGACCTGTCATTGCCAACAAAGGATATATAACAAAGTATTTAGATGAACTTTTAATATTCACCAAATACTTATTTTCCTCCATAATTTGCAAATTCTTTCCAAATCAGACAATGTGCTTGTCCTGGATTTGTTTCCACATGTCTCTCATAGTTGAGGTATACCTATGATAATTACAGGCCTCATCTTTTTAAGTGGGAGAACTTGCACAATTGGTGGCTGACTAAATAATTTTTTGCCCTACTGTATATAGGTGGTGCCCCAGAACGCCACTGTGAACCTGTAAAGGATTGGGGAATAACACACTAGTTCTAAACACGGGGGCAAACGGCAGTCTCAAGTTTAACATTCAGCATAGAAATTCTTCTATGCAAAAGGTTAATGGCACAACAGTAATTTAAAATTGAAAACCTTGTTTTTAAAACACTCATGGGGTCTCCTTCATACCACCACTTAATCCAGATAGTCAGCTGGCTGAAACTGTGTAGTGATGAATTCAAGGGGTCAGATTGAATCCCAGGAAAAACCCTTTAGTGTCAGCCAGTAATCAGCCATGCACTCTGCAGGTAACATCCAGGTGCAATTTATATGTAAATAAAGTTCTAAAACTTGTTAATACAGTCTAAATTGGAAAATGATGGCATCCCTCCACACATCATCCAATGGTGTTAAGGCAGAGGGTAATGTAGTCCCAAAGTTAACAATGGTTTTGGCTTCTACTCCTTTGGGGATAACAAGGTACTGGTTAGGAGACCTGCGGTCAAATCAATCGACAAAGCACAAAAAACTTTAACTACAGGTGGAAAGTTCAGTAGCAATATGAAATCGTGAATGGATCAAAGTGTCCATATCTCGGATACTGTCCTGGATGTACAAAGTACAGGACCAGCAAAAAATGGCTCAACTATGTCAAGCACAGTCCAGTTTGCTATTGACACGTTAAGCAGAGTACAATCGTTCACAAATGTGGTGGAAAACTCTTGATGTGAGAGGTCCAACCATGCAGGGTATACTCGGTCCCCTGTTCGACTGTGTAACATTGCTGGACTTTCCAAGATCTCCCTCATTTAATAGGCACCGGACAGGTGATCTTGCCTATCGCAGTGCTTGGGCTTTTTAGCAAGCATTACTTTAATGCTGAAGTCTCTGCGTTGCCTGCTAGAATGGTCTCCACTGTTTCCCTCTCGGGTTGGCAAATGCATGTCTAGTGGTATGGCAAACCACATAGTGTGAGGGGTTGTCGCACCAATGCGGTTCGCCCACCAATCGCATGAGCTTCCTCGGGTAAGGAAATCTGGGACATTGTATTTTAGACAGCAGGACTGTTTTCTGTCAGAATATATTGATCAGCGGCTGTGGTCACTGATCTACAAGTGTTCCAACTTTCCTGGCTTTTCTAACAGGCATGGCCACACATGGATTTAAATTCAGCTGGTGCCTCTATGGCCAGCATAAGGCACTGTACCTCTTGACTGCTAGAATTGGAATTGTCACTACTGTGCTGATTGACCACTGTAACTGCTGGAGAGGAAGCTGTATCTGAGACGGATAATAGTGGTAAAAGCTGCGCTGCAATGTGAAAAATCAATATAACAATCAGATTATAAAGTATGTGATGCACACAAAACACTAGTGCAATGTAAAATGATCAAGTTAAGGTGCAAAGTCCATATGAATGGATGTATCTCAGGGAAGATCAGGATGACAGAAAGTTCTCCGAGTGTGTGAAAAGGTATCCAAACTTATCCAGTGAATCTGTATAGCAGATAGAAGTGTCCTCCACCGTTAAATCCTAACTGCTTACCACAACGATAAGTAAATAAAGCATGTAACCGTGACTGCCAATTCCAAGATTCCAGGGGAAATTTTTCACCTTATCTTTGTTTCAGATATCAGACTATTCACTCTCCATAGTGTGACCCAAAAGAGAAAAGGCTGACATAGCGTGATACCGTAATAAAATTAGTTTATTAGTAAAAGTATTGCACTTACAGTTATGCAGTAAAACAGTGCGTGTGTAATAGCCGGCCGGCTTAACTGTCCGCTCGTCCTTCCGGGTAGACTGCGCAGTACGATTCGTGGTGACGTCAGCACGCCGCTCCTCCCTACGCCGTTTCGTCACAACAATGACTTCTTCCAGCCCCTGGAAGAAGTCATTGTTGTGACGAAACGGCGTAGGGAGGAGCGGCGTGCTGACGTCACCACGAATCGTACTGCGCAGTCTACCCGGAAGGACGAGCGGACAGTTAAGCCGGCCGGCTATTACACACGCACTGTTTTACTGCATAACTGTAAGTGCAATACTTTTACTAATAAACTAATTTTATTACGGTATCACGCTATGTCAGCCTTTTCTCTTTTGGGTCACACTATGGAGAGTGAATAGTCTGATATCTGAAACAAAGATAAGGTGAAAAATTTCCCCTGGAATCTTGGAATTGGCAGTCACGGTTACATGCTTGATTTACTTATCGTTGTGGTAAGCAGTTAGGATTTAACGGTGGAGGACACTTCTATCTGCTATACAGATTCACTGGATAAGTTTGGATACCTTTTCACACACTCGGAGAACTTTCTGTCATCCTGATCTTCCCTGAGATACATCCATTCATATGGACTTTGCACCTTAACTTGATCATTTTACATTGCACTAGTGTTTTGTGTGCATCACATACTTTATAATCTGATTGTTATATTGATTTTTCACATTGCAGCGCAGCTTTTACCACTATTATTTGCAATTTATGTTTATCTGACATTTTGAGCAGCAGCAGCTTTTTTTTCACATTTTTTATTTTTATTTTTATTTTATTCATTTTTATATTTTATTTTTTCACTGTTTTTGAACCAATTCAAGTGGTTTCTCACTATTCAAGATTGCTTAGACCTGCGCAGTATTTATTTTTATACACATGTATCTGAGACAGACTTGATGCAATATTCATTCCGTGGGTCTAGGCTTGCTCAACCTTTCGGTTTATGAATATTCACCCACCAGTCATCAGGTCACTGTCAGGGAGCCAGCTCGGTCAAGAAGAAGCAGTGTTCCTGCTCCTCTACTAAGATGGCCTTGATTGCCCCCTCCTATGTTCCTCTTTTTGCTTTGAAACAGCTTTCACAGTTCAATTTTATTTATTTTTTTTGGGGGGTTCAGCAGTCTGGAGGTCTTGCTATGGTTTTACTTCATAATTGAATACAATTGTCAAGTGTGATTTATTTTTTTTATTTTTTTCATTTGATGTTTCATCTGTTAATTTTGTTGAATCTCAGGGCTGCTGATCTCGCAGCCACTTCTGTCAACATGTAAGCACTCAAGCATCAGCTGGACATTGTTGTTCTGTTCACTTATCATAGAAACCATAGTAAAAGCCAGCACAATGTGTGATGGCACCCTAGCTTTCACTAAGAGCTTTTGATGGGTTAACCATGCAGGAGCACAGCTGTAGATGGTTTTTACCCTAATAACCGAGTGTCTGAACAAGAACCTCATGGCAGGATCACCTAGTATTTGAATAGCTGCAGATTTAAATTGTAAAGGCAGCCAGTTTTAATTTCATGAAGGTAAAAAAAACTGTAGCACCCCCTCCTAATATACCTAAGCCCAATCTTCCTCATGCGATTTTGATGAGGGCCTTGGCTCTCCAGGGACCCTCCCTGTTTGGCTAAGGCGGCAACGGTAGCCATTGGCTTCCATTGCTGTTAAACAGTGAGCCAATGTGGAGAGGGGTGATGGGGCCGAGCCACGGCTGTGTGTGAATGGACATGCAGAGCCGCAGCTCAGGAGTATGCCTGCCAAGGTTCCCCATTCTGAGCTGCCTGCTCTGGGGGCACTCATCAGGATGGAGGAACCATCCCCAGAGCAGGGGGATTATGACAGGTTTGTTTTTATAACCAACATTTTTTTACCTTAATATTACTTTACATGACTAAAAAATAACTAATGAAATTACATGATTTACGTTGGTTTAAAGCGGAACTTCACCCAAAAGGGGATGTTCTGCACTCCATCTCCCAACACCACGCATTCCTCCCAATCAAATGTGGAATGTTTTCAGTGGGGAGCAGTTATCTAGTTGGGCTTCTGCTCTGACTGCCTTGGCAATCGGAGTGGAAGGTCTTCCTTCCCCCAGCCTCTTGGGACATGTAACGGGTGCTATTAGACCAGGCATGTCCAAAATCCAGCCCGCTTTCAGTTTCAAAAGGCCCCACTAGTAATTTGGATATTTTATTTATTATGTATTTTTACTCTTTTGTGGCCCCCAACGAATCCCAGAGCACTGCGTGGCCACAAAAGATATACATTTTTCTATCAGAATCCTGCTGTCTGAATGGAAGGAGGGGGGGGGCGGGTGCCACAAGAATACAGAGCAGTGATCTACTGGGTACCCGGCGATCAGTCGCAGTCCCGCCTCCTGGCCCAGGATTGGACCACTATTCTGCCTATAACAGGCAGGAATATGTGCGACTGATCATTAGGTACACCGGAAATGAACAAGGATGTGCAGGTGGCATTAATTGCCAATGGTGAGGCTGCTGATGGGCACTGATCAAGCTGCGTTAATGGACTGTGACCATTATTTTGCTTCAAAGTAAAAGAAAAAAAAATATTCTCCTGAAACTTCCCTCCTAAAATTAAGATGCGTGTTATACGCCGATAAATACAGTATATCCAAATGACACGCTCAAGCTCATTCTTGGTCCTGAGCGGCGCTTGGATTCTGTAGATGTAGATCTCTCCCCCACACCCACAAAGGCAAGATAATTCTTGTTGGGCAGTGTATTTGGTGCTAACACACCAAGACCGAATTTTAATGGGTTCAAAGAATGTCAGGCAAAATGGTCGGCCCTCATGCATGCTCACTTCATTCGTCCTAGCTCTTTGAAAAAGGCTTCGACACACCTGCACTAGACTGTAGGACCATTTAGATAGATTGTGTATATGAAGTGGGAAGCCCCAGCTGTAAAGCCATAAAAAATCGGTCTGCAACCCACAGTAACCATGCTGGGGACCCCAAGACTGGATCCCTGGACAGGCGGCGTCCTTAAGTCAGCATGCTGACTCTTATGCCGCTTGCACTTTGGGGCGGGGTGGGGGTGCATTGGTGGTAAAGCGCTGCTAATTTTAGTGACGCTTTACTGTTGCCCATCAATGCTTTTCGGACACTTTTAACCCCTGCTAGTGGCCGAGGAAAGGGTTAAAAGCACCGCTGCTGAAATGCTTTGCAGGTGCTTCAGCAGCGGTGCCCATTGATGTCAGTGGCAGTTTAGGTGTGGTGTATACACCGCTCCCACACTGCCCTAAATGTGCTGCTTGCATGACTTTTTATCCCATCCTGCAAGCGCACTGCCCCAGTGTGAAAACACTTGGGCTTTCACACTGGGGCTGCACAAGGTGCTATATTTACTGCAAAATGCCTGTAAAACGTCTGTGAAAGTAGCCTCAAATTTTTTTTACAAACTGCTATTTAAAAGTGTTAGTCTGTCACTAACATTAAAACCACTTTCTTTAAGAGATGCTAGAATCTGCTTCTGGGAAGGCTCTAACCTAGGAAAGGAAATATCAGACACCGTACATCTTGCAACTGTTAACCCTTTTGACAGGTTTGCGTAAATATACGGCAGCAGGGGTGGCTGTGTACTGAGGCGTGCTACATCTGCGCCCCCTCTGAACTGTGACAGAGCTGCTGTTCAAAAGCTCCGTTGACTGACGGCTCTTTCGTGTGTGTGTGTGGCCTTGGGTGGGCTTTAGGATGACCTTTTATTACCAGACTCTGTATAGAGATCATGAGTACTGGCCGGCATTCTCATGAGCCCCGATCTTTGAATTTGTGCTTGTATAGACATACTAGTGTGTGTGTGTGTGTGTGTGTGTGTGTGTGTGTGTGTGTGTGTGTGTGTATATACAACTGTTAAATGTGCTGCAACTTGTACAGTGGATTTTAAGTCTACATTGTGTTTCTCTGATGAAAAAAAATAAATAGACAAAGCTAATGGACAAAGCTAAATCATTTTAGAACTTTTCCACCTTTTGTTGTGACTAGAGTTGAGCGAACACCTGGATGTTCGGGTTCGGCCGAACTTCGAAAAAAAGTCCGGGTTCCGGACCCGAACTTGACCCCGAACCCCATTGAAGTCAATGGGGACCAGAAGTTTTGAGTACTAAAATGTCACTAAAAAAGTAATGGAAAGGGCTAGAGGAAAATGTTGGTAAGAGCATGGCAAGTACTCTGCAAACGTGGATAGGAAAATAACTTAAAACATAAAATACATAAAAATAAAAAAAAAATAATCTTGACCTAGGACGAGGTCCATATGGAGGTGGAAGTGGCGGTGGAGGAGGACGAGGTAGCCAACACAGGTTTTTGTTTTTAATTTACATTTAGGGTACACCCCAAAAGAGTGAGATCAAAAATACAAGAATGGCTGGGTAAGGCCGGTATACGTGTCTATTCTGCACAAGGTACGGACAAGTCCTGTGGGATCCATGCCTGGTTCATTTTAATGAACGTGGGCTTGTCCACATTGGCTCTGGTCAGGCGGCTGCGCTTGTCTGTGATAACGCCCCCTGCCGTGCTAAATACACGCTCAGATAATACACTGGCTGCAGGGCAGGCCAGCACCTCCAAGGCGTAAAGGGCAAGCTCAGGCCCTGTGCCCAATTTGGAGACCCAGAAGTTTAAGGGGGCAGACCCCTCATTCAGTACGTGTAGGCGTGTAAACACATACTGCTCCACCATGGTGGTGAAATGCTGCCTCCTACTAAGACGTTCCATATCAGCTGGTGGTGCTGGTTGTTGTGGAGTGCTGACAAAGCTTTTTCACATTTCAGCCATGCTAACCCTGCCTTCTGAGGTGCTGGCGGTGCCCTGGCTGCGTTGGCAACCTCTTCCTCCTCCGCCTTGTGCTTCCACTGTGCCCCCGCTGTCAGGTGGGAATTTCACCAGCAGCGTGTCTACCAGCGTGCGCTTGTACTCGCGCATCTTACAATCACCCTCCAGTGAGGGAATTAAGGACGGTACATTGTCCTTGTAACAGGGATCCAGCAGCGTGGCCACCCAGTAATCAGCACCTGTTAAAATGTGGGCAACTCGGTGGTCGTTGCGACACTGCCGCATGCAATCGCTCAGAGCGCCCAGAGGCAACGAAAAGCTGTTGTCTGTGTCCTCTGTATCCCCCCCAGCCACGCACCAGTGATGGCCATGAGCTGGTCTGGGTGCCACCCTGCTGTGAACATGGTTCCTCCTCCTCCTCCATCTCCTCCTCCTCATCCTCCACTTCGTCATCCTCCAGAACTGTGCCCTTGCTGGACAATTGTGTACCTGGCGTTAGTGCAGGAACCCACCCTCGGAGCCACTTGTGAATGACTGCCCTGAAAGCCTTGGAAATTATCCCGATTCCTCCTCCTCCTGTGCCACATCCTCTTTCATCATCACCTGAAGCGTTTTTCAAGGAGGCATAGAACTGGGATAGTAACACTGAGAACGGCGTCATCGGCACTGGCCATGTTGGTGGAGTACTTGAAACAGCGCAACAAGGCACACAGGTTTCGCATGGAGGCCCAGTTATTGGTGGTAAAGTGGTTCTGTTCCGCAGAGCGACTCGTGCATGCTGCAGCTGAAACTCCACTATCGCCTGCTGCTCCCACAGTCTGGCCAGCATGTGTAAGGTGGAGTTCCACATTGTGGGCACATCGCATATGAGGCAGTGAGCAGTAAGGCCGAAGTTTCGATGCAGCGCTGACAGGCGAGCAGCAGCAGGGTGAGAACGCCGAAAGTGCGCACAGACGGCCCGCACTTTCTGCAGCAGCTGTGGCATATCGGGGTCATTTTTTAAGGAACCTCTGCACCACCAAATTCAGCACTTGCGCCAGGCAAGGGATGGGCGTCAATCCGGATAGGCCCAGAGCTGCTACGAGATTTCGCCCATTATCGCACACCACCAGGCCAGGCTTGAGGCTCACTGCCGCCAATCACTCATCGGTCTGTTGTTCCATGTCCCTGCGCGGTGTGGGGTTTTTCCCCCCAAACAGGAACGTTTTAAAACTGCCTGCTGTCGTTTACCCATGGCTGTGCTGAAGTTGGTGGTGAATGTGTTGCGCTAACCAGATGAGGAAGCGGAGTAGGAGGAGTTGGCAACAGGAGGCAAACTGAAGCGCCCTGTAATCCTCGGTGGTTGAAGGACATGCACCAAACTGCTATCCGCCTCAGGCCCAGCCACCACTGCATTTACCCAGTGTGCGGTTAGGGAGATATAACGTCCCTGACCGTGCTTACTGGTCCACATATCTGTAGTTAGGTGGACCTTGCCACAGATGGCGTTGCGCAGTGCACACCTGATTTTGTCCCCCACTTGGTTGTGCAGGGATGGATCGCCTGGAAAAGTAGTGGCGGCTGGGCACTACGTACTGTGGGACAGCCAATGCCATCAGGCTTTTAAAACTCTGCGTCTCCACCAGACGGAATGACAGCATTTCAAAGGCCAGGAATTTTTGAAATGCTGGCATTCAGGGCCAGGGATCGCATGTGGGTAGGGGGGTACTTCCTCTTCTGCTCCAGTGTTTGGGAGATGGAGAGCTGAACGCTTCCATGGGACATTGTGGAGATGGTGACCCAGGTGGTAGTGTTGCTGGCAGATCCTCTGGTTGCGGGGTGGCAGGTGCCACTGTCACTACAGAGGTGGATGAAGAGGCTGAGACTGAAGCAGAAGAGGAAGCAGGTTGGGCGCGCATCCAGATCTGATGTCCTACCCCCCCTTGCTAGCTAAATTTTGGGAACAGAATGCGGGTTCCTCCTCCCCTGACATTGTCTGGGATACCTTTTTAAGGCATACACCAGAGGGCAATACATTTCTTCCATCGCCAGTGTCAAAAGCAACATTCTGCTATGACTCAGGCGCTGGAACAATCGGTTACTAACCATACTGATGCATACAACTCTGACCCCACCTCGGATTATTTTGATCTGTTGATGGCAGCTCAGAGGGAGTTGCATTTACATTTAGCTGAGGCCACACGCTTGGACATATATAAGGGTAAACAAAGGGCCTTTGAGCAAGGGGATTGCAACGGCTGTCTGCTGGCCATGATGGCCCAGCACGACCAACCTCTCACAATGGTATCGATCCTGCAGACCCCTGGGGGTGGGACTGTGTCCTCCCCTGCGGATATCCTACAGACCTTTAATGACTTCTACAAGACTCTGTATTCTAGCCTGCCCGTGGATTTCCGACCTGAGATGCTAAACGACCTACTGGACCCCTTGGCGCTCAGCTGGCTCTCCGACCAGGAGAGGAAAGCCTTGGTTCAACCATTTACGGCCTTAGAGGTTCAGAAAGCCATCCAGTTCTTTCCGCCGGGCAAAGCGCCTGGGCCGGATGGACCTCCACTAGACTTTTATAGTGCACATATGGGCCTCCTGGCCCCCCTGCTAGCACAGCTATATACCACATGTATGGCGGATGGCAGTCTGCTTGCGTCCATGTACCATGCCTACTTAACGCTGTTATACAAACCTCCCAAGGACCCCACTTCCTGCGCTTCGTACCGACCCATAGCACTTCTTAATACAGACTTTAATATACTAACTAAACTTCTGGCTCTTTGGTTGTACCCCATGTTGCCCTCAGTGATCCGGACTAGACGGGTTTCATGCCCTGGAGGTCCACGGATGTCAACCTCAGGAGGCTTTTCACGAACATTCACACTCAACATATTTAATGTGGGAATACGGGCAGTGGCTTCGTTGGACGTGGAAAAAGCCTTTGACATGGTGGAGTGGCCCTTTCTGTGGGAAACTTTGCGTAGGATGGGCTTCCCTCTACTTTTTTAATTAAGTGGCTTCAGATATATACAGGACCCCCACTTCCTCGGTGCGCCTGGGTGGTGGATTGTCCGTCCCCTTCTGGCTCTTCAGGGGAACTAGACAGGGTTGCCCTCTTTCTCCGTCCCTATTTGCCCTTGCTATTGAACCGGTGGCGGAAGCTCTCCACACTTCACCGCATATTAACGGTCTCATATTAACGGTCTCCGTGTGGGTTTGCTGGAGGAGACGGTGGCCCTGTACGTGGATGACATGTTACTCTTCCCTCGCTGCCGGGAGCATTGACTGTTCTGGACACATTTGCCTCGGTTACTGGACTCGGCAAAGTCCCTACTCTTTCCGATTGACCAGGCGGCCAGGTCCACCTCCCCACCTGATAGTCCCCTTTGCTGGGTCAATTTTTTTTTTTTTTTTTAATATTTAGTTGTGCACGTCTCCATCAGCTTCTGACTACATATCGCTAAATCTGGCCCCGGTGCTCCTAGAAGCCCAATTAAAGATTAAAGCATGGAGTAATCTCCCTCTGTCTGGGGCAGGGTGAATCTTATTAAGCTGAAGATTGTCCCTAAGCTTACTTGCCTCTTCCGCCATTCCCCACAGTGGGTGCCCAAGTCCTTTTTTCGGAAGCTGAACCAGATTTTCACCTTTCATTTGGGGCCCCGCCCAGGTACCGGCTGACTCATTAATGAGGCTGCGGACGCAGGGTGGCATGGTATTTCCAGACTGCTATAATTACTACCTGGCCACGAAGTTGGTGACTGCGGCTTGGTGGTTGCAGCCGGACGGGACTAATTCATCCACTGTGCTGGAGGCCTCGATTGGCTCGCTGGAGGCCCTCCAACTCTTGCTTTACCGGGGCTCCCTTGCTCCGTACCCTTTGACCCCCCCCTCCATGCTTACCGCCCTGCGGGCGTGGCGAACTGGCCTAGCCATTGAAAAGTGCAAACCCTCTGAAATCTTCCCGAATGCCCCAATTTGGATTAATCCTAGCCTATCCCACTTCTATAAACTTTTTTTAGACCCCCTACGCATGGTCAAAATATGGCATTAAACTTGTATTGCATATTGTTTCACAGAACGCCTTGCTGCCCTTCCCTGATCTCTCCTCCATGTTAACCTGCCCAATCATTATCTTTTGATACCACCAGCTGTCGCAACGCTTTCACGGCTCAGTTCCCGTTGTCATCCTGTATCGTGGCCCAGTCGGAGTTGGAGAAAACACTTGGGTTTAATTGTGACGCAAAACCCACCTCGCATTTGTACTCGTACTTGCTCTTTGTTCCCCCCCCCCCCCCTTAGACAGGCTGTGATCCAGATGGCAGGGTGACATCCCCACACTAGATGCGGACGACTGGGACGATGTCTGGGATCTCCCTTTTCGTTCTCTTGTCTCTATCAGAGACAGGTTAGTGCAATATAAAATAGTCCATAGATCGTATTTCACCCCGCGCAGGCTTCATAAGATGAACCCCGCGCATTCCCCAGAGTGTTGGAGGTGTGGCGCCTCCCCTGGCGACTTCTTCCATATCTTCTGGCGGTGCCCTGGGGTGAAACGGTACTTGGAGACTGTGTTGGACATGATTAATAAAGTTTGCCATTGGTGATGGAGGTGTCTCTTAGGAATAGTTAAAAACTTTGTCCTGACTTCCGCAAAACGCATTTTAGTCAGCCTGTTACTTTTCTATGCACGTAAAAATATTGCTATGCACTTTGGCGCAGTGGAAGTGCTTGGTGAACACCAGCCTTCCCCTGTACAGAGACACGTATGTCAATCGTGGCTGTCCACTGAAGTACGACAAGGTTTGGAGTGCTTGGCTGACGGAGCCTGAGACTGCAGGCTGAAATGGAATGTGCTGAGACACTGATCTGTGACTTGGTCCTTGCGAGTGGTTCTGGTTGAGCTGCTCTATGGGTCTACTGGGCCTATAACTGGGAGATTTGATGCACCCTCACCCTGACTTATTTCCTGTTCTGTACACATTGCAGTAAAGTATTGTACCAGTTATTTCCGTGACTGTATTGTAGGCACTTGAGCTATGTACGAGATTTGTTTTTCTTATGTGAAAAATCTTAACTTTTTTAAAAAATAAATAAATGTGGTTACATAAGTCCTCTTATAACTGGGGATGTCGCGGTGTTGAGCAGTCACATTCAAACTCATGTTAAATAAGTACACACCTGCCATTTAATGTGCCTCTGATTAACACTAAAAGTTCACCTGTTCTAGTAGGTATTTCCTGGCATTTTCTTAGTTGCATCCTACAGTAAAAGCCATGATCCAGAGGGCTTCTAAAGCTACAGGGATCTCCTTGTTAAAAGGTATAAGTCGGGAGAAGGGTCCAAAATGATTTCCAAGAAACTGGTGGACAGTGAAGAAATGGTCAGGAAGGCTGCTAAGAGGCCTTCAGCAACATTAAAGGTGCTGCAGGGATATCTGGCATTTACTGGCTGTGTGGTACATGTGACAATCTGTTCTTTTGTTTGTGTTATGGGGAAGAGTGGCAAGATGGAAGCCTTTTTTTTTTTTTTTAAGAAAAACATCCAAGCCCGGCTAATTTTTTGCAAAAACACATCTGAAGTCTCCCAAAAGAATGTGGGGAAAATGTGTTGTGGTCTGATAAAACCAAGGTTGAAAGTTTTGGCCATAATTCCAAAAGATATGGTGCAAAAACGATGCACATCTCCAAAAGAACACCATACCCACAGTGAAGCGTGGTGGCACCATCATGCGCGTGTGTGTGTGTGTGTGTGTGTGTGTGTTTGTTTTTTTCCGTCTAATGTTAATTTTTTTCGGGTGAACTCCCGCTTTAACCACTTAAGACCCAGACCATTATGCAGGTTAAGGACCCGAGGTGTTTTTACAATTTGGCACTGCGCTGCTTTAACTGGTAATTGCGCGGTCATGCAATGTTGTACCCAAACAAAATTTGCGTCCTTTTCTTCCCATAAATAGAGCTTTCTTTTGATGGTATTTAATTGCCTTTTTTTTTTTTTTTTTTTTATAAACTTATAACCGAAAATTTTGAAAGGGAAAATATATTCTACTTTTTTTGTTATAAGAAAAAATCTAATTTTAGCCATACATTTAGGCCAAAATGTATTCAGCCACATGTCTTTAGTAAAAAAATGTCAAGCATATATTGGTTTTCGCAAAAGTTATAGCGTCTACAAACTAGGGTACATTTTCTGGAATTTACACAGCTTTTAATTTGACTGCCTATCTCGTTGAGGTGCTAAATTTGCAGGGCAGTACAACCCCCCCCCCCCAAATGACCCAATTTTGGAAAGTAGACACCCCAAGGAAATTTCTGAGGCATGTTGAACCCATTGAATATTTTTTTTTGTCCCAAGTGATTGACAAAAAAAGTTGTCACTAAATGATATATTGCTCACACATGCCATGGTTATATGTGGAATTGTACCCAAAAAAACATTCTGCTGCTTCTCCTGAGTACGGGGATACCACATGTGTGGGACTTTTTTGGGAGCCTAGCCGCGTACGGGGCCCCGAAAACCAAGCACCGCCTTCAGGATTTTTTTTTTTTTGCCATTTTGTAATAGATGTTTATTAGAAAATAGTAGCTATGTTAGTTATATTTTTGCAAACCATCTTGACTACTCCTGTTGTAGCTGCTTCTTTTTTTTTTTTTAAATGTTTTTATTAATTTTCAATATGTAAATAAACATACAGTGGTTCAACAATCAAATTCAAGTCGAGTATTGTGATACATATACAATTAGTCAATTTCAATAAGGAGAAACAACAATTCTAGTCACTGAAAACAAATAACAGTGTATCATATTTTAGAGAGAAATGGAGTAGGGAAAGGGAAGAGAGGACAAGGAAAGGGGAAGAAGCTTATGAAATGAAGTGTGGCAGCAATAAAGAGTCAAACACATAAAATACCATCTTGTGCGAAACTTGATGAAACTTATTCCATAAGGAACAGATGAAAGCCGGTGAGGTCAATTGATAGACAATAACTGAAATTCACTAGATTCTGTGAAGTTAGACCAGCATGCCCATTTTTTATTGAAACTGTTAGAGGAATCGTTCGATTGATGGATTAGGTTTTCCATATCTGCTATATGTTGAACTTTTTTTATCCAATCAGAAATAGTAGGGGGGGAGGACTGCAACCATTTAATTGGGATGCAAAGCCTGGCCGCATTTATGAGATGTAAAACAATTGAGTTTTTATATGTTGAATGGGGTAGGGAAGAAAGATGCAGTAAGTATTGCTCAGCCTTGTAATCAGGGGTGTAGGTAGTAATACTAGAAATTAGGTTGTGAATTTTTCTCCAAAAGGGCTTAATAATGCAATCCCACCATATATGGAGCAGAGATCCCAGAGCAATATTGCATCGCCAGCATACGGCTGAGACACTCGGATTAACGCCTTCAGGATTTCTAAGGGCACAAATTTTTGATTTCACTCCTCACTGCCTATCAGTTTCAAAGGCCAGAAAATGCCAAAATTGCACAACCATGGAAAGTGGTCACCCCAAGCTATTTGCTGAGAGGCCTGGTGAGTATTATACAGCTCATTTGTTTATGAAAATTAAGAGAAAAAATATTTTTTTTCTTAAAATTTCAAAACTTTGACAAAAAGCAAGATTTGCAAAATACTCGCCATACCTCTCAGCAAATGGCTTGGGGTGTCTACTTTCCAAAATGGGGTCATTTGGGGGGGGGGGGGTTGTGCCATCTGGGCATTCCATGGCCTCCGAAACTGATAGGCAGTGAGGAGTGAAGTCAAAAATGTACACCCTTAGAAAGCCTGAAGGCGGTGCTTGGTTTTTGGGGTCCCGTATGCGGCTAGGCTCCCAGAAAGTCTCACATGTGGTATCCCCGTACTCGGGAGAAGCAACAAAATGTATTTTGGGGTGTAATTCCACATGTGCCCATGGCATGTTTGAGCAATATATCGTCTTTTTCACACAGAATACAGTAAAGAGCACAATAGAGGGAGAGAACAATAAAACCACTTTATATAAAAATAAATATGTATGTGATATTTAAATAGAGCTGTCATAGTCTATTCCTTTGATGAAAAAGTCAAATTGATGCAATGTTTAGACTTAACATTCCGCTGATAGAATGTTTTTAAAACTTGGCAGACTGCTGAGACTGACTTTTGGCTGAGAGCAGAGAGAAAGTTCTTTGCATACCAAAGATTGTGAAACCCTGTGTCAAGAACGCAACGGGAAAAAGATCACTGATTTTTGACGATTAATCGTGCAGCTCTACATCACAGCGAGCAAATTATTACACCTAGAGCAGTGTCTCCCCCAGCCTAAGACTGAATCTACAAGCCGCTGGGGAAAGCCCCGTCAATTTAAGTCGCACGGTGCCGTATGCTCCAATCTGATGATCAAACAAGTGACTAAAAAGTGGCACACTCGTAATTGTCCACATACAAGTGGTACCCCTTTCCGTGACACCAAGTCGCACACAATCTTGCCAGCGCTCCCTATGTAATCTGGGCAGTCCTCTGGCTCTACCTGACTATCTTTTCACTCATAAACCATAAAGCTCCATGTATAGCCTGTTGCCCTGTCAGAGCTTATAGAGCTTGACCCCATATCTGGCACGCTTGCTGGGAAGGTACTGTTTGAAAGCCAAGCGGCCAGAAAATGTAATTAGGGACTCATCGCAGACAACTCGATGGAGTATCCAAGGCTGCAAAACATTAGTTGAAGTGGTTTTATGAGGGGCTGAATTTTGTAGAGCCGGTCGTATTCAGGGTCTCCACATGGTAGCCAAAGTTCATTGTCGTTGAAATGCAAGATCGCCTCGTATAGTTTCCTGGCCATGAAAGCAGAGAACACTGGCATATGGTCGTGTGGACCAATACGTCCGCAACTTCGGAAATTTTATGTATGCCCATATTGAGGCAAAGGCCCAGAAAGGTCTTAAATTCGGAAACCGTAATTGGTTTCCATTCCCTGGCAAGGGTGGACTGGGGATTAGCGGCGATGAAATTACCAGCATATAAATTACTCTGGTCCACAATGGAGCTATAGAGATCTTCCATGAAAAATGGCAAATAAAAATCAAGTGACGTAAAATTAGCTGTTTCCACCTGAATACCGGGTTGGCTAGTGAATGGGGGAAGTATGGGTGCTGCAGAAGTGGTGGGGACCCAATCGGGCGAATGCAGCAGGAAGGGCACTATGGGCAGGATGGGCCTGTCTTTGTCTTCTTGGTGGCAGCGGGACACTACTTGTGCTTGCCACCTCGCCAGTTTGAACTGCACTTATGGGACTCGCCATGTCACCATTTGATACTGCAATGCTGGATTAATGACCAGGGTACTAGGCCGCTGGTGCTTGCCAGTTAACCAGAAGAATAGCGGCGCTAGTACTGTCTCTGCTCCATACAAGGGTCCTGTGGTTCTTGCACCTCACAGCAGAATGGGGTCGGGTACGCCTGCCCTTAGCAGGGATCTCCTTCATCGACCGTTATCTGACATGGAGCCGCTGTCTTCTACGGGTTGTATTCTGAGCCAGAATCTGACAGATGCGTGACCTCCTTCACTATGTGTCATGCTCAGAAACTCGTAGGCCGCTTTGCCATTTTGGGCTCTAAATTTAGTGGTATACTAGTAAGGATTCACAGGTAAAGCACCTGACCTGTCAGCAAATGTAGAAAACTTCCAAAAAAAAGCGATCGCAGGCCTGTCTCTGCGTACGCTGCAGTTATGTGTGTTTGTGTTTAAGTGACAGTGATCGATACTGCACTAGGGTGGACTGGGCGGAGGGGCAAAACGCAGGTGCTAGTGGGTATCTGGGTTGATCCCTCTAACGATGCATTTTTGGGAACCCTAAACTGCTGGGTACGCTAGTATTGATCTGAACAGATATTGATCTGTTCAGATACTATACCACTAAGGGAGGTGTATGCTTTGCGTGTGGGTGTTGGCATTACTGGCACTAACCTGACGCTGCCTGGGGCGACGCAGACCCTGACGCTAAAACCTAATTGATATCACCGCCGGGCGATCAGGGGGTAAACCTTTATTGGGTTATATACGGCGGGTGCACTGATGCTATAAACGGCAAACTAACCAGCGTCGCCCGTGACACTTATACGGTGATCACTGGTGAAAGGGTTAACTAGGGGCAATCGGGGGGGGGGGGGTTTAAAACCTTTATTAGATAATATATATGGGGGTACCTGACGCTATATAAAAACCTGACGGGGAACCTAAAAAAAATAACTGGCTACCTAGCGGCACAAGCGACACCAATACAGCAATCCGAAACGATCGCTTAGTGATCCTGGCGATAGGGGGTGAAAGGGTTAACTGGGGGGCGGTGATCAAGGGGTTAAACCTTTATTGCAGGGGCTACCCTGGACCTAAAGGGGCCTAAAGCTAATGTCCCTAACACTTTTTACAGTCACAAATGACACTAAATGCAGTGATCAGTAAATAAATGATCACTGCAATCAGTGACACTGACTGGGGGTGATCTGGGGGGTGGATTGTGTGCCTATGTACTGTGTGTAGTGTTGGTGCAACTTACTGCGGATGTCTTCTCTCCTCGAGCTCCGGTCAAAAAGACCGCCTTAGAGAGTGACATCACTTCCTCCTGCCCGTGTTTTACAGTTCACAGGCAGGGGAAGCATCGGACTGGCTAGGAGTGATTGCGAGGGGGTGGCCAGAAACCAATGGCCGCCCCCTCATCTCTGATCGCTCCCAGCAACGGACCACCGTGAGTACCAGGGGGTCCGCTCGGACCTTCCACCTGCGGAAAGGCAGACACGTACAGGTACGTGGATGTGCCTGTACGTGCCATTCTACTGATGTATATCTACTGGCGGCGGTCCTTAAGTGGTTATTAAAATCGACAGGTGCTTCATCAAAGTATTTAAGGGTGTGCACTAAGCAACCATATTTAGTTTTTAAATGTCACTTCTCTCCAACTAAAATTTCAGTTTGTTCAATGGCGTTGCACAGTTAAAGGTGGATAATTCTAAAAATCATTTGACTTTGTCTCCATTTTTTATTTTTTAACATCGCAGAAACCTGACATTTTAACAGGTGTGTAGATTTCACTTGGTCTGTCCTGACTTATTGCCAAAAGTGGAAAAATTACCAAGATTTCAGTGGTCCCCATAGCGGGGTTAGAGGAAATCTTCCTATGGGGACACTAGTCCTGGTGACCTTGGAAGCGAAAGGAACACTTTCCCAATGGCACAGATGGCAACTGAAAAAACAATGGGTTATAGGCCTCCCATTACGCTTGTCAAAAATGCAGAAGTTTTTGCCTTTTTTAGTTCTGTTAAGTTGCAAGATGTGGCATAAAGTTGGTGTTTGATTTTAGTTAATTTTGGTATTTAAGTTGATTCCTTGGGCTAGCCATCTCTAGGGGATGGCAGTAAGAGTATTGCTGGAACGGTGTTGGCAATAGACTGCATTTGGATTTTTATATAGGGGTGTCTTTATTTTTGCTAGCCTAATTCAAAGATCAAAAAAGCAGATTGAAGGCAAGTTGCAGGATTGTGTGTGTGTGTGTGTGTCTGCTATTCAGAAGTAGACCTTGCACAACAAAATGGTTTTTAGAAGGGCCAGGGATGTGGGCTGATTTACTGAAGGCGTTTCTATTTGGCCTGTGTATTACCTCTGGTATCCTTTGCACGCATGTTTATAGCCTCAAGGGACCTAGCTCTGACCTGTGATGCAAGGACCAATAAAGTCGAGGTCAGGCAGACTGAGCTCCTTGGCATCATAAGCATTCAAACTACTAAATCTTGTGATTAAAAACATTAGCTGGTCACTGAGCAGTAGTTGGCGGGTTTGCCCATAACCTCCGTTTTTGTTGTGGGGTTATTTTTGAACAAAAAAATGTTGGCACTTTAAAAGTAATGCCCCTTTCACACTAAGTCAGTATGTGCGGTGGTATAGCGCCGCTATACCGTCAGAATTGCGGCGGTATTCGGCCGCTAGCTGTGTGGTATTAACCCCCGCTAGCGGACGAAAAAGGGTTGCGCATTGCCGGCAGTATTACCGCAGTGTCCCATTGTTTTCAATGGGAAGGAGCGGTATACACATCGCTCATCTCAGCGCTCCAAAGATTCTGCTTGCAGGAGATATTTTTTTATTTTTTTTCTCCCGCCATTGCATTTCCTCAGTGCGAAAGCCCTCTGGCTTTCACATTGAGAATGCTGGGGCAGGTGTATTTCAGGAGTTAATGCGCTATTTTTAGCGCTAAAACGCCTGAAATACTACTCAGTGTTAAAGTGGCCTTAGAGTATCTAAAGCCAAAAACTTTTTAAGATTCTCTTTGGTTTTTATTGCTGTTTCCACATTGAGGAGATTCAGTCTCTTTACCCTCTTTAAGCGCCCTGTCACTGGGAATGTATGGGGAAAATCTAAAACTGATTTGTCACCAGAGCAATAATGGATGCGCTTGTTTTTTGTCCCGCATGTGTCCCCAAATGCACAAAACCTGATGAACCATTCCCTTCTCCATCTTGTATGGCTAAAGCCAATTTTGGATCTCTAGTCTAAAGCCAACCTTCTTTTTTTTTTTTTTTTGATTTGTACCGATTTAAAAAGTTAATGGTTGGCTGCTGAAAAAAGCATTGCAGAGAGTATGCAAATCTGCTGGCTTTAGCTATAACCTAAATCAAGCTGCTTGGCTTCTGAGCATTAGCATTGTGCTGGTCCCATGTTACACTAAACTTGCAGCTCTAGAAGTGCAATTTTTACAGCCTGCTGGATCTGATTGTAATTGCACTGTTCAAGTTCTGGTAAGCTCTTGCTGTCTCGCAAGAACTTTTTTTTTTTTTTTTAAACCTTCTGTGGCTGCAATATAAATGTGTTCAGAAGGGAAATGCAAGTGAACCTGAGCAGTGGCAATTATATTAGATACTTGTATAGCAGCATCAATTTTATATATAGATATGAAGCACTACCCCCGGAGGAGCTGCTGGTTTTGTTTTGGGTGGCATGTTACCTCATGGCTCCTCCGCCGTCTTAGGAATGTATGGTGTGTATATAGCCGTAGTAAAGGAATGTCCACGACTGGTGTCTTTTGCTGTGCTCTTTATTACCCACCTGGGTAATAAAAATAAAACTTGTGGTGAAGAAGGTAGCGTTGAAAGAATAGCAAATTCAGGCGTAGCAGTAGGGGAAACGGTCCTGCTACCACGTGTAGCACTTCTTGCGCCACTCCTGCTTGAGTGGGAATAGCGTACCTGTACAGGCCTCTCTCGCTGACCTGGCAGCCAGAGTATCGCTCAAACTTTTAAGGAAAAGTCTCTGCCACAGACCCTCCTGGAATGGATTCAGTGAGAAACCTCTGCCACAGGCCCTTCTGATTGTGGCTACGGAGATGAACCTCATTGGTAGAATTACGCCTGGATCTCCTTTAAAGTTTCAGGTACCGACTGACAGGTGACCAGCCTCTCGCTGTCCGAATACCTCGATCCCGGTGATTGGACGAGACCCTGTTGGATCGCCAGCCTCTAATTGGCTCTCCTCAGATGGACTCCCCACCGAAGAGCTATACCGCTTGGGATCTTCATGATTGGGTACCCAGTTGACCACTGGGCTCCCTGCCACAGCTCAATTGTTCCGGATCAACTTGGTCCCGGGAACCAGGAACTCTACGTGGCACGCACGCCCAGGCCGGCCATAACACCGGGCGCCATGGTGCAGACACCCTAAAGGTGGATGCCGCACTTTAAGACCCAGAACTAATGGCGTCTGCCCCATAAATACCTTCTCTCCCCCCCCCCCCCCCCCCCAGCATGCACAGCAAGGCCCAACCCTCCTGATTGGGTGCTGCAGAAGAGCACCCAAGTTTTGACTCTACTGCTGCCACCTACTGTCCTGGGGTGGGAAGAACACCCCAGCAATAGAATAAGCCCAGAGCACAGCCAAGCTGAGACAGAGACCCAAGTTTGAACACATTAACCAGATCAGAGTTTAACTAACACTCTGATCTCCCCCTAAATTTAAATGGCACCGGTACTTTGAAGTAACCAGGCGCTACACACATATATATAATTGGTGTGGGTGTGTGTGTCCCTGCCCTCAATGAGCTATGGTCCCTAACTTGCATACACACATTTTTAGGAGCTAATTAACCTACCAGCATGTCTTTGGAGTGTGGGAGGAAACCCACACAGGGAGAACATGTAAACTCTGTGCAGGTAGTGCTGTGGTTGGGAACCGAAAACCCTAGTGCTACTAGGCGGAAGTGCCACTGTGCTGCCCCCAAATGACCATTGCATGCATGTTTGCCATTTATTTGAATATGCAGATCTGGTTAGCTGTGGCCTAAAACATTTTAAAAAAATTTTTACTTTCAACACTACAGTTTTTGGTGTGATTTAATCTTAATTAAAAAAAAAAAAAAAAGTTTTCTTTGCATTCTTACAACTTGAAGTCAAGCCTAGCTGTCCCTTTCCAAGCTGACTCTTCAGTGAAAATTGCAGGAACATTTGGCAGGAGCTGGTTTTTGTTCCTGGAAACTGTACAGAGTTCTATGATTTCTCAGAAAATGGGAGGATTTACAACCCGGTTCTGTTCTTGTGCAATGAGTTAACAATCTTGACTTGGATTCTTCACAACTTTTAAGTATTAGTCAGCTTTTCATACAAGAAATTGGGCAACATATTCAGGTTTTAAGGCTTTTTAAGGCTTTTTTTTTTTTGTATGTAAAATGCAACACGCTTTTCAAAGATTGCGTCTAGATATCTGAAGTATACCCAACTGTAATGGAACTGCAAATACCAGCATGCTTAAGATGGCAACTATCTGCAAATAATTGCTTATGCTGTGCATGTGGCTTAACGTTTGTTGCAATTTACAATTTTAACATTTGTGCATGTACTGAAGCATAGTATATTTAAATGTAAGTATATAATTCCTTTTTTTAACGGAGCTATTCTGCAACAGTTATCGCTCTCCAACCATAACTGAGTTCTTGCCTTCTCCAAGCTTAACTTAAGAACCAAATATGGTATCCAAAATGTAAATGGTTCAGAAAGTGGAAAGAAGGGGGGGGGGGGGGGGGGAGCTGGACCCAAGAAATGGTGCCATATAGGAAAGATAGAGAGGAAAGGCATTAAGATGGAGGTATAGGAGTATGTCAAGTTTCTGAGTATATCCAGACCTTTTTTCCTTCCAGGTTTTGATTTTTGGGCTTGCCCTAATCTCCTCCATTTTATAGAGGAAATGCACCTCTTCCAACCATTCTTTAATCATAGGGGTGGTTGTATTTCTCCAATGTCTGGGTATCACTGCCTTTGTGGCTGCGAGTAGGAATCTTGTCAAAGATCTTTTATATTTGCTCATTGAACAGTTAATGATATGCAATAGGCAACACGCTGCGTTTAGCTGGATCTTTGTTATGCGTTATTTGTTTTTTTTTATCTTAATAGCTTCCTTTACCTTAAAGCGGAGGTTCACCCAAAAAACAAGTATATAACATATATTTCTCTAGTCGTCTTCCAGGACGGCACCCTGAGAGATGACTGGCTTCTCCTGACAGGAAACACAATCAAAAAGAGGTTAAAAACCCCGCCCCTTCCCGTGCTCCTCAGTTCTTGATTGTGTTTCCCCACAGCGAAACGTTTATTTTTTTCTGACCTAAAACCTGGGGCTGGTGGTCCCCCCCTGGGAACTGAACCGCAGGCACTGGGTAGCCTTTGGGTTCAGCGAATACTTCCACTCCTAGGGGGTCCCTTCTTACTCAGGGGGGCCTCACTATGTGAGCAGAAGAACCCCCCTGAGTGCTGGAGTCTCCTGGGGATAGGTGTCTATTCTGGAGCTCCAGGGGCTGATCCTCTCTCTCCCTGAGCCTTCCCCTTACCTTGGAGGTTTTCGGGTCGAGCTCTCTCCGGGGGTAGGGGCCTTCTGTGCGCTCTGGGGCTGCGGCCGGGTCGTCCTGGATCCCTGGGCGTTCATTGCCGTTCGAAATTTGGCGCCAAACCGGCGTCTCTCAGAGCAGCTCCAGCACGCCAGTCCCGGCTTACCACTACACCGGAGACACACGGTACGTCCTACCGGAAAAAGGACAGCAGCAGCTGAGAGAGAGCAGAGCCATCATCCTCCCGCGATGGAGCGAGAGGGCCGGTCATCTTCGACCCTGGCTGCAGAGGAGACCACAGGGGGTGAGTCTTCTTGAATACAGGTATGGTGGGCTAAAATCCAATGTGATTTCTCAGCATTTACATACATGCCTGTGTACCTTTTCCTTTTTAGGGGAGGATTTCACTGCCCAGGGGGGGGCTAGTCGTTCAAGCAGCACTAGTCGTTCCAAGAAATGTGGCTACTGTAGTTGCAAATTACCCTCAGATTATTTCAAACCCTTTTGTGCTAAGTGTATTGTTAAGCTAGCAGGGAAGGAGACCTCTGAGATTCTGAAGGGGTTTCTTGAGGTACAGTCAGAAATGCTCTCTACGCTCAAGGAATTTCATGTGTCTTTAAAGAGCAAAGAGCCTGAACCCCCCCATCGCAGGGCCCTCTTCTCAGGAGAGTTCCTCTTCACAGATCTTTAGAGTCCGCCAGGAATCCCTTGGTTCCTTAGTATCTGACTCCGAGGACTCAGAGATTCCCCCTCAGGAGGGTGGCTCTCTTGGTCAGGCAGAGGAAGAGAGCGAGGATACTAGGGCAGGCAGGTATGTCTTTGCTGCGGACGATATGGAAGGCCTCCTAGAGGCAGTATATGCCTCTGAAGAGATCCCTCAACCTGCGGAAGTAATTTCCACTCAGGATAGGCTATACCAGGGCCTGCTAAAACCTCAGGCCAAGGCTATTCCGGTACACCAGTCCCTAAAGGATATTATCCTCAGGGAATGGGCAGAGCCAGAGAAGAAGCTTTTAAGGTACAAGACCTGGAAACGACGTTGCCCCTTTAAGGAGGAGGAGGAGGAATCAACTTTTTTTAAGATTCCTAGACTAGACGCTCCGCTCGCGCAAGTTTCCAAGCAATCGGATCTCTCTTTTGAGGACACAGGCAATTTGAGGGATCCTATGGATCGGCGGGCAGAGACCTCCTTGCGTAGGGCCTGGGAGGCTAACGCGGCTGCCTTGGGCCCCGCCTTAGCCTCGACCTGTGTTGCAAGAAATGCCAATTCCTGGATCTCAAAATTGCAGGAACATGTGTCCCAGGGGTCAGATTCTAAGGAAATTTTAGAATCCCTTCAACTCTTAGGGAGCGCAGTAGCATATTTAGCAGACGCCTCTGTAGAGACTGTGCGTTCTACTGCAAAAACAGGAGCCCTCCTCAATTCTGCCAGAAGGGCAGTGTGGGTCAAAATGTGGAACGGGGACCTTGCGTCCAAAAACCGCCTTTGTGGTCTTCCCTTTGAGGGCTCTTTGGTTCAGGCCTGGGTCAGGCCCTGACTAGATCCTCAGAGAAAGGGGTTCGCTTTCCTGCTAAGCCTAGACAAAACAAGAAAAAGTTTTTTCGAGGCCCCCAGGGTGGATTTGGAGGTAAGAACCGTCCCTCAGAGAAAAAGCCCCCTTACAACAGGCGTTGGGGTACTGGGAAGGAAAAGCAAAAAGGAGGTATCCTCTTTTCCAATCCCAAGCCCAGCGACAAGGACTCCAAATGACGGGAAGGTCGGGGGAAGACTCTCCCAGTTCCTTCCCAGATGGGAGAGTATTACTCAAAGTCCACATATTCTCCAGATTGTAAGGGAAGGTTACAAGCTAGAGTTCCGTCAGCTTCCCCCTCAAAACTTTATTTTGACGCATTTACCCAGGGACCCTCTCAAATCAGCAGCCCTTCTACAAAATGTTGCAGAACTGGCACATCAGGGGGTCATAGTCCCAGTCCCGGTGTACCAGAGAGGGTTGGGTGTGTACTCCCACATCTTTATGGTTCCCAAACCTTCAGGGAAATTTCGTCTGATAATAAATCTGAAGCCCCTGAATACCTCCCTCCTCCACAAGAAGTTTCGTATGGAGAGCATTTACAGCCTCAGGAGGCTCCTACTGAGGGAGGTATTCATGGTCACCATCGATTTACGAGACGCATACCTCCATGTCCCGATTTTCTTGGGGCATCAGAGGTTCCTCAGGTTCGCGATCGCCTCCGTCCAGGGAGTGCAGCATTGGCAATTTGCTGCCCTTCCTTTCGGATTGGCCTCCAGTCCAAGGGTCTTTACCAAGGTCCTGGCGGAGGCGATCGCTTTCCTGCACCTACAAGGGATAGCGATAGTTCCCTATCTCGACGACTTGATACTATACAATCAAAGTCGGGATCTCCTTCTTGCGGATCTGGCCACTGCAATGACTACCCTCGAGTCCTTGGGGTGGATCATCAACAGGGAGAAGTCCTCTCTCCTTCCAGAACAGCAGAAACTCTATCTAGGGTTTCTGATAGACTCCCTGGGAGGGAAGCTCCTTTTACCCAGCGACAAGATCCGAGGTCTCATGTCAGTGGTCAGATCAACGTTGGAAAGAGCAGAGTCCTCCTTCAGGGACATCATGAGAGTCTTAGGTCTAATGACTTCCTGTATTCCAGCAGTCCCGTGGGCTCGGCTCCACTCCAGACCCCTACAATTTTTCCTTCTCTCCTCCTGGGACGGAAAAAGGGAATCCCTAGAGCTCAGTGTCAGTCTCCCAGAACCAGTGAAACTCTCACTGGGTTGGTGGCTCATCCCACAGAACCTACAGCAAGGTCTGTCGTGGGGCCAGACCAATCCGGTCAGGATCACCACGGACGCCAGCTCAGGGGGGTGGGGCGCACATCTGGACGATCTCCGTGCCCAGGGTACCTGGGGACAACGACAGAAGGGGGCCTCTTCAAATTACCGCGAGCTATTAGCGGTCGGAGAGGCTCTGAAGGCATTCGAGGACAGAGTCTTGGACCAGGAGGTCCAGATCATTTCCGACAATGCGACCGCGGTGGCCTTCCTCA
Source organism: Rana temporaria (assembly GCF_905171775.1). Lineage (NCBI taxonomy): Eukaryota > Metazoa > Chordata > Amphibia > Anura > Ranidae > Rana > Rana temporaria. The sequence continues at coordinate 160,091,266 of NC_053493.1, forward strand.
ACCATCAGGGGGGCACCAGATCTCGCACCCTTCTAGACTTGTCCTTAGAGATCCTGGGCTGGGCCGAGCAGAGAATTCTCTCGCTCTCGGCGGTACACCTGAAAGGGACCCTCAATCTGGAGGCAGACTATTTAAGTCGCCATCCCATTCTCCAGGGGGAATGGGAACTAGATACAGAGATTTTCAGTCTAATATGCCAGCACTTTGGCAGCCCAGAGATAGATCTCTTCGCCCGCAGGGCAAACCGGAAGGTGAAGAGATTCTTCTCTCTCTCCCGAGAACACGGCTCGGAGGGGGTGGATGCACTGGCACAGGTGTGGAGGTTTCAGATAGCCTATGCCTTCCCTCCTTTGAGCCTAATTCCGAGAGTCCTGCAGAAGGTAAATCTAGCAGTAGGGAAGTTCATTCTCGTCACACCCTGGTGGCCCAAGAGGGCCTGGTTTCCCGCTCTAGAGCGAGGGTCAGTATTGCCTCCCCTTCTTCTCCCTGTCCGGGCGGACCTTCTTCGTCAGGGTCCGATTTTTCACCCAGAACCCGGCTTCTTCAAGCTGACGGCCTGGTGCTTGAGAGGCGGAGCCTGAGGGAGAAGGGCTGCTCAGAGAGAGTTATTGACACGCTTCTAGCCAGTAGGAAGGTAGTCACTAGGCGTATATATGCCAAAACCTGGGGTATCTTCTCTCGCTGGTGCTCAGAGAGACATGTTTCTCAGCAGGAGACCTCAGTCATCTTAGATTTTCTCCAAGATGGAGTAGACAAGGGGTTAGCCACGAGAACACTAAGGGTTCAGGTAGCAGCCTTGTCATATTTTTTGGATAGACGTTTATCCCTGGACCCCCTGGTTAAGAGGTTTCTTATAGCCAGAGACAGGTTGTCCCCAGTTCAGATCTCTAGGGTTCCACCCTGGGATCTTTCGTTAGTGTTAAACCAACTTACCAAGGCTCCGTTTGAGCCAATCGACACTATCCCCATCAGGTTACTCACCTTTAAATTCGCCTTCCTCTTGGCAATCACAACGGCCAAGAGGATAGGTGATATGCAGGCGCTCTCCATTAAAGAGCCATTTTTTCGCTTATTTGAGGACAGGGTCGTTCTAAGTCAGGACCCCCTTTACCTTCCTAAGGTAGTGACAAAGTTCCACAGGTCACAGGAGGTAATCCTCCCTTCTTTTTGTTCAAATCCCCAGAATGAAGGAGAAGCTTCCTTTCATTGTCTGGATGTTAGACGATGTCTATTAGCTTACTTAGAAAGAGTTACAGTCTTTAGACGTTCTACTCATCTATTAATTTGTTTTTCGGGTCAGAAAAGAGGCCTTCAAGCGTCCAGAGCCTCTATTTCCAGATGGATTAGGCAGACAATTTCCTTAGCTTATGTACAAGCCGGTAAGGTAGCTCCTAATGTTAAAGCACACTCCACACGATCACTAGCAACCTCCTGGGCAGAAAGGGCCGGAGCTTCGGTGGAGCAGATTTGCAGAGCAGCGACGTGGTCAAGCCAGAACACGTTCCTGAAACATTATAGAGTTGACCTACTGTCACCTCAGGACTTGGTTTTCGGGAGAAAGGTCCTGCAAGCAGTGGTCCCGCCCTAAGGTAGGCCTGAAGCTACTTGCTTCTCTCTCAGGGTGCCGTCCTGGAAGACGACTAGAGAAATGACCAGTTACACTTACCGGTAGCTGTATTTCTGGTAAGTCTTACAGGACGGCAGGCCTACTTCCCACCCTTGGGATACATTATTGGTTTGTATTATATTTTTTTGTGGTGTTTTTTCCGTGCACTGGTGGGTTCATACTTTATCTCAAACTGAGGAGCACGGGAAGGGGCGGGGTTTTTAACCTCTTTTTGATTGTGTTTCCTGTCAGGAGAAGCCAGTCATCTCTCAGGGTGCCGTCCTGTAAGACTTACCAGAAATACAGCTACCGGTAAGTGTAACTGGTCATATCCGAAAGTAGCCGAACCGCGAGTCTGCTCTATACGTCACCTGCGCAGTCAGCTATACACGGCTCCTAGTCGGTGCGCAGGCGCTGTATAGAGCCGTCTCGCGGTTTGGCTACTTTTGGAAAGTCGTGACGCGCCTTATCCACCGAGGGAGTTTTTCTCAGGCACGTCAATCATATGGGTGAAGTCCCAGATGACATTGCGGCACTGCACGGGAACGCCCACTCCCGCGGGAGCGAGAAGCCGGGAGGAAAATACTGATTAATACTGTATGTGCACCCCCAAAAGGCATACTGTACATGTTTGTGGTATACTGAATGTAATGTTATACTTGTTTTTTGGGTGAAGCTCCGCTTTAATGCAGTGCTGTTTTCATGTCCTCATTGTTCGTTTTTGCTCTCAAGTTGCTGTAATTCTTCTCTGATCTCCACACTTCCTGGTTGTCTGTTTCCTGATGACCACAGTACTGGGAGCTTTCTCTCTGTGGTCACTAATCAAGGAGGTGTGATTACTGTGTGTCTAGTTTCGTTTTCCAAACCATCTCTGCTCTATGGCTCTGTAGGGCAGAGAGGCAGGAAACAACATGCAAAAACGAAACTAGGTACATTATATCAGTGGTCATCAACCCTGTCCTACAGGGCCCACTAACAGGCCAGGTTTGCAAGATAACTGAAATACATCACAGGTGATATCATTTGCTGCTCAGTGATTGCCGTATTCTAGACTGCATCTCCCCATGGTAATACATAAAACCTGGCCTGTTAGTGGGCCCTGTAGGGCAGGGTTGATGACCACTGCATTATATGATTGATTTTTATCTATTTTTAATAGTTTTTAAAAGGAATCAGTTAAAGGGGTTGTAAAGGTTTGTTTTTTATTTTCTAAATAGGTTACTTTAAGCTAGTGCATTGTTGGTTCACTTACCTTTTCCTTCCATTTCCCTTCTAAAAGTTTTTTTTTGTCTGAATTTCCTCCTCAGTAAGGTGGTACAGTAAGCTGTTCTAAATGACTTTCCACCGCTCAGATGATGGTGGAAAGCTTACTGAGGAGAACAGGAATTGAGAAATTCAAACAAAGAAAAAAATCATTTAGAAGGGAAATTGAAGAAAAGGTAAGTGAACCCACAATGCACTAGCTTAAAGGAACCAATTTAGAAAATAAGACAAACCTTTACAACCCCTTTAACTATTATGTCTCTATACCCTGTACACAGTTCAGCAAAAAAAATGTTTATTTACAACTCCTTTAATGAAATGTTTTTGTGGATGTGTTGATCACGTAGCAAACCATTTTGAATGGTGTTAAGGGTCTTGTGAAGTGTGGGGATTCATAACATGGTTATGTGTTTGATGGTATTCCCAACGGTTTAAAGATGACGGACCTCTGTCCAGTTGTATTTCTGAGATTTAGGTTTGTTGCCCGTTGGACAATGTGTAACCAAAAGCAATGTGTGTCCGTTTGTTAAACAGATCTGTTCATTCCAAGATACAAATCTGGGTTATCAGTAAGTGGGTTATCAGTAAGTGGGCCTATCTGTGTAGTCTTGACTCGTGCTACAGTTTGTAGGGGCGACACTTCAGCACAGTCCCCACAGTGAATGTCACGGATATGGGGCATACAGTATTTTCCAATGCCACCCAGTCCTTGTTATCTGCATGGCAAGTCCAATCAATAATTCTAGTGAGATGTGAGGCCATGTAGTAATTTTTGAAGTTGATATCCCATGCTACCCGTTTGTCTCTAGTGAGTAGTTGTAGACTTGTTCATTTTTTTTTTTTTTTTTGACATCCAGAAGAATTTGCCGAGTATGGTGTGTAATGTGCGGAAATCTGTTGGAGCAAAAATATGGATGATTTGGAAGAAATACAGAATTCTAGGAAGGATTGACATTTTAATGATGGCTGCTCTACCAAACCAATTCCTTTTTAGTGTCTACTTCGCCAAGTCCTTGGTTATGGCTTGCAGAAGAGGTTGAACATGTTTATATAGTGCATCTAACTTTGGCGTCAGTTGAATCCCCAGGTACTTGAGCTGTCCCTGCTGGGAGAATGATTATTGCTAGTAGTTATAACCACTGGCAATGATTGCATGCAAAAATCTGAAATGCTGGATGTACTTAAGTCGTCTTGGGTACAATCAGCCAGCCCATACATAGTTTAACTACTTGCCGACCGCCGCACTCCTATTTACGTCGACATAATGGCACGGGCAGGCAGATGGCGTACAGGTACGTCCATTTGAATCGGCCACCCACTTGATGTTCCCGGGTCGGCAAGAGCAGAACGGGGGAATGCCTTTGTAAACAAGGCATTCCCCTATTCTGCCTAGTGACACTGTCACGTGTAGCCATGCCCCCCTAAAAGTAAGAATCAATTCCTAGGGAACACTTAACTCCTTCACTGCCAGTGTAATTTTTACAGTAATTGGTGCATTTTTATAGCACTGATCACTGTAAAAATGACTGGTCCCAAAATGGTGTCAAGTGTCGGCCATAATGTCGCAGTCCCGATAAATAAAGATCGCTGCCATAACCAGTTCCGGCTGATATTCGAACGGTGTATGGCTGGCTTGATACAATCATTATACTTTGAGGTCAAAGTGTTTGGCTGTAATCACAATGATTAAACACCCTTGTGCTAAATTTAGAAAATGTTGCTTGATGTTTTTATGACCTTATCAGAAGGAAAGCCATTAGGAAGTTGTAAATGTATGTTATAACAGGAGTCAAACTATTGGGACACATGCTTGTTTATATATTAAGGTGACACAGATTAAACCTTGCAACACAGCAGTGCTTTTTTTCTTTTGTTTTTCTTGTTGGAGGCAAATCTCCATTTGCCACAAGTTTCAGGAACTGAGTATTTACTGTTAATGTTTTTGCTGGTAAATACAATGGTACCAGGGCTGTATCCTGGCCTAGGGCAGCACTTTGCAGGGGGGCAGCACAGAGAGTTCCTGCCGGCTTGCGCTACACTGTTAGTGTAGTGCCAGTCTTATTGGGCGGACTGGGAAGAGAGGTCTCGTGCTTCTAATTTTGACTGTCCTATCATCCTGGACCACAAACCTTCCTCGCTCTGTTTTCTGCTGCACTATTGGCATGGTTATATTTTCTTAGTCCTCCATCAAATTATCAAATTTGTGCTTAAAGTAAAACTATAGGCAACACTTTATGTTGGGTTTTAGCCCCTGTCAGTTTATTTTTTACCATTCCTGTCCCATTGCCGACATTTCCCTTCACTTTCTGCCCCATAGCCAAACAGGAAGTTAGAGGGCGTCTATGCAAATTAAGGGATTCTATTGCCCCCCCCCCCAGGCCCGCAGAACTAGTGTCCCACTTGAAATTTTCAGGGTGGGTCTTAGAAAGGGGTGTGGCCTTGACAGAAGGGGTGGGTCATATTTAAATTAGGGGGTGCACAAGTTTTGTCAGGCCTAGGGCAGCACAAAACCTAAATACACCACTGCAATGGTATAGTAGAGATCAGGCCCGGACTGGGACAAAAAATAGGCCCGGCATTTTGGACTGAGCAGCCCATAGCATGTTAACCGGCCCCTTCCCCACTCTCCACCCTGATGGATCCCCCGGGGGAGGGTGGGTAGCCGGCAGAGGTGCGGAGGGGGGTGCGATGGGGATTGGGAAAGAGCAATCGAGTCAGAATATGGACCTCTCCAAGTCTTGCTCTACACCTCCTCCCTGGGTCAGTTGATGGCCTCCCATGACTTCCAATACCATTTCTATGCTGATGATGCCCAAATCTATTGCTCTACCTCTCGGCTCACTCCAGGCTCCTCACACATCACTAATTTTAACAGACCTAGCCTGGATGTCACACCACTTTCTCAAACTCAATCTATCCAAAACAAAGCTCATATTTCATCCCTCATGTGCCTATTTCCTCCCTCATGTGCCTCCTTTCTCTGACAAGATTGATTGGCACAACTATCAACCCGTAACCACATGCCAAGGTGCTAGGTGTTATCCTGGGCACCGAACTGTCCTTTTCGGCCCCACATTTAATCACTGTCCAAAGCTTGCCTCAACGAACCATGCAACAGCTCCAAAATACGTCTCTTCCTAATGAATGACACCACAAAGCTTCAAAATATTAACTTGAGGAAATGGTAGTTTTAATGGAAGAAGAAAAACATGCTATACTTGCCTGCTCTGTGCAGTGGTTATTTCACAGGGAGATTTGGATCCTTATCTCGGGTCCCTAGCTGGAGCTCCTGTCCTCTCCCTGTTAAGTGCCCCCCACAGCAAGCAGCTTACTGTGGGGGCACCTGAGCTGAGATGCAACTCTGTGTATCCATTCAGATATGGAGCTGTGGTTTGGCCCCACCTCTCTCCCCATTGGCTAACCAAGTTTGACAGCAGCAGGAGCCAATGGCACCGCTGCTGTGTCTCGGACAATCTGAGATTCCCAGACGGCTGAGGTACTCATGGACATGGCAAAATAGAAATGTGGCTCAGGGTAAGTATTAGGGGGGCTGGCTGCTGCACGCAGAAGGCATTATCTGAATTCGTGAAGATAAACCTCCTGCCTTTACAACTACTTTAACAAAGCCATCCACAACTCAGGACCCCCAGCTTCATCACTAACCTCATCTCAAAATACCAACCAAATGGTGGTTCCTCCAAAGACCTCCTACCTGCTTGTCGCTTCCTCCCATGTTTGCCTCTAGGACTTTTCCCAAGCCTCTGCCATCCCGTGGAATTTCCTACCTCAATCTGTTCGACTATCTCCTCTGTTTACTTTACTCTTCTGCCCTTATCTAATGACTACTTTTTATTTTTTATTTTCTATCAGATCATACCCCACACAGTTATTAACCTTCTTTTTTTTTTTTTTTTTGTAAGTGCTAGTATTGGAACTGTACGGTTTCTCCTTACATTGTAAAGCTATGAGGAAACTGTTGGTGCTATAATATATAGTGTGTGTGTGTTGCCAATATAATTCAGACTATACGTTGAATGAATCTCGGTCTATGTACTATTTCAACAGAAACAAATCGCAAATCCATGTGGTTATTTAGTGAAAGTCCAATGAAAAGGCGATTAGAAAGATCCGAAGCCTTCCCATGTGAAGAGACAATCCTTCCAACAGTGTTTAGAGATCAGCCATCAATTCCCTGGTTTCCACTTTTACCAGATGCAATAGCTGCCCTTACATCAGCATTCACCTGTTTCTTAAAACCAATATCCATTGCTGGTGGACAGATCTCACCCAATATCCACTTCAGAAGAAACTTGTAAAGCTGCTGCCAACCCGGGTCCGGACAGTGGCAGCTTTACAGGAGTTTAAGTGGGTACCGAGTTGATTCTATGAGGAGGTGGTGGCTGACCTCTAAACGCTCTGGAAAGATTGTCTCCATGTAAGGAGGCTTTGGATCTTTCTAATCGCCTTTTTATTTCATGGGACTTTGTATTTGAGTGAATCAACCTCAGTCCATATACTATATTGTAAATTGGCACTGCACTATTTATTTTATGTTAATTTATGGGTACACTAATGTGAAGGCCTCTACTAATTTTAGTTATTTTCACAGCTGAAAAAGTTATTACTTTTGTTGGTGCTATATAAATACTGAAGAATATGATCAGCTTTTTTTTTTTTTTCACTATGGCCCGTGACTGCACACCTGACAATCCCACTTGCAAAGAACAGGAAATGGACAGAACATATTGAACACCACAGAATCTCCTCAGTATGTTTGTTTGCAGTATTGAAAAGAGTTCTTCCATGGGGATATCATGAGGGTGACCCCCGCCTCCTGTTAGGTGGTCTCTCTACTGTTCCCAATTTTAGCCCGGTTGGTGAATTTTTTTTTTTTTTTGGGATGGGGGAGGATGCAAATGGAGTCACAATAGGAAGGGCTATTTAGAGACTGGAGGTCAGTGTGGGACATGTTTTCTGGAGTGAGTTCTAATCTAAAGGAGAGAAGGCATGCAGTGACCTACTGTCTGGCTTCTTGCCAAGAAGGGGTTACAGAAGTAGTCTCTCTGGCTCAAGACACCTAGGCACAAGGAGCCTACACTAGTCGATTGTTCCATATGGTCCCGGAACTTCAGTTTTGGGTCTGCCAGTAACTGCTTTTCAGTACTGGGATCTCAGTGATGACACATCTGTGTCTTTTACCCAAAGGTACCAAGACCTAGGAAGCTAGGACAAGAAAGTGATTCTCCTCACCACCTGCTATACGTAGAAGTTACCTGGCCAAAAAAGTCTTGCTTACCAGGTCTGTCCTACTTCTCAAACTGAGGGAGTTCCTGTCTCTGTAGACAGATCTGTAAGGCAGTTGGCTCTGGTCAGCTTAAATGCCTTCTTCTCCTGGACCACAGCTAGGCTGTAGTGCTTCACAAAGGTAAACTTTGGCTGAAAAGATTTTTATCTAAGGTTGGCTACCTAATAAGACCTGGTAAATCTTGCATGCGTTGTCATGGAGAATAGTGGAAAACCAAACTACTTTTAACTGGTAATTTTTACTTTCATGTAGTTGCCATTATGGCACAGGGCTTTTGCAGCCCTATGTTGTATAAATACTTCTTGTTTATGCACAAAGGAGGCTCTCTGGTGTTCAATTTGTTCCTCAGTTGGTCTCATTATGTGCCGTCATAGTGACAATGTGGAAAGAATTGGTCTTTTTGGATTTTTATGTTTTGAAAGCATGTGAAAGTGTTAGCAGGACTTTAACTCATGGAGGAATCTGCACTCCCAGCTATGGTATTCAGACATGCATCACCCATTGGTTGCCTGAATGGCTGCCAAAGCAGCCTTTAATGAATACCTGATCAGTGACTAAATCTGTGTGCAGTCATTGTTTGACCCGCCGTTTTTTTCTTCTTCTTGTGTCCTTGTACCTTTTTGATTTGGAAATTGACTTTTGTTGAGCTGGTGCTGTTGGGACCATCCATGGCTTACATTTTATGTTTGTTCCTCCTAAATTGTCTTAAATTTCAAGCCATGTATGACCACCATAATCAGTTGCCAACTGGGCCATAGCCGAATGACTTTTACAGCGTGGTCGGATAATTTCCGAGGGTGTAATGACATCCTCCAGAATCTTGCGCCCCGGGAATGTCTGTCCTCCAGACCAGGTGCCAATGACGGTAGTCCTTTACCACGTGATCACCCTGTCCAATGACAGATCAATCAGTTGTCAACAGTCCAGGTCAGCTCCTTCCCATTTCCAGGTCAGCTCCTTCCCATGTCCAGGTCAGCTCCTTCCCATGTCCAGGTCAGCTCCTTCCCTCTCCTTGCACCGATCAGTAGTCTGTGGAGAGGAAGGGGCCAGGTGTTGCAGCACTGTGTGCTTGATCAATTGCCCACAGCGCTGATCTCTGCCCAGCTGTGATCATCCATGGTTTATCCGGGGATCATCCGTGGTAAATTCAGGGCTCATCCATGTCTCACAAGTGTAATTGCTAGTCAAATTTGATGTGTAATTTGTGCTCCTAGAACACCTAATTCTCCCTGTATGTGGCCTGGCTGTGCAAGTCTCCCACACGTGGTTTCTCCTTACTCTGGAGTAGCAGCATGTATTTCGGGGTGTCATTTTTACTTTGCACATGCATGTTAGAAATCTCTTATACATGGACTACTTTGTGTAAATTATTAAAGCGTTGGTTTTCTTTCCACATTTTCCAAAAACTTGAGGGAAAATGACATGTTCCAAAGGCTCATTATGCCTCAAAGATTATACGTTGGTGTTTTGCTTTACAAATTGGGGTATTTTTTTGGGGCATTTCCATTGTCCTGTTGCTCCAGGGCCTTCAAGTGTAAGAGGTAGTCAAGAAATTAAATGTGTAATTTATGTCCCTGGAACACCTGATGGCGCTCTTCGTATGTTGGGCCTCTGTATGTGGACAGGCTCAAAAGGAGTAGTAGAATGTAATTTGGTATGCATGTTATGTGTGCGAGAAGCAATAACCTGTTAATGACAATTATGTGAAGAAAAATAACCATTTTGCAAAGAATTGTGGGGAAAAATACAACTTAAAAAAACTCGGTATGCCTCATACTAATTTACCCTTTTGGAATGTCTACTTTCCAAAAGGTCATTTGGGGGGGGTATTTTCAGAGATTGACACCATAGCTTCTGGATACTAACTTTCAAAAACCAAATATACACTTGCGTAATAGTGAAGTGCTATAAAAAAAATTGTGAAATGATACAAATGTGTATACCAAAAGTAAAGTGCAAATGGTGACTGTTACAATATTCATGTAAAATCAACACGGTGCAAAAAACTATTGCATTAAATGCAAATCCAATTTTGTATAGAGTGCAAAATGAATGAAAACAAATATACACTTATGCAAAAGTTTACTGGTGATTTGAGTTCATTGGAAATCCTTGTGAAGTGTAGAACATGAAATCTAAAAACTTGACCACGTGAAATCTGTGACCATGCAGACAAGAGGCTTACCGGAAAGCCAGCAACGACCCTCATTCAGGGGGGTCACAAAGTTCTTGTTGGATCTGGGATCCAATGGGGACAGATCCTCATGTCCTAGGCATCCCCCACAGATACCCAACAATGGTCAGATCCAATCCGATAGTGTCAATGCCAGACTGCAAATATGCAAAAGAAAACTCCAATAGTGCTATAATGTCTTTTTTAAAATGACTTTAATTGAGGGTAATCCAATGCTGCATGTAAACAAAATTGACCCACAAACGAGTCATCCAATTAGAAATGAGGAAAACTTTGGAATTTCAAACAAAGGGCGATCACATGCACAGAGCATGTGTGCGTAGCGTCCCAACTATATTGTTTCATCAGAAGTGATGTCATCGGGAGTACGCCCACACCCTGACGCTTTAAATAGTCCCTTGACAGAATAAAGAAGCGCTGTTGGACCAAACGATCCAAGGGCACTCATTGGGTATATATGAGGTGAAAGTATTCCTTGCTGTTTTTGGTTAAACAAGGATGTCCGTTTTCCAATAGGAACAGACTAACTTAAGGCATATAAACCACATGTGGCCAAAAATGTAAAGCAACCCATGCAGTATACTGTAGTTATGAAGGCCTGCCTCCCATATATTGCCAATAAATCTATTAAGGCATAAAAAGTCAACTCGGCATTCCCTATTAGAGTATGCAAATTAATACTAAATATAATCAATAAATTGTTCCTTGCATTACCCTCCATTAAAGCAACTTTAAAGGGACATTATTGCATTATTGGCGTGTTTTTTTTGCATATTTGCACTCAATCGGATTGGATCTGGCTATCGCTCGGTATCTATGGGGATGCCTAGGACATCAGGATATCTCTCCAACAGATCCCAAATCCAACAAGTGCTTTGTGACCCCCCCCCCCCCCCAAATAAGGGTGGTCGCTAGCTCTCCGGTAAGCCTCTTGTCTGTGTGGTGACAGGTTTCAGACTTCATGATCTACACTTCACAAGTGACTCCCCTCATTGAATCCATGTTTCACAAGGATTTCTCCTAATGATTCTCAAATCACCAATGAACTTTTGCGTACGTGTGTATTTTTCATTCATTTTGCACTCAATATAACATTGGATTTGCATGGTGTTTTCACATGAATATTGTACAACAGTCACGGTTGGCATTTTCTCTTTTGCAATCTACACATTTGTATCATTTGACAATTTGTTTTTTTTTGTTTTTTTAGCACTGCACTTATTACGCATTTTGTTTCTGTGCCCAATATCTGGGTTATAGTGCTTAGCTGCTATTTTGTTGCTGTTCTTGCTAAGCGCGGATATTACTCCTTATTTTCTATTCTCAATTATACACTTATTTTGGTTATTTTTAGAAGCCGTTGGCAACATTCTATTTTTTTTCCTGCTGGAAAAGTGCTCAAACTCTACAAACATAGCATTTTTTGATCTTCAGCATCTAGGAGCAGAGGGGAAAAAAATATTCTTTGCTGTTTGTATGCAAGATAAGTTCCTGGTCAACACCCTTTGGGCAAAAGTCCTATGCTTTATCCGATCGTGTGTTTAAGGCTCCATGCGCACTAGGTTTTTATTAAAAAAAATTTAGCTTCTAGAAGCGAAATGGTATTATCCTGTGTCATGTAGGGCCGAAACAACTAATCGATTATGAAAATTGTAATTGATTTCATAATCCATTAACCACTTAAGCCCCGGACCTTTAGGCAGCTAAATGCCCAGGCCAGGTTTTGCGATTCGGCACTGCGTCGCTTTAACAGACAATTGCGCGGTCGTGCGACGTGGCTCCCAAACAAAATTGGCGTCCTTTTTTCCCCACAAATAGAGCTTTCTTTTGGTGGTATTTGATCACCTCTGCGGTTTTTATTTTTTGCGCTATAAACAAAAATAGAGCGAAAATTTTGAAGAAAATTCAATATTTTACTTTTTGTTATAATAAATATCCCCCAAAAACATATCTAAAAAAAATGTTTTCCCTCAGTTTAGGCCGATACGTATTCTTCGACCTATTTTTAGTAAAAAAAATCTCAATAAGCGTTTATCGATTGGTTTGCGCAAAATTTATAGCGTTTACAAAATAGGGGATAGTTTTATTGCATTTTTATTAATTATTTTTTTTACTACTAATGGCGGCGATCAGCAATTTTTTTTTTCGTGACTGCGACATTATGGCGGACACTTCGGACAATTTTTTGACACATTTTTGGGACCATTGTCATTTTCACAGCAAAAAATGCATTTAAATTGCATTCTTTATTGTGAAAATGACAGTTGCAGTTTGGGAGTTAACCACAGGGGGCACTGTAGGAGTTAGGGTACACCTAGTGTGTGTTTACAACTGTAGGGGGGTGTGGCTGTAGGACTGACGTCATCGATCGAGTCTCCCTTATATAAGGGATCACTCGATCGATACGCCGCCACAGTGAAGCCGTGTTTACACACGGCTCTCCCCGTTCTTCAGCTCCGGGGAGCGATCGTGACGGAGCGGCTATAAACAAATAGCCGCGCCGTCGTCCCGGATCGCGGCCCGAGGGAACCCGACCGCCGCATGTCCCGATCGGACCCCCCACCCGCTAGAAGGCAAGGACGTACCTGTACGCCCATTTCCCTGTACGTGCCATTCAGTGGACGTACATATACATATTAAGGCCAATATCTGATCGATCAAAACAATAATCGGCCAACTAATCGATAATGAAAATAATCGTTAGTTGCATCCCTAGTGTCATGTACACTACCTTTAGACTATTTAGCATTTGTTGAGCTTCAGCATCTAGAAACCTTTTTTTGGGGGTTTCTTGGAGCCTTTTTTTTTTTTTTTTTTTGTATAAGGGACACACCATCGGTCTCATCTCTCCCTGACAGGACGTGGATCTGTGTTTACACACAGAGCTCCACGTCCCTGGCTCTGTGACTGCCGATCGTGGGTAGTGGATGTCACGGCCGCCCGGCACGCGCATCGGCACCTGTGTGACTCGGCGGGCTGCACACGCCCCCCAGTGGCACGTGGCCATATATAGACGGCCTCCCGGCAGGACAAGGCCACCTTGCGGCCGTATATAGTCGGCCGCAGGATGGAAAGAGGTTAAACAAGTGCAGAGCTGTCAAGGAAAAACTCGGCTGGCAAATTTCATCAATGGCGATTAAGAGAAACAATGTATCTATATTGGTTCTTTTAGATCAAAGGAATTAACTTCGGTAGGTAAATGATGTCAGTTTAACCGGTTCCCGACCAGCTCACGCAGATATACTGTGGCACAATGGCTCTCTGTATGTCCTTATTTATTTTTATTTTTTTTGCCACATGTGTGCATGCAAATCCCTGTGCTGTCAGAGGAGAGGAGACATGTTGGTTGGTCCTAGTAAGTAGAAACGGTGATATGTCTCCTCTCCTCAGTCCTATAACCATACAGTTAGAACACACTGAGGGAACACACATTTAACCTTTATCGCCCCCTAGTGTTGATCCCTTCCCTACCAGTGACATTTACACAGTAATCGGTGCATTTGTATAGCAATGATCGCTGTATAAATGTCAATGGTCCAAAACATGTGCCGTTTCCAATCTGTCACAGTACTGCTAATCGCAGGTCGCTGCCTTTACTAGTAAATAAAAATGCCCTAAATCTTTCCCATAGTTTTGTAGACACTAACTTTTGCGCAAACCAATCAATATACGCTTATAGCGATTTTTAATAAAAATATACATGCATGCATACAAAACGGTGGGTATGGAAAGTGTTCAGTCCCCCTTAAATTTTTCGCTCTGTACACACAGCACCCCATATTGACAGAAAAACACAGAATTGGTGACATTTTTGCAGATTTATTAAAACTGAAATATCACATTGTCCTAAGTATTCAGACTCTTTTCTCAGTATTTAGTAGAAGCGCCATTTTGATCTAATACAGAATCTTTTTTGGAAAGATGCAATTTTCACACCTGGATTTGGGGATCTTCTGCCATTCCTCCTTGCAGATCCTCTCCAGTTCTGTCAGGTTGGATAGTAAATGTTTGACAGCCATTTTTAGGTCTCTCCAGAGATGCTCAATTGGGTTTAAGTCAGGGCTCTGGCTGGGCCATTCAAGAGCGGTCACGGAGTTGTTGTGAAACCACTCCTTCGTTATTTTAGCTGTGTGCTTGGGGTCATTGTCTTGTTGGAAGGTAAACCTTCAGCCCGAGGTCCTGAGCACTCTGGAGAAGGTTTTCGTCCAGGATATCCCTGTACTTGGCCGCATTAATTTTTCCCTCAATTGCAACCAGTCGTCCTGTCCCTGCAGCTGAAAAACACCCCCACAGCATGATGCTGCCACGGCCATGCTTCACTGTTGGGACTGTATTGGACAGGTGATGGGCAGTGCCTGGTTTTCTCCACACATACCACTTAGAATTAGGGCCAAAAAGTTCTATCTTGGTCTCATCAGACCAGAGAATCTTCTTTGCTTTAAAAAAAAAAAAAAAAAAACTCCCTGCAGGCTTTCATGTCTTGCACTGAGGAGGGGCTGAGGCTTCTGTCGGGCCACTCTGCCAAAAAGCCCCGACTGGTGGAGGGCTGCAGTGATGGTTGACTTTCTGCAACTTTCTCCCATCTCCTGACCATCTCTGGAGCTCAGCCACAGTGATCGTTGGGTTCTTCTTTACCTCGCTCACCAAGGCTCTTCTCCCCCGATGGCTGTTTGGCCGGATGGCCAGCTCTAAGGAAGGGTTCTGGTCGTCCCAAACGTCTTCCATTTAAGGATTATGGAGGCCACTGTGCTCTTGGAAACCTTAAGTGCAGCAGAATTTTTCTGTAACCTTGGCCAGATCTGTGCCTTGCCACAATTCTGTCTCTGAGCTCCTCAGGCAGTTACTTTGACCTCATGATTCTCATTTGCTCTGACATGCACTGTGAGCTGTAAGGTCTTATATAGACAGGTGTGTGGCTTTCCTAATCAAGTCCAATCAGTATAATCAAACACAGCTGGACTCGAAGGTGTAGAACCATCTCAAGGCTGATCAGAAGAAATGGACAGCACCTGAGCTAAATACATGAGTGTCACAGCAAAGGGTCTGAATACTTGGGACAAGGTGATATTTCAGTTTTTCTTTTTTAACCACTTGAGCCCCGGGTCATTGTAAAATGACGGCTTCACGGTGGCTCTGAAAATCCAACAGCACGTCTATTGACGTCCTGGATTCCTCCAGCCACTGGGGGGCGCGAGCGGCGCGTCCCCGAGATGCCGATGCGTGTGCGATGTCCGCCAGGTACCCGCGATCGGTAATGACAGAGGAGACTGATCTGTGTCTCTTGTACATAGGGACACAGCATCGGTTACCTCCCTCAGTCACCCCCCTCCACACAAAGTTAGAACACAATACAGGTACACATTTAACCCCTTCCTCACCCCCTAGTGTTAACCCCTTCAATGCCAGTCACATTTATACAGTAGTGCATATTTATAGCACTGATGGCTGTATAAATGTGAATGGCGCCAAAAAAGTGTCCGATGTGTCCGCCATAATGTCGCAGTTCCAATAAAAAAAATCACAGATCGCCGCCATTACTAGTAAAAAAAAAAAAAAAAATAGTAATAATAATAATTCTGTCCCATATTTTGTAAGCGCTTATTGCGTGTTTTTTTTTTTTTTTTTAACCAAAAAGATGTAGAAGAATACGTATCGACCTAAACTGAGAATTTTTTTTTGGAATTTTTTTTATTTATTATAGCAACAAGTAAAAATGTATTTTTTTTTCAAAATTGTTGCTTTTTTTTGTTTTATAGTGCAAAAAATAAAAACCGCAGAGGTGATCAAATACCACCAAAAGAAAGCTGTATTTGTGGGGAAAAAAAGGGCGTCAATTTTTGTTTGGGAGCCACGTCCCATGACCACGCAATTGTCAGTTAAAGCGACGCAGTGCCGGAAGCTGAAATTTATATATATATATATATATATATATATATATATATATATATATATATATATATATATATATATATATATATATATATATATATATATATATATATATATATATATATATATATATATATATATATTCAAAATCTGCAGAGACCCTGGTGAATAAGATGGCAATCGTTGCAATATTTTGTCACTATTTGCGCCAATGGTCTTTCAAATGCAATTTTCTAGGAAACTACTTCAATGAAGTAGGCCCAATTTTTTTTTTTGTGTAATGTAAAAGATTGTCAACATTTGCAGTACTCAGATTTGACTTTTTTTTTTTCTTGAGGCTTTGTTCCTAATGAAGTTCCTTTTTGAAGTTCATATGAAGCTAATATAGAATTTGAATAATATGTGCATTAGTATGCAGCCCACATTGCATGGAAAAGCCTAGACTATCACTAATGGGATCTTTTTAAATTTGATGTCTGTGGTAAATATAAAGGTTGTCAGCCAGGGCCGATCTGCCCTATAGGCTCACTATGCAAGCCGCGGAGGGCCCCCCAAATTACTAGAGGCCCCGCCTGGTGAGAAGTCCTTTTCGGCCCCTCACCCCTCTTCTCAACTTGCTGGCTGCATGGGAGAAGAGGTAAGGAGTCAGCACCCCCCCCCCCCCCCGCTTGCTTCTCACTTTTAATGTAAGATGTAATTTCTGACAGCAGAACACCCCCCCCCCCCCCGCTTCTCACCCTCAACTTTAGCCCAGGTTCACGCTGGGCTGCGGGAGTGAAGCCGTGCGAGTTCAGCTGAGGACATGTACACAGATAATCAGGGTACTGATCTGTGTGCCACCTCATCAATGAAGGAGAAAAATTGCTTATTTGCAGAATTGTATAACAAACTAAAGTGTTTTGTTTAAAATTCACTGTCGGTTTTTTTCTATTTGGCAAAAAAAAACGGTGGTTAAATGCCACCAACAAGCTCTATCTGCCTCAAACACAAATTTGGTGCAGTGTTGCATGATGGTGCAATTGTCATTCAAAGTGTGACAGCCCTGAAAATTGGCCTGATCAGGAATGAGGTGGAGGTGCCCAATACGCGAGTGGTTGATGGGATAAAGTGTGTGTGTGTGTGTGTGTGTGTGTGTGTGTGTGTGTCTTCATATTAAATGTCTGTGGGGCTCATTTATTTATTTATTTTATTTATTTTTTCAGGCTAATGTGGAACAGACCACAACTTGTTCACAGAGAGGCTTGATGGAAACTGGTTACACAGCGAAACATGTGTCCTTAAATCCAGGTATGTACTAAAGTTAGTGTAGTGCAAAACAGGATTTTACTTTCTATACAGCAGGTCATTTCTTTAAATGGGACATCTGGCTAGAAATGTCACCGTGGCTTCTTAGAAGGAAGCAGACTACCTGTATATTATGGTGCAGATCAGTTATCCCTGTAAAATGGTTGCATAGCCTATTCTCTTCCCCTGGCTACCTCCCCAGGAGTAAGTGGAAACTTTGTGTGTACAGTGTGCATGTATGTCATTGTGAAAGTTTAACCTTCACATTCTCAAAGCATGTGCTTGTTTTAGGACTGTATCTTCAGTTTACCTCTAGAAATGTTGGATCTGTTTTTTTTATTGGGTATAAAATATTGAAACATTTACAGCATGAATAATCATGTCTCTAGGGTCTACAGTCTGTCCTGAAGAATTGGGTAATAACTCGGTACTTTCAGACTATTTTATACTTGTACTGGTGTATAGTCTACATATTTAGCTTTTCTTTATGCATTTTCTGTAAAAATTTGTTTAACCACACTTGGAATGAGCTGAATGAGGCGCAGGCACTGACCGGCAATTCGGCTAGACTTACAATGGTATAATGCCAAGATGCACCAAAGACATTTCACCGTAAAGTCAACATTTTCTAATGTTTGGAAAGATCCATAGCACCATCTACTGGTCTCTAAAGGCAACTGAGCTGATGTGACTGCTGACTCTTTCAGAACTTTATTTGTGAAGGAATATATTAAAATACTGTAGCCTAAATTGCCGCTGAAATTGGTATTTTAATATTTTTTTCACTTTAAATGACAGTTGTGATGGTAGAAGTAGGCCTATGTGAGAAATGGCGTACCTAGAGTAGTTAAAATCTGGGATTGATTATTGAACACCCTACCTCTACACACTCCCCCTTAATACTTTAAATGTCATGATTTATTTATTGGTGAAAATATTTTTGAATGCATATCAACAATTGACAGATGCATGCAAATGCAGCAACATTTTAATTGCTGTACGATGTAGAAAACCTTTTTGCCCTCATTTGCACTGAGCACTGCTTTTAAAATCAGATTTCAGGTGAACTTGCATGATCTCTAAGCCGCGTTTCTGTTTGACTTCAGGGTGACTTGAAAGACAAGCGTGTGGGTTTATGCACAGATGTCTATTAAAATGGCCCCTGAAGTTGACGAAAGTATTGCAGGAACTTTTGTAAATCTGTTTGGCGTCGCACTGATTAGGATGCTTCTATTGCTGGCAACAGGCTCCAATTTGACCTGTCAAATCGCGCTGATGTGAACGGGTGCGTAAGCCCTCTTGCACATGGGGTAAAACAGTGTTTTTATTTTTTTTGTCTATTGTACACCACACAGCATGCATTTTGAGTGCAGTAACTTTACACGTATACTGCAACACTGGCAAACACTTTTACGCATACGCACAATTGCGCAACATTTTACTGATTTTTCTGTCAACATGGTAAGTACATCCATGTGCAATTGGCCAAATGGTGACACAGTTGATGTATTGCCCCACAACAATGGGACATGCATGCCATAACATGGCATGCAATAAATATTAATTTTAGGAGTCTGCATGCTTTAAAAGCCAATCGGCTGCAATGCTAATCGGTGTATTCAGACAGTGGGGGAGTTTGTGCTCTCAGAATAAAACAATGTAGCGGGGAGGATTCCTCGCCACCTCAAATATGTGGATGGGAGAATCTGTTTAGATTCCCCCCCCCCCCCCCCATCTATGGCCAGCTTGCCTTTTTTTTTTTTTTTTTTGCATGTTGTAGCAATATGTGGGAAGTAAATATGTGAAGCGACAATATGTGAGCAACAGTCAAACATTACCCTATACAACCAGAAGATGAGACTTATTTAGAATTTAAGGGGTTCAGTAATATGAGACATTTGTTGGGGTCTAGCAGGACACACTGAGAAAAATGAATCCCCCCCCCCGCTTTTTTACTGGCCAATTTTATTTTTTCTTTGTCACTTGAGATCTTCTACAGCAGGGGTCTTCAAACTATGGCCCTCCAGTTGTTCAGGAACAACAATTCCCATCATGCCTAGTCATGTCTGTGAATGTCAGAGTTTTACAATGCCTCCATGGGATGTGTAGTTCTGCAACAGCTGGAGGGCCGTAGTTTGAGGATCCCTGTTTAATGCAATACCTGGCTACATAGAAAACCTTTCGGTACTCCTTACACCGACTGGATTTAAGTGTGCATAAGCCCAGGCACTTTGCAGGTTTCACTGCGTCTTGTATTCAACAGATGATTGCACCGGAACTTTGGGAATGAATACATAAAAATGTTCTTTTTTTTCTACAGCCCACATATAAGACAATTTAGATTGCTGCAATCCGCAGTATCATCACAGCTTTAGGACAAACCCAGCTCTGTGGCATCTCTCCAAACTGCTCTAGGATCAGATCCGTCAGCAAACCAGATACCAGCAGTTAGCTCTGTATACTGTCCAGCAATTATTTCATATTTTAATCTCCCGAGGGGACCACATACTGTTAATTCCCAAATTTCTAATTATCAACTACAATACACTCGGTGCAATTACCGTATGGGAAGCCCAGTAAGTGCGATCCATTAGGCGTCCGGACGGCCCCAGTTATTTGTTGCCCATGTTTGTCTTATGTGTTTGTTCGCACATTTCAATAAACTTTGTTTATTGGTGCAACACTGGCCGGCCACAGCAAGTTGGTTTTTAATAACAGCTATTAGTAGCTTACATATTTGATAACTATCCATCCCAGTATTATGTAATTTTGTATTACTATTAAATAAACTATTTTTGACCTATAATATTGTCCGTCACTGCCTTAGTAGCCCCTTATATCCCCAGGGGTATCCCACTCTTGGCTTCCCCTGTGGGATATATATATATATATATATATATATATATATCTTTTGGCTACGGCGGTGACCTACAGGTAGGAGTGACAACCAAATAGGCTCTCTGGGATTCATATGTTAGGGGTATGCTCACCTTTTGTGGTATGTCCCTGTTCTACATGCTGCCGAGCACTGTATGCCACAGTCCAGATTTACTAATGTTACCCCACTGGACAGAAGATTGTGTAACCTGCCTGGAATGTGTCCCTTAGGCACAGGGCTCTGCCAGTGTTGCTTCCCAGACCTTGAGGTATTGTTGGCCACAAGGGTTTTTTGGATGCAGATCCATATATGGCATGGCCTATGGTTTAAAACATGTTGGATCCCATGCCCAAGGGTAGCAGTCCTGTTGGTTAAGGAGAACCTGTCACAAAAAATAATCATAGGGGACAAAGTCTCCTATGTGATAGGGGGTGGGAAATCTCCCCCCCCCCCCCCCCCAATATGCGCACATGTAAATGAATGCGACAGGGTGCCTATGCCTGAAAACTTTCAGATTACATGGGTAAGAAAACCCATGTTGCATGTTTTTTTACTAGACCTTTTACTAGACCTTTTGCGGTAATATCGTGCGACACAAATAACGAGCTACTACTATTTTAGTCTCTAGGCTGGAATCTGGTTTCAAAATATACATGATCTCACAAGTGAGTACACCACTCACATTTTTGGAAATATTTTATTTTCATGTGACGACACTGAAGAAATTACCCTTTGCTACAATGTAAAGTAGTGAGTGTATAGCTTTAACAGTATAAATTTGCTGCTCCCCTCAAAATAACCAACACACAGCTATTAATATCTAAACCGCTGGCAACCAAAGTAAGTACACCCCTAAGTGAAAAATTTCCAAATTGCACCCAAGTGTCAATATTTTGTGGCCATCATTATTTTTTGCCGGCACTGCCTTAACCCTCTTGGGCATGGAGTTCACCAGAGCTTTACAGGTTGCTACTGGAGACCTCTTCCACTCCATGACATCACGGAGCTGGTGGATGTTGGCAACCTTGCGCTCCTCCACCTTCCTTTTTTGAGTATGCTCAATGGGGTTTAGGTCTGGAGACATGCTTGGCCATCACCATTACCCTTAGCTTCTTTAGCAAGAAAGGGGTCATCTTGGAGGTGTCTGGGGTAGTTGCGTTGGAATGCTACCCTGCGGCCCAGTCTCCGAAGGGAAGGGCCCATGCGCTCCTTTAATATGTCACGGTACATGTTGGCTTCATAGTTCCCTCAATCAACTGCAACTCCCCAGTGCCAGCACCACTCGTGCAGCTCCAGACCATGACACTCCCACCACCATGCTTGACTGTAGGCAAGATACACTTATCTTTGTACTTCTCACCTGGTTGCTGTCGCACGCTTGACACCATTTGAACCAAATGGGTTCGTTTTGGTCTCATCAGACCACAGGACATAATTCTAGTAATCCATGTCCTTAGTCTGCTTGTCTTCAACAAACTGTTTGCAGGCTTTCTTGTGAAACATATTTTGAAGGGGATTCCTTCTGGGACGACAGCCATGCAGACCAATTTGATGCAGTGTGCGGCGTATGATTTGAGCACTGACAGGCTGACATCTCCACACCCCTTCAACCTCTGCCACAATGCTGGCAGTACTCATATGTCCAGTTCCCAAAGGCAACCTCTGGATATGACTGAGCACAAGCACTAATTTTCTTTGACCATGGTGAGGCCTGTTCCGAGTGGAACTGGTCCTGTTAAACCGCTGTATGGTCTTGACAACCATGCTGCAGCTTGTTTTTCAGAGTCTTGGCAGTCTTCAGCATGGGTCAGACGCCTCAATGGCTTTTTGCAGAAACCACACTTCAGTAGGTATTGGAGTGTTCTCAAAAAATTGACTTTCACACAAAAAAAACGAAGTATGCGTTTACACATCTGACCAGTCGGAAAAAACTGAACGGTTATCGGGGCTCTCCAAATGTCCGGAGGTTCATACACAAATTAATTCGGTCCAACCATGCAGTGTCTGTCCCTGAGGCAGTTGTGGGAGCAAGTTAAGCAAATTTTAATCTTAAATTGCTAAAATTAAAGCAGAGGTCAACACACAGATGGAATTTCCACTGTCAGGATTCCTCCCCCCTCCAGTGTCACATTTGGCACCTTTCAGGGGGAGCAGATGCCTGCCTAAGACGGTTATTTGCACCCACTTTGTAAATGAGATACTGCGGCTCTCTGCCCAATCAAAGCTGCTATTGTAGTCAACTATATATGGTGGACTCTCATGAGCCACTGAATGTGTGTGTGTGTGTGTGTGTGTGTGTCCTCTGCATGGTGTGCTCTTATATCAACATGTTTTCAGAATATTTAAAGTGGTATTAAACCAAATATTTAATATATTGCAGTTTATCATTTAGATGTGGTAGCTGAATTTAGTTTTTCCTTAGGTTTCTTTTTTTCTCCTGTTTTTTCACTTGGTGATCTGGCCAGTAACACTAACCCTTTTTGGTTCTTTTAGCAGGGTTTAACCTATATTTTAGTTCGGGGGGGGGGGGGGGCTATTTTTTTTTTTTTTGCTTTTGTGTGATTGGGGGAGTGGGAGGACAGGGTGCCAGAGGCCGTGTGATTGGGGAGTGGGACACCCCAAACAGCTAGAAAATTACCAGGGCTCAATACTATAAAATAGTCAGATGAACGCCAATTTTTTTTTTGGGGGGGGGGGGGAGTGGGGATAAAAAATTCCTTGGGATTATTCCATGTAGATTAGCATGTTCCATGTATGGTAATGCAACTTGCTACAGATCATTTAACATGCACAGTATCTCACAAAAGTACACCCCTCACATTTTTGTAAATATTTTGTGACATTGTAGCAAAGTAATTTTTTTTCAGTGTAAACTAGTGAGCGTATAGCTTGTATAACAGTGTAAATTTGCTGTCCCCTCCAAATGGCTCAACCCAGCCAATGTCTAAACTGTTGGCAACAAAAGTGAGCAACTCACTGAAAATCTTGAAACGCCTATTTTGACATTTTGTGTGTGTGTGTGTGTGTGTGTAATCTGTTTTTAAAGAGAATAAAAGTTCAGCGAGCACTATGGTTTTCTCCCTTTTTATTGTACTATGGATGTGGCACTAGTATAAGGGTATCCTCTGAACACCTGAATTGGAACCAGGAGAAGGAAGAGTGGTAAGATGCCCACAGGAGTGTAGTAAAGGCAAATTGCTCTGTAGTGGGGTCTGATTCTGGAGGTGAGCAGGCATTTTACACAGGTGGTGGTGCTTCATAGCATTTGCATTGTTACTTCTCTGAAGAGAATATCTATTAAACAGAATTCCTTTTTATTCATGTACTTCACTTGAATATTGGCATTCAAGGGTGTTTGTAAAGAATTGCACAGCCAGACATGCATGGATTGTAGTTTTTGATCCATGTATGGGAAGAGAGGTTGTACAGAAGTTAAAATCGGCAGATCGACTTCTATACAAACGCCAGTTGGATTTTCCCCCTCTCTATCATTGCTGCAAGCTATAGCTTGCTATGGTGGTTAGTGTGTTCTGACCAGCAGGGAAGTCGCCCCACAGTCAAAATAGTTCAGCAAGGAGGATAGCCACATAGTGGTGTGGGTGGGGGAATCAAGCAGCAATGGTCTGTCCATACGGGGCACCCCCTATATATGTGTCTTATTCGTTATTGTCTTCCTGGTTTTCCGCCCAGTGGTTCATTCTGGTTTACCACTGTAATCTTTGGACTGTTTTATACTTCCTACTTCATCCAAAACTAAATTTTATTTTAATTTTTTTTAAAGAATCATTCTTGCCTAGGTGGCTCAGGCTCTTTTGGCTTGCTGAGAGGCTGAGCCAGTTCAGGGTTGTTGGGAGTTCACTGCAATATTGTTGGCATCTTGCTCCAGCCTGGATCGGCTCCGACGTCAGACGGCATGCTTTAGCCTGCTCTCTGCTAAAAAATAAAAATTGGTTCACAGGAGTGCAGAATGAACTGATCCACAGCCAAATGAGCTGTGGCTGTACTTCACCATTTTTTTTAATTTTTATTGAACAGTAAAACCACAATGCCATGTCAAGTCTAATGCTGGTGGCATCTACATTTTGTCAATTTTAGTAATTGTCTCTTAAAGACTATTAGCCAGATTCAGGTAGACGTGCCTAACTTTAGGCAGGCGTAGCGTATCTCATATACGCTATGCCGCCGTAAGTTAGAGAGGCAAGTACAGTATTCACAAACAACTTGCGTCCTAAGTTACGGCGGCGTAGTGTAAATGTGCCGGCGTAAGCGCGCCTAATTCAAATGTGGAAGAGGTGGGCATGTTTTATGTAAATTGGGCATGACCCCACGTAAATGACGTTTTGAACGAACGGCGCATGCACCGTCCGTAGACGTAACCCAGTGCGCATGCTCCAAATTACGCTGCAAAGACTCATTGGTTTAGACGTGAACGTAAATCACGGCCAGCCCCATTCACGGACGACTTACGCAAACAACGTAAAACGTGAAAAATTTGACGCGGTTCCGACGTCCATACTTAA
Source organism: Rana temporaria (assembly GCF_905171775.1). Lineage (NCBI taxonomy): Eukaryota > Metazoa > Chordata > Amphibia > Anura > Ranidae > Rana > Rana temporaria. The sequence continues at coordinate 160,116,205 of NC_053493.1, forward strand.
CATTGGCTGCGCCATCTTTTTGGTGGTTTATCTTTACGCCTGAAAACGCCTTACGTAAACGGCGTATCTTTCAAAGAAAACTGCGGTTGGGACTTTAATTGAGGCGTATGAAAAACACACGCCTCCATCCCTATTGGATACAAAAAAAGGGGGTTTTTGGGACTTTAAATGAGATGCGTTTTTAAATAAACCGTAGTATAAGTAAAATAGTAAACGTTTATAACCAGGCTCATACTTGCCACCCAAACGGCAAGCCAAATTCAACTGTCTAACTGTATATGTTAAAAGCAGAGGATTGGTTGCACGCATTTGCAAGTACATGAGTAAGCTGCAGAGCCAGCGACAAGGCTCTCTGCGATCTGCAGTCCTAACTAAACTTTTTAAGTCTCCTCAATGGAGGCATATAAAGACTGATGGGTAGATGGAGGACAGGTGACTAGGGGTGTGTCCCCACCTCCACCTATGCTTGGTATTGTGGTGAAGAGCACTGGAAAAAACGCATAATAGTATAAGGGTATCAGCAAAACGCATCTCCATCCCTATATGGTACAAAGAAAACTGGGGTTGGGACTTTAAATGAGGCGTATGAAAAACACACACCTCCATCCCTATTGGATACAAAAAAGGGTTTTTTTGGGAAGAGATGCGTTTTTAAACAAACAGTAGTATAAGTAAAATGGTAAACGTTTTATAACCAGGCTCATACTTACCACCCACGTAAACGGCATATCTTTACTGCGACGGGCAAGCGTACGTTCGTGAATAGGCGTATCTCGCTGATTTAACGTATTCTAGGCGTAAATCAGCGTACACGCCCCTAGCGGGCAGCGTAAATAGTCAGCTAAGATACGACGGCGCCGGCGGTCGTATCTTGGCAACATTTAAGCGTATCTCAATTTGAGAATACGCTTAAATATGCGACGGCGCAGATTCGAAGTTACGACGGCATATCTACTGATATGCCGTCGTATCTCTACCGGAATCTGGCTATATGGCTTTTTATTTTTTGGAAAAAATAATGTACAGGCCCTGGTATAAATCTCATATTGAGTAATATAATGGATAGATTAGTTTTAGTATTTGTAGTAGTAGCATTATTAGTATCTGTTATTGGTATCATTAGTAACTTTGGTCAAATCATTTTGTATTCTGGCATTCTACAGTTTTTTGCACCTGAATTTTCAGAAATAAATGCAGGAAAATTTAGACTAATGTAGCATTTTGTGTTCACTGCATTTTCCGCCTGCATGTTTTGGCTTTTCTGGCGGCAGATTCTACAAAAACGTAGACCTGACTGAGTAAGTTTATGTACAACTCTTAGGGTCCTTTCACACTAGCGGACCGTTCGTCCGTTCATTACAAGTCCGTTTACGGACTTGTAATGAATCCCTATGGGATCGCGTCTGTTAGCGGATGGAGCATCCGCTAACGTCCGCGACCATCCGCGTCCATTGGGATCCGCTTTTGCGAACGGAAGAAACCCTATTTTTCTTCCGTCCGGCGGAACGGATCGGATGCAGACGGACAGACGGTCCGTCTGCATCCGATCCCAAAAAACGACAAGCATCCGATCCCCCCCATAGGGGAGAGCGGAGCAGAGACAGGGCGGTCTCTGCACTGTGTGCGGGGACCGCCCTATCCGCCGACAGCTCAGTGGGGATGACGGATGATCCCCGCTGAGCTTTGGCGGACACACGGAGTGGACACAAGCGGTCTGCTCCGTGTGAAAGGACCCTTGTGCTATGTGTATATGTGCCTGGAAAACGGACCCCTTTGCTCTGCTCTAAAGAAGGTAAATTGAAACAATATACTCATTTACCTTTCCTCACAAATAGGATGTGTAGATTACTGATGAAGCGATTCTGGTTTCTTTGAAACCTTTGCTAATTCGGAGGTTTAAAAGCCTGCCTAAAATGAGGTTTCACCATGTGGTCTTCTCACATTTAGTGCCAACCTATTTCTTTTTAACTAAATTCACAGGCCATCTACAGTTGTTGAACAAAAGACTAATTGTTATGAGGGTAACCTTCACGATAACAGATCGTCTTTACAATTTTTTTTGCATAAACTGGGGTGATGTCATCTTGCGTGTTCAGTCAGAAAGCCAGTTTGTCTGCATTTGTTGCATATGTTCAACTGAAATGTTGGCTTCCTATACTTAAAACTGACATTTTAGTCTGCTGATATGTTGCCTTCCCTGATTACTCCTCTCCCCTGGCAAAGTAATGAATACAACGGTTTCATTACACACCATATTTTTGACCCAGATGTATCATTGCAAAGTCTTTTTGCTTCTTTATGCAATGCAGGCCGATCATGGTTTGTGGGAGGGGTGCAAGGGTGCTAAACTTTGATTCCTGACAGCAGAAAGCTATGGTAATGCCCACACATGATGCGTAGCTCCCTTGATTGAAAGCTGAATTCTAATGAATTGAAGGGCCACGTGGCCCAAATACAGTATGGATACTGTATACCCGATCAAAAGTAATGAGTCTTTAATGCAGTGGATGGTGGTGCATGGGGGAAAAATAAAGGATCAAATGAAAGGTTTTCTAATTCTATACAGCTGTAATAACAAAAATAAATTGCTAACCAGGTGCTTATTTGTTGTATATAGTTTTGGCCCACAAAGTAGTAGTGGTCCCAGTCCTGAAAGGCAAAAATGTATATTGCAGCTTACTATTCCTTGGTGTGGTGGCTAAATAGTGTTTTTTTTTATTTATTTTTTTTGCAAACTTTTTGCCATTTCACCTGCGCTGGAAATACTGCAAAAATCAAACTCCCCTCTGTCCCTGGGTGACTAGTTCACTTCTCCACGGCATCTATGCAGGGAGCCATGGTTGTCACCCTAGGCCAGTGATGGCGAACCTTGGCACCCCAGATGTTTTGAAACTACATTTTCCATGATCAACTACACTGGAGAGTGCATGAGCATCATGGGAAATGTAGTTCCAAAACATCTGGGGTGCCAAGGTTCACCATCACTGGCCTAGGCTGTTCTGATGGGGAATGCAACAGGGCTCGACAAACCCTGGTCGCCAGGTCACAATTACGACCAAATGTTTAAACCTGGTGCCTGGGCGGCTACCTGGATTCTCGCACCCCTGCGCGCTCCCCTCTGTTCCCGGGTTCTAATTGGCCATCTGCGGGCCTGGGACCGGCATTTTGTTGCTGCTGGGTAGAGAGGGAGGAGAGAACATGTGTCCTCCCCTTCTAGTTGACCCAGAAGTGATGTCATTTTTGGGACCCCATTGAGTTTCCAGGAAAGAATGTAATTGCATCCAGTGGCGCACAAAAAAATTGAGCTTTTCGCTTGCGCACGTAATGCATTGCTTGTGGAAAATATAGGGTACTGACATGTTTAACCCTTTCATGACTAAGCCCATTTCTGACATTTGGTGTTTACAAGTTAAAATTTATATTTTTTGATAGAAAATTACTTGGAATATATTCTAATATGATTTTAGCAGAGAATTTAAAGACTCAAATGGTGATTGTTGCAATATCTTATGTTGCACGGTATTTGTGCAGCAGTGTTTTAAACGCAACTTTTTGGTAAAAAATACACTTTCATGAATTTAAAAAAGTAAAGTTGGCCCAATTTCTTTGTATAATGTGAAAGATGAGTAAATAGATGCAAAACATGTTACGCTTTATAATTGCGCACACACTCGTGGAATGGCGACAAAACTACGGTACCTAGAAAAATCTCCATAGGCGACGCTTTAATTTTTTTTTTTTTTTTTTACAGTCACCAGGTGAGTTAGAGGTCTAGTGCTAGAATTATTGCTCTCACTCTGACGATTGTGATACCTCACATGTGATTTGAACACCGTTTACATATGCGGGCACGACTCTGCGTTTTTTCTTTGCTGCGCAGGGACAGGGGCGCTTAAATTTTTTTTTTTGTTTAGTTTATTTATTTTTACATTATTATATTGTGTTTAAAAAAAAAAAAAATACTTTTATTGCTGTCACAAGAAATGTAAACATCCCTTGTGTAAGTAATAGGTGGTGCCAGGTACTATTTAGGCTGCATTCACACTGTAACGCCGCGTACGCGGCGTATTTTGCCGCAAATTGTTTACTTTTTTTTTTTTTTAACAAATCATTTCCACTGCGGTCTATGGCCGAGCGCCAATGCCGCCTGAAAAAAAGGGCCCGGGACTTGTTTGCAGGCGTACGGCGTTTCAGCGTTCGGCGTGAGATGTGAACCATCTCATAGACAGCAATGGAAATTCGCCGCTCCGGCGTGTCGGGCGTTTTGGCGCCTTATGGGGGGGATCCTTCCTTTACACTTCAAAGTATTCAGATTTTCGAAAACGGCGATTCTGAATACTGTGTATATATTTTTAAAATTTGTCACCATTGGCAGCCTTGTGAACCGGAAGTGACGTCGCTTCCATGTTTACAAAACTGCTTCCTGCCAGTCTCTCTAGGCGCTAGAGGTGGTGCATCATGGATCGGGTCTCTCGTGGGAACGGGAGGCTCGGTAAGAGCTGCGGTGGAGGGGGGGGGGATTGTCCCCTCCCGCTCCTCCAAGATGATCGAGCAGCTTTTAGCTGCATTGGTTGTCATCACCGAAAAGCCGGTCGCCCGCTCTAAAAAACGATACCGGATGATGGCTCCAGCTGCGGGCATCCCAGTATAAGCCCCAAAAACCAAGGATGCATATGTGCGTATGCTCAGCGGAAAGGGGGTTAAGGTTTGACATTGATCTAATTTTTTGGTAAGATAAAAGCGGAGGTTGCCTCGAATGAGGGGGGTTTCCATATAACTTTTTTTACCTGGCTCCTAGAGTCAATGTAAATTTAAGTCCTGGACTACAGACAAGACTTTCTTCTTTTTACACGGGGAGGCGCGCAGAGCGATTGGTTGTACAGAAGATGGCTAGGAAGGAAAAGCTTCTAAATAGCTCACTGAAAGCAACAGGAGCACAACACTTCCGGTAAGATCATCAAATGTGTTCCACATTTGCTGAACAATTTTCTTGGCTTGGGGGGGAAACTTAAAAAGCCATCACATAAGGACTATAGGCTGCAATATATTGCATTTTTAATTTTGGGTTTAGGTATCCTTTAATCATTAAGTGACACAGGATGAGTAAGTCTTATGTCAGATACATAAGGTAATGCTGCCACCTACAGCAAAAACAGACAATCACCCTTCCCCTCCAATCGTGCTTCAGTTTTATTTCTAGTGTTCTAGGAGAAGGAATGCTCTCAGTGAGAAGGAAACCCTTTTTCACTAGATTCTCTTCCTGCAGTTGGTTCACAAGTAACCCTTGCTGGTACAATCTCACCTGTGTACTGTTGGCATGGGGACCTTACTGCAGCCTACAGTGATCTGGTCACAACAGACTGTTAACCCTTCCTGCTCTGCAGTTGTCTCATGGGTGCCCCCACTGGGAATTTGATGGGTCGTTGGTTTGAAATGTACAAACCAATTCCAAAAGTTGAGACGCTGTAAAAACGGAATGCAAATCTCCTAAACCCATATTTTATTCACAATCAAATGGTAAAAATTCTCAGTTTAACATTTGAGTTTTCCATTTTGAGAATAAAATTAGGTCTTTTTGAAATTGATGGCAGCAAAACATCTGATGGAGACAGGGCCATGGTGTAGCATCCCCTCTTCCCTTAACGGCACTCTGTAAACATCTGGGGAAATGAGAATACCAGTTGCTGCTAGAGTTTTGGGAGAGAAATGTTGTACCAGTCTTGTACCAGTCTTGCTCAATCTAGGAATCCAACATGGGGGCAAGGTGCTTTGGGGTGGCGGGGCGCAGATCCCCCCCTCTGCCCCAAAGCACCCATTCCCCCTCATGTTGAGGGCATGTGGCCTGGTATGATTCGGAAGGGGAGTTGCTCTCTCGTCCCCTCACTTTCCTTACCTGCCGGGCTGTATGCTCGGATAGGGGTCTGATATGGATTTTGGGGGGGGGGACGCCCATGCCATTTTTACATTTGTTGTCATCCATGCTAGATCCAAGGGCCTGGTATGGACCTTGGGGGACCCCATGCTTGGCAACCAGCTAGATACAGTGTAAAAAAATGCAAACGCAAATTGCCGTAAAAACGCGGTACTTGCGTTTTTGGATTCTGGTCCATTAAATTCTATTTCATGCAAAACGCTGCATTTTTGCGGGTGAAAAGAATCTCCGACCCTTTCCAAAAACCAAGGCACAAAATGCATTGATGTTCCATAGGAACCCATGTTAAAAAAATATTCCCTGCAAAATTCATCAAAACACATTTGGTAAAAACGTGGCAAGCACCGCAAAAAGCACTGCAGAAACGCTCAAAAGCAACATGCATAGATGTGAATTGAGCTTTCAACAAGAACTTAACTTGTCCGGTAGATAACGCACAGGGCTTGAGAGAACCTGTTGAAAAGAAATTGGGAGTCATAAAATCTTTATTTTCTTTGGCCAGTTCAGATATTCAGCCAGCTGTTGCAGCAATTGGTATGTCAGTCAATAAAGGATCAGATGGCCTGACAGGCGTATGATCTGCCTGAAAGCGCTGTGTTTTTGCTGTTGACGCCTTAAAGGATTCAATACAGCAGGTTTCTCATTTGGCTCTCTTGTCTGTACATATGCGCAGACTTTTGTGGCTTAAGAACTGGTCGGCCGAACTTCCTTGTAAGAAGTTATTGTCAGGTTTCCCCTTTCATGTGGAACATTCATTTGGTGATCATTTAGACAAATGGATCCAAAAGATTTCCAGAGGGAAGAGTTCTCTACTTCCTGTGAAGAAAAGCATCAGGCGTCCCTTGTTTAAAACGTCAGGGACTGCTTCCCCAAATGTCTTGGCTCCAAGGCAGTTCCGCCACCAACAGGGCGCTAAAGCCAGGGCCAGAAAAAGCCCTGGGTCCAAAATTCTCCTAATCCCCAGCGCCATGCCCTCCTTTTGAGGGGACTCCCCTACTTTTTCAGGTGGGGCAAGACTGCTGCACTTTGCAGACATTTGGAGAATAATTTAGGAAAAGTTGATCACCTTAACTATATCCTGCGGTTACAAGCTGGAGGTTTCTGTAGCCGAAAAAGGCACTGGTTTTTGAACTGTAAAAAGGTTTGAGTAAAACCCAAACGGACACCATGCCCATTTTGGACCGAAGATCCCTGAACTAATATCTACTGGTTCAGTCCTTTTTGGATGCAGTCTGTCTGCTCAGTTGTAGCATCACTCCAGATGGGAGACTTTCTAGCCTCCATTAATATAAAGAACGTGTATTTACATGTGCCCATCTTTCAGCCTCATTGGAGCTTCCTGCGATTTGCAGTAGACTATAGTCCTTTTCAGTTTGTGCTTGCTACAGCTCTCCAGGTATTCACAAAGGTCCTAGCACCAGTACTGGGTCTTTTAATGGCCCAAGGGATCTTGGTGCTCGGGTATCTGGACGACCACCTGTTCAGATCACACACTACAGGCTCTAGAACAGAGCAAAACATGCACAGTGCGGTATTTGGAAGGCTTAGGCTGGATCATAAATGGCGAAAAGTCAACCTTGAGACCAGCTCAAAGTCTAAAGTAAATACGGTCCAAGAAATGGTATTCTTGCCACCCGCAAGGGTCTGTGCCCTGAAGAATTGGGTGCAGCAGATAATGGGCTTCAGATAACCCTCCATTCGAATCTGAGTTTTCTAGGGAGGATGGTATCCTTTGAGGTGGTGCCCTATGCCCAGTTCCATTCCAGACCTCTACAACAAGAAATCGTGTTGGCTTGGAACAGGAGATGACGAGCCCTGGATTATCTAAATGTTGTCTCCTCGGACACGCTTAAGCCTAAACTAAGTTACAGATGAAGGATCTTCCCTTTCGCAGGTTCTGATCCTGTACCACCAGAGTATTGACTACAGATGCCAGTACCCTCCAGGCTGGGGTGCGACCCTAGAAGGGCTCACAGCTCAGGAGAAATGGTCAAGGACAGAACTGATCCTTCCCATCCATGTCCTGGAATTACAGGCAGTACGACTGGCCCTACGGTACTGGGCGGTGGAGCTTCAGGACTACCCTATCAGGGTTCAGTCTGACCATGCCACTGCAGTGGCCTATATTAACCACCAAGGTGGTATCGGAGTTCAGCTCTGAAGGAGGTCAACCACATACTAGCCTGGGTAGAGGACATGTGCCAATTATTATATCGACAGTCCATATCCCCGGGAGTAGAACACTGGAAGACAGATTATCTCAGCCACCAGGAGATCTGCCCGTAGGAATGGTCCCTACACCCAGGGGTGTTCCAGGAAATTTGCAAACATTGGGGATGGCCAGAGGTTGACCTACTGGTATTTTTTAAGTTCAACAAGCTACAGCAGTTTGTGTCCTGAACAAGAGCACAATGGGCTATGATTAAGCATTGACACTCAATGCGAAACGCGTCAGCTGTTTATCCCACTGTGTGCTGATATCTGTAGTGCATTTTTTCCTGTACCCAATAAAGGGCACGTCTTTTTTCAAGTTACTGGAGTGCGGCTGTCCATATCCTTATTGTTTTTGCACACAAAGCACCACCGCTGAAGCAATTTGAAGGCGCTTCGGCAGCAGTGCCCATTGATTCCAATGGCAGGGGTGATGGAGCAGTGTATTCACCACTCCCGCACCGCCCAAAAGATGCTGCATTTAGGACTTTTTCCAACATCCTGCAAGCGCACGGCCCCGGTGTAAAAGCACTCGGGCTCTCACACTGGGGTTGCAGGGGAGGCGTCTTGCAGGTGCTATTTTTAGCCCAAAAGCATGTTTGAAAGGTTTTAATGTTGCTATAGGCCTCTTGGCAGGCTCCCTGACCAGTTTTCTTCTCAACTTCATTTTTGGAGGGACATCCAGTTCTTGGTAATGTCACCGTTGTGCCATATTTTCTCCACTTGATTGTCTTTACTGTGTTCATGGTATAGCTAATGCCTTAAATACTTTTGTGCCCTTCTGACTGATACTTTTTAACAATGAGATCCCTCTGATGCTTTGGAAGCTTTCTGTGGACTATGGCTTTTGCTTTAGGATGCGACTAAGAAAATATCAGGCTGGGTTCACACTGGTACGACACAACAGCCATCCTACTTTTGGATCAGACTTTACCCTGCGACTTGAAGCCAGCATGCGTCCGACTTTCAATGAACAGGGATCCGACTTTGATCCCCGCCAATACCAGGTACTGTTTTGGCATGGAGTTCCTCCAAGATTCATACCAATTTTAAATAAAAAAACGGCATGGGTTCCCCCTCCAGGAGCATACCGGGCACTTTGGTCTGGTATGGATTTTAAGGGGAACCCCATGCCAAAAACAGTGTGGGGGGGGTTCCCCCCAAAATCCATACCAGACCCTTATTCAAGCATGCAGCTCGGCCGGCCCTCCTGAACCGTACCAGGCTGCATGCCCTCGACATGGGGGTGCCCCATGCCCCCCACCCCAAAGCACCCTGTCCCCATGTTGAGGACAACGGCCCCTTCCCGACAACCCTGGCCGTGGGTAGTCTGGGTCTGCGGGGGGCTTATCGGAAACCGGGAGCACCCTTTTTAATAAGGGGTCCCCCAGATCCCAGCCCCCACCCTACAGCTTTCTTTTGGTATTTGATCGCCTGTGCGGTTTTTATTTTTTGGGCTATAAGCAAAAAGAGCGCAAATTTTGAAAAAACACCATTTTACTTTTTGCTATAATAAATGTCCCATTTAAAAAAAAAAAATCTCAGTTTAGCCCGATACGTATTCTTCTACACAAAAAAAAAAAATTGCATTAACCTGGTTTGCGCAAAAGTTATGTTGTCTACAAAAAAAGGGACATAATGAATTTTTTTTTTTTTTTTTTTTACTAGGAATGGCAGCGATCTGTTTTTTTTCGGGACTGCGACATTATAGCGGACACATTTTTGGGACCATTAACATTTATACAGTGAACAGTGCTATAAATATGCATTGATTACTGTATAAATGTGACTGGCAGGGGAGGGGTTGACCACTAGGGGGCGCGGAAGGGGTTAAATATGTATTCTGGGTGTGTTCGAACTGTAGGGGGAGGGGGGTGACTGGGGAAGGTGACCGATCTGTGTCCCTATGTACAAGGGACACAGATCGGTCTCTCTCCCTGACAGGACGTGGATCTCTGTGTTTATACACACACAGCTCCACGTCCCTGCTCAGTTACTGCATTCCGCCCGCCGTCATTTGACGGCGGGCGGGAGTTAAGTGGTTAAAGTAATTTATTAGGCAGCTCCGAGAGTCGTCTTCCGATTTTTGAGGGGTCTTCTGACGTCTCCACTCTTTTCCTGCTCTCCGGTGTCTTCTGCCGGGCTCCTCCGCTATCTTTTGCCAGATCTTTTACTAGCTTTGGCCCGGTCTTCATCGCCTTCCCTCTTTTCTTCCGATGTTGACTCAATTCTCTCTGTATTGCCGTGTGCGTGATGGCAAATTACTTGTATAGGCATGGTCACAGGGTGATGTGACCCTGCCCCTTATGACGTCAGAGTCCCATCATGCCCTGGGACTGATGTCAGGGATGGGGTCACTGGGTGACATCGCCCGGTGACCACGCCACATGCCTATATTAGTCGTTGCACACGGCATTACGGAGGGAGAGCATTGTGTCAACATCAGGAGGAGAGAAGAGGACCGGGACAACACTAGAAAGAGCTGGCAGAAGATGGCGGGAGGAGAGCTCAGAGAACACACCGGAGAAGTCTAAAGACCCCCGGAGCTGCCTAATAAATTACTTTAAAAGTGTGTGTGTTATCCAGGTGAATGGGTAGGGGTAAGATGTACCCCCATACTCATTCACATAGGGTGGGGGGGCAGGATATGGGGCCCCCTTATTAAAGGGGGCTCCTGGATTCTGATGAGCCCACAGACCCTGACAACCAACGACCAGGGTTGTCGGGAAGAGACTCTTGTCGTCATCAACATGGGGACAAGGTGCTTTGGGGTGGGGGGGCCGCAGTGTGCCCCAAAGCACCCACCCCTTGTTGAAAGCATGCAGCTTGGTACAGTTCAGGAAGGGGGACCCTTGTTCGCCCCCACCCCCTTCCCTGATCGGCCGGGCTGCGTGCTCGGATAAGGGTCTGGTATGGGTTTTGGACGTAGGGGTTCCCCTAAAATCCATACCAGACCGAAGGGCCTTGTATGCTCTTGGAGGTGAAACCCACGCTTTTTTTTTTTTTTTTTTTTTTTTTTTTTACGTTGAGTTCCCCCTCAAGATCAGCAGAGCACAAGTCGCATGCAACACTGTGTTCTGACTTTGGTCCGACTTTGATCCTACTTCAGCCCACTGAAGATCACTGAAGTCGGATTAAAGTAGTGCAGGGAGGGTTTTCAAAGTCGGACCGACATGTGTTGGACCAGTTAAGACGGCTCTCATAGAGAAACATTGATTTCCACACATGCAACATGAGCTACCAATGTCGGAGCGTTTGTCACACCAGTGTGAACCTGCCTAAAGGCCTACTAGAACAGCTGAACTTTTATTTGGGGTCAATCAGGCACTTTAAATGACAGGTGTGTACTGACTCCTATTTAACATGAGCTTGAATGTGATTGAAGAGGAAGTAAACTTTGCTCCCCCCCCTTGCAAAGTAAGGACATAATGTGCCATTATGCATTGTATACTAACACATTATGTGACTCTTACCTGCAAAATAAGCCCTTGTCATCCCAGCTGCAGGCTGCATCCATCTTAAATGTTCCTTCTGGGTCTGGCACCTGGCTCTGACTGGCCAGAGCCGTGTGACGTCAGTCCCACGAATGCACGTAGGATCTGCCAGTCATGGCACAGGGCTCTGAAGAAATGGCACCAGCGGCTTTTTCAGAGCACATGTGCCGAGGACCTAAACGGTGCAAGTTTAGGAGATATTTACAGTACCTATATGTAAGCCGCCTTATACTTTCCCCTTTAATTCTGAACACGGCTACATCCCCAGTTAGAAAGTTTGCACACATGCAACCACATTTATTTTAGTTTTTGAGCTTTAACCACTTAAGCCCCGGACCAAAATGCAGGTAAAAGACCAGGCCCCTTTTTGCGATTCGGCACTGTCGCTTTAACTGACAATTGCGCGGTCGTGCGACGTGGCTCCCAAACAAAATTGGCGTCCTTTTTTTCCCACAAATAGAGCTTTCTTTTGGTGGTATTTGATTACCTCTGCGGTTTTTATTTTTTGCGATATAAACAAAAATAGAGCGACAATTTTGAAGAAAAATCAATATTTTACTTTTTGCTATAATAAATATCCCCCAAAAATATATAAAAAAAAAAAAATTCCTCAGTTTAGGCCGATACGTATTCTTCTACCTATTTTTGGTAAAAATCGCAATAAGCGTTTATCGGTTGGTTTGCACAAAATTTATAGCGTTTACAAAATAGGGGATAGTTTTATTGCATTTTTATTTTTTTTTATTTGTTTACGACTTCTAATGGTGGCGATCAGCTTTTTTTTTTTTTTTTTTTTTTCGTGACTGCGACATTATGGCGGACACTTGGGACAATTTTGACAAATTTTTGGGACCATTGTCATTTTCACAGCATAAAATGCATTTAAAAGGCATTGTTTATTGTGAAAATGACAGTTGCAGTTTGGGAGTTAACCACAGGGGGCGCTGATGGGGTTATGTGTAACCTGAAGTGTGTTTACAACTGTAGGAGTGACGTCATCGATTGTGTCTCCCTATAAAAGGGATGACATGATCGATGCTGCCGCCACAGTGAAGAACGGGGAAGCCGCGTTTACACACGGCTCTCCTCGTTCTTCAGCTCCGTGGACCGATCGCGGGACTCCAGCGGCGATCGGGTCCGAGTCCTGCGGTCCCGGAGCGCGCCCGTGACCCACGGCTGGGTACTAGTACAGGACGTACCTGTACGTGCCCAGCCGTGCCATTCTGCCAACGTATATGTGCAGGAGGCGGTCCTTAAGTGGTTAATTTACTAGATTTCAGTTTTTTTTTTCGATTAAGTTGTACAGTTTATAAGTCACAGTAAAGGTGGAAAGTTCTGAAAAAATGCATTGTTACATCTCAAACTGTGTGTGTGTGTGTGTGTGTGTGTGTGTGTGTGTGTGTGTTCAAAATGCCCATCCAGTGCTGTGGAGAGGCAGAGCTCGAAGATGCGAGTTGGTTAGTGTAGATGTAGTGACCAGGGTGATAAGGTGAAAATCTGAACTATAGAGCGGTGTAAATAAAACTAAAGATTGCGGCTGGGTTCACAATAGTGCGACGTGGGAAACCCTGCGCATCCAGTGTGGGTTCTGCATCACACATGACTAGCAGGCAGTTCACATTGCCCTCTTCAAACCGCTGGGAGTGTCTATACAAAGTTAATGACACCCACAGATCGGTAAGCATATCGCAGTGCGAACTGTCAATTCAGACAGTAATCGGATCGTGTGGGTGTGAACACCCATGCGATCCAATTCTGGTACGAACAAAAAAGGGTCCTGCAGGTGTTTGCTTCTGAATGCGATGCAAATGCAGCCATACAATTCGCATTGCACAGACATAGCTTGTGATCTGCACAGCTGTGCGGAGCAAATCGCATGCGATATCTACAGCTCGCTCGCTACAGTGTGAATTGGCCCTGAACCTTACAAAGTGAAACGGAACAACACAACAGCCAGACCAAGAGGCTCTCTGCCTCCTGAGTATCCTATTGGTCCAGCAGAAAGCATATCTGGCTTCACAAAGTAGATGAATGGAGGGGGATACAATTCCTAGCAAACGGGGCAAGGACCCTGCTGTGGAAAGAAAATGTTAGTTGCCCAAAAAGACCAAGAGTAATTAATGAATGCAGGTAACAAACCTACTTTTAAGCACTTTAAAGCAGGAAAGCACTAGCATGGGAATCTGAGGTTTTGAACGGAGATCTGGAAAACCTGACCCATTGGTGCCCCCTGAGAACTGTGCTATACACTTGGTATTTTACCAACTTTGCTTGAAAGGGATCACTAATGCTATGCAGTCAAAAATCAGCACGTTCAAAAGTTGTTTATATACACTTTATTAGCCGTGTTTAGGAGAGTTGGCAGTATAGAAAACCTAAAATAAAATCTGCTAATGCTGTATAATGTGGGTAGCATCTGCATGAGGGCTGCATAGAAATAAATTCTGGTATTACATAAGGCACTGTAGTTATCTAATCTAACAGTATAATTATGTTATGTAAACCTTTTGAGTATAATGCTCAGATTTTCTTTTAAAGGACTGCAAGCAGAATGCACACATTTGCATGAACTCTGACTAACATAAGACAAAGACAGCCAATGATGGTGCGTAAAAGCAGTACAATGTGACCTGCGGCACATTATAACCTAGCCAGCTTTAACCACATGCCCTCTGGAAGATTTACCCCCCCCTCCCCACCCTTCATGGCCAGGCTGTTTTTGTGATATGGTTCTGCGTTATTTTAATTGACAATCATGCAGTCATGCAACGCTGTACCCAATTATTTTTTTTATTTTTTTTTTACCCCAAATGGAGCTATAAAAGACCAACAATTTTGAATAAACTTTATTACCTTCTGCTATAAAATGTATTTTTAACATTTTAAAAATCAATTTTATTTATAAATTTAGGCCAATCTACATTCTGCTACATATTTGTGGTAACAAAAATCCCAATAAGCGTAAATTTGTTGGTTTGAGCACATTTTGGTGTCTTCAATCTATGGGATATACTGGAATTTTATATATAAAAAATATATAGCGCATTATAGCAGGACTGCGACATTGTGGCAGACAATCTGACACTTTGTGGGAACTAGTGACACTAATACTGTGATCAGTGGTAGAAATATGCACTGTCACTGTACTAGTAACAATGGCTAAGAAGGTAAACATCTAGGGTGGGCAAGGGTTAAATGTGCCTAGCCAGTGTTTGTGTGTACTATGTGCTGTTTTTACAAAGGGATGTGATGGATTTTATTCCCTGCTTTGCTGGGAAAGAACAGCACCCCCCCCCCCCCACTTTAGGCTGGAGCTCTGCATTGTTTACATATGCAGAGCTCTGTCCAGCCTCTCTCCTCAACTATTAACAGACATCCATTGGCCAGCATCTGCTGATCGACTTCTGCTGTGCCCAAGCACAGCAAAGTGTGTGTGTTTATCTTTTTATACAGTCCTGATCAAAAGTTTAAGACCACTGGAAAAATGGCAAAACATCATATTTTACATTGTTGGATCTTAACAAGGTTCCAAGTAGAGCTTCAACATGCAACAAGAAATGAGAGTGAGACAAAAAAAATATTGAGCATTCAATTAATTGAAAATAATGAATAAACTGAAACAGGCTGTTTTTTCAGCTGATCAAAAGTTTAGGACCACACTTCCAAAAAAAACTAACCCCCCCAAAACAGAAATCCAACTTCCAAACATGAACTCTGTAATGAGTAGCTCCGCCGTTATTGTTGATCACTTCAAAAATTCATTTCGGCATGCTTGATGCCTCGCGTTTCCATGAGGTGAGTGGGAACATTTCTCCAAGTGGTGAAGACAGCCGCACGAAGGCCATCTACTGTCTGGAACTGGTGTCCATTTTTGTAAACTTCCCTTGCCATCAATCCCCAAAGGTTCTCAATTGGATGTAGATCAGGGGAACAGGCAGGATGGGCCACAGGAGTGATGTTATTCTCCTGGAAGAAGTCCCTTGTCCTGCGGGCATTGTGTACTGTAGGTTGTCCTGTTGAAAAACCCAGTCGTTACCACACAGACGAGGGCCCTCAGTCATGAGGAATGCTCTCTGCCACATCTGGACATAGCCAGCGGCCGTTTGACGCCCCTGCACTTCCTGAAGCTCCATTGTTCCACTAAAGGAAAAAGCACCCCAGACCATTATGGCACCCCCTCCACTGTGGCGCGTAGAAAACATCTCAGGTGGGATCTGCTTGTCATGCCAGTAACGTTAGAAACCATCAGGACCATCAAGGTAACATTTTTTTCTCATCGGAGAATAAAACTTTCTTCCACCTTTGAATGTCCCATGTTTGGTGCTCTCTTGCAAAGTCCAAAGGAGCAGTTCTGTGACGTTCAAGGAGACAAGGTTTTTCAAGACTTGTTTTGTTTTTGAAGCCCTTCAGTCTCCGATGTCGTCTGATTGGTTATGGGGCTGCAGTCAGCACCAGTAAGGGCCTTAATTTGGGTCGAGGATCGTCCAGTGTCTTGATGAGACCCTGCTTATGCAGTTCAGCAACCCGACCACGCTCAAAAGGAGTTTTTTTGCCTTTGCCATCACAACGTGTGACTACCTGACAGAAAATGACAATGAATCCACATCTTTGCACAGATTTGGCCTTTTTTAAAGGCATGTGGTCCTAAACTTTTGATCAGCTGAAAAACAGCCTGTTTCAGTTTATTCGTTATTTTCAATTAATTGAATGCTCAAATGTTTTGTCTCACTCTCATTTCTTCTTGCATGTTGAAGCTCTACTTGGAACCTTGTTAAGATCCAACAATGTAAAATATGATTTTTTGCCATTTTTCAAGTGGTCTTAAACTTTTGATCAGGACTGTATTATATATTTTTTTTACAAGGGAGTACACCCCTTTTTGTAAAGATTTTATATTTTCGTGTGACACTGCTACAATGTAAAGTATCATTTCTTCAAAGTAGTGAGTGTACCGCTTGTATAACAGTGCAATGACACAGCCATAAGTGAGTACAACCCTAAGTGAAAATGTCCAAATTGGGCTTAATTGGCCCTTTTTCCTCCCTGGTGTCATGTGACTTGTTAGTGTTACAAGGTCTCAGGTGTGAATGGAGAGCAGGTGTGTTCATATCTCTCCCTCTGCAACTGAGCTGCAGCACAGTGGCCAAGACCATACAGCAGTTGGACTGGTTCCACTGAGAACAGGCTTTGCCATGGTCGACCAAAGAAGTTGAGTGCACATGCTCGGCATCGTATTCAGAGTTGTCTTTGGGGAAATAAACGTATGAGAGCTGCCAGGATTGCTGCAGTGGTTGTGGGGGGGGGGGTCAGCCTGTCAGTGCTCAGACATGCACTGCAACCAATTGGTCTGCATGGCTGCACTTTGCGTAATCTGCGTCGCTGATTCTGGCGGAACTTCAGGAAAGTTTATCACAACGTTGCTCAGTGCTGATAAAAAATGGGTATCATTTTGGTTATTTTAGATCAGGGGTCTCCAAACATTCTAAACAAAGGGTCAGTTTATTGTCCTTCAGACTCTTGGAGTGCCGGACTTTGACCAGTGGGGGTGGCAATTTTCCTGGCAACAGTGGGACTAGACATTTGGTATTAGGGGGAGGAATAGTGCCCCATCGTTGGTATCATAGAAGGAATAGTGCCCTGTTAGTGATAGTGGGAGAAATGATGCTTCACTGTCGTGTCAGATGGCAAAATAGTGTCTTGTATCAGTGGGAGGGATGGAGCCCCAAGGGCCGGATAAAGGCAAAGGGCCGCTGTTTGGAGACCACTGTTTTAGCTCAGTAGATTACTTTTAGAAAAGCCTGGATACTCTCCTAAATGTACATAGTATAACTGGGTACTAAGATTTGTAGGTAAAGTTTAATCCGGGGTAAATCCGATTGCCTCTCGGGGGGGATCAGGAAGGAATTTTTCCCCCCTGCTGTAGCAAATTGGATCATGTTCTGCTGTGTTTTTTTTTTTTTTTTTTGTCTTCCTCGAACTGTGGGTATGGAGTTGGGTGTATGGGATTGTACTCTGTGTGTTTGTTTTTGTTTTTTTTTTGTGGTGGAACTGGATGGACTTTTTTTCAACCTGACTAACTATGTAACTATCAAAGGAATGAACTTAAGTCTGCAAATGAGGTCAGTTTAGCCACTTAAAGACCAAGCTTTTTTCTGACACTTGTTGCTTACAAGTTCAGTATTTTTTGCTAGAAAATTACTTGAATCACCCAAACATTCCCTCTCCCTCAAACGGTATACATTCAGCATGTGTAGGTCAGCCGGTCTGACAGAACCCAGCCATTTGCTGGAAACTGACCAGCTGACTGGAGTGTTTTGGTAGGAACATAACCGCTCAGAAGGGGGGATTGCTGTACTGACGTCTGGCTTGTTAGTACAGTGGCTCTAGCTGGAGCTGTCAGGTTTGTTTGTTTTTAACCCAGCGGGTTGAACAAAAGCTTGGTGTGTACCAAGCTTTCATGTTTTGGATTGAGACACACTATAGAAGGATAAGCTTTCATGTTTTTAAAACCACTTTTTAGTACCAGGAATGTCTGCCAAGGGCCCCATTTGTGGCACTATGTAAATTGCCTTGGTGGTAACAAAATCCATTGCATTATTACACGTTTGATAATTTTGTTAAATGTTTTTTGTTCTTTCTCTTTAGATGATGATGTTGACCTAGAGGCTCTTGTGAATGATATGAATTCTTCTCTGGACAGTTTGTACTCTACATGCAGCAGGGTATCGGAATCTGTGCCACTTCTTAAAAATGGACAGCTTAATCAAAGCCAGCTATCAAACTCAGGAACCAACAATCTTCCGTCCACACAACAGCGACAGAAGATGCAACGCTCCCAACCAATGCAAATACAAGCAGTCAGGTTGTAAACCCAATCAGCATGTTTCATTTAGAATTTTCTTGACATGTCTTCAAAGCCAACTTCACCAGTATATTTAGTGTTTGGTGCAGTGTCCTTTTTTTTTTTTTTTTTTGTAGGTGTTGCAAACAAAACGAAGAGAAAATAAAATGTGCCTAGAACAATTTTCTGTTGGCGACCTTTTGCCATAGAAGGAAAACTAAAACAAAGATACCCTGTAAAAAAGCTTAAAGTAGACCTATAGGCCAAACTTTTGTGTTTTTCATTTTGAACTGGGGGAGGGTTAAGACCTATCTTATGTTCCTTCTGTATTCCATTGGAGAGATTTGTACTCGTATAGCCAAACCAAGAAGTGGGGAAATCCCTGCAAATTAAAGGGGTTGTAAGGTCAGAAGGCTTTTTAAAGCCTGTGTGCAAAAGCCCCCCTAATACTGGAGCCCCTTCTCTGTCCAGCGATGTCCATGTGTGTCTTGGCCCCACCTCCTCTCCCTCCTGATTGGTTAACCTGACAGAAGCCAATGGGGCCACTGCTGTGTCTCAGCCAATCAGGGGGTGGGGCCAAACCACAGCTCTGTCTGAATGGACAGACAGAGCTGAAGCTCAGCTTGGGTGCCCCCTTAAGCAGCTTGCTGTGGGGGCACACAACAGGAGCAAGGGGCCAGGAGCACAGAAGAGGGACCCAAGAAGAGAAGGATCTGGGCTGCTCTGTGCAAATCCACTGCATCAGAGCAGGTAAGTATAACGTGTGTGTGTGTGTGTGTGTGTGTGTGTTTT
This sequence comes from Rana temporaria, assembly GCF_905171775.1. Classification (NCBI taxonomy): domain Eukaryota; kingdom Metazoa; phylum Chordata; class Amphibia; order Anura; family Ranidae; genus Rana; species Rana temporaria. Next base: position 160,135,475 of record NC_053493.1, read on the forward strand.
TTATTTTTTTAAAGAAAATACTTTACAATCACTTTAAGGGAATACCTTGGGTCTTGCTATTGGGCAGGGTTGGTTCTAGCCTGTCTGATGTGGGGTGCAGTAAAAGATGGGAGGTCAGCAATTTGTAGGGAAGTGTACAGGTGTTGGCAGGGCAGAAGACGGGGTCAGTAAGTGAGGCAGAGTTCTGAGGTCAGTAGTTCACTTAAATCCGTTTTCTTTATCGTACATCACGGGACACAGAGCGGCATATTCATTACTATATGGGTTATATGGAGTACCTTCAGGTGTTGACACTGGCAATCTTCAAACAGGAAATGCCCCTCCCTATATAACCCCCTCCCATAGGAGGAGTACCTCAGTTTTTACGCCAGTGTCTTAGGTGTTAGTCATGGTTTAGCTTGCCTCCGCATCCTTGGGATTAGGTGAGCTAACCGGTTCTGTCCAAAAAAGCCTCAGCGCTAAAGTGGTCAGTAACCGGACCCCAAACCCTTGGGGTATAGCCCATAATGCTTTTCTTTTTAGAGAGCTGGACCCTGGGCCCAGAACTTAGAAACCTTTGGGTGCCTAATGTTTCTGTTGCCAGAGTGCTATATGGGCCCAGGACAGTGGATCCTTCATAGGAACCCAGGGCCTGAAGGTCTAGACATCCCCACCGAGATGGGGGAAGATTGGGCCTCTTGCTTGGCAAAGTCCTGCGGCATGGAGCAGGTGAGTGAGGGGAAAACTTGCGGAACTTGGTTCTTAGCAGGTTTTTTCTGGGGGGTCACAGGGGACATGCCTAAAGTTATGCACTGCATCTGGCAAACTAGTCACATATCATAAAGATAGGATGGCTCTATATGTATTATTCCCCATAAAATGTGACCTCCCTTGTAGTGTTGGAAAAGCATTGAGTGGGGCCTGTGTGATATAAAGTATATGTGTGTGTCAGAGAGCTGTGCTTACCTGCAAGCCTCCAGGCGATGCTCCATTCAGTCTTCTTCCTCAGAGCCTGCAAAGCAGGCAAAACGCTGACCTCCTCATGGTTCCAGGCTGCAGGCTGCAGTTTGCTGGAGCAGAGAGGTCCCTTCCTCCCAACCCCACCCCCCCCCCTGTCGGGAGGGGCATTTCCTGTTTGAGATTGCTGGGGGGGGGAAGGGCGGGTCAGTGGCTTAAGGAAGGGGCGGCCCTTCCTTGTTTGTTCCATATAGCTCATTCAATACTTTGGAACTGGGGAGGAAAGACCAGAACGGCAAGCACGGGGCGCCGAGGACACACAGTGGCCAGAAAGAATATTGCAGTCTTCAGAAAGACTGTTTTCAAGCCTAGGAATAGGCTGTTTCTTTTCCATCTCATAGTTTTTCTTGCAATACTACTCAGGGGGACAGAATGTTTTTTCTTTCCTAGATTTGAAGAAAAAAAAAAAAAAAAAGAAAAAAAAAAAAAAAAAAATGTCATCTAGGGGAGAGGAAGCATTTTTTATCCCCCAAACAGGTGTTTGGGCATTTAACTATTTATAAGTCCCAGGTACCAATAAGTAGCAGGTGTACCTCGGTATTGTACCATGGCATCAAAAAACAAGGGTACAAGAGGTGGGGATTCCCCCAGAGAGTCTGAGGTCTCGGACAAAGCTATGCCGCTGCTTTCCCCACAGGGAGCCTTGGGGCCATCGGGATCTGGGGCTGGAGCTGACGCGAGTCAGTCCAACCCTAAGATGGTCACGGAGAAGGTATTACTCACCTCTTTAAAAGAGATGCAGAAAAGCATGGGAAAAATGATAGCCGCAGCTATGCGGGGCAGTAAGCGGAATAGATCTCCGTCGCCCGAGCGCGGACCCTCAGAGGAGGAGGTCCTTTCCTCAGGGGAATTGGACGACCTCTTGGACAAGGACCAAGTAGGTTCAGGGATCGAGGATCCGGATACAGAGGAGTCTGGGGCAGTCTCCCTGAGGGAGAGCTGGTGGATTCAAGGATTGTCGGACTTGGTCCATAAGGCATTCAACTTGCCAGTACCAGATCTCCAGGTATCGACGGTTTCAGCTTTGGGCTCACTGAGGGCGCCTCAAAGCAATGCTGTGTTTCCGATCCATCCTCTATTAGAGGGAGTTTTGTTCCAAGATTGGAACAAGCCAGATAAGATCTTCTTACCACCTAAAAGATTCTCTGTCCTATATCCTATGGAAGATAAATTTTCCAAAAGATGGGCTACTCCTGCAGTGGACGCAGCCATCTCATGTGTTAACAAATCGTTAACATGCCCTGTAGAAAACATACAGGTGTTCAAGGATCCAGTTGATAAGCGCTTGGAAGCACTACTTAAGAACTCCTTCACTGCTGCAGGGGCAGTAGTACAGCCAGCTGTGGCCGCGATTGGGGTTGCTCAAGCATTATCGGATCAATTTAAGCAGATGCTTAAACTTATTCCTGCTCAGCAGGCAGAAGAATTTTCGGATGTCCCTAAGGCCATATGTTTTACGGTAGACGCAATCAAGGATTCTATCCAGCAAGCGTCACGTTTATCGTTATCCCTTATCCATATGAGAAGACTCTTATGGTTAAAAAGCTGGGAGGCTGAGCCCCCATGCAAGAAGCTCCTGGTAGGGTTCCCCTTCCATGGAGGACGACTCTTCGGAGAAGACCTAGATAAATACATTCAGACCATTTCAAACGGCAAGAGTACTCTCTTGCCAACTAAGAAGAAGGTTCAGGGGCCTGCGTTTAAACGACAGTATTCCCCTGGGCAGGGGCCCTCTAATACTAAGCAGTATCGACGGCCTCCTGCAAAAGCAAGCTTCGGCTTCAACAGCAGATCACAAGGACAGGCTGTTAGAGGCAAAAGGCAGTGGTTTCGCAAACCAGCAAAACCAGCCCCCAAGCCAACCTTATGAAGGGGCGCCCCCACCCACGAAGGTGGGGGGAAGGCTGCGACTCTTTTCAGAGATTTGGGAAGCCAGCATTCCCGACGAGTGGGTACGGTCTTCCGTGGCCACAGGCTACAAACTAGATTTCCTAAGGTTTCCTCCTCCTCATTTCCAGGAGTCGAGGATTCCAAACGATCCGGAGAAGGGAGCTGCATTAAGATCGGCATTAGATCATCTACTTTCCCAGGAAGTAATAGTAGAGGTACCAGTCCTGGAACAGGGGCTAGGTTTCTACTCCAACCTATTCATCATCCCGAAGTCCAATGGAGATGTCAGGCCAATTTTGGACCTAAAGATGGTAAATACATACCTAAAGATCCGCTCATTTCGGATAGAATCCGTGCGGTCAGCAGCTACCACACTCCAAAAGGACGACTTCATGGCGTCCATAGACATAAAGGATGCCTACCTTCATCTTCCAATTTATCAGCCACATCAAAAAATATCTACGCTTCATGGTGGCTTCGCGTCACTTCCAATTCGTGGCGCTTCCCTTCGGGTTGGCTACGGCCCCCCGGGTGTTCACGAAGGTCCTAGCTCCAATCCTAGCCAAACTAAGGATCCAAGGGGTCACGATCCTAGCATACCTGGACGACCTCCTAGTCATAGATCACTCGTCTCCTGGCTTGGAGCGAGCAGTGGCCCTCACGGTCCAATACCTCGAGAGGTTCGGCTGGGTCCTAAATCGAGAAAAGTCAGCTTTCCTGCCCACAAGGCAGTTGGAATATCTCGGCATGAGATTAGACACAGAACAACAAAGAGTGTTTCTACCTCCTGAGGAAGGTCAAAGCCATCAAGGAATTAATCCTACTGGTTCTAAGCAAGAAGGAACCGACTATTCGCCTATGTATGAGGTTACTAGGCAAGATGGTGGCCACATTCGAGGCGGTACCATACGCCCAGAGCCACACTCGCATCCTGCAGGCAGCCATCCTGTCAGCATGGAGCAGAAGGCCACAGGCCTTGGATATCCCGTTGCCGCTCTCATCAAGAGTCCGACAAAGTCTGTGTTGGTGGTTAGACCCTCAGAATCTACTGAAGGGGAAGTCTTTCAGCCCAGTGGCTTGGAAGATAGTGACCACAGACGCCAGCCTGATGGGCTGGGGAGCAATTTTGGATGGTTGCACTCGCCAAAGTACTTGGGCAACGCCAGAGAAGCAGTTGCCCATCAACATCTTGGAGCTCAGAGCTGCTCGACTAGCCCTCAGGGCTTGGACGTCAAAATTGCAGGGGTTCCCGGTGAGAATTCAATCAGACAATGCCACGGCCGTGGCATACATAAATCACCAAGGGGGAACCAGGAGTCAAGCCGCTCAGAGAGAGGTGAGCTTGATTCTCCTATGGGCAGAGGCTCATGTGCCCTGCATATCGGCAATATTCATTCCAGGAGTGGACAACTTTCAGGCGGACTTCTTAAGCCGCCAGACTCTATTGCCGGGGGAATGGTCTCTGCATCCACAAACCTTTCAAGCACTCTGCCAAAGATGGGGAGTGCCGGACGTGGATATCATGGCATCGAGACTCAACAAGAAGCTAGACAGGTTCATGTCCCGCTCAAGGGATCCGATGGCCTGCGGAACCGATGCGTTGGTTTGCCCTTGGCATCAGTTCAAACTTCTTTATGCGTTTCCCCCGCTCCAGTTACTACCCCGCCTGCTGCGCAGGATCCGGGTGGAGCACATACCAGTCATCCTGGTAGCTCCAGCATGGCCCAGAAGGGCATGGTACTCACTAATCTTAAGGATGGTAGTGGGAGACCCTTGGACTCTTCCTCTACGGCCAGACCTGCTATCGCAAGGTCCGATCCTCCACCCTGCCTTACGGCATCTAAATTTGACGGCCTGGAAGCTAAATCCCTGATTCTCAGGGGTAGAGGTCTGTCTCAGAAAGTAATCTCTACCCTAATCAGAGCCAGGAAACCGGTCTCTAGGGTGATTTATTACAGGGTCTGGAAGGCCTATGTAGGCTGGTGTGAGTCCAAGCGATGGCTTTCTCGCAAATTCACCATTGATAGAGTTTTAAGTTTTCTCCAGCTAGGAGTGGATAAAGGATTGGCATTAAGCACAATCAAAGGACAGATTTCTGCTCTGTCAGTGTGGTTTCAGCGGCCGCTGGCCACCCACTCGCTGGTTAAGACCTTCCTTCAAGGGGTCTTACGTATTAAACCTCCAGTTAAATCCCCGCTTTGCCCGTGGGATTTAAACCTTGTTCTGTCAAGTTTACAGAAACAACCGTTTGAGCCGTTGGCTGAAATTCCTTTGGTTTTACTGACAAGGAAGTTAGTATTTTTGGTCGCCATAGTTTCCGCAAGAAGAGTATCGGAACTGGCGGCCTTATCCTGTAAGGAACCATATCTTATTTTTCACAAGGACAGGGTCGTTCTCCGCCCTCATCCTTCCTTCCTACCGAAGGTTGTATCCAGTTTTCATTTGAACCAGGATTTGGTATTACCATCCTTCTTCCCTAAACCTACTTCCAGAAAGGAAGGGTTGCTGCATACCTTGGATATCGTCAGGGCCATGAAGGCCTATCTTAAAGCTACAAAGAAGATCCGGAAAACAGATGTGCTGTTCATATTACCAGATGGGCCCAAGAAGGGGCAGGCAGCTGCAAAGTCCACCATTTCTAGGTGGATTAAGCAATTAATCACTCAGGCCTACGGCTTGAAAGGGTTGCCTCCTCCAGTATCATTAAAGGCTCATTCTACTAGGGCCATGGGCGCCTCCTGGGCAGCACACCACCAGATCTCTATGGCTCAAGTTTGCAAGGCGGCAACCTGGTCTTCTGTCCACACGTTTACAAAATTCTACCAGTTGGACGTAAGAAGGAGGTCTGATACAGCCTTTGGGCAGGCAGTGCTGCAGGCTGCAGTTTGAGACCCTCGGATTCCGGGGGCTCCTCTTTTTTGAGTTAAATTTAAAATTTAAGATTATTTTTCTCAACTAAGTTGGATTTATTATGATTTGAGTATTTCTCTAAATTAAATCCTTTTGTCTTGGAGATGTTCTCCCTCCCCTCATTGTGAGCATTGCTTTGGGACATCCCATATAGTAATGAATATGCCGCTCTGTGTCCCGTGATGTACGATAAAGAAAAAGGGATTTTTAATACAGCTTACCTGTAAAATCCTTTTCTTGGAGTACATCACGGGACACAGAGCTCCCACCCCTCTTTTTTGGGGACCATTTTGGGAGGCATACTGCTTGCTACAAAACTGAGGTACTCCTCCTATGGGAGGGGGTTATATAGGGAGGGGCATTTCCTGTTTGAAGATTGCCAGTGTCAACACCTGAAGGTACTCCATATAACCCATATAGTAATGAATATGCCGCTCTGTGTCCCGTGATGTACTCCAAGAAAAGGATTTTACAGGTAAGCTGTATTAAAAATCCCTTTTTTAGGGTGAACCTCCACTTTAATACTGTAGTAAAGGTCTTTAAAAGAATTACACCTGCAAATTTATGTTATAATGTGCTAGTATGCCCTTTAAAAAGCATACTAGCACATGGCACGCTTGCCTTTTAAAATGAAACTCTCCAGCGGTGCACTGACAAGGCTTCTCCATCTTAACCTGGTTTTCCTTCTGGTTTGCTGGCTCCAGTCCTTTGGCCGAGTCATGATGTAATTCCCGAACATGCGAGTCGAGGTCATGTCAAAGGGCTTTTTTTTGGGGAAGGGGGTTTACTTTAAGGCAGAACTTTGTTTTTTCCTTGTTGCTAATCTCTTTTCACAAAGTAGGTCACTCATGTTCTTCGGAGCTCCTGTATAGGGTTGCAACTAATGATTATTTTCATAATCGATTAGTTGGCCGATTATTGTTTCGAATAATCTGTTAATAAACTTATAAAAACATTTTTTAGCTGCGATTTGCATTTTATTTATTTTTTGGCCAATTTGTTGTTGGGCATATTAGAAAACACAAATTTCCACAAAAATGTTTTTCTGCAGCTTCTCCATTGAAGTATATTGAACCAAAAAAACAAAATGGCACCGTTTTGCGTTAAAAAAAAGTCCTTGCCCTTTCCAAATACGCAACAGCTGAAAAAATCATGGATGTGAAACAATGTAAATTAACTGTAGTGTGTTTCTGCAAAAAGCAGAGGTGTGACCCCGGCCTGAGATGTTTAGTAACATAATGGGGTTAAAGCTAAAATTAGTACAAAGAGAAAATAATCGCTACTGTAAGGGGTTCATTTTTTTACTGTGGGACAGTGAAAGTAATATTTACAGTAGAGATTTGCTCTTTTTGTACTATAAAGGGCATTTTTTTATTTTTTTTAACCCAATTATGTTACTGGCTGATTAATCGATTATGAAAATAGTAATCGATTGATTTCATAATCGATTAGTTGTCGATTAATCGATTAGTTGTTTCGGCCCTACTCCTGTAGTTCCTCTGTAATGGGCTGCTGTGCTTGCTGAAAAAACGTTCTTGCCTGGTGACTTCCTTCTTGTAAGACTGCTGGCTGCTATCCCTCCAGTAACCTCAGCCAGAGTTCTGACACGCCCCCTTGTAGTTCTAGCAGGGAGGAGGTAGGTACGTAGTGGGTGGAAGGGAATCTCGCTGCTCACGGTCTGTGCCACCCATGAAGGTATCCTTCCTCCCTCCTCCCCCCTCACAGCAATCTACCCACACCATACCGCCCCCTGCTTGCTATCTCCGTGCGGAGCTGGATTATTGTAAGAAATTACTTGTATGACACAGCGGGGGATCGTCTGCTGTGTCAGGTATTGTATATGAGAGGACGCCACTCGCTGATGTCCTGCCGGCAAATTAACAGTGCGCCATCGATCATAATACCGGTGGGGAGGCGGGACATCAGCAATTAGTATTCTCGTATAAAAAACCTGACACAGCAGGGGATTCCTGCTGTCATACAAGTAATTTTTGATAGTCCTCTGCAATGGTGGTCTCTACAACACGGCACTGGTTTTCTTTTATAAGGCTGTAACCCATCATACCGTGTGGTATGACTGGCTGCATAATGAGACAGGTGATTTATGTTCAAGTGGGAGAGTTCACATTTACATGTACAAGCTAGTGTGAACCATACACTAATTATACCACCCATATACTGCTGTCCTTTTAAGGTGGTGACAGTAAGCTGACACCTATGCTGCACATGTAAGGTTACTTTCATCCTGTTAAAAACAAAAAAAAAAATGGCAATATGAGTGCCATTTAGTGACTGATAGGGAGGCATGTAACCCTAAGTTTCTTTTTCCAGCAGAGGAAATTGATGAGCTTTTAAAATCAATTTATGCCTCTGAACAGATTGATACCACACCAAAATCCAATCTGTGCCAGATGGAATGTATAGTGGGCTTCAGGGGCGGAAGTCAAGGACTTTCCCAGGTTCACCAGTCACTTAAGGATATGATTCTGTCAGAATGGAAAGATCCGGAAAGGAGAGTGTTCCAACCTAAATGGCACAAAAGATTTCCTTTTCAATCTGAAATTGAAGAGACTTTCTTTAAATGTCCTAGGCTAGATGCCCATATGTCTCGGGTTTCTAAGAAGTCAGACCTGTCCTTTTGAAGACTCTGGAGTCCTGAAAGTAAATGTATAGGAAGGCCGATTCTTTGCTACGCAAGGCCTGGGATGCTTCAGCTTTATCCTTGGGTCCAGTTGTAGCATCCACCAGTGGGGCTAGGAATTTAGATGTATGGGTTCAGTGTCTGGACGAGCTCCTTTCGTCTGACACCCCCAAAGAGCAGATTAGGGAGTCCCTCCCACTCATTGCTAAGTCAGTAGCCGCTTTGGCAGATGCAGCTGCATCCTCTGTGAAAGCTACAGCTAGGTCTTCTGCTCCTCATTAATTCAACCAGACGAGCAATCTGGCTTGGGTCTTGGGAGAGGGATCTGGTCTCCATGAACAAGCTCTGCGCCATTCCCTTTTGAAGGTAAGCTCTTATTCGGTTCCTCCTTGGTGGAGGTCCTAGCTCGTTCCTCTTAAGTGTAGACATTTCTCTTCTCAAAAGAATAAGCCACAGAATGAGACTTTTTGTGGTTTCCAAAACAAAACTAATTTTGGAACCAACAGGCGACGAAAAAGTGGTCTTTTAACAAAGATAAGCAAAAGGGGACTCTCTCTCTTTACTGCTTCAGCCTCTTCCAAAAATCCCCAGTGATGCAGGGGTAGGGGGAAAGGCTGTCCCATTTCGTCAAGGAATGGGAAAAGATTTCCGACAATTTCTTCCAAGCATCTTCGAGGACAGCCCATGAGACCTAGGGCTCCTCCTCCTACCAGGACAGGAAACGCCTTACCCCCAACAGATAAAAGGGTGGTCCTCCAGGCCCCATGTCAGTATTGGTGTTTCCTCCGGTCGGGGGGTAACATGTTTCCTGGAACTGGTTCCCCTAGGTCTTAAGAGCATGGCTCCCTGAGCGATGGGTGAGTTTTCCTACCTCTTCCTTGGGTCCCAGAGCGGCACATCCACCGGGGGAGTTGGTTTGTGGCTGCTGTCCCTGCTTCTCGGTACATGGAGAATGTCAGTGCCGTAGTGTCGTCTGAGCTCCCCCCTGCAAAACCGCATGGTTTTCTGCTGGTGCAGTGGCGGTGTTGGCTTTTTTCCCTGTCAGTACAGCCAGGCTAGAACATGCAGGGGAAGGAGAAAGCCACGTGCAGGGATGGGCGGGACTTGCGTTCCAAGCTGGCTCACAGGGCGTGTGACGTCATCGGTGGGCGCCTGGAGACGCTAGTTCCGGTCTCAAAACGGCACGAACTGGGAGGCTGGTCGTTTAAAAAGTGAAACCCAGCAAAGGCTGCGGACCACTACAGAGGCAGGATGGACTCCTTTGAGATGCCTGCACAGGCAGCCGAATCAAGCCCTAACACCAGCTCCTCACAGGTAAGCCTGAAGTGTATGTACTTTCTTGCACAGCCTGTGAGTGTCTTTCCCCTTGTAACTAGTAGGAACTAGGTAAAGGGAGCACATTTTTCTTTCTCCTGCACGGGGTGTAACGGAGGGTATGTTGCAGAAAATTTACAGGGTCATTTGTTCTCTTGCAGGCGAAGACTCAGGACAAAGCCCAAGCGCAGCCACCAAAAAAGAAATGTGCAGTGTGCGGAAGTAAACTGAGCTCCTCATGGAGTTAACCAGTTTGCCGCTCCTGTATTTCAGGCCTAGTAAAAGATGAGGTAGTCTCATGTCAGAAAATACTGACTTCAGTTAGTGATGAGCTTAAATCTACTTTTAGCTCTTTCAAAACTCTAATTGATAAATTTCTGGCTCCCACAGAGGGTCAGTCTTCAAACAGAAAGGCTTCAGTTGGTAGCATTCCGCAACAAAGGGTGGAGAGTAAAGACTCTGAGGCTGAAGCCAGATCTACCCATTCTTCAGACGATTGAGGGTCAGATACAGGGCCCAGGGATGGAGAATCCTCTAGGGCAGGGATATGCAAATAGCGGACCTCCAGCTGTTGCAAAAATACCCAAAAAGTCCCATCATGCCTCTGCCTCTGGGTGTCATGCTTGTGGCTGTCAGTCTTGCTATGCTTCATGGGACTTGTAGTTCTGCAACAGCTGGAGGTCCGCTAATTGCATATCTCTGCTCTAGGGGCTCAAGATGTCTTATTAAAGGCTATTTATACAACTCTTGAAATGGAAGAGGAGGAGGTACAATTGTCTAAGCATGACCTTATGTACAAAGATTTGCACAAGAAGAAATCTAAAGTCTTTCCAGTGCACAGTTCCCTCCTTGATACTACCAAGCTGGAGTGGGAAAATCCAGAGAGAAAACCTTTTTTTCTGGTAACCTAAAAAGGTTTCCATTTGATGAGGATGCAGCGCAGCCGTGGAACAAAAATCCAAAGTTAGACGCACCTCTTTCAAAAGTTTAAAAAAATTCGGACCTGGAATTGGATGATATGGGCTCGCTTAAGGACCCGATGGACAAGAGGAGATATTATTTTTCAGAGCCTGGGATTCAGCTATGGGGAATCTCAAACGGGCTCTGGCCTCCACTTGTGTAGCCAGAAACCTGGAAAAAAATGGCTCACACGGATACAAACCCATCTGTTGGCAGGTACCTCTAGGGAGGAGATTCTAAAATCCTTTCCTCTCCTTTTTTAGTGCTGTGTTTTTTTTTTTTAGCTGATTCTTCCGCAGAGTCGGACTTCGGTCCTAGTAAAATTCAGCCAGGAGAAGCCTTTGGCTTAAAACCTGGTCAGGTGATGGAGCCTCTAAATTGCACCTATGTGGGGATCATCTTTTTGGCCCAGGTCTGCAGGAAGCACTGGAACGTACAGGCGATAGAAAAAGGTCTTTCCAGAAAACAAGAAAAAGCAGACAGGCAGAAAAAAATGTTGTGGCCAAAACAGGCAGCAAAGTCCTAGAGAAAAGGACAACAGGCCCAAGAAACATTGGGCAGGGCAGAGGTAGAAGGGGTGTTTTGTTTAACATACCTCAACAGCCCGCCAAGCCACAGTGACCAGCATCTTCCTGTGGGAGGAAGATTGAGGGCCTTTCTCCCACAGTGGGCAGCAGTCACCTCAAGTCCCTTCATTCTGGATCTAGTAGTAAATGGGTACAGGCTGGAATTCTCCTGCCAACCACCAGAGCGACTATTGATCACCTCCCCTCCCAAAGATCGGGGAAAAAGCGAGGGCTCTGGGTCTCCAAATAGACTTTTTAGACCAGAAAGTCCTGTTCCCCGCTCAGATCAGAGCAAAGGGTTCTATTCCCATATTTTTTTTTATCAGAAAGCCGTCAGGAAAGTATCGGCTTATTCTGAACCTTCGGTCTTTAAACCGATCGATCAGGTACAAGCATTGTATGGAGACAGTGTTCACAATCAAAAGCCTGCTTTACCTAAACTGCTTCATGGCCACTTTGGACTTAAGGGACTCTTATCTGCATGTCCCGATCCATCCAGCATTCCAAAGATTTTTGAGAATAGCGGTGAAAATGGGAACAGAAATTCGTCACTTTCAGTTTCAAGCCCTTCCCTTCGGGCTGTCCTCGGCCCCACGCATTTTCACAAAAGTGTTGGAGGCACTGGCTCCGCTAAGGTTAAAGGCGATGACTATTATCCCTTACCTGGACGACCTCCTAATAGTGGCAGAGTCTTACAAAAAATTGCTAACAGATCTCCAGACTGTACAGGACTTCCTTCAATCCCTAGGCTGGTTGATAAACGGAGAAGTCTTCCCTAAATCCAGCCCAGAAGGTGAAGTATCTGGGCTACGATTTTTGCTCAGTAGACCAAAAAGTTTTTCCCCTCCCGTCTTTCAGGACAGCCCACAATTGAGAGATACTCCTCCTCTTCCTCTAGGAAACACTGCGCCAGCCCATAAATTTCTCACTCCCCCTGCCAGACCTCAGTATTAGTGTTTCCTCCGGTGGGGAGACACTGTGCATGGGAACCTAGGCCAATTCAGGCAGAGGACTGAGGCCATCTATTTTACCTTAAGGAAGCAGAGGCTTCCAGGTGAATCCTGGTGCGGTGCAGGCCCACCATTAGCCACCCCTTCCACGCCGAGCGCGGCTCCTGGTTGCGGGGGACCCCTATCTCGTCCAGCGGGGCGCAGCGGGGGGGACATCCAGGCTCGCCCTGTACTACAGGCCGCAAAGAATTTTTTTGAACCGAGCGGGCTGGACGGCGGGTGACGTCATTTCCGGCGTAGAGCGGATGTCTCCCCTTTGAACCGCGACTTCCGGTTCCGGGTCGCGGTGCTGATAGGAGGTCCGGGCGGACGCTGGAGGGAGTCGGATCTCGCACAGGCGAGGAGAAAGCTCTCAGCAAGCAGCCACCTGCAGTCATGTCGGCAGCATCTCCAGAGCCAGCCCTGACAACTGACGCTACCTCCAGCGAGCCTAAGGTAAGAGTACCCTGGGGAGGGGCGCTCTCTAGCTTAGGTTTGCCTCTCCATGTAGGGTTCAATGCATGGGGAGGCAAGCCCCCTGGGTGGCCAGGGGAGGGGGAGTCCTTAGTCCCAGGGTTTATAGGGGGCTAGGTGCACTCCCAGGGTTGTAACTAAATTTTTTAAATTTTTTAAATTTTTTATTTTTATAACTGTTGTTTTCTGCCCTTTCTGTGTTTCAGAAAGCCATTGAAAAAACGGGTAGTGGAAGGCATAGCTCAAAGAGGAAGTGTGCCTCCTGTAGGGATGTCCTTCCAGAAACATGGACTAAGGTCCTATGTAGGGATTGTATTCAATCCCTGGTCAGGGAAAATGAATTAGAACAGGAGTCAGGACTTGCAGCCTCTGTTAAAGAACTGTCATCCACGTTCTCCTCATTCAAATCTCTGTTTGAGAGATTACAGCCTTTGGCTGTCCCTACCCTGGTTACAACCCAGCCACAGGCTCAGGGTCCTGCTCCTGTCATACCCATTGCAGCAGCTATGGCAGATGTTTCCGCAGGCCCTTCCCAAGAGGAACAGGTTCCTCCAGATAGTGCCACCTCTGATTCTCAAGAGGGGTCAGAGGGAGAGGACCAGGACGGGGAGTCCAGGAAGCCCTCTAGGTACAAATTGTCACTGGATGAGGTAGAGGACCTCTTAGGGGCAGTTTACACAACCCTTGGTATCCAAACCGACAAGAAACCTCTTACCCTCCATGATCGAATGTACAGGGGTCTGGAGGAGCAAGAGAAAAAGGTCTTCCCAGTACATGATATACTGGTTGAGACCATTAAGAAGGAGTGGCAGGATCCTGAAAGGAAACCCTTTTTTTCCAGATCCCTAAAGAGGAGATTCCCTTTCTCAGAGGATCCTTTATCTGTTTGGAACAAAAGCCCCAAATTAGACGCCGCCTTCTCCCAAGTGTCCAGGAACACGGATTTAGCGTTCGAGGACATGGGGGTTTTGTCCGATGTTATGGACAAGAGAATGGATTCCCTATTAAAGAAATGTTGGGATTCTACTATGGGGAATCTTAAACCAGAACTTGCCGTCACGGTAATGGCTCGCAATCTGGAGCATTGGCTCTCTAAAATTCAGGAGCACATTGAAGCTGGTACGGATAAGGAAACTATTTTAGCCTCCTTCCCTACTATCCTGCAAGGAGTCGCTTATATAGCGGATGCCTCAGCGGAGTCAGTCCGCATGTCGGCCAGATCGGCGGTTCTGGCTAACTCGGCCAGAAGGGCCCTCTGGCTCAAGACTTGGACTGGCGACAGCGCCTCTAAATCCAAGTTATGTGGTATTCCCTTCACAGGGGACCTGCTTTTTGGCCCAGGCCTTGAAGCAGTACTAGACCGCACGGCGGACAAAAAGAAAGCCTTTCCTCCTAAAAAGAGAGTCACAGTACAGGCAGGAAGGGGGTTTCATCCGCATAAGCAAAAAGGGGCCAAACCAGCGGGCCAAAAGAGGGTTTGGACCCCCAGGGGCAGAGGCAGAGGTGGAGCGATTTTTCACCCTCCTGTCCAGCCCCCTAAAAACCCATGACTTGTTAGTCAGGGTGGGAGGAAGACTGGGGACTTTTCTCCCACAATGGGAATCAATCTCCCCAAACCAGTTTGTCCTGGCGGTCATAAGAGGGGGATACCGACTGGAATTTTCATCACCTCCCCCCCAGAGATACCTAGTCACCCATCTACCCAGGGACAAGGAGAAATCCGAAGCCTTGTTGGGAGCTCTAAGGGAGCTAGAGGATCAGAGTGTCATCCTCAGAGTTCCAAGGGCAGAGGAAGGAAGGGGATTTTATTCACACATCTTTGTGGTAAAGAAGCCCTCGGGAAAATACAGGTTAATCCTAAACCTAAAACCTCTGAACAGATCCATTTCATACAGGAAATTCCGTATGGAATCAATTTATACAGTCAGAGCCCTCCTTCCCCTCAATTGTTTCATGGTATCTCTGGACCTCAGAGACGCATACTTACACGTCCCGATCGCAGAGAATTCTCAGAGTTATCTGCGATTGGCCGTGGACCTAGAGGGAACGATTGTACACCTCCAGTTCCAGGCTCTGCCATTCGGGCTATCCTCCTCGCCCCGGATTTTTACCAAAATCCTGGCAGAACCCTTAGCGTTTCTGCGACTTCAGGGAATATCCATCATAGCCTATCTGGACGACCTGCTACTTTTCGCAGCCTCGCCAGAGCAGCTATCCAGGGACCTGGAAGTGACCAAGAAGGTTCTAACGGACCTAGGGTGGTTACTGAACCTAGACAAGTCCAGTTTAATTCCATCCCAACAGATCACTTACCTAGGGTACCTGCTGGATTCTACTCTCTCAAGAGTGTTCCTCCCGGTAGAGAAAGTCAAGAAGTTGGACAGAGCAGTAGCTTCCCTCCAAAACAATCAACAGGTGTCACTAAGGTCCCTGATGTCAACGCTAGGTCTGCTGACATCTGCCCTCCCAGCCGTACAGTGGGCAGGGATTCACTTTCGCCCACTGCAGGCCTTCCTACTAAGGGTCTGGGATCACAGCCTAGAAACCCTAGACTCCTTGATTCTAGTACCCCTTCAGGTAAAGAGATCCCTCTGGTGGTGGAGAAAGGCCACCAACATTACCCAAGGACGTCTGTGGATTATCCCGGTGTCTCGGGTGGTAACCACAGACGCAAGCGGCAAGGGCTGGGGAGCGCACCTGGGGTCCCTTCCAGCGCAGGGTACCTGGGGTCTCCAAGATCTAAAAAGATCTTCCAATTGGAAGGAGCTGAGGGCAGTGGGCCTAGCCCTCAGGTTCTTTCAGGAGGAACTCCAGGGACACCACATTCAGGTGAGATCGGACAATTCATCGGCCGTAGCCTATTTAAACAAGCAGGGCGGCACGAGAAGCGAAAGTTTGTCGGTCCTGACAGCAGAGATTCTGGGCTGGGCCGAGATCCACACCCTCTCCCTTTCGGCGGTCTTTCTGAGGGGAGAAAGAAACGTAACAGCAGACTTCCTCAGTCGGAGGCAGCTGAGGGAGGGCGAGTGGACCCTCAACCAGGAGGTCTTTCAGCTCCTGAACAAGAGATGGGGAACTCTGGAGGTGGACCTCTTCGCCTCAAGAGAAAATGCGAAGGCCCCCTGTTTCTTCTCCCTGAACAAGGGAGAAGGAGCAAGGGGAGTGGATGCCCTGTCCCAAAGCTGGAAGTTCGGAAGATGCTATGCATTCCCACCTCCGGTACTTCTTCCAGCAGTACTGAGAAAATTCCAATTAGAGCACACCTCTCTAGTCCTGGTAGCTCCTTACTGGCCCAAGAGGGCTTGGTTCTCAGTCCTCAAACAATTAGCGGCAGAACCACCCTTATTTCTTCCTCAGCGGGAGGATCTTCTATCACAGGGCCCAGTCCTATGTCCACAAGTCCACAGGTGGAGGCTAGCAGCGTGGCTACTGAGGAAGCCATACTAAGATCCAAGGGATTTTCCGAAGGTTTAATTGCCACCCTCCTTAATAGTAGAAAAAAGGAGACCCGCAAAATTTACAAGAAGGTTTGGCTTCGTTTCAACGAATGGTGTGTAAATTGCCCCTGTTCTGTACAGAGCCCCACGGCTGTCTTAGAATTTCTTCAGTGTGGGGCAGATAAGGGTCTTTCGGTTAGCACCCTTAAAGGGCAGGTTTCGGCACTTACGGTGTATTTAGAAAAACCTCTGGCCACCAGTCCCTGGATAGTCAGGTTCTTTAAAGCACTATCCAGACAGAGACCAGCTCGAGGGCCACCCTTCCCCAGTTGGGACCTGTCTCTGGTATTGCATACCCTAACGGGTACTCCCTTTGAGCCCTTAGATAATTGTTCTCTAAGGGATTTAACCTTAAAAACAGCTTTTTTGGTTGCAGTGACCACTGCTAGGAGGGTCAGCGAGCTAGAAGCTCTATCGATCAGACCCCCTTTTTGTGTTATTTTCCCGGATCGGGTCGTTTTCAAGACCGATCCAGCCTTTCTTCCTAAAGTGACTTCAAAGTTTCACAGGAGTCAAGATATAGTTTTACCCTCTTTTTGTTCCAACCCTTCGGGGGAAAGGGAACGACGTTTCAGTACGTTAGATGTTAGGAGAAGTATCCTACATTATTTAGAGGTGACTAAACCGTTTAGACGGTCAGACTCACTATTTGTTTTATTTTCTGGAACCAGGAAGGGATGCAAAGCATCCAGGCGCACTATTGCCAGGTGGCTAAGACTAAGCATTGAGCAAGCATACACTTTGGCTGGTAGGGATATCCCTACAGGAATTAAAGCACACTCCACTCGAGCGCTGGCAACCTCTCAAGCAGAAAGAGCGGGAGCAACGCCGGAACAGATTTGCAAAGCAGCAACATGGTCCAGCTACACCACCTTCGTTAAACACTACAGGGTGGACCTGGTTTCGGCAGGTGAGCAAGCCTTTGGACGAAAGGTTTTGCAAGCCATAGTCCCACCCTAGTTGGTAAGTTCTCGGTTATCCTCTCAATTGTGGGCTGTCCTGAAAGACGGGAGGGGAAAAATAGAGTTACGTACCGGTAACGTCTTTTCCAGTAGTCTTTCAGGACAGCCCTGGGTACCCACCCGAATAGAGGAAGTCTGATTTCAAGACCAGGACATGATGTTGATATGTAATTGTATGTTATTAACATGTTCTTGTGTCTCCCCAGCTGACCGGAGGTGCTCGTATAAATACTGAGGTCTGGCAGGGGGAGTGAGAAATTTATGGGCTGGCGCAGTGTTTCCTAGAGGAAGAGGAGGAGTATCTCTCAATTGTGGGCTGTCCTGAAAGACTACTGGAAAAGACGTTACCGGTACGTAACTCTATTTTTCTCCCAGAGAAGGTCTCAAAGATGGTGCAAGCAGTTTCAGCCTTACAGACCAATCAGTTGGTCTCGCCGAGGGAAGTTTCAAGGACAGTAGGTCTGATCTTGTGTTTCCCTGCAGTGCCATGGGCAAGATTCCATCAAAGACCATTGCAGATGTTTCTTCTGAAAAATTGGGATGGAGATGTGAGGTCTCTGGAGTCAAAAGTTTTGTTTCCTACCAAGGTAAAGAAGCTTGTGGTGGTGAAGGACAAATCCTCGCCTAACAGAGGCCTGCCATGGTCCATTCCTGTATCCCAAAGGATCACGACGGACGCGAGTTCCTGGGCATGGGAGCACACCTCAGCGACAAAGTCGCACAGGGAAATTGGTCCTTGAGGGAGGCAAGAGCTTCATCGAACCAGAGAGATTTTAGCGGTTCAGAGAGCCCTGCAGGTTTTTCAGTTGGAAATCAGGGGTCACAATCTCCAGATCCTATCCGACAACATTGCGACGGTTGCATACCTAAACAAACAGGCTGGGCTCTTAAAGTGTGTGTGTGTGTGTGTGTCCATGTGCCCATCCGTGCCATTCTCTCTACGTATATAGTCGTGCGGTGGTCCTTAAGTGGTTAAAAGCATCAGTGCATCCCTAGTAAATATGCCACACTAAAATTGTGCATGCCTGTGAAATGGTGACAAACTACAGTAATCTCTGGCAACAGTTTAAAAGTCTTTGCAGGTCACCATTTTAGGGTTAAACAGAAGTTCTGGTCCTAGAATTATTGCTCTCGCTTTGCTGCAATACCTCACGTGTGGTACAATCACCTTTTACGTGTGTTCCACGCATGTGTTCTCATTTGTGTGCGAGCATGAGGGGCAAGGGTGCTTTAAATTGTTTAGATATATCACAAAGGAATAAACATGTAAAAATTATCTAGCAGCTGTATAGCTGCTCAGATCATTTTTACATTATAGAGCATCACCATCTCACCATCTCAAGGTTAAAACAAAACCTAGCAGTGTCATGAGTGCAGCTGTAGCCATGACCCTGGTAGCACCACTGAAACCAGAGGACGGAAGAGTATGTCCATTTGTGGGATGACTGACACTAGCTTTTACAATAAGCAGCCATCTTCCAGTGAGTACAGTGCTCTGCAGTGTGAGGGTGGAGTGATTAAAATGCTTGTAAGGGTTTTTTTTTTTTTTTTTAGAGATTTTTCCTCTCAATTTGTCCTGTTTATCATTATTGAAAGTGAAAGAATCCCAAATTTTGGATTGTCCCCAGAGAAGTAATAGTGGGGAAATCTTCCAATGGGCAAACTAGTTCTGGTGGGTGGTCCCCAATGAATTTGCAGGGATTTCCTCTCCTGTTTGGCTATGGGACAGGAAGTAGAGGAAAATCTCAGCAATGTGACACGGATGGCAAAAAAAATAGTTGTAACCTTCCCTGGCTCAATGAAAAAAGTTTTGCCTATAACTCTACTTTAAAGCATTTATAATTTTTTCGGAATAGTTACAGGATTGTATGAGAAACTAGGAAGTACCCTGGGCATCTTGTCAGTAGGAAGGAAGTACAAGCTGGTGGCAAGATCATTGGTACATTTTGAAAAGGCATAAGAATGGGTACAGAATATGAAGTTGGAGGAACTAAATAGGGATGCACCAATATATCGACCACCGAAAATTAAATTATCTGTCAAAAATAGGGTTACTGCCGTTTTGTCAATAGAAAAAAAAAGTGCCGATAATGGCATGCTGTGCCCTATTGACATCTGTGCAAAAAATGCTGCACTCCCTCCCCCATTGACTTTGGTACAAAAATGCCAGCTACATTAACATTTTTTAACCACTTGCTTACTGGGCACATATACCCCCTTCCTGCCCAGGTGAAATTTCAGCTTACGGCCCTGCCTCCCTTTAACGGACAATTGCGTGGTCGTGTGACATGGCTCCCAAACAAAATTGACGTCCTCTTTTTTTCCCCCACAAATAGAGATTTCTTTTGGTGGTATTTGATCACCTCTGCAGTTGATTTTTAAGCTATAAACAAGAGCGACAATTTTGAAAAAAACACAATATTTTTTGCTATAATAAATATCCCAAACTCCCCATCTATAAATATGCACTGATTACTGTATAAATGTGACTGGCAGGGAAGGGGTTAACAAAAGGCGGCGAGGAAGGGGTTAAATGTGTGCCCTGTGGGGAGGGGACTGACTGGGGGAGGTGACCGATCTGTGTCCATATGTACAAGGGACACAGTATCGGTCTCCTCTCCCTGACAGGACGTGGATCTCTGTTTACACACATTTACGGTCCTTCTCAGTAACTGGGTAATCGCGGGTGCCCGGCGGCCCACGGGCACCCGCATCGGGTTCCCAGTAACGCAGCGGGTGCGCACACTCCCTAGTGGCTCTGAAAGCCATCGTGCCGCCGTCAATTAACGGTGGCCGGTAGTGAGGAGGTTTAACACTCCATTTCAGTTTTTGGTAATGTGCATTGAGACTTTTCAATTCGGCGAACCACTAGAACAAAATCTTTCGGCCAAGGAAGCCATCTTGGCCTCTGATCTTCAAATGCCATGGGAGCTGCACATGTGATCAGTTATGACATCAGCCATTTCATGGTTTGACAGTTTAGTTTGGTTGAGAGCACAAGCAAATAAGTTAACTTTTGGAGAAGTTCACCTTTGGGAATACTTAATTTTTAGGGTGGAACATGCAACATATTGCCAGTGCTGCATTTCAATCAACAGATGGGAATGAATGTATCCACATGTACCAATGGTATCTATGGGATTACTATTCATGTGAAATAACTTCTTTAAAAGAAGTTCTCGTATTTTCAGCAAGTCACATACAGTGATGGTATTCATCCAGCCTACTTGTATTGACCATCAAACTGATATTTGTATATTTGCAATTACAGTAGGGAAAATTGATTCCCTGCAGATTGTCTAAGTTTGCCCACTTACAAAGAACTGAAGGGTCTGAACATAGGTGTAGTTTAAACGATAAACAGAATATCAACCAAAAATCCAGAAAAAAAAAACATACAAATGTTATATATTTGCAGTTCAGTGAGTAAAAGTGTTTAATCCCCCTACCAACAATACTGTCTCCCAGACTGGCTACAGTATGTGCTCATGTGGTACACAGATTAGTCATGTCAATTTTAAAGTGGAGGTTCACCCTTTAAAAAAAATTCTGACCTCACACGGAGTTGCGCCATCCTACCGACAGAATGCCCGTGTTTTTTTTTTTTTTTCTCAGCACATACCTCTTAATCCCGTGATTGACAGGCTGTGACTAGCCTGTGATCGACAGGCTTCCGAACGGCGCATACTGCGTGTCACAGGTTGCCGACAGAACCCGAACGTCGGTGCGCAGGCGCCGTATAGAGCCGCACCGACGTTCGCGTTTTTTCGGCAACCTGTGATGCGCAGTATGCTCCCAAACACAGGCAGTGCTTGGGAACGCCCACTCCCGCGGGATTGCTGTGAGGTGAAAATCGGGATTAAGAGGTATGTGCTGAGAAATAAAAAACAAACCACCGGCATTCTGTCGGTAGGATGGCGCGACTCCGTGTGATGTCAGAATTTTTTTTGAGGGTGAACCTCCACTTTAAGAAGGTGCTCCTAACAGTTCACTGTGTAGGGCACCTGTCCACAGAACTTTTTTCTTCCATTCAAAACTCCCAATCATTGGCAAGATCAAAGAACAGGGACAAGATTGTAGATCTGCACAAGGTTGGAATGGGCTACAAGACCATCAGCAAGAAGCTTGGTGAGGAGACAACTGTTGAAGGGATTATTCGCACAAATTTGCAAATGAAAGAAATGCAAAACCAATCGTCCTTGGTCTGGAGCTTCATGCAGTATTTCACCTCCATATGGCAAGGATGATCATGAGGCATGAGGGGATCAGCCCAGAACTACACGGGAGGAGTTTGTGAATGATCTCAAGGCAGTTGGGACCACAGTCCCCAAACCATTTGTAACACCATACGCTGCCATGGATTGAAATACTGCAGCGCTCGCAATGTCTGCCTCAAGAAGGCACATGTACAGACCCATCTGAAGTTTGCCTATGAACACACTAAATGATGCAAAGGATTGGGAGAAAGTGCTGTCAGATGAGACCAAAATCGAGCTCTTTTGTATTAACTTGACTCGCCATGTTTGGAGGATGAGAAATGCTGACTATGACCCTAAGAACACAATCCCTACAGTCAAGCACGGAGGTGGAAACATTCTCTCGGGCTGGTTTTCTCCTATAGGTATAGGCCGACTTTGCCACATTGAGGGGCCAATGCACTGGGCCACGAACTGTAAAACCTTGGATGAGAACCACCTTCCCTCAGCCAGAACACTGAAGATGGGTCTTCCAACATGACAATGACTCAAAACATAACGCTAAGGCAACAAAGGAATGGCTCAAGAAGTACATTAACCGTTTGCCAACCAGCCACCGTTGCTATACGGCAGCAGATTGGCCCTCCTGCGCGAATTGCCGTAGCTGTACAGCAGCGCACTCTCACTGCGTGTCGGGCGAACTCTACAGAGGCAAAACGGGGATCTGCCATTTGTAAACAAGCGGATCCCCGTTCTGCGAGATGACAGATCACTGGGAACAGTAGATCTGTCATGTCCCTGGCATCCCACCCCCCCCCCCCTTACAGTTCTAACCCACCTAGGGAACACATTTAATCCCTTGATCGCCCCCTAGTGTTAACCCCTTCCGTGCCAGGTTTTTTTTTTTTTTTTTTTTTTAGCACTGATCATTGTAATGTCCCTAAAGGTGTAATTTGGGGTCAGATTTGTCTGCCGCAATGTTGCTGTCCCTCGGTTTATATTGTCTCTAATTTTTATCATGGGTGTATTTTTAAATGAGCCAGACACTTAATTTCTTTGTTAGCGGGCATACTTGCAAAATCTGCAGGGGATCAAATTTCCCCACTGTATTTTCAGGCCCATCTTAATTCTCCTATACTGAGGGTCTTTTTTTTTTTTTCATGCAGACGCCTACAGGAAGAACAACCGCGTACATCATCTTTGCCAGCAATTCCAAATCCATTTCCAGAGCTTTGCACTCCTGCAGGTTCTCCAGTACTTGCACCAGGATCATTACCTCAAAACCAGCCTGCCAGCAAAAGAAGTGTAAGTATCACCAAAACTAAAGATGCCTAGGCTCCTGATATACAACTTTCATATGTAGTGAGTCCCCTGTCAGAAATGTAAAGCTTTTGGCTTTGATAGCATTGTTCATGAAATAAATCTTCTAGCTCACTTGGAGAACAATTGGAGTTTATTTTAAGTATGTCTAGCCTCACAATAGAGAATCCATCATGGCATATAAGCAGTCTGTAGCAGTTTTCTGTAGAGGGTAAAAGTTGATAACTGTACTTTGTCCAGTTATAGCACATGAGTTAATGCTGGCCTCTGCAGCAGCTTATAATTTCCTTCCCTCCTCTGTAACTGCCTTTTGGGAGTGTCTGTGTAAGCTTCTAAGGTGTGTGTTGAGCAACTAAATTACTACACAAGGTCATATGGTGGAAAGTGCATGCTGACCCATACATCAAGAAATCTCAACAGGAGAATGAAGAGAAGTTCCCGTAAACCTTTTTTTTTTTTCTCTCTCTTTATTGCATTCGGGTTTTTCAAAAAATACAGCTTTAGAAAAAAAAAAATACTTCTACACATCCTAGATGTGGGGTCGGAAACGCACTTATTGTGATCTGCCAGTTGTCCTTGAGCAGATGACCGGTGGGTTGTAATATTGTCCCTCCCTTGCCAACATGCAATTGGCAGAGCTGTGCAGGAAAGCCACGAGCTGGGATCCTGTCAAAAGCTGGCAAAGGCATTCCTTGCAGCATGCCCTTTGCGTAGGTGTGACTGCTGGGTGGGGGAATCCTCTGCCATTTACAGGTGAAACTCAAAAAATTTGAATATCGTGCAAAAGTTAATTTATTTCACTAATGTAACTTAAAAGCCGAAAACTAAATGAGATGGACTCATTACATGCAACGCAAGATAGTTCAAGCCGTGATTTGTCATAATTGTGGTGGTTTATGGCTTGGAGCTCATGAAAAACCCAAATCCACAATCTCGAACATTTTTAATTCATGAAATTAATAAAACACGGATTGTACATAGAATGTCAGACCTGAAAAGTATAAGCGTGCATATGTACTCAGTTTGGGCCTCTTTTGCAGCAATTACTGCCTCAATGCGGCGTGGCATGGAAGGTATCAGCCTGTGGCACTGCTGAGGTGTTATGGAAGACGAGGATGCTTCAATAGGGGCCTTCAGCTCTTCTGCATTGTTCAGTCTCAAGTCTCTCGTCTTTCTCTTGGCAATGCCCCATAGATTCTCTATGGAGTTCAGGTCAGGCAAGTTTGCTGGCCAATCAAGCACAGTAATCCCACGGTCATTGAACCAGGTTTTGGTGCTTTTGGCAGTGTGGGCATGTGCCAAGTCCTGCTGGAAAATGAAGTCCGCTTCCCCATAGAGCTCGTCTGCAGAAGGAAGCATGAAGTGCTCCAAAATCCCCTGGTAGACGGCTGCAGTGACTCTGGACTTAAGCACCGTGGACCAACACCAGCAGATGACATGGCTCCCCAAATCAAGACTGTGGAAACTTCACACTGGACTTCAAGCATTTTGCAGTGTGTGCCTCTCAATTTTTCCTCCATATTCTGGGTCCTTGGTTTCCAAATGAGATTGCAAATGTTGCTCTTATCAAAGACGGCTTTGGCCTGCTAAGCAACAGACCAGGTGTTTTTTTTTTTTTCTTTAGCCCAGGTAAGACGCTTCTGACGTTGTTTGTTGTTCAGGAGTGGCTTGACAAGAGGAATTTGAAGCCCATGTCCAGGATCCGTCTGTGTGTGGTGGCTCTTGAGGCACTGACTCCAGCCTCAGTCCACTCCTTTTTGAAAGTCCAGCACTTTATTGACAATTA
Organism: Rana temporaria; assembly: GCF_905171775.1. Classification (NCBI taxonomy): domain Eukaryota; kingdom Metazoa; phylum Chordata; class Amphibia; order Anura; family Ranidae; genus Rana; species Rana temporaria. Next base: position 160,159,976 of record NC_053493.1, read on the forward strand.
TGACAAATCACAAACTATCTTGCTTTGCATGTAATGAGTCTCTTGTATATTAATTTCACCTTTTTAAAGTGGAGTTCCACCCAAAACTGAAACTTCTGCTTTTTGGACCCCCTCCACCCCCTCCGGTATCACATTTGGCACCTTTCAGGTCGAGGAGGGAGCAGATACCTGTTAAATACAAATATTTGCTCCCACTTCCAGGCATAGATCACCTTGGTGATCGAGGTGACCTACGCCATGTCTGGCTCAGATCCCCCCTGCTGTCTTCTGGGAGACACATGGGTCCCAGAAGACAGCAGGGACCAGTGGAATTGCGCATCGTGACTCATGCATGCGCAGTAGGGAACCAGGAAGTGAGTCACTAAAACCATAATTCAACTTGCCTGCCACACCCTGTTCTCCTCCATTTTCATGTTTTTTCCCTTTTTCTGCTTTACTATTTATTTTTTCCCAATATCTACACCTTCAGTAGTATAGACACCCGTTTTGATAAAAAAACATTAATCCATAGTCATAAATAGAGATAAGTTTGAACAGCCAAGAGTTCACTACAAAATTGTGTATTCTTGCATAGCACTATAAATAAAGATTGTTCAATTTACATAAGATGAGTTGAATACTAGAATCCATCCTAGAAATGGACCTCAACAGAACATCGAAATGAGGAATAATAGTTTTAACAGGAGAAGTATGTTTAGAATCGCTATATTACCATTCTCAGAAATGAGGATCCAAGGATGGGCTAGAAACTTCTACTTTTTGTATCTGGCGTTACAAGTTCATATGGCAAAATTAATGGTAAGCTGTTTGCCCCACGTGTGTTAGAAAATGACATGGCAATTTTTCATTGCAATGTTAAAGCGGGAGTTCCCCCAAAAAAAAAAATTGTAATATTACATCTAGCAGAGCCAGCATAGTAAGGGCATTTACTTTCGGCGTTTTATTTTTTATTTTTTCGTACATACCTTTTTATATTCTGTTTTTGTCCAGGGCTTCCGGGTTCCGATGACTGGGCTGGGCATTCCTATCCTTCCGTTCGATGATTGACGGCTTGTGAAACAGGTGACCTGTCGCACAACGAGCGTCACCAGATGTCGGGAAATAGCCGAGCTGCGAGTCGGCACTATACGGCGCCTGGGCAATCGGCTCTACACGGCAGGCATCGTATAGTGCCGACTCGCAGCTCGGCTATTTCTGGAAATCTGGTGACGCGTGTTGTGCGACAGGTCACCTTTTTCACAAGCCGTCAATCATCGAACCAAAGGATAGGAACACCCAGTCCCCCAGTCATCGGAACCCTGAGGCCGGGATAGGAACGCCCAGTCGTCAGAACGTGGAAGCTCTGGACCAAATCAGAATATAAAGGTAAGTACAGAGGGAAAAAAAAAACCCTGCCGAAAGTATATGCCCTTACTATGCTGGCTCTAATGTTAAAAATGTGTTTTTAGGGTGAACCTCCACTTTAAGTGGTTAATCCGCGCTAACCCCATGACGAAAAGAATGTATGTTTGTATATTGCATGTATGTATGTATGTATATATGTCAAAAATGTGTCCTTGGATAAAGGAGACGGATGATACTGTTCTTCCACATGACAGCCAGGCAATAATAAAAGTAGCCCCATCCATTCCTTAGGAAGGATTTATGATGCATTCCCAGTGCTTTAAATTTTACTATGTGAAGGACACATTTTTGATATATTAATAAAGTTGTTTGCAAATATTTTTCTGCATATGTTTGCTTGAGTTTGCAATATGTGAAGGATACACTTTAGATACATTTATTATTTTTCTGCACATGATTGTTTGGGTTGCACAAATGATACACATTTCGTATTGCAAACATTCATGTGCACAGTGTAGGGTCACATCTTTAATGAAATCTGCAAATCCCAGAGAACAATTTCGTTGTGTCATTAGTTGCTTATCCAGTAGGACAGTGGTCTCAACTGTGGCCCTTTTTGCTTTTATCCGCCCTGTGAGGCACTATTTCATCCCCTGATAGCAATAATGGGGCTTAATCCCCCCCACCAATAAACGGGCACAATTCCTCCCAATGACACCAACAATGGGACACAATTTCTCCCAATGACCTCAGTGATGATGCACAATTTTTCCCAATGAAACAACGGGGCCCAAAGATGGGACACAATTCCTTTTAATTACACCAAAGATGGGGCACTGTTCCCCCCCCCCCACAGATGTCGGGACCTTTTCTGCTTTCAATGGGCACATTCCGGCCCTCCTAAAGTCTGATGGGCAGTAAACTGGCCCTTTAGAAAGTTTGGAGACCCCTGGAGTAGGATGTGCATTACTGTTCACATTAATGTTAACAATTTTTTCTATTGAACTTGCTGTCATAACTGTAGAAGGACTAATCGGATGAGGCTTATTTTCTGACATCGGTCTATTTACTTGGGTCCAGTAAAATAATAAAGTGGTATTGAGATCAAAACCAAAAATGTAATCTATTGCAGCTTCTCAATCCATTAGATGTGGAGTCTGAACTTTGTTTTCTTTAGGCTTTTTGACGGAAGAGAATTTTGATTTTGAATGGTGTAAGATACCATCTGTGTAATACTTTTTGTAGGAGTGCCCAATGATTGGCGCATTGGGTTATTTATTGGCTGTTCTCCATTTGTGATCGGTGGAAAGTTTTTCCAAGGGCATGTTCCCATATTTTGGAGGTTTGAGTTTTGCTCCCTAGTTTGTTGAAAGAATATATTCATGAATATAGCCTTTTTTTTTTTTTTTGCCAGAGATTTGTTGAGCTGGTCTATAAACCATGTACAGTAGTTGTATTTGGTGCTTAATAAGATGCAAAATTTGGATATAACTATATTCTCGTCAAGGGATATTTTCCTCCATGGAGCTCCCTGAAGGGTTTTAATTGACAATTGGAGGTCGGGGCTTGTATTAATGCCCATCTTAGTCTGGGTATTTAGTTGAAGGAATATACATTTCTAATTGTTCGGGTATTGGAATAGATTGAAGGAATGTAGGTTTGGCCAATACATTATGTAGTCTTAAAGAATAAAGGGTATCTTGGATTGTGGGATATTTTTAAATTGATGCCGACCACATTTCTGGACCAACCAGTTATTGGAGAAGTGATAAAGGTTGAGTAGAGCCCTTCTGTCCATTTTCTTGCTTAAGTTGGGGTATGAGCATCTGGGTTTTTAATTATTTTTTTAATTCCGTATGTATTATAGTGTGCAATTTTGCAAAGGGGTGGATAGGATGACTATCCGTATTTTCCCAAGAGATTTTTTAGGAAGTATCATTTCAAGATGCGCTTCTGCCCATTAATGAAAGTTCATATTTGGATAATGCCCCAATTTTTGTACAGCTTGCCCTCTTTGAAGGAGTTAATATTTGTCGTGCAGTACCTTTTTTTTTTTTTGGGGGGGGGGGGGGGGTTTTTAGTCCTCTTATTCAGTGAGATCAGCTTACTACCCAATGTAAATTGTGGTGGTTTCTAGAGGTAGTGTATGTACTGTAAAGAAAGTAAAAGCTATATGCCATTTTTTTTTTCAGCTGAAGTTGTGTGGTGGAGATTGCATTCCATTGGGAGAGATCTTTTTGAAAGTAGAATCAGACTATGTAGACTGACCTTGTCACTTCTAAAAAAGAGGAAAGGTAATGGAAACAAAAACATGTAAAAAATCAGTCTGGGGGAAGAGCTTCAGAACCAATGGGCTGCTATAGAGAGGGGGGTAGAGTTCAAAGTTTTTTCCCTAAATAGCTTCCTTTACCTTAGTGCAGTCCTCCTTCACTTACCTCATCCTTCGATTTTGCTTTTAAATGTCCTTATTTCTTTTGAGAAATCCTCACTTCCTGTTCTTCTGTAACTACACACAGTAATGCAGCACTTTCTATCTGGTGTAGAGGAAGCCTCTTGAGTCAAGAGGGGGCGAGCAGGAGTGTCAGGACACCCACTAACACACAGCTCCTTTATCTGCAAAGTAGATAGAGTCCTGACCCTCCTGCTCGCCCCCTCAAGAGACTTTCTCCACCAGGGAGAAAGCCTTGCATTACTGTGTAGTTAGACAGAAGAACAGGAAGTGAGGATTTCGCAGAAGAAATGAGGACATTTAAAAGCAAAATGCAAGGATGAGGTAAGTGAAGGAGGACTGCACTAAGGTAAAGGAAGCTATTTGGGGATTTTTTTTTTACCTTTACAACCCCTTTAACTTTGCATTGGGGGGGGGGGGGGGAGGCTGATTAAAGTAAGCATGTGATGTGCTCTTTTTTTTTTTTTTTTGTTAGGGCTTTACTAATGTAGCATAGTCTGAGGCTTTAAAGCTTTTATTCTCTTTGGAGCTTTGGGTTTGCCTGTCAGGTGGGGGAGGGAGTCTGGAGGGTGAAATTGGTGAAAGAATGTGCCAAACATTTTTGGTTGCATTGTTTGGATACTAAAAATTGTCAGGTTTTCCCATCTGTAAAATGTTATGATTTCTGAATGCTTTAGTGTCAAGCACTTCTGTTTTTTGAATTGTTGCAGGTGAATCTGTATAGTCCTTTTCCTGTACAGGTGGAGTGGTGCGGCTCTCATGGATGCTTAACAGGCATTTCCTCTTTTCCTTTCTGATTTAAAGTGCTTGTGAAGTCTTTTATTTTTATTTTTTTATACCTGCTCTGTTGCAGTGGATTTTAGATGGCACCTTTACCAACAGTTGTTGACCCTTTTGGTTAGAAAGAGGTAAATTACAGCTTGTTTACACAAAGTGTATTGCTCCATGCAAATCAGGGATTCCTTATCAAGCGATCATATTTCAGTAGCAAAACCATGGGATATAGCATGAAAGAGAGGAAGGACCGCAATAGTATAATTCTATTTTATTAAACTTATTTAAAAACAAAAATGGCAAGTGGCTCCTTACTATTCGCGGTGCCTGTATCCCGGCACTGAGGCTGCTGAGCTTGTAACAGTAGGGAGAGATGGCCCCCGTCGCTGGAAGGTCTGGCGTGTGCTCCACCACCAGAAACCAGCTGGACCGGAAGTTTGTGACTGTGCGTGACCAGGCCTCGGTGCCGGGATACAGGCACCGCAAATAGTAAGGAGCCACTTGGCATTTTTGTTTTAAAATCTGTTTAATAAAAATAGAATTATACTATTGCGGTCCTTCCTCTTTCATGCTATATGCCATGGTTTAGCTACTAGAATATGATCGATTGATAAGGAATCCCTGATTTGCATGGAGCAATACACTTTGTGTAAACAAGCTGTAATTGACCTCTTTCTAACCAAAAGGGTAAACAACTGTTGCAGCGGGTGAAGGTGGATACTTTACACAGTGGATTTGTTTGCAACACGCATCATTTAATTTTATTTTACTACCGAGGACTTTTGAATAAGTATTGGTGGTATCACTGGGATACTGCACTCTAATTGCATTATCACTTCATGTTGAATTTATATATGGACTTTTATTCACTTCATGTGACTATTGCAAGTCATCTTATATTTATTGGTTTATGTAATTTGCACTGTATGTATGATATATAGTATTTTCACTCTAACTAGCGCCCCCTACCCTCCAATTTTGCCACAATTTATCGAAGTTTCACTGATTTTTCTGGGGAGCAGCTTATTTTATTTATTTTATTCTTAATCGCTGCAGTTTATACATTTATCTATACATATATTGGCGCAAGATTTACCAATTTCCAACATTCAATCTTATGATACTTTTTTTTTTTTTTTCCCTTAATCACTTCTCCACCGCCAAGCCTTCTTACTGATTGGGAATTGACATTGCTACCGCTGTCTGTCTAGTAACAAAATCTGACCTAGGAAGCGGTATTGCCAAAACAGAAAGTAACACTGCCATGTTTCTTACTGGATGTACATCACCGAAATTACTACCCAAAATGAACCCTTTTACAGATGAAACTGTAAACCTATGCTTTCAACAATTGGCTTTTAGAATGTTTATGTATACAGTATTTCAATCATGTGGACCCATTAAAAACACTTGGTTCAATAAATTATAACTGAACATCCATTTTTTTTTTTCCCCCCATATTGGATACATGGTGACTAAAAAGCCAACTTGGGAAACTATACTGTGATCTGCTTGTGCCTCTACATTAGAGCTTCCTGCCCTTGTTTCTGTTTTTTCGTTTAACGAAGGGTCTACCTGGTTCTCGATACAGTACACCTCGCCATTGCCGTTATGCCCACCCTCCACACCTTGTGACCGTATCCCTCGTAAACAGACTGTGGCACTGGGTGACGGCTCGGCTTTGCCCATAATGCCATGAGATTTGATCTGCAACAGCTGTGTTTACTAACGTTTTTATATTTTGCCTTGAGTTTGACTTTCTCTGTTTAAAAGCGTGAGATCTAAACCTGCCCTGGTGTTTTTAAATTGAAACTTTGTGTCTCCTTTTATGATGGTTCAATAAATTACACAGACCTGTTTCTAAACTTTCACTTTTGAGATTTTTTTTTTTTTAGCTCTGGGGCACATTTTATTCAGGCTTTTACTTGCTAATGAGCAGTGACAGGTTTTGGAACAATTGGCAAGAAGTGCACCTCTGACTTTCATCCTGCCAGTTCTACCCACATGGAGATCCAATCTGGGTGGCTGTGCTGACCTAGATTTTCCTGGAAAGCCCTCTAGTGCCATCATTCTATCCCTCAGCAATGCAAAGCTGTGCAATGGCTCACTGGAGCTTTAACAGACACAATACAGATGCTGAGGTCTTTCTTGTTGAGATCTTAGTGCATAAAACTGGGTAGTTCAGTGTTCATCAAACATTTCTGACATGCATAATCTTGTAGAAAGGAACTTCTTCTTATAACCCTTTTTATTCTACTTTTTTTTTTCCAGTCTTCAGTTTTAGAGCAACATTATATGTATATTGATTTGGGCTAATAAGGGGACCTGTTAATGTGGAAAATTATTATTCAGGATTTATATAGTGCCAACAGTTTTGAGCAATGCTTTACATTAGGGCAGACAATATCAGTTACAATAAAATTAATACACGAGGAATCGGAGGGCCCTACTTGTTGGAGCTTACAATTTAAAAGGGATCAGTTTGACAGGCCCCCTTTCCGGAAGACCTTCTGGAAGTTCGGCCCCCTCCTTCTACCAGGCCAATCAAAGCACAGCGCGCGTGCGCATTAGGGAACCGGGTGTAAAGCCGTAATACTTCTCTGTGGGGTTCGCTTACCTGGAATGGCGGTGGCTGCACCCGACGGTCGATCCAAAGATTGTCTGGAGTGCCGACATCCCAGGCTCCCTGGACAGTTAAGTGTCCATATAGTAAAAGTCAACAGCTACAGTATTTGTAGCTGCTGACTTTACCCACTTCAGCCCCAGACCGTCTGCAAGAAAAAATGACCGGGCCACTTTTTGCGATTCGGCACTGCGTCACTTTAACTGACAATTGTGCGTTGTTTTCTAAACAAAATGTACGGTTTTTTTTGTGTTTTTTTTCACAAATAGAGCGTTCTTTTGGTGGTATTTGATCACCTCTGCGGTTTTTTTTGCTCTATAAACAGAGCTCTTTGCTATAATAAATATCCTCCACAAATATATAACCTCCACAAATATAAAAACACATTTCTCCAGTCTTCCAAGGCGGCACACCTGAAATAACGTTTCCTGTCAGGTGGGGCCCACAATCAACAGTTTAAAAGGCCACACCCTTCCCTCTGTCCCTCAGTGATTGTGCTTCCCACAGCGTGGCAGCGAAACAGTTTATTTTGTTTTTTACAGACCAAGGTCTGGGACTGGCGTCTTCCTAGCCCCCCCCCCTTCCCCCACAGGAAATCGGACCTAAAGCAGCCAGTGGTGGTTGCAGGGTCTGGCAAGACTTTGTCACGTCCGGGGGGGGTTCCCTTCTATTAAGGGAGGTAAACCTGAGGGGAAGGTAAACCTGAATAGTGGATTAGAATTCCCCCTCAGTTACTGGTTGGTAGTGGACATTGCGAGGATGTCCATTCCTCCAGGGACCTCACCACAAACTTGCTTCACATACCTGACTGTGGCAGATGGTTTGAAGCCGCTCGTATACCCCCCCATCGGGGGGGGGGCAAGATACCATGGTCAGGATGACCAGCGGAGCCGAGGAATCCCCTCTTTGCCGTTCGACACTGTCGGCGTCCCCTGGAAGCTAGTGCGCATATCCGCAGACTAGACGGTGCGCTCGAGTGAGGTCGCTTCCGGCGCACCGCACCAAATTCCTCCATCCTACCTGACGGTTGGTCTGGCAGCAGGGGATGAAAAAGGTGAATGGATCAAATCCGGCAGCGTCAGAAGTCACCACAGGAGGTAAGTGACTCAGCTGATGGGGGGGGGGATTATTGGGGTGGCCCTAAGGGGCAATGGCTTAAAGGGCATTTATCTTTTTTTTTTTTTTTTTTTTTTTTTTTTTTACAGAAACTGAATGCCCTGCCCAGAGGACGACCAGTAGGTCTAGAGGCAAAGCCTCAAGTAAATCTAAGCATTGTGGGAAATGTGATAAACTCCTGCAGGGACACGCAAAACTTTTCTTCTTTAAATGCATCTACAGATTAGCAGGCAAGGAGACGGCGCAGGCTATTAAGGAGTGCCGGGCACTACAGTCTGAAATGCTAGCCACTCTTCAGTCCTTCAAAGCTATGGTAGAGAATATGGAGAAAGCCCCCATAGGTAAGGAATGCTCCCCCTCTCTCTGGTGGGGACCCCGTTAAGTGTTACAAAAGGATCCAAGGGACCGACTCTAGGTTACTCTGATGAAGAACTAGAGGCCTCGGACCAGAGTTCTCGAGAGGAAGGGGAGGATTCTGACCAGGATAGTCTCTGTGAGGCTAGACCTGGGGGACATATCTTTTCAGCTGAGGACATGGATGGTCTACTGAAGGCTATCTATACCTCTGAGGACATTCAGTTACCGTCCACTCAAGTCTCAGCACAAGATAGACGGTACAGGGTACTTGAAAAAGCTCAGGCCAAATCTTTCCCAGTACACCAATCTCTGAAGGATATCATTTTGAGGGAATGGAAAGAGCCTGAGCGCAAAGTTTTAAGACTTAAAACCTGGAAGCGTAGGTGCCCCTTTAAAGAATCTGTCTTCTTCCTCAGCTTTAAAGTTCCGCGTCTGGATGCCTCGTTGGCTCAAGTATCCAAACGTTCGGATCTGTCCTTCGAAGATTCCAGGAGCATTCAGGATCCGATGGACAAGAAATCTGAAACCTTGCTAAGCAGAGCCTGTGACGCCAACGCTGCAGCTATGGGCCCAGAATTGGCCTCCGCTTGTGTCACTAGAAATGCGGACGCATGGGTTTGCAGGTTAATGGACCACGTAGCACAGGAGAGTAAATCTAAGGAGGTGTTGGGTTCTCTGGAGGTGGTTGGTAAGGCAGTAGACACGGTTGGAACTGCCAAGTCGGCAGCACTTCTAAATTCTGCTAGAAGAGCCCTTTGGGTAAAGACGTGGGATGGAGATTTTACATCCAAGTCTCGTCTCTGCGTTATACCCTTTGAAGGATCTCTGCTTTTCGGTTCAGACCTAGTACAGGTACTGTCTCGTTCCACAGAAAATTCCCTGCAAAGCCCAAGAAGGATAAAGGGAAAACATTTTTTCAAGGGGCCCCCCTTCTAAAGACCGTTTTAAGGGAAGGAGCCGAGGAAAAAGTGGGGTAAGGGCAAGGAAAGGAAAATGAATCATTTTTTCTGGGCCCAGTACTTTCAACAAGGAGTCCAAATGACGCCAACATAAAGGTTGGCGGAAGGCTCTCGTGGTTCCTCCCCCAATGGGAAAGTATCACTCAGTCCTTACATTTTAAACCTGATAAGGGAGGGATACAAACTAGAATTTCTGTCTTGCCCCTCCTCCAAACTTTTATCCTTTCCCATCTCCCCAAAGACTTATTAAAAGCAAGGGGCCTTTTGGGGAGTGTCTGACAGGTGGTCATCATTCCTTTTCCCGTTGATCAGATCAGCCAGGGGTTTTATTCCCACATATTTGTGGTGCCAAAACCATCTGGTAAATTACTGCTGATCATAAATCTACGAAAACTCACCATCCATACTGGTTTAGCATCTACACGGTCCGTAGACACCTCCAGGAGAGTCTTTATGATAACTTTGGACTTGAAGGATCCTTACTTGCATGTCCTCATTGCCCGAAACATCAGAAGTTCCTGAGGTTTGCAGTGCAGACAAATGGGGCGTCTGACACTGGCAGTTCAAAGTTCTCCCTTTCGGCCTAGCGGCCAGTCCGAGAGTTTTTTTACCAAAGTTCTGGCCGAGGTGGTGTCTTCTACACCTCCAGGGGATAGTCTTGATCCCATACTTGGACGACGTGCTTTTTTTTTCAGTCCGGCCCTGGAACAGCTCCAGGCAGACCGAGACAAAGTGCTGTCCACTCTAGAATACCTGGGGTGGCTAATCGGCAGAGAGAAATCCTCCCTAGATCCTGCACAATCCAAGGTGTTTCTAGGGTACTGGGTAGACTCGGTAAACCAAAGGATCTTTCTGCCTCGAAAGATCACAAAAGTGCAGAGAGCAGTGTCTACTCTGCTTGGTACCGGAGAGACCTTTCTAAGGTCCATGATGAGTGCTGAGGCTCATGTCATCCTGCATCCCAGCGGTTCACTGGGCCCAGTTCCATTCCCGGAGACTCCAGGGCTTCCTTCTCTGCTCTTGGGATGGGAAAAGAGAATCCCTGGACATAACGGTACCCCTTTCGGAAGAGACGAGGAACTCCCTAGACTGGTGGCTCAATGCAGACAACCTGTCGGGAGGTCGGTCCTGGACCCAACAGAATCTGTTGATTTTTGACTACGGATGCATGTGCCTGGGGCGCTCATATGGGAGATCTCTTCGCCCAGGGTCCTTGGGACTGGGAGCAGAGCAAAGCTTCCTCCAATTTCAGGGAGTTGTTAGCGGTCGGAAAAGCATTAAACTTTTTCAAAGACCAGGTCCAGGGAAGGGAGGTACAGATCTTATCGGACAATGCAGTAGCTTTGTCCTACCTAGGTCCAGCAGGCTGATGAAACTGACCCAGGAGATCCTGGGGGATGTGGAGAAAAATATTCTCAGTTTCGGCAGTACATGCAAGAGGGTCCCTCAACATTCAGGCCGACTTCCTCGGGCAGCCCATTAATCAAGGAGAGTGGGAGCTAAATAACAAGGTTTTCTCTCTGGTAAGCCAACACTTTGGCAGACCAGAGATAGATTTGTTTGCCTGCAGGAAGAACAGGAAAGTTCACAAGTACTTCTCTCTCACCAGGGCTCCTGCGGAATAGATGCCTTAGCCCAGAACTGGGAGTTTGCCCTGGCGTACGCATTCCCTCCCCTGGTGCTCATCCCCCGGGTATTGCAGAAGCTATCCCGGTCAAACGGGTGCCTTATTCTGATCGCGCCCTGGTGGCTGAAGTGAGCATGGTTCCCCACCCTGAGGTGGTTGATTGCTCCTCCGCTGCATCTCCCGTCCAGACTTAATCTCTCCCAGGGACCAGTGTTACTTCCCGATCCAGGTTTTCTTTCCCTGACGGCATGGTGTTTGAGAGGGAGATCCTCAGGCGTAGGTGGATGTTTGGAAAAAGTGATTGACACACTCTTGCTGAGTAGGTACCCAGTCACCAGACAAGTTTATGCGAAAGTTTGCAAAGTCTTCTCTCGCTGGGCTCTGCCTAGAGAAGGTCCTCTCCAAAGAATCCCCATGGTCCTGTATTTCCTCCAAGAGGGGGTTGACCAGGGCTTGGCAGTCAGTACTCTCAGGGTCCAGGTTGCAGCCTTATCTGTATTTTTTAGACCAAAGGCTGGCCCTGAACTGAAGATTTTTGACAGCCAGGGAAAGGGTAATCCCAGTAAGGACAATTAGGTTTTCACCTTGGGATTTATCCCTGGTATTAGATGCTCTAACCAAAGAGCCTTTTGAGCCGGTGGCTCAGATCTCTGTTAAGTTTCTTTCACTTAAAATGGCCTTCCTTCAGTCAGAAGGGTTAGTGACCTCTACAAGCTCTGACCATAAAAGAGCCCTTTTTGTTGCTCCTAGAGGATAGGGTAATCCTCAGACAGGATCCTTTATATTTGCCATAAAAGTGACCTCAGATTTCCACAGGTCACAGGAGATTGTTCTCCCTCCTTTTGTCAGAACCCCAAAAATGAGAGGAAATGTTTCATTTTATTAGATGTTAGAAGATGTCTTCTAGTCTATTTAGAGTGAATTCAGGAGAACAAATCATTTACTAATTAGTTTCTCTGGCCAAAAGAAAGGGCTTCAGGCCTCTAAACCTATGATAGCCAGGTGAATTAAACAGACTATCGCAATAGCTTATGAACAGTCAGAAAAACCTGTTCCAGCACATATTAAAGCTCACTCAACTAAATCTCTGGCGACCTCCTGGGCAGAGAGGGCAGGCGCTTCGATTGATGAAATCTGCAGAGCAGCAACTTGGACGAGCCAAAATACTTTCCTGAGACACTACAGGGTAGAGCTGCACGATTCTGGCCAAAATGAGAATCACGATTTTTTGGCTTAGAATGAAGATCACGATTCTCTCACGATTCTCACTGCGTAAAATCTTTTACATTTATACAAAAAAAAAAATGGGCTACCTTTACTGACTAGTTTTTTTTTTAATTCATAAAAGTATTATTTTTTCCCAAAAAAATTGCATTTAAAAAGACTGCTGCGCAAATACAGTGCAACATAAAATATTGCAACAATCGACATTTTATTCTCTAGGGTCTACTAAAAAAATATATAATGTTTGGGGGTTCGAAGTAATTTTTTTTTTAGCAAATTTTTTTTTATTTAAACTTGAAAAGAGCTGTCAGAAAATGGTTTGGTGTTTAAGTGGTTAAACGTTCCCTAATTTACATAAGTGTATTCCTTTGATGTGATACAATGTTTAGACTTCACTTTCCACTGATAATGAGTGTTTTCAAAACTTGGCAGGCTGCCCAGACTTGGCAGATTGCCCAGACTTCTACTTTTGGCTGAGAGCAGAGAGGAAATTCTTTGCATACCAAAGTGCAGAGAGAAAATTATTTTCATGTCAAAGATTGTGAAACCCTGTGTCAAGAATTGCAATGGGAAAAAGATCGCGATAACGATTCTTGACGATTAATCGTGCAGCTCTACTACAGGGTGGAGCTGTTGTCCCCTCAGGACTTGGCGTTTGGCAGGGAGGTCCTACAGGCAGTGATCCCACCCTAAGGTAGGCCTGAACGTCTTGCTTATCGTCTCAGGTGTGCCATCCTGGAAGACCGGAGAAAAGTACCAGTTACACTTACCGGTAAAGGGTTTTCTAGGAAGTCTTCCAGGACGGCAAGCCTACTTCCGTACCCTTAATTGTTGGTGATGTTTTATTCTCACAGAATGTACCCTCTGTGTGTCTATACTTTGTCTTAACTGAGGGACAGAGGGAAGAGTGGGGCCTTCTAAACTCTGTTTCCTGTCAGGTGAACCCGTCATCTCAGGTGTGCCATCCAGGAAGACTTCCTAGAAAACCCGTTACCGGTAAGTGTAACTGGTACTTTTTTTTCCCTCAGTTTAGGCTGATACGTTTTCTACATATTTTTGGTAAAAACCCCAATAAGCATTTGGTTTGCGCAAAAGTTATAGCATCTAAAAAATGGGGGATAGTTTTTTGCCCTTTTTTTTTCTTCTCATGACTGCGACATTATGGCGGACATATCGGACACTTTTGACACTATTTTGGGACCATTCACATTTATACAGCAATCGGTGCTATAAAAATGCACGGATTACTGTATAAATGTGACCGGCAGTGAAGGGGCTAACCACTAGGGGGCTAGGAAAGGGTGGTTTAGTGTGTCCTAGGGAGTAATTTGAACTATTGGGGGGGTTTTGCTATGAGTGACACGTTGCTGATCGCCGCTCCTGAGAGGGAGCAGACTGTGTCAGTGTCACTAGGCAGAACGGGGAGATGCTGGTTTACACTTTCCTCTCCCCATTCTGAAGCTCTGTGACCCGATGGCGGGACACCAGCGAACATTGAGTCTGCAGATTCCGTGGGCACAGTCACGGAGTTCACAGCAGGGGCGCGCATCATGGCAGAAATGTCAAAGTGACGTAAATATACGTCAATTTGCCCAGCCTTGCCATTCTGCCGACGTATATGTACAGGAGCCGTACTATAACGGTTACATTTATTTTTATTCGAAGGCGGAACCCTGCTTTAAAAGCACCCCATGCTTAATGTTCATGCACTGATTATCCATTCTCAAGAAAAGTGTCTGCTCACCTCTGTATAGATATGACGACTAGCTGTCTTATCTATACGAAGGTGAGCAGGGGCTTTGCTTGGTGATGGATAATCAGTGCATGAAGATTGAGCACCGGGTGCTTTTAAGTAGCAAAGCACATATTCACAGAGTAGATTGAGAATAGGAGAGGTCTAAGAACAGGAACAAAGGAAGGAGAGGAGGAAGCAGAATTGTAAGCGACACTGAAGGTGCGGTGAGATGGGTAGAATAAGAGCTAACAAAGAGCACAGTCACGGAGACCAAAGAAAAGTGATCAACCATATCAAAGGCAGCCAAAAGGTCCAGAAGTAGGAGTACAGAATAGTGTCCATTGGTTTTTGCTGTTAAATCATTTTGCATTTTAGAGCAGTTTTGAGGGCTGGAGGAAAAAGCGCAAGGAGATGGGGCATAGGTTAAGGTTGGTGGGGTCCAAGGAAGGCTTTTTAAGTAGGGGTAACTAGTGCATGCTTTTGAGAGTTGGGGAAGATGCCAGAAGAGGGAGAGATTGAAGATGCGAGTTACAGTGTAGGATAGAGCCAGAGGGTTACTGTAGTATTTGCAAGCAAACGGGGTCCAGGGGACAGGTGGCATGTATATGTTCATTAAATCTCCATTATTGACCTGCACAATGTGCCATTCAGTTGATAAATGGAAATGAAGCATCTTCTCTCACAGAGGCCATAAAGGTACATACACGGTTACATTTGAGAGGGTGTGTGATGCATTTTGATTTTTGTAAATTTTATCTTGGTCTAGCTCTGCTTTTGATTAAACATGTAGAGGTGCCCCTATTCCTCAAGTTGTGTTATCAGATGCTCCACAAGCAGATGAAGCTAGCTATGTATGTCCCAAGAGTTTAGTGGAGCTCCAGGAGTTGAACTTAAGCCAGTGAAATAAATGTAAGCTGATGTGGAATGTGTGTGCAGACACATGGCAGTCATAACGTTATGACAACTGAAAAGTTAAGTGAATGATGAGCATTGGTTATCTTGTAACAATGTCATCTGAAAGTTGGTGGGATATATTTGGCATCATGTAAATATATTGTCCCTAAAGTTGATGTGTTGAAAGCAGCAAAAAAGTGCATCACAGTATAATGTAGCTTTATGGAACCACTGTGCACTGGAAGATGACATGGTCTTGTTTTCTTTACATCATGTAGATGGCCAGGTGCATGCGAGTTGCTTACCTGGGGAAGAGATGGCACCAGGATGCAGCATGGGAAGAAAATAAGCTGGCAGAAGCAGTGTAATGCTTTGGGCAATGTTCTGGGAAACTCTGGGTCCTTCCATACATGTGGATGTTTCAGGACATGTACCACCTACAGAAACCTTGTTTCTGACAAAGTGCACCCCTTCATGGAAATTATATTCCCTGATGGTAGTGGACTCTCAATAAGCAGGATAATGCACCCTTTCCTACACTGCAAAAAGGGTTCAAGAATAGTTTGAGGAACAAAGGAGTTTAAAGCGGGAGTTCACCCGAAAAACAATTTTTAACATTAGATTGATGCTCATTTTGTCAAGGGGAATCGGGTGTTTTTTTTTAAAAAATCGAAGCAGTACTTACCGTTTTAGAGAGATCTTCTCCGCCGCTTTCGGAACTGGGCTATATTAGGGATTTTTGCACAGCTTAAAATCTGACCCCAAGCTTGGCCTCCCTTTACCGTTAGTCTCTTGTTACATTTAGAGTGTGTACACTAAAACACATTGCATCAAGTAATCTCAAGCAACCTGGTAGGTCAAAGAGCCCTGATATTAGATCATTCTTTGATAATAGAGTTGGTATTTTTTAATGCAAACGTAGCTGCTTGACATACCAGTTCGTTCAACATGGGTAGACCACTTTCAAGGATAAATCTGGACGAGTATATAATAGAGCTGCACGATTCTGGAAAAAATGAGAATCGCGATTCTTTTGGATAAAATTAAGATCACGATTCTCTCACGATTCTCAAAACTGTATTTAAAGTTATTTTTAACACAACTGAGCTTATGTGCTTAAAGTGGAGGTTCACCTAAAAATAAACTTAACATTGCATTTATGAGATTAATGACAATTAGAATCGGCTGTTTTTTTTAAAAAAAATATGTCCGTACATACCGTTACCTATATGTGTTCTCACCGCCGCTTCCGGGTATGATGGTCGGGGCTGGGCGTTCCTAATTGATTGACAGGCATCCGACCGACGCATACATCGCGTCACGAGATGCCGAAAGAAGCCGAACGTCGGTGCGCAGGCGCCGTATAGAGCCGCACCGACGTTCGGCTTCTTTCGGCATCTCGTGACGCGCTGTATGCGTCGGTCGGATGCCTGTCAATCAATTAGGAACGCCCAGCCCCGACCATCATACCTGGAAGCGGCGGTGAGAACACATATAGGAAACGGTATGTACGGATGTATTTTTAAAAAAAAAACAGCCGATTCTAATTGTCATTAATCTCATAAATGCAATGTTAAGTTTATTTTTAGGTGAACATCCACTTTAAATACAGTATATGTAAATCTGACGGACTGTTTACATGTTAAATTTTAAAAGCCGCAGCAAACCTGCTGACCTTGCATGCTTGCTAATGTGAAAACACCTCTGCTTTTCACATTTAACTAAATGTGAAAATCAGGTGTTCTGTCACATTAGCAAGCATGTAAGGTTTGCTACTGCTTTTAAAATTTTAATATGTAAACAGTCCGTCAGATTTACATATACTGTATTTAACCACTACCCGACGGCTGTACGACTTTATACGGCCGCGGGGTGGTTCTGAATCTCTAACTGGCCGTGTTTTTACAGCCTGCGCGTCCGGCGGCGCGCGCGTGCCGCATCGCTGAGATGCCGATGCGAGTGCCTGGCGGGATCGGCGGCTACAGGGACAAGACGTGGAGCTCTGTGTGTAAACACAGAGATCCATGTCCTGTCAGGGGAGAGAGGAGACCGATCTGTGTCCCTTGTACATAGGGACATAGATCGGTCACCCCCCCTCCACCTACAGTTAGAACACAATTTAGGGTACACATTTAACCCCTTCCTCACGCCCTAGTGTTAACCCTTTCAAAGCCAGTCACATTTATACAGTAATTAGTGCATATTTATAGCACTGATCGCTGTATAAATGTGAATGGCGTCAAAAGTGTCCGATGTGTCCGCCATAATGTCGCAGTCACGAAAAAAAAATGCTGATCGCCGCCATTAGTAGTAAAAAAAAATAATAAAAAAAAATTATTCTGTCCCCTATTTTGTAAGCGCAATAACTTTGCGCAAACCAGACGCTTCTTGCGTTTTTTTTTTTTCCCCAAAAATATGTAGAAGAATACGTATCGCCTAGACTGAGCAAAATGTTTTTTTTTAAAAATTGTGCTATTTATTATAGCAACAAATAAAAAATTTTTTTTTTCAAAATTGTCGCTCTATTTTTGTTTATAGCGCAAAAAATAAAAACTGCAGAGGCGATCAAATACCACCAAAAGAAAGCTCTATTTGTGGGGAAAAAAGGACGTCAATTTTGTTTGGGAGCCACGTCGCACGACCGCGCAATTGTCAGTTAAAGCGACGCAGTGCCACAAGCTTAAATTTCACCTGGTCAGGAAGGGGTATATGTGCCCAGTAAGGAAGTGGTTAAGCACATAAGCTCCGTTTTGTGTTAAAAATAACTGTTGGGTGTAACAAGATGTCCGCTTGCCCCCTTCTCACTATCATTACTGTGTGGGGTAGAGCAAGATGGTGAAGAGACGGCTTCCGCCGGGTGTACCAAGATAGCTGCCGTGCCGAAGCCGGGGACTTTCCTATGGCCGCACCCGAAAATCGCAGGTCAACCAGCCTGGAGATTGTGTGTGTATAGAGATCATCATTTTCTTAGGATTAATCGTGCCGCTCTAGTATATAATATCAGAGATTTAATCACGTGCTCTACCCAGTATGTGTTGCAATGTTCTTGTAACGTTTGTGGCACACGATACTTACTCTACCAAAACGTGGAGGTGAACACTGCCTCTTTAAGTGTTTTTTTTTTCCTTTGTTTTTACGAATAGGAATTGTCACAATGGGTTTAATTTAGTGGGTGAGGTCAGGAGTTGATCCAATTCCTGTCTCCTATAGAACATCCCAAATTAAGGTTCCTGTCACATGACTTGACAGGTGTGTGCACCAAAACAAGTAACGACAACCGGCTGTTTCGGCCCATCTACAGTTGGGTCTATTATATATTTGGACAAAGGCACAATTTTTATACTTTTCGCTCTGTATGCCACAAGAATAAAATTAAAACAACCATCCAAATGAATTTTAAAATTCAGACTTTATGCTGGGTTGTACAAATTTTAGGAACTGCAACAATTTTTAGTCTCCTCATTTTCAGGGGCTCAAATGTAATTTGACACATGAATAGAATCATAAATAAAATGTTCACTTTTAATAATTTCTTGAGAATCCTTTTACTGGCAATGACTGCCTGAAGTCTGGGACCCATGGACATTACCAAAAACTAAGTTTCCTTCTTTGATTCCTTGCCAGGCTCTAACTGCACCCGTCTTAAAGGGGTTGTAAAGGTACCATTCTTTACCTGGGTGCAGTCCTCCCTTACTTACCTCATCCTTCGATTTTGCTTTTAAATGCCCTTATTTATTCTGAGAAATCCTCACTTCTGTTTTTCGGTCTGTTACTCCACACAGTAATGAAAGGCTTTCTCCCTGGTGTGGAGTGTCGTGCTCGCCCCCTCCCTTGGAGTCAGGACGCTCTCTACGTTGCAGATGGAGAAAGGAGCTGTGTTAGTGGGCATCCTGACTCTTCTGTAGTCCAATAGCTCTATTTGTGGGAAGAAAATAATAATGTAGTTTGGGTGCAGTGGTGCATGACTGCGTAATTTTGTCATTCAATTTGCGACAGTGCTGAAAGCTGAAAATGTCCTGGGCAGAAAGACGTGAAAGTGTCTGCCATTGAAGTGGTTCATTTTACCAGATAGATTTACAAAAAGTAGAAACGTGTAATTATCAAATGCAGTACACAGTAAAAAAAGTGCATATTACCACACCATTTGTTCACACAAGTTATTCAATGCCTATAGAAAAGTTGTGTCAACATATCCAGGGCAGCTTGACTCCTTCCTTTGAGTATAATGTAGATGGAGTATTAAAATGGCCAGTAGGCCTATCCCATTGCCTACCTCAGATCAAACTGATGGTATACTGCCCAGCAGTGTCGGGGGGGGGGGGTTGAGGGAGGGAGTTAAGGTGGAACTAGTGAGTGGTAGATTCAAAGGGTCATGGGGTGGTCCTAAATGAGCCTGTAATATGGTTCCTAACGTATAAATTAAACATGAAAAGGAAATCTATATGTAAAAGCCCTGATTTTGATATGGTTTGACTTATCAGTGGCACTATATTGGATTATAGAGTTGCATACCTAATCTTAAGCCCCATACACACTATTGGATTTTCTGCAGATTTTTGTCTTCGGATTTATCAAAACCATATAATATGAGGTCAAGCCTTAAGACCCCTTTCACACTGAGGTTTTTCAGGCGGTACAGCGCTAAAAATAGTGCTGCTATACTGCCTGAAAAATTCCTTCACTGCCTACTTAATGTGAAAGCCTGAGGGCTTTCACACTGAGGCGATGCGCTGGCGGGAGAGAACTCCTGTCAGCAGCATCTTTGGAGCAGTGAGAGGAGCGGCATGTATAACGCTCCTTTACTGCTCCTTCCCATTTAAAACGATGGGAAACGGCGGCAATACCGCCGCTATACTGCCACCGCTGCTCCCGCTCCAATGTGAAAGGGTCCTTAGAGTTTCAATTTGTAAGCAATTCGGCAGGCCCTTGCACTACATGGTTTTGGTAAATCTGAAGACAAATTGGAAAACATATAATGGTGTGTATGGGGTCTTGGTCCAAGATCTAGTAATGGGGACATACAACAAGTGCAAAATAGGCTGCACTTAGTAAAAGGCACATAACGGCCTGCCTAGAGTTTGCCAAAAGGCACCTGAGACTCGGACCATGAGAAACAAAATTCTCTGGTCTGAATCAAACATTGAACTCCTTTTGGCCTGAAGGGCAAGTGTCATGTCTGGAGAAAACCAGGCACCACTCATCACCTGGCCAATACCATCCATAGAATGAAGCATGGTGGTGGCAGCATCATGCTGTGGGATGTTTTTCAGCAGCAGGACCTGGGAGACTAGTTGGAATCAACAGAAAGATGAATGCAGCAATGTACAGGGGCATCCTTGATGAAAACATGTTTAAGTGCTCTGGATCTTCAGGCTGGGGTGAAAGTTCATTTTCCAACAGGACAGCGACCCTAAACCACGGTAAGAAAAGAGTGGCTACGGGACAGCTCTGAATGTCCTTGAGTAGCCCAGCCAGAGCTCAGACTTGAACCCGATGATGGAACAGCTCTGAAGAGATCTGAAAAATGGCTGTGCACCGACGCTCTCCATCCAACCTGCTGGAACTTGAGAGGTCCTGCAAAAAATAGGGAAAAACTGGCCAAAAATGTGTGCCAAGCTCATAGCATCATACCCAGACTTGAGGCTGTAATTGGTGCC
Organism: Rana temporaria; assembly: GCF_905171775.1. Taxonomy (NCBI): domain Eukaryota; kingdom Metazoa; phylum Chordata; class Amphibia; order Anura; family Ranidae; genus Rana; species Rana temporaria. The sequence goes on from NC_053493.1 coordinate 160,180,735, forward strand.
AAACGTGCTTCAACATAGTACTCGGCAAAGGCTGTGAATACTTTATGTACATGTGAATTTATTTTTTTTTATAAATTTGCAAAGATTTCAAACAAACTGCTTTCACATTGTCATTCTGGGGTATCGTTTGTAGAATTTTGAAGAACGTAATGAATTTAATCAGTTTTGGAATAAGGCTTTAACATAAAATGTGGAAAAAGTAAAGCGCTGTGAATACTTTCCGTATGCACTGTATTCTCCTTGGCGAAGAGATGCTTGAGAGGGGATGTGATCAATATACAAATTGCTTCATGTTTCCAATATTGTGAGGAAACTATTCAGTCTCTGGGTCACTCAAGAAGGCACGTGGCCACTTATGTTGGACAATAAACTATCCAACCTTAAACGGCTTAGGTATGTCTTATTTTTTTTCTTTACTGTAAGCAGCAAGGACATGGAATGCCCTTCCACAATTGGTGGTTTCAGCAGGAAGTGTCACACATTTAAAATAAAAAAATAAACCATACAGCCAACCTTACCAACTATGTAAGCAGTTTTTTTTTTATTTATTTTGCCTAGTGAATCCTAGTGAGTCCTAGTGAATGAACATCTTTTCATCTCTGGGGAAAGCAAATCCTTAATACATGGTTGCCATTTTCAACTGGGAGCTCTCAAAACCACTGCTGCAGTAATTGGGACTTTAAAAGTAAATCTGCCCTGTGTAGGGGACCTCCTGTTGAATTTTCCCCAGGGATCTCCACTATGGAGTTAAAGCTAAAACACTTTTGTATCGGTCATGGGTATCCACTGCAATTACATTTTTTGTTTTGTGCACAATGGCTTTTCCAACTGGTCTCCAGATGCCTAGGTTAGTGGTGCTAAAGTAAAATTTTCAGTTTTTGCCCTAATGCACACTTAATTTTAAGGTAAAAAATCCCCACTACTTCTGTCCTGTCTGTGGACACAGCCTGGATTGGGAGAGTACCTGCACAGGTGCCCCATAGCACAATGCTTGCTGAGGGATACCCGCAGGAAGAAGCAACTCCAGAAGGAGGAAAGGGATCGCTCTGTGAAATTCCATTGCACTGAACAGGCAAGTATAAACGTTTGTTTGTAGTGTCTCACGCTACACCATGTCTTTTTAATTAGATGGTAGTTTCAATCTCTCTACCCTATTCTGCTTTGTGTTGAGTCCTGCCAATGTCTCTAACACTTAACAGCATTGACACTGCTCTGAAACAACTCTCTCCAGGAGTCATTGCAATTGTTTCAAAACAGGAATGGGTTCAGATTTGAGTGCAAAATTTGAGCATCTAATCCACCAGAGCAGTCATGCTTCCCTTCAGGGAAATTTACTGCCTGTGGATATAAAGGATGTTTACTTGCATGTCCCCATCTTTCCAGTATCAGCGCTACCTGTGTTTTGCTGTGGGCACCCAATTTTTCTAATTCAAGGTCCAGTGAAAAGTCCAAAGTTTCTGACTGTTGGCCATTGTCCAAAGGGTTGTTCAGTTAAATTCTGAACTTTCAGAAGTTGGTGCTGGAACTGACTCAGCTGGTAGTATCTAGGCATTTCCCTAAATACCAGTTTGCTAGAATCTCTGCTCCATCTTTTACAGTCCGGGAGGCCTTGTTGCATGAGAGTTCTGGACTTTGATGGCCTCCTTCAAGGCAGTCTCATATGCCCCATTCCACTAGCTTTGCAACACAATCTGGCTGCATGAGACAAGATTGTCTCTGGGAACCACACATTTTTGCCTGGCACCAAGGGCAAAGTTATCTCTGGCCAAGGGGCTCACAAGTCCAGCACTTTAGTCAGAAAAGTCTTCCTTCACTAGGTCTAGAAGATTCTTGATCAGATGCCAGCCTGATAGGCTGGGGACAAGTCCTGGACAACCTTTTTAATGAACCTCTTGATGTCGAGATCATTCAGCCTGAATTCAGTCAGTGCTTAAGCAATGACATACAATAACGGGCAGCAACCAGAAGTCTTGTGGCTCTGTAAAGCCAACCTGATTCTCTTGGGCAGAACTTTACATTCCTGTCCTGTTAACCACTTACCCCCCGGACCATATTGCTGCCCAAAGACCAGAGTACTTTTTGCGATTCGGGACTCTGTCGCTTTAACAGACAATTGCGCGGTCGTGCGACGTGGCTCCCAAACAAAATTGGCGTCCTTTTTTTCCCACAAATATAGCTTTCTTTTGGTGGTATTTGATCACCTCTGCGGTTTTTAGTTTTTGCGCTATAAACAAAAATAGAGCGACAATTTTGAAAAAAATGAATATTTTTTACATTTTGCTATAATAAATATCCCCCAAAAATATATAAAACATTTTTTTTCCTCAGTTTAGGCCGATACGTTTTCTTCCACATATTTTTCGTAAAAAAAAAATCGCAATAAGCGTTTATTGATTGGTTTGCGCAAAAGTTATAGCGTTTACAAAATAGGGGGTAGTTTTATGTCATTTTTATTATATTTTTTTTTACTAGTAATGGCGGCGATCAGCGAGTTTTTTTTCGGTACTGCGACATTATGGCGGACACTTTGGACACTGTTGACACATTTTTGGGACCATTGGCATTTTTATAGCGATCAGTGCTATAAAAATGCATTGGATTACTATAAAAATGCCACTGGCAGTGAAGGGGTTAACACTAGGGGGCGGGGAAGGGGTTAAGTATGCCTGGGTGTGTTCTTACTGTGGGGGGGGGGGGGGGTGGCCTCACTAGGGGAAACACTGATCCTCGGTTCATACATTGTATGAACCGAAGATCAGCATTTCCCCTGCTGACAGGACCGGGAGCTGTGTGTTTACACACACAGCTCCCGGTCCCCGCTCTGTACCGAGCGATCGCGTGTGCCCGGCGGCGATCGCGCCCGCCAGGCACACGCACGGGAGCGGGGGGCGCGCGCGCGCCCCTAGTGGCGGCTGGGAGAGAGGACGTCCTATTACGTGCTCTCGCCCAGCAGAGCCACCTTGTGGACGTATTTCGACGGTGCGGCGACGGCAAGTGGTTAACATGCACATTCTAGGTGTTGAAAATTGGCAAGTGAACTTCTCTAGTTCACAATATCTGTACTCAGGAATTCTTGTTTCCAGGGATCCTTTAGCCATGGCAATGGACGCTCTGTTTCTGATGTATGCATTTCATCCTCTGCAGTTCTTTGCTCCACTGGATTGAGATGCAAGGCATTTTGGTGATATTGCATCAAACAAGAGGGTGTCGCTCAGTTATATATCTGGTCCCGGGCAGACTCTCCGTGGGCTCTCCCAGAGCATCTGAATCTTCTGTCCTGTGGACTGGTTTACAATTCAGTTCTGTCCTTTGGCTTTACTGACATGGCTGTGGAAGGCAAGGGTCCTAAAGGATAGGGATAGATCAGATTCAGTTGTACTTATGCTTGTAAAATTCAAAATTATATTTTGGATACCAGAAACTTGAGGTGATTTCATCCCATTTAGTAGAAATTAGATATACTTGTGCCCAAATCCATATGTCCATCAGGTACCAAAGGGGTGTGATCGCATTCATACCAGGTAGTGCGTTTGTGCGTTTGTGTGTGTGTGTTTTTTTTTTTCCTCCAATCCGGTCTAGACCATCAGGTGTTGAGCCAAATTCCAGCCCTAATGATTGCCTCCCAGGTGCTGCTTGCCTAATTTTCTGATCAAAGCCTTTGTGTTTGGAATTACTAAGTTCCCCCTCTCTGCACACTTGTGACTATGGGGCCCCAGCCTAGTTCTGTCAGCCCTCCAAAGACCACTCTTTGAGCAGGTATGTGACCTTTTCTGCTATAGGACTCCTATGTGATCTTCCTCTTTGCTGTCACCTTTCCAAGATGTCTGAGTTGGCAGCCGTATCCTTTAAGGAATCCTTGGGGATAAACATAAATGTCACCAATAACAAATTAATATACGGTATGCGATGACCATGAACTGAAATAATACAGTATTTAATTTTGTTTTTTATTTTGTAATAAACCACTGCATTAAATGCTGGTTGAATAAGTAGTAGTCTAACTATAAAAAATGCAAATATTGCACTACTAAATATTACACTAAAAATTATTACATACATTAACCTAATGCTAACATAACTGCCACACAAAAATCTGAATCATAATTTCAGATTAACACTCTAAAGAATTATAAAATTTGATGGCCACAGCAAAAATGATTTCCTTTTGTGGCTCTGTGGTGCTTTGTGACTATACCAATCCATCACTGAAGGTATTCAGACTGACCAGTGTGTTGTAGAGTAAGTTGGAGAAGTTCTAGATTTGACATGCCTTGGACAGCATCCTCCTCCTGAAGAAGAAAAATTCTTACGTACAGTTTTACAGGGTGTATGTTTGGCCTTGGCTGATGCTGACTTCAGATGTAAGCTGTGAATTGAAACAAGCCCCAGTTTTGTGTGGCGTTTTGTTTTTTTTTGCTCTGGTCTCAGTAGGCCTGTCAAAAAATACTTTTTCTCAGAGTTCATTGAGGGACACGCGTCCTCCCCTCTTTCACATTATCTATTCTTCAGTTGCTTTGCCAAAAACTGAGGCCTTCTGGTTGTGGGAGGGATTATCTTTCCTGACTGGTGCTTTCAATCTCCAATTCCCTGTAAGCAGCAATATAACCCACTTGTCGCCTAATATGTAATTGTAGTCCCTTAACTCCAAGAAAGGATTATACAGTAAGTTGATCCTATTTCTGAAAAAAAAAAAAAAAATATTAAAGTAGGAAAGCAATATTTTCTAAATGCTAAACCTCTAAAGCAACCGAGGTTAAAAATTCCTATGATGCCCTTGGGCTCCTTTCACACCTGGGCATTACGGTTTTGCGTGAGTCTGCCCGAGATTTCAGAATCGTGGCATATTGCGGGACGCATTTGAGATGCCATTTACTTCTAATGGCACTCCAATCAGGGTGCGATTTTGCCACGTGAAGCTTGACGCTCAAAGAGCAGGAGCTTTTTGGCATCGGCAAAGCTATTTGCCGTGATTGCAATGCGATTTATGCCATTTAGAAGTAATGGCAAACGAGTCCCACAATTTGACAAGATTCTGGAATTGCGGGCAGAGTTGTCCGTAACGCCCATGTGTGAATGGAGCTTGAATGCTGTGTCTATTGAAGGTGAATCTGTTCAGACCAATTTACAAAAGAATATTGCAACATTCCAGCTGTCAGCCTTCTATTGTTTAGAGCAACCAGATATTTATACTTTTTTCGGACTGAAAAAAAAATCAGTCCTGACATGTTTTTATACTACATAATGGTCTGCTTCCATGAAAACACAAATTGACGTGCTATCAATCTGCATCCGCTTCTATGCAATTTGGGGTATTAAAGCAGTTTGCAGTGATCAAGTTGTGCTTGATCACCACAAACGGTTTAGATTTGTTTTTGTTACTTTTGTAATGTTGGTAATAAAAAAAAAAAGCACATCTTGTCTTGACGCATGCAGATGTGGACCCAAATCATGCAAGTAACTAATCACATGTTAACTTCTGCGTAAAGGAAAACACTTTTTTTCATAATCATCCTTTATCCTGCAGACATTCCTCTTTTCACTTCCTCATTGTTTGTTTTTGCTCAGAAGTTGCTCTATTTCTTCTCTGTTCTGTTCACTTCCTGCTTGTCTGATTTTACTGACCACCGTGATGGGGGGGCTTTACTGCGGTGGTCAGTAACATGCTCATCCCCTCCTGGGAACTACATCTGTGCGGCAGGGCCCTCTCTACATGTTAGACTTCAAGGAGGTGTGAATTACTGGGCGTGCCACAATTCATACTTGGAAATGTAGTTCTTGCATGAACAAGCGATGCAAACCAGGAAGTGAATGAGAGAACAGAAACTAGAATGCCGGAGGTGATATAGATGAAGGAATTTAATAGGTATTTACTTGTTTTTTAACAGAATCATTACACTATTCTGTCTACCTTGCAGACATTTTAGGCACAAACATTTTTTCCTTTACAACTCCTTTAACTACTTACTTTAAATTAATGGGTTTGTTAATCACTGTCACTGGTTTGTAAAAAACAAGCGTTGGAAATACCTATTTAGGGCCATCTTTGGACCGGTCAAATGACGCGTGGCCACTGTATACATCCTATATATAGCTTCTGCAGGAGGCGCAGATCTCTCCCTTTGATGTGAGCCGGGGGAGATCACATGGCCGCTCAGCCCCTCCTACAGTAGGCCTGGAGACGAGTCGCGTGACCAGCCTGAAGATCTGTATTTACAACACTCGTTTTTATAAAATACTTGTACATTGTGCTATGCCTAACTATATTGGAGGAGCTGGCAGCGAAATTTTTTGTAAACTTTTATTTATACTAATGGCAGCAGGGATGGGGTGGAGACAGGCACAGAGCTGATGAGGAGGGGGAGAGCTGAAAGCAGGGCTGCAGGTGACGGGGCATACACTAACCACGGTGGCCCCTCTTCAGCGCAGAGAGGGGGTTACAGGAAGTGGCACTTCCAGGGAGGTTTTTTTTATAGTTTAGAGGGGCCAATTACACAGCACAAGCACTGTGCAGTTTTAATCTGCTTTAAGGGACCAGGATCTATTTTTATTTAATTAAATTTTGGGGGTTAACACTTTAAATGTGTCTTAGTTGAAAGTTGCATCTTGCAAAATTTTTGCTTTTTAAAATATTTAGTTATGCATGAAATGGTGCTTAATTCATTTATGGAAAAAGCTTTTAACACCGTGTGTGTGTGTGTGTGTGTGTGTGTGTGTGTTGAAAAATGTACAGGAAAATGGCTTGAGCAGTTAATCTACCTGCATTTGCTCATTGGCACTACAGTCTAAACTGCTGTTCGTTTTTTTTTTTTTTTTTTTTTTTATGTTTTAGTGTACATATAAATTTGTACCACAACAAGCATCCTTTTGATTTCTTCTGACCCCATCTGCAAAGGGAAAAAAGAATTATCAAGCACGCCAGAAGTTTAGATGCTTAAGTTGCATGTGGATGACATCAGCTGCTTCCAGGCAGGGCTATTGTGTGTGCAGTTTGGCACAGTAATCAGGATTCAGAGTACACGCATGCTTTTGGCAGAGATTTGTCCCCCCCTCCTTTTTTATTTCTTTCTTTGAACTTTTTTTTATCTTAGGGTTTTGAATATTAACATGTGGGTGGTCATAAAACATTTTTTTTTCTTTTCTGGGGTGGTAATTTTTATTTTTTATAAATGCTTAAAAAAAAATCTGGGAAGTCTGCAAGAGTGTGTGGGAAATGATTACATCAGTCAGAGGAGAACTACGATTGGTCTGCAAAATGTGGTTTGATTCACAACCTAAAAGATTGACTGTGTAACCCTTTGAGAGGAGGTCTGGAAGAGTTGCCTGCCTTTCCCCAGGAACAGTGCCATGTAAGACTGGCTACGTGACAGGTACAGTAATCCGTTGACACTGTGTATTCTACCCTGAGTGTGCAGCTTTTAGTCTGCAAGAGGGGCCTGGAAAGCAAAAAAGGAAAAATATAAATATTTCAAGAGGCAATCTAGACTTAAAATGCCATCTTGTTCTCCTGATTGCTGCCTTTTACATGCAGTAGAGGTAAGATTTTTCATATTAAAATTCTCCTGATGGTATCTTCATTAGTTTGTGTTTCACTCGCTACATTGAGTGCATTAGTATATGATATATGCACTTGTATATTCACCTACATATTTGTGTATGTAGTACATATATCATCTGTGTTTTAAACCCATTTGAGCTCATCCTTGTGCACAAGTTTAAATCATGTAAAAATTATTTAACACCTTTTTAATGTGTGTGTGCATGCATGTGTTTCACATTATAGCTTAGGCAACCACCTTCTTGCATATGTGAATTTATAATGTGGGCATTTTTATTAGAGCTAGATGTAGAATTCTGCAAAGGTGCAAGACTTTCCTGGGTGCCAGTTGTCATGCATGTCATAAATATGATCTTGCAAAGGGAAAATTACATAACACAGATAAAGACGTGCATTGCAGGATAAGCAGAACAGTATGTGCTGTGTAAGCATAGGACAGGGTAGCTTTTTAAATTGCATAGCCTAATTGCAAGAGTCTAGAAATTTGTAAGGAAAGAATATTAAAATGTTGGCAATGCAAAAATATTCAGTGAAGCATAGTTTTCAGGTTGCAATTTTTGACAGTGATACAACGGGATGCTCTTTAAACCTTACAAAAAAAACACCAGTATTATACGTTGGTGTAAGTGTTTGGTTATAGCATCAGATATATCTTTTATTTTTTCCAGTTGAACTTTTTAAATAAGCACAAATACCAAGTTTATAACCAGTTTTTAAACACTCAGCCTTTTTAGAAAGTTGAAAAAGTAACAAAAGATTCACTTATTACTGCAGCGCAAAGTGATAGTACAGCTTAATTAGTTCACAGGATTCTAAAGTTTCACTCATAGTGGTAGCATGATATGTTCTTAGCACAATGACCTTAGTGAGGCAGAAGACAAGGCAAGGTTATTATTTAATGCATTGTGATAGAACATCAAACTATTAAGTGTGTCCTTTATGTTACAGGTTGTTAAAGTCTTTAGTGAAGATGGGACAAGCAAAATGGTGGAGATTCTAGCAGACATGACAGCCAGGGACTTCTGCCAGCTCCTGATTTACAAAAGTCATTGTGTGGATGATAACAGCTGGACGCTGGTGGAGCACCACCCTCACCTAGGATTAGGTAGGGAATGGTCAAGGAAGGTGATCAAGATGTAATACTGTATTTTGTTTTACTGGACTTCTACAAAACCTACATGCTAGGCCTACTCTTATGCAGGTTTTACATTTTGTTTTATGCTTGACACAGTATAGTGTACTTACAATAGTATAAAAAGTAACTGCACTTTACCCAAAGAATATTTTTCTCTGGCAATTGCCGTATAGGATCATGTTTATAGTTCTAAATTGGCACACCTTGAATATGTAAGGGCTTTCCAATTTTAAAAGGAGTCAGGAGGGTTCATTTACCAGAGGCAAGCAGGCTGTTCACTTTGCAAGGAAATCTTCCCCAAAGCACTTTTACTTTTTGCTGAGACTACCCAATTGCAGGCAAAGAAATTTTTTTTTCTTCTGCACATGATTAGATGGAAGTCAGCAGAGTCTCCTCATTTGCCAAGCTATGGCAAAAATTCCCATGAAAAGAGTAGCTTCCCATGTTGAACAGTTCAATTGTCCTGTGTAAATCCCACTGTTTTCAAATGGTGTTCATTCAATATGCAACAACTACCTTGATGTATAATTTCTTAACATCAATGGGTAGATAAAATAAGATCTTTCAATACAGTTATTAAACAGGGATATAATGTTGGCTTAGACTTTCAATTGTAAACATAATTTTTTTTTTTTTATTCCTTTTTGTCACCTGTTGTGAAAATGCGAATGTCAAATTAAGCTGTGGATTAAACACATTTTAATCTAATTAGCAAGCTTTAAAGGCTATTGTAATTTTAGAGGGATTGGGGACTTTTTTTTTTTTGTTTTGTTCTTTAAACTTTTTTTTTTTTTGTGGTAAAATTGCTGCATTCCAATTGCATTTAATAAGCTTTAATTTTTTTTTTATTGCTTTTCTGATGCAATATTTAACCCTAATGAACAAATAAAACATAATTTTCTAGAACATAATCTATAAAAAGTTATTGAATTCAGTGGACCTTTCTTGGAACTACAGAATATTTTCCTTTTTAACTGGTTACTGGCCAGATGTGAAATGGTCAGCTTTTGTTTGCACATTTGTTGGTTCTCTGTCTATGGCAACTCAAGACCAATGCAAAAGAAAATTGATTCACCTGTAAATTTCATATCCTGTTGTACAGGACACAGTAATTCCCATACCAGGGGTCATGTGCCACTACCTTCAGGTGATTGGACACTGGTAAAGGCTTTGCTGTGATCTACCCCCCCCCCCCCCCCAATGTGCCCATATAAAGTCACTCACTCTGCGAGGCTCCAATTTTAACAAGCAGTAAAAAGATCAGATAAAGGAGAGGACCAGTGGTCCTGTTCTATATTTAGGATATGAAATTTACAAGTACATCAAAATTCTGATCGTATAGAAAAGGCCACAGGAGTTGGTTCTTATTGCTTGGTGATGTCCCATGACTGAAATCAAGGGATGGGCAACAAACGGCCTAAATTGCAGCAAAAGGCCCACAGAACAGGGGTTCGCCTAGCTTTTATAGCTGAAGCATGGATAAGCAGAGGCACGAACAACCAACTCTGTTTTTTTTTTTTTTTTTTTTAAATGAGAACCAACAGTGGCCCTGCGACTCTTGAAGGACCAATGCTAGGTGTGCAGTCAAGGACCCCAATCTCCAGAGAAAATTGGTGCAGGTAGTGAAAAAGGGACATTGGCCCTAATTGGTTCTAAGATCTAACTCCATCCATAGACCTATTGTAAGTGTCATGTCCTCAAGATGGAGCACACGGAGGTAAAATGTCATTCCAACGGAAGATGGGGGGGAAGCCCCAGGAAATGCATGTGTTTCATATTAAAGGAATGAAGCCCCCCTAGGTGGGTTGCACGTGGAGCCAAAGTAAAACTATTGCCAGAAATGACAGAAGGCTCCATTCTTACAAAGGAAAAAGGAGTAGCCCCTGAGGAAGGCCCTAGAGGGGCACACATTTGCAATGAAGGGCAACTTCCTGAAAAAGGAGTACACAAGTGTTGAGCCAAGGTGTCATGAAGACGATATACAAGGTCTAATTAAAACTAGTAATGTGCTGATCTGCACTGGGTTCATTTCTGCAGGGATCTGACAAACTACAAAGAAGTTTGCATGCCAAGCACCATTGAAATCTGCCAAATTAAAATGCTATTTGGGCTAATGGGCAAGGGGGTGTCACCAAAAAAATTTGATGGGTTGGTAGGCTTTACAGAATACTTCTAATGCTTGTCCATCACCTAAGGCAGAGATGGCAAACCTTGGCACCCCAGATGTTTTGGAACTACATTTCCCATGATGCTTGACTACAGTGCAGTGTGCATGAGCATCATGGGAAATGTAGTTTCAAAAAATCTGAGGTGCCAAGGTCCGCCATCCCTGACCTAAGGAAACTAGTAAAAAAAAAAAAAAGCCTCATGGTGTGTGAGCAGGGTTATATGGCTATATAACTGCCAGTAGTGCACATGTGCTGGAGTCAACGGGTTCTGGAGATGAGAAGGGGGCTGGTCACAGCACACGGAGGAACGGTGTAGGAGCGCCTCCTAGCTGTAGCCTCCAGCGCCATAGCCACTGTAAAGAGCCTTGAGTCATAGGTCCTGTTGGCACCTTGTGGTCCCACAAACACATGTGGGCGCACACAACAGTGCACCATAGAACAAGGCAAACCTTAAGAACAACCATAAAACGGACAAAATGAATTTTAAAAGCAATAGGCAGTATCCAATATAGGACACTCAAATCACTTCAAGTTGCATAATACAATTTCCTAGGCTTATACATTTTTCACTGTGACATGTATGCTCTTTATTAATATGTCATAGGCATGTTGCAAAACCATTTTATTTATTGGACCATTTCCAACATCTAGAGGAAGCAGTCAACATTATGGCAGAATATCTACCCTATTTAGACTTTCATGTATTGATGATTTGGGCCATGGACTTTTTTCCGACCAGTGTTGCATTTCCAAAAAGTCCCTGGCCTATTTATAGTTTAGCTGAATCTGAGGGACTAAAACAACATCACCAAATGGGTATCATTAAAGAAATGGTTTGTAGGACTTCCCCCTCATTGATGTCAGGTGGCTACATGGCATTAGGGTGTTCAATCCAAAAACTGTCTGCTCACTGAAGTTGACATCTTACAGTTGGCAGAGTAATATATGATTGAACTATAAACTCTCTGGTGGATTGTTATCCCTATATAGAAAGCTCCACACTTGTAGAGCATTAAGTAGATCACACCCTGGGTGCCAGTTGGCAAAAAATCTAGGAGTGAACACTTCTCCATTGGGCAAAACAAAGTGGGTACCAGTATGTATCCAGGGACAAAATGTACATTTCCCATATTTATAAATGCCATTAAGTTGTCTGTCCTGGTCAAACAAACCCGCCTGAGCAGCATTAATAAGCATTTGACAATCAGACTAAACAAGGATTTATGTGGCGCTGGAATGTGTCGGTACCACACTTACCGTAGATGTCCATTCACATCTTTTCATGTTGTGTTTTCATTAGCAGGATGTTGCCTCCTCGATCCAATGCTTTAATTATTAGCTCTAGAAGGTTTTGTAGTTTGCTAATGGCTTGATGTTGTGTACATGTTGGGGGGTGATGGTCATACGTAGGGTTGAAAGTAATTGACCTAATCAATTTACAATCGATTAGAAAAAATAGTTGTGGCCAATAATTTAACGGTCAATTGGTGCCTGAGTGCTTGTGAATGTGTGAGCAATGCCTCATGGGACAAGGTAGTCTGGCAAAGAGAAGTGATTTTAAAGGCAGGAGGTTTTTACCTTGCTATAGGGGAACTCTGAAGGCAGGAACAAGAAGTGTGGATGGGGCACACCAGAAGAGGCAGTACGAGTACTGAAACTTTTTCTCGAGTACGCTCCAAAATATCAATTACTGATACCCATTATGTCGTGACAGTTTTTATTTAAAAAAAAAAATAGTTTATTTAGAATTATGAAGAACAGTTCTTCAGTGGCTTTGAAATCGTGCTATTTCAGCATGATTCAAAGCCGCAGATCAGTACGATTTGGACCTCAGATTTTCATTGCTACTTCATTTAACAGAAGTCAATGCAGGAACAATGGAATCGTAAAAGCCATCAGTTTTAGTCTCAATACGTATATATTTCCCTCACCATATAGCTGGATGTTTATATTTACCACTGCATACAGATATTTAAGCATAAATATATATAAAAAAAAAAAACTTTACACAACTACATTTTTTACACCGCTTTTTTTGTGTGTCCATTTCATTGGTTTGAAAAAATCGGCCAACTAATCGATTATGAAAATAATCGTTGGTTACAGCCCTAGTCATACGTTTCACGTTACTCATGGTAGCTCTGAGGAAGGGTTAAATGTTGGTTTGTGGTGAGGTCTGGAAATTTCTGTACTTTTTTTTTTTTTTTTCTCTCTTCAATTTAAAGATTTGGGCGGAGTGATTAAATGGGATACTGCAATTGTAGTTTCTAGATCCTCAGTTGCATCATCCGAGTCATGGTTCCATTCTAATAACATTAAGTCACGGAGGGCTCAGAAGTTCTGCATGGTGAAATATTTCGAACTATTAGAAGGTTCCTTTTTCAGTTTGGCTCGAAGGCGGTCCTGATCAAACATAAATTTGTAGGTCAAATTCCTACCAAAGAGATGGACATTAAGTACATCCATTTCTTGGGGGGGGGGGGGGGAGCTAAGGGGTGAGGTTCAATATATAGAATTATACATTCGGTGTTGAAGGAAAATTTACTGATTGTGTGACTTGGGTGAGAGTCCAATGTACTTTACTAAATACTTGAAGTTTGAGTGGAAGGTGATAACCTTGTCATGTGTTAGAAATGATATAGAGTGGTGCGGTGGAAAAAATCATACTTGGGTTGCTGCAGAATTGGTCTGATGCATCTGTCCCTGTCTGATTTAAGGCCGAGTTCTAGCTCCCTGAGCAGAGAACTGAAGACTGTCAATCACCACTGTCTGCTCCTCCAGCTCTCACTGGAGTGCTGGGATGTGGAGAGGGCAAGAGTGGCTGTCTCAGGCTCTCAGTAGCTCACTGAAGCGGTACCTGTCCAGGCATGTGGGCAGATCCTGACCATATGGTTATCTTTCCCAGGCCTGGCTCTGACAGCAGGCTTTATTTAGCCCACTGTCTGCTGAAAATGAGTCACAGGCATGTTGAACAAACTGCACTCCTTTTGTTTAAAAAAAAAAAGTATACGCAAGCTGACTGTTAGGGTTAGTGATACTAAAGTCTCATTTTTCTTTTATTTAAAAATAACAAACCTGTCTATACATTCCTGCTCTGTGTGCTCCCTCTTCGGCTCTCCTGGCCCCTCCCTCCCTGTTAAATGCCCCCACAGCAAGCGGCTTGCTATGGGGGTACATGAACCGCAGCTCAGTGTCAATGCAGACATGGAGCTGCTGCCTGGCCCCGCCCCTTTTTCGCCTAATTGGCTCACTGAATTTGACAGCAGTGTGAGCAAATGGTGCCGCAGTCTCGGTCAATGAGGGAGAGTCCCAGACAGCCGAGTCTCTCGTGCATTGCTGGCTCTAGATGGACATCGGGTAAATGAGGGGGGCTGCTGCACACAGAAGGCTTATCCTAATGCATAGAATGCATTAGGATCAAAAACCACCTGCCTTTACAATCACTTTAAGGGGAAGTTTAATTGAGAGTTGCTCTTGACTTCTGTTTTGCTTATAATTAGCACAGAGCTGCTGTGATTGCTTTGGTTTGCCTTGCACCATTTAGGAAATACTGTATACCAGGGATATGCAATTAGCGGACCTTTAGCTGTTGCAAAACTACAAGTCCCATCATGTCTCTGCCTCTGGGTGTCATGCTTGTGGCCGTCAGTCTTGCTATGTCTCATGGAACTTGTAGTTCTGCAACAGCTGGAGGTCCGCTAATTGCATATCCCTGCTGTATACTGTGCCTATTGCGTCATGGAGAACCATATATGTTTTTGTTTTTTTAAGTGCTAGACTGAGGCGAAAGGGGGGGGGGGGGTAGACATGAAAAGATTGCTTTAATGGTGTCCTTCCCAGTTGTGGTCTGTATGTCAGCCACACACCCTTTTTCCCTAAACTTCTTTCAGGACAGCACCTGAGACAGTGGCTCCTCCCACATGCCAACAGGAAACGCATCTTCCACCAAACTTTTAAAGGAGCCTCCTTTCCACATGTTGCCAGTTTTTCTTTCCTCTGGCAGGCAACACCTAGTGGGGAGTCAGAAACTCTTGGGTGCTGTCCTGAGTCCAGGTTTCCTTTTTTTTTTTTTTTTTTTTTATCTCGGGGCTTGTTCCTCCCATTCCAGAGCGCTGCTGGATGGGCTCCTTCTCCTCCTTTAGGTGTGGGTGGCAGTGAGGTGGCGGCGGACATTTTTTTTTCTTTGCAACCGCCTGCCTCTCTGAAATGTCACTATCTTGGGACTGGCGTTCAGTGACTGCATCTGCTGGAAGTGAGGTATCCGAGCAGGTGCGCAGCGTCATTTCTCTTGGAAGGGGGAGAAGGGAGGAACAGGGCTGGTGCATATTTGCCTAACCTCTCCCCAAACTTTGTGGGGTGCAGTTCTTGGGAGATTTACTACTTGAGCCTGACTTGGCTTTGGTCCTAGATTGGACAGCATATAAAGTAATTTTCCATTTTTTAAAAGAAAAAGCAACCAGTTAAGTTAGCTTTTATGATCTCTAAAGGCTCAGGAACAAAGTACCAAACCCCAGGAGAAAAAATTGGTCATTGCAGAAGGGCAAAGGAAATGCCCTTTTCCATCCTCGTGCCTCAACCAACAAAACGCAATGACTCATTACTGCCAGTGGGAGGAAGGCTTCAGAATTTCCTCCCTCATTGGGCTGGCATGAAGGAAAACCAATATGTTCTAAGCATGCTGTCCCAAGGTTACAAAATAGTTTTTGGATCTTCCTCCAGAAAGATACTTTGTAACAAACCTACCAAGGGATACAACAAAGGCCCTAGCTATGAAGAACCTGTTAAAGGAACTGATGTATCAAAGGGTTGTGATTCTTTTGATTCTCAACAAGCCTTTTTATTTTCATAAAATATATATATATATATATATATATTTTTTTTTTTTGGTGATCGACTACTCCATACCTTGTTTTCTCTTGGCAAAATGTACCCTGTAAGTTTGTTTTAATAATTATACCCAACAACTAGTAGTCATTTTTATTTTGTCAAATTTACCAAATCCTAATCAAATGCAATCTTCATAATATATCTGTCTTTTTTTTAACCTAGAGAGATGCCTTGAAGACCATGAACTTGTAGTACATGTCCAGTCCATGATGTCAAGTGAAAGCAAATTTCTGTTCAGGAAGAATTATGCAAAATATGAATTTTTCAAGAATCCTGTGGTAAGTAGGTGAATACCTTTTTTCACTTTTTTTTTTTTTTATATCATAAAGTCCTCAAATAACAAAGTATTGGACTGTATTGGATGTATTCCAGGGAAGTAGCACTCAAGGTAAATCGCCACACAACAGTCTATACATATACCATGGTTCCATAAACATTAATTGAAACACCGTAGTGAATCCAGATATTCCACAAATAAGTGAGAAGCCCACCACCGAATATAGAGGCATTGGCATTCGGCTGTGACCCAGCCACGGCCTTTAACCTCCGGAGGAAAAGAACACTGAAGTGGACTCGCACAGGATAGAAGTTCCAAATACTAGGCTCCCTCCGTGCTCATACAATTCAAAAGGTCAAGTATATGCAGAAAGAAGGGGGGCCATAACGTAACTCCGCACAAAAACACATTTATTATAAAAGTAAGTTATACTTGCAGCAATACAGGTTAAAATCAACATATAAAATGGATGCCGGCCGGCAAAAGGAGCCCTTCCTCCTCACATCAGCATAGTGATGTATCTGCGCGTCCTCCCATATATAGGTAGTATATAGAGTGCTAATTTACTGCATATCGATGGAAAGGTTGCTGTTGACTAAAGTACAGTCAATGCTGTCAGACACATCTATTTTTTTTTTTTTCTACTTTTAGGGATCAGTGGTGGTCAGTTACAACTTGCTGAATCTCCTTGAGAGGGTTATGATTTAGAAAGTAGAATCAAATTGGTACACTGTTGCTAGGCAGCAAAGCAGCAAGTCCTGAGGGCTCAAACGCGGTCTTTGACGTTGGGCAGAATTTTTTATAAAAGACTATTTCTATTGGTAGAATAATTCATCATACAGCCTTTTATCAGTTTGATACTACTTTCACAACCATGAAATACTGTAGATCATTTTAAAAAAACAAAGACCTGTAGCCATTATGTGGCTTTTATCTCTCTTCACTAGAAAAATGGACTCTTAACTGCAATATAAGCACTTTTTTCACTTTCCTAAGTATTTAACATTGCCACTGCCTACTGTTTGCACAGAGTTCAAAGCAGTGTCTGGTAGATTTTAAGTGTCCATAGTTTTTTCGCTAATGAACAGACCCAGAGAAATGTAATGTTTCCTCTGGCACGCCAACACACAAGTACAGATTTGCTTATGCTGGTGCAATGAAAAGCTGTGAACACTGGCTCAATGAGCAATTCAAAGTAAAAATCTTAAGTAAAGCATCCTTTATTTTTGTCAATTTGTTACACCGATACATTGGTTTGTTTAAAAAAAAAAAAAAAAAATTAAATCTATTGGAAGGACAACTCTGTATAGGGACTGTGTATGCACTCTTGGATTGACAAGTATGGACTAAATACCCCTGTATCTACCATAAAAAGTTGGGACTATACTTCCATAATGTGCATGTTGCTACAATCATCATAGCATTATGACTTTGAAAACCTGGCTTTACTATTTTGAGAATGGAATCTGTTATAGCTTAGAATCATCTGTTTACAGTATTTTTGTTCATACATTTTATTTTTTTTTACTCATCCTGCTCTGCTTGTCCCTTATATCAAATGATTAACATAATTCATATTTTTCGGGCTTGTAACATGTTTAGGTATGTGCCATAAGGGAAACTTTAAATGTTTTTTCTTATAGTTTGCCAGTTTTATGGTTTATGGTCGAACAGTTTCCATATCCCTGTATATCATATTCGCTGAGAAACACATCTAATTTATTTTATCTATACACTTCGCTGAATCCACTAATTGTGGAAGGTAGTGCCGCATCTTTACTGCTTAACAGAATTGAATCCCTCATGCAGTTTAAGATTGAACTGCTCTTATTCAACTGCAGTGGGACTGTTTCCTGCAAGAGAAAATTCAAGTAATATTAAAGCCCTTTTTTCAAAAAAATTACCTGTTACACTTGCCTGCTCTGTGTAATGGTTTTGCACAGATCAGGCAGAATCCTCCTCCTTCTCGGGTACACCCCACAGCAAGTAGTTTGCTCCCAAGCAGGGATGCTCCCGACCCACAGTTCTGTGTCCATTTAAATACAGAGCTGCGGCTCGGGCCCCAACCCCCTCCATCTCCTGATTGGCTCACTGCCTGTAATGACGGCTGCCAAAAGCCAATCGGGAGTGCAAGTCCCAAGAAGGCAAAGCTATTGTGGACATAGTTTGTTCTAGATGATGCTCAGGTAAGTATTGGGGGGGGGGGGAGAGCTTCTGGGGAGGCTGCTGCTCACAGGATTTTTTTACCTTCCTGTCTTTACTACCACAGGTGTAACTTATTTAAACAGGACATAACACAGGCTTAGTATGCATAAACTGTTATATAGGCTGGTATCTTCAGGTAATTACTGGCAAATCTTTTGAGGAAATGCTCCCTGGGCAGTCTCCTATATCCCTATCCCACTCCAAAAATCCTTAAACTGTTTTTGCCCATTACTATAGTCACCATTGAAAAAATTTGTATATTGTGGTCATAGCTCTTAATGCCTCCTGTATGAGAATATATTTGTGTATCCTTGCACACCTGTTTCTATGTACAGCTCTATGGTGTGGATCATTATAACACATTAATCCTTTCTTTCAGAATTTCTTTCCAGAGCAGATGGTTGCTTGGTGTCAACAATCAAATGGTAGCATTCCCCAATCTGATTTATTGCAGGTAATTGATGCATCATGGGTATAAAAGTGGTATTGAACCTAAAAGCAAACATTTTTCTCTAGTTTGACTGACACAGTGCTCAATTAATCCTGACTATAGGGTTATATCGCCACCTGCAGCTCAGCCACGGGCTCGCTTCTCCACATCTGGTGGGACTGTCCCTTGATAAGACCATTCTGGAAAGGAGTACACAACCTCATTGTTAAGATTACCACATATTGCCTGGAATTCTCCCCGGCACAATACTTGCTGCACCACACGACCCTGCCAAAATCACAATACCGTAAATCACTGGCGCTACACCTCATTAACGCTGCTTCCCAATGTATCCCTCTGAAATAGAAATCTACCTCTCCTCCTACTGTGCTGGATTGGCACCGCAGAGTGAATAAAATTGAAGAAATAGAACAACTTATCCACCATGCCAATGATGCCCATGCCAAGTTTAGAGAAACTTGGGCCTGTTGGACTCATTACAGAGAATCCCTGGGCCATGCAGATCCTACAGCCCCTACTGATCTCCCTGCCGTATTGGTGTCTAGTAGCTGATCTAACTGTCCATTCCTTGACCGCACTCTACCTTTCCCCCTGGCCCCCACCCCCCCTTCCTTTTTTTTTTCCTCTCCCCCTCTCTATAATCGAACCGTATATATGACGGGACCTATTGACTTCCCTAGAACCTCCTTTGGCCCACAGATGGTTCCCTATAGGGGTGGGCGAGATGAGGGGAGACCCATTCGGATTCATGGCTTTGTCGGCTGCATTATCTTTCATTCTAGGCTAGGATGGTTACTCTGGCTTTGACTTATTTAGGCGATGCTCATCCTCTTCATAAGATAACTGTTGATAGTTTAATTGCTTTCGTGTTCTTACTGTGATGTATCACGATTGAAAGTTTGATTTAATGTGTACCTGCTCTTATGCTTTTTTCCATGTATTACTGGTTGCATCCAGTCCTGGACATGTTTGTAATTGTCATTATGATGAATACTCAATAAAATTGTTTTAATAATAAATATCACCACCTGCAGGAGTAGCACTAGGCAGAACAAAAATCTTGGCTATGCTCATGGGCTGTCCTTGGCTGGTATCTAATCCCATCTCTACTATAGGTATTCAGTGTTTGCCTAGTCTGGAGTAAAGACCTAGGCTCCCAGCTTGGATATTTTGGTCCTAGCAGTTTTTTCTTGTATTTCTTTTCTCCTTCCATGCATCTTTTTCCTTTTTTTTTTCTTTTTTTTTTTCCCCTCTCTCCTGGGAGCTCTACAATTAACTGCCAGGTAATGTGCTGTCTAATCCAGATCCAGTGGTCCTCCCAGTCTGGCCAGCAAGCACGTGCAGACTGGAATGGGGGCAACCAAAGCAACTCTTTGAGGTCCCCAAATATCTTGCAGTACATTACCCTTTTAAGGAATCGCTGTTAAAGTGAACCCTCCTGAATAAAGCAACCATGATCCAAGTAGAGGCTGCCCTGTCCTTTTTAAAGACTCGGCCGATAGTCTGTGGTACGCAGCAGGTTTAGCACTGCGACCGGTCCTGGCTTCCGCCCTGGTTTCTTTAAATGGACCAAGCTTTTCTGCCATGGTCTGGGGAATAAGCAGGTTTCCTCTGCTTGCATTGATCTGGTGAACCAGTTGGTCCAGGGGCTACAGTTTTATTTGAAAAAATAAATAAAAATTGTATTCGATTTGACAGGTTTACAGATATAAACAAGAAATATAATAAACCGATTGTCGGACAAACGTTCTGAAGAAAATGGTACATTGTATGACAGAGTAATAATATTTGAGTTACGGATGGAGTCATAATATAGGATAGACTAGCTAACCATTTGTCCAGCTCCATTCATAAAAGTATGAGAATGGGTTGATTGTCAAGTGCAGGAAGTAGTTTTCCAAGCATCTCTAATAAGGGGGGGTTGGGGTGCGTGTAGAACTTAGGATCCAAAAGGTAGTTAGGTCCATATCGACAAAGGCGATCTTCAGACCCATTCACCCCTAAAGGGATCTAGCTGTGGGCAGGGGCCAAGGGTGGTTGTATACGTGGTCTCAACAGGTTCGGTATAGTAGGGTGTACAAGTGAGCCCTCGTAAGGTAATTGGCTGTCCACATGAAGTGGTGATGAGTCTCCAGTGACCTTTCAGGGGTGTGTGCGTACTCTATCACATGAGAAGTAGAGTGTGTTGAGGGTTAGAACAGAGTATTTAAAGTTTCTCGTGGCTTTATGTGGGCCAGTAGGAAAGATGGGAGGGTTGGAGAGAGTGGTTGGCGATAATTATTGGTGTTGCAATGGATTTAGAAGCGCTTTTCTTTAAGGTGGTGAAGGTGGGTTATGGGTCGGATTGGTGTGTGCTGTACAATCTCTAAAATGTAGCCGACAATCCCAGGTATCACTGAATTTGGTTGGGTTGTCATTAGCTTGAAGTATGAGTTTTTCCATTTCTGCTGTTCTATCCACCCTTCGGAGTCATTCTGATACTGTGGGAGGAGTGGTGGTCCTCCAGTGTACCAGTACACACAAGTTGGCTGCATTGATAAGTTGTAAGGTCAGGAATTTTTTTTTTTTTTTTTATGTAATGCACTCTGTTTCAGCGGCAGTGATTAGACGTGTGCTGTGGCATAAGACCTGGTCGGCAGACCAAGCTCTCATTGACCTGCCCTTTTTCAAGGCAATCGCTACTCTGTTGTCGCTGGGGGTGGTAGAGTACCTTCCTGCCACAATCTAGGAAGGGAAGGAGCCTCGTCATAAACGTAGGTTCCAAGCAGCCTTGGTCTGGTAAACCTAGAGCTGACTTCTCCAGTGCCACAGACAAGACCCCTTCAGCATGAAGGTGTACCCTTACCCATAACTGGGGTGGGGGGACATGGCTGGATCGGGATGGTCATGGCACTGGCTCCTTTTGGCTGGGCGGTAAGCTCACTTGCTGGTTGCTGCCTGGCTTACCATTGCCCATCAATTTTGAACACTAAACTCCCCTACCTGACACACTGACCATTCCACGAACTACCTGACATACGTACACCTACATGACATACATACGCTGACTACCTGACCTGCATACACCGACCTGACATACACTGACCTACCTGACATACATACACTGACTGCATACACCTACCTGACATACACTGACCTTACCTACCTGACCTACATACACTTACCTACCTGACATGGGGGGGGGGGATCCGGGGTGGTCGTGGTTTTTTTTTTGGGCAGAGTCCTGTGTGTCCAGAACTGCAGGTAGGGGGCACAACTGCTGATCCCAGAGAAGATGGAGAGTCTGGCTGCAGGGAGCTATGCATGGTAAAACAAATGCAGAGCCTGAACCATGGAGAAGACCTAGAACTCCAGGGAGGGGGCAGAAAGCCTCTAATCTAGCTAATACTGGCAATGGAGTCCTATGTGCATTGCACAACATTTTGTCTGGCCTGTAGGGGACCACCAGAGATGAGTGTGTGTGTGTGTGGGTTACCTTTTAAATACCTTGCTATCGGCCCCGATCGCTCCTCCGCTGGCCTGATGTCTCCTTTTTCATCATTTCATAATTTTTAGCATACACAAGGACAACAAAACTTATAAACTTACAGGGGAACAGTAGGAGAGGGACAGGAAAGTACAGTACGGGGGCAGAAGGGCACAGTATGGGGGGGTTGGGCAGATACGGTACAGGGGGAGGGTAAGTGGACATAGTACAGGGGGGAAGAGGGTACAGTATAGGGGCAGTAATGTAGAATACAGATATGGTCTCTTGAAGCAGAGCTGTGCAGGGAAGCTGATGTCACAGATCCTATCTATTCTGGCAGGCTGTCACTGGGCTAAATATACAACAGGAATTACAATTCCCCTCTTTCTTCCCCATCTGAGTTTTTGTCTCTCTTCTGGTGCTTTGCAGGGTTTAAAGAAGGATCCAGAGGTGGAGCATATTACTACTTCTGCTTGTGCATGTGGGATGTGTACTGCGCCAATCACATGGGATGAATAGGAGAAGAGGGTCAGCAGGGATTGGCGCAGTACACAGTACACAACTCACCCACACAAGCAGCAGTAGTAATATGGTCCACCTCGGGGTTCATCTTTAAGCATTGAAAAAAATTGGGTGGGAATGAGAACCATGGGGTAGGGGAGGAAGGGGGGGGTATGAGATGTGGGTGGAGAAGAACTGGAATGAGACTGGGGAAATCCTGGTCTGTATAGGGATTAAAAAGGAGGATTTGTGCTGGTGGGGGGGGGGGGGGGGGGTCAGATAGATGGCTGTCAAGGGGACTGGGGAGGGATAACCAGAGATGGGCATGAGGCATACTCTCAGCTATTAATAGTTAGCCATAGTATAAAAAGTAAATGGGCTGTTTGACAGGGAGGGGAGAGGGAGTGATCTACATTGCCTAGTAAAGAGACGGTGTTAGGGGTGTGCAAGGTGGGGGGGGGGGGTTACAGACATGTGTAATGTTTGTAGATCCCAGGACACACACACATGCGTGAAGGTGAAGTCTCTGCAGGGAAAAGTCAGGGGGGGGGGGGAGGGGGGAGAGATAACCATCTGAGAGGAGCAGTGTGACAGGCAAAGAGGAATGGATCTGTGTGAGGATGTCAGAGAGCAGGACGGCCGGCCAGATAGTGTCTGTGGAGGGGAGGAAGATGCCAGAGAGGGAGAGAGCATTGCAGACACAGCCAGATAACAGAACTGACCTGTAAAGCCAACGTGAGGAGACCTGTTACCACTGCTGCCCGAACCTGCTGGGAGGAAACTTCAAAGGCCCCCCATGCACCTAGGACCCTCTGGGCAGTTCACAGAAGTGCCTGTGCATTAAAACAGGCAAGCCCTCCCCGCTCTGTCTGACGAATCCCCCAGCTTTCAGGAAGAAGAAAACAGGCAGCGCTGGGGGGAGACCAGGCACCTATAGGAGGATTGCATGTGGCTAGAACAGGGAGGCAGATCGGTGCGCTGTGACAGTTACAGAAATTATGCCGTCAGGAGGGAGAGATGCACAGCAACGGTTCTGTAATTGTGTAAGCGCACTGATCTGCCTCCTCTCCATCAGCGGCACTCTGCTGCGCTCGGGGCTAACAATGGAGTGCTAAATGCCCGTGACTCAGGGCTTTACGGGGACCCATTCGGGGCTCCAGCCCCCTAAGCCCGGGCCCAACGACGCCCCTGCCCTAACACATGCGGCCTTCAGATTCAAGGGGTTGTAACAGGTGATGCCTGGAGCTTCAAGCATCACCCAGGTACCGTTGGATTAGACTGGCTGTTGGCTGTTGCAAGCAGCGGGAGGGGAAGCCTTCCACGGCTCGCCCAAGCTCTCCCATACTACCAGGAGGCCCAAGCTGACACTTCCGCCGGCTGTCCGGAGACATGAACAAAGCCGGAATCTGCTTTTATCGGATCTCAGATTTAGTAACCTGGAAGCAATGTCGTGGCATCGCTCCCTGTTGACGGGAGCTCTAAAGGCGCCCAACTTTTAAAAAAATTACCATATTCAAAACGGCCAAGCTTTGCATGCTTTTAAATGCAACAGAGATGTGGGGGTCATATAGACCCCCCCACATTCCTCCATAAAGAGTACCTGTCACTGCTTAACTGTCACAAGGGATGTTTTACTTTCCTTGTGACAGCAATAAGTGATCAAGATTTTTTTTTTTTGTGAAAATTCGATTTTTATTTTGCGTCCCATTCTTTCGTGCTCATGCGCAGAAGCAATTGCATACGTAAATCGTGCCCGCAAATGTAAACCGTGTTTAAACCACATGTTGGGTATCGCTGCAATCATTGGAGCGAGATCAATAATTCTAGAGCAAGACCTATAAATATTTCTACAGGCTACCCATTTAGTTACAAAGTGTTGCCTATGGAGATTAAGTACCGTAGTCTGTCATCATTCCACAAAAGCGCAATTTTAAAGCCTGCCATATTTGGTATCGATTTACTTGGCTTAACATTTTTCACATTATACAAAAAATTGGGTTAACTTTATTGTTTTTAATTTGTTAGTGTATTTCTTCCAAAAAAAATGCATTTGAAAGACCTTCTGTGCAAATACGTTGTGCCATTAAAATATTGCAACAATTACCACTTTATTCCCTATGATCTGTACTAAAAAAAAATTATATACAATGTTTGGAGGTTCTAAGTACTTTTTTTTTTTTTTTTTTTTTTTAAAGCAAATATTGATTTTAACGTGTAAGCAACAAGTGTTGAAAAATGGCTGAAGCATGAATGGGTTACGTTTTAACAAATCTGAGATCTTCCAGCATGCTTAATCTCCATAATTGAGTAATCCCTTTTTGTTCCCTAGAAAATTGAAAAAAGTCTTCAGGCACAAAAGGTCAAAATGAGAATGCTTGTAGTTGTGCTTGTATCATCCAGCCCCTGGCTAGATTGCCTGTGTTTATCAAATCTTCCTCAACCAGGTGCCTGTGCATTTATTCCTATGAACTTCTGAGTAAGGGAGCCGATACTTTTATTCAGTTGAGCCTGTGTAACTTTATCTTTGATAATTTAGAAAAAGATCCAATTATGACTGGTCCTGTAATTGTAGACTTTAAGCTGATTGGGTTAAAAGGGCTGATTCTAATATTTGACTCAACATCTGGTTGTCACCGGCATTTGTATTCATTTTTTATTTATTTTTTTATATATACAGAATTTTTTGAATGCCAACAGTTGTCCAGAAATACAAGGCTTCTTGTATGTTAAAGATGTAGGAAAGAAGTCATGGAAAAAACTGTTCATCTGTCTGAGAAGATCTGGACTTTATTGCTCTACTAAAGGAACCTCAAAGGTATAGCTTTCTTTCTTCTTTTTTTTTTTTTTTTTTTTCTTTTTTATTATGCAGCGCTTGTAAACTTGCAAAGCTGCATTTTCAGGCAATTCTAATTTTGTAATAAGCATATGGGTCATGATAAACTACTTTCAGTAAGAATAGGGTCCCTCAGCTCCCAAACCCCATTTTTTTATTTTACCCTAGAACATTTTTATCCTGGTGCATACAATTTACAACACCATTTGTCTATTAAATTGTAAAATTCTTCCATAAGGGTCCTTTGACACTATATTCTAGTCATGTTAAAGATTTCAAATTCCGAAACAAAGGCATCAACATTAAAGTGACACTAAGCTGCATCTTTTTTAGCCTAATGTATAGTACAAGGCATGGGCAACTTATTCATACACATTTGTTTAAAGACTCCTACCTTCAGGTGATTAGACACTGCCAAGCTTTTAAGACTATGCCCCCTTGGGGTGCCTCTCCTATAACCTTGTCCCACCTACATATGTCCTCAGGTTCCTGATAGCTGTAGGTGATGGAGATTTTTCTCCGTCCCTGAGGAACCACCTTCACTAGTATAATTTTTTTTTATCTTCTGATTCTTACGCCCCAAAAAATCTTTGCACTCTACCCAGTGGAAAAAGTTTGCAAAAAAAGTGGGCTAGTTATGTGGTTGACCGCTGCCATCTGTCTTAAGTGAACATCTCACTGCACCTAAATGCTCTGCCTCTTAAAGATTCTGCAAACAGAAAATTTGAGACATACTTTCAAAGCACTCTTTAACCTAAAAGGCCCTGCCCTGAAACTAACTGTTGCTTTTTCAGTATGTTGAAATTCAGCTAACTGGACCAGGGCAACCAAAATAATAAAACAACAATCTCAAGAGGTTCAAGTTCCTCAACATGCAGAGCACCTTCTAGCTCTACACAGGCTTCCTTTTCAGGCTCTTCCTTTCAGCACAAGGCTTGTCTCAGATGCCACCAAGTCCTCTCTAAAGCCTGCCTCACAGTGAAGGGGTGCCCTCTCTCTTAAGAGTGGGGGGACATCTGATGCGGTTTGCATCTCTGGGTAACAGACGTCCCAGGCTTGGTTTTATTTAGAGTTCAATACTCTGCCTCCAGTTTGCTTCCAGATCAGCAAAGAACAGACCAAGGGCAGTACGATTTGCAAGAGACCATGCGCTACCTCTTGTCTCGGAGTCATTGTACCAGTACCACCACATGATGGGGAATTATACTCAAACCTGTTTGTTACCAAAGCCCAACAGTTATTTGTCCTATCCTGGACTTGAAATTCCTCAACAAATTTCTTCACATTCCAAAACTTTTGTATAGAATTTTCAAGGTCAGTAATTGCTTCTAAGACCAGGCAAACTCTTATCTTTGAACATCAGCATGCTTATCTACATGTTCCCATTTACTCACCTCACTCAGTTTGCTGTTTGCAGTGGCAGGCAACCACTCCAATTTTGTCACATTGCCTTTTGGTCTGTTCCCATGATGTTTACAAAGATCTTTGCTTGCCCTTCTCAGAACTAAAAGCATCTTGGTGGCAGTCTAGCAAGACTACCTCCTGAAGGATCCATTTCCCTCACAATTCTTGCAAATGTCCAAAAAAGCCTTAGCTGGATCAACCTGGTGAGATTTAGCTTGAGTTCTGGGCCTAAAGGTGGCCTCTTTTGAGGCAGTACCCTTTGCTCAATTTAGTTCAAGAATTCTCCAACTAAACCTTGTCAGCATGCAAAAAAGCAGGCCTTTACACATTCTTCTATCCTCACAAAGTCCTTGTGGATCACCGCTTAAATGGCAGTGGTAAAAGCTTTCCTTTCCTATAGTTGTAAAGTTCTTACCAACGCAAGTCTGCTGGGCTGGGAATGAGTCGTTCAATCCTTGACAGTTCATTGCTTGGGTACATGTGTATGAATAAGTTGCCCGTGTCTTGTACTGGATGATCAAGATACAGAATTTTACAGGCAGGTCAAAATTCCTTTGATCTTGGCTTACTGTACATGAAACTGGCCACCCTCGCTAAACGCTCCCCACTGCATTGCTTGCTACAAAACTGAGGACTCGCAGAATGGCGTAAGGTTATAGGGGGGGTTCCCTGGGAGGAGGGGGTTCTAAGCTTAAGTGTCTGAAGGTACAAGCCTATTACCCATGGTGTACAAATTGGTTGCTAGTGTCCTGGCCTGTATGCTATGCATAGCTGTCTTTAATATTGATTGATCCCTGGGCAATCTTTTTTTTTTTTTTGGCCCCCACCTGCTCTGAGACATAACAAATTTTGAGTCTAGATGCTATATATTGTAACTGCAGCAGATCAGGCAGCGATTGCAATTGGTTGCCAAAGGTTAGAGCATAACATTACCACTCACTGACTGGTTGCTAGAGGTTACAGCACACATGGCTCACTAATTAGTTGCTAAAGGCTACCGCACATAATTACTGCTCACTCACTGGTTTTTACGCCTGAGGTAATGATGGGGGATGAGTGGCAGTGCTGGGAGGATGGGGGATGAGTGGCAGTGTAGAACCCCCGCCCCTCTTTATAGCGGGGGTCACCAGAGAGCCCTCCTCCTTGCATCAGGGTTGCCAGCAACCCCCCCTTGCATCTGACTGGAAGGGCAGAGTCGGGCATTCCCATGCTCCTCCATTGAACATTCTGGGGGGGGGGCGCGGAGCCAGGCAAACCATTTTTTTTTCCAGATAATATGAACACAAAGGCTTTTCACTCATGGTTGGTGTTTGGCTGAAGCCATTTATGAACTGTGTTTACCCTTTTTAAATCCTAACAAACTACCCAAATTACCCCGATCAAAAGTTTATACCCTGGTGATTTTGGTTGCTAGATGCTGAGCAGTCATGTCCTAGCAACCAACCACCACTGACAGCTGCAGGGGTGAGTCTGGTCTGGCAGCAGCCAGGACTGCAGGAGAAAGTTTCACTGTTCACTGAATGCGGAGTCGAGTCAGATTAGCCACATGGTTTTTTGCTGGACGAGTGGTCCTAGCAACTAACCACTATTGTCGGCAAGACTGCAGCGGTGTCACTGTGGCAGGCAGAATGTCAGATCTATGGCAATGCTGGAACAGGCTCAAGGGGCTGTTACTTTGGGCCCCTACAACAACTGCCCCTTTTTTCCCCGTGTTGGTCGGCCCTGACTCTATGGAGTTTGCAGGCAAGTCAAAATTCCCCTCTTTTCAAAAATAATCCATATGCAGTTGTGCTCAAGTTTACATACCCTGGCAGAATTTATGATTTCTTGGCCATTTTTCAGAGAATATGAATGACAAACTTTTCTTTCACTCATTTGATAATAAATGGCTTCAGCCATACACAATCAACTGTTTTTTACTCTTTTTAAATCTTAATCGCAACAAACTACCCAAATGACCCTGATCAAAAGTTTACATACCCCAGTTCTTAATACCGTGTATTGCCCCCTTTAACATCAATGACACCTTGAAGTCTCTTGTGGTATTTGTGGATGAGGCTCTTTATCTCCTCAGATGGTAAAGCTGCCCATTCCTCTTGGCAAAGTTCCTGTAAATTCTTGGGCTGTCTTGCATGAACTGCATGTTTGAGATCTCCCCAGAGTGGTTCATTGATATTGAGGTCAAAAGACTGAGATGGCCACTCCAGAACCTTCACTTTATTCTGCTGTAGCCAATGACCGGTCGACTTGGCCTTTGTGTTTTGGATCATTGTCATGTTGTAATGTCTAAGCATGTGCAATACACAGCTTTCTGGCTGATGAATGCAAATGTTCCTCCAGTATTTTTTGACAACCTACTGCATTCGTCTTGCCATACATTTTTACCAAATTTCCTGTGCCTTTTTGTAGCTCACAGGTCCCCAAAACATCAGCGACCCACCAGTAGGAATGTGGTGTACCTTTCATCATAGGCCCTGACGCCTCTCCAAATGTAGTGTTTTTATGGTTGTGCCCAAAAAGCTTAATTTTGGTCTCCTCACTCCAAATGACTTTGTGCCAGAAGGTTTGAGGCTTGTCTCTTTGCTGTTTGACGTATTGTATTTGGGATACTTTGTGGCATTTGCGTAGTAAACGCGTTCTTCTGATGACTCGACTATACAGCCCATCTTTCTTCAAGTGCCTCCTTATTGTGCATCTTGAAACGGCCACACTACGTTTTCAGAGAGCCCTGTATTTCACCTGTAGTTTGTGGGTTTTTCTTTGTGCATTCCTAACAATTTTCCTGGCATTTGTGGCTGAAATTTTAGTTGGTCCACTGCTTGATTAGAGTTTGTACACTGCTGATTGGAATTCTCAATTCCTTTTGGATGTTTTTTTTTTGTATCCCTTTTGACAATTGTTTTTGCTTTCCCCATGACTCAGAATCCAGAAACGTCAGTGCAGCACTGGATGAAAGGGTCTGTCAGGAGTCCAGAAACTCATTGACCTTTTATACGCGCACACACTAATTACAAGCAAACTGATTACAGGTGAGGATGGCTACCTTTTTTAATAGCCATTCAAACCCCTTTTTGTCAACTTGTGTGCATGTTATCAGGCCAAAATCACCAGGGTATAAACTTTTGATCGGGGTAATTTGGGTAATTTCTGTTATGATTTTAAAAAGGGTAAACACAGTTGATGGCTTCAGCCAAACACTAACCATGAGTGAAAAGCCTGAGTGTTCATATCTGAAAAATGGGCAAGAAATCATAAATTCTGCCAGGGTATATAAACTATTGAGCACAACTGTATATCCACTGCTTAGTGGCCTTGTAATTACTGTTTTTCTGCCTGCTTATAACCTTATATGCGAGTTCCTTGCAGCCTTGGGTTCTTTCTGTGTATACAATGCACCAGTAGGGAGATTCTGCCATCCCCCTCTGTGTAGATGGAGAAATGCCATTTTGAATAAAGAGAAAAAATTCTGGTCAGTTTTTATAAATGTGGAGATTCTTGTTCTCGCCAAAAAGTGTTCAAATGTATCACAATGCAACATAATTCGAAAACAAATTTGTCATCTTATAAAGTAATGCTTCAATCAGATATGGTCTTTTGCCTTATGCAGTGTCGAGGTATCACAATGTAGCTGTAACTGGTGATTGTAACAAATGATCCTCTGGTTTTTAAAGATCTTTTTATACAATTGGTAAATGTTTATAACTGGAAAAGACTTAAATTGGAATTAGTCTAATATCAACTTATTCTTAACCTATTCTTAAACGTTCCCTCCCATACCTCTCCTGCCTACCCTATGTAAAGAATTGTATACTCGGTCCAGTTGTGATTCTGCAATCCCTGGCTCCCCTGTATCATGGAGTGCTCAACAATGGCTTGATATTACAGAAGTCATGGGCAGTCTTTATTGGTGCTTCCTCTTTTCCCCTGCGCTGTGCAGCTAATGCAGCATCACATGACTGGACCCTGGCAGACCAAATGTTAAGAATGTTAGGTGTTGGGCTTGAACTTCATCTTGTACATCTTGTGTTAATCTTCCTCATCTCTGGAATGTTTTATGGGGAAAAATAAGTTGCGCTATAAACAATAAATGAAATTCATTTTGTGAAAAATAAATTATGCATGATATGAGAAAATGTTCCTAAAGGTAAAAACCCCTGTAGGAATGAAAACACACTGCAAGGAAAAACATATACCCAAATACATTCAGGTAAGTGACCTCAATCAGTTAAGAGTCCAATATTAGGACAACCAAAAAGAGTCCAATAAACACAAGTATATTGAGGAAAACTCTGTTCAAAGTGTTGCAAACAAAAAAGTGAGGAAAGTCATTCAAAATTGGACTGAATCCAGATTCCTTTCTTTCTATGGTATATGGACTGATCGAGACCTACTGGAACAGATGATACCATCCCTGGTTCGGGTTCAGTGGAGGAGTCCGTGAGAGAACTGCCAGCTGGAGGTCCAGGCTTACTTATAACCTTTGCAGAGGTTTGTATCTGCAAACGCGCATTTGACCTTCTGAGGTCCAACTTGTCTGGTAAGGGTCCCCCCTTATTATTTATGCTATGCACGGGAGAAGACAGTACATTGGTGGTGGCATTCAGTGACTTCATCTATACCCTCACACTTCTATCCCCCACTGTGTGGAATCTGGATTCAGTCCAATTTTGAATGACTTTCCTCACTTTTTTGTTTGCAACACTTTGAACAGAGTTTTCCTCAATATACTTGTGTTTATTGGACTCTTTTTGGTTGTCCTAATATTGGACTCTTAACTGATTGAGGTCACTTACCTGAATGTATTTGGGTATATGTTTTACCTTGCAGTGTGTTTTCATTCCTACAGGGGTTTTTACCTTTGGGAACATTTTCTCATATCACGCATAATTTCATTTATTGTTTATAGCGCAACTTATTTTTCCCAATTTCTGTTAACATGATTGTCACATGTTTTTTGTTGCTGCTTGTACTTCACGTTTCTTGTATCAATCCATCTAGATCAGCGCAGAATTAATCCCCCCCCCCTTTTTTACATCTACACTCTGGAATGTTTTAGCCTGATGCTTTCTGAGAGGTCATGCTGTGTTTAACAGCACTTGAATAAGGTAGACTGTAATGACCTAAGCCAGTGACCTCTCACTCGTGGCCAGCAAGGTGTTGGGTCCATTTTGAAAATATTCAAGCAAGCACTTGCAGTATCTGGTATAGGGCTTCCTGGCTGTCGGTCTGTGTATCAAGGAGAAGACTTTTTATCTTGGAAACTTGTGAACAAAGCCAGGATTTTGTCCTAAAGTCTCTAGAGGGGAGAGTCTGAATTCCCTACAGAATCGGGTGCTGTTTTATTCTCTGGTGTTGATGAACAAAAGTTAAGCTCTCGTCATTCCTTGGAAATATCAGTGAGCAGCATGATCTCATGTTTTAGTGGAGACTTTTTTTTTTTTTTTTCAGGAACCAAGACATTTACAGGGAATTTCAGACTTGGAAGATAGCAATATTTATTCACTGATATCCTGCAAGAAGCTGTATAACTCGCCAACAGATTTTGGATTCGGTGTCAAGGTAAAACATGTTTATTCCAAGCCTAAATACATTTTAAAGTGGCCTAGAAAGCAACATATTTTTTGTAGATTGGACCTAATTTGCAGTGTGCCATGTTTATAAAAGATGGCTAAATAATTGTCAGTATACCAGAATGTCTACTACACTACTTTGCATATGGCAACTTGGATACGTTTCTGCTCCAGGTACAAAGTAAGAAAAGGAGTTGATGTGCAGCTTTTATGTGAGCTGCTGGGTTATTTATAGCTCTTGACTAAAGGCATATTCTTATTCCGTAAACTCCACAGCCATACATAACGTTTTAATTTAATAAACTTTTTTTTCCCCCTCATGTCAGTGGCTACATTATACTGTATTGTCTTGGGGCTACACTATGTATGTTGTGAACTGGTTGTATTTTATTTTAATTGTCCCAATGTGCATCAAGATATTCTGTTCTGTAAACCTATTTTGGGCTGGCCTATGAATTTAGGTATGGTAGGTGACACAGCAAATGCCGTTAAAAGTATTTGAAAACCCTAACTAAATGACCTTTTGATTTCCTAAAACATTGTGTATTGGAAACCATTGCAGGGTTTTTTTCTTTTCTTTTAATCCACCTTGGATTTGGTTCACATATATGTAGATTGGATGCAGCTTGAACCACATCTGATTTGCATGACATGTAAACCAAACTACTTTCTACGGCGCCAGTTCACATCTGCCGGCCGCAGTGCAGTGAATGTGTCCCAACGCTTTATTCAGCGATCACTTTGTTACAGCAAATGACAATAGTTCGGAGCCTCACAGGACCCCCCTTCATCAGGCTTGTCACATGCGATTTGCTGTAACAATGTGGAAGCTGAATAAAGCTTTGGACCTATTTTGGTGATCCATGATGTGCTGCTGACATTTTTCGTGCTCTGATGCAGGGATCTTCATACTACAGCCCCCCAGCTGTTGCAGAACTACACATCCCATTAGGGCATTGTAAAACTTGACATTCACTGACATGACTAGGCATGATGGGAATTGTAGTGCCTGAACTGGAGGGCCATAGTTTGAAGACCCCTGCGCTGAATATTCATGGTTTCAGACGGTGCTTGCTTCAGCACCCACTTGTATGCATAGCCCTTTCTTCAGGAACATGTGCATTGGGAATAGTGCGTTGAATACACGTAAATTTTGCACCTGAATCAGTGAATGAACTGGACTTTAATTCATTGTAGCATACTATAACTGCTCATCTCCTGCAGGCTTTGCTGCCACATTTGCACCAGCCACTGCTGGAGTGTACCCATGGAATGTGTTGGACTAGTCATTTGTAGCCTCCAGAGGGTGTGTGTGACAGGGTGACGAATCAGATTGAATAAGCAGGGACAGAATCTTTTAACCAAAAAGCAATCGGCACAGTCAAAATTGATAAAAGTGTATTTGTACACTATAACCAATAATTAAACACAAGTTGCTGTTAAAACACCATTGACTGATTTCACCACACCCCTAAATGTATATAATAATGTAATGCGACCCAAAAAAGGCAGCAAAACCAAGTCCATATAAAATCGTGCTTCCAGCCACCAGTGTGTTTATTAAATTGAGATACCATCGTCTTGCCGATGAAGCTGGTCGTTTGGGCGTAATGCATAAAGGGGCATAAAGGGTCAGGAGAGTCTGGTGCGGAGTGGATGGTGCCATACGTTGTATCCATGAGCATTTCAGAGCCCTCGTGTGCTTTTTGTATGCAAGTATACTTTTTTAGCCTTGAGCATTATTACATTTTTTATATACAGAAAATATTTTATCCCATTTTTGTTTTACATGGCATACTGCATATACTTTTACCTGATGCAAAGTAATGTGTTCAGGAGATTGAGCTGCATATCGGTCATCTTTTTGATGTTTTATGTTCAGATAATTTAAAGGATCGCTGTAGGGCTGACAAGAAATTGTAAGGTTAGATATGTGTTACTTTTAATGCATTAAATCTGTACTTTGGAATATTCCAAAAGAGGTGCTACTTCTATTACTAGACCTAGCTGTGTCTGCAACCTGCAGGCAAGGGGTCATGTCTGCCTGGAGCTGGCTTATACTAAATACAGCCAGAGGCAGACTTCATCCACTTGTCAAGTTTGTGGGCACAGTCGGGTTCATTCATGGGAATAGTAGGATCCAAAAACTGGTAACAGTAGTACACAGAATGCACTGTGTACTCCTACTATTATGGGATTTAAATTGTATCGTTTTAATGCTCTGGTGGCGTTGCACTTCTGCTAATCTGTGCTTGACATTTGGTTACATACAGCTGAACATTCAGCCATCCTTTTAAATTACTTAATTAAAAGTGAAATATTTTGCTAATAACAAAGGAAATGTGTCCAGTCACAGGGCTCCTCTCTGGTGCCCTTCCAAATTGGTAGCTGAGCTAAGTTCTAGTAGATTTTTTTTTTTTTACTATCCTTGGTGCCTGCACTTTAGCTGTGAATTTGGATGCCACTTGATGCATTGCACTTTCCCACATACAAGTAGTGGGCAAAAAACTACACAATCACATGGTTTCTTCCCTTGTACATAAAGATGGTGCGTACATGTTGTGGTGGGGTCTTTTTTTTTCCCCTTTTCCCTTCTATTTTTTTATTTTTTTTGCTGTACTGTAAATTTATGATCACTTATCATTGTGGTCAATTTTATAAATCTCAAAAGGGGGAGGCCAGTAGGCCATCTGAATAAAACGTATGAAAGACTAGTTATAAAATGGGCAGTGATTTAAAATCATTGCCTCTCTATTACTACTTTATATATGAGTAATTTGGAACAAATATCTTGGAGGGAATATGAGCGAATGACTAGCATGAGTTTGTTCAAATGGTGCCTTGACATTTTTGTAATGTAGCCCAACAGAGTCCGAACTGACATTAAAGACCTGCGATTTCTGTGTGCAGAAGACGAACAAAGTAGGACCTGTTGGATGACTGCATTCAGACTTTTGAAGGTAAAATTTTATGAGAAATGCAATGGAAAAAACAGGTAATAGTGTTGGTAGATCAATAACTTGGTAAAGTGGTGATGTAGGCATGTCTTTGTTCTGACAGTTTTTCCAATTTATTTAACACGATCATACACCATAAGTTTCTTGACCATCTTATTTAGACTCCAGCTTAGTCAAGGCTGTGATTGGATAAAGGAAGAAATGTAGCTCACTGATAATCATCTCTGCACTTTCTTCTTGACACTTCAAACTACTCCATCTTCTAGTTTGAATAGTGATGTACAGGAGATTGCAGGAAGCTAGTACAAAGACAGCTTGCTGCACAACTAAACAAAATTCAAGTATTTTACAACAGAAATGAGAAGCTTTATATTTTTTTTTATATATAATTATATTCAAATGCAGATGAAATAATGCACATTAAGTCCTTGTGTCTCATGTGGATTATTAGTGATATCCACTCCAAGCCTGTGCATAAAATGACTGACAGGAAAAAAGGTTATGAAAATAAAAATGAACGTCTAGTTCCTCATTTTATACAGTGACCCCCTCAAACTGTGCTCCTATGTTGCCGGCACTCACCGGATTTTCACCTCCTCTTGGGGTTTACAGTGTTCCGTGTGTGCCACTGTGCAGCACTCTGGCAATAGTACGTCCTGGTGATGCTTCCAGTGGTTATCCCATATGGAGGAGAGAGAGGGTCCCAAATAGTGTAGTAACGTTTTAAAATATTCAGCTTTTATTGTTTAGTCAAATAAGTACTCACAATCTGGTTGATTCAACAGAGCATATCATTGCATGCAAAAAACTGAAGTTTTGTGGCCTTCTTTCGGATCGCTCGACCGGTTTCGTTGACCTGACGTCATCTGGAGCATCCGGAACGCCACAAAACACCTCTCTTCACAACATTGCGTCCTGTATTACGGCGGCCATGTTTGGTGTGATCTGAGGACAGAAGACCATGCCCTAGTGAATATAAACGGCGGCCATGTTTGGTGGGATTTTGGTGACCGAAGTCTATGTACTACAGTGAATGTAAACGGCGGTGATACAATCACCGCCGCCATATTGTCATAGTCATAGAAGACTGTAGCCTAATTCCCCTTATTCCTGGGTTATTTTATCCCCACAAAGTGTCTCGATACACTGTTTATCGAATCCTTTTTTTATGTTGGAAATGTGTTCCCGAATCCTAACATGTAACTCTTGTTGCTCTCCCAACATATTGTTTGACATGGGCACTCTAAGACATACGTGCTGCTACATGTTAATTCCTTTATGTTGTAACTGGATCCGTTTGCCGTGGAGGTGAAATTTTCTTTTTCTTGTTTTTTTTACTCGCCCTACATGGGAGACATGTACCGCACCTATAGAAACCCTTAAGATTTTTAAAAATCCCAATCGGTTTTGGGGGGGTCCAGGGCATTGTGTACAAGATGGTTTCTGAGACTGGGTGCCTTTCTGTAGATGGAGGGCTTATTGGGTATTATAGTTTTTAAAACTGATTGTCTAAATGCATCGTTTTTTAATAGCTGTATTTGCAATAATAAATACATTGCGTCCTGTGGGGTTAAAACAACCCAGGAATAAGGGGAATTGGGCTACAGTCTTCTATGACTAAGACAATATGGCGGCAGTGATTGTATCACCGCCGTTTACATTCACTGTAGTACATGTACTTCGGTCCCCAATATCCCACCAAACATGGCCGCCGTTTATATTCACTAGGGCATGGACTTCTGTCCTCGGATCACACCAAACATGGCCGCCATAATACAGGGCGCAATGTTGTGATAAAAGAGGTGTTTTGTGGCGTTCAGGACGCTCCAGGTGACGTCGGGTCGACGAAACTGTTCGAGCGATACAAATATTAAGCACAGGTACACTTTAATAGGACCAATCCAATATCCACAATATCAGCATTGCACTTCACATTCACGTATTAAGGTAGCGCCATTCCTACCTCTATAACTCACTCAATTCATTATTTCACTTGGGTAAAATTAAGTAGGGGCAGCTGCTTAATTAAGGGTGTCAAAACCCCATAGCTCACTCATGGGCAATATTTATTCCCATTGCGCGGATTCATTTATACCATTTCTCCTCTAACTCTAAACTGGTAACCAGTAAAAAAAAAAAAAATTAAGCGTCGCCTATGGAGATTTTTTTTAATTACTGAAGTTTGGCGCTATTCCATAAGTGTGCGCAATTTTAAAGTGTGACATGTTGGGTATCTACTCGGCGTAACATCTTTCACATTATACAAAACACTTGGGCTAACTTTACTGTTTTTTTTTTTTTTTAAATTCATAAAAAAAAAAGGTGTTTTGAAAAATAATTGCACAAATATTGTGCAAGATAAAGTTGCAATGACCACCATTTTATTACCTTTGGTGTCTGCTAAACAAACATATGTTTTTGGGGTTCTGAGTAATTTTCTAGCAAAAAAGATTTTTACATGTAGGAGAGGAGTTCCAGAATAGGCCCGGTATGAAAATGGTTAAGAAAGCACATGTACAAGCCTGTCTAAAGTTTGCTAATGAACATCTGAACGATTCAGAGAACTGAGTGAGTGTTGTGGTCAGATAAGACCAAAAATCAAGCTCTTTGGCTTGGAGGAGGAATGCTGCCTATGACCCCAA
The DNA here is from genome assembly GCF_905171775.1 of Rana temporaria. Lineage (NCBI taxonomy): Eukaryota > Metazoa > Chordata > Amphibia > Anura > Ranidae > Rana > Rana temporaria. The sequence continues at coordinate 160,218,786 of NC_053493.1, forward strand.
GCACACCATTCCCACCGTCCAAACATGGAGATGAAAACCTTTTTGCTTTAGTTTTTTTTTTCCTGTTAACGGGACAGGACAACTTCACTGCATCAGATACGATGGATAGGGCTTATTACAGTCGAATATTAAGTGAGATTCTCCTTCCCCTCAGCCAGGGCATAGAAAATGGGTCGTGGATTGGTATTCCAGCATGACGATGACCGAAAACACATGGCCAAGACAACAAAGGGAGTGGTTTTAAGAAGCACATTAAGGTCCTGGAGTGGATTAGCCAGTCTCCAGACCCAAATCCCATAGAAAATATGTGGAGGGAGCTGAAGGTTTAAGTTGCCAAAACATCAGCCTCAAAACCTTAGTGACTTGGAGAGGATCTTCAAAGAGGAGTGGAACAAAATCCCTCCTGAGATGTGTGCAAACCTGGTGGCCAAATACAAGAAACATCTGACCTCTGTGATTGCCACCCAAGTACTAAATCCTGTTTTGTGACTGGATCAAATACTTCACCCATTAAAATGCAATTCTATAAAAACATTCTACATTTGTCTCCTTTTTTATTACAGTATGGTGTGCTGCTCTATCAGAACTACAGAATTCCTCAACAGAAAAGTCTGCAAACAAACTTCACAGCACCTGTAGGTTCCTGTTTTGTTGTTAAACTGTATGATGCCTACTGTGTTTTTTTTTTTTTTTTTTAATGGTTTTAGACGGCAACATATATATTTTTGTCAATTTCAGAAGGCTTATTTTTGTTGCACGGTAATAAGTTAACAGTTTGAGTAGGGAAATTTTTTGTTGTAAATGGAAATCGTTTTACACCCCTCCATGTCCAAACATTTGAAAGCTTGACCAGGGCAAATTTTTGAGTTTTGACACAGGCAAAAATGTTATGCAAACATACAAACTTGCCTTGCTTATTTCAATTGTCACATTAATGGCCAAACCATTTCAGATATTTTCATAAATTTTCTGATTTACCAGGAACCCACATATTTAAATGGTTTGCATATAATTATGGTAAAGAAGCAAAATTTGGCTTTAATTTATGGAGGGTGAAACAATTGAAATATATATTTTGGGTTATTGAAAGTGTAATGGGGACTATCTTTGCTGGCACCTATCACACTAAGATATTTTTTCACTTGGGTGTCATTGTGGCAGTAATTGTATGGTCAGAATGAGCTGAAAAAGAAACCAAATATATTTTAAACTACCATTTTCTGAAAGTGGAGATAACCTTATTTAATTCCTGTATAGTAGGTAATTAAAACCTCAAAGCATAGCATATTTAGTATAGCTGGGGCATTTTGTTTTTTTCTCAAAGGTTCAGTGTGTGTAATTGTTTCATCCTCTGAGGGACACAGTCTTGCATTTTTTCGGATACACTCCCATCTACAGGAGAATTGGACATTGGCAAACAAACTGTAGGCCAGCCTGGATTAAACCCTCCTACTACCAGCTTGGGTCCCCTGGTGAGCGGACACGCTTTTCTGAAGCTCATATTTTTGTTCATTCAAAAGATTATTTTACTCAATGGTTGCTGGTAAAGTCAAGATGGATACTTAAATCCTAAAAGTTTGTCTAGTCAACTAGCAAGTGCCGGTTTTCCCACTACATTTAGTATACTGGTGGTTTCTTTGACATTTGTGCTGGATAACCCAGTCTGTGTTTGCGTTTTACAGGATTCTGCTACACTTTCACAGCTTTCCCAGAATACTAGCCTGACCTGTGAGGCTCCTTTTACATTTGTGCAACTTCGGATTTGGCTTTTGAGATCACATGTCGCAGAACAATTTCTGAGAGCCTTTCCGATTGACGCTACTGAAGTCGCTGCAAATTCAGAAAAGGTTTTTGCACTGCTTTTGCTCCAACTTTTACATGGCTTTAGTGCCAGAGTGCTTAAAAGTCTTATCAAAGTCACTTCAAAATCTGACTCCATAGTTATGCTGAAAATCGTGCAACTTTAGAGTCGGCGGATAGTGTGAAAAGACCCTTAGTCGTGGTCAGAGCTATGGCAGTGCATCGTCTGTGGACTCACCCTTGGGGGTTAGCTGCAGCAACCTCATTTTGTCAAGTTGAACTGTTCTTTTATTACAGTATACTTTTTTGACTGATGTGGAGGATGAGCAGTTACTTGTGCTGCAGCCTCCATTATTTCTCTTAACATCAGACATTCATCTGAGGTCACTGCTGGGGATTGAGGTGTTGCACACACTTGCTGTTTTGTCCTCTGCACAGTGCCTTTTTTTGCCCTCCCCCCCTTTTTTTTTCAGGAGACTGAGCACTGTGAGACTGAAACCACCATTTTAAACTTCCCATTTTCTCTACAGTCAGGACTGTGATGCAGCTAATAGATGTGGCCACGGGCAGTTGCTGTTTTGTTTTTTTGTTTCAGCAATACAGTGACCTTCCTTAGAGCCCTGTGTGTGCTCTGCAATACTTTGCCAGCCTTTCTGAAGGGGTTCATGTATGAGCCTGGAGAATGGGCAATACCCATCCATCTCACCAAGGCATGACACGGAAACCAGCCTAAGGATCAAGTCTAAAATCTGGCTACCCTGGCCACCGCCTTCACATTCCCCATACTGCCCCTTTGTGAAGAGTTTCAGTTCATAAAACAAGCTAGAGGCTCTATAAAGGAGCATCCACTTGATTGGCTGTTTAGAAGAGAACCTATTTTACCTGCACACCATGTATTCTTATATCTAATCTCAAATGTTTATTGAAGTAATCAATGCGGACAGTGCAAAGTCTTTAGGCCACGCAACACCTATTCTTCAAATGTGTATGACCAGAATATATTGGGCAATGTGTTAGCTGCTATGGACACTGGTCCCAAGAGCTAGCATTATATTATGGCCAATATAAGATTTGCAAAAGTATAGATTGTGACTAGCTTATCAGGCTCACAGTAAATCTACTCGGAGCCCTTAAAGACCCCCACTGACTGCTAGTTTCTTCCCCTGAAACAGCTTAGTGTAGGGAAAAGGGAGCCGCCCCCTACTGATTGACTCAAGGGGGTTTCAAGAACTTTCACTTTATCTGAACTAAAGCTTTTTTGGGAGACCAATCTGTTTTTTGATGACGAATTTGGAGTCCCTGGAGCAACCTGATCTAAAAGGGTGTGACTCGTTATGGAGACATGGTCTCTGACAAGGGCCAAATCTTTGACTGGGCCCTAAAGCCAGGTACACACTACAGTGTTTTTTTGTTCAATCCAGCAGATTGCACAAAAAGTTAGCTCCAATCAAAGACGCTGTACTGCCCATTTAAGGTTAGTGTAGCGATCCCCGCCTGCTGAGCCGAGGACAGCCCCCCTACCGACACCCATTCCCTGCACCGCCTGAACACTTTGATCAGCGCTCTATGCCATTTGACAAAGCACTGATCGAGAGTCTGTTTGCTGCTGGTTTTCCTGCATGCATGGCTGGCTTCTGTCACACAGACCGACATACACATGGGCAGAATTGTGGTGTTTTGTTCTTATTTGAGCTGACAAATGTCTCCCACCATTCTGCCCGAGTAAGGGGCTTAAATGACTAAATGTTGTAAGGAGTTCATGTTGCAGCTGGAGACCACTGCTGATTCTGGCACAAAGAACATTTGTATTGCCCCTCCCATGCTAAATCTGGCAAAGACATGCTGCACTTTACTGGTTCAATGAGATGCAACTCTGCATAACACTTATCAAATGTGGAATCGGAGGAATCTTTCCAGAGTGATTTCAGTCTCCAGCCAGTATGCTATAGCCTAAAATTGGTGGACCTGATGACTCTTGCTTCAAGTACAATCTCTGGCCTCCATTTGTTATATACTAAAGCAAGCCATAGTGTTTTTATTTTTTTCTTCTCTAATCCTTTATTCATTGACTTCATTTACAAAGATTAGAAACGCCAACAATCGATTGCTTCCTCAATTGATTTTGTTAAAACTGGTTCCCTCCTACGGTAGACTTTGAGTGTCAAATGATAAGCTATTAGGAAACACCTGTATTTCTCACCTCCAACCTTCCTGTATCACCGCACAGATGACTAAAGCTCTCTGATCTTTCTAACCAAAGTGTCATTGCCTTTACATTTGCAGGAGTCCTAGGTTTGATGGTAGTCTACGGCAGCACTATTTGTCCTGGCTTGGTAGCGCAAAAATCTGATGCTGAAATTGGAAGTCCTTTCTTCCATTATTTAGGAAGATTCTCACCAGATGCCAGCATATTAGGCTAGGGAGGTGCCCCAAGCACCTTGTTGGTAGGTATAGTGGACTTTATTCAAAGTTGGTCAAAGGAATCCAACTTCCCATATGACAGCTGTGGATGATTTGACTGTCTGCAGAGTTGGGTCATCCTGCTGAATGCTCAGCTGGTTCCTTTCCAATTGATGTATGCTACTGCTGTGGCTTTGTCCGACTGAATCCAGATCAGAAGTCTCACCTTGGCAAGAGGTAGATCAGATCCTGTGCTGGGTAGAAGTTCATGTTACAGCATTGTCTGTCTGCCATTTACCTGCCATATGTAAATTGGCTACATGTCGTCTATACTAAATACCTACACTAACTACCATGTACAAAAAAAAATCCTTTATAAAATGCATACAGTGAAAAAGCACTGAAGTTGCATGTATGAAAAGTATGTATGAACAAAATAAGAAACATCAAAATATACCAGTCCACGAATACTAGCAAGCCAAATAAGTTGTAAGGTGCCTCTCGGTAAGTGAAACTGTACGATGGGAAAAGTGGAGCTGCCACCTGAGATTTCTTCACGCGTGGCCCTGTAGGCCTAAACAATGGACAGGCAGACTTCCCAGACGTTAATGTCTGGGCATGATGTGATTGGTTCCTACACAGAGGTGTTCCAGTATGTGCCACAGGGAAAGGAGGATGTGGACCTCCCGGCCTCCAAAGGTTCTCCGGGTACAAGGGTCCACTAGCAGAAGCAGCAGATGCTCTGGTGACTCTATGAAACATGTGTCCTGATTTATGCCTTTCTTACAGATGATCATTCTCTGCTTCACAGGATTCTGTTGGAGGGCATTTCCAAAGATTTCTATCATGTGGCTTGGCTCAGAGGATACAAGGCTCCTGGGAGAAGTTCCAGGAGTTCTCATGGGTCGATATGCCATACTGCTTTATGGTTGGCTTAACGGCATGGCTATTGAAGCCCAGGTTCTGCAATATTGACGGCTTCTAGTTTGTGATTTCTATAATGATAAAGCCAAGAAGTCTGCTTTTGCAAGGTCTCTCTTTAGACCTGAAAGGCATACTTAACTTCCACTCTAGCAGACACTCTGTAGGACTAATCCTTTCCTACCTACAGCTGGGTCTGGACCGGTGTTTGGCCTTCAGCACCATCAAAGGTTTCTAGCCATTTATCTTGTTTCAGAGACCCTTTGTCCAGGAAGTCTTTCTAGCTCCTTTGCAAGTGCAGTTGCTCTGGAAGCTTAGTAAGGGGAAGCTCTGCTGACTTCCATCATCCAATCATGTGCAAGCAAAGATGCATGTTTTTGAAGCGCTACCTCATTTACTAAGCTCTGGAGCAACTGCATGTGCAAATGGCAGTCTATTTGCCTTTAGCAAATCTACTCCAGTGTTTCCATCACATCTGTATAAATTGTGGTGCCTGGTATTGCAAAGAACTATTTTGCATAGGAACACCTTCTTCCCTAAAGCTGGCCATGTATGGATTGAAATTCAGTTCGTTCAGGAGGGACCGGCCAAATTCCGATCCACGTGTGGCCACTGTGGTTGAACAAAAGTCATCTACCAATTGACCTCTGTTGAACCACCCTGATTTTTTGCTTGATCAGTGCTGCAGGCTATAGACTGCAGAGCTAATATGTATACTTTCAAATAATTTTAAATTAATCAGAAGTACTGACCGCTTTTTATCCATCAACATATTGAATATCAATTGAATGAAACAAAAATTGTAGACGATACTCATGCGTTATCTAGGATATGTACTGCCATCTGTACTGTACAGCAAAGTGAATTTTGCAGTTTACAGCAATGGGAAAAAAATTAATAAGGAAACCGTTTAAACAAGCACTATTAGTCGGGGCACATTCTGCTAGTGGAGCTTTAGAGTCTGTCTCTACATTCTTGTAACATTAAACATATTCCAAATTGACTACTTGGTATAAAAAGCCTTGGGGTGTTGGTGTTATGTGCAAGGAATTTCTCAAAGGTGAAATGTATATTAACTCTATGGGCCACCTCCAAAATATTGGGTGCTATGGTTGTCTCCCAGTTATTGGTGATAGTCGGAGGAGCCAATATCAAAATTAGATCTGTAATGACTCAAGCAGACATCCAAGCTTACTGTCTCAAGGATCAAGTTCCACACTTTCCTGTCGGGACACTCTTCTAGAGCTGTGATTTCTTCTTCCTTTTTGGGGCAGCTGTCTGCTAGCTTGCAAGGCTATCACCTGAGCTTCCATTTACTTGTTTACTTGTTCTACTAGGTGGACTTTATGGCTGAATGATGCTGCAAAGTCTTGCAGGCGGCTGCTTGATCTTCAATCCGTCCCCATTTTTTTTTTTTTTTTTTTTTTCTTGAGCCTTTTGGCATTTGGCTGTGTTTGAACAATTTGACTGCTTATGTATATCCTGAAAGTTGTCCTATATTCCCTATTGGCTGTGCATAAAAACACTTTTTTTTTTTGAGTGTCCAATTCTCCTGTAGATAGCCGTAAGTCTTAATGTGTTCCTCAATGGGCTCAAAACTATTTTATGGTACAAATTTTTTTTAATTTTTTTTATTTAACACAATTCAAGAACTAATTGGAATAAGCACATATATGCTTTGCTAGCAGTTATTTGTTTCCAGAGTTTAGTGAAGTACATTTTGGGTTTCCAGCTACAATTTAAAGTCCTAATGAATGAGTCTGACGTACCAATGAGATTTGTTTTTTCCTTCCAACTGAAACCGATACCAACATTTTTTATTTTCCATTTAGTGGAAAGAAAATAACTCATGCTTCACCGTGTTTAATGATGGCAAGGCCACTCATGACCTCTAATGGTAATTTGGGGCTGTACAATAAAATATTTTTAGTATTCAAGTACTTTTTTGTACCTCTGTAATTGGGTTGGTTATTGTAACAAACTTTTCCTGGGATCCGCATGATTGGCTAAACATCTTAATGACCCCATCATGGACCATACAGATCCATTCCTGATTTTTCTTTGTAACTTGCAGCCTCAAGGCCTGTAGTCTAATTGTTCTGTGCACTTTGTGAAAACAGACGGCACCAGAACTAAAAAGTGGTGGCCAATTGGATGATCACACAATCTGGTGATTCCTGTTCTTTTGACCAACATCCATGGCTCCTAGTAGCAGCTGGACATGCTGTTAAATGTTCACATTAGAACAGGAAGAGGTTAAAAAGCAAAGTCTAGCACATGCATGTGACTTTTTAATTTGTCTTATTTTCTATTTTAAAGTACATACACTGCATCAAGTGCTCATAAGCAAATCTATTATAACAAATCTAATGCCATCTGATCAGAACTCTTAAATAGCATTATGTAATAAGTTATATAATCACAAGCTAGTCTGTGTAACCAAAAATGTTTTTTCTTAATGTTCTTGTGTTTCGTTTCAGAGAAGTGTGTCAGAAAATTGCTTGGTTGCCATGGATTTCTCTGGGCAGACAGGGAGGGTTATTGAAAATCCTTTAGAAGCACAAAGTGCTGCAGTCGAAGAAGGTCACGCATGGAGGGTAAATGTCGCCCTGCATCATTGTGCTATGAATTTCAAGACTGGAAAACTAATATTTGAAGTACAAAAACTAAGCAGTTGACTGCCGTAGTGTATTTAAGAAGTCAGCATGTTTCCTTTCTTCTCACTACTTTAAATCATTCTTGCAGCTTTGGCTCATATCATTGCTGGTGACTGGTTGCAGCCAATTGTCTTGGGCCAATAAATTATGATTTTGTCAAAAACCACCAGAGGAGAAAAGATGAACTATAACAAATTATTGCCATAAAGTGTATTTCCACTTTTGCGGTTGAAATAACACCTTGTATATTGGGTAAATGTCATTCACATACGGTACTCGAAATAAAAATTGTCAGTTTAAATTTAACTAAAGGTAAAACTTTTTTTGTTTTGGATAGTGAAGGGGGATTATAACATCTGTTGGTTTTTGTCTGTGCCCCCATTAAGGAGATTCACCCTTTACTATTTGTTCTGTTTACCATTATTATTGAAAGTACAAAAATCCCAAATTTTGGGTTGTCCCCAGAAAAGTAATAAATGTGGAATTGTCCAATGGGGACACTAGTTCTGGTGACCGGGGGGTCCTAAGGAATTCATTTTATTTGTTGATTTCTTCACTTCCTGTTTGGTTATGGAAAGGAAGGAAAATCTCCATAATGGGACACAGATGGCAAAGGAAAAAAAATCTGACTGGTTATAACCCTCCTTACTCTATCCAAAATGGGCAAAAAAGCTTTGCCTTTAGTTCTACTTTAAATTATAATTTCTCTTTTCTGAAAACTCCAAACCAATGTTTCCTCTGCTATGCAGAAGAGATGGGAGTTGACATTTTAGAATATTTAACCCAGTCTGTATCCTGCTGGCAGATCTCATTTATAAACAGATTTTGAACATTGTCTAAAAACAAAACATAATTTTTGTTTTAGGTATTCTGCGTAAATGAAAATACATAGCACATAGTGTTTTTTTTTTGTTTTGTTTTTTCAGGTTAGACTGCAAAAGTGGAAAAACACTTTAAAGCTGAAATCCGAGAATGGTCTTTTTTAAATTTTGCAAGAAGGTCCACCCTGGTTATCTAATCCTCGAACTCACATTAGCCAACTTTAGATTGTATCATTGTAATCTGTGCTACATATAGTTGGCACTGGTCTTTCAGGTGCTAATCAAGTGACTTGCCTTATGTAAACAGAACACAGGATTGTTTGCTCGATGACTCCATCATTTAGAGAATATCATGTATTTTTATCAATGAATACAAGTTCTGTCATTGGATGAAGCATAGATTGAGTGTCCGCCCTTCCTGCAGTGGATTCACACACCCTTTGCTGACTCTGTGTGCTCCATTCAGCAGGAAGGGAAGAACTTTGCTGAATGGAGAGCTGTAGCTCTAAGGCCGGGTACTCACGAGCAAACATGTACGGTGAAACCGGTCCGTCGGACCGTTTTCACCGTACATGCCTGCCAGAGGGCTTCTGTACGATGGTTGTACTAACCATCGTACAGAAGTCCGCGCGTAAACACTACGCGGGGCGTGTCCGTGGCGATGATGCGGCGACGTGGGCGGGCCTGCCATTTAAAGGCTTCCACGCATGCGTCTAAGTCATTCGACGCATGCGAGGGACGGCGGGCGCTCGGACATGTACGGTAGGTCTGTACTGACGACCGTACATGTCCGAGCGGGCAGGATTCCAGCGGACGGTTTTAAAACATGTCCAGGAACATTTGCCCGCTGGGAAAAGGCCCGGCAGGCAAATGTTTGCTGGAATTCGGCCCGCTCGTGCCTACACACGACCGAACATGTATGCTGAAACTGGCCCGCGGACCAGTTTCAGCATACATGTTTGGTCGTGTGTACGGGGCCTAAGGCTCGGTTCACACTATTGCAAATTGGATGTGGAATCTCCGCATTCAATTCGCAATAGCAGGTGATTGTGAATGGCTCTTCCTGTGCGTCTTTTGGTCTGTTTCAGACCTGAAATCAGACCTGAAACAGTAAAACCAGGACGCACAGGACCCCTGCAGGGAACTGCATCGGTATTGGGTGTGAATAGAGCCCAAGTCAGCAGGGCGTGTGGATCCACTAGAGCAGTGGTCATCAACCATGTCCTGCAGGGCCCACTAACAGGCCAGGTTTTATGTATTACCTTGGGGAGATGCAGACTAGAATACTGCAATCACTGAGCAGCAAATGATATCAGCTGTGATGTATTTCAGTTATCTTGCAAACCTGGCCTGTTAGTGGGCCCTGCAGGACAAGGTTGATGACCACTGCACTAGAGAGACTGCCGACATACAAAGCACACTGGTTTGGCTCTGTATCCTGCTGCCAGGCCACATGACTCTCAAGCTGCTGCTAATTTTTCTACATGTACAGGAGTAGGCCTCTAACCTAATATTTGCAGCACTCGGATTACTTTTTTTTCTCATTCATTCAGACACAGGATTTCTTTATTCAGAGACAGTTTGGTTATACTGCTGCCTACAGGAAAATTTGAACACTGGCAAGCAAAAGCCATTGACAAACTAGGTATGACCGTTCCCACTCCCAGCATGCTTAGTTTTTTGCTGGTTTCCAGGCCAGACCTCTTTTCTCTGCTGAGTTTACTTGATTTACTAGCCATTTCTGTAGTTGAAACCACTACCACATGCTGCTGAGCCTGTCTGTTTTTGCAGCTATCATGTTTGGCAGATCCTCAATCTTTTTTTAGGACTGCCACTGCTCTTATCTGTAAGAGATACCCAGTTTTACCTTTTTGGTTGGTCCTTTTTTGAGGGGTGGCAGGCTGCTGCCATAGCTCCCAGGGTTAAAAAAAAACCAACCGTACTAGTTAAAAATAAAACATGCTGTAGCGTCTACCAGTGCTGTTGCTGGCCTGGGATCGTTGAGCGGCTCCTAGACTATCAAAACTTTGAATGCTCTTCTTACATATAGTTCTTTATGGAGCCTGCAAGATTCTCCAAATGCACTCCTCAACTATTTGTGAAGACCAATACCAATCTGGAAATATCGCTCCTTAACACTTGCCACTTAACACTTACCAAACATGTTGAAGACGTATTGGTGTTTAAGGTTTCCAATTGACGAATGTTTTGAAACCTTTTCAAATCCTTGTTTTCTGCAGTAGGCCCAATTTATGTTTGACAGACTTACATTATGGCTATGGGAGGTCACATAAGGGAATGGATCCAGCTAAAATCCTTACTACTCCTTGAGTACTTGGAGATTATGCTTTCAGTCCTACACTCTTGTGTGGACAGGTTAGTCAACATTGTCCATCTTTCCTTTAAGTGGTTGTAAAGGTATATAAAAAAAATACATTATCAGCTCTTACCCCTCCAAATAACTCTGCCTGATCTCGATCCAAAACTGTGCACGAAAGTAGTGGTGCACCCACAGGACTCGAAGACGGCAGTGGGAGTCATTGGCTTCTGTCAATCAAATTTCTGTGTTCTGTCTTCATGGGGCAAGTCAATCAGAACCTTGGAAAAATCAATTTATTTGGCAGATTACCAGGTTGTACCTGGTCTGATGGCTCAGGAAGCTGGTTCTGGAACTAAGGAATTCCGTTAATTTCCATATTCTGTAACATCCTTGTGACAGATGTCGGCTGGGGAGGAGTCCTGGTCATCAGGGTGATGAGAGAAACTTGGTAGTTTGGATCCTGCCCTGGGCATGGCTTCATGGTCTTGGTTTTTCTACCAAGGCATAGACCATTTTTAGGTTGATTTCCTGAGACCACAAAGCATGGACCCAGGGGACAGGTTTCTACATCCAGAGATGTTTCAGGATCTTTGTTACAGGTAGGGTAGGCTGAATGTGTGAACCTTTCTGCCCCCCAGATTTAGCAAACTGTTCAGGCTTTGTCGCCCAAGTAATTCCTTGTACAGGAATCATCTAGCGTAAGCAGTGGATTCTTTTGGGATTGATCCTGCACTATGCCTTTCTCCCCTAAAACTTCATCCTTGCTTCACATGATTGATGGCAGGCCTTCCAGTGATTCCCATTGCTTTAGCCTGGCCCAGGTGGATGTGGTTCACTGATGTAGTAGAACTTCCGACATATGCCCCGTGGACTTTGCCAAATCCTTTAGGCTCTTCTGTCCCTAGGATTGTTTTGCCATACTACTTAACACACTCTGGCTTTAAGGGCATAGTTGTTGAAGCCTTATTTTGAATTTGAGGCACCTCTGAATTGATTTTTCATACATTGCTAAAAGATGGGAAAGTTACTTTCCATAAGGTATATCCATAAAGTTGGAAGACATACTAAATTTGGTGCAAGATTTCCACCTTAGGAGTTTCCTTTGTTTCTGCACCTGGATCAGGACCAGCATTTTGGCCTTAAGCACTTTCAAGCGCCAAATTTCTTCCTGGTTTAAATTTCAGACGGTTCTTTCATGTCTTAAGTTAAACCTTTTAAACCTTAGGGCCTTCCATATAAATCCCCTGTGACTGAGATCTGAACCTGGTTCTTTCTGTGTTTCATAGATCATTATGTAAAACCATTAGACATTCCCTCTACCCTTAAGGTGGATACACACTCTACAATTTTCTGTAGATTTTTTTTTCCTTCAGATTTACCAAAACCATATGAGGTCAAACTTTAAGAGTTTGAATTTGTATGCAATCAGACTTGCCCTTGCACTGCGTGGTTTTGGTAAATCTTAAGGAAATCTAACAAAAAAAGTTGTATAGTGTATGGGATCTTGATATGTATGTGGGGTGTCCAAAATGGTGGTCTTGTACTGCAAGGCATTCTTTATGGCTTTGCATATGGGGGAGGTGGAGTTGGGATCCAGGACTTCTTGTCTAAGGTAGTTTTTTTGCCTTTGACCTCAACCAGGACATAGTTCTTCCAACCGCCTATGCAGCTCTTATTCAACAGAAAGTCTCTATTGTCTGGATGTGGTCCAGACTGTGAGAGTTAATCTGTCGCTGCTTCAAGAAGATGGTTCTTTTCGTATTTTGGATGGACCCCATAATGGTACCCCAGGTTCTTGGACTACAGTCTGACTCCAGCAGACTATTAGTTTTAGTCTTAACAGGTTCGACCCTCTTTGATTAAGGCACACACTCTAGGTCTGGGTGTTTTTTGCTCTTTTTATAGTCATGCAGCTTTTTCTAGTTTTCAGGGCTACCACCTGCTGGACTTCCCCCTTTTTAAAGGTTCCACCAGGCAGGTCTTCATGTCCTTCAGTTGGCTCTTTGAGCTGCAAACAGTCTCCAGTTTGATTTAATTTTTTTTCCTCCTGGGCCTGTTGGCCCCTGTTGCTCGCGCATTTGTTTTTGTTTTTTTAATAACCTCAGTATTTTTTGGTGCAAAGATCAAAGCATGTGTGGGCAGGGTTATCCTATGCTGGTCTTATTTATTTATTTATGTATTTTTGCTGCCAGTGTCCTTTTCCTCTAAGCAGCAGTATAACCCAACAGTTTAAACATTTCTGTGGCCCTCGAATGTCACAAGGATTTTGTGCAGGTATTAATGTATAGATAGGAATATGTAGGGGTTTATTTTTTTTGCTATAATTTTTTTTGTATCCAATGTCTTGTTTGGACAAGTATCCTTCCCCAGCATTTAACAGCAGTGTGTTCTTTACACTGTGCACAGGAGGTTTTACTTGCTGTCAAAAGTTAGATTACACTTGCATATTATTTATTTCAGCGTAAGCATCCAAGAGAGCAGAGTATGACAAACGCCTCTCTCGAGCAGCTTCTTTGTCAAAAAGTTCACTGCTGCCTGAAGTCATGTTGAAGATGGCTGTCCTTACACAATCAGCTGCATGATTGGGAGCATAATTTAATTTACTAATGTGACACTATAGTGTAGTAGGCGGGTCCCTTGACCGTCTTTCGATCCCTGTCTGTAGACTGCATTTTTGGGTATAGCTCGTTGGGATAGCAAGTTTAATTGAATAATATCAAGCCTTACTTGAGCAGTATATTTTTTCAGCATGTCAGGGGTTTCACCACCAAAACCAGTAGCCCTGCACTGTGGGTTTAGCGCTAAACTCATCCTGAAACCTTTAGATGTAATCCACTTACCAGTCCTCAGATGTGGTGCGTGTATTTGCTTTTTCACTTGGTAATCCTGTAAAAACATGCTTCTTGATAGTCTGTGGCTACGCTCACTCCTCTTGGTTGCCACTCAAACATGTCTGCTCATTACATTGTGGGAGGGAGGAATAAGTATTTTACACAAGATGGTTAATATTTTTGCTTCCAGTTCATCTTAATTGGGCGTTTCTTTACTTTCTAAAAATGTGGGGTACAGGGACCTCTTGAAAAGCTTGAGAATTTCTACATTGAAATATTGAGGGTTAAGTTGGCCTCTTTAATTTTTTCTTCGTGTTTTCTCACTGGCGTACAGTATTCTACAAGGGCAATTTAATAGAACTGGAGAAACTGTGCATAGTATTCAGTCGGCTTCTAGCTTTCAATTTTTTTTTTTTTAAAGCTTGCCATAATAAGATAACGTTAGACGCCTGTTCCTATGCACAGCTTCTGTCTGTCGGCTCCAGTTTTAGTACATTCCTTTCTATGTATATGCCACTGCATCGTTCAGTTCAAAATTGAACTGTATATAGTAAGTGTTGATTTTTTATTTATTTTTTTTAATTGAGTGCATGAACATGTTTACTCTGTTAAAACTGACCCTTTAGGAATAGTTTCTATGCAGTCTTGTAGTTGCCAAACAGAATATAGAGCAGGGGTCGGCAACCTTTTTCCACTAAAGGGCCGTATTTAATGTCTGACAGCATGGAGGGCCACATTCACCTGCTAATGAAGATAATAATAATCCTAATGAAGATGATAATAATAATCCTAATGAAGATGATAATAATAATCCTAATGAAGATGATAATAATAATCCTAATGAAGATGATAATAATCCTAATGAAGATAATAATAATCCTAATGAAGATAATAATAATCCTAACCGTAATAAAACAGTACGGGTTTACCTCACTTTAAGGTGCTTTACTAATACAAAGCCTGTTCACTATAAGGGAGCATGTTGCTTGGGAATCAGCTTTTACTAATGCCAGCCAGAATGGTCTAGAGATGGGGTAATGGGGTCTCTAATGGGGGGGCCCCATTGCAATGTCCTCTGTCCCCTTTGACATCACTCACCTAGTGTCCTCTTCCCCACTCCCCCATAGCAAGTTCCCCCTGCCCCCTAAGCACTGTCCTCTTTCCCCTCCCCTCACATAGTGCTGTACCCAATAGTGGATGATTGGTGTATATTTTCAAAATAAGAGAAATGGTTGGAGAGATATATTATCTAGCCACGCTACAGTGTCTTTTTAGGTTTTGATGTATATGCGTGGGCCATATGGTCAAATAAAACAGTACATGTGTTAGATTTACAGATAAGATATTTCTTGTACAGTGGCTATAATTCACAAACTGCACTGAGATTCTTGCAAACCGGTTGAATAGAAATGTCTGTATAATAAAATACATTCTATACAACTATAGAAAGGAATTGACTAATTTAAGGGGTACTTCATTCATTAATTTTACCATCTACCATAAAACCTTTCCTTATTACGGACTTTACTGGTACCAGAGAGACTGTTGCACAAAACTTGTACATTTAATGTTACAACATTTCCAATGTCTAAAATCATAGAAAATCATGGAAAAATATTCCTATGTGGTTGTCGGATTAGATATGGCATAAGCGGTAGGCAGAGTATGGTTACTATACAGGCAGAGGTTGGCAACGGGATACCAGGTGGATAAGCAGGTGTAAAAGTCTAGGCAAGCCAAGGCTTGAGATGAGCAAACGTGGTCAGGAAAGCCGGGTCAATACAGGCACAGGAACAGAACTTGGGTGAAGCTGCAGATCAAATGGCACTACACTAGTATAACCAAAAGACTCTGCAACAAAGAATGAAACGGTTGTCAGCAGCAGTGTAAATGTGAGCTGACTAGCATCACTGCAATATGACGCTTGACTATAACATGAATGAACAGGAAGAAGCCTGTGAGTGCTTCCCATTCATTCACTGTCCAATGCAGCTGAGGCTAAAAATGACTGTTTAAACCCCTGATATTTCACCAAAGCTTCCCTCACCGGGGCAGTTAAAAAAAAGTTAAGGAACTACTCCATATAAATACCCCTGTGTATCGCCTTTTTCTCTAAGCTGAAAACCATGCACAACTTGATAGCACATGATAGTGCCTCTAGAATAAGTTGGATTAAATGGATCAACTGACTAATCTCTCCCGGTGTCCATCCTGCCACCCAATTTGCAATATCAAGATGTATATATCTTGTACCAGGACATAGGGCATTGTAACTGAACAGGAATTTCCAAGTTTTGAGCGTGTTGGGAGGAATTGAGCACTACTGAAAGCTGTCTGCTTAGGAGTTTTTTGACTAGATGGTGTTGCGTGTAAAAGTCCTGAGCCTGTGAGACTTTTTGTGCTAAAGTCAAGCTGACATGGTTTATTGTACATGGTTTGCTGCAGGAAGCCTTATTTTATTTGCCTTTTTAAAAAAAAAGTTTTTATACAGTTGTGCTGACTCCTGACATACCTCACCTTGTTTGAGGACTGCAGAGGGTTGGCCCCAAGAACCGCAAGGTGGCCTCTTTGTCCCTTTTCTCATTAAAGATTGTTACCTCCCACCTGGTGAGACTAGTAATCATGATCAGTTAACATTGAGGTGACTGCTTCTGCCCAGGCACAAAGAATGCATAGCTGGAGTTCACAAATTCACCACTGAGGTCCCATGCACCACCTGGTGCAGCTGCAGCCAGAGGCTCCGCCCATGACCCCCAAATTGTGGCGCAGGTTGTGATTTATATTATCCTTGCCTGTCGATCTCTAGCCCTGTGTTCTGATGTCCACTACAGGAGTAGCCTATGTAATGTGAAGACATCTGGAGGGTGTCCTTTTATGTTTAAAAGATTTCACCATGTGCTCTTGACCTTTTGCGAGGGGAAGTTTATATATACCGTGCTTGTGAACCCTCTCCCTGCCAAGACCTTGCTAGCTCAGGCAGCACGATGACACTTATACTTTCAAGACTTGCTTGGAGTGACAGACCTGGCAGGTAAAACCTTGTGTTATTGTGTACATGGTGACACTAATCAAGAGGTTGGGGTGGTAACAAAGTTGCTGTATGACATCCTAGGTGGAAAGGACTGTCCCTTTTTTTTTTTTTTTTTTTTTTTTGTGTGGAATTGTGGGAACTCCTAAGCCTGCTGACTTGAAGAAATATAACCTTTTCCCAACAAGTGAAGGGAATATACCCTTACTGCAGATGCTAAGATTTTGATGTTCCTGGGTTTAAAGACCTAGCATATCTGGGGGGGGGGGGTGCAACTTATTACATGTCATGGTTGGGAAATGGGATGAGACTTCCATAATCCATTACATCTAATGTCGACGTTTTAAAAGGCACATCTAATACTGCCCAAGTATACGTTTCCATGCTGGCAACAGGTTACTGTTAATGGAGTACAAAAAATGCCTGATTCTGAAAACTGGATTA
The DNA here is from genome assembly GCF_905171775.1 of Rana temporaria. Lineage (NCBI taxonomy): Eukaryota > Metazoa > Chordata > Amphibia > Anura > Ranidae > Rana > Rana temporaria. The sequence continues at coordinate 160,236,008 of NC_053493.1, forward strand.
TTCTTTTGCAGTTGATTATAGTTTTTATTATGGTATTTTCAAGATCTTCAGTGAGGTTATAGAGTATTTGTTGGTTCTTGAGCTATATAGGCTGATGGTGGTTAATTTATCTCAATGACTCACTGAACACCAGGAGATTAAGCAGTTTGAGGTGTGGATAACCAATTGGTTTTGCTGGCAATGGCCAGTTAACCGTTCTGTTGTCACACTTCTGAAACCCCTTGCACCTCTCCTCATAATTCAATTTGTATTCATTACAATGGGTCTACTTTTTTGTTAATCCAGTTAAGTAAACCAGAGGGCACAGATGCATATTGGTAGTTCAATGTTGCGACTAGATATACGGAGTCTGGTTCCTTTTTTTTTTTTTTTTTTAAAGCAATTGCACAAGAGTTCTATATGTTCTCAAGGACAGCTTTTTTAAGGAGATCATGATTGCCAAAGGGTGCCCTTGCTCAAAGGTGGTGACAGGTTTGTTCCCAATTGGGCAGCTGCCAAGGTCCATCATTGTCTGGTCGAGAGCTCAAAGTCTTTAAGTGGGTAGTATAATGATGAATGATTGCGTCCTGCATGATTTGCCATATTGGTGATTCCACAAGCATCCACAGGATTTTTAGAGTTTGAACTGATGTATGGGTGAAGACATTCTAAATGGCTTAATTCAGTAATGGGCAACATTGAAAAACAAGACAACACAGCAATTAAAC